>NC_141691.1:199159529-200368279 GCF_964263255.1 Lissotriton vulgaris
ACTGATACATTCGTTACAGCAGAGACAGCAGATACATGAGACACTGTTTTGGTCTGACCTTCACCAGGAGGAGCCGTTGTCTTTCTCTCTCCGGGACCTGTCTGCTGCTCGCCGGACCCGCTGCGCGGGTCCCGCTTTGTGGATTGAAGGAGTCTGCATTGGAATTGGGGGTGAGCACTGAGGGCACTAGAGGAGAGGGCAGGACTTGTTGCAGGGCTGCGAGCAGTGCTGCAGGGACTCCATCTCCCAGGAGTCCCTGCACGATCAAATCTACTGCACCTGCTCTCCCTGCTTGCTCCGCCCCCTGTCCATGACGGAGTGAAAAGCTCAGTCCCTGCTACCATCGTGGGACACTGTTTTGGTCTGACCGTCACCAGGAGGAGCCGTTGTCTTTCTCTCTCCTGGACCTGTCTGCTGCTCGCCGGACCCGCTGCGCGGGTCCCGCTTCGCAGATTGAAGGAGTCTGCATTGGAATTGGGGGTTAGCACTGAGGGTACTAGAGGCGAGGGCAGGATGTGTTGCAGGGCTGCGAGCAGTGCCGCAGGGACTCCATCTCCCAGGAGTCCCTGGACGATCAAATCTACTACACCTGCTCTCCCTGCTTGCCCCGCCCCCTGTCCATTTCCGCATCTTTATAGCAGTCATAACCATCCGCTGCGCGGGAGCGTGCGGGAGCGTCCCGGGAGAAGCCCGGGATAAGGGCGGGACCGTCTGTGGCCGTCACGGGCTGCATGAGGCTGGGCTGGGCCCCCTCTCTAACATCTGGCTCTGGATCTTTTCCGGCTCAGTGACTGCAACGTAGTGAGTCGTTTTACCGGCCTCATTAACTATTGGTGCTAAAGGTATATTATACTTTTGGTTCTCTCTACATAGCGGTCCACATTGTTTAGTTTTTTTAGGATTGATTGTTGCCTACAGCATGACTTTGTGTTCTCCCAACCCCTTACCCCCTTCTGTAGGGGGCTCAATACTAGGTCCTCTAGATAAATATTTCACCAGGGCTACTCGGGAGATTTACAGAGAAATCGTCCTGGCTGAGAGACGTGCAGAGCGTCGCTTATCCATCGAACTTCTTAAAAATCTCCCTGAGAAGCTTCTGTCATCGGGCTATTCGGCGCAAGCCCTTACTCCAGCAGGCGTAACTGGACCTGCGGAGATTGCTCCCCTTTCCTTGGACCACACAAGGGTTGTAGGTCCAAGGGCCAGTCCTGCCATGCTAGAGAGTAGGGTAGTCTCAGCCCCACTTATTGAAGTTGATGCTTCGGACTTACGGCCTGGCAATGTCCCTGTTCCCGTGCTCCCTTCTAACACTACTCCAAGTCATGGGGATACATTACCTTTACCAGTATTGGCACCGTCTGCAGCAAAAAGATCAGCGCATAGTAAAAGGAAGAGAACCACTAGCCCTCGCAGAGGTTGTCACCCCAAAGTCTGTAAGAAAATCAGGAGACTTGGTACCAGAGCGGGTGTACCCCAAAAGGGAGTAGGGGTGGGTGCAAGCTATCCTCAAGAGGTTATGGAGGGTGAGTCACCAGACAATACAGTCACACAGCCACCTGTTGACCCGACTATAGTACCTGTTGAACCCCCTCCCAATGAGATCTCTTTGATTGCCATAATAGAAAAATTGCTGTAATCCTTGTTGCTCCCGGTTTTAGAGAGAGTTAAGGGTTGGCTGAGCAGATGGACAGGTTTGAACAGGCAACCCCTGGACAATTTTTACTCCATAAAATCCCTTATCAAGCTTCACTCTAGAATTAGAGAGGACATACCAGGGGGGGATTCTACTGGTCGGGCAACCTCCATTTCTCACAGGATCTATCTATTGTATCTGGACCGGCTAAAGGGGTGTCAACTGTAAAAGCCCACGCAGCACTTGATGTGACCACTAATGAGGGTGTACGGTACCCTGGGCCGCCTACTATGAATGCTACAGAACATCCAAACAAGATAAAGACCAGTAGTGCCCCTGCTACGAAGCGCATGCCATCTGAGGCTCCTAGTATCTACAGCCCTGTCAATCCCAGAATCCCTGATACTAGTAAAGGACCTGAGCAAGTAAACCTTAGAAGAACTGGCTCTATTCCTTTACCTGGAATCCAGCCTAATGTGCCCCCCACCCAAAGAGGTTCGCAGAAGACCTCCTATGGATTTACCACCAGACTGTCAGCCCTATGTTGCCATTCTTACGAACGTACCACCCTTGAAGGCTGACCAACTAGTGAAGTAGTGTGGCTCACTGGTTAGAGGCGGCAGACCCGAGAGCAGAGGACGGCCCGGGACCAGGGTTCGAATCCCGGCGCGGCAAGTTTCTGGACCAGGGTCAGCGGACTCGATAATTCTCTCGCCTCGGTGCCCACTCTGATCAGCGATCACACTCGGCAACTCTGGGCATTAGCTTGCCTCATCTTCACTAACGGCCCAACCAGACCGCCGGGGATGCCTGGTCTCACCCTGGAGATACCCATTAAGGGACCATCTCTCAGGGAAGCCAGGAAGGGTTTCGCAGCGGTCGAAGCGCCTTGGGACCCTCCGGGTAAGTAGTGCGCTATATAAATGCCTATACATATACATTTACAATCCTACCAAATGCTAAAAAATAAAACTATGCATTGGCTAAGGATAAATAGACCCCTCCCTACGGAACTTGATGGTTTGATCCTAGGTGTTAGAAGGGTAGGATGGGTAGGCTACGGGCACAAGCAATTTGAGGGTGACTGTGTGGTGGTTAATTTTAAGGATTTCAGGGTTGCTCTAACAATCTGTAACCACAATTCGGGGACCAGTGGTGCTGTAATTGTAATTGTAATTGTAACAGTATTTATTAAGCTGGCATTTATGGTGCTGGCATCGGGGTAGTCGATTTGACCTATTTCTACCCGAGATCTGCAGGCAATCCATGTGGCATCCAAACAGGAGGAAGACGGATGCACAACTTCATCTCCCTCGGGAATCACTTTATCTCCTTACCTCCTCAGTCAGTAGCATGGTCAGGGCCATATGGGAGGATGCCAGGATACTGAAATGATATTTTCCCCGGGGTGGCTCCATCTCCCTTGAGTCCGGGTTTTGTGCCAGAGCCACATGTTCTTGGCTTTGCCGATGAAAACCCGTCACCTACACCTGTTTTATGTAGCCCTCAAACTAACGATTTTACCCCGGTTGTCGGGAATCGACCAGGAGGAAGAGCACCTTGGCACTCGATGAGAGGGAGGAGTTATCTGGCCCGAATCCCGCAGCGAGCCTGCTGTGGCGGATCCAAATTTAAGGATTCTCAGCTGGAATTTTGCGGGCATTCTGAGGAAGCTGGCTCTTCCTGACTGGAACACCCTTGTGGAAGGCTACTCTATTTGTATTTTCCAAGAAACTTGGAGTAGGGAGCCTTGCCACAAGGTGGGCTATTCATCTTTTTTTGTACCTGCAGAGTCCCCCTCCTCGGGGAGGGGCCGCCCCTCAGGAGGCCTCCTTATATGGGTAGCCATCTCCCTTGGGTGCCAAGTTATGTGGTAAATAAAATAATTACCCTGTCGGAATTTCTATACATTAACAAAGATCATGCATATAATGAGAGGCAGAGTCCGTGGTGTCCGATTCAGAAGGGCTTTATTCAGTAACTCGAGTTAAAGGAGAATCGGGTTCCATCACCACTAGGGATCAGGAAGGATCGTCATCTGAACTTTATTCACAGAGTTCATTATTTATAGTTAAAACATACATTAACTTGCATAGAGAAGGCGGAGCGCTCCAGGCGGAGCATGCAAAGGTGAGAGATAAGAGCACATGGGCGTGAAAAGGGCCTGTAAGAAGGCGTACACGTGGGTGTTCACTTGATGAGTCATAGGTGTGTCATAGGTGGGTGGATACATGGAGGTGGTCTGCATGGTCAGCTGGAACCTTTACCCTACTTGTGTGCGTAAACTTGGTCATGACTTGGAATTGACGTGTAACTGGGGGAAGCTGGAGGGAGCTGACTTTCGTGCTAGTAGAGAAGCCTTGAATGTCAGGACGACCTGCACTTCTGGTATTTATCTGATATCTGGAGTTGGAGGATGTATTATCTGAATTAAAGGTCGCTCGAGCAAAGGTTGCTCATCACTAGAGCCAGGGTGTGCATATATTTCTTTGTGCATTGCGTGGGGTCATGGGCTTTCTATGGATGCGAGTTCTGCAAATCACTTAAACGGAGACAGAAAGGCTAGGCCCTATCTTCTGCGTGCGGAATATGTTTACCCTTTTCCATTAAGCAGGAATGTGTTTCTGTGGAGCAGGGCAGATAACTGTAAGCAAAATACTGTCTTGGCAGGCCGGGCTGGGCACCTCTCGGCTGAGCAGGAAGTATGTGAGAGGTCAGGGATACATAACTAAACTGCAGTTTTCAGAGTGTCAGGAGGCATGGAGCCTGAATTCGGGTCCTGGCTCAGCTGAGCCACAAAACGTGTTCATCTCGACTTTTAAAGGTGCACCATGCAAGTGCAGAATTAACATTTAACATTATTATTACAGGCATGAGAGTGGAAGTGCATGGTGACATGGACATACATAGGGTACATGTAGGGGACACATTGGCCACATAAAATTTCTATTTCCTCATTCCCTCCTTGGCCCCTACTGTGCCCTTCAGGACACATCTATATTCATGATACCATATATCTGATCATACAGCATCATTTGCTCGTCTTTCTTCTTTTGTATACGTGGATGGGGAATACAGGCAGTGGCACACAAGCCGCAAATCGCCGGGCCACATTGCAGACAGAGACAGCAACTTAATATAATAAGCAGTATCATTCCTAGGAACGACAACACTTTCCATCCCCATGCTGATATTACACTCCAGAGCCAACCGGACCAAGTCCATGTGCCTGGGTTCTGATGTATCTCGTGAGCTATCTTGTGGAGTCTTATTATTGCTGCATACAAGGATGGCGCGTTATTAGGAATAAACACGCAACAACTGGAGCCGATCACTCTACAATCCCCGCCCCTATCTGCCAGGATGACGTCAAGGACAAGGCGGTTCTGAAGAACAACAAGTCTCATCGCAGACTGCTCCTCTGTCAAGTTCGCCAGAGCAGATGCAGTCTCATTTACTACTGCTTCAAGAGTTCTTGTTAACCTGCGTATTAATTTACTGTTTTGGACGGGATCTATGAAGAAAAAGAATCCTTTATTGAAATCTGTATATTGCTCCAAAGCTGCCTCAGTCTGATCAATCACTGGGGAATCAGTCTCCCTCTTATTTCTAACATGCACTAGTCATGAATCTCGATGATAATGGGATGGGGCTAGAAAGACTGGTGGTAGCAGGAAAGCAATATAACACGTTCCACCCCAGTCTAAGGGCAGACGTACATAGGCTGTCTGACCGCAAATGAAATAGGAATGGCGGGAAGCTTTGAAAGTAGACTTTCCTTTATCATTGAACTCGATTACAGTATTACAATCACTGTGTCCCAAAGGCACTGACCCTTTCTTTCTAACCCACAGTTCACCTTTTACTGGTAAGACGGATATGAACGATGGACCTGTATTTTTTTCGGACTGGACATTCAGAATTATAAAGTTAAGGGAAGCATTTCCTTGCTCGTACACTTCATTTTCTAGATCGGTCCCTTTCTTCTGGGGAAGACCATCTTCGTCTGGAAAACATGCATTATTCATTACTTTATTCAAATCTCCCCAGACCCAATCGCTCTGGGAATCTGTGAACTTTCTGTCTTGTGATGACATTAAAGCAAACCATGCTCCGCACGAACCATTGTGCGAAAACGGAAAAGGAAAGAGGGGCAGAACTCCCTTCGTTTTCTGATAAGGTGGGAGTCGGCCACATACCCAGCAATTCGTTACATTGCTGGTCTGATGAGAATGGTGCAACATTCGAATAAAAGTATTGTTGCGCAGTGCTAGTCGATAGGACAGTTCATGGGGTGGCAGATCACTGAATGTGTGCTCTACAGTGTCATTAAAGGAAGCGTGTATATGTGAGGCAATAGGAGGAAAGAAAACATGTAGTGTCAAGCTGATACATATAATCGATATACTTAGAAGAAACATAATAATCAGAGTTACTATACATCTACTGCGTAAGGTCTTGCATTATTTCTCTTTCTTATCTCTCTGTCTGCTATTCTGATCTACGATCTTTTACATGTCAGGAACCTGTCTAACCGATTCACCACAGGGTGGACTTAAGCAATTAAACGCTGTCTGACTTACTAGACCGTAATTTGGACCTATACTCCTGTTGCGGAGTCTTTTCTAGCAAAGGGGGCTTTGAGTCACTGGTTTCTGGGCAGTCCTTAGTTTCGATCACAGTTCCGGTTTGTCCATGGAATTTCTTGATGTGTTGGGCATGGATCCAGCCTTTTCTTCCCTCGACCTTGACCGCAGTCCTCGTGGTAAGCAGTACTAACGTCGGCGTTCGCCAGCGGGGCTCGAGAGGGCTTGAACGATCAAAATTCCGGACCAGCACTACGTCCCCTGGAACGATGGTGTGTTCTTTAACTTGGGTGTTGTCGGGGAAGGCGGCTGTAACCTGTGAACGACAAGAGAGGAGTGCAGACATCAAGGAAGCCAGGTAATCTGTCAGCATATTACTGTCAACATCGGTAATTTTCTTTGGCATAGGCGTACCCCACATACTCGGTGGTCTACCAAAAACCACCTCGTAAGGGGACAGTCCTGTTCTGGAATGAGCTACCATACGCATGTAAAAGAGGGCAACCGGCAAGGCTACCATCCAATCCACGCCTTTTTCTGCACAGACTTTCGCTAACTTTGTCTTAAGTGTCTGGTTGTGACGCTCAACAAGTCCGGCTGCCTCTGGGTGTCGTACACAATGAAACTTCCACTGGTACCCTAACAGAAGAGATACTTGTTTCATTAATTCAGAGGAGAATGGCTGACCGTTATCTGAGTACACGACACGGGGCAATCCGTAACGTGGAAAGAACTCTCGTACCAATTGCCTGGCGGTGGTCACAGCAGTGTAATCTGGGACTGGGTATGCTTCTGTCCATCTAGATAGTGCACATACAACTACTAGGACGTATTTGTATCCTCTACATCTGTCCATCTGGATATAATCCATCTGGAGGACTTCAAAAGGGTGGTCAGGGGGATGGAATCCACCTTGTTCCACCGGAATGCCTTTGCCTGGATTGAACTGGCAACAAATCATGCAGGTACGTACTTTCTGTTTCTCTGCTGCACGCAGGTGCTTGTTAAACCAAATATTCTGTAAACTGTCTAGCATTGCCTTTTCTCCTAAGTGTGCTGGACTATGGGCTGTGTTTATGATGACTTGAACCATAGAATCAGGGAGAAACCATGTAGTTTTGTATTTTGTCATCCAACCCTGGTCAGTCTGGACCCCTCCTTGTTCAGTCCATTTCTTTATTTCGTCTGGAGTGGCATGTGTCTGTATGTCGAGTACATCATGTGAGGGATCCCTGACTGTCATGTTGTTTGTTGGTGATGATACTTTTGTCTTTGTCGTGTCTGTTGGTGTCTGAGCTGTAAGTTTAGCTGTTCGATCTGCCAGGTCGTTACCCTGGGAAATGGTGTCTGTAACCTTTGTATGTGCTTTACATTTCATGATGGCTATGGTTGTAGGCAAGTGTATTGCTTCTAACAGAGCCTGAATAAGGGGACCATGCTGAATCTTGGCCCCATGAGAGGTCAAGAAACCTCTCTCCTGCCATAACACTCCGAAGTCATGAACGACCCCGAAGGCATACTGTGAATCTGTATATATGTTCACTTTCAAGTTCTTGGCTCGTATGCAGGCTTGCGTCAGAGCGATGAGCTCTGCTGCTTGTGCTGACAGTGTGTCTATTCTTTGTGTCTCTATGACTTCAGTATCAGTGGTCACAGCATATGCGGCCACTAACTCTCCTGTGCTTGTTCTCATGCATGAACCATCCACATAAAGTGTCAGGTCAGGGTCTGGCAATGCAATGTCTGTCAGGTCTTGTCTTGGTTTCGTCACTGTATAAATTACTTCCACACAGTCATGTGGTGCAGTGTCTACTGTACTTGAGGGCAAAAGTGTAGCAGGGTTGAGAATGTTACATCGTCTGATCTCTATGTGTGGCTGAAATAAAGTCAGTTCATATCCTGTCAGTCTCGCTACAGTCAAGTGTTGTGTCTGTGTCCTGTTCAAGAGAACTTCCACTGAATGTGGAACCTGTACTGTCAGGGGGTGTCCTAACACTATGGAATCACTCTGTCTTATAGCTAGGGCTGTTGCTGCAACTGATTTCAGGCATGCAGGCAGAGCATGGGCCACTGTATCTAATGTACTAGAAAAATAAGCACAAGGCTTGTGTTTTCCTGCTTGATCTTGTGTAAGGACAGATAACGCTGTTCCATCCCGCTCAGTGACAAAAAGCGTAAAAGGCTTGCTGTAACAAGGAGTCGCTAAAACTGGTGCTTGACATAGGGCTTTTTTCAATTCTTCAAATGCCAATGTATGTTCTTGTGTCCAGGGAAGGACAGTCGAAGACGCTGCCTCCTGTGTTGTTAGCTGTATGAGTGGTTTGGCTAGATATGCATACTGGGGAATCCATTGTCTGCAGTAAGAAGTGAGGCCAATGAAGGCCCGTACTTCCTTTTGTGTCTTGGGCTGTGAAAGATTAGCAATTAACTTAATACGGTCTTGTGTCAGCTGTCTACCCCTCTTGGACAGCAAGTGTCCAAGGTACACCACTTGCTGTGCACAGAATTGTAACTTCGAAGGGGACACTTTGTGCCCCTTGTCTGCCAGAAAGTATAAGACTGTCAGTGATGCACGTTCGCAGTCTGGTTCTGTACGTGCTGTGATCAGGATATCGTCTACATATTGGAGCAGTGCGGTGTTGGCAGGCATGTGAATACTGTCCAGTTGTCTTTTCAATGCTTGGCTGTAAATACTAGGACTTTCTGTGAATCCTTGAGGAGCTCTTGTAAATTTAAAGCTGCGTCCATTTAAACAGAATCCGAAGAGGTATTGGCTCTCTGGATATATTGGAACACTGAAGAAGGCGTTCTTTAGGTCAATTACAGTGAAGAACGTCGCCTCGGAATCAATTGCAGTCAGTAATGAAGAAATGTCTGGGACCACTGGGTATTGCGGTATTATACATTTGTTCAGCTCTCGAAGGTCAATCACTAGTCTGTAGACCGGTGGTGCATTATGGTCTGTTCGTTTAAGAATAGGGATGACAGGTGAATTACATACATTCGAGTCAGTCTTTGTCCCATGGCCTCCTCTATACTCTCGGGTCCCTCCCCGTTCTAATGAAATGGTATATTTTATCTAAGTTTTCCTTCATGCCTGGTAATGTAATCAGATACTCTGCAGCGCGTCTTAGTTGTAGGGAGAACACGAGCATTGCACCCACACCTGGTACTGGATCGTATATACAATGTGAAATCGTTACATTAGGCTTATAGGGTGATGCTGTCATTTGTGGCGTTCGTTGTGGTCCTAACCCTTGCAATACTCGGGATGCTGACGGTGTTTGTGGTGATGCTGGTGGCCCCCCTCCCACTGCCCCTTGTCCTAAGTCGTCTTTCACGGTCAGTGTAAGCTGATCCTGTGGTACAGGCGGGGGGAGAAAAGGATTGTTGACGGAAGGGACAGGAGGAGGGAATTCTGCGTTTACATAATCCGGAGCAGGCTCCGCTAGATAGGAGGAAATAAAAGCCTCAGCTTCTGTCTGTCTATGTCTACGTACTTTAGTCGGTATCAGTGGTGGCGGTAAATTACTAGGTACTTCTGAGGGGGTCACTTTAGCTAGTCCTTCTGTGAGTACGGGATACATGCCTGTAATGAGGGCATTTCTTTCTCGATCTGCTTGTTCCGCCTTGACCCGTTCCCCCTCTTCCTTTAGTTCTTTTTCTCTGGCTTTTTCTGCTGCCTCTTTACTTCTCTCTGCTTTGTGGAATTCTTTCTCTGCCCTCCTATGCGCTTCTTTACGCCATAACTCAATGGCATCTTTCTGGGACGGTCTCACTTTCTTTTTCCATAGTGCTTCCTCTACCTTCATAATGCATTCAGCATCCCATGTTCCTGAGGCAGGCCATCTATACTTCTCTTCTAGATCCTTCGTGTAATCTACCCATAAGTCTAAAAACAGTATGGCATCTAGCCCATGCTTCTGATACATGAAATGACCAGGAGTGTCTCTAGACGGGACAGGAACTGACTCTTCGAGTATCCCTTTCCTGGTCCCTATCTGACGTAATTTCGAAAACAGTGGCATGTTGGAACTAATTTTAACGAAAACACAATATACACAAGAGTAGACTGAAAACAACCATTCACACAACAACACTAAAACATTAAAAACAGATACATCCTAACTAGTACATAGGAAAAAACATGAACCCGAAAAACTGTTTACTTTATGAACTGCAAAACAGTACAACCATACCGGTCTCATAAAGAGACACGTCTCTACCGCGTCCACTGAATGGGACACGTCTTTACCGTGTCTGTGAACCCAGACACACGTCTTTACCGGACTCAAATAAATGAATCCGTCTTCATGCGTTCCCAATAACGGTACTCACCGGGAAGCAGAACTTGAAGTTGAAGGCCTCGGAAACTCGATACTGCTACTACTGCTGCGGCTGCTGCTACGCATGCGCCTCGGAACAGGTGGGCCTCGGGATACCTCGGACCTTGCTCTCTCGGCTTGGGCTCTGGTTGGGATGGTCCGCAATCCTCACCGCCTCGTGTGGATGCCTGGTCGCAGTCTCCGTCTCCTCCGTGGGCCTGAGGGAGTAGGCAGGAAGTCCCGCTGTCGTATACATTTGAAGTCCGTCACGGCTGTAGAAGGGGGCAGGGGGCTGGACCTACATAACCGGCGCGTGGGGAAAGGGACTGGTCCCTGTTCGGGCGCCAGATTAATGTGGTAAATAAAATAATTACCCTGTCGGAATTTCTATACATTAACAAGGATCATGCATATAATGAGAGGCAGAGTCCGTGGTGTCCGATTCAGAAGGGCTTTATTCAGTAACTCGAGTTAAAGAAGAATCGGGTTCCATCACCACTAGGGATCAGGAAGGATCGTCATCTGAACTTTATTCACAGAGTTCATTATTTATAGTTAAAACATACATTAACTTGCATAGAGAAGGCGGAGCGCTCCAGGCGGAGCATGCGAAGGTGAGAGATAAGAGCACATGGGTGTGAAAAGGGCCTGTAAGAAGGCGTACACGTGGGTGTTCACTTGATGAGTCATAGGTGTGTCATAGGTGGGTGGATACATGGAGGTGGTCTGCATGGTCAGCTGGAACCTTTACCCTACTTGTGTGCGTAAACTTGGTCATGACGTGTAATTGACGTGTAACTGGGGGAAGCTGGAGGGAGCTGACTTTCGTGCTAGTAGAGAAGCCTTGAATGTCAGGACGACCTGCACTTCTGGTATTTATCTGATATCTGGAGTTGGAGGATGTATTATCTGAATTAAAGGTCGCTCGAGCAAAGGTTGCTCATCACTAGAGCCAGTGTGTGCATATATTTCTTCGTGCATTGCGTGGAGTCATGGGCTTTCTATGGATGCGAGTTCTGCAAATCACTTAAACGGAGACAGAAAGGCTAGGCCCTATCTTCTGCGTGCGGAATATGTTTACCCTTTTCCATTAAGCAGGAATGTGTTTCTGTGGAGCAGGGCAGATAACTGTAAGCAAAATACTGTCTTGGCAGGCCGGGCTGGGCACCTCTCGGCTGAACAGGAAGTATGTGAGAGGTCAGAGATACATAACTAAACTGCAGTTTTCAGAGTGTCAGGAGGCATGGAGCCTGAATTCGGGTCCTGGCTCAGCTGAGCCACAAAACGTGTTCATCTCGACTTTTAAACATGCACCATGCAAGTGCAGAATTAACATTTAACATTATTATTACAGGCATGAGAGGGGAAGTGCATGGTGACATGGACATACATAGGGTACATCTAGGGGACACATTGGCCACATAAAATTTCTATTTCCTCAGTTACTCAGCATGTGTCTAATTCTCCTGATCTATAGGGTATATCAATCAAAGGGCCGCGTGGAGGGTTGATTTAGGACATTTACAATATTTATGCTAGGGGCACGAAGGGACGCTCACACTCACCTATAGTATCAGGGTTGGAGTCCCTGCTTAGGCTGCGCTCCGTTTGTTCTTATGTCTTGGTCGCAGGAGACCTAAACTGTACGTTTGAGCCCCTTGGCCTGGAGGACACCCTGGGAATTACCGAGGATGACACACGGAGAGGGATACCACCTTTGACTATACCCCCCATTAGGAGATGGCCAAAAGTGGTGATCCAAATTAACTCCTTAAATATGGAATTCGGCCTTAGGGCTGTTAACGGAAGGTCATTGTCAGACCCTTCTGGAGCCCATACCTACAATAGGGCAAACCATATGTCCAGGATAGATTATATTCTCCTTGACGTAAAACTTTGGCCCTTCCTGCAGGATATGGAGGTTCTCCCTTCAGTCGAGAGTGATCACAATCTCCTCTCTCTTGCTCTCTGTCTGCTGTGGATTGGGAACCAGGGGGCGCTCATGTCTCGCTCAGCGCCTACCCCTCAGGAAGTACATCCTTCTAACTGTGGCAGACGATTGAAATGGAGCAAGCTTATAATGGACGAAGAGAAAGTGAAAGCAATTGGGGCACTTTTAGACACAGCTCAGTCCAAAATGGTGTTTGTTGACTCCTCTGTCAGGGGAAGTCACAGTGATATTCTGTGGCACAACCAAAGCCTTGAGCAACCTTTTCACTCTCCCACACAAGGCCTCACGAACTGGCAATAGCAAAAAGTTGCCGAACCCGCCAGGTTTGTATACTCAAAAATGTAGGGGGAAGAAAAACGCCCTGATTACTGCTCTTAAAAGCAAATCCCAGGCTGCAATTAGATTGGCTAGGAAAGAGTACTCCCACGGCAGCCAAGAGGGAATGGGAGGATAGGTTCTGATCTTATGGACGCAAGCAAGGGCAGGGACGCTAGAAGCTTCTGGAACCTCATAAGATCTAGGGATAGGCCAGATAGCACTCTGCTGACGTGCAACATCCCAGCCCAGAACTGGTTCGATCACTTCTCATCTCTCTATACCCCTACTGGGGTGGCTTCTAATACCATCTTTTCTATAGCCGACTGTACAGGGGGTAGTGAGGATGTTTCTTCTTTTACCACCAGAGAGGTGGAAGATATAAGTAAATCATTGGTTCCTCTTGAAGCAGCTGGGCCGGATGGCATACCAGGCGATTTGTTACGGGCTAGCCCTAAGGAGTGGGGGAAGTTGGTTTCCTCTTTACTCAATGCCAATAACGGAGGTGCGCCTGTACCAGATTCCTGGAAGGGGGCGGAGCTGAGTGCTCTTGTTCTCGCTCTTGAGTTTGTTAATCCTAATATGAATACTTTTATTGTATGTGATTCTTACTACTGTGTCCAGTCTGACAATTTGTTCTTTTGGTCACAGAGTGATTATAGAGACTCTAAAGACAGAGCAATAAAGCATAACATGCTTTGGGTTTGAGCAGCTGTACTTACAAAACGTCTCCCACTCACATAGGTTATCCATACTCTTGGCCATCAGCATGTGGGAGCACAAGCTGTTGGTAATTTTTTGGCGGATGAGGCGGCCAAGTCTGCAGTAGCCACGTGTTCCGTTGCAGCAGTTACAAGGTCCATGACTAAAATTGATAATGAAATTTTGCAGCTATTGCTACTACGAAGGATGGAACTGCTCCACCGCAGGGTTTCCCTTCAAAGTATACTTATCATTTGTCTCCCAAACAAGTTCCTTATGATAAAATTCCAAATCTTGGGGATCAGCTGATTCCCAACATGGGGCCCGATTCACAGAATGAATTTAAGACTCAATCCTAAACTTACTACTGTTTTGGTATTCACAGATTGCACTTACTACTTTTGGTATTCACAGAATGAACTTACTACTTTTGGCATTCACAGAAGTCACTTACTACTTTTGGTATTCACAAAATGAACGTACTCATTTCGGTATTCACAGAAGTTGAGACTCCTCATTTTAGGACTCCTAAATGCCTTCTGTGAATATCGAAAGTCTTAAAATTTGGATTTTTCTCAATTTAGTAGTAGTAATGTTAGGACTCCTAACTTTAGGACTCCTAAATGCCTTCTGTGAATACCGAAAGTCTTAAAATTAGGATTTTTCTCAATTTAGTAAAGTTACTACTACTAAATTGAGAAAAATCCTAATTTTAAGACTTTCGGTATTCACAGAAGGCATTTAGGAGTCCTAAAGTTAAGAGTCCTAACTTTACTACTACTAAATTGAGAAAAATCGTAATTTTAGGACTTTCGGTATTCACAGAAGGCAACTGGTATAGCCCATCTGGTGTGGAGAATGCGGACCTCTCCTTTGCCCCATCAGTCAAGGTGATCTGCCAGTACCCAGATGTTAGATCAAACGTACTAAGGTACCGGGCAGCCCCCAACCGATCGATGAGCTCATCAGCTCTGGGGATGGGGTGCGCGTCAGTCTTCGTGACCGAATTGAGTCCTCGGTAATCCACGCAGAACCGGAGTTCGGGTGAAGCACCAGGCGCTGCAGCCTTCGGGACGAAGACCACTGGGCTGGCCCAAGGACTGCTAGAGGACTCAACCACCCCTAACGCAAACATTTTGGAGACCTCCTCCTTAATGTACGCTCTAACCTTGTCAGTCACCCTGTAAGCCTTGTGCTTCACAGGAGGGCTGTCTCCGGTGTCAACGTCATGGACACACCAATGAGTGACACCCGGAACCAAGGAAAACAGATAAGGGAATTGTCCCAACAGGTGGCGACAATCCTGTTTCTGCTCAAGGGTCAGTGTGTCAGAGAGGACCACACCATCCACTGACCCGTCTTGCTCTTTAGCACACAGGAGGTCAGGAAGAGGCTCACTCTCCTCCTCCATTCCAGCATCTGTAGCTAGGAGCATGCCCACTTCGGACCTTTCTAAGTGGGGCTTCAAACGGTTGACATGCAGGACCCGCAAGGGGCTCCTGGGAGATTTCAAGTCCACCAAGTAGGTGACATCGCTCTTCCTCTCCACAACCTTAAACGGTCCAGTCCACCCTTCCTTGAGCGCACAAGGTTCCGTCTTTGTCAATTGACAGCATTTCTCAGCATTTGTGTTTTTCCCCCCAAGCGCTCTCTCCGTCCTGACCCCTCTGCCTCCATTTTGTGATTGTTGACCTCCTCCTCAGCCCGACCCGCCTCCCAGCTGAACCGCCCTCCCACAGTAAACAAACAGCGCTCCATTGCCTGAAAGCGCCGTGACTCGCTCCTCGCTTCCGAGCAGAGTGGTCGCTCCCCTGCTGCTGCGTCCTCGTTGCAGAAGGCATACCACAAGATTTGCAGTACTTTTTAACATTTATATTCTGCTTCACGTTCTGATTGCCGCTGCGCGCTGTGTGTAACGATTTAGCCCATTTGCATAGTTAATTAGCTGTCTGCTACTATTGTTGCATTGCCAGCGTGACTCTAGCTGCAGATTTAATCCCTGATTCGTTGCGTGTGCTCAAAATCGCCGCTTTGCCTATTGTCTTTGTCAATTGACAGCATTTCTCAGCATTTGTGTTTTTCCCCCCAAGCGCTCTCTCCGTCCTGACCCCTCCGCCTCCATTTTGTGATTGTTGACCTCCTCCTCAGCCCGACCCGCCTCCCAGCTGAACCGCCCTCCCACAGTAAACAAACAGCGCTCCATTGCCTGAAAGCGCCGTGACTCGCTCCTCGCTTCTGAGCAGAGTGGTTGCTCCCCTGCTGCTGCGTCCTCGTTGCAGAAGGCATACCACAAGATTTGCAGTACTTTTTAACATTTATATTCTGCTTCACGTTCTGATTGCCGCTGCGCGCTGTGTGTAACGATTTAGCCCATTTGCATAGTTAATTAGCTGTCTGCTACTATTGTTGCATTGCCAGCGTGACTCTAGCTGCAGATTTAATCCCTGATTCGTTGCGTGTGCTCAAAATCGCCGCTTTGCCTATTGTCTTTGTCAATTGACAGCATTTCTCAGCATTTGTGTTTTTCCCCCCAAGCGCTCTCTCCGTCCTGACCCCTCCGCCTCCATTTTGTGATTGTTGACCTCCTCCTCAGCCCGACCCGCCTCCCAGCTGAACCGCCCTCGCCCCTCCCCCTCCTCTGTCCATTTATGTCAGATGGTCCCACGCGCAGCGTCCACGCGCTTCGGACACGCCGAAGGTGCGCCAAAGGTAAGCCCGTCTACGCCCGTCCGCGCCTGGACCGCGCCCAGCGCCAGACCCCCTGCCCCCCGTCCCTCCCATCCCCCCCGCATTACCTACGATGCCGCCACCCTCCTAGCCCTCGACCCCGGTCGCGCCCCCAACTGTGTCCAAGTCGCTCCTGGACACACCCATGGCCCTTTCTCCTGCTACTCCTGCAAATTCAGCGGCACAGACAACATCTCTGCTACGACCACACCACAGATTCCCGACCCCAACCACCTACACTGCATCCTTCTCAACACCAGATCGATCCACAGGCATGCCATTGACCTATGGAATCTACTAGACACCATTTCTCCGGACATCGCCTTCCTGACGGAAACATGGATGAATGCTTCCTCCGCACCAGACATCACAATTGCCATTCCTGAAGACTATAAGATCACCCGCAAAGACCGTACCAGCCACACAGGAGGAGGAATCGCTATCGTCCATAAGAAATCTATCCGCATCTCAACCAGCTCTGACGTCAATCTCGCTAACTCCGAACACCTTCACTTCCAGATCCACATCGATCCCAAAACAACACTCAGAGGCACTCTCCTCTACAGACCACCAGGACCCCGCGCAAAATTCAGTGAAGACATCACGGACTTCATCACCCCACACGCACTCCCCTCCAAAGATTACATCCTTCTGGGAGACCTCAACTTTCACCTTGAAAAGACCAACGACCGCAACACCACCACCCTCTTGGACAACCTCGCCAACCTCGGACTTAAACAACTAGTCACTTCCCCCACCCACATCGCAGGTCACACACTCGACCCCATCTTCACATCCAGCAACCATGTCTCCTTCAGCCACACTACGGATCTCCTCTGGACCGACCACAGCTGCGTCCACTTCATCTACAACAAGCCGAAACCCATCAACCACTCCCAACCTACCCTGCAAAGAAACTGGAACAAAATCACCACGGACCAAATCTCCGCATCGCTCCTTCGAAACTCCCCAGCCCTCTCTTCCAACGCCAACGAAGCCGCCGCCAACCTCACTCTATGGTTATCCAACACCGCCGACACCTTAGCTCCACTGAAAAAACGTCAAAGCAAACCTGGCAGCAAGAAAGCCTCATGGTTCAACGATGATCTCAAGAAGTCCAAGAAACTCTGCCGCTCCCTTGAAAAGGCCTGGAAAAAAGACCCAACCACCAGCACCAAGGACGCCTTCAAAAGCGCCACCCGCTCTCACCACCAACTGATCCGAAAGGCCAAGAAAACAGCATTCAAGGATCGACTTGACAACAACGCCCACAACAGCAAGGAACTTTTCAACATCGTCAAGGAATTTTCCAATCCCTCGGCCAACTCCAACGACATCACACCCTCTCAAACCCTCTGCGACTCCCTAGCCTCTTTTTTCCACAACAAGATTGCAGACATCCACAACAGCTTTGACAACCAACCCGGAAACCAACCCACCCTACCATCTGCTGACCATCTTCCCCCCGTGAACACCCTTAACGCTTGGAACCCAATCTCCACTGAGGACACAATCCGCCTGATGAATTCCATCCACTCAGGATCCCCCACAGACCCATGCCCTCACCACATCTTCAACAAAGCAGACTCCGTCATCGCACCACACCTCTGAGACTTCATCAACTGCTCCTTCAACTCCGCCACCTTCCCAGAAGACTGGAAACACGCTGAACTCACCGCCCTTCTGAAAAAACCAACAGCGGACCCCACCGAACTCAAAAATTACCGCCCCATCTCGCTTCTTCCATTCCCGGCCAAAGTCATCGAGAAAGCAGTCAACAACCAACTCGCCGCTTTCCTCGAAACCAACAAATCCCTCGACCCCTCACAATCTGGCTTCCGAGCAAAACATAGCACTGAGACCGCCCTCATCGCAGCAACAGACGACATTCGAACTCTACTGGACAATGGAGACACAGTCGCCCTCATCCTCCTCGACCTCTCTGCAGCATTCGATACAGTCTGCCACAGCACCCTTCTACAACGCCTCAATAACATCGGAATCCAAGGAAAAGCACTTGAATGGATCACCTCGTTCCTCACCGGAAGAACCCAGAGAGTCCGCCTTCCTCCATTCAAGTCCGAGGCCTCTGAAGTCATCTGCGGCGTACCTCAAGGATCCTCACTCAGTCCCACCCTCTTCAACGTATACATGAGCCCCCTCGCGGCCATCGCACGCCAACACAACCTCAACATCATCTCCTACGCGGACGACACTCAACTAATCCTTTCTCTCACCAATGACCCCAGCACCGCCAAAACTAACCTACACGAAGGAATGAAAGAAGTTGCCGAATGGATGAAACAAAGCCGTCTGAAACTGAACTCAGACAAAACAGAAGTCCTCATCTTAGGTACTTCCCCCTCTGCATGGGACGACTCCTGGTGGCCGGAAGCCCTCGGAAAAGCACCCATTCCGACAGACCACGCACGGAACCTGGGCGTCATCCTGGATTCCTCACTTTCGATGAACAGACAAGTCAGCGCCGTATCCTCTTCATGCTTCAACATTCTTCGCATGCTCAGAAAAACATTTCGCTGGGTCCCCTCCGAAACAAGGAAAACAGTCACCCACGCTCTGGTCACGAGCCGACTGGACTACGGAAACACCCTCTACGCGGGTACTACCGCAAAACTCCAGAAAAAACTCCAACGAATCCAAAACGCATCAGCCAGGCTCATATTAGACATCCCACGCAACAAACACATCTCTGGTCACCTTAAAGACCTCCACTGGCTACCCGTCAATAAGAGGATCACTTTCCGACTGCTTACCCACGCACACAAATCACTCTACGACATCGGACCAGATTGCCTCAACTCTCGACTGTCCTTCTACACCCCCCCCGCCAACTACGGTCTTCCAGCCAAGCCCTCGCCACTGTACCTCGCATCAACAAGACCACCATGGGAGGCAGATCCTTTTCATACCTGGCTGCTAAAACATGGAACTCACTCCCCGCTTACCTGCGCCTCACCCAGAACCACCTAGCGTTCAGAAAGCAGCTTAAAACGTGGATATTTGGCAAATAATCCTCCTCCCTTTCCTAAGCGCCTTGAAACCCTCTGGGTATGTAGTGCGCTATACAAATTTTATGACTTGACTTGACTTGACAGGGGACATGACCCACACTTCCTGACCAGGCTGAAGCTCTACCAGAGTGGCATTCCGGTCGTACCATCGCTTCATCTCCTCCTGGCTGGTCTCCAGATTTGCCTGAGCAAGTTCTCTGAAGCGCCGAGTCTGGTTCCGAAAGGCCAGCATGTAGCTGTATACATCCTGGGGAGGTTTCCTGGGAGATTGCTCCCAGCCTTCCTTGACCAGACTCAAAGGCCCTCTTACCGGGTGACCGTATAAGAGCTCGAAGGGGCTGAACCCTAGAGACTTCTGCGGCACCTCTCGGTAAGCAAACAACAGGCATGGCAAGAGGACCTCCCATTTCCGCCTCATTGGTTCTTCAAGACCCATGATCATGCCTTTAAGGGTCCGGTTGAATCTCTCAACCAGCCCATTTCCTTGAGGGTGGTAAGGAGTGGTGAACTTGTAGGTTACCCCACACTCCTTCCACAGAGACTTCATATAGTTCGAAATGAAGTTGGTGCCTCGGTCTGACACCACCTCTCTGGGGAACCCCATCCGGGAGAAAACACCCATCAGTGCCCGTCCCACCACGGGGGCCGTCACTGTTCTGAGAGGGATGGCTTCCGGGTACCGTGTGGCATGGTCCACCAAGACCAGGATGAACCTGTTGCCCAGGGCTGTCTTGGGGTCCAGGGGCCCAACAATGTCAATGCCCACCCGGTCAAAGGGGGTACTGACCACTGGAAAAGGTTGGAGGGGAGCCTTCTGCTTCCTCCCACTTTTCCCACTTGCCTGGCAAGTGCGACAAGTCTTGCAATGTATGTCTACATCCCTACGCATCTGAGGCCAATAAAAATGGGTGACAAGCCTATCATAGGTCTTGTCCTGCCCCAGATGTCCAGCTAACGGAACGTCATGAGCCAAACCCAGTACACGGGCTGACCCCGGCTCAGCAGCCTTAGGCTCGCTATACAGGAAGTCGTTCTCCCAGTACACAAAATGTGACCCTGACTGATCATCTGAGGATTGGGCTGAGGCCTGCTGCCTCATACCCACAAGAGAAGGGCACACTTTCTGTTCCGCACAGAATTCCTCCCTGGAGGGACCACCATCCTGCTGCCAGTGGGTCAGCTCGGGCAGGTCTCCCAGTTCGGCAATTTGTTCCCCTGTGGGCTCCAGGGCATCCCCCTCAGGATCTACCTCCTCCTGGACCACGGGAACTACGGGGGACGGTTTCCCGCGCCCCCTGCCTCTTCTCTTCACAGCTGTGTCCTGGGCCGTACTTTCAGGCTCCGGGACCCCATCAACACCCTTACTCGCTGTCATCGAACGAGTGGTTGCACACACCCACTCTGGCACACCCAACATTCTCAAGTGCCCCTCTCTCTCCACCTTAGCCCAAGGGGAGTCTTCTAAATCATTGCCCA
This sequence comes from Lissotriton vulgaris, assembly GCF_964263255.1. Lineage (NCBI taxonomy): Eukaryota > Metazoa > Chordata > Amphibia > Caudata > Salamandridae > Lissotriton > Lissotriton vulgaris. Next base: position 199,180,277 of record NC_141691.1, read on the forward strand.
GGAGACAATCGACAGGCATGGCGGGCCTCACAGCAACCTGAAGAGTACCTGAAACTCCCCCCCATTCAAAGGAAACCTGAGCTACCTCACACTCTTTCTGGGAGTTTTCGGCAGCTATCACGGGGTAGAATGCGTGGGGAACCACCTGCTCTCTGGACACCAAGTGACACTTGACAGCTGCCACACTCGCTCCGGTGTCTCTGAGAGCTTCCACTCTATGGCCATTAATGGTCAACCACTGCCTATATTTACTAGTGTTACTAGGCAGAGGGGGTGGAGGGACCATTTGCATGTCTCCTAGCGAGACCAGGGACATCTCTGCGGGACCCTTCCCACCATGGACAACCATCTCCTCCCCTCCCAGGGCTACGCTCGCCAACTGACGGGGGGTGCACTCGGCGGTGCATTGGATTTCTTCATGGGACACTGGGGATCGTAATACCGGTGTCCCACCTGCCCACAAGTGTAGCAGGTTAGGGAGCCCCTATGAACAGGTTTACCCGTCGGGCCCCTGGCTTCTTCTCAGGAGGAGGCTGGGAACCTTTCCCTTGGTTCCCTTGGGGATTACTTTGGGGCCCTTTCTGAGACTCCTTCTGTTTACCCTTGTCCCCCCCACTCTTCGGCTGGGGACCCTGCCCACCTTTGGCTGAGTCTCCCACTGGACCCTTGTGGACCCTGGTACTGACCCAGCGGTCCGCCTCCTCAGCAAGTTTTCTAGGGTTAGATATCTTGCTATCAATCAGGTGCTGGCGCAGCTCTGGAAAACAGTTATTAGACAAGTGCTCCCAAGCAAACAAATCATAAAGAGCTTCATAACTTTCCACTTTGCTGCCCTTTACCCAACCATCCATGGCTCTGCAAAAATAAGACACATATTCAACCCACGTCGTACCAGGCAACTTCTTACATTCTCTAAAAGCTTGTCTGTACTTCTCGGGGGTTAGGCCATACCGCAACATTAAAGCATCTTTCATATGAGCATACAACATCCTATCCGCAACAGGCATGTCTAACAAGGTATCTCTCCCCTCATTCACAAAGCGACCCCACAACCCCGCTCCCCAATTCTTCTCAGGGACCTAGTGGGCCAACAATGCTAGCTCATATGCTTTAAACCACTGACCAATATCTTCGTTTCTATGATAATCCTTTATCACATCTTTGGGAAAGTAAAACTTACTTTTTGCAGGCTCGGATGGGTTGCTGCCACCAGAGGGATTCAACTCTAACTTCTTAGCTTGGATGTCCAACTCCCTCAACTTGGTATCACGCTCCAAAGCTAACTTCTCTCTTTCAAAATCTAACCTTTTGGTCTCCAAATCAGCTTCTCTTCTACCTCTTGCATTTTCTTACTCCAACTGCCCATTTATCTTTAGCCTTGCCATTTCCATGTTGTAAGCTCGGTCTTTCGCCCTTTCTTCTCGTTCTTCAGGGGAAAGACCTTTGGAGGAAACACTGCTTCCGGGAGAGGACTCAGGCCCATTCGCTGGCGCCTCCTCATCCCCTTCGACTGGCGGTACCACCACCGGATCAGTGGGATCTCTGGCTTCCAACCAGGCCTGCTATGCTTTGAGATAGGTTTCCTTAGCCTTGAGACCTTTGGTAGGAACTTTAAACTTCTTGCAAAAGGATTTCAACTCCTCCAATCTGTAGACGTGAGTGACTGACTCTCTGTTTGTATGTGTTTTGAAGACAGCATATGTGCAGGACTGTATGGGTGGATGAGTGTGTATATGTGTTTGTTAGTGAGTGAATGACTGTCTCACTAGTGTCTTTATCAGTAACGACATATGTTTTAATCTAGTATATGAGAATATTGATGTATATAAGTGAGTATATGTGAGAGTAAGAGATTGAAAGAGTTCCTGTTTAAATAAGTATGTGTTTCTATAAGTGATTGTTTAAGAGAATAAATATGTGTAATTTTCAATAGAAGTAAGGTGGAAGTGTGTGTATAACTCTATATTCAAATAAATGGATGTTCAATAGTTTATTTGCACGTGTGAGTATGTCTATGAGTAACTTTTCGATGATTGTCGGTGTGTAACAGGATGTATAGGTGTATCATTTCATATGATGAGTGAGTATATGTATGAGTGGATGTGTATATAGATGGTGGAATTACTGAATTACTTGTTGTAACTGATATGGGTATCTGCATTTTTTTTAAATTTCAGTTTCTATTTTTGAATATGTGTTTCAAGGGTTACATTACAGTGAAAGGAGGTCTGTCACTATGTCACAAGGATGGTGTCATCAGTGATGTCACTGACCATGTCATGAGTGATGTAATATGTGACGTCATCAGCAGTGCATTGCACGCGCAAGTTATAGTGAGTCCAACTAACTATAACGTGGAATTTCATTGGTTTTATGTCAGTAAAATTTCCAGCTAACTATAACATGTGTCAAACCTATGGTTTTTTCAGTGAATTTCATAGGTTTTTTAAATGCTACTCCCTAACTATAACGTGTGTAAAACCTATGGTTTTTTCTGTGAAATTCATTGGTTTTTAAAATGCTAATTCAGAAAAATGTCGTGTATGCAACCTATACTTTTGGCAATAAAGTTCTGGCAATATTTTTTTCGAAAACAAGCCGTTTTCTTCACTGTTCAAGTTGCATAGAGACTCCTTGTAAAGCAATACAGAATTCGAAAGTCTGTACCTTGCCTTTTTTTAAACACATTAAAATTTGTCTGTAAATATAAATAGCCTTACTAAACTTTCAGGCGCGACCCGGTGTGCGCACTCTCGGCAACAGTTGTCAATAAAATGGATATCGCATTTCCAGGCTTTCGTGCGCGACCGAGTGCGCGCACAGGCCTATATATTTCGTGAAAACCTTGCGATTTGAACTTATTGAATTTCTTCATACACCCCTCAAAGAACTTATAGTACGTCAAAGAGACTGTACCTAGACTTCTTTTTTATTCTTATGAAACTTTTCAGTAAATGGGGCCGAATGTCTTTTTAAACTTTCGTGCGTTACCGGATGTACACACCTTGGTATTTTTTTTTGAAATATAAAACGTTTCATACTTTAACAATTGTGTGCTTAAATCCAGCTCAGAAGATATACAAAATCAGGATGGTAGTTGGTTCAACCCGGACCGTTTATTAGAGGTAGATCGTCCGACTCCACCGGAAGACACCCCTAATAAAAAAGACATATATATAAAATGCGGACTAGCCGCTGTATCGTGCTAGCAAACTATAACATATAAATCGTTAGAAAAAACAAAAGGAATCGAGCAAAATCAGTAGGCCACTGATGAGATCTTTTTTTGACCTCGCTAAAATAGAAAAATTAGGAACAACCCCTCATGAGAAATATGAAACTAGTGAGAGAAACCGAGCTCGACGCCATGATAGCTGCAAGACAGCTCGGCTCCGCCGCCCACCCCACCCAAAATAACGACAAATATTATAAAGATACACAACACACCAGCAAAGTAACAGGGTAAAACGTTTTATTAAATAACTATTTACATGGCAGCCTACTGCAACATGAAAACAACACTTTCAATTGGTTCTTAATAGTTTCAATTCTGGAATTTACACGCAGCACTCCACCCACTTCCCTCACTATCTTTTCTACTCTCAAGAGACAACAACGTCCTACATCTTTCGGAAGACTTTGGTGAAATGGCTACCGTATCTCATTCATCTTCCGAATCTGACCAAAATGATCGACTACCTTTAATAAGAAAAAATAAATCTTTCATCTGGCAATTTTTCACTTATCCTGAAGATCAAAAGAAAGTGAATGCACCAAAAGTAACCTGCACGATATGTGACTTGGTTCTCTCAAGAAGAAATCCAGCAAAAAAATATTTTTTTTCCATACATACCATGGTGCGGCATGTCAAACAAGTGCACCCTCTGCAATTTGCAGAGGCAACGACAAGAGCCCTGGCCACGCTATTACCATTAGAGGTGGCCAGCACATCTTCTGATCGACGACCTGTATCTCCATGGAGTGCAGAGATGGACTTCAGATATTTAACTATATATGGTCTATAACCTATGGTTTTTTCAGTGATTTTCTTTGGTTTTTTAATAACAAATATCAAAAGCTTTTTTGTGGAAAATGACTAAAATTAGGTATACATAAGCGGCGTTCATTTATGTTCACCACAGCCATTGTTAAAAGTAAAGTGAAAATCGCGAAACAGTAGCCACGCCATCTAGTCCCTTTTAGGCCCCATCATGCACGTAAGTAACAGCCATTTTCTGTGTCATGGCCTCTCTGCCCACTGCCAATAGCCTATGATTGTTCGAAATTGGTTCTCTTTGGGTCATTCACTGTTCACAAATAAGCATAAAGTCGCAATACTCTATTTAGTTTTTGCAGATAGTGAAGGATAGGTAGTGCACACTTTTGTCCCCTTTGTAACCCGTCATGCCTATCTCTGCCCCGTTTGTTGGTAGTTGGTTCAACCCGGACCGTTTATTAGAGGTAGATCGTCCGACTCCACCGGAGGACCCCCCTAATAAAAAGGACATATATATAAAATGCGGACTATCCGCTGTATCGTGCTAGCAAACTATAACATATAAATCATTAGAAAAAACATGAAACTAGAGAGAGGAACCGAGCTCGACGCCATGATGGCTGCAAGACAGCTCGGCTCCGCCACCCACCCCGCCCAAAATAACGACAAACACTATGCAAGTATTATAAATATATACACCAGCAAAGTAACAGGATAAAACGTTTTATTAAATAACTATTTACATGGAACCTACTGCAACATGAAAACAACACTTCTAATTGCTTCTTAGTAGTTTCAATTCTGAAATTGAACACCCAGTACATCCAGAGGTCATGTCCGACAAGTTGTGTGGGGGGATGCCTTGCTAATGCCGCCACCCCCACCACCTTCTGTAGAAAGGACTCTGGATATCCTTGGTCCCTGAGAGGCTTCGATGTCCCTGCCTTGCACAAATGTCAAGTTCTGGATGTTGAGAGCCATACTTCAGGGTCCGACAAGTTGTGTGGGGGGATGCCTTGCTAATGCCGCCACCCCCACCACCTTCTGTAGGAAGGACTCTCGATATACTTGGTCCCTGAGAGGCTTCGATGTCCCTGCCTTGCACAAATGTCATAAGTTCTGAATGTTGAGTGCCATACTTCAGGGTCCAAGAAACGCGGACTCGGAGGGGCGCTTGGCTCCTGCCCCCTCCCCAAGTCTTGTTCCCCTGGTATGGCCTGAGATCGCCCACGACATAGGCGGCCGGCTCCCGGGGTCAGGCGGAACTTCTTGCCTTTTGATGCCTCTTCCATTCTGGACCTTGTCCCACAATCCGTTTGACCTGAAGACACGTCCTGCGGTGCCCTGGTCCAACCATCACATTTACACCGTCTCACCCGCCATCCGGCTGAATTGCACCCACTCTTCCGATACAGCGACAGGCGGCTGCCACGGAGCTCAGGAAATGGCGGTCGGCTCCACAGACTTGGGCCTGGCCTGCAAGGATGGCTCTGGGCAACCCTGGAACTCGGACGCTTGACTGCTAGGGCATGAGCCCCATTCCCAAAAGCGTCCCGTCAGCCTTGAAGATTCTACAAGAGTCACCGAGGCCCCCGACTCCTGCAGACTTCCGGTGGGGAGCGACTGCCATGATTGCTTGCGGAATGGCCACGACGTAGCCACGGCGTGCTCTCATGCTGACGCCAGCTTCAGTCTGAAACATCCAGAAACACTGTAGACTACCAATTCGATCAGTTCCGGTGGAGCCCCAACGACGTATCGTGTTCTTGCGTAATCCGTCATATGACGCGCCGCGTTAGCGCACCCGGAAGTGCTCCGGTGAGCGAGGCGCAAAGCGCAGCTTCCCGGAAGCAATGCGGAGCGCGCAACGTAAGCAATTACATTTCAGTTGGTTCTCCCTCACAATATTTTCAATGTCACATAAAAGTCACCCATCACCCACTGCCATCTCTGGCTGTTTCCATGGTAACACCTCATTCTGCACCTGGCTGAAGGCACAGGTCAAAAGTTCATATCTCAACGTTCTACAGCAAAGTAACAACACTGTTTTCCCTCCAGAAACACCTGCCAATCCACAGCTCTGTTACATGTCTTTTTTTTTCACACCCAATAGTACTTTTCGTTTAACATAAACATTAACATGCAACGTACTGTTCAAACTCCACTTCTTACAATCAACCAATCATTTTTATTTTTTAAACCACACCCAGCCTCTTCCTTTTTCTTTATTTAGAATTTCAACTTCTAACTACCATTCCACTTCCAGAACCGATCGGAGGACGACTACAAATCCCTTGAAAATGAAGGTCTGGCTAATAGGACACAGTTATATTCACTGGAGTGAAAAATATGCAGTAAGCAGATGAATTTGCAACCTCAGCTTACCAAATGTACACATAACATGGATTGCCAAAAGAGGATTGAAATGTCACCAATTGATTCCATTGGTGAAAACTTTTATGCATCTCCCAGAACCAGACCTTATCATTGTGCACTATGGTGGGAACGATCTAGGCACAATCACTGGGGTAGGTCTGGAAATGCTTCTAAAAGACACCTTTCGACAACTGATGACACTTTTTCCTCGATCTGCCTTGGTATATTCCAATATATGCCAAAGACAGAAATGGAATTTGTCCAATCACCATTGTGCACAATTTGAGAAAGCAAGGAGACATGTAAATAAATCTGTTTCTGCGTTCCTCAGAGATTATAGCATGGGTTCTATTTACCACAACAACTTGCGTTACCACATGCAAGACGTCTATAGGAGAGACGGTGTTCATTTCACGAATGAGGGAAACAAAATCTTCCTCTGCAACATCAGGCTCTGCATCGGTACTTACTTATAAATGCAGAAAACACTCAATTAACACAATGGCTCTTTTCAGAGCCACCTTATATCTAAGCACTCAAACTTCTGATTCATCTCCATTTTCACACTCTTGTAAAAAGGTGTGCGCGACCGAGTGCGCGCACCACGCAACTTAAAAAAATATATATATATATATATTTTTGCCTTTAAGGGCCTTACTGCACACCCTGAGAAAACCTACGCAGCAAAACAATCTCTACCTTCTCCCCTTTCCATATTCCAACGCTTTGAAATCAACAATATATTTACTCGCAATGACAAAATGGCGGTCAACACTTCCTGATTTCCTTCGAATCGAACGTTAACAGACGTCACGCAACAAAATTCCGCTCGCGCGCGCAGCCGTTTGGGTGCGCGCACGTGTGCGCGCGTATAGATATATAATTGACTTTAACTTTAATTTCCTCAGCAACTACTGAACGGATTTACACCATTCCAAAAAAAGCGTAATCTGCGAGCCGGACTGTACAGTTTTGCCAAATTTCTTATAAATCCATTCACCCGTTCGACCTGTAGCCGAGTCTAAAGGTCCTATGGAAAATAACATGGAGAAAACACGTTTTGGGACCCCCCTTTTATCTCAGCCCCCACTTGACCAATCCCCCCCAAACTTTTAGGGAAGGAGCGCAGCGGACCGAGCCATCTTCTTTGAGAAATTCGCTAAGATTCTTCAACCAGGGCCAAAGTTATTCCAAATAGAATGTTGAGGATTTCCTATGGAAACGAGGTCCTAACTATAACTATAACTACCTACTGGCGACCGCCAGTAGGTAACATATATATATATATATATATATATATATATATATATATATATATATATATATATATATATATATATATATATATATATATATATATATATATATATATATATAGTTAGGATTTTTTCTCTATGGGACTTCTGAAAATTCTATGTCTAATAACTTTGGCGTTTGTGGACGGAATCGGCTGAAATTTTCAGGAAAATGGCACATTTTGATTCTGAGCAGCCCTTGAAAATTTGGGGGGGTTTCGTCGAGGGGGGGGCTGAGAAAAAAGGGGGGTCCCAAAACGCGTTTTTTCCATTCATTTTTCCATAGGGCAGTTGGACTCACTTTTAGCTCGAACGGCTGAATGGATTTGCACGAAACTTGGCAAAATTGTAGGGACTGTTAGCCCGATGTGCCTTTGCTAGGTCTCAATATATGTGCTTCAGTGGATTTTGAGAAATTAACGTTTAAATCAAGATATATATCTGTAACAGCGCTCTGGGCAGCGATCCGGTCCGCTTACTTTTCGCTTATCGGAACTTTGCGCGCAGAAAGCTGATTGGCTCTCCGGTGTCTGTCAACATTCTTAACAGTCCGGAGCGGCCGCCATCTTGTCTCTCGGTAGGATCGAGAGAGAAGAAGAGGTGAAAAACGAAAGGGGAATTTAATGAAAGGGGGCAAGGTATCCCCCTCTTGACCCCCTAGGAATGTTGTTGGGGTTATTAAAGGGTCCCGTGGGGAAAATAAAAAAAAAATGATTTTTCACGGTAGAAGCGCTTCACGGGCCGCGAACTGGGCCGCAAACTGGTAGCGGCCGCCATCTTGTCTCTCGGTAGGATCGAGAGAGAAGAAAAGGTGAAAAACTAAGGGGGAATTTAATGAAAGGGGGCAAGGTATCCCCCTCTTGACCCCCTAGGAATGTTGTTGGGGTTATTAAAGGGTCCCGTGGGGAAAATAAAAAAAAAAATGATTTTTCACGGTAGAAGCGCTTCACGGGCCGCGAACTGGGCCGCAAACTGGTAGCGAAACGGGAATTCGCCATTTTGTGCTTCGTTTTAATTGTTTAGAGACAAAAATTATCGCCGCACATCGGCCACAATGCATGAATATCGCTGAAAAGTCAGCGATATTCATGCATTATCCAGCAAATGCTCTTAGCCATGTTATCCACCTTCCATTGGATAACATGGCTAAAAACTGCTCTGTGCGTGAGCTTTTTTGTGTTTCAAAATTTAATAACATTTCTAACATTTAACTAGTTTATGAATTACATATAAAAATGATTAAAGACTCAAACAATTTTTTAATATTACATACAATTTTATTTTTCGGATTGTTTTTCAAAATTTAATACAACGTCTAGCATTTCACTGTCTGATATGTGTTCTTGTTCAGTGAACATAAGTTCCAACATTTGACCGTCATCATAATGATGTAAATGATCCACAGATTCTACACATTGAACTAATTCATGGTCCCGTGATTCATCCATGAAATCTGAGTCATCATTGTCCTCAATAACTTTTTCTGTGTTGTTCTCCAGAACAATTTCGAAGGAAACATTCTGCTCACCTTCCATTTTATTGCTGTAATTTGCATAAAAAATAAATATATCAGTAGAGATAGGGCACTGTTGGGTTTAAGTTCAGACAGGCACTTGTGAGTTTATAACAGAGAAGTAATCTATGGGCACTGTATGGTTTCAGGCGTGAAGTAGTACTATTAAAAAGTGCCTGTGAAGAAGCCTAAGTAAATTCATAATTATACCATAGAAACCTAAATCAGTCCATAATTATAATAAAGAAGCCTTTCTCAATGTCTAACTCTTACAGAGGGATAGTATATAACTATCTGAAAAAGTTTACCATATTTACTTATAGTGCACAATATACTTCAGTTTTAAAAATAACAACTTACCTTTAGAAACAAGTTGATGTTATTAGTGATATTCTAAATGATATATACAACAACAAGTAGTAGTCAAAATGGCTGTGTTTCCTTCTCTTCCTTTATATATATTCAGGTATATAACCAATCAAATGTCAGGTAATAAAAGTAGAAAATGAAAGTAACATTTTCATTGGTTGTCAATTCCAACACTTCAGATGTGTTTTGTGAAGTAATTTACCTCACGGTACTTGGAGAGGTCTACAGGCTAAATGGCTAAATGAAATTTCAATGAAATTTGTGAGAATGGAAGGGATTGTTATGTAGTATGAGCTAATCTATATTTGGTGAGAGTGTCTCTAGTCGTTTTTCTGTAAATTACTTTCCCACCTTTTTTTAGGACCGCTTTCTGGAAAGCGGCCCGGTTAGCGAACCTCACGGGAGTCCACCATTTTGTGTTTCGGTCGCATTAAGATACAAGATGGAGGGCAAATAATGTTCAGAATGTGTAGAAGGGGGCACGGTAGACTTATCTTGACCCCCTAGGTTTTCTGAGGGTGGCTGAGGAGGCTTAAATGTGCGGAAAAAAAACATTTTTTTAAAAAATTCCGCGAGGTTAGCTTTCGGTTAGCGAACCGGGGAGCGTATTTTGTGGAAAATTAGTGAAAAAAGTTAGAAAAAAATAATAATTGTGAGTGATTAGATGAAGGGTAGCTCTGAGAAGAGCTTTTGGGTTTATGGTACATTTAGGTACTTATAAGTAGGTACCAATGCACATTCTTAAATTCAGAATGAAAATTCTGTTGCCCTCATCTGAGAAGTGAACTCCATCTCCTCTGTAGATATCTTGCATGTAGTAACGCAAGTTATTGTTGTACAGAGAGCCCATTCCATGGTCTCTCATGAAAGCTGAAACAGATTTGTTTACATGCTTCCTCGCTTTCTCAATTTGTGGACAAAATTGGTTGGACCACTTCCATTTCTGTCTTTGGCATATATTGGAATATACCAAGGCAGTTTGAGGAAAAAGTGCCATTAATTGCTCAAAGGTGTCCTTTAAAAGCATTTCCAGACCTACCCCTGTCAAAGTGCCCAAATCATTACCTCCACAGTGCACAATTAACAGGTCAGGTTTTGGCAAATGCATAAAGGTTTTCACCAATGGTATCAATTGGTGACATTTTAATCCTCTTTGGCCCAACCACTTAATTTCCACATCTTGTAAATTGAGGTTAGGTAAATTTCTGTTCTCAGCATACCTTTGAGCCCAGTGGATGTAACTATGTCCAACAATCCAGACCTTAAACATGGTGGGAGAAGGTTGTTCTGCAGTCAGATGAAGTGTGGTAATGAAAGGGCAGTTGAAACAGTAGGAGTTTCTAAAGAAAAAAAACTGTGGATTTACAATGCTAATGAATCATTAGCAGTGATTGGTGCATTTCCATTTCTGAAAACAGAAAGTTAGGGTGCATGGATGTGTTCTTTGAAACATGTAATTTGAATGGTCAAGGAAGAAACATTTAATGAAAGATTGCACTGGATACGCAGGTGCACTGAGAGTTCAGAGTTCAATTGAAACATTGTTGTGTGAACTTGCAAACATGAGAGGTCTTCCAGGAGGTGGTTGCTATGGAAACAAGGCAGACAGGGCAGAGGGGGGAAGGGTTTTGATTTGAAAAAAGTGAGGGAAGAGGTATGATTGGCTACTATGAGAGATATGTGAAAGGAATATCTGTATTTCTGTGCTTTCAATAGCTGCAGCCTTTGGAGTGCATCCTTTTTCTTCTGCTGAAGACAATTTGGTGTATTTCTTTGACTGTTTTCAAAACTCAAAATATTTGCTAAGGTGAGAAAAGATTTATTTAATTTAGATAGAGAATAGTATGATTTAAGGAGAAAATGATGAAGAAAGCTGTGTTTTTAAAATGTGGTTTTGTTTCTAGTGATATAGTAATAGAATTAGTTTCATAGGTTGTTTGGGGTCATATTTAGAAGGCATTTTAGTGTCTTTGATGTTATTTTTCCCTTTTTAAATGGAAAGCGTTCCTCATGGGGCCCTGAGCAGTTCTTAGCCATGTTATTTAATAGGAAGTGGATAACATGGCTAAGAGCATTTGTTGGAAAATGCATGAATATCGCTGACTTTTCTGTGATGTTATGTTTACCTTTTTAAATGGAAAGTGTTCCTCTTGGGGCAAGTGTCTTGTAAATACGCTCTCACTTGCGCTTGGCAAATTTAGATTTTGATTATGGGAGTTACCTAGCCATGTTAATAGTGTCCCAAAAATGGTGCTAGGGCATTCCAGAAAACACTTTCATGTGTCTCAAGGACATTTTTAGTCATTTCTTTATGAATGCAGGTATACAATTGATTTATATGCTGTGTTTAAAAACGAATTTTGAAATCAAATAAATTTCAGGATATGCACTGTTAGAGCTTCATAGGTTGTTTGGGGTCATATTTAGAAGGCATTTTAGTGTTTTTGATGTTATTTTTCCCTTTGTAAATGGAAAGCGTTCCTCATGGGGCCCTGAGCAGTTCTTAGCCATGTTATTTAATAGGAAGTGGATAACATGGCTAAGAGCATTTGCTGGAAAATGCATGAATATCGCTGATTTTTCTGCGATATTCATGCATTGCGGCCGTTTATTTTCACATTTGCAAGCACTTCTTAGCCATGTTATCCAATGGGAGGTGGATAACATGGCTATGAGCATTTGCTTCAAAGGTTGTTTGGGGTTATACACCATTTTTGGGAAATTATTAACATGCCTATCTAACTCCCATAATCAAAATCTAAATTTGCCAACCGCAGGTGGGTGCGTATTTACAATAAATTTGCACCATGAAGAACGTAAAATAGCATACTAGACACTCAAATGCTATGTTAAATAATTAGTACGGCATTCAGTTTTAGATGACTGTTATTTATTTACTGTTTGGTAATAGTGGTTAATAACATTTTATATTATATTTTTCCACAGATTCAACTGCAGATTCTTTCATAGTTTGTAAAATGCCTTCCAAAAGTAGAGTAAGAAAGGCTAGAAAACGTCAAAGACAGCAGGATGATGTTTTATTGCAGCAGTCCTCTTCCCCAAATACTTGTCAAAACACCAAGAAAGGTCCGGGTAAGAGCACGAAATCATTCTTAAGAAATATTTGTAGTAAAAAAAGTTTTGCTCAAAAAAATGTTTCAGTTCACAAAAAGAAAAGTAATTTAAATGGAAAGGAGAGACCCATCACAAATGTTACTGGTAGAGGAAGAGATAACTCTGTGCATGATAGTAGAAGGAAACAACAGTTTAGGGACATTCGAAATCGAATGTTCCGTAATAGGATATTAGTTAATTTATTGAAAAATATTAAAAAGAAAGGCCAGCAGAAAGCGGCATTTTATAAGAAGAAGAAAAATGTAGAGAAAATTATTGATCATGCTTTTGAAATTAAGCGAAAGTTGTTTATTTTGGTAATCAATAGAATTAGGAAACTAAGCAAGGTAATTTCTGATTTCAAAACAAAAAGTAGATGGAAGAGAGTAGTAAATCGTACTAACTTTTGTGAAGTTTTTTCCGGAGAATGGATGCATAGTTCAAGTTCTGAGGCATTTTTTAATGAGGAGACTTATTTTCAGGATAATGATTTGGTGCATGCAGTTGACATCAGTGGTCGAGCTTATGAAGTGAAGGATGGTTGTCCAGTTGAAAAAGAACAACTTGTGACAACAGAGACAGAAGAGGCGCTAAGTGATGAGGTTTTAGGAAGACGTCCTAAGGGTCCTGTGTACATTTGGAAGTGTAGTTCTATTTGCAGTGTGCGACAGGTTTCCATCAATTTTCTTTGTGATTTTATACGGACATTTAATAAGAAAAGTTTGAAGCAGAAAATGAAGTTGTTGCAAGATTTAGATCCTTGCAGAGTGAGACAAATGACAGGTTTGCGTGGTCATTCACTGGCTTGTCTTTCTAGGAGAGTATGCCAGAGTGTTTTTCATCATTTCAGGATGCTAGCAGTGCATCATAATAAAGTGAGAAAATTAGTGAGAATGTTGTATTATGCTAAGAGTCCAGCAATTATGCTTAAACAATTATGTGCTGCTCTTTTGCATGGTTCTGAAATAGATGTGAAGAATATTTGTGAAGAAATTGAGTTTTGTTACTTTGGTAGTAAAGATGAGAATGTTCAAATTGACCCAGAAGTAGAGGGTAATGTGGAAGATAATGTACAGGTTTCCAGTACAGATAATTTTCAGAAGGAAATTGCCACGTTTCAGATGAAATCAAGTGAGAGGCCTAATTTCACTTGTGTATGTTGTCGACGCACTTATTATAAGAATCAGACTAAGGTAGTGGATTTATATGCAAAAAGTGAAAGGGAAAATAATAGTGAATGGAAGGATTTTGCCACATACTTGATGGTAGAAAATTATTTTGATTTGGGATCGGATCAACGTGTGTGTACTTATTGTTGTAATAAATTAAACCAAAACCAGATGCCTGCTAGGGCAGTTCATAATAATCTGGAATTGGTTGAGATTCCTTCTGAATTGAAGGATTTAAATACTTATGAATCTATTTTGATTCAAAGTATCCATCCCTTTCAGGCTATTGTAAGAATGGAGCCAAAGACAGGGAAGTTGCCTCCAGCAGATTTACAGAGAGGATTAAAGGGAAGAGTTGTTTATTTGCCTCTAGATTTGAACAAAAACATTAACACAATTGGAATAGAAGAAGTGGAAGAGGAACCTCTGGTTATCTTGGTTAATGGGGTTCCGACAAAGAATAAGAAAATATGGCAAGATTTAGTGGATGTTAGGAAAGTCAAAAAGGCAACAGTGTATTTGAAGAAAAATAATAAGTACTATAAGAATGTATATGTTGCAGAAGAGGAAGTAAGTGATGAAGAGGATAGCGATTTGTGTGCTGGCCAAATTGAGAAAGTAGAGGCCTCTAAAAGTGAAGAAATATATGAACATTATAGTGTTCATCCTTTGCATTCCAAGGAAGTCATGGGGAATGCTATTGAGTTGTTTCAAATGAAACAAGCCAAAGGGAGTCCCATTAGTGTTTGGGAGGAAAGTTTGGAAGCTCGGTGTTTCCCACAGCTATTTCCCACAGGTCAAGGAGGAAGATATGATGAGCGACCTCATCAAATTCCTGCGTCTGAATACCGGACTTTACGATTGTATGCAGCAGATCCTAGGTTTCGGCAATGCATTCCCTATTTGTTTCATCTCCTGTTTGAAAGCGATCTGTCTGGACTGTCATATGCAGTGAACCACATCTTAAAAAGTGGTATACAGATGCGAAACATCTCGGCAAGTGACTTTATGCATAAAGTCAATGTCCAAGACAGTATTTTGGATTCTCACTTAATTAATCTCATGGCGTGTCAGCGTGGTACTAATGAGTACTGGTACCGTCGTCATGGTGATTTAAAATGTATGCTGAGGAACTTAGGAACTCCAACATGGTTCCTCACTCTGAGCTGTGCCGAGTATGGCTGGGAAGACTTACTTGAATTTCTACGAGAGGCAAATGGAAATATTGAAAACATTGAATTCAAGACACCTGGAGAACTGTGTTCTTTGGATCCAGTGAATGTATGCAGGTACTTCAATCATAGATTTGAAGCTATGATGTCTTTCATCACAAATAAAAAGAATCCACCTCTTGGAGAGGTGTTGGATTTCTTCTGGAGAAAGGAGTACCAAGCAAGAGGTGCCCCTCATATACATATGTTGTTGTGGATCAAGGATGCACCTAAATTTGGAACAGATCCGGATGACTTAGTGATGAATTTCATCGAACAGTATTCTACGTGTGCTGTTCCAAACGCAACGGAGAAGAAAAGTCTAAGAGAACAAGTTCTACGTTTCCAAAGCCATCGTTGTGGAAAGTACTGTCGTCGTAAATTCAGAAACAAGGACAAGTTCTACACCAAATGTCGTTTCAACTTTCCACGACCGGTGATTTCTAAAGGAAGAGTGAACAGTTTGATGTCTTCGCTGCGACATAATGTGACGAGGAAATCACCCAAGAATACATACAATTTGAAAAGGAACGAAGAGTCCAAGTACATCAATGACTACAACCCAGTGATTTTGTCCATGTGGAATGCTAACATGGATATACAGTTTGTGGCTGACAACTATATGGCTGTGGCTCGGTATGTGACATCTTACATCACCAAAAAAGAAAAGACCGAACTGAAGGATATGTGGGAGGATATTTCTCATGAAAAGAGCCTCAGCAAGAAGTTGTACAGTTTCAGTCTGAAGATGTTGTCGCATCGAGAAATCGGAGCTTACGAATGTTCTGACCGGTTGTCTTCAGCAAGTCTCTATGCCAAATCCAGGAGTCTCGTTTGGGCGAGTCTTGGTCTTGCTGCAACGCGAAATCGAGTTCTAAAACCTGTCCGGGAAATTGAGTATTTGGCAGAAAAGGAACCAAACAGTACCGACATTTTGAAGACCAACATGTTGGATACATATTATCCAAATCGAAGCAGTCACCTTGAGAATGTTTGTCTATATGAGGTTCTCCAAAATTATATATTCAAGAGGAACATCAAAGAAGATATTGAGAAAGGAGTGTATGCTGTAATTGGAAGTGAGGGATGCCTGGTCAAGCAAAGAAAATGCCAATTAGTAAACCATCGAAAATTGAGTGGTGAATCTCCAGCAAAAAAGGAGTTTTTTTATTTAGCACTTTTGCAACTTTTCAAGCCTTGGCGTGCAGAAGAGGAACTGCTTGGAGATTTCCTCTGTTACGAAGACTCTTTCAATGCAGCCAAGGAGTCCATAGAATGTCCTGCTTTTTCTAAATATCAAGAAATGCTAACTTTGGAAATTGAGCAGGAAGCAACGATTGCAGCCGAGATTGCCAGAGACAGTTCTCAGGACAGTCAGAGTTCTGTTTCATTGAGTCAAGATCCACTTGGAGGACCTATTATCGAAAATGAAGCTGCCACTGCTATGAATGAAGTGGAAAGAGCCATGGCACATGCTCAGGAGGATTCAGTTAACTTAGAAGACTTGGAAAAACAACTCAACGTTGAGCAGAGGAAAATATATGATGAAGTTACCACGGAAATTGAGCACGGATTAAGTCATGAGAAGAACAAGTGCTCATGTACATCGTTGAAGCCTGTCCGACTGTACGTGAGTGGAGAAGCGGGAACTGGAAAAAGTTTCCTCATTAAAGCAATCTCTTGTTATTTGCAGGAAAGGTCATCGCTGTCTTGTGTTGTCACCGCTCCTACTGGACTGGCAGCACATAACATTAAAGGTATTACTTTGCATCGTCTACTGATGCTGCCGGTGGAGCATGACAACAAATTACAATACAACAAGTTATCTGGAGATGCTTGCTGTGAAGTTTCAAGAGTCTTGAGGAAAATGAAACTACTTATCATTGACGAAGTAAGCATGGTTTCCAATGTCATGCTTGCCTTTGTGCATTTGAGAATGCAAGAAGTACTTAAAACTGAATATGATGTGTTATTTGGTGGGAAACACATCATTGTTTTCGGAGATCTTCTGCAGCTGACACCAGTAAAAGGTCAACCTGTGTTCAAAATACTCACGCATGAAGATACCAGGAAGTGCCTAGGGAGCATTGGCAACGTCAATATATGGTTAAACTTCAATTATGCAGAACTGCATCAAAATATGCGTCAGGCAAAGGATGAAGATTACAAGAATATTCTACAAGATATTAGAATTGGAAAAGTGACAGAGCATGGGAAAGAAGCTTTAAATGCACGATTACTGTCAAATTTATATCCCAAACAAGAGATTGTGCCTGAGAATATTTTTCAGAAAATTACTGAGAAGAAATCCGGGATATGTCTCATGCCAACTCTTGCAGAATGTGCCATCTTCAACAACAAAATGTTGAATTTAGAAAAGAAAGAGATTGTGAAACTTGAAGCTATCGACAAATTAGAGCATATGGGATCAACAATTATTTTGTCAGACAATTTGAAATCAAAATTGGATTCATTAGAGAAGACTATATCTAAAACAGCGGGTTTTGAAAAGACTTTGAATGTATGTTTAAATTGCCGAATTATTTTGAGAAGGAATTTACATGTAGAAAGAGGTCTGGTAAACGGATCAATGGGTAATGTTGTTGATTTTGAGAAATACAGAAATAGAGATGGAATAGAATTTTTAAGAATTAAATTTGATGGCATTGAGGAAGTACAGCAAATTGGTCGTTGTTCTGCTAGGTTTTTGCTTGTTAAAGATTTATATGTTCGCCGTAAACAGTTTCCTGTTTGCTTGGCATATGCGGTGACAATCCATAAATCGCAAGGTTTAAGTGTAGACTGTGCATTGGTGAATATTGGCAGTTCTGTGTTCAAGGAGGGTATGGCATATGTGGCATTGTCACGAGTTAGAACTTTATCGGGATTGTACTTGATTGACTGTGATGTCACAAACATTTGTGCGGATCTAGATTGTGTTAAGGAATACAATAGGTTAAGAAGAGAGTATGCGCCACATTTGCCTCAATATCCTTTGTTTGAGAAACGTGTGGTAGGCCGCAAACGTAGAAATAGCAGTAATAGTAGGGAGGTTGTTGCAAAAAGACTAAAAGTCAATGAACCGAAAATTGTTAGCAGAAAGAAAGTGGATTCTGTTGAAGATGTTGTCGGTTTTCAATTTGAAAACAGTTCTGGTGTCAACTGCTATGCAAATGTAGTGGTTAATGTTCTCTTTTCACTAGAGAGTTTAAAAGAACAGATTCTGTTGAATTCTGAACAAATTTTATGCTGTTTGTTGAATTCTGTTTTCGAGAAATGTAGCACTGATCGAACAAAAGTAGAAAGTGTGTCTGAAGTTCGTTATCTGTTAGATGAATGTTCAGGTCAAACAGACTTCTCTGAAAATAATCAGCAAGATTGTCAGGAGTTTTTAATGTATATGCTTGATATATTGCAAGTTGAGGGTGTAGATGTAGATCACCTGTTTGGGCTTTCTTATCAATGGCAGCATGACTGCGAGAATTGTAGGGTATCAAGTACTACTAGTGTAGACTCAGAAAGATTTATATACTTAACTTTGCCAGACAGTAAATCAGTCTCCTTTAATAAGCTAGTAAATGCAGCGGATCACAACATGCAGTGTAGCCAATGTAAATCTGAAATGATGTCAACATTACTTATACGTAGATATGGACAGTATGTCATTTTAATGATCCAACGATGTAGGCCTGATGGATCAAAATTGTCAACTTTAATAAAAAATGTTGTGGCTTCTCAGCTTTCAATATCAGGAAGGACTTTTGTAACTGTAGCAATTATCTATCACGATGGTCCTTCAACAACTTCAGGACATTATACAGCTTATTTAAAGTCTCGAAACGGCTGGTCATTCTGCAATGATTCCGTTGTAAGTTTAAAAAAAAAATTGCCGTTTGACCTTAAAAATTCTTACCTGGTGTTTTTAAAACCAAAATTTTAAAGAAAGAATCTCGAGATTTCCTGTGAAGAATTGGAAAAGGTTCATCAAGTTGAGGGAATGTAAGTCTGCAATGCTGTCTAGATTATTGGTCCAAAACTTTTAATTATAATGTTATTTTGTAAAATCCGACTATATAAACCTGATGCAAGTAAGTCTGCTTCATAGTAAGCAGTATCAGTGTCATAGGAAAAGGAGAACATGAGTGACAAAGAAGAGTAAGATATTAGTAGTCCAGGATTGTGAAAATAATCTCAAATGTTTTCTTTTTGCAAGTTGCGAAAATAGAAAATGTCGGGATTTGATTGGAAGAATTACAAGACTTGCGAATCGCGGCAACATGATTTGGCCTAGTGGAAACATGTGATAGAATGAGAGAAGTCTTTTTTTCTATGTAACATATTTTTCGTATCGATGGAGGTTTTCTTTCAGAAAGTGGCGGGCTGAAAATATTTATAGCACAATAGAGTGGATGCTGTTCATAGGAGATCCTTCGACGTCATTGAAAGTAAGTTAATTTTAAGGAGTTTTGAAATCAGATTTCTTAGGTTGTATGGGTTTTTTAAACACAGTCATTTTGATTGTGTTTTTTTTCCCCGCTGTTACATGATGAATATCTTCAAGTCACTGATTTAAGTGAAATTTGATACATTCTGAGAACAGCAAAAATAAACCATTTAACATGTATAATTAATGTTCTTCTGTTTGTACTTATGATATACATTTAGAAATGTGAGGTAGATATGGAAAAACTGAGTCTTTTGTAAGTGTCAATTTTAATGCTTATAGTGCTGTATTTCCGGGTACAGTTTTTTTAAAAAGGAATAGGCCTCACCTCAAAGAAAGCTCTTCAAAGCAGACATCTTATTTGCATCCTGAAACTATCATTTAAAATATTAGAGACAATTTTATGATGGCTTTACATCTTCAACATCAAGATACAGTTTTTTGTAAAATATATATATTTAGGATTGTGTAGGGGACGTAGAGAAGCAGAGACTTCTGTAAATGTCAAAGTTGTTGAAAAACTGTTTGTTCTTGAACCTTTTCCCTTGTCTTTTCTAATTTTTAAGTACATGTTTTAATATTTTTGGAAATGTTTGTTCTCTGTTTTACAGATTGAAAGTATGAAAAAATATTTTAAAAAGGTAACAAGAATTATAAGGTAAATGTTTTCTACTCTTTTTACCCGCAATGCACTGCTGATGATGTCACTGACACTATCTCTCATTTACTCTCTATAGCTGTCTTTCTTTTTACATTATTCTCTGTTTACTTCCCTTATACTAACTCTTCTTTTTTTTAAAAAAATATTTTTTTAGTTCGCTTAAAGTTCGCGAACCGGTCAGCGAACTTGAAGCGAACCAAAAGAAATAGAGCTTGCCAGAGTGATAAACATTCTAGCAATTTTATTTGAAAGGGGAGGTAGTTCTGAAAAGAACTTTTTTTTTTGTTTTTGTTGTTTTATATATATTTTTTTTTTTTTCTGAACATTTTTTGATTTCTTTGTATTTTTAGAACAGTTTTATGTTTTTTTTGTGTTTTTTATGGAGGGGAAACAACAAAAAAACAGGCATTGAAAACGGCTCAACAGGAGCAAAAAAAAAATTACTTCTTGGGTGCATTAGGGCACTTATGGTTTTCGAACACCATATTAATCAAATTGATGCTCATGTTCCCATACGACAACATTGCACCGCAATATATACAAGTAAACCTCATATGTTGGAAATTTGGTTGAATATTTGGCACAGTTTCCTGTGCCTCTCTTCCTGACAAAGACATTGATGAGTTAGATCTGGCCACAGGAGTTGTCGAGGGATTGTCTTGTAGGTCCCTTAACTCAGCCCGGCTGTAGTTCAAGGGATGCCACCTGGTCATATGTCGATGCATAGTATAGTTGCCCATACTATATTTCTTCTCTGTGCCTCTTGACAATCTGTAATCACAGATGAGGCAGGTGACATATTTCGCATTCACCTTCTTCTCCCCTGGAGGGATGGAAAAAAACTGCCAGATGAAACTAGTTTTTCTCTTTGAAACACGGGGCAACTCTGGGATAAATTGTTGTTGATGTGGATCCTCTTCTTCTTCTTCCTCCTCTTCCTGCTCTCTGTTGGAGGTAAATTGACTTGGTGGTCCTCTCTTCTTATGAGGAGGTGGAGGTGGTGGTGGGGGTGCACCAGCTGCAGCAAGAATGGAAGCCATTGTTGAACTTCAGGTAAATGGTCTTTCTCTCACCAAGATGAAAGTCAGAGTGAGGAAAGAAGGAGGGGTTTACATGATTTGGGAAAAGCAAAAGTTCTGAACCAATGAAAAGTGTTATTTTTAGGTCACATGACCTAGTATTACATCATTAGGAAACCAAAAGTGAAATGAACTAATGAAAAGTGTTATTATCGAGTCACATGACCTGCTGTCTTTACGTTTCGCGCTTTGCGCCACTATCCAATCCGCTTCCGGGTCCGCTAACTTGGCGCGTCGGATAACGTATTACGCGACAACGCAAAACGTCATGATAACGTAACAGTTACGCTTAAGGAACGATTACCGGCTCGCGCACCAAGTCGCGGCTTTGAATTCAGCTAACGGGAAGCTGACCAGTTCGCGGACTAGGAGCGGAACAAATTTTTTTTTTTTTTAAAATGTATAAAAAACATGTACAATATATTTTATGATTTAAAGAAGAATACATTTTACAGATACAAATATTAGCTTTCAAAAAACCATTGAAATTCAATGAAAAAACCATAGGTTATAGTCCATATATAGTTAGGAATTAGCATTTACAAAACCTTATTTTACTCGCATAAAACCATTGAAATTCCATATATAGTTAGATGCGCTAACTATATATCGCGCACCCGCAATCCACTACTGATGATGTCACATATTACATCATTCATGACATGGTCAGTGACATCACTGATGACATCACTCATCTCGTTTGACATGACTGATCATATCTCTGATGATATCATTCATGTGATAATACCACGAACCTCTTCAGACTCTAATATAACCTTAGATACAATCAGTGTAAACAGACAGTCACAGACTGTCACTCATCCATGGAGTTACTCACACACCTAGTCAGTTATGCAAAAAATCAATCACACCTCCATTTTCTCAACTATACAGTTATACACACCTTACTAATTCAAACATATAATAACACATATTTACTCTCTTATACAATCCCTGATACTTATTCACAATGATCCATACAGCCACTCACACATTCACTGGCTCTTATGTACAGTTATTTATATATGTCAACTCTCACATGTACTGTGTTTTACATATGTACTTACTTTGACATGTAGCACTGAGATATCCATTCACTCACTAATACTCTCATGCACAGTCAACCGCCCATACAGCTGTTTCCACATGCACTTTTGAACCCATACATATTGTGAATCAACTACTCTCACATCTATGTACAGAGTCACACACCTCCCAGCCACCCATACACACACAGTCAGTTTCCCATACAAATACTTGGACAACCAATGAATAACCCATACAGTTACTCATATAGCTACTGATCAACATATGCAGCAGTTTGTAGAACAACAGATATAATGATGCACAAATTAAAACCCAGTCACTAACCCATGCACTTAGTGAGACACATTTAATCACTCACTCATACAGTCAGTTATGCACCTACTAAATCCTTCATCCAGACACTTATACATCCACTCATTCTTCAATATGTAAGACATATTTTAACTTTACAGAAACATACAGTCACTGGATGTTGTCATCAGTGATGTCATCAGTGATGTCACTGACCATGTCATGAATGATGTAATATGTGACATCATCAGTAGTGGATTGCGGGTGCGCGATATATAGTTAGCGCATCTAACTATATATGGAATTTCAATGGTTTTATGCGAGTAAAATAAGGTTTTGTAAATGCTAATTCCTAACTATATATGGACTATAACCTATGGTTTTTTCATTGAATATATATATATATATATCTTGGTTGCAGTTGATTCGTGCATTATATTCCTTTGGGTTTGGCCACAATGCAGTGGTGATGCTCAAAATCTCACTAGAGATTAGCCTGTCTTTGTCAGGATGTTTACCTGAGGCACCTTCCACTCAGACCAAGGTCCAGCATTCGCCTCTAAGGCATACAAGGATGCAATGATGTCAAAGGGGGTGGAGGAACAGCTTTCGTTTCCCTGTAGGCCTGAAGGAAATTCCATAGCTGAGCGAATTAACTGTGACTTAAAGCAAACTTTAAACCAAAAACAGTACCAGTATTGCCACACTAATTCAACTTGGACCAAGGATGATCACTCGAATCACTGACTGAAACAGTAACTCTCGGGAAAAAGTTTTGTCCGGAATAAATCAAATGAATTTAATTGTTTTTACATTAGAAGCATCATATCAATGAGCAATTTTTTGTTTTTTAAATGAACATTTAAATAACTCCACATAAGTATGTCGAATAACAAAATGAAACAAGTGAAAAGACAAGACTCTTTAACGACAAATTCACAACTTGCATTCAACATTCATACGGAACAACACACTGATATATATACACATATAAACATTCTACAAATCTATTTACAACATAATTTTGAAAAACATAGGAAAGTGCTATTGCGGTTTTTCTGAAGTAGAGGCTAAAAGAGGTTTTGTTTTTATTACAGTTTTACCCTCAAAAGAGAACCCAGCAACTGAAAGGTATGATTAGTTTCCCTTACCCCCACTGTAGCGTTGAGAGGTAGAGTCCGGTCCCCTTGGTTGACCCAATTTTGTTTCTCCATTCACAGGCGCTCGGTCCTGACGAGATTTCCCCACAACAAGGGGTCATCGAAACGCGTAGACCTTCTCTACCCAGCATTAGGAATTCTCGATTGACTCTTAAGCATATCAAAATTCTTTAGTTGTTGATTTCCAATGCTATGTTTTTCTAAATTATGTTGTAAATAGATTTGTAGAATGTTTATATGTGTATATATATCAGTGTGTTGTTCCGTATGAATGTTGAATGCAAGTTGTGAATTTGTCGTTAAAGAGTCTTGTCTTTTCACTTGTTTCATTTCGTTATTCGACATACTTATGTGGAGTTATTTAAATGTTCATCTAAAAAACAAAAAATTGCTCATTGATATGATGCTTCTAATGTAAAAACAATGTAAAAACAATTAAATTCATTTGATTTATTCCGGACAAAACTTTTTCCCGAGAGTTACTGTTTCAGTCAGTGATTCGAGTGATCATCCTTGGTCCAAGTGGAATTAGTGTGGCAATACTGGTACTGTTTTTGGTTTATAGTTAATTGATGGTGAGGCTTGTCCTTATTGCCAGTGAGCCCAGACCCTGTTTTGGTTTTAAAGCAAACTTTGACAGCTAGAGTCTTAGATACTGACAGGAACTGGCTGACCTACTTGTATGGGGTTCAACAAGCAGTTACTAATTTCCCTAGAAGATCTCTGGCTGGACAGACCCCATACGAAATGCTCTTTGGCATTAAAAAGTTTGTGCCAGACCTTGATGGTCTGGACATCGTGGTGGCGGCAGCAACCTTTGACTTAGATAATCATTCTACTATGCTACAGGACCTACAAAAGACCTGTGACAGCTATGCAACTGAACATTTACCCTCTTCCAATGATGCAGCACCGCTTACAAGCGATAAGACATGCTCTAGAACAGCGCCAGGCGCGATTTGCAAGACATAATCTGATGATACTGGAATTTGTTGAATTCTGCTTAACCCACAATGTTTTCCTGTTTGAAGAACAACTGTATTTACAGAAGTCAGGGACGGCGATGGGTACCTGCTTCGATCCCAGCTACGCGAACCTCTTCGTGGGCTGGTGGGAGGAGCAGGTACCCAGGAGCTGTAGTGTTGGGCAGGAGGTGGGTACTGCGGTGTGTTGGCATCGATACATCGATGATCTTTTCATCGTTTGGAATGGTAATACTGAGACAGCCACTGAATACATCAAACTGCTCAATACCAACAACCTCAACTTACACTTCTCGGGTTCTATTAGTCCGGTGGCAGCGGAGTATTTAGACCTGAGGGTGTTTGTTGAAGATGGGCAGTTACACACCTGCTTGTTCAGAAAAGAGACTGCTGGCAATTCAACACTCTTTGCCAGCAGCAGCCATCCACCACAATTGATCAACAGCATTCCCTACGGAGAGCTCTTGAGACTCCGTAGGAATTGTTCCAGGGATTCGGATTTCGAGGCGGCTGCCTCTGAATGCATATCCCGTTTCAAGATAAGGGGATATGGTGAAGACCTATTACAGGAAACGTTGAGAAGGGTTAATAAGACATCGAGAGGGAGTTTGCTCACCGCCAGACCGGATGGATCAGGCCGTGATGTAAACATTAACACCAATGTCAATAAATTCAGAATGATCACCCCCTACTCCACTGGGGCCAATGACCTAAAAAGAATGTTCAAAAAGAACTGGCATATCTTGCAAACAGACACTGTACAGAAGGACGACCTTCCCCCCAATCCGCTGGTGACATTCAGCAAAGCGAGGTCTGTAGGTGACATGCTCGTTACAAGCCATCTGGAGAAACCCCTTCCAAGGGTAAATACCTTGAGAGATCAAAAAGGGTTTTTCCCCTGTGGGAGATGTAAAGCCTGTGCGAATAGCAAAAGGGTTCTCTCATACACCATACCAGACACAGGAAGGAGCATGCCTATAAGAAAATTTATCACCTGCAGCACACAATATGCAGTTTATTGCCTGCACTGCCCGTGTGGCTTGCGCTACATAGGCAGCACGATCAAAGAACTGAAACTGAGGGTCATGGAGCACCTGAGAGCCATCGACAAAGCCGACCCCAGTTATCCAGTGGCCTGCCACTTCGCGGAGGTACATGGACGTGACCGTAAATTACTACAGTACTACGGTCTAGATACCATACCCGTAAATGCGAGGGGTGGAGATCGTTTGAGACGACTCAGCAGACTGGAATCTAGGTTCATTAAAGACCTTTCCACGAAGCATCCCAGGGGTCTGAATGCGGGGGAAGAGATGGCGTTCCATCTGGGAAAATAGAACCACGTACACTGTATGTAGGCCATGTGTAGTACAGAATATCTCCCTGCTAGGAACATACGTCTGAGGAAGATTGGAGTAGAGATTCTAGGTGATCATAGAACATATACAGGGTCTTCATTGTAGCTGGAATGAGACGTCGAACATGACGTATGCCGACGCACTTGTTTGTCTGTTTGTTTGTCTCACATTGTAAGACTTAATTGCCTTGTGAGAATGTATGATTTATCTCAACATCTTCGCACTGTCTGTACGCTCAGGTAGCTCCTGTGTCTAGATTTTATCTATGCAAAGGCTTGAACATTGTTGTGTCCTATGGCTTGCATGAACGCAGCTACATAACAATGTGTATGAATATAACTTGAGATATGGAATTGTACAGTATAGTGATTTTGCGATCTTTTTTCGGTAACATAAGATGTCATTTACCTGCAGAATATTGGTGGATTGTTATTTGATACACTAGATAGAGGACCTTAGCCGATCCACGGCTTTATTCTTATTCTGTTTATGCCTTGAACAGTATAATTCTTGTGTATACCCACGTCCTGTATGGATTTGCCCATCTATGGGCTCTATTGCACAACCTGTATAACATCTTTAGGTTGCATACATTGATATTCAAAGATGGCGCCTACAGTCACCATAGTGGGGTTGTCCTCTGTCGATTTTCATGATTGCAATCAGAAAGTGAAAATGTCATATATAATCCACCTAAGAATGCATAACGTTGTTACCACACTGACGAAGGCAGCACGCCGAAACGCGTTTGTGGAGGGTGCCTGCAAGAAATAAATAAACCTGCACTTTTTCGAAGAGTAACCCCCGAGTGCTGTCGTTTAGTTTAGTTTAGTTTAAAGGAGTTTGTAAAGCGCCTGGTGACGCCTCCCGGCGTGTCCCCGCGCTGTGGAGAGAGCATATTAAAAGGAGAGAGAGAAACCATTCACACAGTAAAGAGGCAAGTTTTCAACTTCTTCCTAAAAGAGGACTCATTACTCTCAAGCCTGGTATCCAGAGGCAGGAGGTTCCAGTGCTTAGCCGCTAAGGTGCGGAATGATCTGCCCCCCATTCTAGCTTTTTTGGGGCAGGCAGTTCTGAGCAGACCTATTCCTTTGGATCTGAGAGATCTGTTGGGTTCATACAAAGATGCCAGATCCGACATATAGGCCGGTGCTCTGTGATGGATTATCCTATGGCACCAGAGCATAGCTTTAAAAACAATCCTCTTATTAATAGGTAGCCAGTGGAGGGCTGCTAGAGAGGGGCGTGAAGGGGCTCGGCGGGGAAGCCTTAACACCAGGCGTGCTGCCGAATTTTGTAAAACCTGTAGTTTCTTGATGTTTTTCTCCAATGTACCCATGAGCAGTACATTGCCGTAATCAATACGGGAAGTTATCAATGCCTGCGTCATGGTACGCCTGGAGTTGAGAGGTAGCAGGTCAAGGGTGCGATTGAGCGTTTTCATCACCCCAAAACATTTGCCTACAGTTTTCTTTATGTGGCTATCAAAGGACAGCTTATTGTCAACCCAGACGCCTAGATTCTTCGCCTCTTGATTAGGAGAGGGCAGAGGTCCCAGGCAACTGGGCCACCATTCTGCCGTCCATTTGGCCTCATTGCCTCCAATAATGAGGACCTCCATTTTTGTACCGTTCAGTTTTAGACAATGCTCTGTCATCCAAGTGGCCAGCTTGGTCATGCAGGCATTAAAGTTATCAGCTTCCATAGACGGGGCTTGGGTCAGAGATATGAGAAGTTGCGTGTCGTCGGCGTAGGAGACAAGCTCCACGCCGAACGATTGCACCACCTCTGCCAGGGGGGCCATGTAGAGATTAAACAGGGTGGGACTCAGGGCAGAGCCCTGAGGTACCCCCTGTTCAAGCATCACTGTTAGACCTGGCACCTTGGCGTGAGTCTCCCTTCCACTTTTTGCTGATGTGCCTCCGATGTTTTGCTGGTTTTCCGATACTCAGGGCACTGCGCCACGGCTGACCCGTGCCGCAGTGCAAGTGCTCCCTACTGTAAATTGTACATACGATTGGTATCCATGATTGGTGCATTGGATTTACTGTCAGTCCCTAGTAATCCGCACTAGAGAGTGCCGGGGCTTGTAGATGCCAATACTGCTGGTGGGCCTGCAGCGCTGGTTGCGCCACCCACCGAAGCAGCCGTAAAGATGTGTCCGGGAACTGCAACCGCAGAACCCGCGTGCGGTCTCGTACTGTCACGCTAGCTGGGCAAGTGCACCCACTTGCCAGCCCCGAACCTTCCCTTGACTACATATTAGTCACCCCTATGGTAGGCCTGCGGGCAGGGTGCGTTGTAGGTGTAAGGTAGGACAAGCCCTGATGTGTGTGGCATGTCCTAGTAGTGACTTACAACCAAAACCGTATTTCACTATTGAAGGCCACCTGCTCCATTAGGCCAGACTGAGCTGCTGGAATTATTACACCCTATAATCCCAGCAGGCTCAAGGAGCATGGTAGTGAGTCATGTTTAGTATGCCTGAACTCAGGATGATAAAATATTTCTTTTAGTAAAGTTTATTTTAGTATCCTGGGTTTGCAAATGCTACTTTTAGAAAGTTAGCATTTGCTTGCTTAACCATTTCAGTCCGCCTCTGCTGGTATGTGTATCTGACTGTCTGGGACGTGTGAGTGACAGGGCTGGAGGAATGACAGGTGGTGAATGCGCAGATTACACCTTAGTGGGAGGTAGGAGTGCCTCTTGACTCGAACTGTAGCTGTGCTCAGCCACCACAATGCTGGCTCCACCCTCCTGGGGAGCGGCGGATGACTCGGCCGGCACCTGGCCCAGGAAGGGCGAAGCCCCCATCAACAAGGTACTCTGGTCGCCCCTGTCCGCACAATGCTGGCTCCACCTCCTGTGGGGCGTCTGATGCGCCTGCCCCTCACACTGAAAGCAGAAGCAGGAGTACACCAGCCAGGGTACTCAAGGACTGCGAGTGGCTATGCAAAGGCCCCCCTGGCCTGCGAGAACAAAAGAAATGGCCTATAAAAGAAGGAGCCCTGCTCCTTGAAAATTAGATCCTGTTTGGGCCACAGAAGGACTCTGCCCGACGAGAAGGACCGTGAGAGACAAGGAAGGGTGCTGACTCTTGCCTGTTTCTGGTGCCTTGCTGCCGAAGGAGAGGAAGAAGAAAAGACTACGAGAAGACTTTTGCTTTACTTTGTGCCAAACTCTGCTAAAGAGATCTCCAAGGGCTTGCAACTGAACTTGCCCCCTGACCAGCGCCCCAGGAACAGTGGGCGCTACACCCTGAAAGAAAGCGACTGCGGGTGCTGGCCATCGCTGCAGTACCGACGGAGGAATCTCCTCCAAGGCAACGACATCCACCTGACCACCGTGACCGGGGCCCAAAGCAACAGCGAACGCAAAGTAAGGACCAGCCGCCGCTGGCCCGAACACCGTGACCGCAACTGCACCGGGAGCCCGAGAGCAAAGCAAAGGAGGACCCGTCCGGTCCGAGCTCTCGAGTTGACTGCGCAACGAGCAGCCACTCACCTGCAAAGACGGACAGTTGCCCTGTGAGAATCCGCAAGGTCGGTAGCCTGCCCGACAGCCCAGCTGTGAGCGCACAGCTGCACCGGCACTTGGCTGGGTACGTCCTGCACTTGGGGACCGTACTGCCACTTGCCGCCACCGCACAGCCGCCGCCTCCAGGGTCGGAGCGGACGACGAGGAGAGGACCCTGCCGCCACAGAACACCGCGGCCCCGGATGACCCGTGAACTGCTCGGCTGAGAGCCGCAACGAACAGCGACCCCGGGAAGGCAACGCGACGTGGGACAGATCCCCTGGAAGCCGCCTGCTCCCCAAGAACTTTTGTTGACACCGGCCTGAGGGCCCTAAGAGAACGCTTAAACTGCTAGAAAGAACTGTGGTAACCTGAACTGAGTAACTTGCAACCGTTATCGTAAAGTACGTTGACTGTATTCACAAGCCTGCTTAAAATCTATATAAAGATATATATTTTTACAGAATACAGTCTGGTCTCGTTGTGTGGTGGGTTGGTTGTAAAGGTGTACTATTGCAAGTGTTTAACCTATATGCCCCAAAGATTAGCCTACGACTGCTTAAGCCACACTACCTAGAGGGTAAGCAGAGGTTGTCTGGAAGGTAACCCTTAGC
Source organism: Lissotriton vulgaris (assembly GCF_964263255.1). Lineage (NCBI taxonomy): Eukaryota > Metazoa > Chordata > Amphibia > Caudata > Salamandridae > Lissotriton > Lissotriton vulgaris. The sequence goes on from NC_141691.1 coordinate 199,210,474, forward strand.
CCTGACGAGGAAGAGGAGAGTCCCTGCTTGTCGCTAGTGTTGCACTGCGCCAACTAGAGACTCCCCCTTCCTACATTGGACGCAGCGGTGAGGATTTTCGAATTTACACTTGCGATATCTATACCTGAGCTTCTGACCACTACACAAGGATTACGGTCCAGTTACTTAGCCACAGACTTTGCTTTTGAATTTTGCCGAAAAGAAGATTCCGAGTGCGGAAGCCATGCCGGGCACAAAGAGCCTGGATGGAGCAGAGTCCACGACCTCCGAGGTGTTGGAGGTGGAGTGGGACCCCGCAAAACTGGATAAATATTCCAGGGATGAACTGAAGTTCTTTTGCAAGAAACTCAAGGTTCCGCACGCTGGTTGCAAAAACAAGACACAGCTCTCCAAGGCCCTGAAAACCTGGATAGAGTCCAGAAAGACCCCGGAGGATCAAGACGCCCTCGCCGAGCAGAATGCAACGGAGGAGCAGAATGCACTTGGGGATCTGATTGACCTCGAGAGGCAAGACAGCGTGCACAGCTTTGGTAAAGGCCTGTCGCCAGAGGAGCTGGCGGACAGGAAGGAAATAAGGAATCACGAAAGAAAGATGGCAGAATTGAAAATCCAACTGGAGCTTGAAACAAAAAGAATGGCGCTGGAAGAGCGAAAGCACCAAATGGATTATGAAGTGAAAATGAGGGAGATAAGTCTCAAGGAGAGAGACTTGGATCGTCCTCCCTCTGGTGGCAGCACATCGCCAGTGCAGGTAGAGTCAAGAGTGCACATCCCGAAGGACGTAGTTAAGGAGTTCTTTAAGGGGGATGACATAGGACAGTGGTTTAGGGCATACGAGGTAGCCATGTCCTCCCACCGGGTCCCTGACAAGGATTGGGGAGCGGGGTTGTGGGGAAGGTTCCTTAGCGAAGGGAGAGATACCTTGCTAGATTTGCCCGTTGAAAATCAGAGATCCTATGCCCACATGAAGGAAGCTTTAATGAACAGGTACGGGCTTACCCCTGAAATGTATAGACAGAAGTTTAGGGGATGTACTAAGCGGCCTGGGAATACGTATGTGGAGTATGTGACTTACTTTTGCAGAGCACTGGATGGTTGGGTGAAGGGTAGCAAAATTGATGATGTTCAAGGTCTCTTTGATTTAATTGCATGGGAGCACTTGTCTGATCACTGTTTTCCTGAGTTACGCCAACACCTGATCGATAGCAAGCTGTCCAACCCGAGGAAGCTTGCTGAGGAGGCGGACCGCTGGCTCAGCACCAGGGTCCACAAAGGTCCCGTGGGAGACTCCGCCAAGAGTGGGCAGGGTCCCCAGCAGAAGAGTGGGGGGGACAAGGGGGGAAAACAGAAAGGGTTCCAAAAAGGCCCCCAAAGTAGTTCCCAGGGGAGCCCGCAGCAGGGTTCTCAGCCTCCCCCACCTCCGAAGCAGAATGGGGCCCCGACAGGTAAACCTGTTCCAAAGGGGCCCTTCAATTGTTTCAAATGTGGTGAGCCTGGGCACATATCCAGTGACCCCAAGTGTCGCCTATTTGGAAAACCCGCACCCACTGGTGCTCCGCCCCGACAAGTGACTAGCGTTCACCTGGGAGAAGAAATGATGGTCCCGGGGGGTGGAGATCCCGTTCACATGACCCTGGTCTCGCTAGGAGACAGTGAGATGATCCCTACGAACTACCTGCCCTCTAACACTAAGAAATATGGGCAGGTGGTGATCATCAATGGTAAGGAAGCTGAGGCTCTTCGAGACACAGGAGCCAGTGTGACTGCAGTGAGGCAGCACCTGGTGTCTCAAGAGCAGGTTGTACCCCATGCCTACTGTAGAGTTATCAACGCTGATAATTCAGAGAGTCAGTGTCCGATGGCTCAAGTTCCCTTCGAGTGGGGGGGGTCTCTGGTACTCTGCAGGTCTGTGTGAGAAAAACAATGCCTGTTGACTGTTTGCTAGGGAACGACTTGGAGCACTCCCCTTGGGAAAAGGTGGAGAAGACGACTCACCTGCGGATGGTGGGTCTGCCTGACTGGGCGTGCGTGACCACCCGGTCGATGGCAGCCAGTAGGTGTGGTCGAGAGGTCCTGGGGCCTGAAGGAGAGGCCCAGGAACCGGCCTTAGGGAGAAGGCGCAGGGGGCGCGGGAAACCGGCCCCTGAAGTTCCCACGGTCCAGGAGGAAGCAGACCTTGAGGGGGATGCCCTGGAGCCTACAGGGGAACAGATCGCCGAACTGGGGGACCTGCCTGAGCTGACCCATTGGCAGCAAGAAGGAGGACCCTCCAGGGTGGAATTCTGCAAGGAGCAGAAAGAATGCCCTTCTCTCGTGGGTATGCGGCAGCAGGCTGCAGACCAGGCCAATGGTGTTCAGGCCAAAACACATTACGTGTACTGGGAGAACGACCTCCTGTATTCGGAGCCTAAGGCTGCTGAACCTTGGTCAGCCCGTGTGCTGGTGGTACCCCAGAAGTTCAGAGCCTTCCTACTGGGTCTGGCTCATGATGTGCCTTTAGCAGGACATTTGGGGATGGACAAGACCTATGACAGGCTTGTCACCCACTTTTACTGGCCCCAAATGCATAAGAGTTCAGATGCTCATTGCAGAACCTGTCCGACTTGCCAGGCAAGTGGGAAGACGGGAGGGAAGAACAAGGCTCCCCTCCAACCCTTCCCTGTGGTCGGTACGCCATTCCAGCGAGTGGGTATTGACATCGTTGGGCCTCTGGACCCCAAGACAGCCATGGGCAACAGGTTCATCCTGGTCTTGGTGGATCATGCCACCCGGTACCCTGAAGCCATCCCTCTGAGGACAGTGACGGCCCCCGTGGTGGGACGTGCACTGATGGGAATTTTCTCACGAGTGGGATTTCCTCTAGAGGTGGTGAGCGACAGGGGGACCAATTTCATATCCAAGTATATGAAGTCCCTTTGGCAAGAGTGTGGCGTAACGTATAAGTTCACCACACCTTACCATCCCCAAGGTAACGGGTTGGTTGAGAGATTCAACCGAACCCTGAAAGGCATGATCATGGGCCTAGAAGGTCCGATGAGGCGTAAGTGGGACGTCCTCTTACCATGCCTGCTCTTTGCATATCGCTAGGTGCCACAGAAGTCCCTAGGGTTCAGCCCCTTTGAACTACTGTACGGTCACCCCGTGAGAGGACCGCTGAGTTTGGTAAAGGAAGGCTGGGAGCAATCTCCCAGGAAACCTCCCCAGAATGTATATAGCTACATGCTGGCCTTCAGAAACCAGACCAGACGCTTCAGACAACTTGCCGAGGCAAATCTGGAAGCAAGCCAGGAGGAAATGAAGCGGTGGTACGATCAGAATGCCACTCTGGTCGAGCTTCAGCCTGGACAAGAGGTGTATGTCCTGGCCCCAGTGGAGCCCTGTGCCCTTCAAGATAAGTGGACAGGCCCATTTGAGGTCGTGGAGCGCAAGAGCCCCGTGACATACTTGGTGGACATGAAGACGCCCAGGAACCCTTTGCGGGTCCTACATGTCAACCGCCTCAAGCCCCACTTGCGAAGGTCCGAAGTGGGCATGTTGTTGGCAACTGATGACGGAATGGAGGAGGAGTCGGAGCCTCTTCCTGACCTCTTAGTGGCCTGTGAGAAAGATGGGTCAGTGGATGGAGTTAACCTCTCACCCACCCTGACCGCCGAACAACAGGAGGACTGCCGCCAGTTGCTGGGGCAGTTTCCAGACCTGTTCTCCCTGGTTCCGAGTGTCACAGATTGGTGCGTCCATGATGTGGACACTGGAGACAGCTTACCTGTGAAGCATAAGGCTTACAGGGTGACTGACAGGGTCCGGGCCTGCATCAAGGAGGAGGTCTCCAAGATGCTTGCCCTGGGGGGTGTTTGAGTCTTCCAGCAGTCCTTGGTCCAGCCCCGTGGTCTTGGTTCCGAAGGCTGCTGCGCCGGGAGCCACACCCGAACTCCGGTTCTGTGTGGACTACAGAGGACTCAATTCAGTCACGAAGACTGACGCGCACCCCATCCCCAGAGCTGACGAGCTCATTGATCGGCTAGGGGCTGCCCGGTTCCTCAGCACGTTTGATTTAGCGTCTGGGTACTGGCAGATCGCCTTGACCGATGGGGCAAAGGAGAGGTCGGCATTCTCTACACCAGATGGGCATTTCCAGTTCCGGGTTATGCCATTTGGAATGAAGAATGCCCCTGCCACCTTTCAGAGATTGGTCAACCAGGTGTTGGCTGGACTGGACGAGTTCAGTGCCGCCTACCTGGATGACATCACGGTGTTCAGTGGCACCTGGCCCGAACACCTGCGACACCTCTGGGAAGTGTTGATGGCCCTGCGCAGAGCAGGCCTCACAATCAAGGCAAGCAAGTGCCAGATTGGGCAGGGTTCCGTGGTGTACTTGGGACACCAAGTTGGGAGTGGCAAGGTAGCACCCTTGCAGCCCAAAATTGAGACCATCCTGGCTTGGGAACCCCCCAAGACCCAGACTGCAGTGAGAGCCTTCCTGGGGCTCACTGGGTATTACAGGAGGTTTGTCAAGGGTTATGGCACGATCGTGACCCCCTTGACAGAGCTGACTTCGAAGAAGCAGCCCAGGAATGTGATTTGGACTGACACCTGTCAGAAGGCTTTTGACACCCTGAAGACTGCCATGTGCACGGCGCCCGTGCTCCTGGCTCCTGATTTCTCCAAGGAATTCATAGTGCAAACAGACACTTCAGAGCATGGTGTAGGGGCGGTTCTTTCACAGATGACTGAGGAGGGCTTTGACCAACCCGTAGCCTTCATAAGTAGGAGGTTACTTCCACGGGAAAGTAGGTGGAGTGCAATAGAGCGTGAAGCATTTGCTGTGGTCTGGGCGCTGAAGAAGCTAAGACCCTACTTGTTTGGGTCTCACTTCCGAGTTCAGACGGACCACAGGCCCCTCAGATGGTTGATGCAAATGAGGGGTGAGAACCCGAAACTGTTGAGGTGGTCCATTTCTCTACAGAGTATGGACTTTACGGTGGAACACCGCCCTGGCACCGATCAAGCCAACGCTGACGGTCTGTCCAGATTTTTCCGCCTTAGTGATGTGGAACTCCCTGGGGAAGGGTAGTTCCCCCCACATTTCAGCTGGAGGGGACACATGTTAGACCTGGCACCTTGGCGTGAGTCTCCCTTCCACTTTTTGCTGATGTGCCTCCGATGTTTTGCTGGTTTTCCGATACTCAGGGCAAGTGCTCCCTACTGTAAATTGTACATACGATTGGTATCCATGATTGGTGCATTGGATTTACTGTCAGTCCCTAGTAATGCGCACTAGAGAGTGCCGGGGCTTGTAGATGCCAATACTGCTGGTGGGCCTGCAGCGCTGGTTGCGCCACCCACCGAAGCAGCCGTAAAGATGTGTCCGGGAACTGCGACCGCAGAACCCGCGTGCGGTCTCGTACTGTCACGCTAGCTGGGCAAGTGCACCCACTTGCCAGCCCCGAACCTTCCCTTGACTACATATTAGTCACCCCTATGGTAGGCCTGCGGGCAGGGTGCGTTGTAGGTGTAAGGTAGGACAAGCCCTGATGTGTGTGGCATGTCCTAGTAGTGACTTACAACCAAAACCGTATTTCACTATTGAAGGCTACCTGCTCCATTAGGCCAGACTGAGCTGCTGGAATTATTACACCCTATAATCCCAGCAGGCTCAAGGAGCATGGTAGCGAGTCATGTTTAGTATGCCTGAACTCAGGATGATAAAATATTTCTTTTAGTAAAGTTTATTTTAGTATCCTGGGTTTGCAAATGCTACTTTTAGAAAGTTAGCATTTGCTTGCTTAACCATTTTAGTCCGCCTCTGCTGGTATGTGTATCTGACTGTCTGGGACGTGTGAGTGACAGGGCTGGAGGAATGACAGGTGGTGAATGCGCAGATTACACCTTAGTGGGAGGTAGGAGTGCCTCTTGACTCGAACTGTAGTTGTGCTCGGCCACCACAATGCTGGCTCCACCCTCCTGGGGAGCGGCGGATGACTCGGCCGGCACCTGGCCCAGGAAGGGCGAAACCCCCATCAACAAGGTACTCTGGTCGCCCCTGTCCGCACAATGCTGGCTCCACCTCCTGTGGGGCGTCTGATGCGCCTGCCCCTCACACTGAAAGCAGAAGCCGGAGTACACCCGCCAGGGTACTCAAGGACTGAGAGTGGCTATGCAAAGGCCCCCCTGGCCTGCGAGAACAAAAGAAATGGCCTATAAAAGAAGGAGCCCTGCTCCTTGAAAATTAGATCCTGTTTGGGCCACAGAAGGACTCTGCCTGACGAGAAGGACCGTGAGAGACAAGGAAGGGTGCTGACTCTTGCCTGTGTCTGGTGCCTTGCTGCCAAAGGAGAGGAAGAAGAAAAGACTACGAGAAGACTTTTGCTTTACTTTGTGCCAAACTCTGCTAAAGAGATCTCCAAGGGCTTGCAACTGAACTTGCCCCCTGACCAGCGCCCCAGGAACAGTGGGCGCTACACCCTGAAAGAAAGCGACTGCGGGTGCTGGCCATCGCTGCAGTACCGACGGAGGAATCTCCTCCAAGGCAACGACATCCACCTGACCACCGTGACCGGGGCCCAAAGCAACAGCGAACGCAAAGTAAGGACCAGCCGCCGCTGGCCCGAACACCGTGACCGCAACTGCACCGGGAGCCCGAGAGCAAAGCAAAGGAGGACCCGTCCGGTCCGAGCTCTCGAGTTGACTGCGCAACGAGCAGCCACTCACCTGCAAAGACGGACAGTTGCCCTGTGAGAATCCGCAAGGTCGGTAGCCTGCCCGACAGCCCAGCTGTGAGCGCACAGCTGCACCGGCACTTGGCTGGGTACGTTCTGCACTTGGGTCCGTACTGCCACTTGCCACCACCGCACAGCCGCCGCCTCCAGGGTCGGAGCGGACGACGAGGAGAGGACCCTGCCGCCACAGAACACCGCTGCCCCGGATGACCCGTGAACTGCTCGGCTGAGAGCCGCAACGAACAGCGACCCCGGGAAGGCAACGCGACGTGGGACAGATCCCCTGGAAGCCGCCTGCTCCCCAAGAACTTTTGTTGACACCGGCCTGAGGGCCCTAAGAGAACGCTTAAACTGCTAGAAAGAACTGTGGTGACCTGAACTGAGTAACTTGCAACCGTTATCGTAAAGTACGTTGACTGTATTCACAAGCCTGCTTAAAATCTATATAAAGATATATATTTTTACAGAATACAGTCTGGTCTCGTTGTGTGGTGGGTTGGTTGTAAAGGTGTACTATTGCAAGTGTTTAACCTATATGCCCCAAAGATTAGCCTACGACTGCTTAAGCCACACTACCTAGAGGGTAAGCAGAGGTTGTCTGGAAGGTAACCCTTAGCCCTGACGAGGAAGAGGAGAGTCCCTGCTTGTCGCTAGTGTTGCACTGCGCCAACTAGAGACTCCCCCTTCCTACAATTACCCTGTCTGAGAGGAAAGTCCCTCTTTGAACTTGGAAGCTCCTGTTGATCAAGAAGGCTCTCAGCCATCCCAGTGCCTTGTTGGTGACTCCAGCTTTGTTTAGACACTGTAGCAAGATGGAGTGTGCTACAGTGTCAAACGCGGCACTGATCGAGCATGATGAGGGCCATGGTCTTGCCTTCATCTGCTCCCTCTCGTAAGGTTTCAGTGGCCCTCAGGAGAGCTGTCTCCGTAGAGAAGCCAGATCTGAAACCCGACTGGGATTTATGGAAGACATTATGGGCCTCAAGGTGTTCCATGAGTTGATTATTAGCAATTTTCTCCGCTAACTTGGCCACATAAGGTAGCAAGGATATTGGTCGGAGGTTATCCATTATGTCTTGGCTGATGTTCGGTTTTTTCTTGATTGGTAACACTACTGCCTGTTTCCATTCCTCCGGTAAGCAAGCAGTGATAAAGGAGATCTGTAGTAAGTGCCTGAAGTGTGGTTCTAATACAGAGAAAGCTTCAGCTAAGATTTTCGGGGGCGCCGGGTCCCGAGGAGATCCCGATTTGATTTTGTTGCACAATTTAGACAGGACTTCATAAGAGGGGACTACAAAAGATTTTAGACACTCAGGTGTATTTACGTGGTTGTCATTTTCAGTAAAGTCCATGGCCGGCTCTACCTGTTTGGAGAAGCTAGTATAGATTTTATTAATTTTGCCTGCAAAGTATTGTGCAATATTATTACAAGATTCCACGGAATCATTTTGGGCGGGGGAAGTCACATCCACTATGGATATTTCTTTATATATCTGAAACAGTTCCCTAGTGGAGTTGCCTGCTTCCATGATACGGGTGTGATAGTGTTCTGCTTTGGCCAGACGTACTGATTTATAGTATTCTCTCTGTGCTGCTTTATACTGCATTTTAGTATCTGCACAGAAGTTCTGGCGCCAGGCTCTCTCAAGTTTTTTGCATGCCGTCTTCAAGGTCTGCAGTTCTTGGCCAAACCAGGGAGCAGCTTTTTTTGATCTCCTGGCATTGGTCAGGGTGCGACTGGGGGCTGTGATGTCCAGGGCCTTAGTGACGATATTATTTAAGTTCTTGTTAGCTGCCTCACAGTCGACCCCTTTAGGAGGGCCTTCGTCCTGGGCTAGTGAGAAGTTCTTCCATTTTCTGCGTTTGTATCGCAGGGATTGATGTCGAAAATGCTCAGTTCTGTCAAGTTGGACTGTGATGGGAATGATATAGTGATCTGACCAGGGTATGGGTATAGGATCTGAGGTGTACACTCCCTGCCAGTTTCCAAAGATGGGGTCAAGTAAATGTCCTAATTGATGTGATGGTTCTTTGTTTTTTAATTCGAGCTGAACCGAGTGCAGTTCCATTCGAATATCAGCAGCGTCTTTGTCTAAGTGATCTTCAAAATGAGCATTGAGATCTCCTAGCACTAATAGTCTGGATTTCCTTAGTGCTAAATGAGTTTTAGCTTCCATTAGGGTAGATGTAAAGTCATGCAATCTACCAGGTGGTCGATATATCAAGATGCCTGATATAGAATGATTGGGACCGGTGTTGATTGTGAAGGAACCGGCTTCACTGTGATCAACCTGTATGTGTGATAGGGAACAGACTAGAGGGGCTTTCGTAGCTATGGCAATGCCGCCTCCTCTACCGTCCTTCCTATCCAGTCTAGATAGGGAATAGCCATAGGGCATGGCCTGGATAATGTCCGGGTCCGAGTAATCATCTAACCAGGTCTCAGTCAGGAAAAGGATGTTAAGATTTTGGTCCTCAAGTAGATGGAAAATTTCTAGGGCATGCTTGCGTAGAGATCTACAATTTAGTAAGGCTGCTTTGATGGTAGAACCCGTGCTGGTAGCTGGGACTTGAAGGATGGGTTCAAAGCTGCACCTCATACATTTTGTTAGCGACTGGGCAAGCATGGAGTGTTTCCAAGCGCCAAGCGTGTCAGGTTGTAGTGCAAGCAAAGCATGTCTGCCATACCTTATGGTATTTTGGGTCGCAGAACCAGGGTCTGTGGCCCCGCGCCCCGTCCGGCCGCGGACGGGCGCAGACGGGCTGGACTTTGGCTCGACTTCGGCGCGCTTCCGGCGCGCCCGCTGCACGCGTCCGCTGCGCGGTCGCTGCCCTAAACACATTTATGCTGGAGGGAGGGGTCATTAGAGCGATGACCTCTGCTCCCTGAGCCCGGATGTGCAAGGCTCCTCCTCGCCCTCCGCATCAAACGTCCATAATTGGACGCGGCGGACCGGGGCGGGAGTAGGAGAGCAACTAAACAGACAAGGTAAATGCAAAAATTCACAATAAATGTGTCCGATTACCCCACACTGAACGTGTCGTCTTTCTCTTATGTGAGGAGGAATTGGAGCGTGATGATATATATATATATATATTCACAGAATTCAAAGATGTAATATGTGATGTCATCAGCAGTGCATTGCACGCGCAAGTTTAGTGAGTCCAACTAACTATAACGTGGAATTTCATTGGTTTTATGTCAGTAAAATTTCCAGCTAACTATAACATGTGTCAAACCTATGGTTTTTTCAGTTAATTTCATAGGTTTTTTAAATGCTACTTCCTAACTATAACGTGTGTAAAACCTATGTTTTTTTCTGTGAATTTCATTGGTTTTTAAAATGCTAATTCAGAAAAATGTCGTGTATGCAACCTATACTTTTGGCAATAAAGTTCTGGCAATATTTTTTTCGAAAACAAGCCGTTTTCTTCACTGTTCAAGTTGCATAGAGACTCCTTGTAAAGCAATACATAATTCGAAAGTCTGTACCTTGCCTTTTTTTAAACACATTAAAATTTGTCTGTAAATAAAAATAGCCTTACTAAACTTTCGTGCGCGACCCGGTGTGCGCACTCTCGGCAACAGTTGTCAATAAAATGGATATCGCATTTCCAGGCTTTCGTGCGCGACCGAGTTTGCGCACAGGCCTATATATTTCGTGAAAACCTTGCGATTTGAACTTATTGAATTTCTTCATACACCCCTCAAAGAACTTATAGTACGTCAAAGAGACTGTACCTAGACTTCTTTTTTATTCTTATGAAACTTTTCAGTAAATGGAGCCGAATGTCTTTTTAAACTTTCGTGCGTTACCGGATGTACACACCTTGGTATTTTTTTTAGAAATATAAAACGTTTCATACTTTAACAATTGTGTGCTTAAATGCAGCTCAGAAGATATACAAAATCAGGATGGTAGTTGGTTCAACCCGGACCGTTTATTAGAGGTAGATCGTCCGACTCCACCGGAAGACACCCCTAATAAAAAAGACATATATATAAAATGCGGACTAGCCGCTGTATCGTGCTAGCAAACTATAACATATAAATCGTTAGAAAAAACAAAAGGAATCGAGCAAAATCAGTAGGCCACTGATGAGATCTTTTTTTGACCTCGCTAAAATAGAAAAATTAGAAACAACCCCTCATGAGAAATATGAAACTAGTGAGAGAAACCGAGCTCGACGCCATGATAGCTGCAAGACAGCTCGGCTCCGCCGCCCACCCCACCCAAAATAACGACAAATATTATAAAGATACACAACACACCAGCAAAGTAACAGGGTAAAACGTTTTATTAAATAACTATTTACATGGCAGCCTACTGCAACATGAAAACAACACTTTCAATTGGTTCTTAATAGTTTCAATTCTGGAATTTACACGCAGCACTCCACCCACTTCCCTCACTATCTTTTCTACTCTCAAGAGACAACAACGTCCTACATCTTTCGGAAGACTTTGGTGAAATGGCTACCGTATCTCATTCATCTTCCGAATCTGACCAAAATGATCGACTACCTTTAATAAGAAAAAATAAATCTTTCATCTGGCAATTTTTCACTTATCCTGAAGATCAAAAGAAAGTGAATGCACCAAAAGTAACCTGCACGATATGTGACTTGGTTCTCTCAAGATGAAATCCAGCAAAAAAATATTTTTTTTCCATACATACCATGGTGTGGCATGTCAAACAAGTGCACCCTCTGCAATTTGCAGAGGCAACGACAAGAGCCCTGGCCACGCTATTACCATTAGAGGTGGCCAGCACATCTTCTGATCGACGACCTGTATCTCCATGGAGTGCAGAGATGGACTTCAGATATTTAACTATATATGGTCTATAACCTATGGTTTTTTCAGTGATTTTCTTTGGTTTTTTAATAGCAAATATCAAAAGCTTTTTTGTGGAAAATGACTAAAATTAGGTATACATAAGCGGCGTTCATTTATGTTCACCACAGCCATTGTTAAAAGTAAAGTGAAAGTCGCGAAACAGTGGCCACGCCATCTAGTCCCTTTTAGGCCCCATCATGCACGTAAGTAACAGCCATTTTCTGTGTCATGGCCTCTCTGCCCACTGCCAATAGCCTATGATTGTTCGAAATTGGTTCTCTTTGGCTCATTCTCTGTTCACAAATAAGCATAAAGTCGCAATACTCTATTTAGTTTTTGCAGATAGTGAAGGATAGGTAGTGCACACTTTTGTCCCCTTTGTAACCCGTCATGCCTATCTCTGCCCCGTTTGTTGGTAGTTGGTTCAACCCGGACCGTTTATTAGAGGTAGATCGTCCGACTCCACCGGAGGACCCCCCTAATAAAAAGGACATATATATAAAATGCGGACTATCCGCTGTATCGTGCTAGCAAACTATAACATATAAATCGTTAGAAAAAACATGAAACTAGAGAGAGGAACCGAGCTCGACGCCATGATGGCTGCAAGACAGCTCGGCTCCGCCACCCACCCCGCCCAAAATAACAACAAACACTATGCAAATATTATAAATATATACAACACACCAGCAAAGTAACAGGATAAAACGTTTTATTAAATAACTATTTACATGGAACCTACTGCAACATGAAAACAACACTTCTAATTGCTTCTTAGTAGTTTCAATTCTGAAATTGAACACCCAGTACATCCAGAGGTCATGTCCGACAAGTTGTGTGGGGGGATGCCTTGCTAATGCCGCCACCCCCACCACCTTCTGTAGGAAGGACTCTGGATATCCTTGGTCCCTGAGAGGCTTCGATGTCCCTGCCTTGCACAAATGTCAAGTTCTGGATGTTGAGAGCCATACTTCAGGGTCCGACAAGTTGTGTGGGGGGATGCCTTGCTAATGCCGCCACCCCCACCACCTTCTGTAGGAAGGACTCTCGATATGCGTGGTCCCTGAGAGGCTTCGATGTCCCTGCCTTGCACAAATGTCATAAGTTCTGAATGTTGAGTGCCATACTTCAGGGTCCAAGAAACGCGGACTCGGAGGGGGCGCTTGGCTCCTGCCCCCTCCCCAAGTCTTGTTCCCCTGGTATGGCCTGAGATCGCCCACGACATAGGTGGCCGGCTCCCGGGGTCAGGCGGAACTTCTTGCCTTTTGATGCCTCTTCCATTCTGGACCTTGTCCCACAATCCGTTTGACCTGAAGACACGTCCTGCGGTGCCCTGGTCCAACCATCACATTTACACCGTCTCACCCGCCATCCGGCTGAATTGCACCCACTCTTCCGATACAGCGACAGGCGGCTGCCACGGAGCTCAGGAAATGGCGGTCGGCTCCACAGACTTGGGCCTGGCCTGCAAGGATGGCTCTGGGCAACCCTGGAACTCGGACGCTTGACTGCTAGGGCATGAGCCCCATTCCCAAAAGCGTCCCGTCAGCCTTGAAGATTCTACAAGAGTCACCGAGGCCCCCGACTCCTGCAGACTTCCGGTGGGGAGCGACTGACATGATTGCTTGCGGAATGGCCACGACGTAGCCACGGCGTGCTCTCATGCTGACGCCAGCTTCAGTCTGAAACATCCAGAAACACTGTAGACTACCAATTCGATCAGTTCCGGTGGAGCCCCAACGACGTATCGCGTTCTTGCGTAATCCGTCATATGATGCGCCGCGTTAGCGCACCCGGAAGTGCTCCGGTGAGCGAGGCGCGAAGCGCAGCTTCCCAGAAGCAATGCGGAGCGCGTAACGTAAGCAATTACATTTCAGTTGGTTCTCCCTCACAATATTTTCAATGTCACATAAAAGTCACCCATCACCCACTGCCATCTCTGGCTGTTTCCATGGTAACACCTCATTCTGCACCTGGCTGAAGGCACAGGTCAAAAGTTCATATCTCAACGTTCTACAGCAAAGTAACAACACTGTTTTCCCTCCAGAAACACCTGCCAATCCACAGCTCTGTTACATGTCTTTTTTTTCACACCCAATAGTACTTTTCGTTTAACATAAACATTAACATGCAACGTACTGTTCAATCTCCACTTCTTACAATCAACCAATCATTTTTATTTTTTAAACCACACCCAGCCTCTTCCTTTTTCTTTATTTAGAATTTCAACTTTTAACTACCATTCCACTTCCAGAACCGATCGGAGGACGACTACAAATCCCTTGAAAATGGAGGTCTGGCTAATAGGACACAGTTATATTCACTGGAGTGAAAAATATGCAGTAAGCAGACGAATTTGCAACCTCAGCTTACCAAATGTACACATAACATGGATTGCCAAAAGAGGATTGAAATGTCACCAATTGATTCCATTGGTGAAAACTTTTATGCGTCTCCCAGAACCAGACCTTATAATTGTGCACTGTGGTGGGAACGATCTAGGCACAATCACTGGGGTAGGTCTGGAAATGCTTCTAAAAGACACCTTTCGACAATTGATGACACTTTTTCCTTGATCTGCCTTGGTATATTCCAATATATGCCAAAGACAGAAATGGAATTGGTCCAATCACCATTGTGCACAATTTGAGAAAGCAAGGAGACATGTAAATAAATCTGTTTCTGCGTTCCTCAGAGATTATAGCATGGGTACAATTTACCACAACAACTTGCGTTACCACATGCAAGACGTCTATAAGAGAGACGGTGTTCATTTCACGAATGAGGGAAACAGAATCTTCCTCTGCAACATCAGGCTCTGCATCGGTACTTACTTATAAATGCAGAAAACACTCAATTAACACAATGGCTCTTTTCAGAGCCACCTTATATCTAAGCACTCAAACTTTTGATTTATCTCCATTTTCACACTCTTGTAAAAAGGTGTGCGCGACCGAGTGCGCGCACCACGCAACTTTAAAAAAATATATATATATATATTTTCGCCTTTAAGGGCCGTACTGCACACCCTGAGAAAACCTACGCAGCAAAACAATCTCTACCTTCTCCCCTTTCCATATTCCAACGCTTTGAAATCAACAATATATTTACTCGCAATGACAAAATGGCGGTCAACACTTCCTGATTTCCTTCGAATCGAACGTTAACAGACGTCAGGCAACAAAATTCCGCTCGCGCGCGCAGCCGTTTGGGTGCGCGCACGTGTGCGCGCGTATAGATATATAATTGACTTTAACTTTAATTTCCTCAGCAACTACTGAACGGATTTACACCATTCCAAAAAAAGCGTAATCTGCGAGCCGGACTGTACAGTTTTGCCAAATTTCTTATAAATCCATTCACCCGTTCGACCTGTAGCCGAGTCTAAAGGTCCTATGGAAAATAACATGGAGAAAACACGTTTTGAGACCCCCCTTTTATCTCAGCCCCCACTTGACCAATCCCCCCCCAAACTTTTAGGGAAGGAGCGCAGCGGACCGAGCCATCTTCTTTGAGAAATTCGCTAAGATTCTTCAACCAGGGCCAAAGTTATTCCAAATAGAATGTTGAGGATTTCCTATGGAAACTAGGTCCTAACTATAACTACCTACTGGCGACCACCAGTAGGTAATATATATATATATATATATATATATATATCTTGGTTGCAGTTGATTCGTGCATTATATTCCTTTGGGTTTGGCCACAATGCAGTGGTGACGCTCGAAATGTCACTAGAGATTAGCCTGTCTTTGTCAGGATGTTTACCTGAGGCACCTTCCACTCAGACCAAGGTCCAGCATTCGCCTCTAAGGCATACAAGGATGCAATGATGTCAAAGGGGGTGGAGGAACAGCTTTCGTTTCCCTGTAGGCCTGAAGGAAATTCCATAGCTGAGCGAATTAACTGTGACTTAAAGCAAACTTTGACAGCTAGAGTCTTAGATACTGACAGGAACTGGCTGACCTACTTGTATGGGGTTCAACATGCAGTTACTAATTTCCCTAGAAGATCTCTGGCTGGACAGACCCCATACGAAATGCTCTTTGGCATTAAAAAGTTTGTGCCAGACCTTGATGGTCTAGACATCGTGGTGGCGGCAGCAACCTTTGACTTAGATAATCATTCTACTATGCTACAGGACCTACAAAAGACCTGTGACAGCTATGCAACTGAACATTTACCCTCTTCCAATGATGCAGCACTGCTGATTCTGGTAGCCGGCTGGCTACCAAAGATTGGAGATCTGGTACGAGAAAAGCAGCACCAGTTCCAGTACTTGGACTGAAGGGTACTCGTACAGTCATTTTACCACCTTTGCCTGGTCGCAAAGACAACAGATACATCTCAGTGGACAATGTCAAGTTACACTGTGTGGCCGATTCTGAACAGTGTCATGCCTGCTGTTTCATGCAACGCAATTTCATTGAATCCGCTGACTTCATCCAGTTACACTGTTGCCCATGTGGGTGTGGGAGTAATGGAAACTGCTATTGACCTTTCATCTGTCATGCCTCCGTCTTCCATTTCAGACGTTGATTACACTTACCCTACAGATGAGTCTGCCGATCAGTTCTCGATACCATTACATCACACTGATTTGGCGCTATCACCTCTGATTAACAGAACTGCAAGCGGTTACTTTGGAGATCATGCCAGCTTCTTTTCGGACTCATCCTCTTCGTATCCCAGGTTGACATTTAGACTGACAAAATTGTGTATTTTTATCTTGTGGTTCAAGAAGACTTACCTGGTCCCACACTGACGTACATATGGTTGGTGCTTATCCTGATTTTCCTTTTCATGTCGAATGGATTTGTGACTTTGTTTTTCTTACTGATAAATGGTCATTATTTGCCAGAACTCTCTGCTGTGAATTTGGTCCACTGAGTCCTGGCACCTCATACATCGTCCCATATCATAAAACGTGATCAAGCACTCATTTTGGCTTTCCTAGTTAAAGATGGCGCCGAATGGGATAAAGTAGATTTAGAAGTCCACAGTCCGATGGAAGTGTTTAAGATACCATACGTATTTGGTGTCTCCTTAGGAGATGTGGTAACACAGGACATACATTCTGATGATTGGAATGTCCAAGCTGTACATTCATTGTTTTCTGATTTGAAATATTATGCTGCTTTTAATGCTGAAGATTTGTATTTACATTCTGACAATTATTCTGATTAATTCTGATGTCAACATTATTGCCATCATTACTTACACAAAAAAACACATTACGGCCTGTTTTTAATTACACTCAATGGGAACATTATCCGACTCCTGTCCAGGGTAGTTCTAAAACCCTTCGGGATAAGTTTGCTTATTTTACCGATTACATGTTTAATCCAGAATCCTGTTTTTTTAATTCATCATCGCAGCCAAAATGTATTCTTACCCATACTAAATTGATCTATTCCACCGCCTTTAGAAATGACTTGGCAAACAAGGTTATGATCGGTGGAAAGATACTATTGATTTAAAATTAATTTGGGGCACTAAAGCTTGGCAGGTTCAGGGCACTGTAGCTTTGCATTGTGCCTGCCTGATTCCTACTCAAATTTTATTTTTAAATGACACAGTACAACAGACCACTTGTTTTGGCTTGGCGACTGCTAAAAATGTGAACATTCCATCAATCCCCTCCTTAGCTTAATATGACAATTGGCGTACACAGACTAATAATACTATTGATGTATTTCATGCTTTGTTTCACATTGACACTTTTAATATTTCTGAAATTGACCTATTCAGTTGGTTGTTCTGGCCCACAAGTTCAAACAAATGCCAACTACGTTTTTATAATGTAACTCCTGGTTGCATGCAGACTTGACCAGATACTCATTTTCCAAATTCAAACACAGTCACCACATACACTGTGGGTAAATTCTGCCAACAATGGTTGTAACATTCCACTTTGTTGTCAGTAAAACAACATTCATCACTCTTGTCGAGCGACATTAATTTGGCTGATTTTATCTTAGGTCCTAGAGCCCCTCAAAATAAGATATTTCTGTATGCAGCTTACAATGAAATTTGAAAACTTTTGCAGGCGGAAGCAGCTTTACGAATGTGTCAAATAGATCAGGCAAATTAAGAAAAAGTTCTTGCTGTGGTCGACAATAGCATCAGTACACTGTTTTCACACATTTACGCCTTGGATATTATTGTTTACTCTGTTATTGATATTGATCAGAATAATGTATCTGTGTTGTATCATGGTCAAAATCAATTAAGATCAGTAATGCCGTTTGCATGGATGTTACAGACTCTCAAAATGGGAAAAGCCTTGTGGGAATATTTAAATGCTTCTGCTTTCTTTTTACCTTTTTATTTGACTGATAAACAGAGATTTATGTCCATGAAAGATGCTACACTACATAAATGCTATTTCATATTGAACAGTTGAAGCCCTTGCCGTTTGCTGTGGCAGAAAGTGACTTGGCCTTTACTTCATGGGGTAATATCTCTCCCATTTTCGTTGTTTCAATTTAAATCATGTATACAACATTTTCCGATTGGTCACTTTGAGCCCCTGGGTAGTTAATTTCTCCATGAATTATGGTCCCTTCCTTTCACCTACAGATGTCAACGGGACAATAAGGAAGTTTACATAACAGGGGAGGATTGCGATTCCACAGTAGGACATTCCCTTGTTTGTAAACATGTTAAGTTGCACGGCGCTTGTAATGTATCAGTACCTAATCTTGTTTGTTTTTTAAAGGAACTCTTGTCACATCAATAATTCTCGCTTTAATAATGCTTACAAATGGCGGTTATCTTATTCTGCATAACCACTACTGTTGTGGCTTACGGGCGGGGATCATGCATTTAGTAAGAGTTTCACAACGTGTTACTTGTTGTAGCAATGTGCTTTTTCCATTTACGCATCGGAAAGTAGATAGTTCAAATTGGCCTTCCATTCCAACTTTGAAAACAGATTTCAACAAATTGAGAGGCCTAAAAGTGCTATTGTTTCTACAGGAAGTGGCCCTCTCTTCAGCTCCAGAGACCTTCGAGTGGCAGGTGGCTAGAACATCTAGTGAGATTCAGTCACTTCTGAACACCCACCTCCCATTTAACTTTGGAGAGATTATGCACCAAATATTTAATGCGCCTGACACCAAAGGCCTTGCTTATTTTTTAAGAATGTGGGATCCGGACTTCTGACTTCTTTTCCGATGATATTTGGAGTAAAACCAGCTTTTATTCATTCTATCTTTTCCAGCGTCTTCGGAGGGTTTCTTTTGCTACTGGCACTTGCAGGTGGAATACTGATCCTTCTCTTCTACTACTGAATGGCTGCTCATCGTGTGGTAACGCACACACCAGGTCAATTGTAACTGTACCATGACCGAATGCAACAACTTTTTGGATGCTTGCAATTAGCGACGCTTAGCTTGAGTAATGGATTAACTTTTCACTTTGCCTACTTCACTTGCGTGCAACCTGTATTCTACTGTCAGCGGTGCACTTTCTATTAGGCTTTGGATTTATGCCTCTCCAATACGACATGTACAGTCCCGGATTTTCACCAGTTAATGGGGCCCTTAGAGGCCCATGAGTGGGCTTGTTTTGGGAATGGCAACATGGCACGTGCTGCGGTAAGTGGCATCTTGGCTGAATGGAATATCTGCGCGGCTGCGCAGAACATCCATCAATGAAGTTCTATTGAATATCACACAAGTTGTCCGGATATAATCTTGGAAGCTTCAAAATACAAGGAGTATGTCTGTTCCTTCGACATACTTAATTGGATGAAGTCCCTTTTGTCTACTAACGATAAAGATGGCCTTTTGGAACGAATTGCATTCTTAGGTTCACATACTTTTATGGATTTACCACCTCCTTTTGAATTCTGTTTTTCATCAAACAACAAATTTTAATCACCCACAATCTGTTTTTTTTTTAAATCGCTTCTATTTTAGTCTTTTGTCTAGGCGCTATGACCTTACCAGGGATAGGGTGTTATATGGCCCCTAGGGTCATTCTCAATATTTCTAAGTTAGCATGAGCTCTGCTGCCACGATGCTGCTTTTGCACATGTTACTACATGACTTTATTTTGCAAGACTTTGTTTCTGTCTTTCACATGAGAACGGTCTGCTTTCTGCTTTCTCTGCTGTTCTTGGAGTTTAGTCTGAACACGATATGCAAGGTCTTGCTTTGATATTACGGGAAAGCATGTTGCTCACAGTTCACAGTCTCCTTTCCTTGGAGAAGAGCTATGCTGTTCCTATGATGTACAGCTACCATCTAGACTCTATGGTATGGGTTCTGCTGACAAAGCCCAGAGATCTTCCTTTATATAATTAACCTCAACTTACCAAGGGGAGGGTGGTTAGGCCTTATAGTCCTTTTTCCACAATCTATATATAATGACATCCCCCTCCATATTCTATGGTATTTTACCAACAATGCTAACTGTGCTAGGTTATTGCATTTTGCTGCTGGTAGTGGCTCGTATACTGCATTATAAACTAAAATAGTTCAAATAAACGTGTTGAACTATACAGTGACTCTGACTTTCCTTACTGTGTACAAGTATGAGTGAGTGAGCAAAAGGGTTTGTCTTGCTCCCGCGATTCCTGAGAGAGTCGGCAGTGTGGTGTCCTGGGCTGTCTAATCATTTGTAGCTTTGTGATTATATAGGAAAATGAATGAGACACTATAGCTAGTCGGTTTTTGTATTTTGGGCACAAAGGTGGTAGGAAGGCACAACCCCTATACATCAAGGTCCTGTTTTCCTGTGCATAGTTTTGTGTATGTGCAGAATCCCCGCAACAGAATTGGGGTGCTCCTGATGGATACAGGTATATAATTTCTGGGTACATAGATGGAGAAGGCTTGTTGTCTTATTTTCCTTCTGTTTTCCTTTTTTTGCACTTCTTTCTCTCCACTCCCCAGTGGCACCTGTACTGGAAAGTGGCTCAATAAAAGTTATGTTCAGGGTTGGTTTTGGAATGTGTGGTGTGTTCATGGACATCATAATGTAGAAACGATGAGGATACGGACAGAAAAGACCATAGATTATAAAATTGTTGGCTGATTTGTGCTTCTGGTTAGCAAAGTCTGTGGTCATGGAGAGGAGTACTAAGAATTCCACACATTTAATTTAGTTGTAGTAGTATGCTGATGCTTACTAGGTGGTTTGCCTTGATGGACATATCAATCAATCAATCAATCAATCAATCAATCACAAGATTTGGAAAGCGCACTTCTTACCCGCAAGGGTCTCAAGGCACCGGGGGCAAGGAGGGGGGGTTGCCGCTACTGGTTGAATAGCCAGATCTTGAGTCGTCTCCTGAAGGTCAGCAGGTCTTGGGTCTGTCATAGGTTGAGGGGAAGGGTGTTCCAGATCTTGGCCAGGCTGTGGGAGAAGGATCTGCCTCTGGTGATAGTTCTCCGGATGCGCGATATGGTGGCCAGGGAGAGGTTGGCGGAGCGGAGGGGACAGTTGGGAATGTAGAAGGATAGTCGACTGTTGAGGTAGGATGGGCTGGTCTTGTCGAGTGCCTTGTGTGCCTGGATCAGGAGTTTGAACGAGATTCTCTTGTCGACGGGGAGCCAGTGTAGGTTTTTCAGGTGGGAGTGATGTGGTTGTGGTGCGGAATGTCGAGGATCAGGCGTGCATAGGCGTTTTGGATTCTTTGCAGTCGTTTGATGAGCTTGGTCGGGGCTCCTGTGTAGAGTGCGTTTCCGTAGTCGAGTCTGCTGCTGATGAGGGCCTGGGTGACTGTTCTTCTTGTGTCTGTCAGGATCCACCTGTAGATCTTGCGGAGCATGCGGAGGGTGTTGAAGCAGGACGAGGAGACTGCTTTGACTTGCTTCGTCATGGTGAATGTTGAGTCGAGGATGACTCCCAGGTTGCGTGCGTGGACGGTTGGTGTTGGGGGTGCCCCTAGTGACGATGGCCACCAGGAGTCATCCCAGGCTGATAGGTTGGAGCCGAGGATGAGGATCTCCATCTTGTCTTTGTTCAGCTTAAGTCGGCTGCACTTCATCCAGTCGGCAACAGCTTTCATTTCTTTGTGGAGGTTGGATTTGGCGGTGAGGGGGGTCCTTGGTGAGGGAGAGGATCAGTTGAGTGTCGTCGGCATAGGAGATTATGTTGAGGTATGCTGTCGGGCGATGCGTGCGAGTAAAGCCATGTAGATGTTAAACAGTGTTGGGCTGAGGGAAGATCCCTGGGGTACGCCGCAGATGATCTTGGAGGCTTCACATCGGAATGGAGAGAGGCGGACCCTCTGGGTTCTACCGGAGAGGAAGGAGGTGGTCCAATCCATGTCTCGTCTCGGATCCCTGCGTTGTGGAGGCGTGTGCGTAGTGTGCGGTGGCAGACATTTGAGTTAAAATACCCCTTTCTGAACATTATAGGTATATTGCAAGTCACTAAGGAGTTCAGGGTGACCTGACCTGACCTCGTCAGAGACGGTCGCTCCACCTGCCGCATGGCTCCTCCTGATTGCACCCGGTCTCCCTGCTCCCACCGCCCGCTCGCCGGCACCCTGAGGCCGTGACCCCTGTGGCTCTGTTTTTTCTGTTCCTTCTCTGTGCTAGCAGTGTTGTTCTCCGCTCGTGTGGTACCCCTGATTGCTGTTTCTTTCCCCCCGTGTGGTGACCCTGATAGAGTGATTTTCAGTTTTTCTGCCGTTTCCCGCTTTCTCGCTGTTACACCCCGCTCCCTGCTCCCTGCCGCTGCTCCCCTGTGGCCCCGCCCCTCTCTCCTCTGGACCCTCTCCCCTTCCCATTTGCTACCCCGCTCCCGCCTCCAAGCTGCTCCTCCCTCCCTCCTCCCTCCTACTCTCGATTTATGGCAGAGTCCGCACGTATGCGCAGCGTTCACGCGCAGCGGGCACGCGCAGCGGGCACGCCGATTGTCCGCCGAAGGCGCACCAAAGGCAAGCCCGTCTGCGCCCGTTTGCACCTGGACCACGCCCAGCGCCAGGAACCCTGGATCCCTATGATGCCAGGCACCCGACGAACATACGACACCATCACCCTCCGTGCACACCGGCCGGAACCCCGCCTGCTACCTGGCCAACCCGAAGCGCACCCAGAGACCCTTTACCTGCCAAGATTGCAAATTCACCTGCATCCACCCTGGCCAGCACCCACCAAGCATACCACCAACATGAATCACCTCAAGTGCATCCTGCTCAACACTTGCTCTGTCCACAGGCACGCAGTCGAACTCTGGAACCTCCTAGACACAACAGCACCGGACGTCGCCTTCCTCACGGAAACCTGGATGAACGGCTCCTCAGCCCCCGACATCGCCATAGCCATCCCGGACGGATACAAGATCACCCAGAGGGACCGCGTCAACCAAACAGTAGGGGGCATCGCCATCGTCCACAGAAACACCATCCGCATCACGACCAACTCGGAAGACACCCTCACAGCCGCCGAACACCTACACTTCCAGATACACACCGACCCCAGGACCACCCTCAGAGGCATCCTAATCTACAGACCCCCGGGACCAAACACTCAATTCAGCGAAACCATGGCAGACTTCGTAAGCCCGCACGCCCTCACCTCCCCAGACTACATCCTCCTAGGAGACCTCAACTTCCACCTGGAGAACAACAATGATAGCAACACCACCAGCCTGCTGGACAACCTCGCCAACCTCAGACTCAATTAACTGGTGAACACCCCCACCCACTACGCCGGCCACACGCTCTACCCTGTCTTCTCCTCCAGCAAGCACATCTCCTTCAGCCACTCCACCGGACTCCACTGGACAGACCACAGCTGCGTCCACTTCTCCTTCAAGAAAACTACGACCCACCACCACTCACAACATGCCCCCCGTAGAAGCTTGAGCAAAATCACTGCCGACCAACTCACCACCTCCCTCAGCCAGAACCCTCCCACCATCATGACGGACCCCAAGTAAGCAGCCCGCAACCTCGAACAATGGCTCACCGACTGCGCCGATGAACTCACACCACTGAAGAAACCACCCAGCAGACCCCACAGCAAGAAAGCCTCATGGTTCATGGGCGACCTCATAAACTCTAAGAAAACCTGCCGCTCCCTGGAGAAAACCTGGCGCCAGGGCCAAACAACAGAGAACATGACAGCCCTCAAGAACGCCACCCGCAAGCACCACCAACTGATCCGCACCACCAAGAGAACTACGTACAAACAGAGCCTGGACAACAACACCCACAACAGCAAGGAACTCTTCAGCATCGTTAAAGAGCTCTCCAACCCCAGGGCCTGCAACAATGACATCACACCCTCGCAAAATCTCGCCTCGTTCTTTCACCGCAAGATCTTCGAAATACACGACAGATTCGGTGCAAAGACCAACCACCCGACCATCGAACCAGCGCACCCAACCGACACCCTCTGCACCTGGAATCCGGTCAGCACCGAAGACACCGTCCGTACGATGAGCACCATCCACTCCGGCTCCCCCACCGACCTATTCCCACACCACATCTTTAACAAAGCCGACTCCATCATCGCACCCCAACTCCGCGATGTCATCAAAAGCTCCTTCGCATCAGCCACCTTCCCGGAGAGCTGGTAGCACGCCGAACTCAGCGCCCTCCCTAAAAAACCCACCGCAGACCCCATGGACCTCAAGAACTTTCAACCATCTCGCTCCTCGCGTTTCCCGCCAAAGTCATCAAGAAGACTGTCAACCAACAACTCTCCGCCTTCCTCAAAACGAACGGATCCCTCGACCCGTCATAGTTCGGATTCAGAGCAAACCACAGCACTGAGACCTCCCTCATCGCAGCCACCGACGACATCAGGTCTATGCTCGACAACAGGGAAACCACCGCACTCATCCTCCTGGATCTCTCAGCAGCCTTCGACACGGTATGCCACCGCACCCTGATACGACCCCTTAGCGACACCGGGATCCAAGGCGCGGCCTTGGAATGGATCATCTCGTTCCTCGCCGGTAGAACCCAGAGAGTCCGCCTCCCCCCGTTCCGGTCTGCGGCTACAGAAGTCATCTGCGGCATCCCACAAGGATCCTCTCTTAGCCCCACCCTCTTCAACGTCTACATGAGCCCCCTCGCGGCCATCGCACGCAAACACAACCTCAACATCATCTCCTATGCCGATGACACACAGCTGATCCTCTCCCTCACCAACGACCCGGACACCGCCAGAGCCAGCCTCCAGGAAGGAATGAAGGACGTTGCGGAATGGATGAAGCTCAGCCGCCTGAAACTGAATTCAGACAAGACGGAAGTCCTCATCCTGGGACCGTCCCACTCGGCCTGGAACGACTCCTGGTGGCCACCTGCCCTGGGCACCGTCCCCAAACCCATAGACCACGCACACAACCTGGGCTTCATCCTGGACTCCTCCCTCACGATGACCGAGCAAGTCAACTCCGTCTCATCGTCCTGCTTCAACACCCTGCGCATGCTCCGTAAAATCTTCCGATGGATCCCCACCGCAACCAGGAAGACGGTCACCCAGGCCCTCGTCACCAGTCGCCTAGACTACAGAAACACCCTCTACGCCGGAACCACAGTCAAACTCCAGAATAGACTACAGCGCATACAGAACTCCTCAGCAAGACTCATCCTGGACGTCCCCCGCCACAGCCACATCTCCGCCCATCTAAAGAATCTGCACTGGCTCCCCGTCAGCAAGAGAATCACATTCCGACTCCTCACCCACGCACACAAGGCTCTCCACGACGCGGGCCCCAGGTACCTCAACAACCGCCTTGCTTTCTACACACCAACCCGCCAGCTCCGCTCCGCCTTCCTCGCCCTTGCCACAGTCCCACGTGTCCGCAAAGTGACCGCCGGAGGAAGATCCTTCTCCTACCTGGCAGCCAAGACATGGAACTCCCTCCCCACCCACCTCCGGCTGACTCAGGACCATCTCGCCTTCAGGAAGCAACTCAAGACCTGGCTGTTCGAGCAGTAGCAACCACCCCCCAGCTCCTTGAGACCCTAACGGGTGAGTAGCACGCTATACAAATTCCCTGATTGATTGATTGATTGATCATATAGAGTTACAGGGCCGCTGGCCTGGTGCCTTTATTGGTCACATAAATCTAAGAACTCAGAGGAGAACAAGAGAGGTAAACTAGAGGAAGATTGCAAGATGAGATAGAGAGGGAAAGGCCACAAGCCAAACAGGAGTGGAAGAAAACAACATGCAAGCAGTTTGGCTTTAAATGAAATAGTTAATTAAATATGTTGTGCTACACATTGACTTATCAATGTTTTATATAAACATAATACTCTCTCCAGATAATAATGCAAAAAATGTTTGTCAGCAAATGAGGCTGAATATAGGTTTTCTTCATATAATGCTTCTTGTCTTTTCAGGTCGGGTAACACATCATTAGATCATATTGTGATCTAAAATCTAAAATGTGTTATTCTTAAGTCAAAATATCTGTGTGCTGCTGCCCAGAATGAGCCAGGTAGAACATACAACATTTACAAAATGTCAGACATTGAGGAGTAACAGACTGGCGTACGAAATATCTAAAACACGCAGAGGGGAAATATATGAAAAGAATGAGGGCAAGAGTAGATACAGCCCTTGGTGGTGGAAAGAGCAGCGTATAGTATCGCTGAAAAAGGGGGATGATCAATGTGGGAAAGCGCACTCAGGGCATTATTTTCCAAATATCCATAGGAGGAAGTAGAAAGATTTGACCAAGGGAGGGAAAGGATTTTAGGTACATGCAGCAAGTGTGTTTGCAAAGACTGGGTATTTTTTGTTGCGGTGCTTTGAGTAAAAGTTGTTACATGAATTGTTTGTATGAAAGTGGTGTATCCAGAGGTAGAAAGTCCATGCTAAGCAGTGAACGCTGACCTCCAGAGATGATCAGTTTCTAGGGCAAGGTAATGTAGGCAAATAAGGACCAAAGTGTTGTGGTGGACACAGTGAGTTCGAAAGACTAAGTAGGTTTTGAAATGAACCTTGGATATCCCATTGAGAAGAGCATTCCAATAGTCCAATCTGAAGAGGACTATAGCTTGGACCACTACCTTGGGGTCAGCCTCAGAGTGAAATATTTCTGATAGCCTTCAGCAGTTTATGCTGCTTTTAAACATATTTGACACATGTACTTAAAGGAGCTGTTTGTTATCCAAATTGAACATATCATTTCAGTGTTGGACCTGGAACTATTGATAGCAGCTGATAAATGTCCAAATGGTGTTTAATCAGGATTTGATAGGGAGACTGGAGCACACAGAGAAGCTCAGCATGAGTCATTATTCTGTGTGAATGTGCTGAGAAATCTGGCTATTCCAAAGGTTTGTGAATTCTTAGTAATGTCAGACTCAGAATATACCTTTGGATAGAACTGTATATATTGAGGTTTTGTGGCTGCCTTAATCAGATTCACAGAGAATCTCACCAAGAGGATTCACATGCAGATATAGTGGTCTACATTATTTAAAGTGAGAAATAGATCTGGTAAAATTAGAAGGCAGAGATCTCTCCTCTTTCATGGATTCAAAAATCATCATCCATGATGTCAATCAGCACTGCAGGCATGCCCAAAGCTGGATCTAAAGTTTTATGTCACACCGCTATGTACCAATCCATGTAAAAGAACAGCGGAAAGCCAAATAGATGAATCCTAGTGATGTATTACCCAGATAGAAGAATCAAATTGCATAGCTCATGGAGTGTAGGCAGGAGCCTCAGACATAGGTGCCGGTTAACTGAGCAGACCAGAACAAAGGCTCAGTTGAACAAAAGCTGCAACCATGGTAACAGAACCAACAGAAGGACGCTTAAAGAAAAACAAGTGTCACTCCTTTCATAAGTAAACAAGAGTGCATGTACAACTAATACAAACTGTATAACATCTCCCCTTCTAAAAACAAAAAGAAAGAGGAAAACTGCATTAACAAAGCTCAGAAATGCAATATTGAAATTTAGAGTCGGTCTGAACCCATGTAACATCAATAGGGAGATAAAATCACTTATGTCTAATGACCATGGTCTGTGCTCCTGTGGCCTACAAGTAAAATGCAGTAGTCAACATTTTTGTTGGATTGTTTGTGGTTTTAAAAGAACGGGAAAAAAGTTTAAAACCTTTTTTTATCGTCTATAAAAGTTTCAGTAGGGACCAAGCACTTAGCATATTGACAAATATGAGATTTTTAAATGTGGCATATTCAATAGGAAGATTTTTAATTGCAATACAGGAGTCATTGAAGGAAATGGTATAGGATGAAATGAATAAATGGTAGAAATTCAATCTCATCCATGATCTGTGGACTATTCGAGATCCTGTACAAATGTATAGTTAATGTACAAGCAATTCCTTGCTGCTTTGGTGAAGAACTAAGAGTTCTTATACGTCAGTCCCCCATTGTATATTTTAGAAGGTTTTTACTGTGTATTATATTCTTAGAGTTTAACCGTTGGCATAAATCATATTTTAATTGTTTGCAAAGTGCTATTTTTTATGGTTAAATATGCCAAATAAAAATATTCAAATGAATAGATGGCATTAACAATTAAAACAAATGATAATCCTTATACTTTACAGGCAAAACAATGTTCCTGTTCCCCCGATTCACAATGGAACAAGAGCTGTTTGCATCAGAAACATTAGTGGATGGGTCTACGTAATTAGTGGGGACACAATTTTCAGATTTAGCTTGCATATAATCTGCTATATAGTTTTTCCAACCGACATATATTTAATGGAAAATGTATATTCCATTATTTTAGATAGTGTCCTCACAAGCCTCGCTGAAGCTGTTACCTTAACATTACCACTCATCAGATATATAAGGGGTTTGTGATTTGTGAGTAAGTCAAAAGTGTGACCCCTATGTTAAGATTTCAATTTATCAACAGCCAATCCACAGACTAAGGCCTCTCTTTCAATTGTGTAGTAGTGGAACTCACATTTATTCAAATTCAGTGAGCTAAAGGTATTCTTTCCCATAATGATGGGACTGTGTGAGCAAAGCCCCTAATCCAATGGAACTAGCATCCACAATAACTGCACATCTATCAGCACTGTTGAAAGGCTGCAATGTGGGTGCATGCACAATCATAGCCTTGACTTCAAGTAAATCTTTATCCTGCTGCTCTGTTCATATACATTTTTCATTTTTCTTGAGATCCTTAAATGTTCTACAAGTATTGCGTACCCCTGAACAAAAAAATGATAGTACTCACTTAGGTCCAAAAATGATCTTAGTGAGTCTTTGTCAGTGGGTGCGGGTGCTTTGCTAATGGTATCGATCATATCCTGCTTTGGCTTAATACCATAAACTGTTATGGTGTGACTTAGATAGTCATGTTCCTTCACCAGAAATTTACACTTTTTTTTAGACTCTGTTATGTCCGTTTTGCTCAAAATACGCAAAATGTTATCCAAAACTTCGTTGAGCTCACTGATATTGTTACCATAAATAGGGATATCATCCAGAAAACGCTTGTACACCCCTGACGCCTTTAAATAAAGAGTCCATATATTTCTGAAAAACAGCAGCAAATGCTAGACCGAACTGTATTCTCAGAAATGTAAAGGAGCAAAAGGGTGTTATAAACGTAGTCAAGACATGTGACTTTCAGACAATGCCAATTGGTGGTATGCTGATCTAAGGTCAATGGTGGAAAAACAAGTTGCTCCACCCATTGCTATAAGCATCTCCTGAATTTTCGGCAATGGATGACAATCCACAAGAATGTTTTTATTTAGTAACCTTAAATCAACACACAAACACAAATTGTTGTTTTTCTTCTTGGCCAAAACTATAGCCGAAACACATTCTGATAAATCAACAGACTGTACAACACCACCTTTATATAATTCATCCAACAAGATTTTCAAATCTTCTCGTACACTTAATGGAACTGATCTGACTTTATGTCTCACAGGCACAGCATTGGACTTTAGTTTAATATCATGAATCACACCCTTGACACAACCCATTTTACATTAAAACTGCTGGAATATTTTTTCAGACTTAAATTCATATCACTTGTAGATTTGTCATCTACTACTTCAATCGATTCAACAGGTAATTATCCCAGTACAAGGCGTTGACCGCTTTCAGGTTTGAGTTTCATACTCATTCTTGCCAAACCATGCCAACCTACTATATCATGTCCTTTTACTGCCGAATTCACTTTTGTAGTGATCTTACATCCTAACACATTCACAACATTATTAAAATAACCCCTATTTCAATATCTTGACCACCAAATGTCTTTGGTTGAACATCAGTGGTGTAAGGACTTTTCAAAACTTTTTGGCATAAAAGTTTACATCAGAAATAATTGAAATGGTGAACCAGAGTCAGCCATTACTTCTAAACTTAAATCTCTGCAGAACCCAAAGGAGCTCTGAAAGACAAGAACTGGTTAAATTATCCTCTATTGTCAATACAAGGTTGTTAATAATGTCCTCAATTTCTTCATTATATGTGTTGGAAATGGCCCTTTTTGCAGGGTTATCCCCAAAGTCTTCCAATTTATTCCTGACTTGTTGTTGGCATAAGGACTCTGGGCACTTTTACCACTGCTGATCAGTGCTAAAGTGCATATGCTCTCTGTGTAAATTGTGCATATAATTGGTTATCCACTACTGGCATATTTGATTTACTGGTAAGCCCATAGTAAAGTACACTGAGTGTGCGAGGGCTTGAAATCAAATACTACTAGTGAGCCTGCAGCACTGATTGCACTGCCCACATGAGTAGCCCTGAAAAGGTATCTCACACCTACCACTGCAGTGTCTGCACGAAGTTTTGAACTGCCATGTCGACGTGTCAAGTGCACCTACATGCCAGGTCATAGCCTTTGCTTTACTAACATGCCAGACACCCCTCAGGAAGGCCCAAGGTTGAAAGGTTATCTGTCTAATAGGATAACATGGGGGATACTTTGTAACATCTTACAAGTATAACTTCCCACTGGGACAAAATAGAGAAATTAAGTTTAGGCTTTCTGAACTCAGAATTTAATAGCACATCTTTTAGTGCCTATGGTTTTTAAATTGTGTGTTGGAAAATGCCACTTTTAGAAAGTAGGCATTTTCTTGTTTAACCATTCTGTGTGCCTCTGCTTGTTTTTGGATTGACTGTCTGGTTTTGGAGTGACAGGGACTGGGGTGTGCATGCACTGTACACAGCCAATGGGGGGTTGAGGTATACCTGCCCCGTCCTCGATGACTCAGAGCTGAGCTGAATAGAACTGGGCTGCAGTTAGAGTAGTGGGAGGAGTTTTCCTTGCACCTGAATAGGGCCTGCCCTCCTTGCACAATGCTGTCTCCACCACCTGTGGTCATACTGCACCAGTGAGGACAGAACTGGTTTGGACTAGGCTCAGAGACACTTGTACAAAGAAGAACAAAGGCAAAATGGGGTATGAGTACTGGACCTTAAACCCTAGACCTTTAGATCACTTCTGGACTCAAGAGGAACCTTTCCCAAGGAGAAGAGCTGGAGAGCTGCTAGGAGTACTGCCCCTTTGCTTTGTGGGGTTGGCCTGCAGTTGCTGCTTCTGCTAAGGAAAGGACAAACCTTTCTGAGAAACCTGCTCGAAGAAGAATCTCCAAGAGCCTGTGTGTGCTGGCCTCCTGTTCTGAAGTCTCAGCGACACCAGGACTTCACCCCTGCACCCTTGAACTCTATTGCTGAGAGTTCAGGGTTGCCAGGAGGTGCCTATTCCAGTTTTGGGCCTCTGGAGGTTGTTCCTCCTCTTGGGAGTTAGAAGCAACTTGAAAGAAACAAGAAACCTGTCTCATATGCCATCAGTGTCGCCGCTGCGACGATCACGACCTGCACCGAGGTCAGAGGCACTGCTTGTGAAGTGCACAACACACCGCTTGGCTTGCACCGCAGCTCCAATGCCCATCGACACCTGCCGACACCTGTAGTTATCTCCCATGCCCGATGCCAGTGTTCGCATCAACTCCATCACCGCCAGTGCCTCCATCAGGTTATCGTGGCACCGATAACCACCGAGGGTGAATCCACAAACTTGCCAACTTCGTATCATCAAAGGAACCAACGCCTCACTACGGACTCAACCGACTTCCCCTATCTGGATTCAAAACGTCGCCTCCTCATGGACAAGGTGCCTCGCCTACCCCATGGCAGCCAGGGAGCTGGCCTCGACCTCAGCAGCGACACCTCACCTCTATGACGCTGTGCATTGCCACAGACTTCGTTATCCAAAGCTACTATTTGTTTGGCTGTCCATGTGCAGTGCCTGACATTGCACACCTCGCGGTCGGCGCCGAAGTTTGGATTTATTTCTGTCACAACATCGTAATAGACCCAGGTGGAGCTATTTGTTTTCTGAAAGCTTTATTTTGGAAGTAGCTGTTTCTGAGTGCTATTTTACTACATGCATGTTGGATTTTTATCGTTGTGGTCTTGTTGAGTTTAGATAAAGATACTTTAGTTTTCTAAACTGGTGTGGTGTCTGTTGGACTTGGCCCTTTTCACTGAAATTTTTAGCTTTTTGCTTCCCCTAATTCAGGATGTCCCCCCTTTATAATGTAATTGTATAGGCCCTGCAAGGTTGTAATGCCCAGTGTATTATTAAAATCGCCTGAAGCACTCGGCTGCTGTGCCCTGGAAAGCGTTGCACTGTCTGGCCCGGCTGTGGTACCTCGACCTGTGGTGCGCGAGCTAGCACTGTATGTGGGACCCGGACTGCTGCCTCCATGAGGCGCTAGCATCCCCCTACTCACCGCCGCAGTCCCCCGTGACGTGCCGGGTCTGAAGCGCTGTGATCCCCCTCGGTGGCCCCCGGTACCAGGAGAGGGCCCCGTTGGCCTCGTGTGAATTGGAACTGGGGCCAGAGTCCCGTGGAACAAAAATTGGGAGCCTGTGCCTCTTCACAGGTTTAACCCCACGTTGGGGGACTAATCGTTCTTACCTGCCCCAAGGAGGGCCCTCCAGTCAGCGAAGTTGTGGGGCTGTATAGTCGGTCCCCTGGCCCAGAACTTGATATGCTGCACTTCTGTGTGATGCCATATGTATTCACGGGTAATGAAATGGTAATCCTTGCGAATTAGAACCTCCTGAATTGGCTAATGTTTATACTCCTGATGAAATGTCTATACCTGATGAGCTGGTGATTGTTGACTAGGGAATTCCTGTTAGGGAGGGCTAATAGTACCCTGGTCAATGACAAGATCACTTATGCCTTATGCAATGTTAAATGCACTCTAAGGGAATAGAATTGCATGGAGTCATCTAGGAAATGTTATGTAGTATTGCTGAATGAAATGGTTATCCTGGCATGAGGAAGTGATTACCCCTGCGCAAGGTGATTACTGAAGAGTTTACTTCAGATACTGAGCTGTTCACTCCAGCCTCAGGAAATGTTTATGCTCCCGTGATGAAATGTTTAATGGGTCATTACTATTAAATGAGATGTGGATGCTGCATATCCCGAATGCCCTCAGTACGCCATAAAGTGTTTATCCCTGGCACCTGGCTTATTCTAGGATAATGAGATGCTTATTCTACCCTGATTAGGGGCTGTTAGGAGATGCCTGGCTAATATAGCCCAGTTAATTAAGTATTTTTCCCATGCTTATGGGATGGTTTGCTGATGCTGAACTGACTGTTCTGCCTGCCCCAGTGTTCTAACTTCTACCTACCAGCAGGGATACTCTTGGGCGCAGAAATGTCTATGCCTGCTTAGTGTAGGTACCGAAATGTTGACTCTGACCTACCTACATGGTTACTGCTGTGTCAAGAAATGTATTTTCTTTTCTGACAGGGTTATGGCGATATGCTGTGGTGATTACAGAATCACACCCTTACTCCTGCAGGGAAATGATTATTAAGAGGTGCTGCATTGAGGTTGAAAGGGTCATGTTTACCTTATGGGGTGTTCCCTCTGAATAAGGACATGTTTTATTTTCTAATGATCTATTTATTCCTTATTAGGAAATGTTTGGGTTATACCTAATGAGAGGTTGCCTGATTTTTCCCTAAAGTGTTTAGGCCTACAAAGGAAGTTGTTGACTCCAGGTCTTCCGTTATCTAAAGTACTGCTTACTTCGGGCTAATGAAATATTTGACATTTAATGAAATGTTTTATCATTTAATGCACTGATGATTCCTACTGAAGGAACTGTTTTACTCTTGCAAAAGGAGTTTAATGAAATGTTCACCCTTGCTTGGTGAAAAGCCAATTGTTGTGCCTAATGAACAGGTCACTGACCTGACAGGCTCATCCTTGCCTGATGAGCTGGTTGTCCAAACTAATTCTCTCATGAAATGTTATTATCAATTAATGAAATGCTAATCCTTCTATGAAATGTTTACTGCGACATGCTATATTGAATTTTGAACTGTTCCCTTTTCTCCCCTCCAATGAAACATTTTGATGAGTAGCTGATGCTGTGATTTTCCACTCCTGAACCTTAATCTTACATAAAAGTTATTTGATTTTTAATCAAACACACTGGAGTGGCGTCAGTCATTGCGTGCCTTTTATTGTCTCAGTGGTTGCGTTTGCTGTGTAGTAACTTAACACCTAAGCTTTCGGGTGCCTACCTGCTTGTGCCAGGCTATCCCCAGGGAACTGGCGACACCAGTTCCTACAGTGTCCATATGTGGTATTATCACTGTATTACTGTGTGTTTTGAGAACAAATACTTTACACATTACCTTTGGGATAAGCCTGTCTGCTTGTGCCAAGCTACCGTGGGGGTGAGCAAGGGTTATCTAAAGGATGTATTCCCCTTACCCTGATTAGAAACTAGGGGTCCTACTTTGACAAATGTGCATACCTCTGCCAATTAGAGAACCCCAGTTCTAACAGTATGATTCCAAAACATTGATCTTCACGGGCACATTACTTGTACGAATGTTAGATCTACATATACTTCGAAGGTGCCCCACTTTCTCACACTTTGTGCATTTCCTGTTGACATCTGGCCAATATTTTGAATATGCTGTTAGGATCCAGATCTGTGACTCACCAATTTATTTGACTGACTAGCATTTTTCCTCCCTTTAGTACGTCATGCTGCCAATTCCTACTAGGAACTGTAAATACTGGATAATTGGTGAGATCAGCACCTGTGATTGTCTTGGTGGACAAAGAACAGTGTTCAATACTTTTAGCAATGTCAAGCGCGTCACTCAGCACGGGGTTTCTGCTTTTTTGCTTGAACAGTGGGAGACAAACTGGTCCCATAAAGTTGTATCTAAACATCCTCCAAATTCACATTTGAAAGCTAAAAAGCACAAATTGGAAATATACTCATCTATTGTTTCATCAACAAGTTGTTTTCTATAAAAGAAACTATGCCTCTCAATTATAATATTGGATTGCTCAAATAATCTTTTCAATCTTTTGCTTTAGTGTAAACATCCAACGGAATGAATTGCCTAGGTGGAGGCTCTGATGGAAGATTATCAAAAATTTCACATGCAACATCTACAAAAAACCCAAATAACAAGGCTTTCTTTCTTTCATTTGAATACTTCTTCCCATCAATAGCAATAATGTAATTTTCAAAGGATCAAAACCATTGCCGACCTTTAAGTAAAGGTTTTTCAGAATTTTACAAGAATGGGCTAATTTGCAAAGGATGCCAGTAAGAAGACGTTGCCTGAAATTGTGCACGTAAAGTTATTCCAAACAATAAATAATCACCCACCTTGAAAACAGGGGGGGGGACACTATTAATACATCACCTCCGCAATAGTTCCTGACAATATATGTGGAAAGCGTTTAATATAAACTAATAGGCCTTAGACACTGTCCAAGCAACATATGCCCAACAATGTCTGGCACACGGTGAGCAGCTTAGGATATACAATGTTATTGCTTCCTCATTGGGTACGCCCCAGAATGCCTAGCGAGAAACACCGCGCGTAGCTGTACAGTGAAGCCAATAATCCTCTGGCACGACAACGTTCCCCAGAAAGCCATGCGGCAAGCAGGCGGCCCTCATAGAGTTCCATGCTGCAGCTTTACAGAGGCGGGGAGAGCTCTCTGCACTGGCGTAACGAAAAGGGAAGGGGCCTCCCTGCACAGTACTTAAAGGGGCCCCCCTCCGGGCTCAATCAGGAGCTCTCCAGACAGAGTGCAGTGCCGAGGGGACCTCTTTGAGCTAGATGCCCCCCACACCACAGGGACTGCGGGGGCCTGTGTTACGCCCCTGGCTCTCTGCAGAAAGACACAGCACACGTGCTGTCAAACACACGCTGAAACACGCGAAGGAACACACGCGCAGACGCAGTTAGTCGGTAAGCGCGTCTCTCATAGAGCTTTGCAAAATCTCACCTATTGATTTAAAGCAATAAAAACAGAAGAAATACAATTCACCAAAATCTGTCACTTGCAAATCACACAAGATAGTTGGAAAACTCCTATCAAAATAGGGTCTTTGGTGGGCTAGACACATCACCAAATACTATTGCAATTCACATAAAAAAGAAGCAAGAACCCACATAGATGAATCCAAGAGATTTATTATGTAAATAGAAAAATCCAATTACAAAAAAAGACAAAGTTCAGGCCGGAGCCACAGACGCAGCTGCCGTTCAGCTGAGCAGACCATAATGAATGATCAGCTGAACAAAAGCTGCAACTAGGGTAACAGAACCAAAGTGTCACTTCTTTCATGAGTAAACAAGAGTACATATAAATACATCAAAACTAAAATAAATTGAAAATCCACAATACAACAAGTTCTTAATAACTTTGGCCAAGAAATAGAGAACAAATAAAGGGCAGTAACTGTTATGGTCATCAGTGTGAGTGGTAGGTTTGTTCAGATGGGACCTGATTTGCCCTGCAGTTGTGGAACTTACTCTGAGATACAGATATATCACTAGGGTAGTGTCCATATGATGGCTAATGGATTCTTCAAGGGAGGCCAGGATAGGTTTGCCACGGTAGCAGGACAGACTAAGGACCCGATTACAGCTCTCTGCCGGCACAGCACAGCCAAAGCCGTGCAAGGACAGCCCAACTGATTATGAGTTCAACTCATGCAGGTGGATGGTCCTTTTGCCTTTCCCACGGCGGTGCACTGAAAAAGGGCACTACAATGAGAACAGCAAAAATGTTCAAGCACGGTATGGACTGTGATGTCCATGCTGTGCTGGAACTGGGGGTGCAAGCAGATAGGGGGACACCTGTTGTGCCCCCATGACTGCATCCCCGTGGTGGGGAGGCATGGCCTCCTTTGCTCCACCACCGCCTGCCTTTTCGTGGTGAGCTCACTTCCATAAAAAGGCTGGCGCTGAGAGGAGCTTGTAATATGCTCTGTGGGACTGTGCCAGTCCCCCACAGAATCTTGCATTGCTCCTCCACCGCGCCACTACCAGGGAACAGCGGTTCCCTGGCGCAGCTAACGGTCCACTGCCGGAACGACCCAGATAGTCTAACTTGGCAGACGGAACAAAGCCACCGCAAACCTGGCAATCCATGGACCACCAGACTTGTAATCAGGTCCATAGTCTTCGTGATATCAGAATGCAGAATAGTCAAAGGCTTACCAACTAGCCAATGATTTCCTCTTGATTTGAGGAGCCGCTACGGGCTGAGGCATGGGATAAGGAGTAATTACTGATGATTTACACTTCTCCGATAATTCTGTAACTTTCTTACATTAGGCCACAGCATCAAGCAAGGGAATAGGATGAGATCGGAGGCGTTCAGACAGGATCAAACAATTCTGTTATGTGGCTTCTAAATATTTCAATGTGAGATTTTATATTGACTGATTTAACATTGACGATTTGATTTTTCTAGGATCTTTTACTAGATTGTATGTTGGATAGGAGAGTAGTTAGCACGGTTTTATCAGTAACACTTTGTAGATCCAACTTATTTCCACTTGCTGTTAAGCACTGATAATAACCACTGGCTAGTTTTCTTGAGCTTCTTCTTTCTCTTCCTGAAGGGGGCATGATCAATAAGAAGAGGGAATTTAAAATAATTTTCATAAAATATGAGTGAGTCCATATCGGATGGGTGAGTGGGCAGGGTAGGTGAGTGAATGCTTCTGAAATGGCCCTAAAACATTTTTTGATGTTCTGTATGAACACTTACACACTGGGTCTGAGTTTACCAGATACTAACATTTTGGTGAAGTGTAGTGAGAATGGTATTCAGGGGTGATCTGAGTAGTAGGTTGAACCTGGAGACTACCATTATCAGACATAATAAGATCAAGGTTGGATCAATTTGCATGGGTACTGTTAGATCTTGAGGTCTCTAGTTGGCAATGGTATTCACCTTTGTCCAAATAGGGACCCTTACTTTTAAGTCAGGATAAGGGAATTACACTCATGAATAACCCCTGCTCACCCCCTTGGTAGCTTGGCACGAGCAGACAGGTTTATTTCAGAAGGGGATGGTGATGGACGGATGGCTGGAATGCCAGAAACCATTCCTCAGAAGCTTGTTTCCGGTCCAGGGAAGACATGGCTTGGCAGTTCGGGCTGGACTGTTCCCGTGAGGCACAGGGTCAGACTGATTTGCATATAGCCATGTCTGAACTGGGGTGGCAATGTGGGCTAAAGAACGGTGATGGATTAAACCCAGATCTTTTGACTGGGTGTGAGTGTTTGATTGATTCAGATGCTCCCTCCATCACCACCCCCTTTTGTACCGCTTTTGGCCGCCATAAGTGTGGCAGGGTATGCTCAGACGTGAGTCCCGAGTCCCTTGCTCACTTTGCCACTGGATTCAAGCAAGCCGGGCTGAAGACGGCTGGAATGCCAGAAACTGGTCCTCAGAAGCTTGTTTCCGGTCCAGGGAATACATGGCTTGGCAGTTCGGGCTGGACTGTTCCCGTGAGGCACAGGGTCAGACTGATTTGCATATATCCATGTCTGGACTGGTGTGGCAGAGTGGGCTAAAGAACGGTGATGGATTAAACCCAGATCTTTTGACTGGGTGTGAGTGTTTGATTGATTCAGATGCTCCGTCCATCACCACCCCCTTTTGTACCGCTTTTGGCCGCCATAAGTGTGGCAGGGTATGCTCAGACGTGAGTCCCTTGCTCACTTTGCCACTGGATTCAAGCAAGCCGGGCTGAAGACAGCTGGAATGCCAGAAACCGGTCTTTGGAAGCTTGTTTCCAGTCCAGGGAAGACATGGCTTGGCAGTTCGGGCTGGACTGTTCCCATGAGGCACAGGGTCAGACTGATTTGCATATAGCCATGTCTGAACTGGGGTGGCAGAGTGGGCTAAAGAACGGTGATGGATTAAACCCAGATCTTTTGACTGGGTGTGAGTGTGTGATTGATTCAGATGCTCCGTCCATCACCACCCCCTTTTGTACAGGCTTATCTCAGAAGCAGTGTGTTAAGCATTTGTGAATATACACAGTAATACAGTGAAAACACTACAGATGGACACAACACAGGTTTTATAAAAATAAGTATTCTTTATATAGGCTTAACACAAGACCATAAACGACAAAAATCCACAATACTATACTTAAAGTTGACTTAAAGATGATAAAAGTTGCTTAGTTTATGTTGCTGATAAATGCGACAAAGTTCTCAATAAAGTACCTGGATGCGTAACGTAAAGTGAACAAAAGGCTTGCAAAAGGGGAGATGCGTCGGTTCCGTGATCCGGGGGGAAATGATGCATAGTGCCTCAATGCTTGCCCAGAGTAGGGGATGCGTCGTGATTCTTACTGGTGCAGAATTGATGCGTAGATTCTCGTCTTGCGGTCCGTTGCGATGCGCAAGATGGCGCCGTGATGTGATGATCCTGGTGGGATGCAAGAAGATGGCGCCCTTGATGCGACGATGCGATGACGCTGCAATGACAATGCGCAGGCACCCTGGCAGCCTTGTGACGACTCTTTACTTTGGAGCCACAACAGGCCCTGCGACACGCTTCTCCAGTGATGCAATGGCTACTCTCTCGATGGCGTTGCGCTTCTCCAGTGATGCGACAGCAGGAAGCTTTGATGAAGACATGCTTCCAGGGAGATACGGGGAAGGCACGCTTCTCCAGCGATGCGATGATCTCAACACGCTTCCTCTCGATGCGTCGCACTTCCAGCTCCCAGCGACCCGCAAATGTCTGTAGATAGAATTCCCAGCAAGGAAATTCCCAGGGGAGCTGGAAGATTAGTTTTTTTGTCCCTGAGACTTCAGTAGGAGGCAAGCACAGTTCAAGCCCTTGGAGAATATTCTGTAGATGATGAAAGTCGTTAAAAGTTCCTTCTCCTTTCCCTTGGCAATAAAGAAACCACTGCAGACCAACGCAGCAAACAGCACACTGGCAGAGTGGCAGTCCAACTCCTGCAGCTTCCTTGGTTGTTCTTCTCCTTGGAAAAAGGTTCCTTGTTTCCAGAAGTGATCTAAAATTCTTGGGACTGGGTCCCAATACTTATACCCCAAAATCCTTTGTTCTCTGAAGGCAGAGAGACCTCTGCCTAGTCCAAACCAGTTCCTGAGCACTTTGTTTACATGACTCCTTCCTTTTACAGTGCAGGGCAGACACATCAGCCGCCCCACAGGAGGTGGAGCCAGCACAGGGGAAGGAAGGCACAACTCTGGAGCACTTTGTTGACAATATTCCTCCTCTCCTTTCACAGTGCAGGGCGGAGACATCAGACACACCAAAAAAGTTGGAGCCAGCGTTGTAGAGGGAAGGCCAAGCCCTATTCAGGTCCCAGGTGCAAATCCTCCCTCCCATCTAGATGCAGATCTCTCTATTCACCACTGAGCTGCCCCAGCCTGTCTCCTGGAATCCCCCAGCCCTGTCACTCAAACCTCCAGACAAGGAATACACAGCCTAGCAGAGGCAGGCCTGGACAGATAGGAAAGAAAATACCTACTTTCTAAAAATTGTATTTTCAAACACAGAATATTAAAACCAACTCTACTAAAATATGTATTTTATCATTCAGGCATATTAAATTTGAATGTCTACCATGTTCCCTGACTCAGTTAGGATTATAAGAATGTAATATTCTAACTGCCCATTCTGGCCGATGGAGAACAGGTAGCCTTGCAATAGTGAAAAACAAAAATGGCTATAATTCACTATTAGGACATGCTACACACATAAGGGCATGTCCTACCTTATACATACAATGCACCTGCCCTTGGGCCTACCATAGGGGTGTCTGATATGAAGCAAAGGGAATGTTTAGGGACTGGCAAGTGGTGCACTTGCCAAATCGACATGGCAGCACTAGACTGCACACAGGCCTTGCAATGGCAGGCCTGAGACACACTTTACAAGCTGCGTCTGTGGGTGGCACAACCAGTGCTGGAAGTCCACCAGCGGCATTTGATTTACAAGCCCTGGGCACACATGGTGCACTGTATTAGGGGCTGACAGGTAAATGAAATAACCCAATCATGGAGTCACTAATTAGTACATCAATTTAACATAGGGAGCACTTGCACTGTGGTACCGAATAGCAGTGGCACAGTGCCCAAAGCATATAACAAGCAAAAACTTACCAAAAACAGAGGAGGCAATCAGTAAAAATATAAGGGAGACTCATGCCAATGATGCCAGGTCTAACAGGTAGATTTAGAACAGTGCTTGAATATGTTATTTTTCCTTTATGAAGAGACTTATTATGAGACAGCTGTGTGTGAGTAATAACACAGTGTACGTCTAAAGTATTCAATAAAATATTGCTGGTATAATCAATTAGTGGTGGCCTGTAATGTAGATGAGCAGTGGGACAGGCACACAAGTTCTTACTCACCTATCCACTTCCCACATACAAGTACACACACATACTCACACTCACTCCTCCACATGTACATTCACTCACACCCATCCATTCACAAGTGGATGCACATACACCCACCATTCACAAGCACACACACCCATTCACGGCATGCACGTCCAAATACATACACATTCATACATACACACACACCCACACATGCACCCAACATTCAACAAATATAGGGTCATAGCGGTGATAGCGGGAAGGAGTAAAGCCTCAAAGATTTCTGGAGGCTTTCTGGAGGAGAGGCTGCATGGAAGATCCCACCTTATCCTCTCATTGGCTAACATGGGGTCAGAAACATTAATTTCTCTTCCTTCATTTGCTATCTTAGTACATATTTTTCAACTTCTCTTCCTTGTTTTAGCCATTCTGGATAGGCGAGTGAGGTAGGTTTCCTCCTCTTAAATAAATCAAATAGCATCCTTCCACTGGTTGTTTATGACTCTCGTCTGTAGTTTATCTCTTCAGTCTTTCTCTTGATACTTAGACATTTGTATTCTGTAGGATTCGCAAAAGAAGCACAGGTTCCATAATTCATGTAGGTAGCTTATATATTATAGCAGGTTCTACTAGGAAGAAGAGGTAGGTAAACGATGTCCCACCAGGAGCCAATTCTGGCTACCTCTTGCTTCCCCAGACCATGCATGACATACTTTACAGTCGTTTACTATCACACTCCGAAACGCCACTCACATTATATAGCCAGGCCAAGCAGCGACTCCCAAAACATAGTCCGGCTTTTATGACCATATTTAGTTTCTAATTCACCCAATTTTCTTCTGGGCGATGTAATGCAATCTTTTTATAATTTATTCCTCTCACTACAAAAAAGTCAATTTGTCTCGAATTTAGTTGCAGCCCATTATCCCTCACAATGCTTTTTGGTAAACCTTCTCTCATAGATAGGTGATAAGAACATATATCACAGTCATTGTCTCAGTGTCATTGGCTAGGGCAGATTCTGGCCACCTTGATATGGTGGACAAATCCATATCTACCATGTTTAATGTCATGGAGATGTCATATTATATCTATAGTAATATCATCCAATCGCTTATGTGGTAGCCTTCTCGAGAACATTAGCTGTACACTTGATGTGTATATATTTTCATTATGGTTGCACTTGATACACTTCTATAGACTTCTCAAAAAACTCCTGTGGCAATTCAGGAATAACTCCACAAGGAAATGTGAATACTGTTGAAGTAGGTTTTTTATTATCATGAAGAAAGATCTCACCCATCCATCAACCAGCTCAGCTGAGCAACTCCCACTTTTCAACAGCGTTGACAGAACCCCTCTATGACATAGGAACATGACATATAAAGAGTTCCATCATCACACAGCTGTTCAGCTACCACAACTCTCTTTGTCTTACTTGTTCCAAAGTGTCCTTCATGGGTTATTTCAAGAAGTTTGTTCCTTACTGAGCCGGACGATATTTAATTGGTCGCCTCTATATTCATTCATCCACCACTGACATTTCAATGTTCTCCTATAATATATTTTACATTCCTCACTTACTTTGGTCCTCTCCCTCCACTCCTTTCTTATCCTTTGACATTCTTATTGTAATGTCTACTGTTTCGGCACCTCTTCCTCCCACTAGCCTTTTGGCATTATACCTCTTGTGACCATAAAGACATTGGGGCCTCATTTATGAGCCCTTGCGTCACTTTTATGCCGCCGGTGCGTTTTTTGTGACGCACCAGTGGCGTAAAAAATGTGCCTTGTTGCGCCATATTTACAAAGTGACGGATCTAGGTAGATGTGTCACTTTGGAAACCCCTGCGCCACATTAAACCTGCACCAGGTATAATGTATGCAAGGAGGGCGTATTGACGAAAGAAAGGGTTGTAGAAGTGACGCAGTGAAATCTATGAGATTTCACTGTGTCACTTCTAGGACGCCGTTGCGTCAAAATCTTGCGCCTGCCTCACAGCAGGCGTAAGACTGACGCAGGCCCTTTCACATTGGGCTTGCCCCATGTGAAAGGATACATTGCTGGAGTTCCGTCACTTTTGTGACACACTCCCTCAATGCGTCACTATACAGATATGTCAGAAATACTGACGAATCGGTGACTCCTTGCGCAATGATGCGTCATACTGTATATATGACGCATCATTGGTGTCACAAGGAGTCAAAAGTGACGCATCGCTGTTTTCACGCAGCGAAGCATCACTTTTCATAAATGAGGCCCATTGGTATTTTCCTCATCTTCAACAGCTTATTATCTTTTATCTTCCTTGTTTGTCTATAGTAATTTTGAAAGGCAGTCTACTCTGTGATCCCCTGGAATGTAATCAACCCTAAAGTAGTGTTCTAGCAGTACTACAACTGATTTGCATAGACCATTAGATACTGTGTCTTAGCCTTTCAAATGAAAATTTCTTTCCTAAGGTGTGTGGGCTGTTTTTTCTATAAAGCTAGTTCCATATGTAGATGTTTCAAACTTTTGTATGGTCCAATAAACTGCCAGTATTTCCTTCTCTATTACTGAGTATTTTAGCCCCACCCATCTCAAAGCTATAATGCAAACATTATCAATCTTTATTCACTACCATTGCATCAATATTCTTCCTAGACCTTTTTGTAATTACATCAATTGTTATATTGCTGTCTTCTTTTAGATCAAAACGTCCTAAACATTTCGCAAGTAATTTTTTATCATTTCAAATTTGTCTTTGTATTCCTTACTCCAAATGAACTCCACCTTCTTTTTCACCAAATGCCTCATGCTATACATTTTATTTGCAATGTTTGGTATGAGCTGGGTGTTGTACTCAGCTATTTCTAACACGTTGATTGGTTTGTCCTTTTTCTGAGGTGATGGCATTTCACAGACCAAGTTCTCAAAACGCTCATTGTTTTGTATTCCTCCCTGTACTAATGTATGTCAAAGAAATTTGTTGTCCCTCTTACTGAATTGGGAATTATTTCTCTTTAGTCTTAGTCTTCCTCCAATAACTTGCCAAGTGCTGTCCTCACCCATTGATCTTGTTTTTTCTTAGTTCCACTACAAACATTTTTATTCTTGTAATATATCTTTACTCCTTCCTCCTCCTTCCTCAAGTCCTTAAATTCTTCATGTAGCTTAACTTGATGGTTCTGAAATTAAGTCATATTTAAAACTAGTCATCTCTATTACATTTTCAAGTTGAAACCTATCTACCACTGCATTTTTGCTAGTTCCCTTAAAACAATGTTAAACTTTATTTTTTCCCACGTTTTCCAACCAATTTGTTCTTCAATTATTTGTGTACTCTTTAAAATATATACCTCTTTCTTCTCTGACTCTCTGATTG
Source organism: Lissotriton vulgaris (assembly GCF_964263255.1). Lineage (NCBI taxonomy): Eukaryota > Metazoa > Chordata > Amphibia > Caudata > Salamandridae > Lissotriton > Lissotriton vulgaris. The sequence goes on from NC_141691.1 coordinate 199,255,032, forward strand.
TAATGAGTTTACTCCTAATCTTATCTACTATTGGGTGTGCCTATCCCTTCTTTTTTATTTACCATGCATATTGTTCTATGCACCAGAATTTATCAACAAATGCTTCAGGAAACCCTTCTCTAAACATATGTTCTTTCCTGCTTCCTGCACCTATTGTATTTACGTCATTTGCTTCCTTTAGTATTAAAGGAGTTAAGATACAGGACAGCATTGAGATCCTTCTGGTGAAACCAACTTTAAATGCAATCTAGTCTATTGGAAACATATAGTCTTCCTATTCCACATCTTTTTTTAAATTAAATATGTCTCACAAAAACCGCTAATAATGTTATTGGTTCGCCACCATACCCTTTAAGCTTCACACCCAGCTTGAACATGTTCATCTTTACCTTGATGCCTCTATAAAATGCCTCCTGGAATTAGTCGTAATTCTGCTCCTGAGTCACATAACATGTCTATTTCATCACCTCCAATGTGTACATTGTCTACAGTTAAATGTGTTCCTTCCCAAAAACTTGTAGTACTACCTCGTCACATTCACCCTTTTCACATGTTTCATTGATTTTATAGATGTTCTTCAAGATTCTACTATTCTCAACAACATTGCACATAGTGACCTTTGTATCCCTTATGAATGCATGTTGCTCTCATTGCTGAACAGTCTTTGTTATTAGTAAAGTAATGTTCCCTATCACACCATATGTGTAGCGGAAACCCAGGAACTTTTTTCTGCTTCTGCCTTTTATTTCTTATCTGATTCTTTGTGCCTCTACCCCCTTTGTTTTTGGACTTCCCTGCATGCCATTCTCGTTTCTTCATTAAAATATGACTTCATTAAGTGCAGGATCATCAATCAATCAATCACTTTTTTTTAATTTTACCCCCTACTGTTAACTGATCCCTGATTCTTTTCTCTGCTGTTGCTCACTTTTACCTGGGCTTACTAGTTTGCTCAGTTCTAATATATATTCTCTCATGAACTTGCTATTTCTTTGCATTCTATTTCCAAAATGGAATCTTTTAGATTTGTACTCAAGTTGAGTAAAATAGTGTAAGTCAAACAGGTATTCATGATCAATAAGCCATTTAGCTTCTTTGTTGTTTAACTCAAGTCTGGCAGTGGTCATAAACTTCTTGACTTTCTGAGCTTAAGCAATGTTTCAAAAGTGATAATGTACTTTCTGACTGTAATTTACTGCCACACACCTTAGCATGATGAGTGAACACCTTCTTCCATATCTTCTACTTCAAAATTGTTTTTTCTGTTTTGTTAAGAAAAACAGTTTTCCAATGTTTCCTCATTATCAGTGGGCAAGGGAAGCAATACGTTATACAACCTTGATCTAAGTTTATTTTGTTCAAAGCACCTCATTCCCACTCTACAATAATCTGTTCCAGAACTCCTCCTAAAAGTGCATGTTTTCTTATCTGCTCTTTGCATAGCATTCTATTAAAAATAGGAGGATCAGAGGTTATTCTTGTGACTCAAAGCAAAACCACCTTCTTTTCTGCCCCAAGTTTCTAGGTGTATGATTTAATGACCCACTGGTAAGGGGAGGCCCGTCATGGTTTGGGAGACTTCATTAAACTGAGCCTTCCTTATGTTAGGACTACTGAATCTGAAGTATTTCGGGGTTCCCAAGGCCTACACGCTCCAGAGATTACCCACTTACACACAAGAACTGTTGGCACGGAAACTGTAAAATGCAAAGAACAAGTTTATTAAGACCCCATGGGGTGGTGGTACACTCAAACAGCACCCTTCGGTAATGCAAGAGGTATCACACTGAACACCGGTGTGACCCCGTTTATATACAATTTTGGGGCAATAAAAGATAGGCGGCATAAGTTAAGACACAATTTTAGAGACATATATGGTCATGTTTTGGAACACTGCCAGCTCATTGGTGGGTTTCAAACCCGTTGGTCAGTTAGCGGCACATTCCTGAGGGTTTACGGGTCAGTAAGAACTGCGCATGTGTGGCTTGACCAGTACTAAAAATAGCCTGTTGCTGGGCAGATGAGAGTGGTCAGTGGAACGGACAAAGGACTAAAGGGCACGTCGGCCACGAGGCCGCTCATGGTCTAAGATGGCCGCTGCAACATTCAAAATGGCGTTTATCGTATATAGCCAAGTTAAGGAGGGCAACGTGTAGGTTCAGCTAGTCGCTAATCCAAGCGGGCCAATTACGACAAATCTAACCAACTCACCAGCTCACAGTCATAGGCCATAGCAGATTGACAACTGTGAAGGAGAGAAAGCATGCATCCTCTCTTTGAAACATGGTATCAGTGGCCTATACCCAATTGGCGTATTTACTTTACTTGTCACTGGTAAAATGGAACAACTGGTGCCACTGGCCTGTAAATTAAATACTATTAGTGGGCCTGTAGCACTGATTGTGCCACCAACTTATGTAGCACTTTAAACATGTCTCAGGTCTGCAATTGCAGCCTGAGTGTGCAATTGTAAACTGTCATTTCAACCTGACAAAATCACTCTCTTGACAGGCCCTAACCTTCCTTTTAGTACCAGGGTAGACCCTGTCAGCATAGAGGACAGGGTGCAATTTATTGAAAAAGAAGGGCTTGTACTCTTACCTTACTACATTTAATAAACTGTCATTTCCAAATGGGAACATGCAACCAGTTCATGCTTGGTGTCTTTGGAATTCTAATCCTAACTCATGGTGGCCGGATTTTAAATTGTGATTATGAAAATGCCACTTTAAAAAAGCTAGCATTTTCGTGTCTTAGCCCTTTAGTGCCTGCAGCCTGTCTCTGAGTCACATGAATGGGTGTAGTTGACAATTGGATTTGTGTATTCCTCCTAGACAGTCAAACACGATATTGAGCTTAGGTGTGCCTGAATGGGCCATCACTTGCAGGATGCGAGGGAGGAGCTGGGTACAGCCCTACTTCAACTAGAATTAGCTGTGTTCTGCCTTCACACAAAGGGCTGCATGCCCCCTGTAGTTAGTCTGTAGCCGGGACAGGGTAAGCATGCCATCTTTCATTTCAAGGGGAAGCTTCTAGAATCTTCCCCTCCACTTCAAAGGCAGAATTGGGTATACATATTGGGCCTCAGACACCAACCCTTAAGTACACTTCTGAAGCCATGAATGCTCTGCTTGACTGCTGATCTAAAGGACTGCTGCCCTGCTGTGAATACCTGCTGCCCTTTTTCTTAGGCGTGAATGACTGGACCTGGATCTCTTGAACCCATAACTCAAGAGTGACTCCAAGGGCTAGTTGGTTGGCCTCCTAATCTGAAGCCTCAGGCACACAACAGGCTTCTAACGTCCCTGCTCTTGCATCTGGTATCTGCTATCTGTGAGTTTACCCAGCCAATTAGTACTACCCCAGTCCTGGACACTTGGAAGTGGGTCTCAGGTGCTACCACTCTCTGTGGATCCAACATAATCAACGCCTCTCCTCTGCAACGCAACCAGAACCAATGCATCTCCATTGTTGTATGGATAGGAACCACCGCAAAGACCCGCAGTGCATCCCAGCCTGTCACCCGTCAGAACCGTCACTAAGGGATCCCTCCTCAGCACAGGGTCTTGCATCTCTCATCAACGGCAGACTTAGACTGCGCATCACCACCTCTTAGCTCCTCAGAACTGACACATTGTCTCAAGGGCATGATGCATTATGACGCCAATCTTCGTATTGCAAGCCCTCATGAACGGTATCTTGAATGACAACACAGGACCTCGCACTGCAGTCTTGCCGCATCTCTGAACCAACGCATCACCTCGGCTGCATGACACATCTTTGACACAGATCTTCGCAAAGCTCTGCAATGCAGTGTTTAAGGTACTTTGTTCAGCGGGCCCAACCAGGTGCATGAATCCAGCCTGAGCTCCATCGCAGTCAGCCTGAACTTGTGACTTTGTCCCGGTCCATCGTGACTAGATAGCCACAATTAATTGAATATCTCTGGTTGTACTGATAAGATTTTTGTCATTTTGGTCTTGCTTTATTTATTAAAACATACTCTATGTTCCTAACTTGGTGTGGGATCCTTTTTGATTGGTGTATTCACTTTATTACTGTTTGAAGTGTTGCACAAACATTGCCTGCCCCTGATGGGAGCTTTGAGGAAAAATTGGGCCCCTGTTAAGTGATAGCAAGATGAGGAGGATCAGAGGTAGTGATGATTGCTTAAACCTTGGGGATATTTCAGGGAACATAAATTAGTTTGAAGACTAGTGAAACTGCTAGAAAAAACAATTGAGTAGATAACAAGGGCCCTAATCACAAAGGGAAATATACACATGTAGATTTGATACTAGTTAATTTATTCTTACATTTTTGACTACTACTTTTGACTATTCACAATTTACTAGAGTAACGTTACTGAAAAATGTACACTTAGTTGTCCACACCCACTGTAATAATCAGTAAAAATGTCAAATACAAGTTACTACTAGCAATGAGTATATGGCTGTATTTGCTATTCTGCATGCATGACACCGTCGGGGTGGAGATCTCCGAATTCTAAAGTAAAGGTGAGTGAATAATAACGTATTACATTTTAAAAACATATTTAAAATGCAATACATTAACCCTTTCGATGCTGATGACGGAACGGTTCCGTCATCAGCGTCGGTTGAGCTGTGCTGATGACGGAACGGTTCCGTCATGACTCCGCGCACGCAAGGCGGAGTCAGCAAGGGCGGGGAATTCGCGCCGCACGGATGCGGTTAAATATTATTGTTCTACAATTGTATTAAATGTTACTTAAGATATTTTTTTACAAAAAGTAAACTCACCTAAAGTAAAATTTGTATAAATATTTGTTACATATTAAAAGTCACTAAAAGCTATATTTAAAATTAATTGATTTTAATTTAATAACTTTTTCGAAAAAAATAAAGTTACTTTTTTAATTTAAAATGTAATTAAATTATGTTATCATAAAATAGTATGAATTTACATTTATTTTTGTACACTAAAAAATCGGACACCATTTGAAAAACATGAAATTAGTTAATTTATTTTAACATTATTTCACATGGAGTTTTATTGTAAGTCCCTGTCTTATTTTCTATGGGAGGATGTTGCAGTTCCTCTGAGTAGTTGAAGGTGGTCCTGGACCTACTTTGGCTTGTGAATAGGAAGGGGCCCACTCTTTTGTGGGTGGGTGTTCCTCTCTAAACCCTTTACTAGCCGTTGCTAAACCCATCCAAATTCTGCACACACCACTCCCATTCTGTTGCAAATATTCCTCATATTTCACCCACTCCCCTGTCCCTCTCACATTTGCTTTGTATACCTACATGTGCAGATATCTCCACAGTTAGACAGAGATCACCGCACGTAAAGACATTGGAAACAGAGGAATCTGTACCTAGGTTTGTGAATAGCATTTTTTGGTATGTTAGCAGTACTATTTTTAGTAATAGTAAGCATAGTACAAAATGGAGTTCACGAATAGGCACCCTATGGTGATGAAGATCAAAAGGTGATATTTAAGTTCTAGTAGGAGAGCAACCAATTTGTTAGAGGAGACAGGAGATATTATATATGTATTTGCTTCTAGGTATTGATAGTGCCCTTTCAGAGTCTAGAGGTAATATGCATGATGGACCGTTCCTGGGATGTCACAGGAGAGGTATTGCCCTCCTCTAAGTGCAAGGAATTTGTAATTAATGAATAAGCCAGGGGTTAGGCACATATATGTGTTTTGAGAGACAGCCTTCTCTCAGGTTCTTTCTCTGGATTATTGCTCCTGAAAAACAGTGCATTAGAAACCAGAGCACACACACACAATTTGTCCAAAGCCCGTACCAGGCATTATGTACTATTATATAATGCCTAGGTATTATTTAGGTGAAAAATCAAACCCACTGCTCAAAGAATATATTATTCATGCTTGAGCTATTCCACATCCATAAATACAGCATGAGCCTAAATGATCTGATGATTGGGGAAAAACCTTTTTTCCTAGAAAGTGGTTAATTGTAGAAATCAATATGGAATAAAGCCAAGGATATATTATTCTAATTTGCCTTCACGTACATCAGCACTTGTTCGTATGAGTTTAGTGCTCACAAAATAACTAACCTGTCTCTTCAACAGACCCCCTCCTTGATGGACCCACCCACCCCCCACCCCTAGCGCCTTGAGACCCTTACGGGTGAGTAGTCGCGCTTTAACACACTCCTGATTGATTATGCATTCTTTCAAGGACCTTAGATAGGACTTCAGCCTTGTCTACTCCTGTTATATTTTTATCACACTCAAGTAACAGAAACGGTTCACTGACACTTCATCGATGTAAAAAACATTGATGTATAAAATATCGAGTAAAAAATATAGACAACAAAAATATCGACTCCTATACTTAAACGAGTAAGTACAAAAATATTCACTAAAAAATATTGATGTAAACATATGGATGTATAAATTATCGACTTTTATATAAATATAAAATACAATATTATATATAAAGTATATTAAATATTAAATATATTTTCAACAAAATAAAATACATTTAATAAACACTTTAATAAAATATATCAAATAACATTATTTAAAAAAATAAACACACAGACATAATGATTTATTATTTTAGTTTACGTTAAATATTCAAAATAATGGACTTCTCTGAAGAGGGTTTTATGTACAAATTTGGTGCGCCCAAATTCATTAAAAAAGTTTGACTGAAGGTCTTACATGCAGCGGCCAAGCTGTGGTTTGACTGCCATTCCTGTTTGGGTTTGTCCTACTACAGTGAATGGGCCCCAGTGTGGGACTCCCCGGGAACAACAGTGTCTTTTGGAAGCTTTAGTTTAGCCATTAAAGGATGAGGGTGTTGCATGCTGATTGGATATTGTAGACAGTGACATATGTCTATTCAGTGGCGGTCGGTGGTGGGAGTGCTGTCGTGTGGTGACGTAGGGCTGGGAAGGGGCAGGGTGGAGGGTAGTAAACTATTGAATACTGTCAAATACAGGTAAGTAAACATATAAATAAATAAAACGAATTTTGTTGCGCACACTGCATCGCATTTGGTGATGCAGTGCGTGCAACAAAATTCATTTTATTTATTTATATATTTACTTACCTGTATTTGACAGTATTCCATAGTTTACTACATCCCACCTTACCCCTCCCCCACCCCACATCACCACCCAGTAGCATTCCCACCACCAACCGCTACTGTGCCTATCATGGAATAACTGGAGGAATCTAACCAGTGGTGCATAATCCAGATTTAAATACTATCAAATTTCAACATGGTGTAAGAGCCAACAGTGGCATCCCCCGGAGGATAATTTAATGGAGGACGAGCTGCAAGATCAGAACCCAAAAAAGAAAGCACAGTTGTACAATCATTTCCTTGCTGCAGCAGACAGAAAGTTGGAACATCCCTATCTGGTCTGGGAGAAGTACTTGCCGAAAGAGGAGCTGAAAAAAGTATGGCAAGTATCTTTATACATGCTTTACTCATTGATTAAATCTGCTGCACTGAGGTGAAATGTGGTTCACTGGTTAGAGCAGGCAGACCCTGAAGCAGAGGTCAGACCCGGGACCAGGGTTCAATTCCCGACGCGGCAGGGTCTTGAGCTCAAATGTCCATGGACTCGATAATTCTCGCTTCGGTGCCTGACCTAATCATGGATTCACACTCTGCAACTCTGGGCATTAAGCTTGCTTAATCTCCACAACGGCCCCCCCGCGGTGGAATGCCTGGCTTTCACCTTGGGAATGCCCTGTAGGGGCTATCTCACAGGGAAAAGCCAGGACGGGTTCCCAAGGCAAGCGCGGAGATACCCCTTCGGGGGTCGAATCTGGCGCTATATAAGAATATAATAATAATAATAATAATAATCACTTTTTTACACTCCCTAGCATAAACTGGACCCATTTAAACTTTCCAAAATAAAGGGCGGTGGAGAAGCAAAGTGTACAAGATGTGGTGTCCAGAAAGCAGATGATATTCACATGTTTGCCTCCTCCCTGATAAAGGAGTTCTGGGGAAATGTGGGTAAGACCTTCTCGGATATCCTGGGTAAAGATGTGGAGGTAAGTCCTTCTGTAATTCTATTTGGTAATGGCCTGTTGCCTGATGGCGTGCAGGCCTTTTGGGGTTACAGAATGAATTTGTGTTTTATTGGATCCTCTTGGCAACCTTGAGAGGTTGGTGGAACTCAGTGAGATATATCAGGGATTTAGATGAAAAGCTTAATGTCTATAGAGAAAGAACTGAGCTTGGGCTATTTTGGAACCTTTTAGACCCTGAACATTAGGGATTGGTTGGATTAATGCATCCAATGATTATTCCTCTTGGTCAGCTCATGATGTATTGTGCTGGTCGGCTCTCGGAAGAACATCAGCTGAGACTGGACCCCCAAGTTATGAGCAGCAGGGGCAGATCAGACCTAAAGGTTGCCTATTCTATGGAGGTTATATGAGGACATAAAAACATAAAAAGTTTAAAATAATATAAAAAACTAACAATATATATTGATTAAAAATATAGAAAAGAAAAATCTATAATAAATTAAAACATTAAACTATTAAAAAACATTTAAACTTAAATTTCACAATACAACCATTGCATTGGTAGGAAAAGTTTTGGATAGCAAAGAGGTAAAAATAACTATTACCACTCCAGTGAGTGAAAAAGTAGGGTACGTGGTAGATAGCGGAGGAATTAAATTTATTATTCCAACTCCACTGAGTGCAACAGTAGGGAAAGTGTTGGATACAGGAGGGGTAAAGATGACTATTCCCACTCCAGTGAGAGCAACAGTAGGGAAAGTGCTGGACAGCGGAAGGGAAAAAATTACTATTCCCACACCAAAGAGTGCAACAGTAGGGAAAGTGTTGGATGGCGGAGGGGTAAAAATAACTATTCCCACTCCAAAGAGTTCAACAGTAGGGAATGTGTAGGATAGCAGAGGGGTAAAAATGACTATACCCTCTTCAGTGACTGCAGCAGTAGGATAAGTGTTGGATAGCGGAGGAGTAAAAAATACTATTCTCACTCCAGTGAGTGCAACAGTAGGGAAAGTACTGGATAGAGGAGGAGTAAAAACTACTATTCCGAATCCGGTGAGTGCAACAATAGGCAACTTACTATTCCCACTCAATTGAGAAAGTGTTGGATAGCGGAGGGTCAAAATTTACTATACCAACTTCAGTGAGTACAATAGTAGGGAAAAGTGTTGAAAAGCAGAGGGGTAAAAATAACTATTTCCACTCTTGTGAGTGCAACAGTAGGGAAAGTACAGGATAGCGGAGAGGTAAAATTATTATTCCCACTCCAGTGAGAGCAACATTAGGGAAAGTGTTGGATAGAGGAAAGACATAAATTACTATTCACACTCAAACAGTTAAAACACAAATAAAAAATCATAAAAATGAACAAAAATCATAAAAATAAATAAACAATATTAAAAAGATTACAAATGAAATATATTAAATATATAAAAAGAAAACATATTACAATTACAAATAATAAAAAAATGTATAAAGAATAAATCCTTTTAAAATTGAAAATATTAACAAACAAAAAAATGTATTAATACATAAATGTATTTATTTTATTTCCTACCCTATAACCCCACAACAATAACAAAGCACTTCAACATTATTAATTCAATTTACTTCCATAACTAATAATCAATTAGAAAAAAATATTAATAAAAAACTAATAAACCTTAAATGACTACACACACTTTAACACAATAATATCCACAACACACACCTAAATTAAACTATAAAATAATAAAACACAATTATAACCTTTTTTTAAATTAAAAACTATTACTATTAACAACTAATAATTAAGTATTTAAAATGTATGTAATATCCACCATTTAACTCTTTAAAAGTAAAAACAGCACACAAAAAATAAACAATTACGCAAAATAAATATCAAATAATTAACATTAATTAACCACTATATATTAATTATTTAAATGCAAATTACTTCTCACCCTTTACTCCTATAAATACAACAAACACCTAAAATAAATTATACAATTACCATAAATAATTACCAATTAATTAAAATTAATTAACATTCAATTAACAATTCATCAAATACAAATACATTACTTCTCACCCGTTACACCTTTAATACCACAACAAACACCTACACTTAATTACACAATTACCATAATTAATTAAGAACCAATTATTAATTAATTAATAACAAACTACTTTACACATTTAACACTATAACATCGCACTTAAACAAATATTAATAAATAAAAAAATAATCCATACATTCATTATAATTAAATTACTTCCCACCCTATTCCCCTATAAATGGGGTCAACCCGCTACAGAACTGAAAACGCAAATTTCAAATAAAAACAAAAATCATAACTTCAAAAAATGTAACAAATATATTAAAAAGCCATATTACAATGGGCTGAAACAGATGCCTTTGCGTGGCGGCAATGCCGCCACGGAAAAGCCCCAATGGCGGGGCGGTGCGCCCCATGGTGAAGGCGAGGTGGGGGTGCACATAAGGAGTATGTGTGGTACCCCCCTGCATTTGCATACACAATGCGGCAGGCACCGGGCGGTGCCTGCCGCTTTGTGTATGCAAATGCATACATGTATTTTTAGTATTGTGGCGGGCGGTGCTGAGAGCCACAATGTTAAAAATGCAGGATGGCGGGCGCATCCTAATACCCCCCACGGCACCCCCGCCCTTATGGCGGGCGGTCCCAAGTACTGTGAGTATGGCGGGCAGGCCAAGTCCACCCGCCATCCTAATGAAGGCCTTAATATCCTCAAGTTTTGCACCAACAACACATAAAAATGTTACAAATGCAAAGTGCATAAATATATCTTTAGAGTTTAGGCATGCCATCAATGCTGGTCTACATGTCCTTACTCAACGAACATTGAATAGTCTCTTAAGGGTGATTTTCCTTTCAATTTCTAATTCAGGACAAAGACATAATAGATGTATAATATTCTCTTGCCCACATTTACATAACCTACATATATTGTTCTCCTCATTGCTCTTCAGTGCAGGTAAATGATATAAACCCGGTAATAATCCAAAACGTGCTCTGATAAAGATTTGTTTACTTTGCTTCGACCATGATGTTTCAAAGTATTCCTGGACTTCTTTTTTCCTGAATCCATTATAATTTGCCATGCGTGTCTTCTTTTTACAAATATACCTTTATCTTTTATCAGCTACAGTTGATTAGTCAGTTTGTTAATTGTTCTTTTAAAACTTTACCCCACATTCTTCCACATTGGTATTACACCAAATTCTTCCTTTGCTTTATTTAGATAGACCCAGGTTTGCAGTTTCCGATTGTCGTTGACTTCTTCCTATAATATCTGGGACATTTGGTTTTCATGATCGTTTTTTATTCGGTTCCACATTAGGGCTTGACCTTTTCTTGCAATCAGCTGGTTATTTATCCCAAATTCCAAACTCACCTGCGCTTGCGAGGCATTGTTCGGTAGGCGAAATAATATCTTATGCATTTTAGCAACTGCGTTATTAATTATCTCCACATCTTTCCCGTTTAATACATCACAGCCGTATGTCAGGGTAGGTAGTAATTTCGCTGATATGATCTTTAGTAAAGGACAATAGGACAATGCAGGTAGTGTTTTTTGTATAATGCTAAATGCTGCAACCAAACTATTAGCTTTTCTGGTAATATCGTTTCTACTGTCATTAAATATAACTCCAAGGTACCGGTACATATCAACCTGTTCTAATCGAGTTTGTTCTAATGTCCATATGCATTTATTTTTAAATCTTGTATTTTTTGTAACTACCATTACCTTGGTCCTAGTTTCGTTTATTACCATTTCATTTACTTTTGCGTACATTGATATACAATCAATTAATCTTTGCAGGCCCACTTTAGTGTCACTTCATAATACAACATCATCTGCACACAACAGGTTAGATATTTGCTTTCCAGCTAGCCTCGGCAGATGTGCATTAACTTCATTCAGTGTAATAGTGAGATCAGCTAGAAATAGATTAAAAAGCAGTAGAGCAAGGACGCACCCTAGCTTTAATCCTCCTGTCGTATGCATTTTGTTGGTCAATGTTCGAACATCACTAATTCTTACCCTGACCCAATTGTCAGAGTACAATAATTGTATCATTTTAGTAGTCGGTCTAGAATTCCTTGATCGTTAAGTTTCATCCAGAGTAGGTGCCTGTTCATGCAGTCGAATGACGATTTGAAATCGACAAACCAAAAATAGAGGGGTTGCTTGGCTAAAAGCGCCTTATTCACTAAAACCAATAGGATTATTATATTTGTGGAAGTTCCTAGACCTTTGAAAAACCCAGTTTGACTCGGGGGTAATACCCGCTTCTCCTTAACCCAGTCTGTTAAACTTGATAGCAACAACCCCGCAAACAATTTTGCCTCAGTATCTTGAGAGTAATCAGACGATAATTCTCCGGTAATTGCCAGTTTCCTTTCTTATAGATAGGAGATATTAATGATCCTCTCCACGATTTTGGCATTTGCCCAGATTGTACAACTTCATTAAAAACCTTTGTCAAATATGCAGCCCATAAGTCTGGATCTTCTTTGTAGAGAGCAAACGGGATGCCATTTGGTCCTGGTGCTCTATCTTTTTGTTTCTTTATTAAACTGGTCACTTGACTTTCTGTAGTAACAATTTCCAGATCACTTTCTAGGTCTGTTTTAACCAACATTGTCTGCTTGTCTTTCTGAATATTTAATTTAGATACAGAATTTAGTTTTTTTTAGGGAATGTAAACCATTCATCTTCAGTTAATGCAGATGCTACCACAGATTTGTTGGGCCTGCTTAATCCATTATTAGTTTTCCAAAACTCCCTTGAGTTTGCCTGGTTACAAGCATAAAAGATTTTTGTCCACAATTCTTGCCGAATTTTATTTATTTCGTTCCAAATTAATTTCCGCAAATTATTATTGACACTTTTTAGTTGTATTTGTATTTCTTCATTATTTGGGAGCTTAGGGGCCAATTATGATAGCTGATAATCCACATCCTCCGGGCCAGCGGAAGCCACCGCCGGCCCGGAGGATGCGGATTATCCGCTGCGGACTGACAAAAGACCCCCCGCCAGATTAGGATGGCTTGGGCATCTTTTTTCCGTCCGACGCTTTTCCGCCGCTGTCGCCTTCCGACCTCGACGGAAAAGCTCTAACATGGCTGGCGGTGTCTATCAGACACCGCCAGCCATATTCGGATGGCGGCGCTCCTATGCCTTTCCACAGTGGCATTTCCGCCGTGGAAAGGCATACGATGTTTTCTACGGGGGCCCGTTGCGGGCCACCAGGGGTGAAGGGGGGCTGGGGGGTGCACATGGGGGGGTACCTATGGTACCCCCCTGCCTTTGCATGCACGAAGCGGCAGGCACCACGTGGTGCCTGCAGCTTTGTGCATGCAAAGGTAAACATGAATTTTTTAGCATTGCGGCATGTGCTGCTTCAAGCAGCACCCGTCGCAATGTTAAAAATAAAGGATGTGACCGCCAGGGTGGCGGTCACGTCCCAATTAGCACGGAGGGACCGCCGCTGCCCCTGCAGACGGTCCCTCCTCCTCTGGGGTGGCGGACGGACGCCATCCTAATAGGCCCCTAAGTTAGCTGTTTCCTAAGTCCATTACGGGTCGGCCTAACTTTTTTGATAGCATGCAGGAGTTTGATATTAGTATCCCTTTTTTCCTTTTGAGTCATTTGTTTTTTCTGATTAAGAGAAGAGACATCATACGATTCAACTATTTTCTGCGTGAAATGTTCCCACTGCTGAATTGCAGACAGCGTGATATTTTCTTTGAAACATTCTTTAATTAATTCTTGTGCCTTTTCTTTCATATCATCCTTCTTATTTGTCTTCCATATAAGCTTCCTGTATTTGGTGGAAGGTCTGATCCTGCTTTGTCAAATAATTTAGATGTTTCGAACATGTCAATTTTGTTTGTAATATTTGTTGACTATGATCGCTATCTAACACTTTCCTTAGTCGATGGGAAACAATTTTATCGAAAATATTTATTGATACCATTGTATAGTTTATTCTTGATTTAGACTTTTGTGCTTGAAATGACCAAGCTGGGGGTATATCTGGTGCAAACCTGCCGTGTATTATTCTTAGTCCCAATGCTTCCACGTCCATCAAGAGTTTTCTTCCAATTGGATTATGTTTAGCATGTATTACGGGATCCAGTATTTGTTCTTGAATTACCCATTGTTGATTTTGGGACCGTATAAAATCATCCCGCATGAAATGTATTAACAGGTTTATATTAAAATCACCTGTAAAGATAAATTCTGCAGTTGGCTCATCTATTATTTGGTCCCAAAAAAATCCAGAAAGAGCTGAACTTATATCTTTCCTTGAGGAGTGCTTAGGTGGAATATATATATATTCACTAATATTAACATTTTTGAGGTTTTTTTTCCTCACTTGTTACATATTTCAACTTTACTGCTTGGATGGAAGAAATATTCGTGACCAACTGCTCATGTTCAATTCTCAGGTCAATCAGAATGAATATTGCCAAGCCTCCTCACGGTCGGCCAAATTTACAATGTCTAATTGCAGGCACATAGTATCCTTTATATCCTTGTAGGAAAAAGGGGTCAATTTCCCATGTCTCCTGCAGAAGTATAATTTGAAAGACGTTTGATAGAGTATCTATTTGGGCATTTTTTATCTTTTTACATAAACCATTTATGTTCCGTAAGCATATTCCTATTGGTACGAGGTCCGTATGCCCTTCTTCTATTTTATATTGTGTTCTATTCTGTCATTGTTCGTTGTTACCGTGTAATGCTTTCCGAATCCATTGTTTGTTAATTCGTTTTATCTCTCCAGCTTTTATTTCATCCATGGATTTTTCATCATCAACTTGTATTTTACCCAAGGGATTTTTTTGTATCGAGTAGACTAAGTTGTCTTTACTCCCTTTAGAGCTTTTCGTGGGGATTTCTTCTTTTATAAGGGGAGTAGGGTAAACCTTTGGGGTAGGTTGACTAATTGTTATCCCCCAACTTCGAAAGACTTCTTGCTCATGCATAATTTGATCAACTATCAAGTCTGTGTTTACAGTTAGGAGTGTTAATGGTTGGCTGCCTTCAGGGTTTTGTAAAAATCCCACGGATTCAATATCTTTTGTTGTCACTTTTTCAAATGATGGTACTGATTTTATCAGCCGAAGAATACAACAAGTAATATTTTTCAAGATTAAGACAACAGAAATCTATGACTTCTGGAGTTTAAGCAGGAGCGGCTCTTCCGCTAAGGTGGTGGAGCTTTGCTGCACTGCTCTCCGAGCAGGAGAAATGAAAAACAAAATGATAATCCCGTTATTATCACTTTATTTTTCACTACGTGGCTAGGTGGGGGCGGGGCTGGGGTCACAGGGGGAGGGGTGGTGGCACATGTGTGCATGACTGTTTGACCGGCCATTTGGGCTGGCCAAACAGTCATGTGTACTTTGCATGTTTCCCCCTAGGCTGCATTACACAGCCTGGTGAGGAACATGTCCAGAATCCAATTCCACGAATGAGTGCCGAACAACGGCACTCAGACCAATCACAAGGCTACATTGCATCATTGTGATTGGCTTAAGGGAGGAAGCCTGTGAGCTTCCTGTTTCCGCCGAAGCTGAGGAGAAGGCAATGTGAGAAGGGACCGAAGCTGAGGAGAGACAGCTGCGAGCAAAGGTTAAGTGTTTTTTAAATTTATTTTTTGTTCCCCCTGGCCCGCCTCTGTTGTTCCCTGCCAGCCGCCACTGAGTTTCAGTGAATTTCAGTGAGCCTGGTCTTGACTTCATTCAATATCGACATGCAACATAATAATGTAGCCCACCTCTAAGTGCAATCTACATAATTCAGAAGAAGACAGCAATTTTTGAGATATTGCATATAGGACGGAGATTGTATGTTCTCCATAGAACACTACTCTCATCACTCCAATAACTAGATGCCTCAGTGAAATGATACCTGATAATTGATTAACAGAGAAATGGATAGACCTGCACCAGTCACTTACACGTATTTCACCCTGGTGTTTAGGGTATGGGTGTTGTTTATCTTTGATCGTACATGCTGTTACATCTGCTTCAATAAGTGGTTTGTGGCCAGGCCTCAGACTGTGGATATTTAAGAAGAGGAGATAGAGAAGGCGTGAACGATTGAAGTCGGGGAAAAGGCCGAGGAATAATTTTCCACTTTCAATAACACAGCATATTCTAAAATAGTTTTGTAAAACTTTGCAAGCATATCATTTTCAGGTGTCCAGCAATAGCATGTACTGAGAAACAAAAATAGTTGTTCTGTCTATGTATTTGGTTAACACAAGAGCCTACAGAATCACTGAATTTATGGAGACTTTCACTTATCCTAAATAAGAATTGTAAATCAGGCTTCATTATACCTAATATCCAGTTATATACTCCGTTTAAATATATAGTACTCAAACCCTTTGCAAGTGTATATGTTGGTGTGCACAGTTTATACACCATGGGCAATATATAAATGTCACTGTGTTCACCTGGGTAAAGAAAGGCTCTATTGAATTATGAACACATGGATTTCAAACCCAAATCCCAAACTTGAAATATAGTTCCAGAGTTTAGGGCTATTACATTTAACGACCCACCAGATAGGAAACTCCAGTCAAGTTTTAAGGTATGCGGCAAAGGTACACAAAACAGGGCTCACAACAAAATTTACATCTATACTTGTAGGTTTTGTAAAAAAAACTCTTAATGCAGCAGAAGGTAAGAACTTAACTTTATTCTGTCACCACTCTCCAAGACTGCAGAGTGGCTGTCAACATTCTACAGCAGACTCCCATGGAACATACCATCAGGAAGGGGACAAAGGGGGGGGGGGGAGGAATGTACCACTTTGATATACATGAAGGTATGGGCAGGTTACAACACATCTCCCCAGTACCACTATAAGTAAACATTTTGGTATAAGCAGATTACAACACATCTCCCTCTGTATGGAGGACAAAAAGGAAAGAACGAAGGAAGGAAGGAAAGAAGGAAGGAAAGAATGAAGGAAGGAAGGCAAGGTCGAGGTAGGAAGGAGAGACCGAACATCAATGTCAAATCGATAGTAAAACAGATACAACACCTCTCCTAGGCTAGGAAGAGATCAGCCTAGGAGAAGAAGGGAGGAAAAGGTGCAAGGGGAGTGCGGAAAACAAGGGAAATCCCGAGCAGGATGCCAGTTAGGATAGCCAGGTCGGGATATCGGACAATCTCACCATCAAGTTAACAGAGAACATGCAACAATTTAGCGAACACGCATGCATCATCATTATACTCCCAAGAGGGCACATGGCTAAATACATACTGTTTGAAACAAAGAACATTCCTTGAGCTCTTGTTATGCAGGCCAAAAACTTGTTACGATTATCCTAAATGTACTTTTAGTATGGCTTACCCTGCTGGCAGGTTCTTCAGGTGGATACCTCTCCAACCAACTCTGGCAAAGTATGGATAGACTAGCCCTACTGATAGGTATCTCCATCCCCTATTACGAGTAGCTATCACCCGAGTTCCTAGAAAGGAGTCGAACACTCCCCAAAATCCCCTAACAAGTTAGGCCTTCTTCTTCACCCTGTCCATAAGGTGTATGGGCCCGTCAGCATAGCTAGTCAGGGATACCTTGGGTTTGGATACATCAAGAATGGTAAAGCTAACCCGACAAACCACCTCGCTACGTTTCTCTTTGATGGGGGAATTGGACGAAACATCCAAGGAGAAGGGAGGAGGAAATGGTAGAGGCATGTACCTTTCCTGCGGAAGGTGCCAAATTCAATTGCACCCTATAAAGAACCTATGGTATAACATCTTTATTTAGATATATAAAAACATATCTTTAAAAGTTTCTTCCAGCACATTAATACAATCTTACAGCTTAAAAGAAATTAAAAGATGAAAAAAGAATAAAAACAGAGTACAATGTAGCTTTCTTATCGGTGCTTGCTGCAACAAGTCAGTTTAGAGTTTAGCACTTCCAGACTATGCCCGTGAGGTTAGGTACACTTTATTCTGCACAGTGATCCAATTTTTCTAAAAGCTTGTAGGCATGCTGAACGAATTTGGCCAGTTTTATATTTAAGACAGTATTCTCTAAGGACAGAGCAGCAGTAATGGCATGTCTGCAGGTCCGAACTCCCAGCCTGTTCCATTCCGGCCTGAGTAGGCCTCTGCGTTGGGACATGAAGAAGGGGCATATACAAAGCACGTGCAAAAAGGTTTCATTAGCTGACCCGCACCCTCTGCACGTTTGATCAGCCCTTTTTTGACGCCATACAGGGAGATTTTGTAGAAAGCGCCAGTCTCCAAGTCTTAGGGCGATCAGGCATCGCTTTAGATGAAAAGAGAATGTTATCGAAAGATAATTTGCCGGATAAAGTCGTTTATAGGAGTTGGCTACTGCCCAAGCATGGCTACGTTTCGCAAGGAGAGCTTTGTCCATGGTCAGGGATTTCAGTTTTATAGCTTTTTTAATTGTGTTTTTGAAGGCAGTCTGGCTTGGGTTGAGGGCCCAGAGATCCGCAGCAGACGTTTGTTGGATGTAATCATTTAGGAGGCGGCCATATGTTCCTCCCGGATTGCTCACACTAATTTCATTCCAGACCAGGAATTCCAAGGTACCGGCTTCTGCCTTCCTTAGTTTATGGATCAGATTAAGATATGAGCCAACATTAGAAGATTCATAGTTAGTTAAGCCCAGCTCCAATCTGACCTGTGCTGGCGAGGAGGAACTTGGCAGGTGAAGCAGTTTCTTATAGAGTTTGGTTGTCAGTTTGTTTAGAGACTTATTCATTTTTCCCTTGAAGATCTCTATTCCATACGAAAGTGTGGGCCCAATCTTTGCTCTAAGCACTTCCAGTAAGGGCAAGACCGTGGGACCTGAGAGTCTCCTCGATAGCTTGGCCAGGGATATCATTAACACTGTTGCCTTGGCTGCAATCACAGTGCTCTGTTTGGTGAAACTGCCCCTGGAGTCCAAATGGACCCCTAAGTATTTGTACGATTGGCCGATTGAGATGCTTTCTTTATTTATTGTCCAGCCTCCACCGGTGTAGCGTTTTTTGCCAAACGGGACAACCATAGTTTTTTTCATGTTTATTTCTAATTGGTTGTTGACCGTGTATTGCATTAAGGTGTCCAGAAGTCTCTGTAGTCCCACTCTGGTGAGACTGAACAGTGCCAAGTCGTCGGCATATAAAAGATTGCATAATGCCGTGCCTCCTACTTTTGGTGGATGGCTAATTACTTCCTCTAGCGTGCTTGATAGGTCTGCGATGAATAGATTGAAGAGAAGGGGAGCCAGCACGCATCCCTGTTTGACACCACGAGAGGTCCAGATTTTCCGGGAGAGGTGCGCGCCAGACCCTAGCTTCACTCGTACCCATGTGTTGGAATACAGCTGGATAATGGGGTTCAGGATGTTGTCTGGGATTCCCCACTGCTTCAGTTTTTGCCACAGCGCTGCCCTGGGCACCCTGTCAAATGCTGCTTTGAAGTCGACAAAGCAGCAGAAAATCGACCTGGAATTTGTGAGGGCTTTATCGATGATGGTGGAGGTTGCCAATAAGTTTGTCATTGTTCCTGATTTGGCAACAAACCCTGTCTGATTGAAAGGAATCAGATTTTTTTCCTTTGCCCATTGTCTAAGGTCCTCCAAGATGAGGCCTGCAAAATGTTTTGCCTCTATGTCCAACAAGGCGATTAATCTATAGTTGTTTGGGTTGCCTCGTGGACCGGCTTTATAGATGGGATGGATAATAGCACCTCTCCAAGAATCCGGGATGGTTTGATGGGTCAGGGTGTAATTGAAAAGATTTAATAGCACGTTGGACCAAAAAGGGACATCGGACTTGAATAGCCTCTGCGGCAGGCCATTCGGGCCTGGTGCTCCATCTTGTCTCCCTTTGGTCAGAGCTTTGACTACTCTTTCTTCTGACAGTACCTCGAGTGAGGAAGGCCCCTGCATTTGAGCAGGTGGGAGATTCGGTGTTGGGCCTGTGCCAGTGTTGGAGACCCGTGTTAATCCAGGGCAGTCAGGATTATCTTGTGCCTGGAAATGTTCTGTTAGGTACAAGATCCAGTCTGCTTCCTGGATGTTCGCTGATCCGAAAGATGTTGTATTCCGATCGATGTTGTTAATGAGTGACCAAAATGACTTTGAATTTTGTTGTTTGCTTTCCCATACCAGTTTAACCCAGAATCGTGCTTCCTGATCCTTTCTCTCTTGGGTGACTGCCCTCCTAAATGCCTTTTGGGCTTGACGATATGTGTCGAGGAGGCTGCTGTTCTCTGGTGATTTTAAAAACAACCTCAGTGCATTGTTTCTCATTCTCTTTAATGTTTTTATCATGGGGAGTACTATTGCTCCTACTGGTGATGTGCGGATTGGGCCCTGCCTTGTCGCTGGATATAGTCTGATCAGATATGTACATAGCTGCGACCATATTGCTGTTGGAGAGGCCATTTGGTCGAGAGCGCACATGATAAAATCCTTGCTTGTTTTTAGGATGCACTGACCGTTAGACTCACTCCATTTCAGGCGTTTTAGGTTATCGGTATGTATTCCTTTGTATGTAAATGGTGCCTTTTTATGGAGCACTAAATTTGTGGCAAAAGAAACGACCAGTGGCCTGTGGTCGCTCTCAAGTCTTGGCAGGACGGAGAAGCTGACCAGATTGGACAGGAATTCCGAATTGCAAATAGCGAAATCCAGGTAGGATTTTGTTCTTCCGTTTGACCAGGTCCAGTTTGGGGGGGAGTCGCTTGCTGATCTTCCATTCACCACCAGATACCCTGCATTGTAAAGTCTCAGCACGGTGGTTTCGCCAAGTTTATTGGAAATTTGCATGGGGGGTTTAGATTGGGGGACATCCTCAATAATGCTGGTCAGATTGGGTCCGTCTGAGTCTGCTGTATTCCCCTGGAAAAGGTTTGTGTTAAAATCTCCAGTGATGATGCGGTCCGAATTGGGATATTCCGTGGCTAAATCGTTCATTGTTTCGCAAAATCTGGCCAGGTGGTCTTTTTTTGTGCGGGTGTTAGGATTGATATACACATTTATAAGTAGGAGCAATCGCTGTCTGTTCCGTAATTTGATTTTGACCCCCAGTAGCCAGTCTTCTTTCAAGTTAAGTTGACTCAATTCGCCTTTTAGGTCGTTGGATATGTATATGGAAAGCCCGCCTTTAGGGTGGCCGAAGCGGCTATCCCTCAGTGCCTGCTTCCGATATTCAATGAATCCTTCGATGGGGTGACCCTCTATCTCCCAGGTTTCCTGCAGGGCAATTGCCACGTGTTCCCCCAGGAAAGACATAGTGTCTTTATTATGAATTTTTTGGTGTAGGCCACAGATGTTCCATGAGCACAGTGAGAAAAGTGGCTCCCCCTTGCCACTCTCCTCATTGTGCTGTTGTACCCCTGGCGGAGGGAGTAGTTTTAGTGCCTTGTAAGTTTTTGCTGATGGGCCTGTCGCAGGTGGTCAGTTTCTGCTTTTGGTGGACAGGACTGCTGGCAGCCATCCCCAGACGTGATCTGGTTCGTTGTTTGTCGCCTCTGTTTCATGGCATTTGAGTTCTGTATCTGGCCCTGAGGCGTTTTTTAGAACAGAGAACGGCCTCCCATTCTCTGAATTTTTGGTACAGGCCGGTTTGTTGGATATAGTTGCTTCTGCTAGCAGTGTGATTGGATACCCTGGCGTTGAGTAAGGGTGCACTCTAATCCCCCAATTCCGCAGTGTGGCCTTGTGTTCGAGGAAGGCTCCTGCCCAGCCTGCCTGCGTGAAAGTAACAACTGTGACCTCAGAGGGTTGATTTCCTCTTGGGGGAAGAAATTCAATGGATTCAATGTTATTCGTGTCCAGACCCACTAGCCCCGGTATGCCTTCCGCTAGTTTCAGTAGATTTGATCTGTTGAGAATGTCGTGCCGCCCCTTAGATTTGTACTCGGGGGCTAATAAAATCCTATGACACGATTGGTTTTCGCTTCGCGGCTCAGGTGCGATTGTGTGTTTGGGGATCAGTTTTTCGATTGTTGCATCAGATCTACTTTGATGTGGCTTCTGTGGTGGTTGGAAGGGAGCCTGTTTTGATTGTGAAGTATGTCTGATCCGAACGGCTATGTCATTGCAAATAGTTTTAGTAAGACTCATTTTTGGCGTTGTTTTTTCATTCTCAGAAGGGCGGGGATCCATTGAAGGCTGAAATTTTCCTGCCGCTTTCTCTTGCCCAGTGTTACTTGACCTGACTGGACTCACCCTTGTGCTTGACCTGATTGGACTCCCCTTTGTGCTTGTTGCGGGATGACTGCCCTCTGTTTTCATTGCCGGAGCAGTTATTGTTGTGCTTAGGCTCTGAGGGCTCCTCGCCTGTTGTTGAATGGGTAAGTCAACTGTTGGTCCAATCGAGGTTGTTATTGGGTTTGTTGTCGGTTCCACTGTGCTGGTGTCTGGAGGGAATTTTTTGTTTTCGGCTATCGAAAAGATAGGGAAGAGGTTCTGGTGGGCCAAATTGGAGTTAGACCTGAGTTTATTCCTCGCTTTTCGTTGACGTTTGCGCTCTCTTTTGCTGCAAGGGGGAATAGGCCTGGGAGAGACCTGGACTGATGGAACGGGCGAAGAATCAGGACTGTTGATTCGTCCGTCTTCAGGTTTGACATGCTGGTTTATAGGCCCGGTTGATGATGGAAGAATGCAGTTTTCAACCGTCAAGGTTGGTTTTATTAGAGCGCTGTGGGAGTGATCGTTCATCGATAGAAGGCTGTTAGAGGATCGTTTTATATCCGCTTCTTCTTCCTTTGTTTTGGTGTTTTTATTTCCGCAGTCCTTCTGTGGTTTGTCCTGTTCTTGATGGTTAGTGGGTTGCAGTATTGCTGACACGTTACCCCCCCTCAGCTGCTTTACTTCCCGGATAACTGTGGAGAGGCAGTCTGGGAGCAGGGAAAGGGAGTTGATAATTGGGGAGCAGCAGCACGTTGGTTGAGCCAAGTTTGCGGATGCTTGCGCTCTTAAGATTAATGAATTCAGTTGGTCTAGTTTACCGTCAATCCCTGACGTAAAGAGTGCCAAGGTATTTAGAAGATCCACTTGGACCTCTAATTTAATTGAATGATAGTTAAGAGCGGTCACAATTTGTTGGAGGGTGTGCAGTAGTTGGGGCCAGGCGCTGGTCGTAGTGTCCTCTTCTGTATTCGGTTTATCATCCAGAGTGAGACTCGGGTTTGGGGAGTTTGGGGTAGTTTTAAAGAAAAATGACAAATTCGGCGTGGATTGGTCATTTGCTGCTTTCTGCGCTGATTTGCTTTGACATAGAGTTCTTGTTTGGCCGAAGGGTGGCAATAACTTGTGTAATGGACTTGCGTCTATTGGTTCTGCTGATGTTTTTGTTATTGGTGAGGTTGGCGAGTTTGGAGGTTGGCAACTACCGTTAAATTGCGGTGGCCCATAGATTTGGGCCGTCGTTGTTTGCTGTGGGAAGCCCGTGAGTGGTTTAATCGGGAAATGTGGAAGTTGTAGCAGCGAGGGAGAAGCTTCTATTGAATGCATTATGTCTTCCAGCTGTGATTGCAGTGGAGGGGCAGTCTCATTATCGTCTGCCAGATGGGTGGAGGGCATCTCCGGAGTAAGAGAGACTGTTTGGGTGTTTTCCCTGTTTTGGTTGATGCAGGTAGACCCGAAGAAATAGATATCTGGCGGCTCTTTTGCTGACATTGTGTTGAATACCCAATTTTTCGGAGATGCTTTAAGGTCAAACCCTAGGTGGTCAGAGATTGTAAAAGTGGTTGCCTCCAAGGCTTGCGGGTATTGCTCTGATTGTCGTATTAGTTCTGCAGTTTTAAGCGGGGTCTTTCTGAAATAATCCCGTAGAGTTAGGCTCTTGAGTTTCTGAGGTTTTAGGGTGTGCTTGACGTGGCCCCGAACCCCAGCTGTGTCTTGTTGTTTAGGCTTCCTTCGCTTGGGAGCAGTATACTTTCTTTCTTTACCGGATCTCATTGCTCCGAGAGGGTCTTGGCTTGAAGTCTTTTTCGCACTGTGTGTGAATCAGGGAGAATAGGTCTATTTCCCTGTGGACGTTTATTTATTTGGGTTAATTAGTTGATAAGTGAAAGTAAGTGTGGGCCACTTCAGATTGTAATTTCGTTAAAAATAAATTAATCAGTTAGATGTTTGTAGGCTCCATGCAGTTAATTAGCAGTTGATTGGTAGTGTTCTTTATCAATCAATTTCGTGGAGGGCAGAAAATGCTTCCCTACTGGGGTAGCTTTGTCATGTGGCCACGTACCTGGGTCAGTTGGTGTGTTCTTCGTCCCCAGGTTCTCTTACAGGCGGCTGTCCCAGCTGGTCGATTCAAGCCAGGCCTCTGCCACCCGTGGGTCTTGGTGTATTGCTGTGTGGCAGATTGTGGCACCCCGCCGCACTGTGAGGTGACTCCCAGCTCGCAGCTCCCCTCACAGCAGCGCTCAAACGGGCCCAGGGATTCTTGCCGCGTTGGGAAATAATTCCTTTCCTCGAGCACTCCTCACTCCTCTCCTCCACCTTTCCTCGAGCACCTCGGTAAAAGCTCGTCTCTTCAGTGCATCCCGGGTTTGCTGGATATGCAGCTCACTGCTCACTCGCGGAGCTTCAGGGGTCCGAGTACCGCCAGCGCTTTAACCTGGGGGCAGCTCTCAGCCTACATCCGGCATCTGACTCCCGCTGCTGCTTATACTTCGGCAGGGCGGTGCGGAGCGGTTGTGGAATACCTCAAGGTTTCGGGGGCGGAACAGTGCAAGACGCCTCAGGGCTTTCAGGACTTTCAGAGTGCCACGGCACCTTAGGGCTTCAGCTCCACCAGCGCTCTCGGCTTTAGACTCACACCCGGTTTCAGTTTTAACAGCGTGGCGTGGTGTGGTACGATATACCGATGCACTGAGGCACCGTTATAATGCAGTCTTTAATTCCACCAACATTCTCGGCGTTCTCGCCCCGTTCCGACTCTCTCCTCTCGACTCGCTCCCGCTGCAGTCCACGCTCGACTGCTCCACACTGCTCGACTGCTCAGTTCAGCTCAACAGCACCCTCCAGTGTCCATCCAAAAATATAAATGCCCGAACTTGAACTTGAACTTGTCTTAAAGAACCTGTATTTAGTAACAGATCAACACAAAGTTTGTGAAGCAAAAGGTAAAAATGCAAAACTTTTTGGAACTAGCTGTCACCAATTGTACGATATCACTGCAGATCCTGATAACATGAAGAATACACACACTTGAAATCCATTCACAGTAATACCACTGGAAGGCTCAGTACAGTGTGAACAGAAAGTCAACGAATAGCTGGAATGCACTGAACTTATGAGGGCATATAGGAACAGGATATATAAGGGTGAAGACCAAAATGTCACAACTGTACGTATTTCAGCATAGTAGAACGGTGCAGTACCAAAAGGCCTTCTCTGCGTACTCTCCGACCAAATCAAAGCTCTGTACCAAGTGTTCACTAGGTTCTATGAAACTGGGAACCGGCACTCACAAGGTATCAAGGCTGCAAAATAGTACTGCGGAATAATAGGACAGACAAGCACAAGGAGCACTCGCCGTGGGAAAGTACTCTACAACACCGCAGAGGGTATCCACATGGCTGGATTACCACCACTGCCCAAAGTGCTTGCACTAGTCACAACGCACCATATCACTTACCAACTGTTTGTACAGTGCCACAAGGTGCACAAACCCCCCCAGCCCAAGAGGGAAATACCTACAGGTGAGGCCTGGAAAACTAACGTCAGGGTACAATAAGATACTAGAAAATATTGCAAATTACAGCAGCAACTGTAAACACTGGACGTCTTAAGGAGGGGGGGGGGAAGGAGGAACCTGGAGTGAGCAGCGGAAGGGAGGGGCTACACAGGGGTGGAAATATGTCACTAAATACTCAAGGAGGGAGTTTTCCTCAAAGGGGCTGGAAGGTTGCTGGGGGGATCAATAAGTATGAGGGATACAGTGTAGTAGCCGTCTTGCTACCAACATGACAGTCCCCTATATCACCAAGTACAGTATATATAAGGATCAGTCGAACTGGGAGACACAACAATCTTACAAAGCGTAGGCAGTCTACAATATCACCAAACATCTATGTATGGAGACTCCGTCTAGTGGCAGGCATACTACGACATTAGACAGACCTCTATGTCCCAAAGCACGATATTAACATGGACCAAAGGACTGGGAGACACAGCAGTCTTACAGGGGTAAGCAGTCCCTAAACATTGTATTAGCGGTGACCAAAAAAAAAAAAAAACTGGGAAACAAGCAGTCCTTCGGCAGTCTTACTCGACCAGCAGTCCCCGGTGCTTCCTTCTTTCACAGGATTGCTTCCGGCGATTGTTCCCCTGGCAAGGCAGGACTGAGGATGATGGTGGCCGGAAGGCAGGACCGGTGCTGAAGCAGCTGGGGCGCCGGGAGCTTGACAAGGAAACTGACGAGGAGTGCACAGAAAAGAAATGACGAAAGTGTACAAGGGTGGACAGTCTTACTGGTGCCCTGTGCGTTGATTAAACATCGATCACTCTATGGCAGTATTTCATGCAGTATGGCGGCCCTGAGGGAAGAATGCACCGGAACGCCGCTTCATTCGTCACTGCTGTCAATCTGACAGGATTTCCTGGCGGTGCTGCTGCGCAGGCCTCAAAACACACGTGACACGAACACTTCACTGGGTTGAGAAGTGTCTTTGTTCCGCGCCTGCCTGAGCTGACAGACCTTCCACCGGCAGGGTTACAGCTGCGCAGGTCTGATGGCTAATCGGAACACCAAAGGAACGGCAGAAAAGTGTCTCTGCAGGCGCCTGCCTCCGCCTGTCTCTACCAGCTGGGGATTTCTCGGGGAAAGGCAGGGCAGCGCTAGCTCATCTAAACCAACTGGAGGCTCGTAGTAAGTGGCAGCACATCGGAGAAAGGTCCTGCTGCTGTCCACTCTCCCCCATGGGTCAGCAAAGGCACTATTGTTACTCTGGATTTCTCCTCATGTGTCTCATCAGAGTGGGTGCACTTCGGTATTGCATCCCACATGGAATGCTTTACACACTGCCCGATGCTCCAAAACACTGAGTGTGGCAGTATCACCACTCCTTCATTACTTGCAGTAAAGCAATCCGAATGTCAGATATGAATAAGGTGCCGAACACAAGCACTTGTCACACTCATGTCTCCCAAGGAATTCCCTTGCAGCAAAAGTCAGGCAATGTGTTCCTCACTTAGAACGTCTTCGGCAGTGTCATCAAGGTGCCGGTACAAGGAACAGGGCACAGTAGATTACCTTTCACCATAAGATACGTGGCACCGAGAACTGGTTAACTGTAATTCACTCCTCACCGAGAGGTAAATTTCATGCCAAGCACAACCAATAACCCCGCACTGCAGCAGATGGGGGGTACAGAAAGGGGAAATGACAGCTTGGCCCCCTACGCTGGTCTCCTCGCCAGTTCTTCACCTCAGCACCAACCTTACAAGTCACCAGGCACCGAAGATTCGCACTTGTAGATCACTTCTCTCCTCGAGGAAATCTTCACATAATTCACTCCACGAATCACCACCATTGCACAAGTTCACTGGATGGAGAGAGCACTGAAAGGGGAGGTGACAGCAAGGCCCCCTGCACCAGGTTCTTCGCCTCGTCGCCAGTGTTGTAAAGAAAACTCTTAATGCAGCAGAAGGTAAGAACCTTAACTTTATTCTGTCACCACTCTCCAAGACTGCCGAGTGGCTGTCAACATTCTACAGCAGACTCCCATGGAACATACCATCAGGAAGGGGACAAAGGGGGGGGGGAAGGAATGTACCACTTTGATATACATGAAGGTATGGGCAGGTTACAACACATCTCCCCAGTACCACTATAAGTAAACATTTTGGTATAAGCAGATTACAACAGTAGGTTTACACCTAGATTTGAAGTAGATATAAATGCTTTGTAATTTACATTCTAATGTTTTTCCTCACATACTAATGTTTTTCCCCGGTGAGAAAATGCTTTCCTGCACTTTTCTCTTCCCATACACCCTCACTAGATAGGGATTGTATGGTAGATAAATATTTACTCCATTCCTTGACAGGAGTAAATTACTGATCATATCCTGGATGGGAATAGATGTTGTACAAGCTTGTAAAAATCTATTACCTTAAACATGTGCTGGTGTCCAGCTACTACAAAAGAGATTCCCACCTTAGGGCACTGACTTCCTACAAAGGTGAGCAGATTTACTCTCACTTAATATTAGATGTGAATAATATGATTTATGAGTGAATTTTGCACGAGGAAATCATGTAATTTTCCCCCCAGTGCACACACCAATGAATTTAAATGAAGATTACGTGCATATTTGTGGTTATTCTGAAAATGCATCTGAATTTTACTGTTCAGTTTGTCTGAGTCTGTGTCTAGTATAGCTGTTTGATAAGTGGTGCAACACGTGTTGAAGAAAGCGATGCATTACCACATACTTTTCATGATGCATAAATAGGCCTTTTCAATAAAGTTTAAAACCTGGTTATTCCCACATACGTTTCCACTCTGCCTTTAATTGTACAATTCCATGAAATCTGACTCCTTCGGAGTCTTTTGCTATTTTTTGTATGTGCTAGTAGGACACTTTCCTCATACATTTCCTCTTCAAAGATTGACATTGAATTTGCTTTAATATATTTAAAATCGATAACACAGTTTGAAATAAAAACAAATTCAGTGAGCATAAGAGAGGGGTTCGAGGGGCATGTGGAGACTTTACTGAAGACCAGTTTTAAAACACCAACCTGCACAATACAAGTGTAAACACAAGCGTTGCTCACGTTTTTGATACAAAACTATGTAATGTAATGCATTTGTCTCAGTTCATTAGAGGGCGGGTTAGGGTCTGGTTATTGGAAACATTTCATACATACAACTATAATTTAGGGTGACCACGGCGAAGGCTGGCTTCTCAACAGCACCTTTTTGATGAAGAAAAAATTAGTCAGTTTCAAAACTCCATTTTTATTCTATTTCACCATTTCAACAAGAGGCTAAGCTGTATTTACACTGAACATTTCATGAGTACGTGAAGTTGGTACTGCTGTAGCACTATTAATTTACCCCTAAAATCTTTTGTGAATTGGCCCCAAACCCTGTAGATTTGGAAATAACTAGGAAATATTTATATCAAATTTGTTAGAACAGAACGGACTGTGCCCTCTTTGCAAGCTTCCTGATAGGGTGTTGGACATTTAGGAAGGACCGGACTGGAAACCAAAAGGAGCCCTGGCAAAAAATGTATAAACCAGCTCTGCTCCCTTTTTCACCACTCCCTCCTTCACCGCCCCCTCTCTCTGTCTACCCATCCATTTTCTCTCTCTGTTTCTCTCTCTCTGCTTTCTTTTCTCCCTCTCTCTCTCTGCTCGGATCTCTCCCCATTACCCTCTCCTCCACTGTGCATGCTGCAATAAAGTCACAAATGCGGCAGCAGCGGCCCTGGGACTAACAAAATGACCTTTGAAGGCCCCATTCCTCCAGGGCAAATCAAGGTGTGATAAAAGGCCAGTTTAGCCCTGGCTCTGATTACAAAACGCAAGCTAAGCCAAATAGTGTGAATTGGCCCTGTGTACAGGGGTCACGTAGACTGTGCATTTATTTGTAACTATGGGTTATTCTCCCATAGTGAAATTCTGTTGTGAAATCACTAAAATGCCATAGGTTTTCAAGTAATAGTGCTTTCCGAATAACGTTAAATAGATTGCAATGGTTGAGAATGAGACACTGTCCTTTCATGCCGCAAACAGGGGGCGAATAGCCACTTACACTCAAAATATACCCCGCTACATATCCTGAATGACTGCCGCCTGTCTTGCTCCTCTACAAAAGGGGCCCCAGGCAAGGAGGATCCCTTCTTACAACCATTGAAGCATTTGGCAAAATATATGTATCGAATACTTTATTCTATGATGAGGTATCTGTCCCAGCGCCCAGATACCCCTAGGGTCCAGCACCCAGGTACCCCCAGGTACCTGGGTTCTCAAATGCGGATTAATTGATTGATTTTTAATATACTTCTAGTGACATTTCAAATGTATTTTTTTCTATCAGTACAACAAAACAGGTAGACAAATTAATGAAAACATTGTTTTACAAAAGACAACAAGCAAAAGTGCACACAAGGAAAATCCATTCAGCTGTGTACCCTTCACTAAAGGTATAAATGAGGCAAAATGATGAGCGCTTTATTAAACATTGTATAGAGTTTCATACAAAGACATTTCTGCACATTGTGCAAAAGATGTACGTGGGCGTCTTCAATGCTTCAAAGAATCCAAGTTCTAGATACTGTATGTGTTTACTTCTTTTCTCTGATTGGATGAATCAACCTGTGATAAAAAAAAGTGGAAAACTAGTTCAAAAGAATGCATTTTTAAATGGTGAAACCCTACTTTTCACAAATATTTACTTTGGGTCATTTAAGTGTGTAAATTGAGATTTAGTGTTTATGTATCTATGTTTTTAGAACTCTATACAGCATATCTTTAGCCAGCAAACCATTCAAGCAAGGAAAGGACAGCAGTGCTCAGAATACAAAATGCATGTCATAGGCAAGCAGGTAACGTCAGAGCAAGTACCCAGGATGAAAGATAAGTCAATTAAAGCACTGTAAAGTACATAGCACAAAGTTAGGATACCTCTAAAGCAATGGATAACATTTGTGTCTTGTAAGTAACAAATAGAGAATAGGAGTTAACAGGTACGAAGTAGTCGGGGATTATAATCTGTGGAAAAAATGGATAATAAATAGTACATGATGCTTTACATTGAGCAGTTCGGCATTTGTTTACGATGCCTAGGAATTTGGGGAACATGAAGAGAAAATACAAATAGTGAACATTTAGACATAGGTGGAAAATATTTTTGAAGGTCATGTGTTAGTAGTTTCGTAAAGCTTAAGAAAGAGGAGGTATATCTATTGTTAAAAGGAAGAGCAATCTATACCCTTTCCAGAGTGAGACTTATATAGAAAGTTATTTCTCTTTAAAAGGGAGGTTTGAAGTAAAACTTTGGGGCATATTATCAAGGGGGTTTATCTCCGCTTTTTTTGGCTTTGAAAGCCAAGAAAGCGGAGATAAAATTATCTCCCTATTACCTAGCTGTCGCTAACACCAGTTAGCGACAGCTAGTAGGAGATAGCGACCATCTTGGGCCCCACTTTGCATGTCAGTGATATTTATCACTAATGACATGCAAAGTGGGCGTGCCAAGATGTTAGTGACTGAAAACAGTCGCTAACATCGCTATCTCCTATTACCAACTTTTGGAGTTATTCGCGCTAAGCGCGAATATCTCCAAAAGCTAACACCTGCCATGAGCAGTTCTTAGCCATGTTATCCAATGAGAGGTGGATAACATGGCTAAGAGCATTAGCTCGGTAATGCATAAATATAGCTGACTTTTCAGCGATATTCATGCATTGCAGAGATTTTTATCGCATTTGCGATAAACCTTGGTAATACCAAGGTTTATTTGCGGTAAAAATCGCCGCAGCTCAGCGGTAAATTTTTGTCTCTAACCAAGCAATAGCGATAATTATTGCTATTGCTTGGTAATATGCCCCTTTGTTTTTACACCTCATGCATTCCCCAGATCTTTAATCCTTGATCTTTTGTCATTTACACAAACATTATTCTAACAATGATATGACATTTGCGCCGTACAATTCAATAACCAATATTAGTATTGAAGTTTGACATAATTTAATGCCGTTCCATACCCCGGTATTATTGACTCTTAAAATGAGGCGGAATATAATGAGAATAAGAAGTGAACTTTAGATTGATATCTGCTCTCTGACATTGTATACCAGAGGGTTTATATTATTCCATAAACAGTGCTTTTTTATTATTTAATGTTGGGTCAGTATCCATTAACATAGTCTGGGATACACTGAAGTCATATATAAGGGGTGAAATACATAACAGAATAAAATGGGAAAAGAAGGGAAAATGAGAGAAGATGATATGAGTAACTTTGGAAATACACCAACTCTATCCGACTTCCTAATCCTAAGGAAAAGAAAAGCTATTTACAAATGATTGAACGTAGAGTCAAACGTGGCCAGCATGTTAGAGAGAAAGTTGCTGAGGCATGTATCACTAAAAAGGGTACCAACATTTACGGAGAATCTTTTGGGAGGATTCTAGCGAATAAAATAAAGGAAAAGCATAATGTGGCCGTAATTAAGGGTATCAAGGATGACAATGGTCATATTGTCAAAGGTCACTTGGAAATACTAAGACAGTTTCAGATAAACTATCAGCGGCTATGTGCGTATGATATTAAACCTTTATGGAACAAATTGAGAGTTATTTAACTTTGTTTGAGGCTCCAAAGTTAAATGTACCCTGGTTAACTCCTTGGGTAGTGGAGTAAGGCTCTGTGATGTGGTGATCACTAGTATCTAGCAAGGCTACAGGTGAGGATTACATTTCAAATGAGTTTATTGCAAATAAGGAAATGGATTGATCAAGCCTTACATATACCACCTTGATGGAATTCTATTAGCATTGCTATAAATGTGAAAGAGAGGCACACATCTGATGAGCAAGGTTCATACAGGCCCATCTCTTTAATTAATGCCACTACATTCTTGCAGAGATTCTTGCAATGCGCCTATCTTGAGTTATCAAACCTTTATTTTGGCATGGATTTATTCTGTGTTGAGATTCTACCATATATATCATTACTGCTAACTGGTTCTTTGCTATTATGTGTACACTGCCGGTATCATCCTCCTTGATGCTGAGAAAGATGTTGTTAGTGTCTTGGCAAATCTTATGGAAAGTTATGGAAGTGATGGTTTTGGTCAAATATTTCTCTGCCGTATGTATATACAATATACTAGCCCCATTGCTTCAGTTATAATTATGGGTCAGATCGCTGATGAATTTGGATAAGAGAAGATTAAAAGGGATGCCCATTTCCCCCACTGTTATAATTGCTATACCTAGAACCTTTTTTGAATTGACTGAAGAATAACAAGAGCATTTTTACCGATAGAGGTTTATGGAGCAGAGATTAAATTCATGACAGATGCTGACGATGAGGCAGTAATGCTAGACCAGCTATTACTGCTAATGAGGAGGTGGCATTTTATTTTGAGAAAGTCTCAGGATAATTTGGATACTACCAAAACTGAAGTTATCCTTAATGATAACACTTATAAAGCCAGAAGAGCTATTAGCTTTATCATATTAAATTTACACAAAGGCTGCTAGGGCTTATCTGAGTTCAATTTGTATTACTGTGCTACAAAACGTCAACACCTGTGTTGCTATGTATTAAGCAATTGTGATAATTGATTAGCCTGTATGTATTACATGGCATTGGGAAAATGTACAATATATTGCTTTTCTCAACAAATAGATCACACTTTTTTATACATGTACGTTTCAAGGTGATACAGGATGCCAGGCAAAAATGATTAGATTGGTATACATTTTTCAAAATTACTAAAATGAATCAATATACTCCATTATGGGGTGATTCCTTCTTTCTCTGTTTTTTTCGGACTCAGCAAAAGATGGGCAAGTAAGGGACTAACCGAAGTTCATCAACTCTTTTAGAAACAGTTTTTTCATAAATTCTCAGATCTTTAGAAATTGGGGCGATTCACAAAGGGCCTCTGCACTTGTGGTGGGATTGCCACAGTGAAAAACTACAGAGCAAACACAAGGAGATGATGGATGGAGCTGGGTCTGAACTGAGGTGCGAAGTGAGCTAAAGAATGACGATGGATTCAACCCAGATCTGTGACTGGGGGTGAGTGTTTGAAAAGTTTCAGCGCTCCATCCATCATCTCCTTGTGTTTGCTTTGTTTACCTTAAGATGGCAGGGTATGGCCAGACGTGGGTCCCTTTCTCACTTTGCCACTGGATTCAAGCGAGCCTGGCTGATGAAGGGTGTTACCCAGAAACCGGTCCCAGGATGCTTGTTTCCGTTTCAGGGAAGACCTGGCTTGGCAATCTGGGCTGGATGTTCCCATGGGCTAAAGAATGATGATGGATTCAACCCAGATCAGTGACTGGGGGTGAGTGTCTGAAAAGTTTCAGTGTTCCATCCATCATCTCCTTGTGTTTGCTTTAACTGTGGAGGGTTGCCTTACATCTGTGGCAGAGAAATGATCAACTAAATTAGGGAAAACATTTCCCTGCAAGAGATTGCAGCAGCTTTTTAAGTAGCTCATACAATGGTTTCATCTGCTTTATTGAAATTACACCAATGTAACATGGTCAACATATTGCACTATACACCTAGTAAGTTGTTTAAAACACAGATACAAATTAATTCTAGATGTGTACATTTGTTTGCAAGCTAAGAGTTTTGAAAGGCTGTAACAGATCAACTCTTAATATCAATATCAAACCCACTACACATAGTATTACGTTAGGCACTGATGTTAATATGTTTCTACTCTATTTCTGGCAGTTGTTAATGCAATATTCTGTATTGCTAGGGGATGGTTTAATTTAGTTCCTCTAACTATTAACATATGGTGGTTTTAAATGCGTCACAAATATAAATTGGGTGTAACTATTTTCTAAGGACAAAAAGGTAAGAAACGATTTCAATACATTTGTGGTCAATGTTTTAGAGAATCCTAATAAAAAGTCAAAGAAAAACAGGAGGTACCCCGAGCATTTTTAAACGTATCTTCAAATATTGCATATAGTTTCTATTCAAAACTAATTGTCCATATCTGCATATTCATAGTATAAAGTCCTTTTTTTATTTTCTTAATCCATAGGTGTTCATGAAGACTTGTAGATACAGCAGTACAGTCTTGAAAATACGCACAACAGCCAAACACCAACACGTGTTTCGTCAAGGGACATAACCCGATGACTTCCTCAGGGCTGCAACAATAAATACGTACCTAATTATAATCCCCATATATAGGGAAGCCAAGTCTAGTTTTTAGATACCATCACCAAAGAACAATGAAAGGTAATAAAACCAATAAAGAAAAAAGAAAAACCCTATCAAAGAATATAATGAAAAAAGAAGATAAAGGGGAAAGGATTAACCATAGTAACCAAACGTACCCATGACGTGCCACCGAAAAGGAAACAAAGAAGAAGGGAGGGGAAACATACACTTAAAAGCATAAGTCCCAAACTCAACATTTATAATCAACCTTCAAATTCTATATATAATCGTATACACCCGTGTAACACATAGGTATAACTATGTGCACAGAACGAACTATGTTACCAACACCTAATATTAAAACCAGGACTCACCCTAAGCTGTCCTTTCTTTCAATATCAAACAATTGAGGCCAAATTCAAAACCATAATTTTTGACGTTCTATATAAAAAAAACATTAAAACAATACAAGTCACTTTTGCTTGTATCTCTCCCTTTGAGAAACAATTTTATGCCTACTTAGAACTATATATATATAATTAAAGTCTCTTACCATAAAAAATTCAATTGCACCATTAACATCTGCTTTTTTTATAGACTCGATTTTTTATATATATGTATCTCCAGGCTGTATCAACATTCCCGATTCGTAAATGTCATTTTTATCTAGAATCAAAACCGAGCAGAGATTAATGTAAATTTATCCCATGCGCCTGCGTGATAAACACACCAAGAACACTGTTAATATGCCTTACCTAATTACATAGGTTGAACTTATGATGGATATTCACAGCAACTTTTTTCGATTGGCACAGAACTGATTACAGGAATATTTACTGCAAAAAGGAGCGTTCAAATTGATGCCCGCAATTTTTACAATCATTCCTATTGAAACTTCTACAACCTCGTGTAGTACAGAGAACTCCTTAATAACACCCACCTAGAGTCCTATACGAATCCTCGTGTGTCCGGTCCTATTCAAAAAACGGCGTGTAGCACCGGCGCCGTGTTGGAAAAGTATTTTATATCGGATCTCATTACCATTGACGACCGACTCCACAATCAGCCCGTCCGATTCTTTTTTTTTTTTTTTTTAAATCTTTTTATTCACAGAATTTTTTAACTTTTTTCCACCCTCTGGAGCGCAGAGAGGGCATGGAGCAAATAATAAAGAAAAACAGCATTGTCTACTCATATGAGGTTTACACCATATGTTTCAGCTGAGGTAAACAAGAAAAAGAGACATCTTCTTAATATCAAAATAATACAACCCTCCATATTGGGGTGAATTCCCTCTACTTGTACATACAAATTAACTTCAAATACACACTAATACAAGTTATATACAAATTATATACATATACATTTCCTATACAAATCATTCTTCTTCCTTCCATTTCGTTATTATCCCCCATATTTCCAAGCCTATTTTCCTCAGCCTTTTCCCTCTTCTGGAGTAGATCGCTTTTTCTAAGTTGTATATACTCAACAGCCTGGCTAACCATTGTTGGAATGATGGAGCCATTTGGTCTAACCATGCAGTGGCAACACACAGTCTGTACACTGCCATAGCCACAAAAATGAAATATTTCCCTGTCTCAGCAACATTATTTCCATCTACACCTAGCAAGATAATCGCAGGTGTTAGGTTAACAGGTAGTTTTAATGCCCTTTGTAGAAACATTTCTATATCTTTAAGTACTGTAGCTAAACTCGGACATGTTGCAAACATGTGGATGGAGTCTGCGACTGCGCTCGTACATCTGGGGCAATTTATACCAGTTGTCGCTCCCCACTGTGCCAGTTTAGCCGGAGTATAATATAGCCAATACATAGTCTTGTAGTGTTGTGCTTGTAATGACGCAGAGCATAAAATATTCACCCCTAATTCTAATGATGTATTAAAACACTCTTGTTCTACGCCCAGCTGCATTGACCAAGTTTCCCCCCATTTAGCCATATCATCTGGCCTTTTTTCGTTTAGCTCAAAATAGAATCTTTTAATTGTGCAATCTACTCCAGTCTCTATTATCTCTAATATGCTATTTTTTTCAAATCCACATGTACCCCCTCTTTTGTTTTGTAAACAACTTCTTACTTGTAAATATTTGAAGAAATGTCGTGTTGACAAATTAAATTTTTTCTGTATTGTTACAAATTGTTTCACCCCTTGTATCCCCATTACATCCCCTAATTTTCTTATCCCTTTCCCATACCATTCTGTAAAAATTGAATCAGAAAATATATCTCCCGAAAATAACATTCTTGTATAACCTCGTGTACCTATTAAACTTCCCTAAACCAAACTTTTTCATAAAAGCCTTCCATATTTTATGTGCATCCAATAAGGTCTTAAAGCGTGTTCTTTTAAAGTATGCCGTGTCAAAATTTTTCAAAAAAATATCTTTTGTTTCTTCACCCATCAGTATACCATATACCGCTAATGACCCTAAGTGATCTTCCCCTTCTACTTCAGCTCCGCCTATTAGTCCTACCATATACTGCAGGGCAGCGGCCCAATAATACGACTTGATGTCTGGTAACGCCCATCCTCCTCTTTCTCGCGGGAGTGCCAAAAATCTCGCTGCTCTCCTTGTTTTACCCTTGGACCAGATAAATTTGTTGATCATATTTTCAATCCTTTTAAACCACGTATTATCAAACCATAAAGGAATTGTTCGAAAGAGGTATAAAAATTTCGGCATGATTAACATTTTTATAATATTCACTCTTCCAACCAGGGTAAGATGGAGATTATTCAATCTATCTAGTTCCCCCCCAACTTTCCGTACAATAGGGTCGATATTTAATTCGACTATTTTATCTAATTCTGAAGTTATGGTTATTCCCAGATAGGTTCCCGTCCGTGCCACCCGAGGGTCCTGGCATAAAGCCTTACTATTTTTTATAATTTGTGTTTTTCCAGTATTCAAAGAGTACCCGGAAATCTTCCCAAAATTCTTTGCCTCCTGCTCCACGTGTCTTATAGCCTCTGTGGGTGATGATGTTATAACCGCCACGTCATCGGCATAGGCTAATATCTTACACTCCCCCCTAAGTGTGACAATTGGGGAGATGTTCCTATTTAACTCCAGTCTTCTAATTAGAGGGTCTAGATATATTGCAAATAGCAGCGGGGAGCATGGGCAGCCCTGCCTTGTGCCCCTGTTAATTTTTACTTTATCCGTTAACCCCGCATTGATTCTAATTGCCGCCACAGGCTCTCTATACAGTGTTTTTAACGCTGTTATAAAACCACTCCCAAATCCAAATTTTTCCAAAACACTCCACATATATACCCATGACACACGGTCGAAAGCTTTTTCAGCATCAAGTAATAATACCGCGAATGGGTCCCCATCAGCCTCTGTTTTATCCATAAGGGTAATTAACTTCCTTACATGATGTGTAGTCCCCCGCCCCGGTATAAAGCCATGTTGATTGTTAGTAACTAAAGGTGTTATTACACTGGCAAATCTTGTTGCCAGTGCCTTTGAGTAAATCTTAGTGTCCGTATTCATAAGAGTGATCGGTCTGTATGACCCCGGGTTAGTTGGTGTTTTCCCTTTCTTAAGAATAACCACAATTTCAGCCTCAGACCAAGTGCCTGGTATTGAGATTCCCTTCTGTGCCTGTTTCATAGTATAGAGCATATCTCCACATAGCTCCTCCCAAAATACCTTGTAGAACTCTAGCGGGATTTTATCCGGGCCAGCCGCCTTTCCTGATGGTAAACTCTTCATGGCTGCTTTTACCTCCTCTAATTCTATCAAGTTGTCAATCCTCTTCTTCTCTACTTCCTCCAACTGTCTCCCCTCATGATTATTCAGGTACTCCATTATGTCTTCAGGGTCTATTATATCACTTTCAGAGTATAGATCCGTGTAAAAATTCCTGAAGACTTCCCTTATTTGTTGTACATTGGTAACAATCGCCCCTGAACTGTCTTTGATTGCTTTTATCTCCCCAAAGGACACCTTCTGCCTAGTTCTAGCTGCTAACATTTTGCCCACCCTTTCATTCAACTCGTAACAATTCTCCCTGTTTACTGTATATTGTTTGGCTGCCCTTTCTGCTATCTGTTCTTCCTCCTCCATTCGCAGTTTTACAAGTTTAAGGTATGCGGAGTCCGTTGGAGCGTCATTATCAGTTTGAACTGTCCTACTGTTCAATTCCTCCTCTGCCCGCAGTAGTTCCCTCCTTACCCCCTCACTTCTTTCTTTCTCCTGTTTCCTTTTCCTAACCCCATAACTGATGGTCTCGCCCCTCACTGCGGCTTTAAAGCAATCCCACACTATTCCTACGGGTGCTGTATGCCTATTTATATCCAAGAACTCAGTTATCCATCTCCTCATATGTTGGATATATGCGTCCTCAACTAAAAAAGCCTTTTCAAAGGACCACTCCGAAACCTTCCTTACCACTGTCATATCTTTTAAAGTGATTATAAGAGGATTATGGTCCGATAACAACCTTGGTATTCTTTCGATATCTATCCCATCAATGCCTTGGTTGTTAACTAAGAAATAATCTAGTCTGACACTTATCCTATGGGGTGCTGAATAATATGTAAAACCGTCTTGACCAGGGTTAAGAGTATCCCAAACATCAATCAAGCCATTGTTCCTGGCTAAGTTAACAACTGCTTTATAGACTCTTTTCTTCCTTCCCTTATATTTAATTGGGGGCCCCAACCCCAGTCCCAATCCCCCTGCTCCATTGATGTTAAGATCTCCTCCTATCACTATAAATGGAGCCCAGGTTGCCAGCTCAATATCAATTTCTTCAAAGATCTCAGGATCATCTCCTGTAGACCCATAGATAGACCCAAGGGTGACCCATGTTTCTCCAATCAAACATTCTATCAAGGCCCATCTACCCCATACATCCTCCCATTTTTTCCTAGTAGTGACGCCTCTTTGCCTTGCCATAATCGCAACCCCCCTATTCCTACTTCCCTGCCTAGAGTGTGCTAAAACAGTAAAACCCAACTGGTCTAACAGACTAATTTCAGACAGTTGTATATGGGTCTCTTGGAGTAGTAAAAAATCTATTTTTAAACTTTTAATCAAGACAGCTACCTTATTCCTTTTGGTCTTATCATTAAGGCCACACACGTTCCATGTCATTATTCGTATACTCATCCTGGGTTTTTAACAGATACAATCACAATTTTAATCATATAAAAAGAAAACAAGTTGCACATTATAACCACGGCTTTATATAACACAACAAACACAAAGCTTCCTTCAGTTTCATTATTCCCCTTATTCCGTACTATTTCCTGTATTATACATTTCCTGTATGTTTTACGCTCCTTGCCCCCCGTGTCTCCCACCCTTTCCCCCCACCCCAACTATCCCACCCCCCCTACAGGCAAATAGGTCCATCGGACCTATATGTGACAGCTGTGTCTGTTTGGGTCCCACGCCACCCCCCCCCCGCTCTTGTTGTGTCACAGACCCTCTACGTAGGAGATGCTCACTTATTGATATCTACACATTTATATAGCAATTCTTGTGTTTCTATAGAAAGTTCAGAGGTCTTAGTTTTTATATCCTAGTGCCTTTAGCTGGCAAATCTACCACTAAGTCCTGAGATTGTGCACTGTTCTGCGGGGTCCTTTCCTTGAGCCATGTCAAAAATTCAGCTGCTCTGACCTCAGAATGAAAAATCTTAAACTGGCCATCCTTAACCACTTTCAGCCTGCTAGGGAACATTAGGTATGCCTCACACCCGATTCTCTGAAATGGAGCTATTAGCTCCCGGAGTCTCCATCTACGTTCTACCGTTATATGGCAGAAGTCAGGTCTAGCAAAAAACTCTACCTCCTGGTATCTGCATTTTGCTTGTGGTCTTGCTTTGGCCATTATCTCCTCTCTTAATAAGAAATTGCCCACATATATTAAAAATGCTCTAGGCTTTTTTAATCCGTCCCCCTTTCTCTGTATAAAAGGAAATCTATGGGCACGCTGAATCTCGGCTTCCCAGTTCCAGCCTTTTATATCTGGGAGAGCACCCTTGAGGAATTCGATTATGTAGGCTCTTGCATCCTGCCACTCCCTTCCCTCCGGAATACCTAAGAGTCTGACATTGTTTCTCCGCTGCCTATTCTCGAAATCTTCGAGCTTCCATAATATATCATTGTTCATTTTCTCTTGGTCTTGTCTGAATTCCTTCCATCCCTTCATTTCATCTTCCAAGCCCCCTGTTCTTTCTTCCACCTCTGTAACTCTCCCTGCCAACTCAGTGCATGCTTTATTTACCTTTCGAAGAGCATTTTGTATCTTTTTACTTTCCTGTCTGGCTCTCTGGCTCTCTACCCTTGCCTCCGTCTGTATTTGTTTGAGCATTGAAAACATCATTTCAAACCCTAAGGGCGATTTTTGGCGTTGGGGCTGCTCCTGATTTTGAATCTGGGACTCGGGTAGGCCTTGCCTTACTCTCTCCTCATTCAACCGTAAAGACCCTAAGGACACATCTACACTCCCAAACCCTCTTTATACATCTGAGATGTAGCTGCATAGTCCCAATCGAGTCTCTTTGCTACATTTATAGCTGCTGGGCTTATAGATCCTTTTGCTCTTCTCCTTTTTTTCGTCAATACCTTAGATTTATGCTTTGTAGCTGTGTCTTTTTCAGAAAGCTCTCCAGAGCTAGAACCAGATGTAGATGCAGTCTCTGTTACAAGTCCTGACAATGTCTGGTCACTTCCCAAGTCGGCGATAGAGGAATCCTCTGACTCACCCCCCCCAACTGCCCCCACCTCCTCACCTTCCTCCTCACCCTCATTAACAGAGAAAAAACATTCATCAGAAGGGGAACCAGTTAGAGAGATCACGACCTTAGGGTCGCTGCTAATCATTTTGCTCAGGTTCTCTCTTCCGTTTCCATCACCAGACCCCCCAACAGCTATCTCCCTCTCCGGCTGCTTAGATGCATTGATATCCTTACTGCACCCCTCTATAGTAACAAGGGTACTGGAAGCATTAATATTGCTCTGCTCCTCCCTTAATGCCTCTGTCAGTGCCTCCGTCAGAATCGTAACATTATCTGACCCCGGATCTGGAGGCGGAGTACTCTCTTCAACATGGTGTGGGAAACTGTCATTCTCTATACAGCCGTGTTTAACATTTGTGTAAATTGGAACATTATTATTATTTCCAGCATTCCCATTCCCAGTAGCTTTCCCAGTAGCTTTCCCAGTATCAGTATCAGGAAGAAGTTCGCCCCCTGCCTCATGACACTGTTTAACCTGTCCAGTAGGAATCTCCACAGTCTCCACAGTCTCCACATTCTCCTCATTCTCCTCATTCTCCTGTATCGGAGCACCTCGTAGCGGCTCATCTTTCCTATGCACCTTCTTAATTAAGGCTCCCAAATGATCAGATTGTGTTAGAGAACTGGTTGCCAACAAATTAGTGTCTATCTCTCTCATACTGGGACCGTTATCCAATCCATTATCCAGCTCTGAGGCCACAGCTTCACCAAGATCTGTTTGGGGGATAGTTGAACCAAGCGTTGCATGAGAGCTGGTTGCAATTACCGGAAAGAAAGCTTCTGAGACCAATGGCTGCCTCAGGTTCCCCTGCTCCGTTACTTTTCCCCTGTTACCTTTCATTACCAATACTGCCTTAGTTTTGTCTTTTTCTTTTTTTTTCGGCCTCTCCCCCACGCCGCTGCCAACCTCCTTGCTCCGAGTTACACTCCTTACTTGCTCGGTAGCTTGAAGATCCTCACTCGTCTCCTGTGTCCGCGTCAGCTTCTTTGTACGGAGGTTAGCCGCCGGAGCGTCCGACTCGCTCCAGGCAGCTTTCTCCTCCCTCAGCGCTTTCAAAATCTTTGGCGCCATTAAACGCCAACTCGTGGATGAAGCTCCCGCTGAACTTTGCTGCCGATACCGCTTCAGCTGCTGCTGCTGTCGGTACTGTTTTTTCCAACCGCTCGCCTTCACCATCAGCTGACGAGCAGCAGCCAATGCTCGAGTCAGCACCACTTCCACCGTCGGGAGGGCTAGTGCCACCGCAATCGCCTTCGTGGTGAACCACATCAATCGCTCTTCAGCCCGTTACACCTCGTAATTCGGAAGCCGCTGAACAGAGCCAATAACCGCTATCAGAAGCATCGCTTACAGTCCATTCTTCTCCTTTCTCCTAGCATTTGCACCTTTTCGGCGAGATCCTGAGCGAGGGAGCAGGT
This sequence comes from Lissotriton vulgaris, assembly GCF_964263255.1. NCBI lineage: Eukaryota > Metazoa > Chordata > Amphibia > Caudata > Salamandridae > Lissotriton > Lissotriton vulgaris. The sequence goes on from NC_141691.1 coordinate 199,298,161, forward strand.
AGGAAGCGCGTCCTCACCCCGACAGACTGTCAGCGGCCATCTTGCCCTGTGCTCAGTTTCCTTTGCAGCCCGTCCGATTCTAAACGCGCCATTTTGCCTCAGTCGATTTCCCACCATTTACCAAAGTAGTAATATGTTCAAGTGCTCAACTTATGAAAACATAAGAAAGCAACCAATAATTCTATTATCTAAAATAAAACCGATATTATTACTCGCCACATTGGCTATGCGCTGGATATACCTCACCATCTGTTGTTATAAAGTGTTTCCTAATGAAAATTGTTAATGGGGAATAACATCTACCTTCGGCTGCTACTTATGATGTCTCTAAGGCTGTTTTTATTGTATTGAGATTAAAATCCCAAAAACTATCATGGTAATCAATGTGTATGGAATAAATAATGAAGAGAAAGGACTAGACACTTTATTGGTAATACTCCTCTTTCCCAACAACAAAAAATTAACAAAAAACATTAAGCAAGGTATCAGAGAGTGTTTAAGTTCAAGGCTTTGTAAGAGAGAGCTTTATTAAAGAGCTTGCATCAATAGTCAGTCACTTCTGGGCAAATAGGACTGAGGTGATCGGATTACACTTGTCTTTGTCAAGTTGTTGGGTGCTAGTCATTAACTATAGCCAATCCATATTTTAGGAGAGATATGACAAGGGCTGCTATAATTAATTTACTATCCTGTTCAGAGATTATACAGACATGTGTTCATGTTCTTGATCTTGTTAATTTGACCACTGTTAGACTATTTTCCTTCAGAGAAGGCTCTCCTCCAATGTAAATTCAAATTATTTAGCTGAAATAACTATTTGGGGATTAATGCCAGCAGTCTTTCGGATATCAGACTAAAATGGGATGGTGACTATAGAAAATTCTGGAGTGAAGAGAAGGAATTTGGTCATAATGGGGTTAAAGTTCAGGGGTTTCTGTTTCATAGGGTATGTATAAATTCTAGGAACGATTTCAACATGTACAAGGATTTAGGAGAACCAAATCGGAGAAAAACGTTTGTCATGTGCATGCTGATGAAAAAAGACACCTGGCTTACTGAATAGTTCTTAGAGGAGTTCAACACAGGGAGTAATTGATAGACTTGGCTCTTTTTGCAGGCTCATCCCTGAACCTTTTGCCTTCCTCCCGGTATTTTTTCTGACCTGGTGTTGGTGGTTTTAGGACTCAGGGCACTTTATCACTGCTGGCCAGTGTTAATGTGCTTGTCCTCTCTATGGTTAACTTGGTAAGATTGGTCTACACCTGTTTGGCGTATTTAATTTACCTATCAGTCCCTTGTAAAGTAGTATCTCATATACCTGGGGCCAGTAAATTAAATGCTACTGGAGGGCTTGCAGCGCTGCTTCCGCCACCCACCAAAGTAGCCTTTCAAACCTGTCTCAGGCCTCAGCCATTGCCTGCGCGTGCAGGCTACTGAAGCTGGTACGTGACACAAAAAGTGGTTGCCACATCTGTGACTCCCCTTTTACTACATATCAGTCACCCCTAATGTAGGCCCTAGCTAGCCCTATGGGCAGAGTGCGCCATAGGTAAAAGGCACAACATGTGCCTTAACTGTGTGGCATGTTCTGGTAGTGAAAAACAGCCTATTTGGTTTCTCACTGCTGCAAGGCTTCCCTCTCATAGGAATGCATCGGGGATTTCATGATATGTGTTTTAGTGGTAATTCCTGGCATGAGAGGACTAGCATGATCAAGTTTGGAATAGTGGTAATAAATGCTGCGTAATGGTGTTCACTGATTTATAATCTCTATTTTAGAAATGCCACTTTTAGAAGTGGTATAGTCAAGTACATGTGCCTACAAAGCATTTGTTTATTATAAACTGTTTGAAATTAAATTATTGATCCGAGTTTAAGACAAGTTTCAAATATATATCTTGCAAAATAATTTCTTATAAAGAGTTATAATATTAACAATTGATGCGTGAATTAAACAACAACAAAAATGCTTTTTCATTCAGTTTAAGATATGAAATCTATCAAAGACACGGATGTATATATTCAAATAATGCAATTTATCTCATATCAAAAGATAACATAAAAGGGTGCACAATCATAATATACACAATGCAGCAGGAAGTTACAGCTGTATATACATTTCATATATTTCTCAGTTGTAATTGTGGACACCGTTTTCTCGAAAAAATATAAAGAAGGCATACTGATTAGTTTATATAAATCAAATTCGCCTAAGCTATCATTTCAACAGGAAATAGGTGTTGTGGTCGACGTTTCAGTCTATCACGCTGTCGTCGGCTAGTCCATCTTCAGGACAGAGTAAAATAAAAATTGGTTGACCCTCTAAGATTAATGCCAAAGAAAAAATTGTTTTCAAATTTTCAAAGTTTGAATGAATTTTGCACAGAATAAATCATCAAAATATATCCAATATTTATTTCGTGCCAGGTGTGGTTCAATGGCACAAGGGCACTTGACTTACCCAAGCAGCGAAGCCTTTGCGAGTATGATGAGAGATTATTATATCTGTTTGTTGTTGATTTTTTCTCGTACGTGACAGAACTGTTCACACGAAGGATGGGTATCCATTGCTGGATGCCGATCAATCAATGGATAGCATCCAGCAATGCTGGATGCCGAATGCCAAGGGTGAAGGGTAGCAAAGTGAGTACTTTTGAGGAGCTCTATGATTTGCTTGCATGGTAGCACTTGTCTAGTAATTGTTTTCCAGAGCTACGCCAGTACCATATTGATAGCAAGCTAATTAACCCTAGGAAGCTTGCTGAGGAGGCTGACCGCTAGGTGAGTACCCGGGTCCACAAGGGTCATGAGGGAGACTTTTCCAACGGTGGCCAAGGTTCCCAGCTGAACGAGTCGGGGGAACAAGGGTTAACAGAGGGAGTTCAAGAAAGAGCCCCCAAGTAATTCCCAAGGGAACCAAGGGAAAGGTTCCCAGACTCCCCCTGAGAAGAAGCCAGAGGCCCTAACAGGTAAACCTATTCGCAAGGGCCCTCCTACCAGGTTTAAATGTGGTCTAGTGGGCCACTTTTGGTATGATCCCAAGTGTCCCCAGAGGGATCCAAATGCACCATCCGATGCACCACCCCGTCAGATGGCCAGTGTAGCCCTGGGAGGGGAGGAGATGGGTGCCCAAGGTGGGTGCGGTCCCGCAGAAATGTCCCTTGTCTCTTTAGATGATTTTGAGGTGGTTTCTAGGACCCAGCTGCCTGATAACACTAGGGAATACAGGCAGTAAGTGACCATCAATGACCATCAGGTGGAGGCTCTGATAGACACCGGAGCCAGTGTGACAGCTGTTAGTTGTCGTTTGGTGTCTAAGGAGCAGGTGATTCCCCCATGCATTCTTCTCTGTAGCTGTCGCTAACAACGCAGAGAGCCAGTGTAAGGTGGCTCAGGTTCCCTTTGAGTGGGGTGTGGTCTCAGGTACTCTCCAAGTAGCTGTGAGGCCAGCCATGCCTGTGGATTGTCTGTTGGGCAATGATTTAGAGAGCTCTCCTTGGGGTAAGGTGGAGAGATTATCTCATTTAGAGATGTTGGGTCTGCCTGAGTATGCGTTTGTGCCCACTCGGTATATGGCATCCAGTAAGGGGGTTCAAAAGGACCTGGAGCCTGAAAGAATGGCCCAGGTACCTACCTTAAAGAGAAGAGGAAGGGGGTGCAGGAAAACAGCCCCCACAGTATCCACTGTCCAGGAGGAGGCAGACCTTGAGTGGGGTGCACTGGAACCTACAGGGGAACAAGTGGCCAAACGGGGGGACCTGCCTGAGCTGACCCATTGGCAGCAAGAAGGAGGACCCTCCAGGGAGGAATTCTGTGAGAACAGAAGAAGTGCCCTTCTCTTGTGGGTTTGCTGCAACAGGCCACAAACCAGGCAGCAGGTGATCGGTCTGGATCACATTGGATCTGCTGGAAGAAATCGTCTCCTGTATAGTGAGCCCAAGGTTGCCGAGTCTGTGTCAGCCCCTGTGCTGGTGGTACCCCAGTGCCTCAGAGCCTTCCTACTGGGTTTGGCTCATGATTTAACTTTAGCTGGACATCTGGGGCAGGACAAAACCTTTGAAAGGCTTGTCACCTCCTTTTATTGGCCCCAGATGTGCAGGAGTTCAGACACGCATTGCAGGACTTGTCAGACTTGCCAGGCAAGTGGGAAGAGTGGGAAGAAGCACAAGGCTCCTCTCCAGCCCTTCCCTGTGGTCCGCACCCCCTTTGAAAGGATGGGCATTGACATTGTTGTGCCTCTGGACCCCAAGACAGCAATGGGCACTAAGTTTATCCAGGTCTTGGTGGACTATGCTACCCAGTACTGGGAAGCCATCCCTCTCAGTACAATGACGGCCCCGTGGTGGGACGTGCATTGATGGGGATTTTCTCCCGTGTGTGGTTCCCCAGAGAGGTGGTGACAGACCATGGCATAGACTTAATTTCCAAGTATATGAAGTCACTGGGGCAGGGGTGTGGAGTGGCTTATAAGTTCACCACTCCTTATCACTCCCAAAGTAATGGTCCCGTTGAGAAATTCAACCGGACCCTCAAAGGCATGATTATGGGTCTTGAAGAACCTATGAAGCATAAGTGTGACGTCCTCTTGCCATGCCTTATCTTTGCTTACAGGGAGGTGCCACAGAAGTCCTTAGGGTTCAGCACCTTTGAACTGCTGTATGGTCACCCTGTAAGAGGACCTCTGAGTTTGGTAAAGGAAGGCTGGGAGAAAGCTCCCAGGAGACCTCCCAGGATGTATATAGTTACATACTGGTCTTCAGAAACCAAGCCCGGCGTTTCAGGCAACTTGCTCAGGTGAATCTGGAAGCCAGCCAGGAAAAGATGAAGCAGTGGTACGATCAGAATGCCACTCTGATTGATCTTCAGCCTGGTCAGAAAGTTTGGGTCATGGCCCCAGTGGAGTCCTGTGTGCTCCAGGATAAGTGGACCGGACGATTTGAGGTGGTGAGGGGCAAGAGTGATGTTACCTACTTGGTATACTTGCGATCTTCCATGAACCCTTTGCGGGTCCTTCATGTCAACTGCCTAAAGCCCCACTTAGAAAGGTCAGAAGTGGGCATGCTCCTATCACAGATGGTGGAATGGAGGGGGAGACAGAACCTCTTCCTGACCTCCTGTCTGAAACAGAGCAAGATGGGTCAGTGGATGGTGTAAACATCTCTTCCACCCTGACCCCTGAGCAGCAGAATGACTGTCACCAACTGTTGGGACAATCCTCTGATCTGTTCTCCCTGGTTCCTGGTGTCACTGAGTGGTGCATCCATGATGTAGACACTGGGGACAGTCCTCCTATTAAGCACAAAGCTTACAGAGTGACTGACAGGGTCAGAGCTCACATCAAGGAAGAGGTCTCCAAGATGTTTGCTTTAGGGGTGATCGAGTCCTCTAACAGCCTTTGGGCTAGCCCAGTGGTCTGGGTCCCAAAGGCTGCCGCGCCTGGTGCCACACCCAACTCCGGTTATGCGTGAAGTACAGAGTACTCAATTCAGTCACCAAGACTGACGCGCACCCCATCCCCAGAGCTGATGAGCTCATTGATCGGCTAGGGGATGCCCGATACCTCAGTACGTTTGACTTGACGTCTGGATACTGGCAGATCGACTTAACTGATGGGGCCAAAGAGAGGTCAGCATTCTCCATACCAGATGGGCACTACCAATTCCGGGTTATGCCCATTGGGATGAAGATTGCCCCTGCCACCTTTCAGAGGTTGGTCGACCAGGTGTTGGCTGGACTGGAAGATTTCAGTGCCGCCTACCTGGATGAAATTGAGTGTTCAGCGCCAGTTGGGAAGAACATATGCGCCACCTCTGGAAAGTGTTGATGGCGCTGTTGAGGATTCAAAAAGGGGGTGGTGATGAACAGAGTGTCTGAATTAAGCAGACCACTCTTACCCAGTCAAGAGATCAGGGCTTGATCCATCACCGTTATTTAGCTCACTGCATCACCCCAGTTTAGAACCTGGCTATATGAAAATTAGTCTGACCCAGTGCCTCATGGGAACAGGGCAGACCAAACTACCAAGCCAATACTTCACCGGATAGGAGACAAGCTTCCGGGGACCGGTTTCTGGCATTTCAGCCGTCGTCGGCCCGGCTTGCTTGAATCCTGGTGGTGCAGTGAGCAAGAGACTCATGTCTGAGTATACCCTGCCACACTTGTGGTGGCCAAAAACGATTCAAAAAGGGGGTGGTGATGAACAGAGTGTCTGAATTAAGCAGACCACTCTTACCCAGTCAAGAGATCAGGGCTTGATGCATCACCGTTATTTAGCTCACTGCATCACCCCAGTTCAGAACCTGGCTATATGCAAATTAGTCTGACCCAGTGCCTCATGGGAACAGGGCAGACCAAACTACCAAGCCAAAACTTCACCGGAAAGGAGACAAGCTTCCGGGGACCGGTTTCTGGCATTTCAGCCGTCGTCGGCCCGGCTTGCTTGAATCCTGGTGGTGCAGTGAGCAAGGGACTCATGTCTGAGTATACCCTGCCACACTTGTGGTGGCCAAAAACGATTCAAAAAGGGGGTGGTGATGAACAGAGTGTCTGAATTAAGCAGACCACTCTTACCCAGTCAAGAGATCAGGGCTTGATCCATCACCGTTATTTAGCTCACTGCATCACCCCAGTTCAGAACCTGGCTATATGCAAATTAGTCTGACCCAGTGCCTCATGGGAACAGGGCAGACCAAACTACCAAGCCAATACTTCACCGGATAGGAGACAAGCTTCTGGGGACCGGTTTCTGGCATTTTAGCCGTCGTCGGCCCGGCTTGCTTGAATCCTGGTGGTGCAGTGAGCAAGGGACTCATGTCTGAATATACCCTGCCACACTTGTGGTGGCCAAAAACGATTCAAAAAGGGGGTGGTGATGAACAGAGTGTCTGAATCAAGCAGACCACTCTTACCCAGTCATGAGATCAGGGCTTGATCCATCACCGTTTTTTAGCTCACTGCATCACCCCAGTTCAGAACCTGGCTATATGCAAATTAGTCTGACCCAGTGCCTCATGGGAACAGGGCAGACCAAACTACCAAGCCAATACTTCACCGGAAAGGAGACAAGCTTCCGGGGACCGGTTTCTGGCATTTCAGCCATCGTCGGCCCGGCTTGCTTGAATCCTGGTGGTGCAGTGAGCAAGGGACTCATGTCTGAGTATACCCTGCCACACTTGTGGTGGCCAAAAACGATTCAAAATATAGCCAGGTTCTGAGCTGGGATGGTGCAGTGAGCTAAAAAACGGTGATGGATCAAGCCCTGATCTTTGGACTGGGTAAGAGTGGTCTGCTTGATTCAGACACTCTGTTCATCACCACCCCCTTTTCTGAATCGTTTTTGTCCACCATAAGCGTGGAAGGGTATACTCAGATGTGAGTCCCTTGCTCATTGCACCATCAGGATTCAAGCAAGCCGGGCCGAAGACGGCTGAAATGCCAGAAACCGGTCACCGAAAGCTTGTTTCCTTCCCAGCATAAGAATTGGCTTGGTAGTTTGGTGTTCCCTGTTCCCATGATGCACTGGGCCAGGGACAGACTAATTTGCATATAGCCAGGTTCTGAGCTGGTATGGTGCAGTGAGCTAAAAAGCGGTGATGGATCAAGCCCTGATCTTTGGACTGGGTAAGAGTGGTCTGCTTAATTCAGACACTCTGTTCATCACCACCCCCTTTTCTGAATCATTTTTGTCCACCATAAGCGTGGAAGGGTATACTCAGGTGTGAGTCCCTTGCTCATTGCACCATCAGAATTCAAGCAAGCCGGGCCGAAGACGGCTGAAATGCCAGAAACCGGTCCCCGGAAGCTTGTTTCCTTCGCAGCATAAGAATTGGCTTGGTAGTTTGGTCTTCCCTGTTCCCATGATGCACTGGGCCAGGGACAGACTACTTTGCATATAGCCAGGTTCTGAGCTGGGATGGTGCAGTGAGCTAAAAAATGGTGATGGATCAAGCCCTGATCTTTGGACTGGGTAAGAGTGGTCTGCTTAATTCAGACACTCTGTTCATCACCACCCCCTTTTCTGAATCAATGGCGCTGTTGAGAGCAGGTCTCACGATCAAGGCGAGTATGTGCCAGATCCGTCAGGGTTCCGTGGTGTACTTTGGGCACCAGGTAGGAAGCGCCAGGGTGCTCCCCTATAGCCTTAGATTGATACCATCCTGGCCTGGGAACCCCCCAAAACCCAGACGCAGGTGAGAGCTTTTTTTTAGGACTCACAGGTACCACAGGAGGTTCGTCAAGGGGTATTGCAACATTGTTGCACCCTTGACTGAGCTGACTTCCAGGAATTAGCCCAAGAAAGTGAACTGGACTGACACCTTTCAGAAAGCTTTTGACACCCTGAAGACTGCCATGTGCACAGCACCCGTGCTTCAGGTGCCAAACTTCTCAAAACTATTCATTGTTCAGACAGACGCTTCAGAGCATGGTGTGGGGGCTGTTCTTTCACAGATGAATGAGGAGGGCCATCGACCAACCAGTAGCCTTCATCAGTAGGAGGTTACGTCCACGGGAACAGAGGTGGAGTGCAATTGACCGTGAGGCATTTGCTGTGGTCTCGACACTGAAGAAGTTAAGACCATACTTGTTTGGGACTCACTTCCTGGTTCAGACCGACCGCAGGCCCCTCAGATGGTTGATGCAGATGAGGGGTGAGAATCCAAAGTTGTTGAGGTAGTCCATTTCCCTACAGGGGAAATACTTCATGGTGGAACACCACCCTGGTACAGAACACGCCAATGCTGATGGTCTTTCCAGATTTTTCCGCCTTAGTGAAGAGAACTCCCAAGGGGATGGGTAGTTCTCTCCACATTTCAGCTGGAGGGGACACAGGTTAGGCCTGGTACCATTGGCGTGAGTCTCCCTTCCATTTTTTGCTGTTGTCTCCTGTGTGTTTGATATGTCTTTGCTGGTTTAGTTGCTTTGGGCACTGTGCCACTGCTATTCAGTGCCACAGTGCAAGTGCTCCCTATTGTAAATTGTTGTAATGGATTAGTGACTCCATGATTGGCTTATTTGATTCCCTTGTCAGACCCTAGTATCGTGTGTACCCAGGGCCTGTAGATCAAATGCTGCTGGTGGGCTTGCAGCACTGATTGTGCCACCCACAGAAGTAGCTTGTAAAGTGTGTCTCAGACCTGCCGTTGCAGAGCCTGTCTGCAGTCTAATACTGCCATGCCGACTTGGTAGGTGCACCCACTTACCAGTCCCTAAACCTTCCTTTTTCCACATGTTAGCCACCCCTAAGGTAGGCCCAAGGGCAGAGTGCATTGTAAGTAAAAGGTAGGGGATGCCCTGGTGTGTGTGTCATGTCCTGATAGTGAATTACAGCCAATTACGTTTTTCACTATTGCAAGGCTACTTGTCCCATAGGCCAGAATAGGCAGTTTGATTATAACATCCTATAATCCTAACTGACCCAGGGAACATGGTAGAAAAACAAATTTAGTATACCTGAACTCAGAATGTTAAAATACATCTTTTAGTGAAGATGATTTTTACATTCTGTGTTTGAAAATACCACTTTTAGAAAGTAGGTATTTTCTTATCTAACAATCCAGCCTGCCTCTGATAGGTTGGTTATTGCATGTCTGGTATGTGAGTGACAGGAGGGCTCCAGCAGTCTGATGAGTCACGGCTGGACTGAATAGGACCTTGGCTGCATAGAGAGTGGGGGGCGCAGATTTCCTTTCACTCCCTTGAGCCCTCAGAGAATAGAGAGCAGGGGGAGGAGATTTCCTTTCAGCTACCTGGGCCTGGTCTGCTTTCAACAATGCTGTCTCCATCTCGTGCCAGGAAGCTACACAGAACTGGTTTTGGCTAGGCACAGGCAGCCTACATCTTCAGAGACCAAAGAATTTACTAGTATAAATAATGGGTCCCAGACCCCAAGACTTTAGATCACATCTGGGAATCAAGACAAACCTTTGCCAAGGAGAAGAACCATACAAAGCTGAGGGAGTTGACTGCCCCTGTGCCAGTGTGCTATTTTCTGGGGTTGGCCTGCAATGGTTGCTTATTTGCCAAGGAAATGAACTTTTATTGAACTTTCATCATCTTGTACAAAAAGAATATCAAAGGGCTTGAATTGTGCTTGCCTCCTGCTGAAATCTCAGGGATACAAGACTTCACCAGCAGTTCCCCACTGAATTTCCTTGCTGGAAATTCTGTCTGCAGAAGCCTGTGTATTGTTGGGAGCTGGAAGTGCGACTCAAAGAGAAGAAGTGTGTTGCATCCGCAGCTGTTGCCGTCGCATCATCGGAGAAGCGTGTCGCCACCTCAAGGGTCGCTATCGCATCACTGGAGAAGCATGTCTCCGTTGCAGCTGTTTATTGTAGCATCACCGGAGAAGGGTGTCGCCACTGCAAGGGCCGCCATCGCATCACCGGAGAAGCGTGTCGCAGGGCATGTCGTTGCTCAGAAGTTCCAGGGTCGCCACCCGGCCATCGGGCATGCACGCATCGCCTTCACGTCATCGCATCAAAGACGTCATCTTGTCGCATCGCACCGGAGCATCACATTGCATCGAGGCACCATCTTGTCTCATCGCAACTGGAACGCAACACGAGATCGACGCATCACCTCCTCTCCGCTAAGGAACAGATGCATCGCCTACCATGAGCAAGCACTGAGGAACAGACACAATGCCTCCCCCGAGGCAAGGAACCGAAGCATTGTTCCCCCTGCGAACCTTTTGTTTAACTTGCGTAACACATTCAAAGGTACTCTGTGAGAAAGGTGTCGCATTTACCATCATCTGTGAACTAAGCTATTTCTACCATCTAAAAGTCATTTTTCTTAATACTGTATTGTTGATTTTTGTCGTTTTGGGTCTTGTGTTAAGTCTTTATAAAGAATACTTATTTTTATAAAAGCTGTGTGGTGTCCATCTGTAGCGTTTTCACTGTATTACTGTATGTGTTTACAATTGCTTTACACACTGCATCTGAGATAAGTCTTCCTGCTCAAGCCAAGCTACCACAGGGTTGAGCAGGAGTTATTTTAGGAGTGTAGCCCCATTCCCCCGACTAGAAGCAAGGGTCCCTATTTGGACAAAGGTGCAAACCATTGCCAACTAGAGACCCTAGTTCTAACACTCTGCAATCTCGGTGCTGAAACCTACACCCAAAACAAAGAATGAAATGCAATAGCAATTCAAACTATGACCCTCTTTGTGGAGGCATGGATCAGGGGCATCAAAAGCAACTGCATGACCTATAGATTTACAGATTTCAGAAGCTCATAAATTCATCCTTTCTCTGTCAATGGTATGAGTACCATTGACTTGGGAAATAAGACTGTACATCATATGTAAAGGCCACTTTAGAAAATGTGTGTTTTTCATGAGACAGTTATGTGAAGTAGGTTATGGAACGCATTACAAAGAAGCTAGCCAGCCAGAAATTACTAGGGAGGTCTCTGCTGCATGAAATGCTCCAAATATATTGATTCAAAACTTTACCAAGTTACACAGATGGTAAAGTGATTGCTGTGTAGCCAGAGACCCAGAAGGTCCAATTCCTATATGCTATCACTCGGTCTGTGGTCCTAATGCAGGGACCCTTAAAAGCTTTCTATTTCAGTTAGAAAGTTCAGCAGATTACATATGTATTTTACCCGACTGCTAAACTTCAAATGTAACATGCGAGTACATATTTTAATATCTGAGGGGTCAATGGAAACTTTCATCCGTTAGGAATTACAGAAATAGTGCCTTCATATTGAGTTACTACATGTCTTGATATTATTGGGATTTTTAAAGTGGAATTAGGAATTAAAATACATATCACTGTACAACGACCAGTCTGAAATTCCACAATCCATAAAATTCCTCTTATAGAGGGGCAGCTGAGAAACATAGTTCATGGGAGGCACTGCTTTCCCACTAACAGGAAAATAAAATCCAAGGTGCGCGTTTCCGGACAAGGAAAAAATAGAGTGCTGTGAGTGTCTCCACCGTCCTTCACCCACTCAGGAAACAAGATGAACATTACTCAGAGTTCTGCAGGGATGTCCACTATTACAACCCTTCTTCAGCTGCCTGCCCATCACATGGAAGGTAGCGAGTGAAACACACTGTCTGTTCTGACAACTTGTGTGTGTGTTAGGGTTCTCAAACATCTGGATTTTCAGCATGGTGCCTGTGTTTACATTGTTAAATCCGTTCTACCGGATTTCAGCCCCGTTCTCTGGTTATGGTCTGGCTTGACAGCACATTTGTCACCAGACAATGATGTGAGAAATACTAATGAAGAGCTTCAACTCCGCCCACTTGTTGGGAGCCAGGACTATGTTTTGATTGGACAGAAGTAGTGTGCCTCCGCAAAAACGTGCTTGCCCCCTACACAGCTGTGATCATTTTGTTTATCTATCCTGCTGTCTGAGCTTGAACTTTCAGGAGCACACACATTACAATGGACAGCTAATAAAGTGTCTTAAATAACTTGAAAATGTATTTTGTTTGGGAGGAGGGCAGTTATTAATCTACATGGATTTTGAAGTTGGGCTTGGCAGTGCAACTGTCACCTCACCTTTTATACTACACTGATATTATTCTACCGTTCTATGAGTTCACACAAATACATATTCATCCCCATGCTATTTACTTGTATTCCTTTACATTGCCATGCGAGAGTCTTTAAAAAGTCAGACCTATTGGCGTTGTCAATGCTTGTTTTAGTTAGTTCGGGTGGACCACAGACAACCATTCCTAGACACAACAGACACCCTTATTAGTGGAAGAAACGGAAGGAGGCCGCACATCTCACTCTCAGGGAGGGATCAGTTATGACTTGTGAGGAGCTAGCCCTGCACTAGTTGTCAGATGTCAACACAGCTGGAAACTTGCACCTTACTTTCAAGAACTGAGTATAGAGGTGGGGAAGTGGGAAGGTACACAGCACTGGTAGGCCAAGAAATAATGGATATGAAAGAGTTCTAACTGCCTGAGCTCCAAAGGTCTTGAGGTGATACAAAAGAACACAGTCAGATCACTGCATCAGTTACTTACTGTACGGGATGCCTTATCCTTTTTTCTATACAGTAAAAACAACATTCAAAGCATATTATATGTACTGTCGTTTGGTATACATATGTAGGTGTCTGTGTGTAGTTGTATTAATATGGCCATTTGGATAGCACACAATGCAAATTGAGGGCCATATTATCAAGTAAGGGCGATACATTATCGCCGCTTTTATCGGCAGGAAACTGCCGCTAAAGCGGTGATAATAGGCTTGATAATATGCCCTTGTAAATTCCCATAGAAGCCCAGGTTCTGGCGTTAACCTGGGCTTCTATAGGAATTCATAAGGGCATATTATCAAGTCCATTATCGCCGCTTTAGCGGCAGTGTCCTGATAAAAGCGGCGATAATGTATCTCCCTTTCTTAATAATATGGCCCTGAATTCCTCCAGAAATGCAATATTGTGTGTTAATTATTGTGTGACCATTACTATCCTACTCGGTGAGACTCATTCTATCTACTCCAGACCGTCTCTGCATTCAGTATAATTCCTATTTTACAGGACATTATCACATCCAAAAGTGCAGTAATACCACTTCCCTCCACTGGAAAGCCATGATCATTAGCAAGAGCAAAAAATGCAGCTAGTTTTGCACCAACAGAAACAAGCAAGAAGCACCATTTATGAATGGCATGAGATGAATCGAAATTTGCCTAGCTAGTGTAACAGTAAGTTTCAATTCTATTAAGGACACGGAGGCGAGGATTATGCTTTTCTTTCTCCGCCATTTATTAACAATGCAAAATCACAGCAGCCCAAGAAAAGCTGTTATAGGAACAAAATTATCTTTTTCCAAGAAACTTGAGAAAAAACACCAAGTATCATAAATTTAGCACAAACATCTCTGAAACAAACTACAAGTCCCAGTAATCCAACTTGTAAGGACCCGAGGACAGTCCCTTCACAGTGTCCATTATCCCTAGATAGGAAGTCCCCTCTCTCTGTCCTTCCTCTTTCTTCGCTGCTCACGCAGCCAGTTAAGTGTTTATTTTTTTACTCCTGGGGTGATGTAGTGTTTCTGCCTCAGGTTGGGGGTTTACTGTGTGTATTTTGGGGTTCTGTTGGTGCGCTATTACAGCTTTTGCCTTTTCAGAGCCCCGAGTGCATCGTGGGAGCGGTTTTCCGCTTCTTTCGCGACTTTTATTCCCAATTTGCTGCGCGGTGTGTATTGGCCGCTAGAGGGCACTGCGGCGTCTCGTTGGTCTTTAGCGTGGTTTCTCCTCAGAGGAGCCGCGCTGAGGAGACCAACGAACGCGGAGCCTTGCCCTAGTGTCCCCTCACATACGCCCGGTGTTGTCTGGGTCTGTAGCCCTCACTTAAGTGATCCTTTTGTCACATTTGAACGCCCTTCAAGGGGTCTGTATTGCGGTTTTACCGCGTTTATTCCGGTTTTGCCGGTTTCAGCACTCCATAGCTCCTGGTGTGGTAGCGCGCTGTGGGGGGGCAGACCTGGTCCCTTGCGATGGGTCGGCGCCTGCCATAGAATAAAAGTCAACTTTGAGAGCACAGACATGTAAATGTAAATGTATTGCGATTTATATAGCGCACGTATCACCCGAAGGAATCAAGGCGCTTGCCTTGGGAACCCGTCCTGGTATTCCCCTGTGAGATAACCCCAGCAGGGTATCCACAAGGTGAAAGCCAGGCATCCCGCCGCGAGGGGCCGTAGTGGAGATTAAGCAAGCTATTGCCCAGAGTCGCAGAGTGTGAACCCGTGAGTCGAGTAGGCACCGGAACGAGAATTATCGAGTCCGTGGAATTTTTGAGCCCAAGACCCGCAGAGGCGGGGAATTGAACCCTGGTCCAGGACCGATCTCAGCTTCCGGGTCTGCCGCCTCTAACCCCTGAGCCACACTTCTCCACAAGCTGAGTTCGTCACGGCCGTTGGAACGTTTGCACGCGGGGATAATTTCCCCGCTGTGCTGAACGTTCCAAAACGGGTGTGGCTGTGACAAGCTCAGCTCGTCATGAGTGCAGCTCCACTGTGCCTCATGATGAGCTGAGCTCGCCACAAGCACAGCAGCGCAGCGCGCAGCCCCCATGCCCCGCACAGCGGGGGGAAAACACCCCGCAGTGAAGGGGTTAAACCAGGGGTCTCCAAACCGGTCTGGAAGGCTGGATCCATGCCAGATTTTTAAAATTACTACATGTATCTCAATGGAGATATCCAAAAAATCTGGCATGGATCCGGCCCTCCAGGACCGGTTTGGAGACCCCTGGGTTAAACAAAGGCAATAAACCATACAGCTGTAAATCAGTCTATAGGAAATGTTACATAAAACAATGAGGACTGCAGGGAGAAGGAGTCACATGCCATCCATACTAGTAGGCAGTATATTTGAAGAGTATCCAAACTCAAAACTCAGGATATAAAATGTTCCATAATAGTTGGGGTTTGCTTTACACAGAAGAACCCAAACAACTCCCTTTTTTGAAACATTAGGATAATGAAAGATTGAGGAAAGAATGTAACATTCTACCCTATACCAGTTTCCATGCATCTCTTTGATGACAGTAGGAAAGTAACCTATGAAATGCAAGTCAGAAAAGAATCTCTGTGACAAACTCAGTAATCCACATAAAATACAAGGGCATATTAGCAAGGGCAGTTTCGCCGCTTTAGCTGGACTTTTTGCCTCTAAAGTGACAATATTTTTATCGCCCTATCAGCAAGCTGTTGCTAATAGCTGTTAGCGACAGCTTCATGGTGAAAGCGATCATTTTGGGTGCCGCTTCGCATGTGAGTGATATTTATCACTAATGACATGCAAAGTAGGCGTTCCCAACCAAAAGTCTACAAAAACGGCAACTAACAGACCTACAACCCATTAGCAATGAGGCCCTGGACCCAGTTAGCGATGACAAAAGTCGTGCTAACAGCATTCATCATTGGTATTTTTACACCTGCTCAGAACATTATTTACCAATGGGAGGTGGATTGTGGGGCTGAATCCACCAGGGCATACCAGCAAGCATTCCCCTATCGCTGGCCTATTTGCGCTGGATTCCATGCGATGAACAGGCGATTTCGCCCCTATAGTTGGATTAATTATAGCATTTGAGATAAGCATGGCTAATAACGCACTATCTCAGCGATAAACTCAAGCGATAGCTGGCGATAGAGAAATGTGCGCTAAGCACGCTTTGCGATATTTATCGTAAAGTGTTGCTAATATGCCCCACAGTTCTCTGATCTTCATGGTAGAAGTTCTTTACAGCAGGTGCATTAACACTCAGGGCTACGTTATGATGAATCAAAGCTGCAGCTAGACAAAACTGATCACACTTCTGCAGGAACATTAATCATCAGCGTTATCTTGATATTTTTATTGTTGCCTGAGAATTGTTGGGCATACTAGGAATTCTGCAGCTGGTCCTTCTAAGCCCTTATTATTTCTAAACACAGCACCCCCCAAGGTCAGCACCAGGCATGGCTGCACCGGTCACACCGCCCTGGCTCTAGGGCAACCCACCTAAGTGCTTAAGACCTTTCTTCATCCAGTTTCTCGTAATGATCTCTCCCCTGTTGAAAAGAAGTACACTCATGTGTTCTTTGCAGCTCTTTTTATATAACCATGTACCTGTACCTCCCTCCCTCCCCCCACACACATCCAAAATAACACCCATAGCTGGTGGCATAGATGACAGATTTATAGAACGCCTATAAATACCTGTGGATTTTTACGTTTAAAACATCACAGACCTCAATAACATTTCAAGTTTCGAAAGTTGATGGTGTTTCTTTCACCATATATTTTTCATATCACCATGTTTTGATGTTGTCTAATTATGCTAAAATCATTAATCGTTAGAACATTAATAAATGCTGAAATAAGCAAACATAATGTGCACTAGGTACTCTCTGAAGAAGAAATCAATTTAGTAATGATATGTAAATGATTGCTTTTATTATTTATGGGATGTAATAAGCCACCCTTGCTATTTGACGTCTGATGTCTTGTATTGTAGAGTAGGATCTGCAAAAATGAAGCATAATGAGCTTGTTATCTAAACTAATTAAATGTAATTGAATTATTAAAGATGTTTTTAGCCAAACCTAATTATTATGTATATGTTCTTTTGGAGTGTTACACCTTCATCAAGGAATTTATTAATTTTATGTAAGTGATTGCTGTTAATATCTCAGGATTCAGTATGCCACTTATGCTGCTTGAAGACTGACCTCTTATATTACAGAGTGGGTTCTTCAGAAATAAAACATAATTAGCCTGTCATAAAAATTAATTAAAAAGAAAAATAATTGAATAATTAAAATGACTTTATTTAATCAAATCTAAATATAGTTGGTTATTTCCTATGGTGTGTTGAAGCTTAATCAAGAAACCATATGCTTCTAACAAATAGAAAAAAGTGCCAGTTCAATTTAAGCTAATTTAATTCAAACTTTCCAGCAACTCACAGGGCCAAGGTCACCAGGTTTCATCACCAAAGATTTCCACTTTTAGCCACTCCTTTATTGACTCAGTTGTTTGCACATAGGGCAAATTGATCAGCTTAATAAAGGTACATGCGAAAATATAACTAATACAATGCCCCATGCATCTCAAACTTCATCTAATTAGAAAACACACACTACTAATCTGCTGGGGAAGTTACAGCGGGTGCAGAATATGGCCGCCAAGTTGGCTCTTTCCCGCCCTAGGTCTAGCTCTTCCACTTTAGCTCTAAGAGAGCTACACTGGCTCCCGGTACATCTGCGAGTGCTGTATAAAGCCGCCTGCTTGGTGTTTAAGGCAGTACACCAACAGGGCCCAGTACCTTTGCAGAATATGTTTGCCTGGTACTCTGCCTCGCGGCCCCTCTGCTCTTCTTCGGCACAGCTACTTGTAGTTCCGAGGTTCCAGAGAGTTAGGATGGGTGGCCGCTCATTTAGTGTTGCAGCGGCCAAACTTTGGAACTCCCTGCCTCTCTCATTGCGAAACCACAGGGACTACTTGCCGTTTAAGAAAGCGCTAAAAACGCATCTTTTTCCTAAAATTGATTGAGCAGTGAAAAGTGCAACCGCCAAAGTTCAAAGCGCCAGGATGCCCTTGGGGTGACAGGACCGCGCTCTACAAGTATACAAAATAAATAAATAAATAAATACTAGCATTCTAGCGAACACTATTATTCACCTTGTCACTTTTCACCCCACCTTTCACTGGAACACTTACACAATTTCCCAAAAAAAGTTGGTCTTGACTCACTTATACAATATAGAACATAAACATATTTTGATATCCTACATGTGTGCCTGTCTGTTAGCTAGGGAAACCCAGGCATGGAACCATTGTACTACCTAACTATAATTGCCCAGGTTCCCAGGAACACAAGGTTGCCCATATTTCTGTACTAGACTTGATGAATTATATTGTCAACCAGATGCTAATGAGTAAAGTTGCTTCTCATGATTCTTCATATGCAAAATTGACACACCTGCCTTTCTAACTTCAAGGAATGAAGACTATTAGATTACTGACTTTCAGGAAAGTGATATACCGTTTGTTTGTCCCAGTGAACCAGAACTGTGAGTATTTAAGAAATTCAGAAAACAGAATGCCGCAACATCAACTCAAACTTATCAAACCTGAGTAAAACAATTGCTCATCTGAAACAGGAAAAAAGAAAGCTGAACAAACACTTCTTCTTTTCATGACATATTTTTGCCCTACACACGAAGACTCTGATTCACAAAGGTAACTTACACCTTTTAGTAAGTTTACTCTTTTGAGTAAGCTTACTACTTTACAGTGTTCACAAACTGGACTTCTGTAGTAACTTGCACTTTTGTAGTATGACCAGCACTACACATGGCTTACCACTGGTACTGCAACACCATCCAAAAGAAAATAGTGGAGATAGGAACTTACTACAAAGTGTAAGTTATTACAAGAGTGAAATTTGTGAATATCACATAGCAGTACGATTTGTGGTACTACTCTAGTACTACAAAACATTCACAAAGTGCAGTTTGTGAATCAGGCCCATAGTCTCAGGCAAAAGAAGCAACATTTTAATGCTCCTACTTGCTGCATATAATACAGTTGCTAGACCTGTCAGCCTTAGGGTGGTCTTCCCCCAAAGTTTGTGCCTTCCCCCTTTATTTTTCCTGATCTCGTTTTTGCTTGCACTAGGACTCTGTAAATGTATTTGAGCTTATATAGCGCACAGCTACCCACAAAGGGTTTCCCGGCGCTTGCTTAGGGAACCCGTCCTGGTATTCCCCTGTGAGATAACCCCGGCAGGGTATCCACAAGGTGAAAGCCAGGCATCCCGCCGCGAGGGGCCGTTGTGGAGATTAAGCAAGCTATTGCCCAGAGTCGCAGAGTGTGAACCCGTGAGTTGAGAAGGCACCGGAGCGAGAATTATCGAGTCCGTGGAATTTTTGAGCCTAAGACCCGCCGAGGCGGGGAATTGAACCCTGGTCCAGGGCCGATCTCAGCTTCCGGGTCTGCCGCCTCTAACCCCTGAGCCACACTTCTCCACACTCCTGTTCACTGTACTACTGCTAACCAATGCTAAAGTGCATGTGTTCACATCTTACAACCTGGTAACATTTGCTTTTCCCCAATTGGCATATTTAATGTACCTATAAGTCCCTAGTAAAGTGGTACTACATGCACGCAGAGCCTGTAAATTAAATGCTACTAGCAGGCCTGCAGCACTTATTGTGCCACCCAGCTGAGTAGCCCATTGAACATGTCTCATCCCTGCCATTGCAGCCTGTATTTGCAGTTTTAAACTGCCAAATAGACGTAGCAAAATAAAATGTTTCCCACGGCCAAACCTGCCTTTTTTATACACATAACTCACCCCTAAGGTAGGCCCTGGCCAGCCCAGAAGGCAGGGTGCAGTTTATTTGAAAAGCTGGACATGTACTTTTAAGCTTTACAGGTCCCGGTAGTAAAAAACTCTTAAATTCCCTTTTCCCTAATGCAAGACCTACTTCTCCAATAGAATAACACTGTAGTTGCCTTATTACTTTTAATAAGGGGTTGATTCCGATCTCGCTCGGAAGGCCTACAAATCGGATTTGGCTCCACTGGATCCTATTCGTAGCCCCTTGTTTCCGACTGAATTGTACACAGGTCTGAACGACCAAGTACGATGCGAAGATCGCAAACGCGCCAAGTGAATCTTTTCTTAACGCGATCATGCCCGTACGACTCGTTCGTAGACGAATCGTGCAACGCATGGAGCCGGATTCCGACCGAGCAAGTACGACGCACGATTCAGACAGCTGCTTCGCCTTGCTCTCAGTAAGACTAAACGGCTGTCGAAAGTGTACTTGGTGGATCATAGTAGGCCTCCCTTCAACTGGGGCCCCCCGAATATGTCACAGGGGTGCCCATGGGTCCCCCCTATCCAAGCATGCACTGTGTGGCGGTCACCGGTACACAGACAAAATATCGAGTTTTAAATATCGATATACAATAATATCGAAGTTTAAATATCGATGGGACAAAATATCGAAGGTAAGTAATATCGACAGTCTTAATATCGATATTAGTATGATATCAGTAATATCGAAGTTTTAAATATCGATGTCAATAATATCGAAATAAATAACTTCGATGTTACTAATATCAATTTTTAAATAAATTTAGTGTATATTATATTGTATTTATTATGTTTTTTTATTTATTTTTAATGTAATTTATTTAAATATTGTCTTTTACTACTGTAGCGGGTTGTGGGTTTATAGGGGAATAGGGTGGGAAGTAATTTAATTATGTTAAATTAATTATTAATTAGTAGAATTATTAATTAATTAATTGAGAATTAATTTTTAAATAATTTTAATTAATTGATTAATTGATACATATGTTCTGTAGCGGGTTATGGGTTTATAGGGGAATAGGGTGGGAAGTAATTTAATAATAATTAATTAATTAATATATGTTTGTACATATTTTAATTAATAATTAATTGGCAATTAATTTATATAAATTAGTTAATTAATTAATATAATTTTGTACATATTTCTAATTATTTATTAGTTGGTAATTAATTAATATTAGTTAATTACATTAATTATAGTAATTTTTTATATATAATTTTTTGTTATTCTTAATTAATTGGGAAAAATAATAATTATTAAATTAAATTAATTCCAGCTAATGTGCTAATATATTTACTTTATTGTTATTGTTAATTAATAATTAATTGGTAATTAAATAATATTAATTAATTTTTGGTAAAGGAGTATTTTTAGGGTTCAGGGTCAGTTTTCAGTTTTTGGGTAAAGGGGTATTTTTAGGGTTCAGGGTCAGTTTTCAGTTCTTGGGTAAAGGGGTATTTTTAGGGTTCTGGGTCAGTTTTCAGTTTTTGGGTAAAGGGGTATTTTTAGGTTTCAGGGTCAGTTTTCAGTTTTTGGGTAAAGGGGTATTTTTAGGGTTCAGGGTCAGTTTTCAGTTTTTGGGTAAAGGGGTATTTTTAGGGATAAGGGTCAGTTTTCAGTTCTTGGGTAAAAGGGTATTTTTAGGGTTCAGGGTCAGTTTTCAGTTTTTGGGTAAAGGGGTATTTTTAGGGTTCAGGGTCAGTTTTCAGTTTTTGGGTAAAGGGGTATTTTTAGGGTTCAGGGTCAGTTTTGGGTTTTTGGGGTACAGGGATATTTTTAGGGTTCAGGGTCAGTCTTGGGTTTTTGGGGTACAGGCGTACAGGGTAAAAACAAAAACAAATTACATTAAATCAATTAAATTACATTAAAAAAATAAAATTACATTAAATTATTAAGTGTTTTATTTATTTTAAATGTATATGTATTAGTTTTAATTTTGTTTTAATATTTTTATTTAATATTTGTAAAATTATATGTATTTTAACATTATTTTTACATTATTATTAAAAAAACGATATTTTTAATTCCGATATTTTTGTACTACGATATTATTTTTTCGATGTTTTTGTACTTACCTTTATGAAGATATGATTCCGATATTTTTGATGTCGATATTTTTGTGCCTATATTTTTGTATTTCGATATTCTGTCTGTCGATATTATGTCAGACATTCGCGGTCACCATGGGGTGTCCGCCACAGGGGGCCTGCTTTTCCCCACCCACCACTTTTTTGCTATGGGAGCCTGTGTACGCATCTGTACGCAGGCTCCCATAGACTTCAATGGAAGTCCAAGAGAATCGAGTCCGTATGCTTACGACGCATCATACTCGCTCGCTCGGAGTCCCAAAGCGCGTTTTGTCCGGAAAGCCCTCTGGATCCGAGCCGCACGGACAGCTTTCCGGACGAGATTGGAATCAGGCCCTAAGTTGTAACTTCCAAACGGGAACATGAAATCAGTTCATGTTTGATACCTTGGCTATTGTAGTGCAAAACTCCGCCCTTCTGGTAAAGTCAGATTTTAAATTACAATTTTCAAATTACCACTTTCATAAAGTTGGCATTTTCTTGCCTTAGCCATTCAGAGCATGTAGTCTGTCTCTGGGTCACATGCCTGAGAGTAGCGGACAGTGTATTTTTCCTAGACAGCCATGAAAAGTAGAGAGGTTAGGTGTGCCTGGATGGGATATTACTGGCAGGATCAGAGGGAGAAGTTGGACAAAGCCATACTTACACTTGAACAAAGAGTTCTGCATACACCCTGTTGTTAGTCTGGAGCCAGGACAGGGAGGGCAGGAAACCTGTGAACTCCAAAGGGAAACCTCTAGAAGCTTCATCTACCTCAATGGAGGCAACTGGTATAAATAGTGGACATTAGACACTGACCCTTTAGTACTTTTCTGGACCTGTGGAGACCCTGCCAGGAAGAGGGGTTGCTATTCTGCTGAAATGACTGCTGCCCTGCTACACTGCTGCCTTGCTGGACTACTGCACTGCTGCCCTCTTCCCTGACTCTGAGGGAATGGACCTACACCTGTACCCAGGACTCCCTGAGTCACTGCAAAGGCTAGTCTGCTGGCAACCTGTTGAGAGCCACAAGGACATCCCAAACACCTGAACCAGAATCCATATTCAGCTGGAGCAAGTCCCTGACCCCCAAGTGGTGCTCCAAAGGGCCTGGACTATTGGTGTGGCCTCAGAAAGACTAAACTAAAGTTTTGAGCTCCTCACGACCAGGTACAGGGCCATTGAGGGCAAAGCCTTGCTACTCACACAGCTTGTCAAGTCCGTCAACCCGAACCTTCGCACTACAGCTTCAACCGCTCATGGTAAGCACCATCACGAATCTCTGAGCCAACCCCCTGAGATGACAACAGGATCTTTGCTTTACAGCACCGCACATCTGTGATGCCAGGGCTACTCTTCGTGCTACATCAAGGACCATCCTCAACACTTCCCTGCTCTTCGCGGACCGCTTCACCACGACTGGGGCTCTTTGTCCTGGACTGAGAAGGAAGCTTTTCTGCAGGACTAACCTGTTCCCTGTAATCGACCCACACTCCTTTGTGGTCAAGCTGAATTTGTGGTTTTCTCCGGGTCTCGCACGACAAGATATCTACGAGTGGTGCTTTGAACTGTTTTGGTGCTATTTTCACTAAAATCTTAACATTTCTGGTCCTACTATTGGATTTTTGTTGTTTAGGTCATGGTTTATTTATCTTTTTCTAAATTGGTGTGGTATTTTTCTTGTGTTATGTTTTCACTTTATTACTTCTTGAAGTGCTGCATAAATACTTTACACATTGCCTCTAAGTTAAGTCTGATTGCTAGTGTGCCAAGCTACAACAGGGTTGAGCACAGGTTAATTTCAGGGTTGCTTGTGACTTCACCCTGACAAGAATTGTGGTCGCTGCTTGAGAAGGGTTTCACCCATCTTAACCAGCTACCCAATTTAATAAAATTGTTAATTTGAAAAATGAAAGTATTGAAATGAAAGGAATTTAAACCTCCTATATCATTCTTAAGTGATCACTTAATTTTGGAGCTAGCAATGTGTCAACAGGATAAATTATTCTCTAGATGGAGGTTCTTCCATTTTTGTTTTAGCACAGAATGGTATTCAGTGAAAATATTGAGTTGGAAACGTCGACTTACACAAATATCGAGTTTTAAATATCGTGACACAGAAATATCGACAGGAAGAATATTGTGGAATAGAATATAAACCTTAAGGTAGTATATATTTTAAATGTATGTGATGCATTTCTTTGTATAAGTATTGTTAAGTTTTTATTATATATGTATTACATTTGTGGTAGTTATTACTTTTATTTTAATTACATTTTGCGTTTTTTAGTTCTGTAGTAGGTTTATAGGGGAATAGGGTTGGAAGTAATGTAATTATAATATATGAATTAATGTTTTTTATTTATTAGTATTTATTAAATTGAGATTTTAAATTGTTAATTGTGTTTTTAATTACTTTTGGTTTATTTAGGTGCGGGTTGTGGGGTTTATAGGGGTAAAGAGTAGAAAGTAATTTATTTGTAGTTAAATATTATTACTTGTTAATTAATATTAATTATTTTATTGACAATTAAATATGGTACTTGTGTAATACATTTTCAGTGCGGGTTGTGGGGTTTATGGGCTAAAGGGTGGGTAGTAATTCATTTTTAATTAATTAGTTTATAATTAATATTAATTAAGAATTGATCATTCATTAAGGTAGTTGCTTATTTTCTGTGTTTGGGTTTTGGGTTCATGGTGGTGAAGGGTGTGGATTGAATTAATTTTACTTACTTTATAATTACTTGTCAAATACTATAAGTTATTTAATTGAAATTATTTTTATTGTGTAATTAATTATTTTATAGTTTTTATAATTTAATTTTAGGGGTGAGTTGTGGGGCTTGATGCACTGACTGGAGTCGGAATGGTAAATTGTATCCCTTTTCTATCCAACACTTTCCCTACTGTTGCACTCACTGGAGTTGTAATAGTAAATGTTATCCCTCCTCTATCCAACACTTTCCCTACTGTTGCACTGAGTGGAATGGGAATAGTACATTCTATCCCTCTGCTATCCAACACTTTCCCTACTGTTACACTAAATGGAGTGGGAAATGTGCGTTTAAAGATTTTTAAATATTTTAATGTTTTAATTTACAATAAAATGTTTTAAAATAATAGATTTTATTTTATTGGTATATCTATATATCTATCTATATATATATAGATAGATATTCAGAGTTTTGCGTCATAGACGGACACGGATCAAATTTTCGTGCAAAAAACTTTGTTTTATTTTTCCTCACTTGTCGCCATTACGCGTTTCGGCTCGCTTGAGCCTTGATCACATGATATATATATATATATATATATATAGACATTTATTTGGTACATTTTATATACGTTTTAAATTAAAGAAACATTAAAATTATTAGTTTCAGAAGTGTTGCCCCAAAAACATGAAACTCCGTAAACAGATGGTCTCTTAACAAGTATTTAAAAAAGAATAAACAACTTCATCGCCCTGCAAAGTTGAAAAGACATGTATGAAGCAGCAGATGCTATCATTTAAAAAGGTGCACTAGAAACCATCCTAAATATGGGTAATTCTCTTCTCACCATTTTTCTTGTACTAGACAAATATTCTGAATTATCACAGTACTCACAAAACAAGAATAGAGGCCTGATGTAGATCTTGGCGGATGGGTTACTCCATCACAGCGGTGATGGATATTCCATCTGCCGAAATATAAATCCATAGGATTTAATGGGATTTATATTTCGGCGGACGGGATATCCATCACCATTGTGATGGAGTCACCTGTCCGCCACGATCTAAATCAGGCCATAAGGGCCATATGTATCATGCAAATTTTTGTGCGCAAGCGCTCCGAATCGCAAAAAACAGAGTTTGCGATTACAAATGTGCTATTTCCAATGTATGAAGCACAATTGCATGGCAAAATGAGAAATCGCAAAAATAGCGATTCCTTACGTTGCAAGACCCAGAATTCTGCGAATTCCCTAGCCAATACTTATTTTGCGATTTCTCAGTTAGCGAAAATCGCAAATGGGAAATCGCTAAATAAGAAATCACTATGGAATGTATGAAAAAAATCGCACTTTGCGAATTCACAGAAATCGCAATTTTGAGAATCGCAATTACCACCAAGTAGGAGCAGGTGGTAACCAGGTACATTAAGGAGTCCCAGATTGCAACAGACTCTTTCCACAATGGCTGGGCTATAATTGATAGCCAGGAGGCTGCGACTCAGAGCTGCTGCACAGAGGAGGAGACGCCAGGAGAGGATATTCCGTGCGCGCATTACCATGTTCCAGCGCACTGAGGAGGACATCTATACACACTACAGACTGGATTGAGGAACTCAAACCCTTTTTTGAACACCCCACATGCAGGACACACTCCATCCCCACCCACATCCAGGTCCTGTGCTCACTGCACCTCTTGGCATCAGGTAGTTTCCAGGGGGTGATAGCCTCAGCGGGGGAGGTGTCACAGAGTACACTTTCACGCTTTTTCCACGCATTCCTTGATGCCATGATACAGAAGCTGCATCACCACATTCACTTCCCAAGCACCCCACAGGCACTAGACCAGACCAAGCAGGAGTTCTATCAAATAGCCCAATTTATTCAGGTCATTGGATGCGTAGATGGGACACATGTTGCAATATTCCCCCTCCCAGAATGAGTATGTGTTCAGGAATCGCAAATCCTACCATTCCCTAAACATAAAGGTGGTGTGTGATGCCAAACACATCATCATGGACATTGCCGCTAAATACCCAGGCAGCACGCACCACGCTTTCATCTTCCATCACAGTGGGATACACCGTAGACTCACAAGTGGGGAGTTTGGCGAGGGATATCCACTAGGTAAATGCATTTGAACAGAGGCCACACTTGTTAGGGATAGCATGTGCAGGACAGTGTTTAACCATATTCATCCCACCCCACAGGTGACAGTGCGTATGCGGTCCGGGACTTCATAATGATGCCCTACCTGAATCCAGCCAACGCTGGGGAGCGGCGGTACAACGGCGCCCACATGGCAACCAAAGGCACCATTGAGCATACATTCAGGATACTCATGAGCAGATTCAGATACCTACACAAGAGTGGAGGGGCACTACAATACAGCCCCCAGCCCTGTTGCAAGATAGTGGTAGCATGTGCCATGCTGCACTACATCGCCACCAGGAAAGGCAAACCGGTGGAGCTCAGTGAATGGGAATGGGATTCATCAGATTTGGAGGGGCCTGCTCCAGGACGTATGCCAGCTGGTGTAGCTGGTGCAGCTGTGGGGCACCAGAGGCGAGATGAGATTACACGCAACTATTTCTAGGTAAGAAAATATGACACAATGCTAGATATCATTTGTGAGATGGTGTTTTATTCCTTAACTTCAGGATGAATGATGTCACACAGCCTGAATGACACCCAATGTATCTCCAAATGTCCAGCACATGTTATCATCACAGTGCAAGTATTTCATCAGGAGCAAGTGTACATGTAAAGTGGGTAGCTGCACCCATCCAGTGGTCACATTTGGTGCACCTCAAATGCGGCATTGTTGTGAGGAAGCCCCTGTTTGTGGTTGCACAGTGCCCTCCTCACTTGGTCCACTAGGCCTACTGGTACGGCCACTACGGTGCCTACCCATGGTCGGCGGGGGTGATGCTGCTCCTTCCTGAGTGTGCATCCTCCTCTGTGGGAGTCAGGACTCCTGGCCCAGTAGTGCGAACTGCCTGCAGCTCGTCTACTGCAGATGTTTTTTGGACCAGAGCCCTTGAAATGTCCTGGCTGTTGTGTGCCACCTCACGCTGCATGCAGATGCTGCACCTTGATATAACATTGGTAGTAGAGGGCAGGCGGTTGACCGCCTGTGTGTACAGGTCTAGGCGCTGCATCTCTCTGCGCCTAGCAGCACAGTCAGCCTTAAGTTCCTCACAGAGTGCCTCCAGGGCACCTGTCATGCCCCTGAAGCCTGCCCTGACTACCCTCTGTTACGATTTTATATTTTTTCCCTGCAGGCGCTGTACCTGCAACATGTGCATCTCCAGTCCGCCAAACACTGTGTCATCCCCTGGAACTGCAGCACTGCTGAATGTACGAGATCTGCGCCAGGTTGGGACTGTTGGGATTGGATCAGCACATGCATGGTGTTGTATCTCAGGATGTGTAGGCTCAGGATGCACATTGCCATCGCTGTCCTGGCACTCGTCCTCCAATAGGGGTAGTGGTGGCACTACATTTCTCCTGCGACGCTTTGGAGGGTTGACTTGGCTGTCCTCCTCCTCTGTGTCCTCCTCTTGCCCTGCTGCTTCTCTGTTTGGGGAATCGCCCTGTCTTCCACTGCCTTTTGGCTGTGTTCCAGATGGTGCTGTGGACGTAAATGCACACATTTATTTACTGCTCTGACTTGCGCTTCTCATATATTTAATATCACTGTTTGGGATTACATGTGTTTGTATTTGATTTTCCTGATGTGCACATGCTATTGGGGACTGGCTGGGTGTAAATGCACCACTGTAATGTGTATGTGACTACATCTCCCATAATGCATTGCAATGTGTGCTTGTGTACCTGCACTGGAATACTAGTTTTGTCCTGCCCCTGGGTCGCTGCTGGGTGTGTGGGGGTGGTTGGGGTATGTCAGGGGTGTGATGGCATGCTTCTTACCATGTCCTGGTACCGGGGGGTGGGAGCTCTCTAGGTCAGCCACGCCCATTACGCTTTCAGAAAGCAGGGTCCCCTCCACCAGTTCCTCAAGAGGTGTGAAGTCGATGGCTGTGGTGATCCCTCCACCGGTCTTCCTGGCCTGCTCCAACCTGGCAGCCAACTTCTCCTTGGAGCTCTGGCGCGTATCGTTCCAGTGCTTTCTTAAGTCTTTCATCACTCCTGTGTGTAACACCAACAGCATTCACTTTCTGCTGGATTTCTGCCCATATACGACGCTTGCGTGTCTCAGGCACCGGGAGTGTTTTTTTGCCAAATATGTGCTTATGGCTGACCACCATTTCCTGAATTAGCACCTCCAATGCCTGCTTCAGAAAACTTTTGCTTCCTCTTCCTCTGGCCTTCCCCCTGCTGCTGCTGCTGCTGTGTGTCCTGGCTGGCCATGTCTCCAGTGTCTGCCATTCTTTTCACCACTGCAGAGTTCCCTCTCCACCACTCCTTCTCTCTGACTGTGCTTCAGAAGCTCAGGTGCAGCATGGGTAGTCACATTTCCTGGTTGTGATGTCACCTGAGTTTCCAATTAGCAGATTTGCGAAATTCGCAAAATTGTAATTTTTTTACGTTACGGAATCGCAAATTTGCGATTTTTTACATTAAGGAATCGCAATTGGGGGTATCGCAATGAAAATAGCGATTTTTACAGAATCGCTATTTTATTGCGATTTTTTTCATACATACCAATTTGAGATTCTGAATTTGCGATTCACGAAAAATCGCACATTCAGAATCGCTAAAGGGGAGCTTGATACATATGACACTCACTGCACAAATGACATGAAAATTATTTTTTTTTTGGCAAGTGAAGTACCTATAATATCTAGGTGTTCCCTTTCTCAATGATCTTGAAGAAACTAGACCAACAAAAGTAAAAGACATGTTTCAAAAGGTTAACAATCTAATAGCCCCCAAAATGCCTCACTTCGTGATGCATTGAAAATGGCCTAGCCCCAGAGTGGCTGCTAGGACTCTGATATGCAACAACGATGAGTACTATTCCTTTATAACATTTTAATCATGTATCACAGGAATTTCAACAATCATTATTTATAAACCATTTCTTATACATTTTATTTTCCATAACATCAATGATGAAGGCATAGTGCATATAATCAAATACATTTCAAATGAATAACCCAATGCATTTCGGAACTTAAAGTTCCTTCGTCAGGGGTTCTGTTGGGGAAACAAGAAAATAAAGCAAACGTATTAAAGCGATGCTTTAGTCTATTGGTCATTTGTGTCAAAATATTCAATTTGAGCAAATCGGTTTCTGTTTGCAAATAATTAATACATTGCAAAATTGTGAATCATTTAGTACTCAATAGCTATTATCTCATTTTAAACTGTCTAGAGATTAAAGTCTAGTTTTGATGACATGAGCCATTTAGGGTGAGCATTTTATGGAAAACATTTTTGGGAAGAGAGATTCTCCTACCTAGTTTGAGAAATTGGTTTTCAAGAACACACGAAAATGCCATGCGTAAAATCCGATAATATATGAATCTGTGTATGAATCAACATATAAGGCGTTTTAAAACAATGTTTAATGTGACTTTGTTTAGTAATATCTAGATGAACTGCGGCTTACCTGACTAAGCAGTCATTCAAAATACGAAATTACGATGGCAACTTGAGTATTTGAGATAAAATATATTCTGATGTCGAATTTTTTAAGGGCGTTTTATAACAATATCGTGAGTTAAATGACAACGGAGCGCTTTGTTTGCACTCACCTGCGTGTCTTAAAAGCTGTGCAGGATATTGGAATCAATGTGGTGTCGCAATTCTCATGAGCACGATGGCTAAAAAGATGAAAAAGGGAGGATCAGAATTAATGTAACAAGTTGCTATGCTAGATGATTCTTTATAGAATAAAGTCGCTACGAAGCTTACCAGTGCATACGAGAATATAGTGGAACGGTGTTTTCTCCTTTGTGTGGCCACACGTAAGGATAGTCCTTTTTCTTTGTTGGTGTTCATCGAAACTAACAAAAGAATTATTGGATGATCGAGAGGGAGGCTTTGGTGATGGAAACTAAAGACGGATTTTGGGACGGATTTTGAAAAAATACTTCGTTTAAACATCTAGATGGGAGTCACTGAAAAAGGACTACAGTGTGTTTTTCGTTTTGTTCATTATTGTTGTCGAGAAAAAGAGACTAGGGTGATGGAAACTAAAGACGGATTGTGGAAAATGCTTCATTTAAACAACTAGATGGTAGTCACTGAGAAAGGACTACGATGTGAAGAGGATCCCACGTGGTCTCAGGCTGGCAATTCTGCCAATGCTGTTCAGACTTAACAACAACCAACAATTTATGGAAAAATGGTATTGTATCCTCAACAAATGCTCACTCGATTTAATTTTACTTTTAATAGAGAAACTTTCAAATACTATTAGTGAACATGAGGAAGAAATATACAATACAAAGCAAGATCTATCTGCCCGAATGGAAAGAGAACCTTGGGGAAAATTTTAGGAAGAATTAAATACTCGTCTTGACAAATATGGTAAAGAACTACAAGAGACCAAGTTGTGAAAATTCAAGAGGGATACTGTTGATTATAAGCTGAATGAAGCTTATACATGGGCGGAGGTTTAAGCTCAACGCAGATACAGTGGCAAAAAGACACAGCCAGCTTCTTCAGACAAAAGTGTAATCTCCGATAGTGACACAAACATTTCTAGACAACCAGCCAGTCATCTATCAAGTCATAAACCATCTGACAAAACAACAGATCCTGTCGAATCAAGACAAGAAACCAGTAACAAAGCATCTTCATCATCGTCTTTTTTAGAGAAGGAAGGAGCACAAAACAGACCACCGGACCAAACCACCTCCAAACAACCCGAAAAAAGACAAGACGAGGGAAAGGAAAAAGAAAAAGAAAACAAGAAAAAAGGTTTGAGGAGCCAAGGGAAAATCTCATAGTCAATATTTCTAAGCAAAATTCGACACAATTTGAAGAGCACTTGTTGAACAAAGGCACTTCATTTGTAAGCACCTACCACACTACGGAATTGGAAACAGAGATATCATTCTTCAAATTTATGAGAGTACTTTGTTTAAATAACTTTTTTACATTGGTCAATCCCACTGAATCAGATGATGATTCCATTGTAAAATTCAAACCTAAGAGCACATTCATTGCTCCAATATCGCATAAAAGTCTGGATACGTTTGACACCTTAGTGAAAGCAGACCTAAGTAAAATACAATACAAAAGAAAATTAAAAAATCTTTTACGAGCAGAATACAGCGCTTTGCAAACATTGGCCAAAAACGATGCGATCACAATCCAGAGGGCGGACAAAGGAGGAGGACTAGTAGTGATGGATACGTTGTTCTACTTGACAAAAGGCACAGAACATGTAAATCACCACAATACCTATGCTAAACTTGACAAAGTCGCGACAACAGACATAGCCAAGACACTAAGTATAATCTTAGATCAAGCAGAGAGACTCAACTGGATTAACACCAACATCAAAAAATACCTATGGTAAATCTTTCCAAGAAGACCGAAAATGTATTTTCTACCCAAAATATATAAAGACTCCAGTAACCCGCCTTTCAGGCCAATAGTATCAGGATGTGAATCGATCTTTGAAAACACAGGAAGATTCATTGACAGTCATTTGCAATCATTCATTCAAAGATGGCCAAGTTACATAGAAGACACATATGATTTTTTGAGGAATTTAATGACGATCAACCTGGATTCCACTGAAAACTGGACTCTATGCTCGATAGATGTTGTAGCACTATACACATCGATTCCCCATGCTTTAGGACTAGAGGCAATAGAATGGGCTTTATTGCAAGAAGATAAACCTGAAACATTAAACTGCTTCATTATTCAACTTCTAGAATTCTGTCTAGAAAACAGTTACTTCATGTGGCAAGATGATTTTTATCTTCAACTCAGTGGCACAGCAATGGGCTTTCCAGGAGCCTGTGTATATGCAAATACATTCATGGCCAAATTAGAAAACGACTACATCATGGCAGACCAAACATGGCAAGAAGGTTTGATATACTATAAAATATATATTGACGATATATTTTTAATTTGGAAGAATACAGAAACATCACTTATGAGGAATATCCAAAGCCTCAATCAAGTCGACCCCAGAATTCAATTCACACAATATCATTCTTGGATGTAATGGTTGAACTAAGAGAAAATCAAATACACACTAGTGTATTCAAGAAACCCACAGACAAAAATACTGCACTACTACAAGAAAGTTTCCACCCGATGCCTTTGATCAACAATTTACCAATTTCTCAATTTATGAGAATAAAACGGATTTCTTTGGAACAAACAATCTGCAACAAAGCACTCGAAGATCAAACACAAAGATACATAGCACGAGGGTACCCTCCAGAACAACTTGATTTGCAAATAACAAAAGTCAATGCAATGCCAAGATCTCTTCTTCTTGAAAATAAACCTAAAAAATTGAGTAAAAGAATGGTGTTCGTTTCAAAGTACTCATCAGCATCACAAGACATAAAAAAGGTCATCTTAAAGAGATGGGAAATACGTGAAACAGAAAGCGACTTTGGATCCTTATTCAAGGACAAACCACTTTTTGCCTACAAACGTGGTCAAAATCTGAAAGAATTACTTACTAAACGCACTAAACATCTGGTTGCTGCAAAACAAATTACCTTCAAAGGCACAACTAAATGCTGGAACTGTAAGAATTGTAATAATGTCATCACGGGCAACTGCCTTTCACATCCTAGAACAGGAGAAAAAATACAGTTAAGACACACGGCAAACTGTGACTCAGAACATCTAGTCTACATCATAAAATGCCCCTGTGGACTCTTATATGTGGGCAAGACAGAGAGGAAAATCAAAATAAGACTCTCCGAACACAAAAGTAGGATCCGAAATAGGAGTACCACATCGCCACTAGCAGTACATTGGACAGAACATCGTCACTCAATTGCACAACTGAAGTTTCAAATAATTGAACTAGTACCACAGAAAAATGGATTTGACAACTCCAAAATCCTCCTCCAGCGAGAAGTTTTCTGGATAAAGAAATTGCAAACTCTTGCACCATTTGGCTCCAGCCATTGTCAACGAGAGACCCCCATTTCTAACATTGGCGGTCTGCGATGAGGATCAGGACTTGCATTTATGATCCACGTACAATAACTGGTAGTCACCACTAGTGAGTGTAGACCAAAGCGCAGCCACACTTTTTTTTATTGTTTGGTTGGTTGTTCTAGGATTGACTTGTTGATTGCAGCCATGAGTACTGCTAATATGGGAAGGCCAACCTCCAATGCTTTTAAGAGGAAAGATTCAGTACCTATACTGCCAGACAGCTGAAGTCATTTTGTAAGCAATTTGTCGTCCCTGTGATAGGTCTCTCTAGGAAGGAGGTGTACCAGAAGGCGCTGAAGGCCTGACGGGAAGTGAGAGAGTGCGCTGGGGATGAGGAGGAGAATGCTGGAGGGCAGCAGGATGATGCACTAGAGGGGGGGATAGAACACCCATCAATCCAGGAACTAGAGTATCCTAAAGGAGCCGGACCCTAGAAGAGCTGGCGGACAGGGCGAGAGATAGGAGGCATAGTTTGGAGATGGCTAATTTGGAAGGTCAGAATGAACTTGAGAGTAAGAAATTAGATATTGAGAAGAATCGATTGTCGATTGAACTTGAGAAAATTAAAATGGAGCATGAGAGAATGTTGAGGAAGATATAGATCAAGGCGAGGGGTGTCCCGGTCTTCCCTCTGGTGGCAGCATACCTTTAGTAACTCCTGAGAGTAGAGTTTTTATTCCTAAAGATGTCATTAAGGATTTTCACAAGAGTGAGGATATTGGGTAATGGTTTGCCGCATATGAGATAGCAATGGTGTCCCACCGGGTACCTGAGAAGGATTGGGGAGCGGGGAATCTGAGGACGCTATGTGATTGATGCTAGCGATATTCTGTTGGACCTGCCTGAGGAGAGCAGAATGGTGTATGCCCATATGAAAGAAGCTTTGATGACCCATTATGGTTAGACCCCAGAAATGTATTGGCATAGGTTTAGAACCTGTAAGAAGTTAGAGGGTTCCACATGGGTTGAATATGTGTCTTATTTCTGCAGAGCAATAGATCGCTGGGTAAAAGGTGTGGGAGCCTTTTACTAGTAACTGTTTTCCAGAGCTACGCCAGCACCTGATTGATAGCAAGTTGGCTAACCCTAGGAAGCTTGCTGAGGAGTTTAACCGCTGGGTGAGCACCCAGGTCCACATAGGTTTTGTGGGTGACTTCGCCAGAGGTGGGTAGGGTCCCCAGCAGAGAAGTAGGGGGGCGACAAGGGTAATCCGGGGGAGTTCCAGAGAGGGCCCCAGAGTAAACCCCATGCACCATTCCGCCTGATTGCCAGCATAGCCATGGGGGGGAGATGGAGGTCCAAGGTGGGTGGTATCCCGTAGAGTTAACCCTTGTCTCACTAGGAGACTTTGAGAAGGTCCCTAACCCCACACTGCCTAATAACACTAAAAAGTACCGGCAGTGGGTGACCATCAATGGCCATAGCGTGTAGGCTCTCAGGGACACCGGAGCTAGTGTGACTGCTGTCAGCTCCAGGTTGGTGTCCAAAGAGTAGGTTGTCCCCATGCCCCGTAGTGTCAGCAGACAACTCAGAGAGACAGTGTGAGGTTGCTCAGGTTCCCTTTGAGTGGGGGGGTCTCAGGAACTCTTCAAGTGGCTGTGAGGCCCGCCATACCTGTAGACTGTCTGTTGGGCAATGATCTAGAGACCTTCCAGTGGGCTACCATGGAGAGAAAGTCTCATTTGGAAATGTTGGGTGCAACCACTCGGTCCACGACAGCTCAGAAGGGTGTTCAGGAGGGCCTGGAGCCTGAAATTATGGCCCAGGCCCCTGCCGTAAAGAGAGGAGGTAGGGGACGCGGGAAACCGGCCCCCAAGGTTCCCACAGTCCCAGAGGGAGCAGACCCTGAGGGTGATGCCCTGAAACCTACAGGGGAACAAGTGGCTGAACTGGGGGACCTACCAGAGCTGACCCATTGGCAGCAGGAAGGGAGGCCCTCCAGGGAGGAATTTTGTGAGCAACAAAGAACCTCCCCTTCTCTTGATCTTGGGGATCAGACAGGGTCACATTGGGTCTATTGGGAGAATGACCTCCTTTACAGCGAGCCTAGGGTTGCTGAGCCTGGATCAGCCCGTGTGCTGGTGGTACCCCTGCGCTTCAGGACCTTCCTACTGGGGTTGGCTCATGATGTGCCATTGGCCGGACATCTAGGGCAGACCAATACCTTTGAGAGGTTGGTCACTACTTCTATTGGCCCCAGATATGCAGGAGCTCAGATGCTCACTGCAGATTGTGTGAGACTTGGCAGGCAAGTGGGAAGAGTGGGGGAAGATTAAGACCTCACTACAGCCCTTTTCCATTGTGAGTACCCCATTCGAGAGAGTGGGCATTGATTTTGTGGGGCCTCTGGATCCCAAGTCAGCCATGAGCAACAGGTTCATCCTGATCTTGGTGGACCATGCCACCAGGTACCCTAAAGCCATCCCGCTCAGGACAGTGATGGCCCCCGTGGTGGGAAAGGCACTGATGGGGATTTTCTCCCGCGTGTGTTTCCCCAGAGAGGTGGGGTCCGATAGGGAAACTAATTTCATATCCAGGTACATGAAGTCTCCGTGGAAGGAGTATGGGGTAACGTATAAGTTTACCACTCCTTACCACCCCAAGGGTAATGGGCTGGTTGAGAGATTCAACCGGACCCTTAAGGGCATGATTATGGGCCTAGGTGAGCCCATGAGGCGTAAGTGGGATGTCCTCTTGCCATGCTTATTGTTTGCTTACTGTGAGGTGCCACAGAAGTCCTTAGGGTTCAGTCCCTTTGAGCTACTCTATGGGCACTCAGTAAGAGGGCCTCTGAGTCTGGTCAAGGAAGGCTGGGTGCAATCTTCCAGGAAACCTCCCCAGGATGTGTTTAGTTACAAGCTGGCCTTCAGAAACCAGACTCGGCGTTTCAGAAAACTTGCTGAGGCAAACCTGAAAGCCTGCCAGGAAGAGATGAAACACTGGCACAATCAGAATGCCACTCTGATCGAGTCTGGAGAAAAGGTTTAGGTCATGGCCCCAATGGAGCCCTGTGCGCTCCAGGATAGGTGGACCGGCCCCTTTGAGGTGGTGGAGCTATAGCAGGGATTCTGCTCCTACACAGAACTGTGCATAGAGACTTGGAACCTCAGTGAATTAGGGTGTGCCAAAACTCACCTTTGTAGCTAAAATCCCCTACCAGACTAGCAATCAGTGTCTCATTGCTTCTTCCATAACCCCAATGATTAGACAACCCAGAACATGGAACTTAGAATACTTCAGACAATGTGGAACAAATGAACACTCTTTCGTTATACTCTCATACCAGTCCAAAACAGGGAGTAAATAGAGACACGTGCAAGTTTGAAATATTTATTTCTAATGCCGTGTTCTCATGTGCAGTATTTTTGCTAATACAAGCAGACATATTGTAATCAACAAGATTATCAGCATAGTTACTATTCCATAAAATACAAAGGGAGAAAGCATGTTACAATGCTAAATGGAAAACAGGTTAGAATACACCTATACCTCACCCACCCTAGCTAGTAGGTTATTTTATATCTACAGAATGTCTCTTGGGATTACAAGGGCAGCCCCATACCTCTGGTCCTAGCAGAAATGGATCACATCAGTTTCTGCACCAGCTCTCTGCATGCGAATGTTCTCTAAGTGTGTGTGATCATGCCTATGCAGTGCATTACTAAACGTGGCAAAATCAGAGGTGGCCACAGCTGCATATATGTTATGTCTAGAACATGCGCTGATCAGTCCGAACAACAACCACTGTGTTGAAATAACCTTGAAGGCCTCAGCACTCACTGTTCAGACAAAGCTTACCAAGCAAGGCTGCTAATATAGAAAAACATATTATTCTTGTGTGAAGCAAAACACTCTGCTAAACTCTAAAAATGTATAATAATGTGTGCCGTGTGCAAAGGCAGCAGAAAGGAAAAATGGCGTTTAAACTTCTAATAAGCTCATACCAACTTACACAGTGTAAATGCAAGGCTCATCCCCATGACACCCTCCCTTGATCTGAGCACGGATAAGAAAGGGGCAAATATGGAAAGCAGAGTTCAAGAACAACAGTCAGAACCAAGTTCAAATCGCCACAGTGAAAAAACGGGATCAAAAACCTCATAAATTGAATGTACTTCAAATCCGGAATTTCTAGCCACGGACATAGAGAAGTCAATAGGCCTGGGTAGAAAAAAATGAAGAAGAAAAATATATATATATATATCCGATGTCCAATATGTGACCGCGGTCATGGAAGAGAGAGAAGCGATGACACATCTCAGTCCAACAATGTTGATGCAAAATATGTAGCAACAGTCTCCAATAGGAAGTCACTGTTCTCATCTGAAAACATTTCAGTCATCCAATTCAGCAAAGGAAAAGAACACACATGTTCTTAAAATACCGGAGCCTCTAGCACCATCAGAGGGCAACGAAGCTGCGAGCCAAGTAATCTTGCGCCGCTGCAAAAACATTACAACGTCCCAGGACTCCATGCATCACTGCAAAGGCCATAATCCCTCCGCCACAACAAAACAATTCATAAGCAACTAAGGGGCTCAACAGTTGATCATAAACCGCATTGGGAGACACCGTATTTCAGAGACACAAATCCAGAGCTCAGTCGAAACGTAGGCAATGAAAGACAGGCCGGATGCATGTAAAGAAGGAAAATCGAAACGATAATCCATAAGCAGCACTCAATGTAGCAAGAGGCAGCGCACCATAATATTCAAGCATTCGGTTGCGGAGCAACAACAGGCGTGATAGATCTTTGTGCAACACAGGACGTGCATCCATTTTGAAATAAACAAAACAACAGAAGTACGCCCGCAAACAGAGCGAACATTAAGGGAAATCCACCAAACAGGCTGGAAAAAATAGAATGAAAAAATGCCGGGAACACACCAAATATAGTTTGGAAAGAAGTCACAAGGCCACTGCTAACAACTTTAAAAAGTGAGCCAGCCCCGTGGTGGAGGATGCATTAAAGATAGTGTGAATTAATTCACCGAAATGCAAGGGCAAATCCGTATTTAATAAAGCATGCACCTCTGTGAGGGTGTTTGCCACGTGAAGGACAAATATTTCACGAGCAGATGTGAGGG
The DNA here is from genome assembly GCF_964263255.1 of Lissotriton vulgaris. NCBI lineage: Eukaryota > Metazoa > Chordata > Amphibia > Caudata > Salamandridae > Lissotriton > Lissotriton vulgaris. The sequence continues at coordinate 199,337,013 of NC_141691.1, forward strand.
CGACTTCTCTCTGAGACAATGGAGTTCTTATACGACTCATCTTGTTGAACTCTTCTTTCACGGTTGGAATCGTCAGCCAGATGGAAACATTAAGCTTCCCATGCGGAGGAGGAAACATTACATTTTTACAACGAACTACATGCTCACTGACCGTAACCACATAAGGAATTCCGGCTACCATCCCACAACAATCTTTATTATTTAAAAGTAACTAACTCCTGTTTGCCAGTAATGTGAATGTGGGTATGATAGTAGGTGCCGGTGTACCTTTCAAAATAGAGGCCAAATTCAGCTCGTTCTGGTTACAAGAGCCATGTAATTGGATATTTCTACACATTAATGAGTAATATGGTGTTGTAGTGCAATCCTCACCATTCAAGTAAACCTCTTTTCCCTCCCTAAGGCACCTATAGGTAAATGGTAGTGACCAAGCTTCATGAAGATAAGCGGTGCCCAGAGGTTCATATCTACCTATTGCATAGTACTTCATACAGGCCTCGAATTTGAAAAGGGGAAAAGGTAAAGTTATTAACCCGTGGATTAGCCACGTAGCAGAATTCGTCTCAGCCACTGAAAATGGTAACGCTTCTAATTTATCAATATGTAACATAGAAAAAGTTGCAATTTTCAAAGACATAAAACATTGCTTTTCAGTCAAATTAAACGGTGCAAATAATGATGAAGTATTCATATAGTGCCATGGCACTTTTCCAGATTTCAAGGTCTGCAAGGTCCATGCAAACTGCATAATAGAACGCATTTGATTTTGGCCATGGTACAAAACAGACACATCTTCTTGCACAATATCAACAACAGATTAAACAATATTATCTAATATGTAAATGCGGAAAGAAAGTGTGTTAATGCTGTTATCTACAACTGCTAGCACCTTTTCTAAATTTGCTTGATCTATTGCTCTAATGGGGGAAGCCGCTTCAGTTTGGGACAGTTTCCACACTTTGTTGTAAATGGCATATATCCACCTTTTAGATCTGCCGGAAGCCGGGCCTTTCACAAAATCAGTTAGATCAACATTGTCAGTCAATTTAGATAAATGCAGCTTAACTGACGCCAAAGTGACATGTTTGAGCCAACTCTGACATAATATGCCTAAAGAATAGGTAGTCACAGAATGGCCACTTTCAAAACGGGGATCCACCCTGACCTGTGTGTAGCCTGGAGCTAAACCCAGAAAACGATGCTGGCAAGAATCTGCACTTTTCTGCCACAGCAACCAACCCTTAGGATCCAAACTGGATATGCTAAAGGTAGAATTCAGTAACAGAGTCTGTAATTCTCTGATGGAAAACTTGGTATAATTATTCCAACCAGAATATTCTTCTAACTCAGGAAAAGAAGGAGCATTTAATTTTTTAGTAGTAGCCAATCCAAAGCAAGTCGTTTGTGAAATTGTAGAATTCAAAAAACAACATATAGTTCGAGATGAGGCATGCACGATGCAAAGCCTCGGTGCCTTGCACTTGCCAATCTTTAGAACCCCAAACAGATTTGAGATCAATAGTATCTTTCCACAGCTCGTAGCGCCCAACAGCCAATTGGTCTAAAAAGGACTTTGAATATAACAACTTTGTGTGGGTAAGTCTAACCTTTGAAGTGGACTTCTCGGTCATTTTAAAATAAAATGCATTGGGATTTGAGTGATTAAAATCCGTAAAATAAGTGAACCTCTTTAAAAGAGATGTGGAACTGTCTTGTACAGGATCGGGACAATGTTCCCATTGTATATAATTAACCATATTCCTCCTGGTGTTAGGCTTATGCAAGTAGTGATTGCCAAAGTGTTGATAACAAAACAAATCACCATAATTTGCAGAATCTAAATACAAATCCTCAGCATCAAAGCCAGCATAATATTTCAAATCAGAAAACAAAGCTTTTACGGCCTGAACATCCCAATCATCAGAACATGTATTTTGGTTAATCACATCACCCATAGAAACCCTTAGTACATTTGGGACATTTATAACTTCTGTAGGCCCGTGGATTTGAAATCTAATAGCATCCCACACAATCCCATCTAAGACGGGCCAAGCAGTGATGTTTACAAAAGCCAGGTCCCTCTTCAATCTGTGTGATGAGGAATGGGGAGCCAATGTTCCATTAATATGTCGAATGCATGTTCTCTCTTCAATATAGTGTCCAATGTTCGTTCTTTAGCTTTATTCGATTTTTGTTTAAAATCATAAAAGCGGACATTTAAAAACACTCATGACAAAAGTTGCATACAAAAGCACAAAATGGCAAAAAGATAAAATATTTGTCCATGCTGCATGAATAAGTTCCCTGGTTTCATAGTAGAATTAATGATTTTCCATACCCATGGCCAATGTACATTGTTACGGGGTGATTGAAGGCGGAAAAGCCATGGCCACACAGTGCACGGGTGTTTCAGCCCTTCGAGTGAGCTGACTCTGCCTTTAGTTTTAGTCGAGGGGTATATACCATGCTTGGATAAAAGTCGCGTAGGTCCCAGATGGATATAGGGCCAACACCTTCATGGGGGTACAAAGTTCGCAGGTAGGGAACGACTAAACTGCTTCTAAATTTTATTAGAACAAGGTCACCGTCAATATCTTTTTGTAGGGGGCCTAGCTAGCCCACCCTTCTAACAGACATGATAGTACCGTCAAAACCTAGGGGCAGAGGTCAGTTTTTCCATGTTTGAGTGCTGGGACTCCCGCAAGAACACACACAAAGGGTGCAGCCTCCGGGGGTAGCTGTATATGAGTTGTATTATTAGGCTCTACTCTTGTAGCAGTATATTGTAAAGGGCCGGGGTTGGGGTTAGCTTTAGGGGCATTGGGGGGTGGTAGGATAGGGACTAGGGGATGAGTTTGATTGTTACTATTTGTACCAGGTGGGTTGGGACAGATTGGTGTTACAGATTTTTCAGTGGGAGTTTGGTTGGCCTTAATACATTTCTCTATCCTCTAGGGTGGTAATTTTGACAATCAGTGGAGAAATGAGTGAGCTAACCATTTGTTCGATCTGGGACAAAAAATTCGAACTGAAGGAGGTTACCAATTGGTCTATTTTTTCTTACAATTTTAGAAGGGGGTTAGTTGCAGTCAGTGGGGAGCTAAAACACAGTTTTTGTTGTTTTGGTTTATTCCCTGTGGGCTTGACCCCATCCCACTTCCTTTTGCTAGATAAGGACTGGGGTAGAACTGTGTTTGGTGTATTGACATTTTTGCTTTGGGGAAGTTGTACCAGGGGGCTGGCGATTGGGGTTGACATACTGGTTCGTTTAGCGGGGCAAGGGGAGAAACTTTTGATTTCATTTCTGGCTTCCACAGTGGCATACCTTGTTTTGCAAAGGGAATTTAGCTTGTCCAACAGCGAGAGGTGTTGCGCTATACCATGCGTTGGGTCGGGAGATTGGTTGGTGAATATGCTAGTCTTGGCAGGTTCATTCGTAATGGTGTTGGACGGAGATGGCCTACAAAGAACTTGTGACCCTGTGCGCAAGCCTCTCTGGCTGATAGATTTATTGGTCACCCCCTTGTGAGTCATCGTGGGGAGTGCAAATGTTAGGGTATAACAAGGCCTCAAGGAATTCTGAGGGTATCAGAGAATTTTCAACTAAAGTCCAGTTGGTAATCCCTTGCCAGAATGTCAGGAAGGACAAAAAGTTGTTACCTTAGCAGTGTGATGGAGTCAAGGGGGGTGGCCCCGTCCCGTCCTCCTCATGCCTCTGAGGGCCCGGCGTCCCGCGATGCGGGGCAGAGCGCAGTTTAAAGGCGCCTCCTGGCGCTCCTGTGACGTGAGACAGCAGCGCCGCCGCTGAGGCAGCCGGGAGATGGAGTCCCGGGGCGGCGGCGCTATCCAAGGCTGTGAATGACTCCTGGCATTGGCGGCTACAATGGGGGGCTTCCTCACCTCCCCCCTCCGGTCCTGGTGAGTGTCCCCCCGCTACGCCGGGCAGAGCGCAGTTTAAAGGCGCCTCCTAGCGCTCCTGTGACGTGAGACAGCAGCGCCGCCGCTGAGGCAGCCGGGAGATGCAGTCCATTGACAAAGCGAAAAAAATACACCACAAATAGAATAGACATGAACAGGTAAATCGAAAAAAGCACCAACCAAATGTAGGTCCAAGGAGGAATTAAAAATAGTTTTTTAAACCATGTTGCAAAAACAGAAATTTGTGAACGGGTCTTCGATGTGTGAGAGTCAGTGTCAAATGAAAATCCGGACTCTGTAGCCAAACAGGTTTGCAAATCAGGCATCGATAAGTCAGTTTCTGCACCAGCTCTCTGCATGCAAAGGTTCTCCAAGTGTGTGTGATCATGCCTACGCAATGCATTATTAAACGCGTCAAAATCAGAGGTGGCGACAGCTGCATATATGTTATGTCTAGAACGTGTGCTGATCAGTCCGAACAACAACCACTGTGTTGAAATAACCTTGAAGGCCTCGGCACTCACTGTTCAGACAAAGCTTACCAAGCAAGGCTGCTTATGTAGAAAAACATATTATTCTTGTGTGAAGCAAAACCCTCTGCTAAACTCTAAACTTTTATAATAATGTGTGCTGTGTGCAAAGGCAGCAGAAAGAAAAAATGGCGTTTAAACTTCAAATAACCTCATGCCAACTTCACACAGTGTAAATGCAAGGCTCATCCCCATGGCAGAGTGCAAGAGTCCTGCTACCTACATGGTGGACTTGCAGTCTCCCAGGAACCCCTTGCGGGACCTGCATGTTAACCGCCTGAAGGCCCACTTTGAGAGGTCTGAAGTGGGCATGCTTCTGGTCATAGATGCTGGGATGAAGGAGGAGAGCGAGCCCCTTCCTGACCTCCTGTGTGCAGGGGAGCGAGATGGGTCAGTTGAGGGTGTGGTCCTCTCTACCACACTGACTCCTGAGCAACAGGGTGATTGCAGCCAACTGTTGGGACAATTCAGTGATCTGTTCTCCCTGGTGCCTAGTGTTGCTGATTGGTGTGTCTATGACGTGGACACTGGGGACAGTCCTACCATTAAGAACAATGCTTACCGTGTGAATGATCGGGTAAGGGCCTACATTGAGGATGAGGTTACCAAAATGTTTGCCCTTGGGGTGATTGAATCCTCTAGCAGCCCGTAGTCCAGCCCAGTGGTCCTGGTCCTGAAAGCTGCAGCGCCTGGTGCCACCCCAGAACTTCGGTTCTGTGTGGACTATCAGGGCTTCAATTCAGTCACGAAGACTGACGCGCACCCCGAGCTGATGAGCTCGTAGATCGGTTGGGGCTGCCAAGTACCTCAGCACATTTGATCTGACGTCTGGGTATTGGCAGATCGCCTTGACCGAGGGTGCAAAGGAGCGATTAGTATTCTACACACCCGATGGGCACTACCAGTTCCGGGTGATGCCCTTTGGAATGAAAAATGCCCCTGCCACCTTTCAGAGATTAGTCAACAGGGTATTGGTTGGGCTGGAAGACTTCAGCGCCGCTTACCTGGATGACATAGCGGTGTTTAGCTCCTCCTGGGAGGATGACCTGCGCCACCTCTGGGAGGTATTGATGGCACTGCAGAAAGCAGGCCTTACAATCAAAGCCTGTATGTGCCAGATTGGAGCAGCAGGGCCAGCTGTTTCAGACCTGGCTGGAGAGAGAGATCGGTATTCAGAGCATGGGGAGGGGTGGCTCTTTGATCTGAGCAAGGCCGTGCCTGCCAAGGTGAATGATGGCTCTGATAGCAGACCCCTTCATTCTGAAAGGGCAGGATACTGCCTCGTAAACCAAGTGCTCCCCGACCCCACCAAACTGGTTCCAACTGCATTGTGCCCACCTGGTCGAGATCACCATTCATCCTTTGGGCCACCGCAGCTAAGAGAGAGCTGTGGCCGCTGAGTTCCTGCACCTTTGCCAATTTTGCATCACCGCGATTAGTCCTCCGGGCCGTCTCAGCTATGAGAGAGCTGCTGCCATTGAGTGCCAGCACCTTTGCCAGTTTTGCATCATCGTGATTCGTCCTGTGAGCCGCTACAGCTAAGAGAGAGCTGCTTCAGTTGAGTGCCCACACCTTTGTGAACTTTACATCATCGTGATCCGTGATGTGGGCCGCCGCAGCTAAGAGAGCTGCTGTCGCTGAGTGCCCACATCTTGTTCACCAGTGTTGAGGATTGTCACTATTGTCATGTGGGCCGCCTCAGCTAAGAGAGAGCTCCTGCCGCTGTGAGCCCACCACAGAGCTGCAAGACCAGAGTCATCACCACCACCAGCCTGGGCCGTTGCAGCAGCATGCTGCTGAGAGCCCGCCTGTCCCCGAGTGCCCAAATCATTGTGGGTGACCGCTGCGGACCCCTGCAGCCAAGACTTTTGGGTGCTGGGAGCCCGCCTGTCACCGTCTCTGCTTCTTCTAGAAGCTGCGTGCTGTGTCCCCTTTCAACAGCAGGTATCTGGTGCGCACCGGGTCGCGTAGGCCCCGGCCTTGAACTCAGTCAGTGTCACGTTCTGGTGAATACGTGATTGCCTTTTTGAGTCCCTATTGGTTTACGTGCATTGTAGCTTGTTAAAATGCTTTTTGAGTCTTGAGTTAAACCTTAGATAAAGATGTTATTTTTCTATACCTACCTGAGTTGTGTCTTTTAGTGGTATCGCTATTGCCTTATTGTGCATGGTCATAAATATTTCACACACTGCCTCTGAGATAGGCCTAACTGCTCATGCTAAGCTACCACAGGGTTGAGCAGGGGTTGTCCAAGGGGGTAGCCCACTTGCCCTGACTTAGGAAGAAGGGTCCCTATTTGGACATTAGCGCCAGCCATTGCCAACTAGAGACTCCCATTTCTAACAATAAAATGCTAAAATCACGACAGAAAAATAACTTACAAGCAGCTGAATTCTATAACTTCCTAAAGCTCAGAGCGTATATTTAAAAATAGAATAGGGGCAAATGGACACACCAAATAATTGTGCTTTCTTTTTCTAAAATGTCATAAATTGAGGAGTGTTGCTTCTAGAATGCTTTTAGAATATATAGGTTGTACTTAGTTTTTTTTTATTTCAGGAAAATCACAGTACAATTATAATCTGATGCATACATATAATCACAACAGAAATATTATCATACCTTTGTTTGTTAAAGACAGGACAGGACAAGTGGAGGAAAAATAGGATAAAAGAGAGAGGGCGGGGACACAATGAAGAGCGAGAGAGAAAGAAAGGAAAAAGGGGACAAACAAAAAAACTGACATTTCATCATTTATCAAGTCCCCCCTCCCCTTTCACCTCACCCCCCACCCCCCACCTCCCCCCGACCCCATCCATACACCTCCATCAGGAATCCCCAACTGTGCTGCCCTTTTTTCCTAGCTTTGCTACCTTTGCATTTATATAGAGCCGTCTCTAGATTACATATATGAAAAAGTCTAGCATACCAGGCCTGGAATGTCGGGGAGTCGTTATCCTTCCACTTAGAGGCTATCAATATACGCAGTGCTGATGTTACCATAAAGCAAAAATACGCTTGAGTTACTTCTAGCTGCAGGGACTCATCCCAACCAAACAGAATCAGAGTGGAAGTCAGTTTCACTGAACATCTAATAGTCTTGCCAAGGAAGGCTTCAATCCCCTGTTTTACCTGTCCCAGTTCCGGGCATTCTGCGAACATTTCAATCATGTCGGCGGGACCTTGCCCACATCTTGGACAGTTATTCAACTCCCTTTTCCCCCCAAGCCGAGAGTTTGGCCGGTGTAAAATATAATCTGTATTTAGTTTTGAAATGTTGAGCCTTTAAATTAGCCGATAACAGAATCTCCTTAGACAGTTCAAGGGATCTATACAGATCCACATCTTGATTTCCCAGTTTAACTGCCCACGCACTTTCAACTTTAAATCATCCTTGCTAGCTTCCAAGGCATATACTTCCTTCACTTGGATCTGTTTACGGACCAAAATATCTAGTATTGGGACGCTTGGATTGGAAGTTAGGTGCAACATAACTGATTTCGTCGTTTCCCTTAACTGTAAATATTTAAATAAGATCCGTGGGTCTATCTCGTACCGGTCCTGAATCTCATCAAATGACATGATACCAGAAGAATTTATAATATCTCCAACATGATTAACTCAAGCCTGTTCCCACTTGCTACCGATCTTATCAAACAGGAAGTCTGGAAAGAATGATGACCGCCTAAATAAGAGGTAACTGTGAATTTTTTTGATATTTAACAGTTTTCTTGTGTGCTTCCACACTCTCCATGCTGCTATCACTGGTTTAAATCGCGTTTTTTTTTTGTAGTAGCTACACTCGAATTGTCTGAGTAATAGCCCTGCTGCTTGATTGCCCTCGGCCAGTTCGAAGATGGATGGTGGAAGCTCGACATCTTTAGCTGCTGGCGTTGGTCTGAATAAAATTATCCTTTGTTGGAGCATAATTGTCCAGTAATAATAAAGAACATTTGGCACCGCCAATCCCCCTCGATTTTGCGGAAGGGCCATTAGTTTGAAGGATCTCCTTACCTTCCCATATCCCCAGATGAATTGTGAGAAAATTGCCTCACCCTTTTTAAAAAAATGGTTCGGAGGCTCGAGTGGTATGCAGCGTAGCAGATATAGTATATTTGGAAACATTGTCATTTTAATGACATTTACCCTTCCAATGATAGATAAATGTAAATGATCTATTATTTTTGAATCAACCCTTATTCTACTAAGAAGGCGATCTGCATTAATATTCCATATAGTGTCAACATCTGCTGCGATCGAAATCCCCAGATAGGTTGCCACCTCGGTCCTCCTGGGATCCTGCCATTGGATTGACCTGGAGCAAACAATCTTAGTTTTGCCCGCATTTAACCCGTATCCGGATTCCTTCCCAAATTCTCGGGCCAAATCTTCTAGTCTGTTGATTGTCGCCTGGGGGTCAGGGGTAACTACCACGATGTCATCTGCGTAGGCTAGCACTTTAGTGCTATATCCCCTGACCACCACAGGCTGAATCACAGGGTTGTTTAGGATATCTCTAATTAAGGGGTCTATACATAATGCAAAAAGGATAGGGGAGCAGGGGCAGCCCTGCCTTGTCCCTCTTGCGATCTTAACCTGACCGGATTGCTGCCCCATCAATTGTATTATTGCATATGACTGAACATACATTGCTCTTAGGGCAGTAAGTATACGGGGTCCAAAGCCATTTGATCTTAAATTCTGCCAGAGATACCCCCATTCCACTTAATCTAACGCTTTTTGAGCGTCCAGTAGTATTAATGACATTCGTTGCCCCGAGGTCTCAGTGATGTTAAACAATGAGATTACCCTTCTTATATGGTCGCTTGTGTTACGGCCGGGGATAAAGCTGTGTTGCCATGGGCTAACCAGAGACTCGATAACCTTTGAGAGCCTCCTTGCTAAGATTTTGGAGTATAACTTCTCATCTGTGTTTATCAGAGTGATAGGCCTGTAGGAGGCCGGGTCGTCAGCTGCCTTCCCCTTTTTCAGAAAAATAACTATGCTAGTCTCCTGCCATGATTGAGGGGGGTACCGTTCTGCTGCACAGCAGAGGGGCAAGTTCCTCATGCAAAAGTTTGTAGATCTCCATGGGTAGCCCATCTGGACCTGCCACCTTCCCAGAAGCCATGGACAGCAATGCCTCTTTCACTTCTTCCAGTGAAATTTCTCCCTCTAGCTCTTGAATCACAGGGGGAGTACTGATACCACCAGCTGCTGTACCATGTATCCTGGAATTATAGAGATCCTGGTAAAAGCCTTGAAAAATACCCACAATTTCTTGAGGGTCACAGGACACTGAGCCATCCTTTCTTTTTAGCTTCGTAACACTACTTGCCGATGATCTTTGCCTAATCCGGAGAACCAGATGTCTTCCTGTCTTTTCCCCGTATTCATAGTTAAAACCTTTCCGCTATAGATTGATTATAAACCCTGATTATCTTAGCTTTAGTGCTGATTATGTTTAATTCGATTTCAGATTGAAGCTAAGTCTGTTTTGGGGAAATAGTAGCCAGATGTTCTAGCTCGAACCTACTTAGATCCTGCATCAAAGAACCAATACCCTCTTGTTGGTTTTTCCTATAGAACCCTGCGAAGCCGATTACCTCCCCTCTAAGCCCAGACGTATATGCGTCCCATACCATTTCCCTAGACGTACTATACCTATTGGTGTCAAAAACGGTATGGTCCAACGCTTGATATGATCGATAAATCCCTCAGTGACCAGTAATTTCCTAGCAAAGGTCCACTTTACAGGGGATCTTGTATACCCAGGGATCTCAATATCCAAAATAAGAGGGTTGTGATCTGAGAGAACCTTAGGGAGCTTCCGTATCTGGGATTTGTCCACTAATGAGCCAGGGATAAAAAAATAGTCCAGCCTCACGTATTTCCTATGTGGACACGAAAAATATATGTATCCTGAATCTCTAGGTTTATTTACCGACCAAATGTCCACCAGACCATGGCTATCAGCTAATTCCTGCACCGCATGAAAAACTCGTGGCTTCCTGCCTTGATACCCGTCCCTCCCTAACCCACTGGAATCCATATGAATGTTAAAATCCCCACATATTATCAGTGGGGTGGGACATGATGCAAGCTCCACTTCAAGTTCTGTCAAAAAATCAGCATTGTCTGAGTTTGACCCATATATAGTGCAGAGTGTACCAAAGGTAGGATTACAGCCACCGCCCACCCACCCCATTTATCGGAAAGTGTGGGATTACTTGATGGATATCGGTTAGATACATGTATTGCCACCTCCCTCGTGGTAGTGGTCTGTGAAGAACAAATTGTTTGTGAAAAGCCCGGAATGAAATTAAGACCTCTCTTTTGCCAGGGAAAATGGGTCTCTTGCTGACATATAAAATCTAGGCCCAGAGCTTGCAGTGCTTCACCAGTTCTGTCTCTCTTCGCTCAATCATTCAACCCCCAATATTAATCGTACAGAAAGTTAGCTTACCCATCCCAATATCGCCTTTGATGTCTACTTCGCCTACTCTGTTTCATGAGCCAATCCATCCGACTGACTTGACCCCCAAATCCATTCATTATACTGTGATCTGCTTTCCTGAAATTTTCCTTTTGTTTTTTGACCCACCTTCTTCCCCTTCCCCCACCTACCCCAAATAGGTTGTGCTTCCAAAGGTACACCTAAAGAAAGAAAATGGAACAGTGACCTCATCGGGCCAATCATGGTGATCACCATCAGTTGCCTAGGGACCTATATATACTGCACTCCTCCTTTAAGAATAGGATTATTGCAGCAATCTACGTTCATGACCCTACACCACATAGAATACACAAAATGAGCTTGGTGCCATCTTCCCTGTCTTGCTACTGCCCTTCTGAAAATGGTGACCTAATACATATTGGGAAGATACTCAGGAAAATCCTTCAGAGATCCATTATTCCAACCTGACACTTATCTGCTTGGGACCGCGTGTTACTCCTGTGACATTATCACCCACTCATCATGACCTCCACCTACTTCAACTGCTCCTCTTCTTAGCTATTAACACCATTGTTACACTCGGAGCGAACTGGGAAACATTTAAAATATAGAAGGTGAACCTTATATACAAATGCAAATAACGTTGCCCTAGTAAACAAAGACTTAGAACCTCAATTGGAATGTAAGCGCTGCCATATGTTGATAGTGATCCTGCCACGGGAAACTTGCAATTTTCCTGCCACATTCGCAGTCAGAGAACCTGTAGGGTTTCCAAGAGTAGAACCTAGGCTTGCTCTACTATCAGAAACCCTCTTGCTGCTGGGCAAGAGTCACTGGTTGTCTATGCCCAATTCTGTCATTAAATACATGGATGACACAGGGCGGCAAAACGTAGACTGGATCCCATGATCAGGGAGAAAATTATCTTCATGTCAGGGTATTTTCATTACAAAAATCCTGCTTTGAGAATTTGTGGGGAGGGGGGGAAGTAAATGCTGAAAAAACACAGTGGCCTGCTTGGCATTCATCTGAGCATTAGGTGCATCTGCCACACGGGTGGATGTCTTTAAGGCTCAGAATTCCCTGCCAGTCAGAGGATCTCTAAATATTGCAAGTGGTCCGCTACCAGGAGTGGAGCCGTGGACTCTGACAATAGACCGATGTGGCCAGCTGCCTCCTGTACTTTAAATGTATCCTCAGTAGCAAAAGTCCACTGTAAGATAGCCTTGATACATACCTACAATCTGTTCAACTACCTTGAGCAGCTGGCATCCAACAATTGACCCTCGTCCTTCTCCTCCTCCTGCTTCCTTCCGTCTCCTATTATACTCCACTGTTGTTCCTATCCATGCACTCCATGCAGCTGATGAACATGAGAAATGTGTATGTGTATGTTTGATAAAAAAATTAATGCCTCACCTCCTCTCGTTTTCTCTTGGTAAGGAGCTTTTCTATCACCAGAGACAACTCGCTAAACTAGATAATCTATCAACAATCTTTATAGTGCAGTAGAAATGTTTTTTGCAGTGGTTCAGGGTCTGCTATTACGTAATCATTTTTAAGTTCTGAGAGGGCATGGTGTAATTGCACTTGCAGGGACAGGTAACACATCTCTTGTAATCTACAGTGCTTTGGCATGCCACAGGCCACAAGTTTCCTGTTTTCTTCAAACATGTTTAGTTCTTGAACGATTTCATATTTATTTATAAGACATGTTTATAGGCATTCTTTAGGTGTATTCTGGTCCGATATGTTTTATTTCATTTTTAGGCGAGGCAAACAGTAATTGTTTAGTCAGCCCATCTGAAGTCCCAGACAAGCAGTACCAGAAATTTAACTTTAATTCATGTGATGAATCGCCAAGCCAGTGAAAATCACCGAATCTCACTGTTTTGAAAAACAGAGCGCTTTAAACGAGCACAGGTTGCGCTTCATGAGGACACATTCATTTTTTAGGTCTCGCGACCTATCGATGTGCGCAAGCGCATCGAGCGGAGAGAGAATTCAAGTGGCGAAAACATCTTCAAACCAAAGGGCTTTCAGCCCCGCGGTTTTCATGTAGTTCACGTGAACCACGTGATTAAACATGCACGCGCATCAGACCCATTTGCTTCCCAATCTCCTCCCACGGCCGTCCTTTCTGCCAATCTCCTCCCACGGCCGTCCTTTCTGCGCATCAGACCCATTTGCTTCCCAATCTCCTCCCACGGCCGTCCTTTCTGCCAATCTCCTCCCACGGCCGTCCTTTCTGCGCATCAGACCCATTTGCTTCCCAATCTCCTCCCACGGCCGTCCTTTCTGCTAATCTCCTCCCACGGCCGTCCTTTCTGCGCATCAGACCCATTTGCTTCCCAATCTCCTCCCACGGCCGTCCTTTCTGCCAATCTCCTCCCACGGCCGTCCTTTCTGCCCGCCAGCACTTCAGTTCCGTCCCTCCTCACATTACATCAGACCCATTTGCTCCTCAATCTCCTCCCACCTCCCACGGCCGTCCTTTCTGCCCGCCAGCACTTCAGTTCCGTCCCTCCTCCCCCCTAATTACATCACTGTTCACGGCCCTCGTCTTTGCCTCCGCATCATCCTTTCTGCCCGCCAGCACTTCAGTTCCGGCCCCGGCTAGCCCTGGCTCTCTACTTCCCTGGCTCTGCCTTTTCCCACTGTGGTTGAGGACGGTGACAGCATACAACAATTTCATTAAGCTAGGACATGCCTGTCAAAATGTGTCTAAACCATGCCTCCTTTCTCGTTGTTGCCTCCGCATCAGTCAATCAGATGCTCGTTCTTTGTAAAGCCAAGATTTTCGCAGAGTTCTGCTCTTAATAACAACTGGAGACACTCAGAACTGTGCCCGTCCCTCCTCACATTACATCAGACCCATTTGCTCCTCAATCTCCTCCCACCTCCCACGGCCGTCCTTTCTGCCCGCCAGCACTTCAGTTCCGTCCCCCCTCCCCCCTAATTACATCACTGTTCACGGCCCTCGTCTTTGCCTCCGCATCATCCTTTCTGCCCGCCAGCACTTCAGTTCCGGCCCCGGCTAGCCCTGGCTCTCTACTTCCCTGGCTCTGCCTTTTCCCACTGTGTTTGAGGACGGTGACAGCATACAACAATTTCATTAAGCTAGGACATGCCCGTCAAAATGTGTCTAAACCATGCCTCCTTTCTCGTCGCCGACCCCCTCCCCTACCATTCCTAGCTACCCCACTTTCGCTCTCCTCGCACACCCCATCACTTCTCCAACCCCTGCCCCAAAACCACCGCTCCCACTTTCCACTAACCCCGCTCTCGTCTTCTCCTGCCCCCAGCGTCTCCCCACCACCGAAGCCCAAGTTCTCCCCTCACCCTCCAACGCTACTACTCACAGCCTACATCAAAGGCATCAATCACCCTCCCACAGGCTTCCCTAGCGCTGCCCTGCCCCCTGCTTCACGGCCAGGCCATCTGTTCCCAGCAGCAGCATTTCTCCTGCGCCAGGCCACATCAAAGGCTCTGTGCCACTTTCACCCACACAGCACCACTTTCAGACACGCAACGCCACTCACACCCACGCAAGCCCACTATCACCCACGCAACACCACACTCACCCACGCAACGCCACTCACCCAAGCAACACCACTCACACACGCAACGCAACTCATCCACGCAACGCAACTCATCCACTCAACCCCACTCATCCACGCAACACCACTCATCCACGCAACGCCACTCATCCACGCAACCCCACTCATCCACGCAACCCCACTCATCCACGCAACCCCACTCATCCACGCAACGCCACTCATCCACGCAACGCCACCCATCCACGCAACGCCACTCACCCACGCAACACCACTCACCCACGCAACACCACTCACACACGCAACGCCACTCATCCACGCAACCCCAATCATCCACGCAACCCCAATCATCCACGCAACCCCAATCATCCACGCAACGCCACTCATCCACGCAACGCCACTCATCCACGCAATGCCACTCACACATGCAACGCCACTCACCCACGCAACGCCACTCACCCACGCAACACCACTCACACATGCAACGCCACTCATCCACGCAACGCCACTCACACACGCAACGCCACTCATCCACGCAACGCCACTCATCCAAGCAACGCCACTCATCCACGCAACGCCACTCATCCACGCAACGCCACTCACACATGCAACGCCACTCACCCACGCAACACCACTCACACATGCAACGCCACTCATCCACGCAACGCCACTCACTCACGCAACGCCACTCACTCACTCACGCAAAGCCACTCACACCCACGCAGTGCCACTTTCACCCACACAGCACCACTTTCAGACACGCAACACCACTCACACCCACGCAAGCCCACTATCACCCACGCAACTCCACTCACACCCACGCAGTGCCACTTTCACCCACACTGTGCAGTGCACAATAGGTCTCGCAGTAGGAAAGTTGGAGCTATTGCTTTTGTAAATGACAAAGCCCTTTATGTTTTTAAAATGAAAACAAAAATAAAAGGCATTGTTATTTGCAATTGTAATAGCTCCAACTTTCCTACTGCAAGACCTATTGGCAACGCCAGTGCTTGTTTTGTTAGGCATGGGGAGATTAACAGATTTGTCCAGAATCACAGGATGTTGCGCCTCGTGGCCGAGACTCGAAACCAGGGGCATATTATCAAGGGTGGCGATAGGGAAGTTTCGCCGCTTTAGTGGCTGTTTTTGGATGCTAAGCGGCAATAATTCTATCGCCCTATTAGCAAGCTGTCGCTATCAACAGTTAGCGACAGCTTTTAGGTGATAGCGAGCGGTTTGGGGCCCACTTTGCATGTTAGCGATATTTATCGCTAATGACATGCAAAGTGGGTGTACCCAAACTGTTAGCGCTGTCGTTAACATCGCTATCACCTATTAGCAAGGCAGGCGTAGCGATGGAAATATTTGCGCTGAGCCCAGGTCCATCCTTTCCTGCTACAACTTAACTACAACGCTAATCACCTCCGTTATCACCAGGAGCAAAGGTACGTTTTTTACACGTCTTACTATGTGCAAACATTTACTTTAGCCTGCTGTATTTATTTATTGCCCCTACATGCAAGTTATTGTTACGTGTAATGTATTAGTGTTCATTTTACAACTTATCATTGTAAAATGAACACTCCTTTGTTGAATTTTTGTTGTTGTGGTAGTTGTGGATGTTTTATTTGTGGTGCATGTTGGTGTCCATTCAGTAGTGTGTGCACGTTGTCCATGTGCTATGCTATATGTACAAAAAGGGGCATGACACATTACCTAAATATATATATTTGAACCACACTGAAAATATATGGGTAGTGACACATTATAAAAGTGGTACCTACCAGTCTGCATGCTTCTAGGGACTCACTCCATCAAAAAACTGCCGCAGGACAGCACCAACACATCGGGTAACTCTAAATCAGCTCAGTGCAAACCCGCCAGCTAGGCGGTGACGGAATACTGTTAGCCATTTATGGAGTCCGCTGTGTGAGCAAAGGTGCACCAAATATGCAGAGGTTAACACTCAGTTGATGAAGACAGTTGTTCAGCCAGTACACTTCTAAATACATCAGCTCAATGGAGTACTTGAAACTGCCGCCACAGAGGGATGACGGAAGTACCTCAAAGATCTAAATAATGCCCCAAGTCTCTGAAATGAAGTAAAAAATCCTCAAAGTGGCTAGGCAGCAGGTTGTGGCCAAATAGGGCTCCATGTCATCATATAGACACTGGAATAGGTCTCGGTGAAGCCACTGACATTTAGCAGGAAAGTTCTGAGAAGAAAACATTTGCAAGAAGGTCCCTTGCCGGTAAAATACTTTTCATGCCTTTGCCCGGTGAGTATTTCTACGTTTGTACCTAATCTCTTTGTTGAATTTTTGCTTCTTTCAGCTGGGCAAGTCAAAGTGGGCTCCACAAGGTAGGACATCTTTTCAGTTAATTCCCACTGGATTGACTTGCTACAAAAAAGAACAGAGCAACAGCAAACAATCCTTGGTCCAGCAACACTGCATCTTGGTCAGGTTGGTCAAGGTCCCCTGTCACTTCTCAGAGCAAAAGGTTGGCAAAAAGTTTCCAACACCCAGGTTTTTAGGACCCCCCTGGAGGAGTACACTATCACATGAAACTCAACAAGGATCCATGACCCAGGGGACAGTTCTTGGGGGTAAAGACTCACTCCAGACGAGGCAAGCAGCAGGGTCCAGGGCAGGTCCAGTTTTGTCTAGTAAGCTGTGTTGTTGCAATAGAGCCTCTGGAAGCTTGTAATTTCCCTCTAGCTCAAACAGGAGACCATCCAACTGACACTTGGAATCACTTCTAAGGTCCTGGTTTCAAGAAAAGCAGGTCCAGTCTTCCTTCACATCCTTTAGACAGCAGGACTGTCCTTTTTATTCATCATAGGTCTGCAAGTGTTCTGAGGAGGGTACTAGAAATGCCACATGTACGTCTAGTGGCAATCTGTGGATGAGGTAACCCCCACTCCTTAGCTAATGGGGCAAAGGGGTACACTACCCACTTTTGCAGCACTTCCTATGATTTTTAAAGAATGCTATCCCACACTGTCCTTATCTACCTAAATCCAAAATGACAACCATTCTCTTCTTGGGGGAGGGTACTAGAAATCCCACATTTACGTCTAGTGGCAATCTGTGGATGAGGTAACCGCCACTCCTTAGCTAATGGGGCAAAGGGGTACACTACCCACTTTTGCAGCACTTCCTATGATTTTTAATGGATGCTATCCCACACTGTCCTTATCTACCTAAATCCAAAATGACACAACCATTCTCTTCTTGGTCAGAGCTCCCTGAGCCCACCCAGAGGTGTGGTGAGGGAAATGAGCAAACCCTCCTTGTGGTCACTCAAAACCAGTTCTGGTGGAGCTTCCACCACCCACTCGGTTTGGAGCCAAGCTGTCTAGGAAAAAAAGAAAGACAGGCCTAGGTGGGAGCTACATCTTCCAGTGACAGAGTAGGCAACTTCTGAAGCCCAGGAAGGGGATGGACACAGCCCCCAGACCACCCTACTTAAGGAGGAAAATACCACTTCACACCCAAGCTCTTTCTCCACTGCTTGAGATAAATCCACAAGTGAGCCATGCAGTGACAATGGACACTGTCAGAAAGGCAAATTTGACTTAAGCAGGGAAATGACAACTTTCTAAAAGTGTAATTTCCAAAATAGTAATATCATGTCCAACTTTACCCTTAAGTTGGTGTTAGAAATTGGGTCTCTAGTTGGCACAGGTATGCACTCTGTCAAAGTAGGGACCACAATCCTAGTCAGGGTAAGCTAGATACACACTAAAAGAAAACCTCAGCTCTCCCTCAGGTAGCTTGGCACAGAACAGTCAGACTTATCTAAAGAGGCAATGTGTAAAGTATGTGTGCTAGACACACACACAAAAACACAATGACAACACCACTAAGATACTCCACACAGGTTTAGAACCATGGAGGATAATTGTATGAGTAAAACAAGACCAAAATGACAAACATTCAATAAATAGAACCACAGTAATAAATTGTTAAAGAAAAACCACAAATAGGACTTAGAAGTCAAAAGCGCTAAGAGTTACTTGAGGTTGCACTTGCTGGCAAATTAAACGTTCAGGTGCGATGCGATGAAGGACTGGCTGGCTACATGACTCAGGCAGGTTCCACTTACAAAATACCTTGGATGGAGCAAACATCAATGCCGAAGACTCGAGTTGAGGAGGCGACGCATCGTCCTTGATCCCGTGGATGGAGGCGAAGCATTAGAGCTGGTCCGCGCAGTCAAGGAAGGCTTCTGCATCAAACCCCTTTATGATGCAGGCATTGTGTCGATGTTGAGCCATGCTGTCCGTCGGCGTTGAGCTGTGCAGTCCATCGAAGGCAATGTCGTCGATCGGCTCCTGCGTCAAAGGGCAATGTGTCAGTTCAGATTGGCGCAAAATAGAAACTCTGTCGGCTTTGATCTTTCTGGACAGCAGAAAACATCTTTTAAGGGCCCAGGATTGGGTTGGCACCACTTGACAGGGTAGGACTCACAGATGGCAGAGTCCAAGTGCTGTTGCAGAGTTGAAGGAAGTCTTTGATGGCCCTGAGACTTCAGAATACAGGGCAAGCCAGAAAACCATGGTCCAGGCCTTGATCACCTCAAGGCTGGACTATGGGAACGTCCTCTACTTGGGAGCTAGGGCCAAGAGCACGCAAAGGCTGCAACACATACAGAATGCAGCAGCACGCCTGGTCCTATCGCTACCCAAGAAAGCACCCTCTAAGAAAGCACTGAGAACGCTACACTGGCTTCCTATTAAGGAAAGGGTAGCATTCAAAGCCATGTGCATTGGCCATCGTATTCTAGAGGAGAAAGGGCCCTCATAGCTTCACAAACTGATTACCCCGTATCACCCATCCCGACAGCTTAGGTCCACTGGGACAGGACAAGTCCAAGTTCCCAAATTCAAAAGAGTGAGAATGGGAGGACACTCCTTCCGCGTTCTAGCAGCTCAACAATGGATTGGAGAATACAGATGCAGTTTTCCGCAAAGGCTTGAAAATGCACCTATTTCCAAAAGAGTAGATAAGAGCTAAGGAGTAATGCGATGAAGATGAAAGCTACAGCAGGTTAGTGCTCAGGACATACGATGAATTTTACAGCACGGGACCACCCCAGGCGCTTTACAAAGTTAGTTATTATTATTATTATTATTATTATTCACTGCTCCAGTGGTGTATTGTCTTTGTAGGGTCAGAGCCCCAGAACGTATACCCAAATGTACCTTTGAGGTGAGGGTGACTTTAAAGCAAGCCCTTGAAGTGCACAGGTCCCCTTCCATCCCAGCCCTGTCGCCCAAGCTATCTGTGGGGGATAATCATCTCCTTGTGTGGTACACAGGGCACTGTCTATTCAGGGGTACGTGCCATCTCCCCCTACCTCTTCGTTCCGAGGAAGAGCTATCAGAATGTAGATGAATGCATATGAGTTCCCAGTCACACCCATCCTTCCTATGTTTGTGGCTGCCTAGAAGGAATACACAAAGTGCAGCTGACACCCACCCTAGACATGAATTGGAAACATGCTGTAAGGCACACATAGCAGTAAGAGTAGAGAATTGCCCACTTTCTAAAAGTATAACAAGACTGGAGCGAGGTTTCACTCCAGGAACGGACGCACAGCATGTTCCAAGAATCCTTATAAGCATACCACCAATTCATCCATGTTTAGTTCAATATTTGTTACGTCTTTTACATGTGAAGCTCTTATGTTTAAGCAGTTTCTGTTCTAGCAGATATGCCTATCCAGGCTTTTTTCTGTCGGATGAACCAAACATAATTCATCCTTCATGGTTGATATTATGTGGAAAGTGAGCCCATATTACTATCAATGCCCGGGCTGCTGGCGCAAGTCGCCTCTTAGTTCCCATTCTGAATAGTTACCAAATAAAGAGACGGGCGCTGGAAGCAGGAATCACAAGAATAGGATTTATTACTCATGAGGAGAGCCTGTCATTTCGGACACGAAACACAGTGTCTTTCGGGAGGTGCTCTAACAACCTCTCTGAGGCCTGGCCTCTTATACCCTGGTTTATGACATATGACCTTTCTTTATTACAATCAAGACATTATGAAGCAAGGAAAAAGACATCCCCGTAATCCTCGTGTCAATCCCACCCCACATATATCCACAATAGAGGCCCTCACCCTGCTGACATCAGGAGGGGGGGTTATCGCGCAGCTGAGTGTTCCGCCGATTCTTAGGATGTGTGCGCCTGATCGTACCCCAGGGGGTGGGGAGGCCAGGATCAATAGTGGGTCCTTTGAAGAGGAGTGACTCCATACAATAAGGGGCAGTAAACAGTATCTCCCGGTTTAGGCGGTGGCCTCGGACCTGTGTGGACAGTCAATTGCGGAGGGAGGGTTTACCAACAGAGGGGTTATTCATGAAAGGAAAGGAGGTGTTGGTCAGGCGCGAGCGTGACTCCCAAGGGCAGAGTCGCACAGAGTGAGATGTCTTATGACCCGTGCATGAGAGAGCGGGGGCAGTCAGGTACAGCTGGGGGGTTTGTCAGCTGAGGCGAAGGATGCATCTTCAAGAGGAGATGGGGGGTGCGTGGGTCAAGCAGGAGGGTTACTTCTCAGAGCAGGGTCGCGCAGAGGGAGAGGGTTATTCGAGAGTGGGTGGGGGTGTTCAAATGCGTGCAGGAGGGAAGCCGGGGATTCCAAATGAGCGGGCAAAGAGGCCATGGTGCCCAAAATGGCTGTCATGTACATAGGGGCACGAGCCTTTACTGGCGGAGTGATGCGGTCAGTGTTTCACGGTGTTCATGGTGCCTACAGGGAGGGGAATGGAAAAAGGCAAATGAACGCCGCTTATGTACATTAATTTTTCTAATTTCCACAGTCGCCGCTTTTTACATAAGAAAGTTCATGTCCTAATCGATGGGTGTATATATAAACATGTGTCGTTGATGAAATAGCATTTGTCAATACTAACATATTACATATAATCATGAACAGTTGAGGTGATTGGCAGAATGCAGCACGTAGGAAATTGCATTTGCAAACGTACTACATAGCATAAATGCTTCCGACTTTCTCAAAAAGGGTGACCAATGAACATTTTGACCAAGTAGTTGAGGGAGGAATTCAGTCCAATAAGATCTCTTCGTCACAGTGTCTTTTTAGCAGTGAGCCATCACTGGTAGGCTCTAGTCCGTGTCCTTTCGTTGGCGCTGTTGAGCACCGGCGGTGGAGCTATAGGTCCAGCTCGGATCCATCCTTACGCGTTGCAGGGTGCGGTCAGTCCTCTGCTGTTAGACCACAGTCCTGTTCCCTAACCAATCCTTTTAGTGGCGCCTTATGCTTGGCACCTATATTTCCGTGGCATAACCCCATTTCCACCTAAATGCTGTTCTTTCTTTCGGCAAAAAGTCACGTGGAAAAGAGGGTGTGTTGTTCAATAGTCGATGGGAGTGAGGGCGGAGTGGGGTCAGATTTCCTGGGACACACCAAAGGGACCAAGGGAGCAAAGGATAACAAGCAAGCAGGCCCATCAATCGGGCTTGAAAGGGGAACGGAGGCCTCAGGCACACGTGGGTTAGTGGACAGAGAGCTTCAGGACAGCCCTTCATCCTTTCGTTTACCGCGTTTGAGAGTGCTGCCTCGTCCCGTATCTTGTTGCGCTGCGGCTCCACCTTTGGTCGAGGTCGCATGTGTCTCATGATCTGCAGCCAGGCTGTGCGCCACGTCCAACCCTTCTCCTCCGATGATCGTATATCTTTGAATGGGTAAAAACAAGTTTTAGAGAACTGGCAGGAGAAGAGATTTTTACATTTGAATTCCACTCGCAATCCTAGCACCTGGGGGTCATGCTCATTGGTCATAGTCAGAAGTCTATTACCATGAAGTAAGTATATGGGTATTTCTACTGTGTTCACACCAAGTCTAATCGGCGTTCATTCATGACACATATGGACAGAGGTCAGACTCCTATCACTTGCGTATTTCATCAAAAACTCAAAAATAAACATTCAGGGGAGACTCGTCCTTCCGACCCGAGCCTTAATAGTCTTACATTTCCTTTTTAGAGCTGGCTAACTCTTTCAAGCAGAGCGGGGGTGCAATCATCGAAGGACAGTGTTAACGCATTTTTCTCGAGGGGCGACAGTTGGTCATGGTCATTAGTTATGCATCGGGGATAGCAGCTGGGGTCAATCAGGTGGGGCGGGGACGCTTCGGGCATTCGCGCTTGAGTGAAAAAGGGGTGGGGCAATTTGGGCGTTGGGGTCAATCTGGACATTGGCGCTTGTCTCTAACGAACTGAAAAATAGGGTGCCATTGACATATAGTTCCCCTATAAAAGGCCAGATTAGGGGACCTTAGTCGTCTTACCTGTCCTTTCTTTCTTAGCCAATTCGAGTTCATTCATTTTGCGGAAAGGAGAGGCAGCAATATGGCAAGTTACAATCGTTTTAGTTTCTGTCAATTTCGCTGAACACCTTCGCGTTCAATAAGTATCCAATCAGACTGGTGCCAGCGGGGCACAATTTTACCACAAAAAGGAAGATGGAACAGGGGGACTCTCACAGAGAGTGAGAGTCGTCCGCAACCTAAACGAGCCATTCGGTACACGTATGACATGTAGGGAGAGAGAGAGAGAGAGAGATAGGGAGATAGGGAGATAGAGAGGGAGAGAGAGAGAGAGAGAGACGTGTACAACAATGGGTCTTTTAGTGCACTCACAACACAGAACAGCAGGGGTCAGGTAACGCAGAGACGCGAACAGAGGGGAGACATAAACCCATACATTACATACACACAAACTCATTCAAAGAAAGACAGTACATGTATCTCATACAAAAAAGGTTCATGACAAAACATAAAACAGTTATTGGCCAAAAAGATCTTTCTGCATGCTGCGCATCTTTAGTATCCTATTTATCTACGTGCTGAGCTCTTTTTACCTTTCCTCCTTTTCCTCTCGTTTGCTATCTCTGCGAATGTTCTCGGTTGCCAATACTTACACCTCGGTCAGTTGGTCAGGAATTAACCTGGTTGGGCTACTACTCACGGTGGGATCTTTGAGTCATTTTTCCTTTTCCCCCTTTGGCGGAAAGGTTCTCCATGCTGGGGCAACGGAGGGCGTTAATCGGGAGAACAGTCGGACAGCTTAGCTATATCTATAAAAGTGCGAGAAGGAGGTGGTACATTTTTGAACATCAACATCATTCCTACATTTCCAGACGGGTGGTGCCTAGGTAAACCTTACCCCGGGACTTTTCCTTGTCCTTTCTCTATCTAATTAAAACGTCATAGGTGCACTATCTGGTGTGCTGGTTCGAGTCGAAATTCCGTCATACAGTACTAATCCGTCAAGTTTCTATGTCAGTCCATCCTCCCAGTCGCTATGTTCTAAGGAGGAACAGTCATATCTAAGTCTATGTCTTTCAAAACTCATTAGCATAAGTACTATGCTCAGATCCCCTCCTTCCCCTTTCGTCGGTCGTTCGATCATCACTCCTCCATACTTCAGCCGATGTTCCGGCGCAACCTGCAGAAGGGGGCAGAAAGAAGGGGGTGGGGGCAGCATTCAAAAACACATCAACGCGCATAAATCCGAAAATGTTTTTACCTACCACATACTCGACCTATCTCCACGGGGTGCATTCTCTACCATCTCGGCGTTTAAGCCCAGAGGGACCAGTAGTGTTAGATAGATAATCATCGATGGTCTGCATATCTACATGAATCACTTGGTCGTGGCCTTTTAGGTCATGTGCAAGGGTGGTGGTCAAGGGGTATTTCTCTAGTATCGCTTTAAGGGCGTCTAAAACACTTTTCGGCTGCCTGCGACGCATAATGTAGCTGCTAAGTATCGGGCCCTTTTTAACCTTCAACCTTAATCATGCTGCATGTATTTTACTTATGTCGGTGACAGTAGCCATATATTTCAATAACATTCATAAATACAAACGCTACGATAATATTTGTGTGTTCAAAGATTTTAATGAAAAGGTTGGCGCACAAATACGGGCCTACAACCCAGTGGGCCGGCTACGGAGCAGACTGGAACTGTGCATAAGAGGAACGAAGTCGGTGGCCATTCATTTCGTAACGTGCGGCGGTGCAATAAAATCGTATCGAACTTTCTTTAAGGGGCGAGTATAATGCGTGTCAAGAATTCAAGCTTTCAATAATATCATCTCATTGTCCAACCAATTACTCAAGACCTAACGTTTATCAATTCATTGTCCAAATGCTCAATCAGTGCTTATTTTATACCAATTCATTGCTTCCAAACATAATTAGTACCCACCCTAAATCAGTTCACTGTCCTAGCACATAATCAATATCCATCTTATCTACTTTCATTGTCCAAAAACTGCATACATATCTTGGAGCATCAAAGCTGAGCAATCAGGGCGCAACAAGGATTTTTTTTAAAAGGTCTCATTTTGTATCGACGCCATTTTGGGCGAGGTCAGGCAAGTCCCAGTATAGTCAGATTGCCTCCACTGACTCGTGGTTGGACCAGAACCTCTTTTGGCAGTTCAAAAAGTTTTTCGTAATGGGGTAACAGACTAGCAATATAAAGTGGGGAGGGCGGCAACAATCTTTCCTACCGGGTCATTCTGGTGTTCCACCGGAACTGAACAAGTCTGTATCTTTGCTGCATTTTAGCCATTTCCAAACTGAGGCTGGCGCCGGCAGGAGTGCGCCGACGTCTCGTGGCTCCATCGGAGGACGGGGGCGGGGAGCGCCCCCGTGGAGAGGTTGGCCCCCCCCGGCTCTTTTAGAATCTTCAAGGTTGAGGAGCACAGGGCGTGTGCCCGTCCCGGGCAAAAAAAACGCTTTTTGAGATGGACCCTCTTCAAGCAGGAGCGTTGGGGTGTCGCTGGAAGCCTCCACCTGGAGGGAGGTGGGGGAGGCTCGTTCGCGCCGCCTCCCCTTCCAGCGACCCCGCGCCGTTCTTCCGCTCCAGCGCTTCGGTATTGGTCATGCCAGGCAGTGAAGATGGGGGGGGTCGGAGGCAGAGGCAAGACGCCCCCCCCTTTCCGTGGCGGGACTACCTGCAACTGTCAAGGGTTGCCGCTGTGGTGGGACTACCTGCAACTCTCCAGAGTTGTCCAAGACATAATTGAAAAAGCGCTGCCGACCTCGCCTTGGCTTCGGCCTTTGATGATGACCGGATCAGGCAAGAGAAGGGGGGGGGTCGGTGGCTGAGGCAAGACATCCCCCCCCCCGTGGCCTGCAGGGCAGCAGAAGAGGGGAAAAGGGGAGACCATTACGATTTTCGGGCCGTCCGCCCTACAGCCTCCCCCTCTAATGGCGGTCAGCCAGGCCCTGCCCTGCACGCATCGAGGCCTCGCCTTCCGGATGGGCGTAACCGCGGACCTGTTGCATTTCGGGAGCTTCCGGAATGGGGGTAGGTATCTATTGATTTGTATCTATTTCATGTTACCGTTATTTGGGCGTGGTGGGCAGTGGGGCAGACATGTTTGGAGCAGGAATAGGCAGTGGAGCCTAGCTACCTCGTGGCTGTCTTGCCGTCAAGCTTTCGCCATTTTATATTTCTTATTACGAACTATTTCTAATGTTTCTTATTTTTAGTGAAGTCGAAAGCTCATCAGGGGGTTACTGACTTAGCCCGATTTCTTTTATTTTTCCTTCCTTTCCTTAGTGTGTTTCAAGCTAAAGTTTCTGTTAATAGGGTACGGTGATCACTTCATTTTTATATGTCCTTTCATTAGGGGTACTCCTGGACGGACCAGATGAGTTACCTCCAATAAATGGTCCGGGGTGGAACTATATTATCAATCAGTGGGGAACACATGTCCCTTCATTAGGGTATCATCCTGGACGGACCAAATGATGTACCTCCAATTACTAGGGTAGCCTCCTGGGCGGACCAGATGGCCTACCTCCAATAAATGGTCAATGAGTGGGGAGCATATGTCCCTACATTAGGGTAGCCTCCTGGGCGGACCAGGTGAGCTACCCCCAATAAATAGTCAGTGGGGAGTGGATAGGCCTGACGAATCATAAAGGGGCATAACCTACCCTTTACTACTTGCAAAGACTAGACAGAATATTTCTATTCCACGTTATTTGCAAACAGAAAATACCTCAAACGAACAATTCCTTGGACAACAATGTCCAGTCAATCAATCAATGGGGAGAAAAACAGGCATGACGGATTACAACGGGGACAAACGTCTGCATTACCTGCCCTTCGCTATCCGCAAAGGGAGACAGAATATTCCTATTCGTCTCTGTTTGTGGACAGGGAAGATCTCAAAGAGCAACAATCGATTATTAATCGATATCAAACAATCAGTGGGGAGAAAGGTAGGCCTGACGAATCATAAAGGGGCATAACCTACCCTTCTCCATCTGCAAAGAGAGACGAACGTTCCTATTCGCCGCTGTTTGCAAACAGAGAATGTCTCGTTCTCAAGAAGAGAACCAATATTTCAAGTAGCAACCAAAGCTAAATGAACAACAACAACAATATCAGTATTTAAATACCGATTCCAATACAATCAATCAAACAATCAGATGGATAAAACCATCCTACCAATCAGGCGTAAAACGCCCTACTTAATCTTACCCAGACCGGACCATATGGACAGTTCTTTGTCTTCCTCCTCCAGCGCCCGATCGTTATCTTACTCCATGCAGCATTCCTGTGGGATTCCAGTCAGGACAATAGGTCACTCGAGAGAGGTCCGTTCAGAATCGGTGAAGTTCATTCGATCGGCAGCCGGACGAGGGCCCTCTCAAGGCAGGTATACTCCAATCATTTAGATGTTCACCTCATCGTCTGGATCTCTCTTACTGGACCTTATGTCACTGATGGACCCCGCATTGGGACGCCAATTGTGGAAAGTGAGCCCATATTACTATCGATGCCCGGGCTGCTGGTGCAAGTCGCCTCTTAGTTCCCATTCTGAATAGTTACCAAATAAAGAGACGGGCGCTGGAAGCAGGAATCACAAGAACAGGATTTATTACTCATGAGGAGAGCCTGTCATTTCGGACACGAAACACAGTGTCTTTCGGGAGGTGCTCTAACAACCTCTCTGAGGCCTGGCCTCTTATACCCTGGTTTATGACATATGACCTTTCTTTATTACAATCAAGACATTATGAAGCAAGGAAAAAGACATCCCCGTAATCCTCGTGTCAATCCCACCCCACATATATCCACAATAGAGGCCCTCACCCTGCTGACATCAGGAGGGGGGGGTTATCGCGCAGCTGAGTGTTCCGCCGATTCTTAGGATGTGTGCGCCTGATCGTACCCCAGGGGGTGGGGAGGCCAGGATCAATAGTGGGTCCTTTGAAGAGGAGTGACTCCATACAATAAGGGGCAGTAAACAGTATCTCCCGGTTTAGGCGGTGGCCTCGGACCTGTGTGGACAGTCAATTGCGGAGGGAGGGTTTACCAACAGAGGGGTTATTCATGAAAGGAAAGGAGGTGTTGGTCAGGCGCGAGCGTGACTCCCAAGGGCAGAGTCGCACAGAGTGAGATGTCTTATGACCCGTGCATGAGAGAGCGGGGGCAGTCAGGTACAGCTGGGGGGTTTGTCAGCTGAGGCGAAGGATGCTTCTTCAAGAGGAGATGGGGGGTGCGTGGGTCAAGCAGGAGGGTTACTTCTCAGAGCAGGGTCGCGCAGAGGGAGAGGGTTATTCGAGAGTGGGTGGGGGTGTTCAAATGCGTGCAGGAGGGAAGCCGGGGATTCCAAATGAGCGGGCAAAGAGGCCATGGTGCCCAAAATGGCTGTCATGTACATAGGGGCACGGGCCTTTACTGGCGGAGTGATGCGGTCAGTGTTTCACGGTGTTCATGGTGCCTACAGGGAGGGGAATGGAAAAAGGCAAATGAACGCCGCTTATGTACATTAATTTTTCTAATTTCCACAATTATATAGTGATGAATCAAATTATTCCCAATGCATTTCGGGCTATTTAAAAGCCCTTCCTCAGGGGTTCACTACAAATTTCAAAGAAACACCCATTAGATTATATAATCCAGTTTGAAAGCATGTAAAATAATACAACAAGCAGAATACATCGTAAAGTTCGTAATACGTTTAGCGAAATCAACGTTTTTCCTCTATACACAATTAATGTGTTCCGTAGAATATGCCCGACAATAACCTCTCTCAACGCTTTGACTTTCCTATTACTTCGTACCAATTCAAACCCCTTGTCAGTTACCCAACACCTCAGCCTTTAACAACGTTCCCGGTGAGCCAACCCCTCATAACAAACCCCTTTTCTCCGTCCTCCATACCTGTGTCTAAAACATTATCAACGCGTCTCCAACTTGTTCTCTCCTTCCACCCCCCAACTAATCCACTTGCTGCTACCACCTTTCTTCTTAACTGATATGGCGTGACTCCTCCTCTCCAATACAACCAATGATTGCATTCCCATGAACATGTGCTACCCTTGTTACTACAAGTCCCATACAGCCCAGTTTTAAACACTCAATAACCTGGTTTGTATGCATATTGATGAACAATGATTGCATCAACCCCCCATTGTCATCTTTTTTCAAGCATCACACGAATACCCCGCCCGCCCAAAATTGTTTAACTCATACATCAATTACTCAATTCCATGCTTTAGCGATCATTTAGAACAATTATATATGAGTATGACACACGTTTAAAAATGTATTTAGATTACACACTGCATCTTAAAATATAATCCTGAACAAATCAGTCCATCGTGTTTTTCAACATATTTCACATGCTGCCATTTCTAAAGGATAAGTTGTGCTGATGTCCTCTCACATGTAACGTGATAGTAAATACATCTCCAGTAATCCACGGGTGCAACTTGTTCTGGGGCAGAAGTCATTCAATTAAAAAAAGGGGGGCTGAACAAGTGCACACCTATTTATTCAATTTACCATGCAACAATTCTCAAAAAGTGAAGAAATAAACAAATTTGGTATTTAAGTCTGAGTTTCTGGTAACTAGGTATAATCAAGGCACTCAAACAAGTTTCGGGCTCGTATTATAAACAAGAAACTAGTAATCAAGGTGCATCAAAGGGTTAGGTAGAGGGTGGTTACCAAACACCCTACTGACCCACAAGAATTGTGATCCTAAACAGCAAAAATTAAATCCTCCCTGAGCACGAATTAATATCCACACATTAATTCAGTGTAACATTCATTAGAACAAATGCAATTCACACAATTCTTTTTCATATCAGAGGCACAGCAGTAATCACGCTCCACCAAGGTTGCAAGATATTCAAAATCCAAAATGTCCATAAATCATCAAGTCATTTGACATGGTCCTTTCTTCACGTTTTTTTATTCCTTTATGTCACTCTATATTCCAGATACAAGTTGAGTCTTCTTAATTAGACAGTGTACAAAGTGCGCAGCCAACACGTGTTTCGTCATACACAAATAGGTGTCCAATGACTTCCTCAGGGCTGTATATATAGTGTGCAATATACAATAAATCAATAGTCCTGATGCTCCACAGCACCTGTCTCTATAATGACTCTGATAATATAATAGTACTTAATCAATAGTGGTCGCAACTTAATTGCATGTCACAATACCACTTGCTGTAAATGAACCCTCAATTATATTCATACGATAATATGATATATTGTCGTCGTCGTGGTTGATTTATATGCGCATAAGGATCATGTTCGCACCCGGGATATATTATTCGTAACAATCCAAATTGTCAGTATCCATTCTCCATAATAGTGAAAGTCACTCGTAACAATCCAAATAATCAATATCCACGCTCCATGATAATGAAGCTACCAAGGTAGTACCCACAAAGTTCTACGATGTGTTATCTCCTGCCGTTTATCGGGTCCACGTGTACATGACCTCAATTCCAGAGTTCCTAATCCCAAGTCAAAGAGTCGCAACTCTTTGACTCAGGATTAGGAACTCTGGAATTGGTAGTTTCATTATCATGGAGCGTGGATATTGATTATTTGGATTGTTACGAGTGACTTTCACTATTATGGAGCATGGATACTGACAAGTTGGATTGTTACGATTATATTAATATATGCAGTCTTTGCTTTTGGGGGCCTGTTGCGGGCTCCCAGGGTGTTGGAGGGGTGGGGGATGCACATGGGGGGTACCTTTGGTACCCCCATTTGTATGCACAAGGTGGCAGGCACCGCGCGGTGCCTGTCATATTGTGCATGCAAATGGGCTACATGCATTTTTGACATTGCGGCGGGTGCTGCTTACAGTACCGCCCGCCGCAATGTCAAAAATGCGGGATGCACCCGCCAGTGTGGCGGGCGCATCCTTATTTGTTTGGCACGACCGCCGCACCTATGGCAGGCCGTCCCTTTTGCCATTACGGTCCACCTACCATTATAATAGACCCCCAAATTAGAAAAATAAATTAAAATGTAATACATTATTTGATACCAAAAGTCCAATCAGTATAACTGGAGATGTGCATATTTAAATATTTAGGTATACCATCTAAAAGCACAAAGCTCCACTTGTGGTCATCTGGCCATGCTAGACTCGGGGGGAAGTCACAAGTTCAGGCTAACCACAATGGAGCACAGACCAGATACAGGGAACAGGTTAATCGCGCTTAACATGTCACCTTCTTGAAGTCAAGCGTGAAGAGTCTAGTTTGTGGTGGAGGAGGTCGCAAGGAGATTGTTGCAGAGGGTGCCACTGTAGTGCGAAGACCAGGCCTGGTATTGCAGACAGTCATCGATGTAGCACAAAGATACTGCTGGGCGTCGCAGACGGTTATTTCGAGACGCATTGGCGTCCCAGTGGGCGATCAATGGCTTAGTGTTAAGTGCCAAACTCACGTTGATGGTCATTTCTGGTAGTCACTATAGCATGAAAAGCTAGGCTTACCAGAACTTTGTGCTGCCAGTCAGCGAGGACAGCAAGATCTTGGTGTTAATGGGCCTGTTTTTGAAGAGCCTAAATCTTCAAGATTTCTCCTTCTTGGTGAGAGGAGTCCACTCTGATACCAGCCAAGGGCCTAGTTTCTGAGATGGGGTCTCTTGGGGATCAGGGACTGACTCTATACTAAATTATATACTGATTATATACTGTTTAGAAATATTTTTACAAACACCCTTCTTCTTTTTTATTTTTGGTCTTAATGAAATAACTAAAGATATACGGATATTAACGTGGTGCTGTATATGTCTATGGTTTTTAATGTAATTGTAATTTGTTGTTTTTAGAATTTGTACAACCTAGGATTTGTTTTTAACTCAACAATAAAAAGAAAATTATAGAATTTACTGATTGTGTATTATACTGTGTAAAGAGACCATTTCTAATATATGCGCTAATATTTGGAGTAAATAGTATATTGTTGACTGTTTCAGTGTTCCTCCAAGGGATTTCTCCCTTTTTTTTACTCTTGCAGAGGCCAACAGGTCCAGCTCAAGGTCTTGGCAGGTCCAGTACAGCAGGTGAGCTGGGCAGTTGCAGGGAGGCTTCTGGAGCTGGTTAAATC
Source organism: Lissotriton vulgaris (assembly GCF_964263255.1). Classification (NCBI taxonomy): domain Eukaryota; kingdom Metazoa; phylum Chordata; class Amphibia; order Caudata; family Salamandridae; genus Lissotriton; species Lissotriton vulgaris. Next base: position 199,368,909 of record NC_141691.1, read on the forward strand.
CCTGTAGCTCTATATAGGAGGTTAGTCAGCTGGCCCTTGGAGTCACTTCATGTAGTGTATTGAAGAGTGGGTGTGAAGCCTCTATTTTCTTGCATGGCACCAGCTTTGAAATGATAGAAAACTCTGGAGGTCCCCCCTCAACAGAAATTTCTGGAATTTCCTGCCTCCATGCTCTGGTCCGAGGATGTCTTAAGTCATAATTGCCTTGTTTAAGCTCTTTGTGTGTGTGCTGAGACAGCTCTTTTGAAGTGCAAGTGGGACTGTGCATAGCTCCACACCCCTATCCTGCCAGAATGACTGATCCTGCCACCACCCAGCCCCTATATTGTGTGGCTGTCTGGGAGGAATACACAAAGGCCAACTGCCAATTACACCTAGGTATGTGAACCAGCATGCAGGCAGCAGGCACAAGATGGCTAGGACAAGAAAATGCCAACTTTCCAAAAGAGGTCCTGTCAGAACTGTGACGTAAAATCCGACTTTACTATTATGGAGGAATTTAAATGACAATTTCTTAGACACCAAACATGATATTTCTACATGCTCCCAAGTAAAAGATATCACTTATTAAATGCTATAAGGTAACTTAGCGTTATCATATGGGAGAGGTAAGCCTCACAGTAGCGAAAAACACATTTTGGAGTTTTCCCTATCAAGACATGTAAAACGTAAAAGTGCATATCCGACTTTGTAAATATAATGCACCCTGCCCTATGGACTGTTTATAGCCTAGCCTAGGGGTGGCATATATATTACAAAAGGAGTTTTAGGCTTGGCAAATGGGCTATTTTGTAAAGTCAAACTGGCAAATTTAAACCGTACTGCAGGCTGCAATTTGGAGGCCTGAGATATGTTTAAAAAAGCTACTTAAATTGGTGACACAATAAGTGCGGCAAGCCCACTAGTTTAAAAACAACCAGATAATGGATGGAATGCTTGAATTAATCTCAGCTATTGGCAATCGCTTAGGCCGCATCCTAATCCATAATTTTTTGCCCACCATGCCACTCAGTCTTTTTTGGCTTGGCTGTTCCTATTGGAGCAGGGTCAAGACTGATTTACATATAGCGGGTTCCAAACTGAGGTGGCATGGTGCGTAGAATAACAATGGGTGGGATGATGCCCTGATCGATTTCAAATGGTTGAGATTAATTCAAGCATTACATCCAGCAATGTCCTGTATACTTATTGTGTCACCCTCAGAAGGGCAGGTATGCCCATTCGTGGGTCTCGGCACACAGTGTCACTGGAACCAAGCTGTACCATCTGATAAGCCCTAACTATGGCGAAACCGGTCCTGATTTGGAAGTCTTCCAGTTCAGGATGGACTTGGCTTGGCTGTACGATACGGACTGTTCCTATTGGAGCTGGGTCAGGACTGATTTGCATATAGCTTGGTCTAAACTGAGGTGGCATGGTGAGCAGAATAATGATAGATTGGGATGCGGACCCAAGTGATTATCAGTGGCTGAGATTAATTGAAGCATTCCATGCATCACTGTTTTGTATACTTATTGTGCAGACAGACTAGTAGCATTTAATTTGTAAGCCCTGGGTATATGGTGTACGACTTTACTAGGGACCTTTAAGTACCTTAAACAAACCAATCAGGTGTAAGCCAATCTTACAATTTTTAGGGAGAGAGCACAAACGCTTTTTAGCAGTGCTAAAGTGTACAGCATCCTAAGGCCAGCAACAATGAATTAAGCATAATAGGAAGGGAGAAGGCAAAGGTTTGGGAGAAGACCACCCTAAGGCTGACAGGTCTAACAATCACCAACCAAGAAAGTAATAATTGGATTGAGAAAGTGCACTGAGCAATTCATGTTCTCCCAATAGTTTACTGCAATGCCAACAGTAAATTTGTTTGGAAGCCGGAGGTGGTTCGTCAGATGGTTCCTTACATGGGGAGCACCTCTGTTAATCACATACCCCCAGGCCTATCTCAGGTGGACTTGTAGGCAACCCTAGATCCAAGTCATTATTGGAAGTCAAGATTAACAGAAAATGGGGATAGATTTCAATTGAGCATGTTAGTATATAAATCAAACTCTACCTAGCATCCAGCTGCATGCAATGATGGATGAAGACTCCCAGTGATCAAAGTTCCGGCTCGTTATTGCTAGGCCATATGCAAGAGGCAATAGTTCCAGTGATGTTCCTGCCTACCACATGATTAAAATACCACAGAATATATCATGCTACCTATTGTCTGTGTCAACAGAGGCTCATGAAACTACTTGGAGAATAACAGATTATTGCATACAATTAAATCATTCTCAGGTAATCACATATACTTTAATTTAGTCACAAGCAGAAAATATGAATTTGAACGTCATATATTCCTTTTTATATGTGATTCAAACTCGTTACTATAGGGAGACCAGCAGTATGGCCTACTTTACAATCGGATTACTATTTCAAACTTTTTCTACTACAGAAGTATTAACACAAGTATAATTTCACAACATTGTGAGTTAATACTATACATTAATTAAGAATGCAAAATCATTTTTTTCTAATTCCTTGTACTCGAAAATCAAGTTGAACAAACAAGCACAAGTTAGTTTGTAAATCAGGCCTTAAATATCGTTTACCCACATTAATCATGAGATGACATGACCACCTTTCAGAATCCATGAACGGAAAGATTATAATGGGTTTGCAAACTGTATTTAAGATCCTTCAAGGGTGATCTATGTCCATTTATTTTGGAGGACATTTCTGGATCCTATAAAGTTCGACTTTTAGTGAACTGTGACATTGGTATAGCAACAATTATTTGGACTTCAGAGTTCATAGAATGGTCCAGATTGCGAGACAGCTGTCTGAAAAAAAATTGCAACAGCATTCTTGCTTATTTGTATTTATTTTAGAGTTTGTTGCTCTATTTCTTCTGGAGCATAGCTAGATCCTTAATTTCTTCAAGAGAAATTTCAGAAAAAAAGATGCTTAATTGCAGACGGGGCAATTGTTGCCTACTCCCCAGCAGCTTCTTCATTTTTTTACACTAAAGTTTGCAAGTTGTAGCTTGCAAATATTGAGTTCATGCTTTCTGCTCCCTTCTTAAGAGATATGCACTGAAGTAGGTCTGCGGAATTTGTTATTTTTTAAGAAGCGTTTATATTTACTGCAGCTTAGTTTCTTAATTACTACTTTCATCAAGGTGCTCAAATAAATTGTTGTGGTATGTTCCCCACAGAAGGTCTAATATTTGCCATCTCTTCTGTTTCTGGTTTTGAAAACAGACTGTCTGTTCACAAGTATTTACAGCTTTTTGCTGCATGAAAGTCCAGTTCAGCGGATCTTCATGGCAAGCCTATCTGATTTAAGTGCAACTGCCAATGAAGTTTGACTTTTGCTGCTCTGAGCTTTTCCCACCAAAACTAACAGCTTTAGGAGGAACTCACTCAATTCTGATATGATTTTGAAGGGACTTCCCCAGATACAGCTGCCGCCTTCCCTCGCTGAAGTATTCAGACTTCTTTTTCAGAGACTAAGTCAGAAGGTAATAATTTGAATGGGTAGAACCTGTTTGGCATATCTGACCTGCGATCCATCGCAGCCGGCCTGAATTCATGCCTAGGTGCCGGTCACAAACAAACAGTACTTTTACTTGGGGATTTACTTTTTCTTGGTGCTTTTTCTCGAATCTTTTAAAGTTAATATTTCTGTTCCCCCCATTTGATTTTTGTCATTTTTATGTAATTTTGTTTATTATTACTTCACATTTTATTATAAATTAGAATGGTATTTTTATTGTGTTGTGTTTTTGAATTTTTCTTCTGAATGCTTTACAAATTTTCACAACGTTAAGCTTGTCTGCTCTGTGTCATAGCCACCAGTGATTGAGCACAGGCTAAAATTGGTGGAACCATGTTTTGAACTTAACATGTTGTTGACTTTGTACTATTCACCTCAATTAATAATTCACTTTCTTACACTACCTTTGACATTACTTTACACAGAGACACCAATGGACGTTATCTAATAATTTCGCTAAAGAATATCTGTCAATTTATGAGACAAGGATATACACTACACTGTTAAGATCAACATTTTATTGTCATGTCTGGGAATTTGCAACATGATGGTTTTCACTTGACAATTCACAGAAACAGAGGATTTTATGAAAACCTCTGCATATTTGGAATTAAATGTAAAGTCATTTTAAAGAACATGTAATTGCCTCACAAAAAGCCAAAACAGGTCTGATGTTAAATTTGACTACAAATCAGACAGTCAAAACTATACAGTACTGTTGCCTTACTCATAAATTCATTGGCCTACATTATAGTGACTTAAAGCAGTGCAAGGTACACTGGTGCATTGTTAATCTATTTCCTAATCAGTATGTAACAGAGGTAAATGCACAACTCCCTGACTTCAACTTTGCACGAAGGATTGTTCCCTTTTGTGACACAAAGAAAGCACAATATATGATAATGCTTAGTACATCAGTGTGCAACATATTTTGCACAACCTGACACCATGCACTATTTTAGCACATATCCATCAAATAGACCACATGGCTGTTAGGGCAGCATTATCTCCGGTCATGAGTAACCTGACTGAATATGAAACTTGTAGCAGGATTTTCTTTAGGCCTTAGCACACTCAATTCCTGTGTGCGCACTGTGGGGGTGGCCTGAAATTGACCACATGACCCAGGGTATAACGCTGAAATCAGATGGAGTGCCAAACCATACTCTCTAGTGGATTCAAAATTAAAGTATAAAGTGGGACACCTACTGGGAGCAGTGGTGGCAGCATGCCATTTCTTAATCTATTGTAGTGGATAGGCCTTCATACCTGTTCAATGTCAGAGCACGATGCCTATAGGCCAGCCTGCGTAAAAGTCCACTGACATTTCATGCCCCGACCCTGTGCTGACATCCCTGCGAGGATGTCACGGTCATATGCATTTATGATCAATTGTAGCATGACTCCGGATTGGCTGTGAGTGTGTGAATGCTTAAGTAAGTGGGATCCATTTGCAACTGGCACTGTCTGTAGGTTGTGATATAGCCAACCCATAAGGTAGAAGTGTATCACCTGTATTCTCGATCTCAAAGCTATATACTGAATTGTGGTGGGGTGGAAACAAAGCTGCTTTTAGGAATTCTGTGTAATATTTTAGAAGAGGAATCCTTCCTGAGTACAGCTAGGTGGTTGATGGTCGTAGTATTGGGGGGAGGCAGCATGCTCAGTTATTGGAGGGAAAGAATAAGGTACTAGGCAGGGTCTGATCCTTGTAGATTGCTTGTCCTAGCCCTGAGAGTCAAGTACCGAATGCGTGTAACTGGCGCACTTTTGGTTTCCAAAGTTGCATTGATCCCCGAACACCAAAGCCAAAACACCCTAACTGCTATATTTGTGGCTTGATAACCCCTACCTGACCTGTGATCCCCCAAACTGTGTCTGTCAGTTATCTATGGCCATAAAATGTTCATTATGAGTACATACTGGCCATAGTCATTAACAGTCGACGATACTTCAGGCATCAATGTTATAAAAAATATTCACAGCTTACGCCTGTGAATAATACATGCTTTTGTATGCTACACACAGCAGATAAGTTCATAACATACATGTATAGCCATTCCTCAAAAAATACATACAATTAAAACACTGTGCTACAATAGTGCACAGCTTATTTCCATGTCCTCCTAACAAATTCTTGTCTATTTTTCACACGTAGCAAAATGCTTCTTTTTGGCATGATCAGCCCAATTTGTTTTACTGATTTCTACTGTTTTTCAGATTTTCTGCACTGGGACTCTGCTAAGCAGGCCCCAGTGGATGCCTTCTGACCCCTAAAACATAATAAACATTTTTGTTTAATTGACAGATTGAACTTACCTGTAAGTCCCTAGTGTGTGGTACAAAAGGTACCTAGGGATTGTAAGTCAAATATCACCTGTGGATGGAAGCCTATATTTTGCCATTACTAGAATGACCATGCAAAACATGAATGTTGCCTTGCCACCAGTAACTTGGCTGTGCAGGTTTAAACTGCGAATTTGACCATTCAAAATAACACCTTTTTACAGACCTAAAACCTTGTCTTAAATATTAATAAGTCATCCCTAAGTAGGCCTTAAATGCCCATAAGGCAGGGTGCATAATATTTAAAAGTAAGACATGTAAAAATTAAATGTTAAACATGTTCTTACAGTGACAATACCCTAAAAAGCAATTCTGACATTAGCAGGGTTAGCAGTTCCATAGGAAAGCATTGAGATACGATATCAATAGTAAATAATATTGGGTCATATGTATGAACACATTTTCCCATAGACAAAGAATGGGTAAAACACTTTGATACATCTGGCCCATTATCTCTTCCTAAGAACAAAATACAATTTAAAATCTTGGACTTTTTAAAACATTTATTAAAAAGTCAGATTTTTACTAAATATTTTACAAAAGACACTTTTAAAAAGTCACCTCTTTCCTGCCTAAAGCCTTTAGAAGCTCATTTGCCTCCGCTTCTAACTGTCACCCAGGAGCTGCATAGGTGTGAGGTGGCAATTGGGACAAAGGCCTTAGGTGTGACAAAATGCCCTGGGGGTTGTGCCCAACCCCTTGCATATCGAAAAAGGATGCCTACCCTGTCACTGGCAGATGTAGATCTCTACTGGGCTGGCCTTCTTTTGCCTTCCTAGACAGCCAGGCTCCTCTCCCAGTAAAAGAAGAGTGACCCCAAGAACTAGAGTGATCATAAAGAAGGGGTTGCCATTTCCCAGGCTACACCTCTAGGGTGGCTAGAAACTCTGAGGGGCAATATTCTTGCATACGCAGGTGGTAAAATATCCTGAATTAGGTCCCAATAAAACAATTGTGAAACTCTAGTCAGATATACCACCAATGTATTAAAGTGCCCAAAATACAGAATCCCTATCCAAGAACCTAACACTATGGCAGTTAACAGCTAAAACTGAAAGGTATATGCCCACACACAGATGGGTTGCATTAAGGAGGTTGTGGCGGCGATAATATAAATATTTGATGTTTTCTCCTCAATTTAAAACACAAAAATTACTCCAACTGAATTTGAAAAGCATTTACATTTGGGAGGACATGAAGTATTTAATGTGCGAGAAAGTGTGTAACTTCACCAATAGGTGAGGAAGGAAATTATTCCTTTTTGTTTAATTACCTTCACACACCCTAGTGGTGTCATGCTTCATCATCGGGTCAACCCGACGCCTAGAAGTCGTGGTGGGCTCAACCACAGTGTTGGGAGCTCTTTGAAGTTAGTAGAAGACCAGGGGGACTATAGATGTAAAATAACCTCCGACAGTACCCCGGTTTCCCTTTATTTTTTGGGTCTGTCGGGGTTATTAAAAATTAACTAAAGACGGGCCAATATTGGTTTGTTATGGTCCTAAGACCCTGGTGCCAACATGTTTCAGTCCGTTAGTGGCCTTGTAGGTCCTGGACCTTCTTCAGGGCTCGGGTTGGCCTCCCTGGGGTGCAGAAGAGGGGATTCTCTATCCTGTCAGTAAAAAAGGGCAGAGTAGCTGCTCCTTGTGTGCGTGATATGAAAGAACTATTTCTATCACTTGTGAGTCTCCATCTGTAAAAAATCAGAGAAGGGAAGAAAGCAACATACAACTTGGTTTGATTATACATGTAATTTTACACATGTATACTTCCCAAAAATGTGAGTATTAAAAAGGATTGAACACACCAGTGTCAAGATTATACAACTAGGAAGTGATCAAACTCTGGTGCCACTCACACTAAGGTCTGTGCATTAACAGGCATTGTGACAGGATATAGTCGAGTGGCGAGCACTTGCTCGTGAACTGACATTTTCAGCATGCTAGGAAGTGCGTATTATCAATGATCTAGTCACATTTAAAATCTCTCTCATCACTTTTCTTGCATCCGTTGTCATATCTCTTTTCACTCATAGCAATTTGAAAACATTTATTCTGCGTGCCATGCCATACTCCATATAAGCAATCTTACCCAAATTATGTGGAGTCTTTGTTTCTCAGGGGATCGTATGGCCTCGTTGGGGTAGCTCTGTAGTCAAACCCTAAGGAGTACCCCAATAGGAAAAAGACTCTTAGCTCGTTTAAGGTTATTGTCTATTCAGTAGAGATGGTACAGGGTATGGAATACCCGTGGCATTGTGAAGACAGAGGGGTCGGAGTCATCCCGAGTGGTTCCCCTCCCAATGCACACTTACTTCATCAAGAGTCCTGTCCCGCCATCCAACCTATTTGGTCTCGGTTCCCGGCTTTTGCGTGATTTTCCCGGGGAAAGGCGTATTTGTACGAGATTATCGCCCACGAGAGACGCCACTGATTGTCGGCGTCGCCCTGTGTATGATGTTGCAGCGTACGCTGCAACGTCTCACACAGGGCGACGCCCTGTATGGTCAAATAAATCAGGGAGACGATACATATTACTCGTCTTCGCGAGGATATGCACTAGAAAAATTCTGACAAAAAACCACAATTCCCATGATCCTCTAGCGCGTACACTACCAGTGTCACGACGATTTGGGACCTTTTGACAACATGGAAAGACAAGGGCATTCTCACTTGGGAGAAGTACAGCTATACCAAGGTAGACTATCCCATTCTTCCTGCACTCTACCTTCTTCCAAAGGTACATAAGGATCCCATCATACCCCCAGGCCGCCCATAGTGTCATCCAGAGGCAGTGCAGCGGAACTTGTCTCCAAATATATTGACCATTTTTTGAGGGACTCTGTCATGACTCTTCCCAGTTACATCAGGTTACCAAGGACTTCCTCAACAAAATTAAAGATCTCACGTGGGATGATGATTTACTGCTCATCACTCTAGACGTCCACAGCCTCTATAGTATCATTGATCACCAACAGGGGCTGGAGGCATGCAACCACTACCTGAACAAGAGACCGATCAGATTCCGTGAACACTCTCACATGCTGCAGAAGATGTTGGTGTTTCAAAAGACAGTGGTCCCAAACATTAGTAAGAATACGACAATCAGGATGAATGTAGACCAAAATTGAAATCTATATTTTTGCTGTCCAGCCGGACAGAATTTAATAGTATAAATATTTATATATATGACAAAAGATGGAAAGCAATTACCAAGTGGGACACAGCCTGTGTCCTGCTATCACATATGACATACATATAAGGCAAGAAGAAGAAAGGGCAGTCTGTGAATTCTTCAATTTTGTGACAGACGATGGTAAAAATACACTTTGCATGATCTTTTCAATACAATATATAAAAATCATCAAGTGTATATTGTCGACGACGTTTCGATCCCTGTTAGTATGGGATCATCATCAGGACTTACAAATACATGCCTTGAATAATAATTATTGCCCAACAAATAAACCAAAAATACATTTACATCCACATAACATTCAGAATTAAACAAGGAAGAAAAGGGAGAAAAAAAAACAAAATGACATATATTAGAAATATTGATAGTTATACCTTTGAAGGTGTCTGACTAAGCTCCAAAAAAAGGTTGGAGCAACCACACAATCCAAGCAGTTCAAAAAATTAGCATCAGTTTCTAAGTCAGTGCCACACTCAGGAAAGACGCTAGAGAATTTGTTCAGCGTGATGAGAAGAAATGAACACCGTATAGCCGATAGTTTAAAGAGCAGAACACCCGTGAAAGAAATACTGAACTGGGATGGCCGTCATTGTGTAGTATATTTAGAACACAAAGTGCGTAGGACGTACCTCAAGGTCAAACGAATTGACAGGGTCGTCAAATTTTAAAATAGCTGAAGCATATAGGGACCTATTATGGGAAAAAGAGGAAATCATTTCCCAATCCTAATATTGCTAGAAACGGTAAAGGCCTATCGTAGACAGGCTTACCGTTTTAATTTTTCAAATGGGAAACAGGTCCTGAAAACCAATTTTAAGGTAACTGAAGCATATAGGGACCTATTATGGGGAAAAGGAGGAAATTATTTCCCAATCTTACTATTGTTCGAAACGGTAATAGCGTTTCATAGTCAGGCTTACCTTTTTAATTTTTGCAGATGGAAAACAGGTCCTGAAAAACAATTAAGGGAGATATCAGTAAGCAATCTACTTGGAAACGGGAGTATCCTAAGAAAAGATTTACAAGTACGGCGCTTACCTAAAAGAAGGGGGTCTGTTGCTGGTCTTGGTAATGGTCGGTGAAAACCTGGGGAGATAATGGTAAGCCTGACAGTATGATTCACCATTAAGATATGGCCCACACCTTTCTTCCATAGTAGTCCCATTTCTATGTACATGATCTTATGCCATGATTTAATGCCTGCATTGGTTGTCTAAATTCACGTGATCAAGCTCCTTTTGGAGTGAAACGCATTGTGAATAAGCACTGAGGTGAACCCTAACGAGTACAGAGGCTATCATTCCTGAGACCGGGTTTACTTTTTACTTTTGAAGTGGGTTTCTACAGCCTGCGTGCTCCGCCGGCGTGCGCGTCACCCTCCACGGGTCCAAGAAGTCTGGAAGTAGTTTCACGTTTGGATAAATTCATGTATTTATAGGTGACCTCACTCCAAAATTATTTAGACACGGATATGGTCACATGGGGACTCAGGATTTTTACAGTTACCACATACGATGAACCAGATCTACTTATGGTGGAGGAGTGGGTACAGAATCTGACCAGTTGTTCAAAAACCATGCTCACAATTCTTATTATGTAGGCCTTGTCGGACCGGGAGAAAGCTCTTAAAGAAATAGCGGGAATTGAATTGTGTGAACAAGAATAAATTGTCAAATTTACAAGAGAGATGCAACAGAGGCTAGCGAAATAGGACAATAAAATAAAAGCACGGAAACAAAGTAGATATGCTCCTGATATGGCAGTTTATCAATCTGGATACATCCTCACATTCAAAAAGAAGTTTGGTACCATTTACAACACATCTAGGAACTACATGGGTGATGTTGTTGCCGTATCCAAGTAGATGACCATTACCAAGGGTCAATTCAGAAAAGGGGTTGGTGATGAACAGAGTGTCTGAATTAGACAGACCACTCTTACCCAGTCCAAAGATCAGGGCTTGATCCATCACCGTTATTTATCTCACTGCACCATCCCAGCTCAGAACCTGGCTATATGCAAATCAGTCTGTCCCTGGCCCAGTGCATCATGGGAACAGGGCAGACTAAACTACCAAGCCAATTCTTCACCAGAAAGGAGACAAGCTACCGGGGACCGGTTTCTGGCATTTCAGCCGTCTTCGGCCCGGCTTGCTTGAATCCTGATGGTGCAGTGAGCAAGGGACTCATGTCTGAGTATACCCTGCCACACCTATAGTGGCCAAAATCAATTCAGAAAAGGGGTTGGTGATGAACAGAGTGTCTGAATTAAGCAGACCACTCTTACCCAGTCCAAAGATCAGGGCTTGATCCATCACCGTTATTCATCTCACTGCACCATCCCAGCTCAGAACCTGGCTATATGCAAATCAGTCTGTCCCTGGCCCAGTGCATCATGGGAACAGGGCAGACTAAACTACCAAGCCAATTCTTCACCAGAAAGGAGACAAGCTACCGGGGACCGGTTTCTGGCATTTCAGCCGTCTTCGGCCCGGCTTGCTTGAATCCTGATGGTGCAGTGAGAAAGGGACTCATGTCTGAGTATACCCTGCCACACCTATAGTGGCCAAAATCAATTCAGAAAAAATGCCAGAAACCGGTCCCCGGTAGCTTGTTTCCTTCCCAGTATAAGAATTGGCTTGGTAGTTTGGTCTGCCCTGTTCCCATGATGCACTGGGCCAGGGTCAGACTAATTTGCATATAGCCAAGTTCTGAGCAGGGATGGTGCAGTGAGCTGAAAAACGGTGATGGATCAAGCCCTGATCTTTGGACTGGGTAAGAGTGGTCTGCTTAATTCAGACACTCTGTTCATCACCACCCCCTTTTCTGAATAATTTTTGTCCACCATAAGCGTGGAAGGGTATACTCAGATGTGAGTCACTAGCTCATTGCACCATCAGGATTCAAGCAAGCCGGGCCGAAGACGGCTGAAATGCCAGAAACCGGTCCCCGTTAGCTTGTTTCCTTCCCAGTATAAGAATTGGCTTGGTAGTTTGGTCTGCCCTGTTCCCATGATGCACTGGGCCAGGGTCAGACTAATTTGCATATAGCCAAGTTCTGAGCTGGGATGGTGCAGTGAGCTGAAAAACGGTGATGGATCAAGCCCTGATCTTTGGACTGGGTAAGAGTGGTCTGCTTAATTCAGACACTCTGTTCATCACCACCCCCTTTTCTGAATAATTTTTGTCCACCATAAGCGTGGAAGGGTATACTCAGATGTGAGTCACTAGCTCATTGCACCATCAGGATTCAAGCAAGCCGGGCCGAAGACGGCTGAAATGCCAGAAACCGGTCCCCGTTAGCTTGTTTCCTTCCCAGTATAAGAATTGGCTTGGTAGTTTGGTCTGCCCTGTTCCCATGATGCACTGGGCCAGGGTCAGACTAATTTGCATATAGCCAAGTTCTGAGCTGGGATGGTGCAGTGAGCTGAAAAACGGTGATGGATCAAGCCCTGATCTTTGGACTGGGTAAGAGTGGTCTGCTTAATTCAGACACTCTGTTCATCACCACCCCCTTTTCTGAATAATTTTTGTCCACCATAAGCGTGGAAGGGTATACTCAGATGTGAGTCCCTAGCTCATTGCACCATCAGGATTCAAGCAAGCCGGGCCGAAGACGGCTGAAATGCCAGAAACCGGTCCCCGGTAGCTTGTTTCCTTCCCAGTATAAGAATTGGCTTGGTAGTTTGGTCTGCCCTGTTCCCATGATGCACTGGGCCAGGGTCAGACTAATTTGCATATAGCCAAGTTCTGAGCTGGGATGGTGCAGTGAGCTGAAAAACGGTGATGGATCAAGCCCTGATCTTTGGACTGGGTAAGAGTGGTCTGCTTAATTCAGACACTCTGTTCATCACCACCCCCTTTTCTGAATAATTTTTGTCCACCATAAGCGTGGAAGGGTATACTCAGATGTGAGTCACTAGCTCATTGCACCATCAGGATTCAAGCAAGCCGGGCCGAAGACGGCTGAAATGCCAGAAACCGGTCCCCGTTAGCTTGTTTTCTTCCCAGTATAAGAATTGGCTTGGTAGTTTGGTCTGCCCTGTTCCCATGATGCACTGGGCCAGGGTCAGACTAATTTGCATATAGCCAAGTTCTGAGCTGGGATGGTGCAGTGAGCTGAAAAACGGTGATGGATCAAGCCCTGATCTTTGGACTGGGTAAGAGTGGTCTGCTTAATTCAGACACTCTGTTCATCACCACCCCCTTTTCTGAATCATTTTTGTCCACCATAAGCGTGGAAGGGTATACTCAGATGTGAGTCCCTAGCTCATTGCACCATCAGGATTCAAGCAAGCCGGGCCGAAGACGGCTGAAATGCCAGAAACCGGTCCCCGGTAGCTTGTTTCCTTCCCAGTATAAGAATTGGCTTGGTAGTTTGGTCTGCCCTGTTCCCATGATGCACTGGGCCAGGGTCAGACTAATTTGCATATAGCCAAGTTCTGAGCTGGGATGGTGCAGTGAGCTGAAAAACGGTGATGGATCAAGCCCTGATCTTTGGACTGGGTAAGAGTGGTCTGCTTAATTCAGACACTCTGTTCATCACCACCCCCTTTTCTGAATAATTTTTGTCCACCATAAGCGTGGAAGGGTATACTCAGATGTGAGTCCCTAGCTCATTGCACCATCAGGATTCAAGCAAGCCGGGCCGAAGATGGCTGAAATGCCAGAAACCGGTCCCCGGTAGCTTGTTTCCTTCCCAGTATAAGAATTGGCTTGGTAGTTTGGTCTGCCCTGTTCCCATGATGCACTGGGCCAGGGTCAGACTAATTTGCATATAGCCAAGTTCTGAGCTGGGATGGTGCAGTGAGCTGAAAAACGGTAATGGATCAAGCCCTGATCTTTGGACTGGGTAAGAGTGGTCTGCTTAATTCAGACACTCTGTTCATCACCACCCCCTTTTCTGAATCATTTTTGTCCACCATAAGCGTGGAAGGGTATACTCAGATGTGAGTCCCTAGCTCATTGCACCATCAGGATTCAAGCAAGCCGGGCCGAAGACGGCTGAAATGCCAGAAACCAGTCCCCGGTAGCTTGTTTCCTTCCCAGTATAAGAATTGGCTTGGTAGTTTGGTCTGCCCTGTTCCCATGATGCACTGGGCCAGGGTCAGACTAATTTGCATATAGCCAAGTTCTGAGCTGGGATGGTGCAGTGAGCTGAAAAACGGTGATGGATCAAGCCCTGATCTTTGGAGTGGGTAAGAGTGGTCTGCTTAATTCAGACACTCTGTTCATCACCACCCCCTTTTCTGAATAATTTTTGTCCACCATAAGCGTGGAAGGGTATACTCAGATGTGAGTCCCTAGCTCATTGCACCATCAGGATTCAAGCAAGCCAGGCCGAAGACGGCTGAAATGCCAGAAACTGGTCCCAGGTAGCTTGTTTCCTTCCCAGTATAAGAATTGGCTTGGTAGTTTGGTCTGCCCTGTTCCCATGATGCACTGGGCCAGGGTCAGACTAATTTGCATATAGCCAAGTTCTGAGCTGGGATGGTGCAGTGAGCTGATAAACGGTGATGGATCAAGCCCTGATCTTTGGACTGGGTAAGAGTGGTCTGCTTAATTCAGACACTCTGTTCATCACCACCCCCTTTTCTGAATCATTACCAAGGGTGACACTGCCAATTATAGAGACACATCAGGTACAGGGGAAGCGAGTGCTTTGGAATGAAAGAATAGGAATAAGACTTTTTTGGAGCAATTCAGCCCCCTAAGGTGCAGGTGCATGACAAATCTGCAACTAGCTCGAGGAAGGGGCTCAAGAGAGCATGGTGGAGGTGCAAAAGGCAAAAGCAGAAGCTACAGTGACAGAAAGAACCCAGGATATAAGCCCCATGGGAACACACAAAGGGGCTCAATAACCTGGACTATGAATACAGGTAATAAGAGTATAGTGGTCAATCTATCATGCAGACATGTTACAGAGACTGAGTTGAAGGTCTTGGGTTATGGACTATCATTCTGTCTGATAGGTGGATTTGACTCAGTCACAACCAGGATCAACCTTTACAAATTCATAAGATGTTTAAAATTGACCTAATCGTTTAAAATGAATACAGCACTCACAAAAAGAGGTACAAAAGTTTGATCCTTCTGCTCGCGATGACCTGAACATAGGTGGATGTTGATTTTCTCACCACATTGGTAGGGTTGCAGGGTTGTAATGCCATTACTAATGATGTAGAACAAATGGTAAATGACGATGGTATTGCATATGAGCACAATGTACACACTGATAATAAACTGAACCCTCAATTTGCACCCAAGTTAGGCTTCACCATGATTGATGACTTACATGAGAACATGGTCAATGATCTGAGAAATTTGGAATCAAGAGGGAACAGAACCATAAAGAATATCTCTTGGTGTGCAAAGAAAACAATCAAGACATTAGCCAATGACACTGGCATTGTTGCTCGACTAACAGACAAGGGGGGTACATCATAGCCATGCCCACTGACATGTACCTTGAGGAGGCACACAGACAAGTTAGTGATAAGAATTTTTACACCGCTATCAGCCAAGCGGAATACAAAAGCACCATTGTCCAATTCTGGAACAAACTAAGTACATGGAAGAGCATGAGCTTCATTGAGTACGAATTCCTAAAAAAATCCTATACCTGGATTCCTACATTATATTTACACCCCACTGTGTACAAATCTCTCACCAATCCCCTAGCAGATCTATAGTGTACTCCAGGAAATGTCTACCTCCCTAGTGAGGCCTTGCCCTCCCATATTGGAGACACTAAAGAATTACTTAAATAGATTAAAGGCATTGATTGGAAACCTGACTTTTTTTTCTGCTGACCCTTGAAGTTAAGTTGCTTTATACAAGCATCTTACACAAGGATGGCATTAATGTGTATGAACACTTCTTTAGGGCCAGACATATCTTCTACTATGCTCACACACACATGCTTACTGATCTGATGCAATTTTGTCTCACCCATAGCATCATCACTTTCAATAAGTGACTGTACAGACAGACACAGGGGACCATGATGGACACGTACTTGGCCCCCAGATATGTGAATCTGCTCATGGGCTGGTGGGAGGAGCAGGTACCCATCTCACCCAAAATAAGTGAAGAAATGGACAAGGTTATTCCTTGGATGAGGTTAATTGAGGACTTCTTTCTGATTTTGCAGGGTAGTGAACTCAATGTTACTGACTTCGTGAACTAGCTGAATGATAATAACTTGAATTTAAAGTTCTCATCCAAAATTAGTCGAGAGCAAATTGTGTACATGAAAATTGAGATCGATTTAACACAGAGCACTGTCACTTCTACCTTACATAGGAAACCCAATGCGGGTAACAGTTTACTTCATGCAATAAGCAGTCACTCCAGTCAGTTGAAGTGGTGTATCTCTTATAGGGAATAAAAGTGTGCTAAACAATGAGGTAACCATTTTGATTGAAAAGAATACAATGGCAAAACGCTTTATCAAACAGGGCTTTCCAATATTGGTCCAAAATAAAGTCGCACATGAAGTCTGCACACTGTCCAGGGATGAGATCATGTTTGGGTCCAGCAGTAAGAACAGTGCCAACAGCGAAGAGAACACCACCATAATCAATACCACATTCAACAGCCAATCAGGGACAGCATGCGGCATTTTAGCCAAAATCTACAACCTTGATAAATGTGACCCTCTCAGCCACTCCGAGGTGCACAACAGAAGTCAAACTGGCCAGAAAAAATTATACAAAGGTAATTAACGACAGGAAGAAGGACCTCCTGATTGACTGTTGGGATAAACTGTCTGAGGCTGCTAGCCAGAATAAGGGCAACATTTTTTGGGCAGCAGTTAGGGACGTCCGTTCTATGGGCCAGTCCACGACACCCATTAGCGGTAATATAGCCAGCGAGGTATGGGTGGAACATTTCTCGGGTATCTATACCCCCCCCACCCCCATGTGAGGCAACTTTCACCCCAGGTAGCCCGGCCCCCATAGATATAAGTATTTTAGAAGTCATGGAAGCTATTAACCAGAGTTTAGCTAATAAGGCATCATGCCCAGGTGGTCTCCCCATCGATTTAATTACGTGGAACCCGGTTTTTTGGGCCCCTCTACTTTTGAATGTTTTTAATAATTTAACTTTGACTAAAATACCCGAAACCTGGGCAAGAAGCATTATATTACTGATTTTTAAGAAGGGAGATAGATCCCTTCCGTGCAACTATAGACCCATCTCCCTTATAGATAACACCCTTAAAATTTTAGGAAGAGTTTTATACAATACAATTGTGGGATGGACAGAAGAAAATGCTATTTTGGACCCATGGCAGCTGGGGTTTAGGGGAAAGGTGGGAACCGTCGAACAATGCCTTAATCTAAACTTAATTGTGGGAAGATATACCATTGCAAGGAGGACCCCTATCTATATGGTATTTATGGATTTGTCAACAGCTTTTGATCTAGTTAATAGGTCAAAGCTGTGGGCCATCCTTTTGGCAGGTGGGCTGGATGAAACATTGGTTAATTTCCTAGCATACTTACACAGAGACCTCCAGCCTCAAGTGAGGATAGGGATGGGAGGAGAGGTTTCGGGGACCATTGACATTGGCAGGGGTGTCAGACAAGGATGCGTGTTGGCACCCCTGCTTTGATTATATATATCAATGGGCTGAATACCTCTCTGAAATGATTTTCCGCACTGGCACTTTTCTTAAAACTGCAATAAGGGCGCGTAGGTCTACGATGGTTTCTTGATATTTACGCAATCTGTAAACTGTTCTAATCAATTAGTTGTATATATCAATATGATGATCGTTCTTGCACTAGCCACTTAGGATATATGTACATGGAATTTTACCTTTTTCAATCATTATGACGTATTTATATTCGTTCACTAGCTATTTTGGATATATATACATGGAATTTTTATCTTTTCAATCATTGTGATGTATTTATATTCTGTGCATTTATGGCTACTATTGTATCCGAATAAAGTTGAACTGAAATGAACTGAAATGAAATGATAAATGTGACCTTGTGATAGGCATCAGAGTGAGTGACTCACCTGCATTACATAACACAGAAATAGATCCCTGAGGGACATGCTGGTTAAAACTGAATTAATGCAAAACATAGGAACACACAGCTCTTTGGGACATTAGATTACAGGGTTTTGCACCTGTGACAAGTGCAAGGCATGTGAGTATTTCACCAACTGCAAAAATGTTGTTATTGCTTTCCA
Organism: Lissotriton vulgaris; assembly: GCF_964263255.1. Lineage (NCBI taxonomy): Eukaryota > Metazoa > Chordata > Amphibia > Caudata > Salamandridae > Lissotriton > Lissotriton vulgaris. The sequence goes on from NC_141691.1 coordinate 199,387,201, forward strand.
AATGGAAATGCATAATGCAGTTTATATCATGCAGGACGGCATTTGTCATCCATGTGTTGCAATGTCCCTGTTGCCACAGCTATGTGGGCAGCACAATGCATCCTGTGTGTTAGAGCATCTAAGAGCACATAACGGCCATCACCAATCACGACAAGCACTTCTTAGTGGCAAGCCATTTTTGAGACACCCCATTACAGTGACAGAAAAAGCTGAAAGTTTTTGTCATAGAACCTCTCACACCAAATACTAGAGGGTTGAAGGACAGCTACATTGAGGAAACGCAAATCCAGGCTGTTAGAACTGGGGTCACCAATTCCGACACAATAGCTTGGCGCAAGGCAGGGAGGCACCCCAAGGCAATCTGTAAAGCAGTGGTGCAGCACACACTCACACTGACCCAAGAAGGCACACGCAATAAATTGACACCACACCAGGTTGCTGTTTAAATCAAGACTCTTTATCTAATCTCTTTAGTTCAGGTAAGTAACTCTTCTTATATATCAGGCAAATGGGGTTAACATCTCTGCGACATTAATTCAATGAAAATAACACTCTGTGGTTCAGGGACATTCTAGGCAACATTTCCAATGTAATAATGGGTATCGGTAACATTCCCCACTGCACTCCTGCAAAGAGGTAATACTTTTGGGATCATGAACATGGCATCAAAACAGTATACATCAAAGTAACAGTTCTAATATTCCGGTATATGCTGCAGATAACACTCTAACTCACTAGGCAACAGTAGTGAACTTTATAGGCATGGATTCAGCGTCAGTAAGCCTTGCCAGGCACATACTCATTAGGTTCTCCTCTAAATCAAGGCAAGTTTTCCTTGAAACTGGGACATCCAGGTCACACTTCAGGGGCATGCACTTCACCTTAACAACTTATCTTGTGGGGCAGATGGCGATTGCCAGCACTCGGCATAGCTAAAGCAGCTCTGTGGTTCAATGTAGGCCTAGTAGCAGTCTCCTGAGGGGAGAGGCGGTCACGGGGTTGCCACTCGGGTGTTGTGAGGCTCCTCGGCAGCCCCCGCTATCCCCTGATACCCTCGCCCTCCTCCAGGGGTGTTACCTTAGCTTTTGGCCTCGGGGAGGCCCTCCCTGCTCGATCCTCGTCGGGGGCTCGCGCTCTCCTTGGAGCCGCCTTGCCAGTGTTTGGAGTCAGTCCCGGGACTTCCGATGCCTGCTCCGGCCCGGGAACCAATGAGGATGCGGCTGTAGGGGGGCGCAGCGCCAACAGCCAATGAGGGCGCGTCTGGCAGGCAGTGCCTCCTCTCCCCGTAGCATGGCGGTCCCCGTGCAGCTTCCCTCGTGCTCCCTGGCACTCGGCGCTCCTGGTATACAGCGCTTCTTCCACTCCTCGGCAACCCGGGCTGCAGCAATGATTGGACGGCTAGCGCTCAGAAGTCGCAACGTCGTGGCGGGGCCCAGCCGGAGCTCACGAGGTGGGTGACAGATGCAGGTAGTATAGCGCGGGTTGGCCTCCACGCTTGAGGCAAGGGCAACGTCAGCAGTAGAGCGCTCCAAGGCCACAGCAGGTCCTGAGTTCACCCCACAGCAGCGCCAGCAGGCAGCAGCAGTTCCTACAAGTCCTGGGCTTCGGTGGTGATCTAGGCAATTAGCGCTTTGCGGCTACACAGCGCTTCAGTAGCAAAGCGCTGGGAGGGACACAGTTCCACCAATCTAGCGCTGGGGGGCACAGTTATTGGAATATGGAGCTTGGTGGGCACAGCACTTTACCTGGTTGATCCCACAGCAGTGCTCACAGCAGGCAGTCCACTTCTTCAGTACAGCGCTTATCTGGGGGGGATGGATGGCAGGTCTTAGTTGCATGTTCCTGGGGGGAAGAAGGGGGGTTGAGTTGGCAGGCATAAAAGGGCAGGATGGTTTCCTGCAGCACACTTGAATTGGTCCCCTGGGTTTCCCTCACACTGGGCAAGATCAGCAGGCTGGCAGAGTCCCTCAGCTAACGTGGGTATAGCAGGACCTAAGCTCAGTCAGTCCCAGTAGTGTAGGTTCCCCCCCTAGGCCCAACTCCAGCAGAGGTTCCCCCAGGTCCAGTGGTGCCCCAACTGACTAATTCAGTTTCCCTCTGTTCCTCCTATACCCCTAGGTCAGGTGGTGGCCCTGCTGTAAAGGCGGCAAAGCATAACCCCTCCCAGGGTGGGAATGTTCCAGGAGCTTCCACATGTTGGTCTATGGGACAAATAGGCTGGACGGCAGAGTCACAGTATTAGGATGTCCCAGCCTGCTCCTAACTAGTAGTGCGTGTATTCAATGGCCACTCCGCAGTAGCAGGGGCCTGTGGCAGCCATGTTATTGGGAGAAAGCATCTGCACCTCAGCACTGTTTGGCAGTGGTAAGGCGCCCAGAGACCTAGGCCCAACAAAAAGATGGTGGTAAAAATTAGGCAAAAGCGCAAATAAATGGGGTAAGACCACGCTAGGGCTGACAGGTCTAACACAGGCCCATCATTGAACTTAACAGCAAAACCCCCAATGGTTTAAACTCTGACGCGGAACTTTATGTTTGCTTGTAATAATGTATTACTGATAATATTCCTTTGAATTCTGTATTTAGGTATTATCTTTTTATCATATAGTTCTCTTCCACAGTTGACACATATTTGATGTTTTATTTTTCAGGGAGAAGAAGGGACTCTCACCTGGTGTGCTAAGTTCCAAGAGGCACCCTACCCTACTCTTCCTGGACACTTCAGAACACACTGGGGTGATATGGTTTGGTATTCTCACTTATACGTTTTACATTTTATATGACTGGCATGAATAATAATATTACTGATTTAAGCTTTGTGTGATTTTTGGTCACATATCTTGATGCTGATTGATTTATGGAGCTGTGATATTATGCCAGCTTGGCCGGCATAACCCTTTTCACAATGGAATGTAGATGGACACCACATTGAAATTCTGATTAATTTTCTTCCAGCAGCACAACCCACTTGGACTGTTAGGTTAGCGTCCACTAGACTCCGACAGGAGGTACTAGTGACTCTAAGTATTAACCATTTGTCACATCACCTGCCCACTGGGGTCCTAATCCTTTACCCCTGATAATGGGGAGTGCATTGCGCTATGTCTATGTGTGTATCTATAATTACCTACTATCTGCTTCCAAAAGCCAACTCTGAAGGTACCTGGTGGGCTAGTTGGTCCCCAGGGGCCCTCAGGATTGGAGGGGAATTAATTCCCCAACTTAAACCGCGCCACAGGGCGTGTTTGCACACAATTCGAAACACGTCAGGCAGCGGTGGACCGGCTGTGAAAGAGATCGGCTGGCTGGTGTCCTTCGTACCTTTTCAATAATGGAGTTTAAGCTTGGAGCTCCTTGTTGTCTACTCGTGTGCCTCTCAATTGTGGGACACAAGCTGGAGCTTTGAGATATATATATATATATATTTAATCAAAAGAAGCAGAAGCGTTTCTCCGTTACCGGAGCCCCAAGCCCTTCAAGGTGGCCTCACAACATGGGCACGGAGCAGCCCACAATACCACACTGGAACAAACAACGATGTGAGGCCCAATACCTGAAATTGGCTTTATTTCAAAAGTCTAAAGCGCCTGTTTCCTTTAAGTCCAACGTTTCGGCTGGGATGCTTTGCTCACGGACAGGAATGCAAGCGCCCAGGTGCGCTTGATCGTATTTAAAAGAGTAGGTCACCTGACTGGATTTGCCAGTACTCCCAGTCCCATAGTGCACTGTAAATGTTCTTAAGGTGCATGTTGGCAGTCCACAAATGTTTAAAACCACTTTGGCAATAATTCTTCTGCACGGGCACTGATGACATTTAAGGACTCGATTTCTGCAGTCAAGTGAGTAATTTTACACCTTGCTAGTATTTTTAAATCATGACTTGTGAAAGGCTGCTTCTTCCAGGCACGATCAGAACGGGAGATTGTCCCTTCTGAATCCTTTCCACGCGCCGTTCCTTTTTGCTTAGTAGCTCTCCCTCGTGGGTCGGGGGCGCGTGTGGGCTAGGCTCCTCGATTCATATTCAAAAGAAGCAGAAGCGTTTTTCCGTTACCGGAGCCCCAAGCCCTTCAAGTTGGCCTCACGACATGGGCACGGAGCAGCCCACAATACCACACTGGAACAAACAACGATGTGAGGCCCAATACCTGAAATTGGCTTTATTTCAAAAGTCTAAAGCGCCTGTTTCCTTTAAGTCCAACGTTTTGGCTGGGATGCTTTGCTCACGGACAGGAATGCAAGCGCCCAGGTGCGCTTGATCGTATTTAAAAGAGTAGGTCACCTGACTGGATTTGCCAGTACTCCCGGTCCCATAGTGCACTGTAAATGTTCTTAAGGTGCATGTTGGCAGTCCACAAATGTTTAAAACCACTTTGGCAACAATTCTTCTGCACAGGCACTGATGACATTTAAGGACTCGATTTCTGCAGTCAAGTGAGTAATTTTACACCTTGTGCGTATTTTTAAATCATGACTTGTGAAAGGCTGCTTCTTCCAGGCATGATCAGAACGGGAGATTGTCCCTTCTGAATCCTTTCCACGCGCTGTTCCTTTTTGCTTAGTAGCTCTCCCTCGTGGGTCGTGGGCGCGTGTGGGCTAGGCTCCTCGATTCATATTCAAAAGAAGCAGGAGCGTTTCTCTGTTACCGGAGCCCCAAGCCCTTCAAGGTGGCCTCACAACATTTCGGCTGGGAAGCCTTGCTCACAGACAGGAATGCAAGCGCCCAGGTGCGCTTGATCGTATTTAAAAGAGTAGGTCACCTGACTGCATTCGTCCTTTAAGTCCAATGTTTCGGCTGGGATGCCTTGCTCACGCACAGGAATATATATATATACCATAAGTAATATATACATTTGTTAAGCAGACCTATAAGAATATCTATTTATTTTTAAACCATAATTGGTATATAAATTTGTACAAAGAAATCCACATATCTAAATACCTACATGTAATCAAATTATACGTTTACCTATACATGCTGTACTTTGTGTTTTGAGTTTGGTGGTCGTGTAGGAAAGGGCCAACACATGAATAGTCTTCTGCAGAGAAGATAGTTATCTGTGCATCTTTTGTTTGGGGCTGATGAATTCCATAGTTTAGCTGCTTGAATAGAGAAACATATTTTATTTATTCTATGCAGGGGTTTTGTGGTAAGGTGCCAATCTGGAGCTGAGGTTCCTTTGTTGTATGTATTTGATAATTTTATTACTGATGAAAAGGCGTCCTGTTCCATGTATTGCTTTGTGGCTGACACAAAGTAGCCTTCAGGTGGCTCTTCTGTCAACCGGTAACCAATGTAGGGCCCCAAGGGCAGGGGAGTCGAGGGCTTCTCGCTTTACATGTAGGAGTAGTCTGGCAGTACAGTTCTAAATTTGTTGTAGTCTTTTCACAGTTGTTAAAGATGATCAATGGTAGAGACCATTCGCATAATCAAGTTTAGACAGCACAAGAGAGAGAGTAGTGTGCACCGTGTGTGGAAATCCTAGGTGGGGGAAATGCGCCACTGAGTTTTTATAGTAATGAAGCTTGATCTTGCAGTCTTATCCACTAGGGCATTCATTGATAGCTTGGAGTCCATGCTAAACCTAAGGTTTTTGCTTGCTTGGATACTTTAGGAGGTGGTCCCCGGTGATGAGGCCAGGTACTGAGTTGGTCATAATTTTTCCATTCGCTACATGTGAGAATTTCCGTTTTGGGCGCATTCAAATCCATGGCATCCACTGATAAAGGTCTCTGAGGGAACTGAAGATTTTTGACTTTCCAATGTCTCTGGGGTGTTCGTTTTTGAAAAGTGTTTGTGTGTCATTAGCGTAGTTATAGCATGTGGGATGAAATTCATTGACCATTGACAATAATGACTTAATGCAGATGTTGGATAGCATGGGTGACATGATAAATCTGTGAGGGAGCCCTGCTTTTCATGCAGAGGAGTACACTCTGATACCAAGCAAGAGCAGGTCAGCTGGGCAATTGCAGGGAGGTCTCTGGAGCTTGGGTCTCTGGAGTTTGTTGTGCTCTCTAGCTAAAATAGAAGGTCCAATCTTGCTTCTCAGGAGTACGGCAGTCCCCAAGCCGCAGGAAAGACCTCTAGATGCAGGGCAGTCCTTTTCTGTAATGTCCAACACATTCTAATCATGTTTTAACAGTCTTCTCTGTGTAAGTAGAAACGTTTTGCAGAATTAAATGAAAACATTTATGTAACTATTATTTTTCTGAAATAGCATATTCATGGAAATGTGAAGAAGTAAAGTTTATGCATCTCTAAACATTTCTAGTCAAGTCAGCTTTTCAAGCAATATTTTTTAGCCATACAAGGCCTAGTACGAGTAAATATGATGTTTTCTTGTGAGATTTTTGCACTGAAACACATTGATTTTATTTAAGCTTGCATAATAATTCTGCGTATTTATTATAAACTATATTATTTTCTCAAAATATCTAAAATCCACCCTGAAACCCTCCCTACATCTACAACCTTTACAAAATGAGTCAGTAAAATGCCTAGGTCTGGGTGCAAAATTAAAAGGACCATTCTCCTGTATGAAACTGTATATTTCAAGGAAGTTCCTCAGAATACAGAAATGGTAGGGCTTGGTATACAATAATATTATTCACTGTGCTATCTGCTTTATGTCATGGTGTACCGTTGAATCACGTTTTTGCGTGTTTTGTGCATATGATGTTGGAGTACCAAGAAGCTGATGGCCTTGCTTGAATGTGCGTGAATTTGACAGGAACAATTTGTTCTAACTTGTCTGCTACAAATTATCCGACCAGCCTATTTTCAAATGAATCTCTGAGTCAAAAAGAGTGGGAGAGGTAATTATCAAGTCTAAAATATTTACTTGCTTGTGATTAGGAGAAAGAACAGTTTGTTCCAGATCAAAAGAGTTAAATGTTATTTTAACAAGGCGGTATTTAAATCTAATTTAGCATTTTTCTAATGTATTCCTTGGAACTGAAATCTGGTGGCGATTGAAGTCTCCAAAGAGTACATTGTGAGAATGCAAAATAAGGTGATCAACTATACATATTCTTCAAGAAGTAATACATGTAAAATATGAGCTGATGCATAGTTTAGCCACCTTTGCATAACAACAAAAAAGTTTAAATAGACAACTGAAAATATGACATAACAGGATTCCCATCAACCGAACAGTTCTCCTGTATCATTTGGAGATGGAGGTCTTCCAGCATTCCAGCATCTGATCCTCAGCTGGCTGTGTAGCCTAAAACCTTAGAGCATTGGCCCATCCGCCACAGGACTACGGGCCAATGAACCTCAGAGGGCCCTCCCCTTTTTCACTGTTAGAGGCCACCATGAGCAATGGCCCCTCCGCGACAAGGCTACGGGCCAATGAATCTTAGAGGTCCTCCCCTTTCTCCCATGAGAGTCATACAAGTCATGGTGGTTCCCTGCAGGTAAAGGTATAAATGTCCCCAACATGCATGGATGGAACGCTCTGGGTATCAGGAATGAATCAGAACAAAAACTGCTTTATAGTTTTTTTTCTACAATACAGAAAAATGCAGACTGACTGCTAATACTATAAGATGAAAATGCTGAATTCTTTCAGCCAAATAATCTTTGTCACACATTTTCGAGATTGGGCATTCAATCCTCCACAGGATGGGCTGCCCACCACTCTCAAAATGAGGCCCTGACCTTGTGTGAGAATCTACACAGAATCCCTCAAGGCAATCGGCATGTCTGGTCTCGTGTTCATTAAACACACACTATGGAACCTTGAAAAATGTTCATTGTGCTCACATCATGGAAAGTAGTCCTTACTTGATTAAACAGGCACAGTTTCTTCTTCTGATTAAAACCCAATGAAATGGAGAATTTGATCTGGTTTTACGACTGGAAAAATCAGTCCCACAGGTTAATTCCCCATCCCATAAGGTTTTACTTGCAATTGCACTCTACTTTTGAAAAACATGTTATTTTACCATTACCCCAGTAAGTGCAACATATAATTAGGGCCTCTGTGGTAAGACAGCTAGCGAACAGCCCAAAAACTCATAGAGGCAACAAGATAAGATTAGCAACTCGAAGAAAAAGTAGTGCTACAAAGTGTCTTGGTGGAAGAGAGTAATGCCTAGTTTAGTTTATTTACTTGATTATGTGTACCACTGGAAACAGAGATACGTTTCAAAGAACACCTACAAATAATGAAGGAAAACTTTTTTTGTACAATTTAACCCAAAGCATCAGAAATTCTCCATATATTCCAACACCAGTGCCCTTTGTACAATTAGCTTAAAAGGTTAATTTAACAACATGAAAGCTATAAAATCTCCTTCAAGACTCTCTAAAAATTAAAACCCCAATCGCAATCTAGTGAAGAGACTCTGCCATTCGCTATTGACTTCACAATTCACAATGTCCATGAGACTGCTCCCTGGTCTCCGCAATGTCCCTTCCCATCTAGGTACTTTCATTATAAATTGCAGCGTCTGTGCCTTTAAGGCATCAGAGGCTGTAATCACACCATTGTGCAACTGCGGGGATGGAAGCCAGATACCCCCATCCCTGCATTAACATATATTTGCAAGGGTTCACAGAGGAAATCCGGCATCATCGATATGAATTACACAGAGTTTTTGTGAACAGTTGAGCATGGCCGTTTACGCTGGGCCACTTTGCAGCGCAATAACAGCAACTGTTATGTCACCATGGGCCCGATGTAGGTAATCCAAGATTACCGATTCTTAAATACCGAATCATACCGATTCGGTATTTAAGAACTGGCAATCGGGATGTAGGTATATTTACCGAATTATTTAACAAATCGGAATGATTCGGTAATTACCGAATCGGTAAATACTGATTCGGAGGCCCATAGGAATGAATGCGAATTACCGAATCGGTATTTACCGATTCGGTAATTTAAGGAAACATTGAAGGGTGGCAGGGTGTCACTTTGACACCCTGTTGCACCCCTCAATTATGTATAGGTGCACATGTTGCAGACATACATGCCCTAAGGGCATGTATGTCTGCAACATGGCACCGTTTAAAAAGAAAAAAAAATGCTTTTTAGAGGGTTTTCATTATTTACCACCAACTTCTATTATGAATTCTTACACCCCTGTAGCACTGATTTCAGTGCTCCCTACATCCCAAAATACAGATTCGGTATTTTTACCGATTCGGTATTTTACAGAATCGGTAAAATTACCGATTCTGTATTTTGACATGCCCCTACATATCACTATCCAAATACCGGTCGGAAACGGCCAAAAATCGGTATTTTCGGCCGTTTCCGACCAGTATCTCGATACCTACACCGGGCCCAATAACTTTTACACATCTGAAGATCCTCCAATTAAACACATTTATAAAACGGAAGACACTTCCAATACACACATAAGCCAGAAGACCCTCTTATTAATCACATTTATAAATCAGAAGACCCTTAAATCAAACAATTCAGCTTGTGCAATCCATTTACAGTATTTACATGTATCAGACATATCATAATAAGTATATACGGCTATTAAAAGTCCTTTTAATAACTGGTATGAAAGAGTTCTTGAATACAAAATAAACCAACATATTTCTCAAGACTGTAGATAAGACAGTTAACTGTTTTGCAGTCACCACATTTTTCTCAAGAGAGTCTGCCCATCAAAAAATTGTGGATGGCATGAGAGAAAATATGACAGGAAATGGTAAGCAAACAAATCGCCTCTGTCATACATTAAGGGTCTTAATCATTTTTAGATACACTTCTGAACTGGATTCACTCACAGAACAATAAGAAGCAATAATAATTCCTTATGTAACACTATAGAAGGATCATTTTCTTTTAGACCAAATATGAATCTATCCATTTTCTGGGTTGCCATTAATTTAGACAATTTACCTAACATGTTCAGATAGACTGTCATACAATACTGTAATCAAAGTAGGACAGCAATCTGCATTAATAGCTTACTGTATTACACTCTAGCAGAAGCCAGACCTTAGAGAGTAAAGATGAAATTGAACATTGATTGCTTTCACATTACCTGAGGTTTGAGAAGCAGGGCCTTAGTCTAATGCAAGAACTATTATCCTTCATCCATCTGTACCACCCCAAAGAATCAACCAGAACCTGGATGTGATCAGTATAAAATGGACACAAAAGACTAAGATCCTGATTTACAGTTTGGGGGACAGATTACTCCTTCACAAATGTGACAGATATCCCATCTGTGACATTTCAAGTGCCATAGGATATAATGCACTTGTAATAAGGTGAGGTATCAGTAACGTTTGTGATGGAGTAACCCAACCTGCTAAACTCTAAATCTGGCTCTAAAACCAATGATTACTTTGGCAAAGTGGGCCATAGCTCTGTTAAATAACAAAGGAAATAAAGGAATGCGTGAAATACGTTATGGGGCAGGTGGAGAAAATAAATAACCTTCATGCACTTTCTATGCCTATCTGTAAAAAAAAAGCATCCTTTGCAAAGCAAGGCAAGCCCCAAGGTATTTGGGAATATAGGTTTATCCAATGAGTTGAATACTAATAGCATATAACAAATTCAAAGCAGAATCTTCTAATCCTCACATCAAGCAATATCTTCAAGCGTCACCACTGTCTCAGTGCCCCCAAAGGAGTGAAATCCTGACTGTTAACCGAACAGCATATTCTTCACTAAATGTCTGAAGTTGAGCTACGCCTCAGCCTCAACTCAGAACTATATGGACGAGTTCCTATTGGCATAGAATGAGAAGGATTTGATTTTATGTTTTTCAATAAAAGCAAGGCAATTGACTATTCTATGGTTGAATGGTAAATGTCTCCCTCTGAGGAGCCAACCATAGTCAGGGCGGCATTGTAAGCCTAATTGACTAGATAGTCTCATCGCTTATGCTTAGCCAGCAAGTCCTTTACAACTTTAAAAATCAGCATTAGTGAATAGCTAGGAAAAACATCTTACATAAAACTCAGTTGAGAGCTTTTCTTTTTTGTGAAATAGATAGGTGTGATGTGTGGGAACATCATTGTAAGAATAACATCTGACTGAAATATCGAGTTAACTACGAAAATCTTTAAAAGCCTAAATATGTTAATGGAGGCAAATGCATGGAAATATTCCCCACAAATTTCCAATAACCAGGAAGTTGAATTTGAAAACATTATCAGAGAATAGCATGAAAAATATGGCAATATGATGAAATCTTTTCTAGATTTTTGCATACTACTAGCTTGTCTGTCAGGGTGATATTGAGAAATTGGTCATACTATCCTTCTGTGCAAACTATAAACTTAATTCAGCTGGTGCATTTGTCACAAGAATTACTGAAAATGAGTTGAAGAGAACACTCACCTCTATAACAAGTGTTCAGGTTGGTATGTCTGCGATGTTGACCCAACAAAGTTGTATATAAATTTAACTGACAGCAATGAAAATATTAACATTAGATTATACCAGTCAGATACAGACAGCCCTGTTTGCCGAACTTTGGGGACTCCAAGCCCCACAAGTCTGTTCAGCTGCCAGGAGGAGGGGCTTCACGTGCTTAAAAGCGCCAACGTTTTCCCGCAAATCGCGGGATGCCACAACCCTGTTTGCTACGCTTTGGGGACTCCAAGCCCAACAAGCCTGTTCTGCTGCCAGGAGGAGGGGCTTCACAAGCTTAAAAGCGCCAACAATCTCCTGCGACGCAGGATGCGCGGGGGCCGTGCCCGGGTGAAGCACGTGCCAAGGTTGGGCCCGTCCTTGCCCGTCAGTGACCGGGTGAGGCTGGGCTGGGCCACCCCTCTATCATCTGCCCCACAGACCCAGACTTGGACTACTCGGGCAAAACCCCTTCTGCTGTAGAGGTACTGTGTGTCTTGAATTTGAATTTAAAACATTTGTAAAGCGCAGCGTTCACCCTACGGTTTCTTGGCGCTGTAGAGATAAGTCCAGCAACTCAGGGCAGATAAAGCCTGGCGCAGAGAAAATAGGGACAGGTTACAAGGAAAAGGCCTGTTTAAATAAAAAAGTTTTTAGATCTTTACGAAAGGAGGAATAGTGTGTAGCAAATCGTAGGTGGTCGGGGAGAGAGTTCCAAAAGGTAGGAGACAAAGTTGAAAAGTTGGCTCCTCCCCACTTTTTACGTTTGAAACGTGGGATTTGCAGGAGGGATTTAGAAGAAGAACGAAGCTCTCTGACAGGAACATATTCGTTGATCAGAGAGGAAATGAAGGCGGGGGCAGTACCCTGGCGAGCCTGAAAAACCATACAGCCGGTTTTAAAAAGGGAGCGTTCCTTGATAGGAAGCCAATGAAGCTCCTTAAGGAGGGGTGTAGAGTGATGAAAACGTGGGAGACCATACACCAAACGGGCCGCTTGGATCTGAACCATCTGGAGCTTCCGCAGGCTGTATGCAGGGATGCCGTTGTACAGGGCATTGGCATAATCCAGCCGCGAAATCACCAGCGCGGACATGATCAGTTTGAGTGCCTGGGGGAAAAAAAACGGGAAACAGTGCGAATGGTTCGGAGAGTGAGGAAACAGGAAGAAACAAAAGAACTGATTTGTGAGTTAGTTGTTCATTTTGACACCCAAGGTTTTAACTGTGGAGGAGGGAGTGGGGGAGGACCAAGAGAAGAGGGCCAGAAGAGAGAGTTCCAGGGACTGGAAGAACCACCTGTGAGAACCAACTCGGTTTTGTCCGGGTTCAGCTTGAGATGGTTGTGGTTCATCCAGTCCCTGATGAAAATCATAGTGGACTGGAAATTTGAGACAGAGAGGGGAGAGGAAGAAAGGTTAAAGATGAGCTGGAGGTCATCCGCATAATTATATATGGTGACCTCCAGCTGCTGAAGTGCAAAGATTAGAGGAAAGATGTAAAGATTGAACAGTAAGGGAGAAAGAGAGGAACCCTGGGGAACACCGCAGGTGACTTGGAGTGGGGTAGTCGTGAAATCCCCCAGCCGAACCGCCTGGGTGCGGTCCCTCAGGAAGGAGGATAGCCAGACCAGGGCTGAGCCCTCAATTCCCGCCGCCTTGACACGTGAAAGCAAGATGGTATGGTCCACCGTGTCAAAGGCGGCGGAGAGGTCGAGGAGCACCAGAGCCTGATGTTTGTTGTAATCCATGCCCTCCCTGAGGTTGTCCAGGACCGACACCACGACGGATTCGGTAGAGTGCCTGGGGTGGAAGCCGGCCTGACGAGATGCCAGGCCCCCATTTGCTTCTACGTGGGCGCTGAGTACCGAGGTGACATGGCGCTCAAGCACCTTGCCCAAGTAGGGCAGCAGGGAAATGGGGCGATAGTTGGCTGAGATGGACGGGTCAGCGCCGGACTTCTTTAAAATGGGCACTATTGTGGCTGATTTGAGAGCGGGGATCACCACTCCCTGAGTAAGGGAACTATTAAGGAAAGTAATAGGGGGCTGGGGACAAGTAGAGTAGATCTGTTGTAGGATTCGTGCCGGACAGATGTCTGCCGGAGAACCCGATTTGACCTTAGGAAGTATCTCCAAGAATACTTCCTCACTGAGGGGGGGAATTGAGGTGAGATGACACTGAACAGTGGGGGGGTGATCAACAAAAATAGAAGAGGGGGGGGATGTTAGCCTTGATGGTTGCAATCTTGTCCAGAAAGTAGGAGTTTAATTGGTCACACAGGGGCTGGGTTGGAGGGAGAGAATAGGCTAGGTCGTTGACTATACCAAAAATCTCCCTGGATTTGTTTTCCGCTGTCAGAATTTTTGTGGAGAAATAGATGGTTTTGGCAGCTAGGATGGCTTTTTTATACTCAGTTAATAATGTTAAGTAATGAATTTTTAATAAGGGGCAGTAATTTCTTCTCCACTGCCTCTCCGCTTGCCGTACGGTCAGTTTTTGTTCCTTTAGGTCGTCATTGAGCCACCTGTTGGAGTCCTTGGGTCGTCGAGTAGAGATACGACGTAATGGAGCAACCGAGTCGCAACCTCCAGCCAGCCAGGTGTTGATAGCGATGGCTTGTGAATTGGATGATAGACCAGTGAGGGTCGTAGAGGAGTTCTGAAGCAGGGAGGTCAGGGAAGGAAGATCAACTCGATTCCAATTCCGCGCCCAGGTGTTTTTGGCATGCGGGACCTTAGAGACAGAGTTGAGAAGGATGGAAAAAGAGATAAGGGCATGGTCAGACCAGGGACAGGGAGATACAGACACCGGGGAAACAGAAAGGTTGAGGGACCAAACCTGGTCAAGTATGTGACCATGAGAATGTGTGGGGACGGATATGTGAGGGACAGAGTTCAGGGAAAGGAGAGATTCAGTGAATTGTTTAGATGAGGTGCACTCTAAAGGGTCCGAGGGCCAGTAATTAAAGTCGCCTAGCACCAAGACAGAAGCATAGTTGACCGCCAGGGTGGCCAATAGGTCTTGAAATGCTGGCAAGAACAAAGACGAAGGCTGGGGTGGACGATACATCAAAAGGCACGTAATTGGAGGGGAAAAGGAAAGGGAGCGAACTACAAGGAATTCAGTTGGGGGAATGGGGGGGGGAGGGAAGAAGTTGAAAATTCAATTCGGACCGAGCAATTAAAGCCACACCACCACCTATCCTACCCGCAGGGCGGTCGGCACGTAAAGCAACGTAGGAAGGGGGGAGGGCAGCCAAAAGTGCAGGTAGGGAAGAATCACAAAACCAGGTTTCGGTCAGGAGCAGTAAGTCGGGCTTCTCGGAATCAAGCAGGACAAACAGCTCATGGTGGTGTTTGACCGCTGACCTGGCGTTGAGCAAAAGAATAGATAATAAAGGAGTGGGAGGAGGGGGGTCAGGCAAGGAAGAGGACAGCGGCGACAATGTCAGCGGGGAGGCCGATGTTGGCAGAGATGGAGGGGCGAGCCCTAGTAAGGCAATGTGGCTGCGGACTGACTCTGAAAGTGGCCAGTGGCCCTGGAGAGTAGTGAGCTCCTCAGTAGAGTACGATGTCAATTTGGCATGGAGACGTGCCCCTAGCCCCGTCCGGCCGCGGACGGGCGCAGACGGGCTTGCCTTCGGCGCGCAGACGGCGCGCCCGCTGCGCACGTCCGCTGCGCTTTCTGAAGTTGCACATTGAAGTAGGAGTCCGTAGGGGCGGGAGGGGGCGTGGCCTACAAGTGGGCATGGCCAGCGGCCTGTGCGAACGGCGATGGGAGCCGGTAGAGGGGGGGTCACGTGACAGCGCTAGCTCCGCTGCACGGCACCCTCAAGTGCAAAGTACAGAAGTTAAAAGTAAGTTTAAACACAAGTTAAAAGTCACACGCAGCTTCTCCCGGCTTTCCGCCTCAGGAGATGCGAACCAACAGAGCGCTCCCGTTTCAGCGCTTATGAAGGGCGGGAGGGGGGCGTGGCCTACAAGTGGGCGTGGCCAGCGGCCTGTGCGAACGGCGATGGGAGCCGGTAGAGGGGGGGTCACGTGACAGCGCTAGCTCCGCTGCACGGCGCCCTCAAGTGCAAAGTACAGAAGTTAAAAGTAAGTTTAAAGACAAGTTAAAAGTCACACGCAGCTTCTCCCGGCTTTCCACCTCAGGAGATGTGAACCAACAGAGCGCTCGCGTTTCAGTGCTTATGAAGGGCGGGAGGGGGGCGTGACCTACAAGTGGGCGTGGCCAGCGGCCTGTGCGAACGGCGATGGGAGCCGGTAGAGGGGGGGTCAGGTGACAGCGCTAGCTCCGCTGCACGGCGCCCTCAAGTGCAAAGTACAGAAGTTAAAAGTAAGTTTAAACACAAGTTAAAAGTCACACGCAGCTTCTCCCGGCTTTCCGCCTCAGGAGATGTCTTATTCTATTTTCTCCTATCCTGGGTACCTGTATGAAGGACTGAGCTGGATCTCGATCCCCATAGACTGATGTCACCCCCACGGATTGCCAAATAACGTATAGAACTTTGATTGCAAAGTTGGTTTTACCGAATACTGGCTAGCCGGTGAAACAGTATTTGTTTTAGTCTTAGAACTAGTTCTTCTATACAACTGACCCATGGGAAAAAGAAAGTCTAGGGAGGGCAGTGTGGGCGGTTTTTGACACTGACTATTGCCTTAATTGTGGTGCTGGGTGTTTTCTCTTTGCCCAATCTCAAGCTAAACTGTGTGTATTAATTGAGTGACAGGTGGAGATAAAATGGGAAAAAGGGTAGGGCTAAGTAGAAATAAAATCACTAGCGCTTCCTCGCTTCCCCCAACATCAATAGATAAAATGCTGCAGAGGGCTATTGAGGTGGTGGACACTGAAATTCAGCTTACGGAACGGATGCTGTTACTCACCCCGGACATATTCATCCAAGCGCCGGATCCATCCACACCGACAAGCACGACTCAATTACAGGTAGTTGAGCCCATCATGTCACCCCATGGGATGTCCCACCAAATAAAGCATTGCGCAAGGGTAGAACATGCACAAACATCCCTAAGAATGGTAAACACGAACTAACAACTGAGGTTGGACCCAAGAAAAATAAATTCTGCACCACAGCTAACCTCGAGGGGAACATTTTTGCAAGAACACAATCAGGATAGCCCTCAATCTGTCAGTGTAGATATGACTCATCCACTGTGGGCACATAATTTAATGGCAGCACTTCATGATAAACTGAGAGCCACTATTAAAGAGGAACTAGTCACCCCTAATTAGTCAAGTAGATAAATTGGAGAAAACACTGGCAGCTGGGGATGTAGGGACACCAGCTTGACAACATTATTCTACCAACAAAGTGAGAGGAGGGATCGAAATAGGTTGCCAGGTGGACATTTCAATCACAACATACCCAGTGGGGGGGGCCATACCATGGAGGGTTTTTCTACTAGCCAAGAGCTAGGGGGAGCGAGCATCAGCAAGGAGAAATAGGAGTGTTAGACACAAGCCTAGTGTTGTAACTGCACCCCCTGCTTACTGAGGTAGTGATAAACCTCACCCCCCAGTGCTGGATGCTACTAGAAAAAAGAGCAGGCAACCAGTGCAAGGCCATAATGTAGAGAGGAATGTGATTGTTGATACTCACTTGCCCAACATAAATCTCCCCCCGGGATGTGCCCCATATGTAGTTATATTGATAGGAACCCCGCAAATCGCAGCCAACACAATGGAAACCCAACGCGAACTCAGAAACAAATGCCTGTTTTGGCTTGCAAGATATAAACACTTTGAGGATGCTAGAGCAGGGGAGATCATAATGGTCCGAAGAGTAGGGTGGTTGGGAAATTGCTGGAAAACAGATCCAGGGGAGTGTGTTGTTATTAATTTTAAAAATCCCAACACCATTAGAAACCTACTGAACACTACCACTAATTGTACCAACAGAAATTAGACTCTGTCCTTCAGACTTCTTTTATCCTTAACAGCAAATAATCATAAGAGATAGTGCAATAAATGCAATCAAAATGATGGGGCCAGGGACTCTAATTCAGTATCCCGGTGAATAATAGATTTGAAAGTCTGGAGGAGATGGACTAACTGAGGGAGGGGCCCGTGGATGGGGATACAACTAAAATACTGGGGCAGGTCCAAAGAGTAGAAATAGAGTGTAGTGGGAGCTGACCAGATGGGGGCAGTAGCTCAGACAATGCCCAGCGGATCAGCCAGATAAGAGTCGGGACACAACTGAGTCGGGTCCCTGATGCCTCTTCCTCACTTCCTCTGATGTGCATAACTAGAGAAGCTGAACCCGGCTGAATACCCGACAGTCCTCCCGGGGCCAAACCAGGTGATATTCTGCCCCCCCTGTGCCGCACTGCCTCTGACGTATCGAGTGGGTTAAGAGCACAGGGTGATGGCCTGCGGATCTTTTCCTGGAACTTGGCAGGACCCAAAAACAAACTGCCCTGCCCAGAATGGGGGCCTTTTGAGGATAACTAGGATATTTGTATATTTCAAGAGACCTGGGCGAGGGATGAATTCCAGAGGGTGGGTTTTATGTGTAGTAGTGTGGCTCACTGGTTAGAGGCGGCAGACCCAGAAGCAGAGGTCGGCTCGGGACCAGGGTTCAATTCCCGACGCGGAAGGGTGTTGGGCCAATGTCAGCGGCTCGATAAATCTCGCCTCGGTACCACTCTAACCATGGGGTCCCACTCAGCAACTCTGGGCAATAGCTTGCTTAATCTCCACAAATGGCCCAATCAGCGCCGGAAATGCCTGGCTTCACCTTGGGGGTGCCCAGTAGGGACCATCTCACAGGGAAAGCCAGGACGGGTTCCCCAGCGTTATACAATGCCAGGAAACCTACGGGTAGCAGTGCGCTTTACAAGCTCAAATACATTTACAAATACATTTACATATGTCTTTTAACATCATGGCCACTACGAGGGAGAGGTGAAGATCCTCCGGTGAATTGACTATCTGGGTAGGCACACACCTTGGCACCTTGACACCTCCCACTAACGACATTCAATGTGTCTTGCTGACATTTCCCACAAAGACAAAAATAGCCTTATTAAATGTGTATTCCAGACCCGTGAACAACAGACAGGAATCTGTTGTCATAGACCACCTGGGGCGTTTCATATTAACCTTGGATCCAGTGATCTTGTTGATTGTAGGAGGTGACTTAAATTGTCAATCCGAGCCACTTACTGATCATAATCTTCCACGCCCACAGAAGAAGATCTGCATTGGTCAATACCTGACCCGCAGATTACACCTATCAAAGTTTGGTCACCACTGGCACTGCAACTCCACTCACTTACTTTGGCCCTCTCATTGATGGCATGTAATGGGAGGGCTAAATCCGACAAGCCGGGCCAGTTTACATTTAACAGAGAAAGGCAGGCCTCTTTGTTTGACTAAATCCTGGTGGAAACCAGATCCTTGGAAAAGGTCTCTGACTTCTATATCCAGCAGAGACAGGACAGTGACCACAATGCCCTAATAGTGATCATGAAAATAGGGAACTTCGGTAAGTCCAACCCCGTCACCCCTTCATACAACTAAGACCAACGCATTAAAACACTATCTAATAACAGAAGGAGAGTTAGTTGGAGTCATATCCAGCATGCTCCCTCAACGCTGGTTAAAGTTTACCAACTAGCATTACCTATGTTAACTGAAATGTGGGAGATAGGACAGGCGGAGGCTCATACATGCGGTCGAGATAAGGCACGCAAAATACACGAGGAGTTAACTGCTAAATTGACTGATGTATTCTACCCAGTGTTGCAACCGAGGGAAAACAAGCATCCCAAACGCTTGTGGTTTAACGTCAATTGTCATAAAGCCAAACAGGATCTACTGAATGCAGTGAAGGCGAAGGTTAGGCCACCAATTAAACTTGCCAGGGCCAGGTATAAAGGGACCATCCAGCAAGAAAGGAAAAACTGGGAACTAGATAGGTGGTAAGCCCTTAGGACAGCCCTGAATGACAAAGATTTGAAATTGTTCTGGGCAATATTAAGTTCAGGGGACAGGGAAGGACGACCTGCCGTAGAGCCTAACATAGCGCCTGAAGTCTGGGAGACGCATTTTGGGTCATTGTATGATGGGGACAATGGCATAGGTGTTATCATTGGCTCCCAGAGCTCACCCTTGGAGTTCCAACAGGAAGGGATGTGGGAGATCACCATGACTGAAGCGGGAAGTGCCATCAACAATCTCCATTTTAACAAAGCACCAGGTCTAAATAAACTTCCAGGGGACCTCTTCTGGAATGAACCCAAAATTTGGGTCCCCTCTCTGTGTGCCCTATTTAATTCTATCATAAAGGGCATGGATCCCCCCCCCCCGACACCTGTCGCGGAGCAGAGATAGTTCCCATATTTAAAAAAGGCTGCATTATTCTACCCTAAAATTATAGACCCATCAGTTTAATTGACATCACTCGAAAACTGCTGGGATGGGTCCTTTTGGAACGCTTACAGTGTTGGATAGAGGAGGAGGAGATCCTAAGTCCCTATCAGGTTGGCTTTAGAACAAATATGACAACCGTAGACCTGATTTTCAGATTACAACCACTGTTCTGGAAAACAGTGCCCATAGAAGGTAGTGCCCTCTATCTTATATTTGTTGATCTGAAGTCAGCCTTTGACCTTGTACCCAGGGAGAAACTCTGGAAAGTACTAAGTGACCTTAGGATTCCACAGTACCTCCTCAATGTGCTAGTGAGGCTTCATTTAGGGAACTATGCCCAGGTAAGATGTGGAAAACTCAGAGAACTTTCTGCATGCTTAACCGTCAAAAAGGAGGTTTGCTTGGGATGTGTTCGTGCCCCCACTCTATTTTGTCTTTATATCAATGGGCTCATAGACCACCTAAATAACATCAAGGTTAATGACGCCCATAAGCTATTCTCGGGGAAGGTTCCCTTTGTTGATGTTTGCGGACGACACCCTGCTACTGTCCAAATCGCCAACGGGTATACAACACACTCTTGATGGCTTTGCAGAGTTCTGTAACATGAGGGGCTTGGAGATCAACCTAACTAAGACCAAATATATGGTCTTGAATCCCCCAACACCACTCGTCCAAATCCTTCCCTAAATGGTACTCTACTGGAAAGGGTGAGGATATAAGAATATCTGGGTATTACTCTGTCAGAGCACTTTGAGTGGGGGTCCCAGATGGCCAAGGCGAGACTTAGGTTAACTCAGACGTGAGTGGCATTATGTAATTGCACAGAACCTCTACATTCAAGCCAGCTGCCCCTGTTGTGGAAATATATAAAGCCCAAGCAAGGGGGCCACTTTATATGGAGCGGAACTGTGGAGGCATTGCTCTTACTCTAACCTCACGAAAGTGGAGAACAACTACATGAGGCAGTTACTGGGCCTTTCCCGTAGCACCCCCTAGTTCCCCTCCTTATGGATTTAGGCGTGAGGCTTATTGACAAAGAGATTGCCCTTTACATTCTAGCGCCAGGTGTGGGTGACTCCGGGTTGTCTTTCTACAAAGCCGAGCTCAAGGAGATCCTGTCTATTCCAACTACTAAGAGAATACCGTGGCTTTGCCACATAAGGGATCTCTTTGCTAGCTAGGAAGGAACAACCTCTGGAATCCCCTGAGACATCATGCCCCGCGATATCCAGGCTGGATCTAGTGCAACACTATAGGCAATCCAACTTAATGTCCCTCCAGGGCAGCACTCCTGGCGGTCTGATGACAGCAGAGTTCCTACAAGTAAAGGATGTATACAGAGAAGAAAAATTCCTGGATGTGCTCTACCCCCACTGGCCAGGAAATCGTATGTACAATTGAGACTAGGGAACCTTCCACTAATGAGCCACACTAGCAAATGGGCCACAGAGAACATGGGAGATTGTCAAGCGTGCAATTACAGGGTAGAGTCTGAAATCCATGTATTGTTTTTCTACCCTGCATACCACCTGCCTCGCAAACGCTGGTTAATTAAAATATGTAAAAACCTAGGGTTTGGGCGCTGCTTAGAGGCCTACAGAGTCTTGAAATACGATACCCATCCTCCAATCATATTTGCTGTATCACGTTTTTAAAACACTATGTGGTCCATGCGGCCAGGCTTCCTGAAGTAACGTTCTGGGATGCTTTACGTAATGAAACCGTAAATGGTCACAACAGGGTTCAGTAAAGAGGGAACATTGTCTCAGCCTTCCGTTTTACTCATCGATTTTAATTGTGAATATTTCAGTCTGTCATTAACCTAATGGTTGCTTTTTAATGGATTTTAAGAGAAGCAAAGGATGCCTTTTAAAAATCTGCGTGATTGTAGATATATGATTGCGAGTGTGCACACCTATTTTTTTAATGTCTACTGTGTTTTTGTAATGATGTACTTTTATGGTCCTAGTGGCCGAAATAAAGTTATTGACTGACTGACTGACATTCAGATACCTTTTTTATAATGCAACTTTGAGATGGGATAATATCTGCAAATGATCCTGGAGTTTCCTAAAAGATTGAGATTTTGGAAGTTAGTGATGGTGAGAATTGGATTACTTGTTGGCTATGAGGAGCCCCTCACAAAGAAATTAGTAAAGATATATCACAGCCACATGTTTTTTGGTAACTGTGGAACTAAAATACAGTGATAGAGACAAAATAGTTAATTGTCCAACCTAAATTGCCAGTGTGGATAAATGGGTCTCGGAACATTCTAAGCTTTTTTCAATAGAAGCAATGCTAGTGATTGAATCTGGGAAAAATATCTGGACTTGAACTTGGATTGCATTCTTAATCACATGTTTGAATATATACATATATGTGTTGCTTGCCTTCTTCAGTTCCATAAATCTGTAACTCTACTTATTTGTTTAGGAGTAAGATCCATAGTTACATGTTTATATGGGATGTGTAGCCTGATGTTTTCTTTTAAACAATATGAAAAATGTCCTTAATCGTCTAAACAAAACAGCAACTTAATTTGCACTATTTCCCTGTAGAATATGCTATGGTATTAATTGATTATCAGTTTTAAATGCTAATTGCCTGCTGTTGCATATATCTGGAACGTATTGGTAAAATGTGGTTTGATGTCTTACATAATGTGTTTTACGTGCAATATGAGTTTTCTTAAATAGTATTTTATTTGTCTCTGACTAAGGACCAGATTATGAGTTTGGTGGGCTGAGGTACTCAGTCACAAACATGATGGATATCCCGTCCACCAAATTACAATTCCATTATATCCAATGGAACTTTAAATACGGCAGAAGGGAGATCCATCACGTTTGTGACAGAGTAACCCTGTCTGACAAACTCGTAATCAGGTCATAAGACATTGACATTCAAATCTATCATTTCCCTCGCCAGACTGTATAATGTAGGTAATAAGGGTTAGCCATCTTTTTAATGGATTATATTTTGTTCTTTTCTTAAGGAGCAACCTTATGTAAAGTGTCTTCCAGTCTGTTTATAAATTGGGTCAATGTTATTTACATGACATCAATCTGTATCTTTGTATTAACATCATTAGTGGAGAATAGCACAAAACTCATTGTCCTTTAGATATGCATCTATTCATAGAGGTTTAGTAAAAATAGGAAGACAATGGTTTTTCATTCTAATATTAGTGTTAAGAGAACCAATATCTGGTCAAATGATGGCATTGATAGCAACACAAGATTACTTAAAATGACATAAAATCCAAGACCAAATCGAGGTCAAAGCACTCCTGATTAATAGGAGTGTACATATATCTTTCTACATACTTTTGAGCTCTTACACAGCAAATAAAAATTAAACAGAATATCATTCCTATATCTTAGTGAAAGAGATATATAACTTTCCATTTCCATTTCCATTACTGAAATGTGAGGAAAATGTTTTAGTTTTTTTACAAAGTTTGAGGTTTGCAAGGGATTCTGTGTAACAGAACCTGGTGGGCGCAGCACAAGAGACCCCATCCTGGATTCCACTGGACGTCTAGTTTTCAAACATTTACAGGTTTACTAGGTTTTCATTGATGTCGGCAGAGCTAGGGTCCAATCCACAACTAAACACATTCCGAAAAAAGGGTCAGTTTTCACTGGAAAAATGTGATGTGTCAACATTGTGTTTTAGGCTGTCTGTCGCAGGTACTAGGCCTACCCACACAAGAGAAGTACAATTTTTATCAGGAGACTTCGAGAAATGCTGGGTGGCTGGTAGTTTGTGGCTCCCGCAGATTCCAAAACTTTCCATTACAGAAATGTGAGGAAAATGTGTTTCTTTTTACAAAGTTTAAGGTTTGCAAGGGATTTTGGATAACAGAACTACACAAGTCACTCCATTCTGGATTCCCCTGGGTGTCTAGTGTTACAACATGTATAGGTTTGCTAGGTTTTTCTTGGTGCCAGCTAAGCAAGGGTTCAAAATCCACAGCTAGGAACATTGAAAAAAAAGGGTACATTTTTACTGGAAAAATTTGATGTTTCTACATTATGTTTCCTGTCACTGGCACTAGGCCTACCCACACAAGTTAGGTGCCATTGTTATTGGGAGATTTAGGGGAATACTGGGTGCATGGAAGTTTGTGGATCTACGCAGATTCCAGTACTAGTTGTTTTTTCTTTACAAAGTTTCAGATTTTCCGGGATTCTGGGTAACAGAACCTGGTGACAGCCACACAAGTCACCCCATACTGGAAACCCCTGGGTTTCTAGATTTAAAAATGTATAGGTTTTCTAGGTTTCCATAGATGCTGGCTGAATTAGGGTCCAAAATCCACAGCTAGGCACATTGCAAAAAGGGTCAGTTTTCACTAGAAAAATGTGATGTCCACATTCCTAGTTTTTTCGTTTCCTGTCACCAGTACCAGGGCTACCCCTTTTTATTGGGAGACTTAGGGGAGCACAGACTAGTAGAACAAGTGTAATTACCAATTTTCTTTATTTGCATTGCTTCCTTCCAAACGTAAGGCAATGTGTAAAAAAGAAGTGCTTTTGAAAAATGCCATCTAATTCACAAACTTGTATGGGTATCCACACTTACAGAGATGGGCAAATAACTACTGCTTCTAAACTTTGTATTTTGTTCCTTTTTTGGAAATATATAGGTTTCCTTGGTATCTTTTTTCACTCTTTATATTTTACCAAATGAATTGCTATATTCCTGGTGCACAATGAAAAACCGTTGCAAGACACAGCTCAGTTATTGGCTCTATGTACCTCTGGTTCTTGGTGAACCTACAAGTCCTATATATCCCTGCAACCAGAAGGATCCAGTGGATATAACGGTATATTGCTTTTAAAAATATGCAATACTTAGAAGAAGTTACAGGTGAAAACATTGGTCCAAATAGCAGTTTTTTCCAACTCAATTTCAATATTTTATATTTCAATTTTTCGTTTCTATGGAAAAATCTTGGAAGATCTACACAAATTACTGCAAGATGGTCCATCAGAGGATTCAAACACAATTTTTGTCATTGATGCAATACCAGCAAACAGGGGGGTTTGACGATACGTGAGCACTACTTGGGCTGGAAACAAGGTATATAATAATGCTGACAACAAGCCACCCAATGGGTTTAATCATGAATGTAGCTCTTCATCATGATGAAGAGCTACATTCTTGTCTGTAAACATCATAGCCATGATTATAATCTTCAGATTTAAAAATGTTCCTTGGCCCGATAAGTGACATGAGATTAGCAGTAGGATTGAAAATTAAGTAAATCCTTTAAGCTGTTCCTTTCCTAGTTTTTTAGTTCTACCCCCGCCCAGCTTATTTGAAAGTGGTAATGCGATAACAAAAATTCAAAATTTTGGAAATTTGAAGAACCTGGCTCTTGCTGAATGAAGCTATTTGCACCAAGCATTTTTTCAAACATGTAAAGTTATGCACACAGCATAATTATTAGTTGATTGTCATTGAGAATGGAATGAACTGATCAGAATGTAGGGCACTATCCCAGTATTACACTTGGGTTCTTTTTTTGTATATATTCTGTGTTCTTATGATTTTTGAATTGTGTACATATATAAGTCTTCATCACAAAAAGGGTATCAGAGGGTCAGAATTTCTACAAGTGATTATTGGAGAATAAAGTAATGAGTTATTACCACTAGCCATACAACAGATCTTCTTAGTGAAAATAACAAGAGCCAGGTCAGGTCAGTGTCTGGTCTCTAACACCCATCAGTCACCACTCGGAACCGCCCTTCATCATTTGGGGCTCCGAGGACCAACACAGCACCTGATCTTATCTCTAACAGGAAGGGGCTGACCTTCCTGTAGGCAGGGCGCGGTCGCTTCCAGTTGGAAAGATTATGTATGAGTGATGTAACTGACGGGGTGAAAGGTGCAGTGCAAAGAACAAAGTGATATCAAAGGATAAGTGAATAAAATTGGTTTAGGAAGCAAAAAAATTTTTAATTGGATATAGCTCCCAATGCCAATATTAAAAATAGCCAAGACAGGGAAAAATATATAAACTGTCTAGTGGTGGAACGTGGTCAACATGTTTCAGCAAATAATGGCCAAGTGGCCTTGCTTTCTTCAGGACCTTGAAATGACGCTACTGCAAACTAAAAAACCCCAAAGTGTGAAGAAGTGTTTTTTATATAAAATTTTGAACAACTTAGATACTGATACATATGTCACCTGGGGGAACATCACTTACAACGCATTTTTTACAACGCACTACCATTACATCGCAACCATTACAACGCATACCATTACAACGCATTGCGCTGGGGGGCGCTCTAGGATAGGGAATATATTTAATTTACTATCCAACACCTTCCCTGCTATCCACGGGGACTGGAGTTGGAATAGTAAATTAAATAATTCACTATCCAGCGCCTAAAAGCATTATGCGTTGTAATGGACTGCGTGGTAAAAACCGCGTTGTAAAGGCATGCGACGTAAAAGCATGCGTTGTAGTGACACCAATCCGTCACCTGGACCTCCTAGGTGTACTTGTTCCGTATCTTCTCACAATTTCAGTTGTCCACTGAAAGAAGTCAAGGAAATATATAGCATGAGTACGTCACGCACAACTCATCCCCCAAAAAACCTTGTTTCTATCACCATTGATAAATACCAACATTAGTGAAGCTTATATATAAAAATGAGGCCAAATGCACTGTATGTACTAATGCCTTCCAGTTTTTATAGAACTTGAAACATTTAAAATTTCACATGCTACATCTTACCTGATTTGTAAGAAGTAGAGACCTCACCCCACCTGGCTGCGGCTCAGGACATAGGTGAAGCACCACTCTGTTAGGGTGAATAAATTCAAACCATTGAATCGTTCACCATAGACATGTTAACACACAACAAAGGTTTAGTTATTGCCGAGAAATTCTATTAAAGATGTTAAAAAAATGCTTCATGCAGTATCATGATGTAATGCTAGTAGATATGAGGATTTTGTTACTCCTGATGTACTAGCATGGTAAGTAGAGCGATATAGATGTTATTATATCAGCTCCTCGCAGTCTCTTGCCTGAACCCATTAAACTAATGTGCCTAAAAGGATCTATAGGAATATGGCGTGATAGGGACCCCGTCTATCGAACCTGGTGGCGGAAAGTGTGCCCAAAAGCGATATTGAACTCATGTGCCCAAAAAGATCCATAGAAATGTAGAGGTATGGCGTGATAGGAATCCAGCCTTTCGAAACCAGCAGCGGAGGGTATATGCCCAAGAAAGTTTCACGCTACTGCCGGATGAGATAAGTAAAAAGAAAACGTTGTCAAGGACCCTACCTCTCCGTCGGTACTCCAACGCGGCATCTGTGCCGTCTGGGGAGGTACCGGCGGTCTGTTTGCTTGCAGTTTATAACAAGTTGCTCATGATAGGCTGAGGCCGTCACGTGATACGCGACCTAGACAAGTTTAAATTTGACCGGGTCTATCCATACACCAGCGAGTCATATGCTCCGCCCATTTTTAACCCAAACAATCGCAAAACCAGTTCCAACTATGGTACTTCTGATTCAGACGGTAACACCTCAGGGAGTGACTCTGGCAGTGACAACCAGGCTAGACAAGGCAGAGGCCGTGGAAAGAAGAACTTCAACCAATTTTGGCGGGGGAACCAACATAATCAAGGACCACAACAATGGTGGCCACCCAATCCCTGGCAATATGGAGGTCCCGGATTTTTTCCTAATCAACAAAATCCTTTTCATCCTCCAGTGGGCCCTTTTCCACCTAATTACCCACCTGCTTTCCCTACAAATTTCAACGGACAGCCTTTTTTAGGGTATGGCCACGGCAGATCACGTGGCAGAAGGAGAGGCCAATCTCAAGTTCAAACACAAGTACAACCCCAAGTACAATTCAACTCACCACCGACAACGAGCTCGACCAGGAACTTACGGAGCACGACGGCCAAGAACAAGGAACAGACCCACACGGAGGTAGCATCATAATAAATCTGAGCAGACACGTTTTGACTCAGACTGAACAGGCAGCCCTCAATAGAGGCTTGGGTTTTGTTCCCACACACCGGAACGAACATTTTGAAACCCGACTCGAACTGGCTAGATTTATCAGGAAGGTGAGATTACACTTCTTTTTCATTGATAAACAGAGATCAGAACAAGATGACACGGTGACCAATACAGGGCTCAGACCAAAGTCTAGGTTCAATCCACCCACCCATCTTATGCCGGCTCATGTGTTAGCCTTTGAACAGGCCATTGAACGTGATGTTGAGGAGTTGTATAAACAAGACAAAAGAACATTCTGCAACCTCCCTAGAGCAGAGCACCAGGCCCTCAAATCATTGTCTACAGACAAGTCAATAACTATCAAACCAGCTGATAAAGGCGGGGCCATTGTCATTCTTGACACAGAGACTTATCGAACCGAATGTCTTCGACAATTGAGTGACGCCAGATCATACCGCCTTCTGGATCAGGATCCAACGGTGGATTTACAAAGAACAATTCGGAACATGACGGAGGAGGCTCTGGCCGAAGGATGGGTAACTGAGTCCGAGGCTAAGTTCCTAAACACAGAACATCCAGTGACCCCTTATTTCTACATCCTACCGAAGGTGCACAAAGAGCAACGCCCGCCACCAGGTAGACCGATCATCTCGGGTATCGGGTCGATTCTAGAACCCCTGTCGACATTTGTAGACCACTTCTTACGTCCAATGGTCCAAACGATGCCCACTTACTTAAAAGACACCACCGACGTTTTACGTCTCTTACCTGACCTGGACTTTGATGCCACAACTGACCTTTTGGTCTTGTTTGATGTAGAGGCCTTATATACCTCCATACCTCAGGATGAAACCCTTGAAGTCATCCAATCCATACTTCGAGCAAACAAAAATCTGGAAACAATATATCGACGATATATTGGTGGTATGGCTAGGTTCCAGGTCTAGTTGTCAGGATTTCCTTGGATGGTTGAACAGCAGAAATGCTTTCTTACGCTTCACCATAGAAATTGGTGGCGACAGTTTGGCTTTCCTCGACCTTATGATTAAGGCTACAACTACTGGATTACAATCAGAACTGTATAGGAAGCCTATGTCCAGAAATTCCCTCCTGATGTACGACAGCCATCATCCCAAATCATTACGGGACAATCTGCCCTTTGGGCAATTTTTACGGGTACAAAGAAACTGCTCTACTGGCACAGCTTTTGAAACACACTCAACTGCTCTTAAGACTCAGCTTGTCAAAAGGAAATACCCTCCCCGCCTGGTACACCGTGCCATGAAGCGGGCTAGTAACAACAATCGAGCAGCATTATTGGAACCACCTACTCCGAAAGAACCTCTGGAAAGGCTCACTTTTGTACATACTTTTGGTACATTATCCAACAGTATCAAGAAAGCGGTGAAAAAATGTTGGTCCATTCTGAATTCAGGACGCCATTCTATCCAACAGCCGTTGTTCTCCTTCAAGAGAGGACCTAACCTGAGAGATAGAATGGTCCACACCAGACCACAAGAGGAAACACCCAGAACAGTGGGTACCCTATGGGACTTGCCTCCAGTATCCGGCCACCATCCATGTGGCACATGCCAATCATGTGCACAGACGTCAAAAACCACAGAAATTGATATTGGCACATCCAGGCCCTGGAGACAAGTGAGATTCACCAACTGCAACAGCGACAAATTGATTTATTTGATCACCTGCCCCTGCGGACTCAGATACGTGGGAATGACCACTCGAAAGATCAAGGTGAGGCTGTCTGAACACAGAAGTACCATCAACTGTAAGAGGCAGGCTACTAGACTTACCACCCACTTCATTACCTTGAATCAATCACCCACTTCATTTAAATGGACGGTCCTAGAGAAACCGTTCATCCCATCACACGTCACGAATGTGGGAAATTTTCTGCTAGTGAAAGAACAGAAATGGGTTTTGAAACTTGGTACTGATCAAAGAGGGCTGAATGATGACATACCTTGGTCCTCGTTTTGAAATCACTACTTGACTAGTGTCTATTTTGATGACCAACAGCAACACACTAATGACCAATGAGACCATTCCTATGAAAGTGGTCACTTCAGTATGCAATATAACCCACAAGGATGTTATGTATAGGTTGTATCAGTCTCAGGTGATTCACTAACATCTTCCAGTTCCCTATTGCTCTATGATCGAGTGGGCCTCTTGCTGAGAATTTATTTCACTTACAGCCAGCGAATATAGCGCGTTGAACACTGCAGCGCCTATTACGCTGAAGTTCTACAATATCGACGTGTATTTACAAACTATTGCCATGACTACGAGCAGTGTGAGCGCGATTGGTCAAATCCCCTCAGGGCTCAACCAATCGTAGCACTTGTGACACTTTCACCGCATGACGAGGCTTGTTCGCGTATCACGTGACGGCCTCAGCCTATCATGAGCAACTTGTTATAAACTGCAAGCAAACAGACCGCCGGTACCTCCCCAGACGGCACAGATGCCGCATCGGAGTACCGACGGAGAGGTAGGGTCCTCGACAACGTTTTCTTTTTACTTATCTCATCCGGCAGTAGCGTGAAACTTTCTTGGGCACATACCCTCCGCTGCTGGTTTCGAAAGGCTGGATTCCTATCACGCCATACCTCTACATTTCTATGGATCTTTTTGGGCACATGAGTTCAATATCGCTTTTGGGCACACTTTCCGCCACCAGGTTCGATAGACGGGGTCCCTATCACGCCATATTCCTATAGATCCTTTTAGGCACATTAGCTTAATGGGTTCAGGCAAGAGACTGCGAAGAGCTGATATAATAACATCTATATCGCTCTACTTACCATGCTAGTACATAAGGAGTAACGAAATCCTCATATCTACTAGCATTACATCATGATACTGCATGAAGCATTTTTTTAACATCTTTAATAGAATTTCTCGGCAATAACTAAACATTTGTTGTGTGTTAACATGTCTATGGTGAACGATTCAATGGTTTGAATTTATTCACCCTAACAGAGCAGTGCTTCACCTATGTCCTGAGCCGCAGTCAGGTGGGGTGAGGTCTCTACTTCTTACAAATCAGGTAAGATGTAGCATGTGAAATTTTAAATGTTTCAAGTTCTATAAAAACTGGAAGGCATTAGTACATACAGTGCATTTGGCCTCATTTTTATATATAGGCTTCACTAATGTTGGTATTTATCAATGGTGATAGAAACAAGGTTTTTTTTGGGGATGAGTTGTGCGTGGCGTACTCATGCTATATATTTCTTTGACTTCTTTCAGTGGACAACTGAAATTGTGAGAAGATACGGAACAAGTACACCTAGGAGGTCCAGGTGACATATGTATCAGTATCTAAGTTGTTCAAAATTTTATATAAAAAACACTTCTTCACACTTTGGGGTTTTTTAGTTTGCAGTAACGTCATTTCAAGGTCCTGAAGAAAGCAAGGCCACTTGGCCATTATTTGCTGAAACATGTTGACCACGTTCCACCACTATTGAAAAGAAAAGGAGAGTACCCTGCCGCAAGATATTGAGGCCCTAGTTAGAGGGTCCAGAAGATATACAGAAAGGGGTGATTAACCTAGGGTTTGACACTAAACATCACAATCATATGGTCAAATCAAGTAGACTTAAACAGTTCATATTGGAAAATATATATATTTTTTTTATTAATTTTAAATTTTCTGATCACACAGATAAAAAGGTTTCTTCTTGAGATATAGAAATATATTTTTTTAAAGTTTATCGAAATTGCATATATATCATAGATAAAACATACATAGAAAACAAAAGGGGAAATTCTGTCCTACCCAGTATCGGCCAATGTTTAACACACACCATATCATTCACATTCAATCCTTATTCACTCTAACCAGTCTCATACCATACATCATTCATTCTATCAATCAGTTATCTACTCCTTGCAGGTATGGCACAGCGATGGTTCTTGTGCTGGATATGTCAAGATGTTAATCCAGATAGGTGGTTTCGACTACGGGTCCTGTTGTAATGTGGACAATAACCGTGTTCCTGGAGACATACGCCGACGCGCGTTTCGGTGGCAAGCCAATGAGGCTGCACCTTCGTCAGGGCAAGGGGCAGTATACTGGGGCGGACACAATGATAAAATTCTGCAAAACAAGGGGTAAAACACGCACTTTACTTTCATGTATGTACATATATTTTTCAACTTACAATTCAGTTTTAACATATCGCAAACATCATCCTAAGGGGGTTACTACAAATTTCAGACATTATAGCGTATCATATTATCCATCTGATAGACATTGGTGTAACGCTCCTATAACTGACCGTCGGTTGTCATGCAGTGCCAAACCTTCTAGAGACACTCCCTAGGTACGATTCCCCAAAAGAAAGGTGGAATCTAAAAAGGCATAATGATAGCCTTGACTGTATGGACCAAAGAGCATATTCAGTATCACACAAGTTCATCACTTTCACCCAACTATATAACACACTCTCATACTTATCCACAACCAATCATACTTCAGATTCACTTTCTCTAGGTCCATTCAGTCAGAAGAACCCGATAAACCCCCACAGCTCAAGGCTGGGAATCAAATGAACAAAGAAGGGGGTTCCCCGTGGGTAACTTAAGGATATGGCAGGAAATAGGGGGGAAGAACCATTGAAAAGAAAAGGAGAGTACCCTGCCGCAAGATATTGAGGCCCTAGTTAGAGGGTCCAGAAGATATACAGAAAGGGGTGATTAACCTAGGGTTTGACACTAAACATCACAATCATATGGTCAAATCAAGTAGACTTAAACAGTTCATATTGGAAAATATATATATATTTTTTTAATTTTAAATTTTCTGATCACACAGATAAAAAGGTTTCTTCTTGAGATATAGAAATATATTTTTTTAAAGTTTATCGAAATTGCATATATATCATAGATAAAACATACATAGAAAACAAAAGGGGAAATTCTGTCCTACCCAGTATCGGCCAATGTTTAACACACACCATATCATTCACATTCAATCCTTATTCACTCTAACCAGTCTCATACCATACATCATTCATTCTATCAATCAGTTATCTACTCCTTGCAGGTATGGCACAGCGATGGTTCTTGTGCTGGATATGTCAAGATGTTAATCCAGATAGGTGGTTTCGACTACGGGTCCTGTTGTAATGTGGACAATAACCGTGTTCCTGGAGACATACGCCGACGCGCGTTTCGGTGGCAAGCCAATGAGGCTGCACCTTCGTCAGGGCAAGGGGCAGTATACTGGGGCGGACACAATGATAAAATTCTGCAAAACAAGGGGTAAAACACACACTTTACTTTCATGTATGTACATATATTTTTCAACTTACAATTCAGTTTTAACATATCGCAAACATCATCCTAAGGGGGTTGCTACAAATTTCAGACATTATAGCGTATCATATTATCCATCTGATAGACATTGGTGTAACGCTCCTATAACTGACCGTCGGTTGTCATGCAGTGCCAAACCTTCTAGAGACACTCCCTAGGTACGATTCCCCAAAAGAAAGGTCGAATCTAAAAAGGCATAATGATAGCCTTGACTGTATGGACCAAAGAGCATATTCAGTATCACACAAGTTCATCACTTTCACCCAACAATATATATTTTCCAATATGAACTGTTTAAGTCTACTTGATTTGACCATATGATTGTGATGTTTAGTGTCAAACCCTAGGTTAATCACCCCTTTCTGTATATCTTCTGGACCCTCTAACTAGGGCCTCAATATCTTGCGGCAGGGTACTCTCCTTTTCTTTTCAATGGTTCTTCACCCCTATTTCCTGCCATATCCTTAAGTTACCCACGGGGAACCCCCTTCTTTGTTCATTTGATTCCCAGCCTTGAGCTGTGGGGGTTTATCGGGTTCTTCTGACTGAATGGACCTAGAGAAAGTGAATCTGAAGTATGATTGGTTGTGGATAAGTATGAGAGTGTGTTATATAGTTGGGTGAAAGTGATGAACTTGTGTGATACTGAATATGCTCTTTGGTCCATACAGTCAAGGCTATCATTATGCCTTTTTAGATTCCACCTTTCTTTTGGGGAATCGTACCTAGGGAGTGTCTCTAGAAGGTTTGGCACTGCATGACAACCGACGGTCAGTTATAGGAGCGTTACACCAATGTCTATCAGATGGATAATATGATACGCTATAATGTCTGAAATTTGTAGTAACCCCCTTAGGATGATGTTTGCGATATGTTAAAACTGAATTGTAAGTTGAAAAATATATGTACATACATGAAAGTAAAGTGCGTGTTTTACCCCTTGTTTTGCAGAATTTTATCATTGTGTCCGCCCCAGTATACTGCCCCTTGCCCTGACGAAGGTGCAGCCTCATTGGCTTGCCACCGAAACGCGCGTCGGCGTATGTCTCCAGGAACACGGTTATTGTCCACATTACAACAGGACCCGTAGTCGAAACCACCTATCTGGATTAACATCTTGACATATCCAGCACAAGAACCATCGCTGTGCCATACCTGCAAGGAGTAGATAACTGATTGATAGAATGAATGATGTATGGTATGAGACTGCTTAGAGTGAATAAGGATTGAATGTGAATGATATGGTGTGTGTTAAACATTGGCCGATACTGGGTAGGACAGAATTTCCCCTTTTGTTTTCTATGTATGTTTTATCTATGATATATATGCAATTTCGATAAACTTTAAAAAAATATATTTCTATATCTCAAGAAGAAACCTTTTTATCTGTGTGATCAGAAAATTTAGAATTAAAAAAAATATATATATTTTCCAATATGAACTGTTTAAGTCTACTTGATTTGACCATATGATTGTGATGTTTAGTGTCAAACCCTAGGTTAATCACCCCTTTCTGTATATCTTCTGGACCCTCTAACTAGGGCCTCAATATCTTGCGGCAGGGTACTCTCCTTTTCTTTTCAATGGTTCTTCCCCCCTATTTCCTGCCATATCCTTAAGTTACCCACGGGGAACCCCCTTCTTTGTTCACACGTTCCACCACTAGACAGTTTATATATTTTTCCCTGTCTTGGCTATTTTTAATATTGGCATTGGGAGCTATATCCAATTAAAAATTATTTCCTTCCTAAACCAATTTTATTCACTTATCCTTTGATATCACTTTGTTCTTTGCACTGCACCTTTCACCCCGTCAGTTACATCACTCATACATAATCTTTCCAACTGGAAGCGACCGCGCCCTGCCTACAGGAAGGTCAGCCCCTTCCTGTTAGAGATAAGATCAGGTGCTGTGTTGGTCCTCGGAGCCCCAAATGATGAAGGGCGGTTCCGAGTGGTGACTGATGGGTGTTAGAGACCAGACACTGACCTGACCTGGCTCTTGTTATTTTCACTAAGAAGATCTGTTGTATGGCTAGTGGTAATAACTCATTACTTTATTCTCCAATAATCACTCGTAAAAATTCTGACCCTCTGATACCCTTTTTGTGATGAATATTTGATAGGGCATGTACTCAGAGCTGGTCATTAAATTAGCCCTAGGGTCCCCCATAATTGTATGTGTTGTAGTTACATATATAAGTCTCCAAGTGCTTGGAAATTAATTTATTCGAATGAGGCACTAGCCCGGGACTATGTAATTTTTGGTGTATCTAAAATTCCATATTGATTAATTTTAAATGTATTACTGATGCCACAAGTCAATTTTAGAAATATGGAGCTAAAGAAAATGAAAAGATAAGTGTTACATTGGGGTGAGTCTTTACTTTATGTTTTCCGGACTGCCAGGCGTAAAATAGAGGAAACATCACATACTTGTCATGTGACCAAGCCTGTTGCAGCAGCCAAAACACGTTATGGCTGACAAAGTAAATGGATTTTGAATCCTGCGTTTTTAGTCGGCTCCATTTGTTCTCATTTATCACAGACAAGCAGTTTATATACACAGACATAAATAATAAGTAAATATTATATTAATTTAAAATATAATTATACATTTTTTTATTTAAACTTAAATTAAACTTTTACAAAAAGAAATTCTAATTAATTCTAAACATACTTTTAATGCTTTATAAATAAAAATATAAACTGTACTGTAGGTGTGTTGTTTTAAAGCTGTTTTTTAAAATAGTTTTTATATACAAATTAATTATATTTCAATAGATTATGTATTAAATATACGTTGACATTAATCTACTATACCTTTTGTATTTGTTCTAGGTTTAAAATAAATATATACAATTATATTACATAAATATTTTAAAGTAAAACATTTTACATATATTTTTATAAAGTTTAATAAAATGTATTTTTTCCCTATACCTTACCATAGAGAGATCTCTGTCGCAGTGGAGGAGATCATGGCCTAGGTGTGCGAAGTTACCAGTAGTTACTTTATATGTGTAAATTTTGTCTTGGATGTCTGTAGCCTCTGATTACAGGGGGTGAAAACATGTAAGTCCACACCTAGTCATAACTTTACACCTGGAAATGTTCAGTAGATAGAAATAGTATAAATTTACTACTAAGTAGAAGAGTAAATTTACACATCAGCAAATCTACACATGTAAATGTATCTTTTAGAATAGGCCCCATAATTCAGATGCATTGTCTGTTTCTAAGAGACGTGAAGAAAGAAACCTTAAAATAAGATCTTAATAATATCAAAAATGACTGTTGATTGTAGGTTTCTCTGGTCATACCTATACTCAAATATGATAGCTACCCACATCACAAAACTGACTTTTGAACATCACTTTAAAGATCATATTCTGATTGTGGCTTGGAGCCTTTCCTCTCCTGGGGGATAAGTTTACCACATATGTGGGGTCACATTTTTATAAGAAGTGGGTAAATGAAGGATAATAAGAAATTTATTATTGTGTTATTTTTGAAAGTCAATTTCTACTAAAAATGCTTTTAATTTCCACTAAAAATATATATTTTTTAAACTCTCCTACATTGTGAGCCACAGCTAGGTTTTTGATTCTAGGTATTTTAGGTTCTTGAAAAACTACAAAGACAATATCCCGCTGTGATGGATAGAGTCTAGTGGACATAACAGTGGATCACTTTTGTGATATACCTTCACGTAAAGAAGAATCAGAGATGAAAAACATATCTTCTATTTCTCTTTTTCTTATTTGCGTTCACTATGACCGATTTTAGTTAGAAATGTATTTCAGAAATCAATACCTCTCTGGGTTTACCCATGTTTTTAACATGTTTCCCTCACAAATTAAAAGTAGGTATACATCACACAATTGACTGCCCAAACTGCAAAAAAAGGAGGTAAACTATTCTGTTTTCTACCCTGAATCAGAATTTTGGGAAAAGGTTGATATTAGCACAGTAAACCCTTTCTTGAAGCATAAAAAATGCATACACTTTTCCCCCATATTTTGAATATTATATCAGGCCTGTAGGGTAAATCACAGAACCTGGATTCTTTTATAACTCCCCCAACCCCAGATAAAGAACAAAAATTTGACCTGGACATCATTTGTATAATGAAAATTATGAAGTAACCCATTAGTTAAACAATATCAGCACTGGAGGAGACGGGCTCAGGGTTTAAGGATTTAAATTGTGTGTGGTCAGTCGCAGACATGTGTTTGTGTCCTAAGCTACCTTACTGACTGAACGTAAGAATATAGCATGATATTAAAAATTGTGTCCTAAGTATAGTCTACAAATATATCGTCCAATTTGAGCTAATAATAGAAAATCTAAAAGGAACTGAACAATATCTTTGCAAACAATATTTTGGACAAGATAGACATTTCGGTAAACAATCTTCTAGCATACAACCTTTCTTTTGTTATCTTATCTATGCTATTGGACATATGCATAAATCCTGAACATAGATACCAAAAGCCATGGGGAACCATACATATCAACTGGATAGTTAGATAACATGCGAGGATCCTGATATACAAGCATGCATACAATGTGAACTGTAGACAATTCCATTCCTGTCTTCTCAACCTCTTTCCTTCCTGCCAAAGGAACACCTTACTGCACATAAGCAATCTTCCCCTGCAACGCGGGCACCCTTGCACTATGGTGCAAGGGTGCCTGCGTTGGTGCTAGGCAGCTAAATTTTGCGCCAGCACAGGGGGAAACACAGAGCTGTACCATATTGTTGTAACTATGGTGTAGTCCTGCGTTTCAGAAGTGATGGAGCGCAGTGTTAAGACAAGGAGGCTAACGCGTTCTTCTTCACTTTCATTTTAAATATCCCCCTTAGTCCATGCTAGTACAACCATACCAGTTGATTAACACATCTTTAACGTTATGTAGGTAGAGCACTTTAGATAAACTAGGCCCACGTCTGCTGTCTATGTAACTCTTGCAGTTATGAGTATGTAAAAAATATATTTGCTATCTTCTGTACTCGCCATTTCTGGTGACTTAATATCCTGAGCTCACCATTTGAACAATGCTGCTTGTCTTGGGAACCATTGCCCTATCCCTGTGGCTTCTCAGTCCAAATAAGGCATTGTGTTTCCATATGGATCTATGGACGTATGTTTTAAAAATTTACTCAGAAGGGCGGCCTTCATGTACTTTCTAAGGGTCTTCCACCAATGCTGTACTTTCTGTTGCCACCACCTTTAACTCGGCTATCCAGCTCTCAAACGGCTTTATAACTTGATATGTTTGGTACCAAAGTGGATCCCAGGATGCCTTGTACAGCACATAAAATCTTAAGATGTCTTGTACAGTGATGGCGATCTTTGCTGTCTATAATTTTACAACATCATCTGTATCTCACACTCCTGTCTTCATAAAAATCTTTTGCTAGCCCCCTGAAATACATTTGTCACTATCTATTTCATCTGTAACATGGTTAATGAACTCTAGATTATACATGAAGAAGACATCTTAATAGTAGGACAACGTCTGTCATACATTTATGCAGATAACACTTTTCGGGGCGTTCCTTTTACCATGACTAAACATCATTATTTTGGAGAGGATAGTCTTTGTGTGGTTATCTTTGTAGCATGTTTCAAATATGGTCAGTGGCACTGACTGCCGGGGGGCATTAAGTCATTCATGATTGCCTTGGATTGGGAGGCAATTTACCTTCAATGGAAATACATTGCTTTTCAATTATCTGGAACATATGTGCAATGTAAAAGAGAAACCAAGAGGAAAAATATACCTACTTCAGGCCATTTCTATCTTTTCTGGCACTTAAACTTCCTGCTTTCACCATCTGAACTTGCCTCCACTTATTTATGTGTTGTTCCTCTAAAATCCTTAGCAGGACCCTGATGTTCCAATCTACTTTTCCTATTCAGAATTTGCAGGAAATAGGAAATAGTGAAATGTAAATTCTAAAATAATATGTGATATCTTAGTAGTCTCAGCCTCTACATAAGAAATTGCAAATTAAGATTTAGAACCAGATACAAATGATGAGCAAAAGGCCATGTGTACCCTCTCTCTGTGCCCCTGGGGCACTTTTGTAATACAGAAGGGCCTGGAGACACTTTTGTAGCCCCTTCTGTAAAAAAGATCATGCCATTGCACATATAGCACCGGCGTCACCATAGAAGGTCATTCCTTCAGCCAAGAAACACATCTGGGCATGTAAATGACAACATATATATGCAGATGGAGTACCAATAAGACAATCAAAGAAAAAATAAATCAGGAAAAGGCAGTTCAACCTGCATTGCCATACTTAAATTAAGTTGGTGAGCAGACAAAATAAAGCAACACGAAATCACGTGCATCCCACATCGAAATATGTTCCTCACCTTCATTGAGAGGCCAATGACAGGAACGAGCAACATCAACAAGTCTGTGTCAGTATCAACAGCCACTGGTGAGTGCCCTTCCACATTCACTTAAAAATGCATGGCAACTGAAGTCACAGCCTGGAAGACCACACAACTCACAGCAGCATTTCATGTAGTGCTATGTCACAATAATCATGTAAGGAAATGCCTCTTTTTGTAAGGTCTCTCTCCAAGTTTTTTGACGGATACTGATGGTTTTTCAACTCTGAGAGTGCACTGAGGCCTGCTAACTAGACCTCGTATTGGCTTCTGCCGAATTGACTGAGCTAGCTTACCAGAAACTCCTAGTAGATGTTATGCAGTGTACCCACGGCATGTAAGAGGGTCCCCAAGGGATTGCGATACAAAAGGGGATGATGGACGGAGCGTTTGAGCAAATCAAACACTCACCCCCAGTCAACTGATCTGGGTTTAATCCATCACCATTCTTTAGCTCACTCCGCCACCCCAGTTCAGACATGGCCATATGCAAATCAGCATGACCCTGTGCCAGTCCAGCCCGAACTGCCAAGCCATGTCTTCCCTTTGAAGGGCAAATGGATAAAACTTGTGAGGGGGCTGCTCCATTGTTCAGGAAGACAGGCTGACATTTGGGACAGGAGAGGGTAAACCAGTTGCTAAACCAGTTGTCCAGGTGTGTGTGTGTAGCCCCCAAGGTAGCCACACTACTAGGGAGCTCTAAACAATTGGGAGAGGGGTCATGCCATATTTAAAGTGGGCAGAAACGTGCACCCTGGGATGCCCAGATGCTACACCTCACAGGAAGGTGGGAGGGAACCAGGTAGCCCATTGGCTATCTGCAGCATCTTGCCCTGAGGGCATTTTCTGAGCTTAAGTGCATAAGTAGTACAACCCTCACTCAAATCTTGACTGAACTGGAAGAAGAACAGGAGAAGGACTGTCCTGCTGCACAGTGGAAAAAGAAAAGACAGGCTGCACCTACTAGACCTGGTGGCTAGGAGAGGAACTGTGTCTTCTGTGTCTTGCTGGAGAAGAAGCCATCTCCAGAGCCCAGCGATAGCCAAGAGACTTCAAGGGTCAGTGAGTTGGCCTCCTGTTCCCAGCACAGGGACACTACATCTGAGAACCCTGCTGTGACAAGTTGCTTGCCTAAAGCATTTAACCAAACACCATCATGAAGCACCAGGTATCAGGACCCTATGCATAAAGTTACAGCGGAGTTTGTTGAGCCCAGGATTGTTGTCAAGGTGCAGGTGGAACCCCAGATGATGAGTTATCAACCCAGGAAGGATTGGCCTGTGTCTGCTATACAGGGCGACTGGTAGTCCAGTGGCAAATGGGCTTCTGCCAGCACTAAGAGGACTTTGAGGGAAGTCGGCCTTGTGACCAGGACAGCCTGATCCCCTTTGTGGACCGAGGAGTTGTTGCAGCAAGACCCCCATCGACTGCATTGCATCCACAGCATCCTTTGAACGTCTTCAGCATCCTTCATCCCTTACATCAGGATCACTTCCATAGCAAAGCCCTGCAAAGGATAAACGTGCATGAGACTGACTAAAGACTGCTTCAGCTGCTGAAGCAACTGTTTCTGAGGACTTGATTGGTACCTCTGACTGGCTCCCTCTTGGAGTTGGTCGCTTAAAGTACCGCTCATCCAGAGCCCAACCCACCTACATGGCCACATGCTAGATCAAATTTGGACACTGAATGTTCAATCCACTTCTCCTATTATTTCCCCTTGCCCATGGTCAGATCACTCCACCATCACGTTTTCCCTTGCCCTAGCACCCCCGGTCAAACCCCCCCTTCCCAAAAACACTTGGGTTCGGAAATGGGGTAAGGTAAACATGCCCTCCTTCTGTTCGGCCCTGGCCAAGACCTGTCCGGATCTTACCGGTCTGACAGCCGCCCCTCAGCTGGCCGCAATTAACAACTGGCTCAC
Source organism: Lissotriton vulgaris (assembly GCF_964263255.1). Lineage (NCBI taxonomy): Eukaryota > Metazoa > Chordata > Amphibia > Caudata > Salamandridae > Lissotriton > Lissotriton vulgaris. The sequence goes on from NC_141691.1 coordinate 199,428,627, forward strand.
GGTGGCAGGCGACGAATTCGCCCCCTCAAGCGTCTCTCAGTTAAACGGGCCCATGCAGCCAATCGTTGGTTTACCCCCGACCTTAAAGAGAAAAAACTTGCTGCAAGAAGGGCTGAACGAGTTTGGAGAAGAACTTACGACCCTGCCCAAAAAACAATCTACCTGGCCGCTCTGCAAATCTACAAAAAGAGCATCCTGGAAGCAAAAGCTGAATACTACACTCACAGGATAATGGTCGCTGAGTCACAATCGAAAGAAATCTTCTCCACCGTCCATGAGCTTGCCTCATCCACCAGAGCCACAGCAACCATTCCCCCGTCCCAATCCCTCTGTGACTCACTCAACGAGTTCTTTATAGAAAAAGTCGTAAAAATCAAACACAACATCCCTCCGCCTTCCTCCACCTTTGTTGACCCCTCCCCCCCCTCTACCGTTAAACTGACCAACTTCCAACTTCTAACCATTGACACCCTCCGTCCTCTGCTCCAACGGGTCAAATCAGGCTCACCCCAGGACTTTGCCCCTGCCTGCATACTCAGGGAAGTCTATTCAGCCTGTCCCACCCCCCCTTTGACCCTCCTTAACGACTCACTTATCCATGGACATGTTCCAATTTCACACAAATCGGCGACTGTCATCCCAATCTGAAAGAAATTGGACGCCGATCCCTCCTCCTCTTCCAATTACCGCCCCATTTCACTCCTCCCCTACCTTGCAAAGGTTCTCGAAACCCACATCACTTCTACTTTGAGCACTCACATTGAGGCAAACCATTGCCTCTCTCCTTGCCAAGCCGGTTTCCGTCCCCTGCATTCTACTGAAAAAGTGGTCATCTCAGTCATGGACAAGCTGCGTGAAGGCATCAACATCAACCTTCCGCAAGCCCTGATTCTCCTTGACTTATCCGCCGCTTTTGACACGGTGGACCATACCATCCTCCTTAACCGTGTCAAGGCGGCGGGTGTAGAGGGCCTAGCCTTTTCTTGGCTAGAGTCCTTTCTTGCCGGGAGAACACAAGGTGTCCACTTGGCTGGTTTTGCGGCGGCCTCTCGTAAGGTAGAATGCGGGGTCCCCCAGGGTTCATCACTTTCCCCTCTTTTGTTCAATCTTTATATTTTTCCCCTCATTTTTATGTTACAGCAACTGGAGGTCACCGTGTTCAATTACGCGGACGACCTCTAGTTAATCTTCAATCTGTCTCATTCACCTTCATCTGCCCTGAACGTCCAAACTACCATGACCCTCATTCAAGATTGGATGAACTGCAGCCACCTCAAACTCAATCCGGACAAGACCGAGCTGGTCCTGACCAGAGGTGGCTGCAGCCCCTGGTCCCCTTCCTTCTGGCCCCCCTTGAAGTAATCAGGGTTCCCAAGGCCTACATGCTCCAAAGATAACCCACTTACACTCAAGAACTGTTGGCACGGAAACTGTAAAAGGCAAAGAACAAGTTTATTAAGACCCCATGGGGTGGTGGTACACTCAAACAGCACCCTTCGGTAATGCAAGAGGTATCACACCGAACACCGGTGTGACCCCAATTTATATACAGTTAGGGGCAATAAAAGATAGGCGGCACAAGTTAGGACACATTTATGTACATATATGGTCATGTTTTGGAACACTGCCAGCTCATTGGAGGGGGCACAACTCCGCTGGTCAGTTTGGTGCACATTCCTAAAGGCTTACTGGTCAGTTGGGACTGCGCATGTGCAAGCTTGACCAGTGCTAAAAATAGCCTGTTGCTGGGCAGACTGAAGTGGTCATTGGAACGGACAACGGACTAAAGGGCACGCCGGCCACGAGGCCGCTTATGATCTAAGATGGCCGCCGCAGTATTCAAGATGGCGTTTTCATATATAGCCAAGTTAAGGAGAACAACGTGTAGGTTCAGCTAATCGCTAACGCGGCCAGGCCAATTACGACAGACGACCCTTTTAGCGTTTAGCTGAATCTACCTCATAATGAACATAATCAGGATGTTCGTCCTCAATATCTATTAACATGATTTGTGTTACTTCTTTATGAAGCATCATTTTGTCATGAGCAAGAGCTCGTCTCGATGGTATGCAAGCTGATAGGCACATGGAACATAGGGCTGGGCCACATTGAATACACAGACATATGAAAAACATTGTTCCCACAAGTATACACAGAATCGTCAACAGTTTCCAGCCCCAAGTAGCAAGCATGGACCAGAACCATCCCGAAAGTGTCCAAGTTCCATTGTCTGGGTGTATTTCAGCTGCAATCTTGTGAAGCTTGGAGATGGCATCATAAACAGATGGAGAATTGTCCGGGACATATACACAACAGCTGCTTCCGATAATTCTACATGCCCCCCCACGATCAGCCAAAACGACATCCAACACCATCCTGTTCTGGAGCGTAACAATCCTGGAAATCTGTAGTTCCTCGGTAATGTTCCCCAGGGCAATGGCAGTGTCATTCGCTACAGCCTCGACAACACGTGTCAGTCGTCTGATTTTCCGGCTGTTCAGTGCGGCCCCCACAAAGGAGAATAGTCCCAAATTAAAGTCCACATACTGTTGCAAGGCAGTATCAGTCTGGTCAATGTCATCCAAAACAACAGTTCGCTTAACCCTATTCAGGACGAAGTCATGATATAACGTGTAATCATTGTGATACATTGGTGGGGCAATAAATACAGGTGGTAGTACAAACGATGCATAGCATGTGCCCAACCACCCCAATGGAAGCTGATGGTAACCCTTCGTTCCACAAATAAAATACGTATTCCGTGATGCAACAAATGAGATGCCATTCGGGCTATCAAAAGTGAGAGTGGTATTACATTCGCTTTTCCCCACTGCAATTGAACCCTTATTTCTGATACATAAATCGGCTTTTGTGGAAATGACATTAATAACATGTGCACTTGATACATTAATATTCCTCTGGTTGCTTTACACACGTGGGGCAGACACGTTATCGGGCCTGTACTCTTCCCATTCAAATCGAGTACCCTAAGCCCGTGGAAACCCATCCTTGTCATGGGAACATACTTTATTCAAACGGAAAAGCACCCCCCCTTTGGTTGGCCATCTCAGAGTAAAAAGGAGGGTGTACCAAGCGTTGCATGATCCATTATGTGAAAACGGGAGTGGAATAAGTGGGGTGCCCCCTCTCTTTTGGTGCCCTGGCAATATCCCACACACCCAACAATTTGAGGTATTGGTCATGTTATGTGTGTGGTGAAGAATCTGAATAAAGCTGTTATTTAGATACGTTTGCCTATGACGTTCTTCATGAAAAGGTAGTGTAAAATGAAAATGTTCAGACGGAGCCGGGGTAGTCGGCAGCAAATGTTCACGTACAGGCGCCACAAGTTCAACTACCCAGGCTATAACAGCTATCACCACAATAGTCAGAACAAAAAGAAAGGCACCCAATACTTTTTTATCACGTGAAGCCATTGTTGCCATAGTTCAGAAATGTTCGTGCAAAGTCTTAAATAGCACAAATTGTTCGCAAAGTCTCAGATACACGTGCGTGTATACCTAAAAAAGGAAAAATACGGTGCTGAACTCCGAGGTAGCCGTTGTTTTCTTCTCCGGGCCAAGACGGGTGTCGCTACACTGGCAGAACTGATCCCCCCCCCTTGGAATTCCCGGTTTCCGTTTCACAAACCTGGAGCGGTAACCAACCAGTCTTAAAAAACAAAAATCTTCTTATCGAGGGCGCAAGTTGTAGCGCTCTCGTCCGGCAGCAGCGTGGTCCGGGAAGGCTCCCTCAACTTCGGCCGACGTCACAGCTGGGCTCTTTTCTTTCTCCAAGATCTCTTTGTAGTCGGTCAATACAGCAGGAGTCACCAGATCCGGGGAGACACGGCGACAATGTGTCGAATGCACCCACCGCTTCCTGTTGGTCACTCTTACAGCGGTGCGGGTTGCCAGAAGGACCTGTTCGGGGCCCTTCCACCTGGGCTCCAGACTGCTTGCTCTCTCAAACGAGCGAACCATCACGTGGTCACCAGGGCGGAGATCATGGCCCTCTCCAGTAGAGTTGTCAGGGAGCGCTTCTCGAACCTGTTGATGAATAGAGAGCAAATCATTTGTTAATCGTGCCAGATAGTCATTCATCATAACACAAGGCACATCATGTATTAATCGCGGCTTAGGCACCCCCCAGATATTCATCGGGCGCCCAAACACCACCTCATAGGGCGTAAGGCCAGTTCGTGAATGGGGTACTGATCTAAGAGAGAGTAGTGCTAGCGGCAAAGCATCAGGCCACTTCAACGATGTAGACGCCACAATTTTGGCCAGTTTAAGCTTCAATGTCGCATTATACCGCTCGACCAGACCTGCTGACTGAGGGTGGAATACAGCGTGGAACTTCTGCTGAATCCCTAACCCCTTCAGTACATATTCCACAATCTTTCCAACAAAATGGGGCCCATTATCGCTCCACAGAAATTTACAGACTCCAAAGCGAGGAAAGAATTCCTTAAGCAACACCTTGGCTGTTGTCAGAGCCGTATTGTCTTTCGTGGGGTAGGCCTCAACCCATTTGCTAAAGCACATACCACCACTAGGACGTACTTCAGGTTATTGCAGCGCTCGAGTTGGATGTAATCCATTTGGAGAACCTCAAATGGTGCAGAAGGTGGAACGAACCCTCCTTTCGGAGTATGGGTCCCCTTTCCAGGATTGTGCTGTAAACAAACCAGGCAGGTCTGCACTACTCTCTTCGCAGTGTTAGCAATCTCAGGATGTTCCCAAACTCGTGTTAAAAGCCGAGTGATTGCAAGAGCTCCGACATGCGCCAGTCCATGTGTCATCTGGACCATCGCCTGCAAGTAAGCCGCAGGCAATTTCCACTTCTCCATGTCTTTGCTTCTCCAACAACCCTCATCATCTAGTACCCCATCTACTGCCCATGCCGCAAGTTCAGATTCAGTAGCTGATTTTTGAATATCCAGTATTTCTGCCCTAGCATCACTCCATCGTTCAGCCTGTGACTGTATCACGTACATGGGGGAGCTAGTTCGGGACATAGCCGTTTGTCTTGCTATGCTGTCTGCAAAGGCCTTTCCTTGGCCCACTTTATCCGTGATCTTTTTATGGGCACTGCACTTCACTATCGCTACTTTCTTTGGGCCAAGCAGCGCATTTAGGAGATCACGCACTAGCTCTCCGTGCATAATGTGCTCTCCGTGTGATGTCAAAAACCCACGTTCTCTCCAGAGTAGCCCGAAGTCATGTGCCACTCCGAAGGCATACCGGCTGTCCGTGTATATATTCACACATAGACCAGTACTCAATTCGCAGGCTCTTGTTAAAGCTATCAGCTCTGCTGCCTGAGCCGATTTTTGTGGTATCCTAGCTGTTTCTACCACTGTCTTAAGTGTCGTGATCGCATAGGCTGCGGAAGTCGTACCATCTGGCAGCCTTACACATGATCCATCAACCCACAGTTCCCCATCCACATCTGGAAGTGGGACATCCTGTAAATCGACACGACCCTTTGTCTGTTCCTCGGTCAGGAAAACACAATCATGATGTTTTTCTTCCTGACCCTCCTCGACCGGATAGGGCAATAAAGTGGCAGGGTTCAGAGTAGCGCATCTTTTCAGTGTAATATGTGGCGCCAAGAGTGTCAGCTCATATCCTGTTAGCCGTGCACTCGTAAGGTATTGGGTCTTTGTTTGGTTTAGCAAGGCATCTACTGCGTGAGGAACTAACACCAACAGTTTGTGTGATAACACTATTCCCTCACTCTGTCGTATGGCCACTGCTGTTGCTGCCACCGCTCGAAAACACCCAGGCAACCCTCGCGCTACAGGATCCAGAATGGCAGAGAAGTATGCACATGGTCTCTGCTTATCCCCGTGTAGTTGCACTAACACTGACAACGCGCACCCATCATTCTCGTGCACGTACAATGTGAAAAGTTTCGTATAGTCCGGTGTGCCTAACACGGGTGCGGAACAAAGGGCCTGTCTCAACTGTTCAAAAGCCTTCTGACATTCATCTGTCCATGCTAAGGGCATTGGTGTAGCTTTAGACAATAACGCTAGCAAAGGCTTTATAATGTGTGAAAAACCCATAATCCATTGTCTACAAAAGGACGTCAACCCTATGAAGGCACGTACATCTCTCTGCGTGCAGGGGACTGGTGTGTCTAGAATTGCTTGAATTCGATCAGATGTTAATGCACGCCCCTCCTTAGACAACAGATGACCAAGGTAAGTCACCTGGGGTCTACAATATTGGAGCTTCTTTTTCGAAACCTTATGATTGTTCTGTGCCAAAAAGGAAAGCAACGCAATTGTACTTTCTTCACATTGTGCATAAGTGTCAGCAGCAAGCAGGAGGTCATCCACGTACTGGATGAGAGCAACGCCCGACTGCAATTTAAACGAATCAAGCTGCCTTTTCAAAGCCTGGCTGTAGATGCTAGGGCTTTCAGTATAACCTTGGGGAACACGACAAAATCTATATGATTTATTATTGAGCGTAAAGCCAAACAGGTACCTACTATCAGGATGAACAGGGATGGAAAAGAACGCATTCTTTAAATCAATGACACTAAACGTGGTGGCCGTTGGTGGAACCAAGGTAAGCAGGGTCGTAATATCGGACACCACCGGGTATTGTGGAATGACAATTTTGTTAATCTCTCGCAAATCAATAATAAAGCGATAGATTTTGCCGTCAGTATCTCTCTTGAGAATCGGAAGAATAGGACTGTTGCAAACATTATAACGGACCTCCTCTACAACCCCTGCAGAAATCAAATCCTGAACAATGCGTGTCAATGCAATTTCACCCTCTCTCGAAATCTTATATTGTGGTACTCGTGGCAGAGGGGCCCCCTCCTTAACAGTAATGTGTATTGGTGGAATACGCATCTCTCCCACATCCGTATCGGAGGTCGCCCATAACGTATGTGGTAAAGAGGCCAAAGCTGGAACATCTGAGATGGCGTAAAACCTATCGGGGTCAGGATAATTGTCATTCAGGATAACACACACTCCCTCAGGGGCGCAACGTATCGTTGCTCGAAAATATTTAAGCAAGTCAATACCCAGGATATTGTCTGGTGTATGGGGTGATAACAAAAATTGACCAAAACTAAAGTATTTGTCAAGGCATAGTGCAAGGGGCTTGGACAATGGGCTGGGGGAGGGTGTGCCATTAAACCCTACACATGTAATCATTTCGCCAGACAGGGGAGCCCTTGGAACCAAGTTTTTCGACAAAGCGCTACGTGTAGCCCCAGTGTCGACAAGAAATTGATCAGTAGAACCCAGAATACCCGCTGTTACATATGGACCCTGCTGACCTACCGGCACTTCAACTGATTCCTTACCCCATCCTACGCAGTCCTATGCATGCACATAATCCTGGTGTTCCACATTCTCTCCCTCCGAAATCTGATACTGATTCCGCCTATCAAACGTATTTCGTTCATCCTGGCCACGGCCCCTCTCCTCAACCCTACCACGATCACTTCCGCTACCTCTCGCTCCCGTATAACCTCCCCTCGACCTTCCACCTCCTCGACCACGCTGACTACGCTGCTCACGAAGTACCGGACAATCTTCAGGCCAATGCCCAAACTCCTTACAATAAGCGCACTGATCCTCCGCAATGTCTGTACGACCATACGACGTATTTCCTCCACCCCGTCTACCTCTATCATTCCCTCTACCCTGTGTTCCCCGAACCTGCGCCAACATCACCTTCGTTTTCAATTCCTTCGCCTTTTTCTCAACACTTTCTTTAGCCTCCAATTCCTGCCGCTCATAATACTGAGCCATAGTTAACAAGGACGCAGGGGTCGCCGTGGCCCAGGAACTTTCACTCGACTTCAATCGTTTTGCAATCTCCGGTAGGAGATTAGCCACATACTTATCTACAAACAAATGCCGACCCGTATCGTCTGTTAAAGATTGACCACTGTAATCATGGAATGCCTCCTCGAAGCGTGTAAAGAAGTCTGAGACCGTTTCATCGGGTTTCTGTTTGCACGACGTTAGCATAGTCCAATCAATCTTTTTAGAGGGAACAAGCGTCTTCAATTTATTCAACATAGCCGCCGGAAGATCTAGAATCAACTGACAAGGCTTACATGCTGGTTCCCTATCTAAATCGGCAGCATTTATTTCTGTCCATGTGCCCCCCAGTATCGTTTCATCATTATTTTTACGAATTTGTCTCCACATATCAGGTGGCAGAATTAGCCCAAAGAACAAATCTATATCCACAAGAGTCATCACACAAGACGAAATAGCCCCTTCCACCCCTTCATAAAATGCCGCCGGATTTTTACGAAGGTCAGGTAAAGAGTTTTTCAATGCCATAACATCTGCTCTATTCCAAGGCGTATATACCCAGTTATATACAAAATACCCTTTCGCATCTTTCGATAATTTATCATCATCTGTACCATCCCCTTTAGGTGGAACATACAAGGGCGCGGCTTCACGCATAGGCATAACATGCAACGCAGAACTCTTATCTGAACCACGGAGAGAACACTCCTTAGCCTGCCCGCTATTCTCCAATTCGGACTCCTTTTGCCTCCTTTTCCGCTCCTCCCGTAATTTCGTCGTTTCGTCTCGCAGCTGGATCAGTTGCGTGAATAGGTCATCAACATCTGAAAGATCAAAGATACCTTGAAGCAAATTCTCACGATACACTGATACCGATTTAGGTTCTAACGTGACAGAAAGTTCACGATACGCAGCAACAACTTCATCTGCCAAACTAGATAAAAAATACATCAATTCAAGATCCGACCACGCCTTTTTCTCCGTAAGCAACTGATCCTGAGAAACACACTTCTTATTCACTTTACGAGCCCAACTACGCAAATGTGCGGACCTCTCCGCAGTAAACCTGAGAGCAGATACCCCCTTCTGTTCCGACTTATCCTGTCCATCGTCCTCCGAATCTGCAGCTGGTGCCGTCGGCGAAACGTACGGAGGCGGTGACCGATCTAGCAATGAAAAATCATCATATTCATTATTAAGGACAGGATAAAGCGGTCGACGGATAGGAAATTGACCAGTCGTTTGCAATTTACGTTCCCGTTCCTCCCTCTCTTTCTTCTCCTGAGCCTCCTTTTCCTCAAGCTGTAAAGCCTTATCCCGAGCAGCCTTGCGCTGCTCTTTGTCCGCCAAGGCAACTTCACGCTTCATTCGCTCACGCACCGCTTTCTCCCACATTCGCACACAATCAAACATATTTTGTCTAGACCTGCGTTGAAACAAACATTGTTCCACAAACTGTACTTTACGTAAATCGAACGACCCATGTAGAGGCCATTGCAATTCAGGATCCGATTTTGTATACTTATGCCATAATTTGCTGTACATTATAGGGGGGAGGCCAAATTTTATATACATCTCACGATTTGGTGTTCCCTCTGGGGGAGCCGGCTGTGCTTCTGCTAACCTAATTGAGGTACCCTCTCCAAGACAGCACATCCCTCGGAGTGTGCTGAAAACAGGCATGTTCGAAAAGTATCACGAAAACGTGACACCGCACAAAATGGCACTTACAGTACTTCACACGATTGTGCCGCTCAGAGGAAAAAAAGAACAAAGTTCAGAGAAACATCTCTACATGCCTGCCTATGTGAAGTGCACTAAAAATATAAGTTCAAAGATCTCAAATCACAATGTTAGCTAACTCAAATCAAGAACATAGATCGTAGGACTTCGGCAAGCGTCCGAGGACTACCTTACCGATCACAAATCATAGAACTTCAGTAAGCGTCCGAAGACTACCTTACCGAACACAAAGCTTACCCAACTTCTCAAACGTCCAGATTCCAACTGCCAAGGTCTTGTAAGCCAAATCAGCCAAACGGCACTATCTCAGCGATGCAGACACTCGAAAACTCAGTCGGAGACCGGCGCCACCTGGAAGGTCAGATCGGAAGGAAAGGAAAAAACACCGTGGCAGCCAAGACTCGGGTCACTCGTGGCAGCGCGCGTCCATGGCGAGTTTCCAAGCCTTCGTCACGACCTCTCCTTTGGGCATCCGAGTCGCCGATGAGTCCCTTCGTGGTCGCCAATTTGAAGTAATCAGGGTTCCCAAGGCCTACATGCTCCAAAGATAACCCACTTACACTCAAGAACTGTTGGCACGGAAACTGTAAAAGGCAAAGAACAAGTTTATTAAGACCCCATGGGGTGGTGGTACACTCAAACAGCACCCTTCGGTAATGCAAGAGGTATCACACCGAACACCGGTGTGACCCCAATTTATATACAGTTAGGGGCAATAAAAGATAGGCGGCACAAGTTAGGACACATTTATGTACATATATGGTCATGTTTTGGAACACTGCCAGCTCATTGGAGGGGCACAACTCCGCTGGTCAGTTTGGTGCACATTCCTAAAGGCTTACTGGTCAGTTGGGACTGCGCATGTGCAAGCTTGACCAGTGCTAAAAATAGCCTGTTGCTGGGCAGACTGAAGTGGTCATTGGAACGGACAACGGACTAAAGGGCACGCCGGCCACGAGGCCGCTTATGATCTAAGATGGCCGCCGCAGTATTCAAGATGGCGTTTTCATATATAGCCAAGTTAAGGAGAACAACGTGTAGGTTCAGCTAATCGCTAACGCGGCCAGGCCAATTACGACACCCTCCCTTGGTGCCCCTCCACTCCCGGTGTCCAAAGTGAAAACTCTGGGAATCTTTCTTAATCCCCAGCTCACTGTTCACCCACAAGTCAACTCCGTGGTTTCTTCATGTTTCTTTTCCCTCAGAGTAATCAGGAAAGTTTCTCGTTTTTTTTCCCCCTCAGCCTTAAAAATCATCATGCTGGCCATGGTACTGTCCCGTATAGACTACGGTAATATAGTCTATAATGGAGCCCCTGCATACATGATCCATCGACTACAACTGGTGCAGAATCAGGCAGCCCGCCTGATCCATGGCCTCCCTAGATATCATCGGGTCACCCCATTACTCAAAACACTACATTGGCTCCCCGTAAGAGAGCGTGCCCTGTTTAAACTCGGCTGCCTTACATATCAAGCCAGAGCGGGCACTGCTCCTGAATTCATCTGCTCTCTTATCAAACCATACTGCCCAGGCAGAGAACTTCGCTCGGCCCATTTGGCCCTCCTTACCATCCCTCGCTTTAAAAAGCAGAGGGCGGGCGGAGCGAGACTCGCTGTCCTGGCTCCAACTTTTTGGAACTCCCTCCCGGTTACTCTGCGCACCTCACCTTCCTATCCCCTGTTCCGGAAAAACCTTAAAACTTTTTTGTTCACACAAGCCTACCCTTAATCTCTCTGCTGCTGCCATCCACTGATCACCACTAGCGCCATGAAACCGCTGGGTATGCGAGCGCTGTACAAATGTTTTTAAATTCAAATTCAAATTAAAGTGACTGTTAAGTTGCCGCATTCCAAGTAGTATTGAATGAATTTGCAAATGCTTGTTCGCGGTTGAGTGAAATAACCCAGTTTATTATACCTTGTGAATTCCATATCTCTGGAACCCACAAGTGAATCTTGGTGGTTGTGGTGTCTAAATGTAAGTAAAAATACATTATTCTGGTTCTGCTTGAATTATTTACACCTTTTCCTTTGTGGAAGCCTTGCTGCTCAGAGCCACAGCTATCACGGGTTGAGCAGAAATTCTGACAAACAAAATGTAAGGGTCCTAAAAGGGTTGGTAAGTGTATTACTCAGTGAGGGAGCACAACCACGCAATACGTTATATAATACACCCCATTTCCTCATAATTCACAATGCACAGGCACAAATAACTCTGCATCTCTGCAGACAAAATCATAAAGTACATTATGGGATACAAAGAGATATGTCAAATGAAATAAGCCCTGTAGTGCAATACCATCACACTTCCCATGCGTGCCATGCACAGTGTGAAATAAAAAAAACGTAAAATATCTGCTAGCCTTCGATTAACTCAGCACATACAGAATGCTAATATGTACTGTCACTTACTCATCTCAATTTACATGGGCACCTAGCACTCCTTCACCCAACAAAACTCTCTGCTCCAACAGGAGACAAACCAAATCACTTGCTCCAGGAAGAACAAAAAGTAGAAACAGTTGATCCAAATTGCAGTGCACTACCATTAACTGCTATTCCACAGCTTAAGGTGCACAAAATCTGGAACACACAACTACACCTGAAATTGTCATCAGACAATCAGCGGTGTCACATCCACCACCTCGAACAAAAGATCCTACTGTCAAACCAAGAGAAATAGGATATCCACCAGGGTACAGCAAACATTATAACCACAGTGACATGCTAGTAGACCGACTGCCACATTTAGGTTATTTAATTTTAAATCCCATGATGAAAATACTGTGACAATGCCCCTATCGAGAGGGAAAGTTGGCCCACTCAGTGTTGCCCATACGTTTTAGACCATTACATGCACTGTCGATTTACGTGAGGCTGTGACAGTTTTGTAAGGAGAGGTCCATGAAGAGCCACTGACACAGAGACACAGAAATGCCACTTAGTGGGTGGATTTCAGGGAGTTGGCAGGCTGACTAAAGTGACAGTAATACTATTGTGCTGCATTGTCAACCTGCAGGTAGACATTGTTCCCAACAGTGCAGATGTGTCACAGAGCATAGTCAAAGGTGTGCTGAGTTATACATGGCAAAAGCAACTAATTATGCAACTGTGCCTGGTGCTTTGAAAGAGGAGCCTCAAGTCCCAGCAATACTTCTGTGGTGGAGAGGAATAATGTGCATCAGACCTGAAACGTTGGTGTAGTAGTACAATGCTCAGGAAAGGGTGCAAATCTGGGAGCACAATGTGGGAAGGTTGCGGAGGAGACTGGGATTGTTAATTGTAGTCATATGTTAAAATTGTCCATGCATATGTAAAAATTATACTCTCAGGATTGTTCATCAGGACTTACCATTATTTACTTATTTCTTCGCCAACCTGTGAATAAACAAAAAAACATATAAAAATGATACTGCGTAAATGTGCAATATTTGAGCACTTTAATCCTTTTGGTAATCTAAGTCAGATTCAGATGTTAGTCATATATTACCTGCATGCCATGCCCACTGCAGCCCTTGCTGCTTCTTGTTCCAGAGGCGGTGGGAGAGGGGACTTATCATCTCAGTTATTATACTCAAGTTCAAGTTTCAACACCCGCTTCATGGCAATGTTGCGCACCATCATGCATGTGGCAATAATTTTGCAGTAGGCCTATGGTGTGCATTCCAATTTACTACCACAATTTACATAGGCAGCAAAATATGCCTTTCAGCATGCTAAATGCACGTTCAGTCACTGGTCTGATCGGTACTTGCACATGTTTGCACCTTCATTCCCTCTGTGTCCATGGTTTGAGGTCAACCAATCAATCAATCAATCAGCGGTTTGTAAAGTGCGCTACTCTCCCATGAGGGTCTCAAGGCGCTGGGAGGGCATGGAGCGGCGCTGTATTAGTCGAAGAGCCAGGTCTTGAGGTCCTTACTGAACGTGCGCAGGGTCAGGGAGCATCTGATGTTCACAGGGAGCTTGTTCCAGGTCTTGGCTGCGACGTAGTAGAAGGCACTCCCTCCGGTTATGTTTCTGCGGATGCGGAGGACCTCTGTCAGGGCGAGGTCGGCGGAGCGGAGGTTCCTCTTGGGTATATGGAAGGATACTCTCTCATTGAGGTATTTGGGTCTGATGTTGTTGAGGGATATGTAAGCATGGGGGAGGAGTTTGAAGGGGATCCTATTCTCTACGGGGAGCCACTGGAGGCCTCGTAGGCGTTGGGTCATGTACTCGTGGCGCAGTGTCCTGAGAAGGAGTCTGGCTTCTGCGTTCTGGATGGTTTGGAGCTTGTAAAGAAGAGTTCTGTTGATTCCGGCTTAGAGGGTGTTGCTGTAGTCCAGTCTGCTGGTTATGAGTGCGTGGGTGATGGTTATTCTGCAGTCAGGGGCATCCATTTGAAGGTCTTACAGAGGATGCAAAGGCAATAGAAGCAGGTGGAAGGGACTGCATTGATCTGGCGGTTCATGGAGAGGGAGGAGTTGAGGTTGATGCCGAGGTTCGTGCGTGGTCTGTAGTGGTGGGTGGGCTCCCAAGGGCGGTGGGCCACCAGGTGTTGTTCCAGGCAGAGATGCAGGGCCCGAGGATGAGGACCTTCATCTTCTCTGAGTTGAGTTTCAAGCAGCTATCTTTCATCCAGGCTGCTACGTTCTTCATTCCTTCCTGGAAGCAGAGTCTGGTGTCTTCAGGATTCTTCGTGAGTGAGAGGAGGAGCTGGGTGTCGTCGGTGTAGGATATGATGCTGAGCCCGTGCTGTCGGACGATGGCAGCGAGGGGGGCCATGTAGATGTTGAAGAGCATGGGGCTGAGTTTTGATCCCTGGGGTACTCCGCATTTTATTTTCGTGGGTTCGGAGACGAAGGGAGGCAGTCGAATCATCTGGTACTGCTGGAGAGGAAGGATCTGATGCAGGTGAGGACGGCTCCTTGTATCCCTGCATCGTGAAGTCTGGCTGCGAGTGTGCAATGTGAGACGGTATCGAAGGCAGCGGAGAGGTCTAGAAGGATGAGGGCTGCAGTGTGTCCCTGGTCTAGTAGCATGCGGATGTCGTCAGTTGCGGCAAGGAGGGCGTACTTGGTGTTGTGGGAGCTGCAGAATCCAGCCTGGGAGGAGTCTAGGATGGAGTTCTCTTCGATGAAGGTGGTTAGCTGGGCATTTACGAGTCTCTCTGTGACATTTGCTGCGAAGGGGAGGATAGAGATGGGCACTTAATTCTTAAGGCCCGTTGAGTCGGCCGTTGGTTTATTGAGGAGGGGTTTCACCTCCGCCCGTTTTCAATCTCTGGGCAGATGCCGGATCTGAGGGAGGCGTTGATGGTCCGTCCTAGTTTGGGTGCAATGGCAGCGGTGGCCTTGTGGAAGATGTGCCGTAGGCAGGGGTCCGTAGGGGCTCTGGAGTGTGTTTTTTTCATGGTCGTGGTGGTGAATTCAACGGTTGCGGGTTCCCAGGAAGTGATGGTCAGCTTGTCGGTGGCAGTGGTGGTGGATAGGGGGTGGTGCCCAGCACTGGTTTGCTGAAGTTGTCGTAGAGGACCTTGATTTTCAGGTGCAAGAAGGAGCTGAGCTTGTGGCAGAGTTCCTGGGAAGGTGTGACGTTGGTGGCTTCGCAGGTGGGTTTTGTGAACTGCTGTATGAAGTTGAACAGTTCCTTGGTGTTGGTCGTGTTGGTCAGAACTTTGTCTCTTATGAAGGTCCGTTTGGTGTCTCTTATGCGCTGGTGGTATTCCTTCAGGGCGCTCTTGTGGTCATTCGAGCTTCTGTGGTTTTCTGGTTATGCCAGGTTTTCTCGAGGCGTCTGCAGGAGCGCCTAGCTTTTTGCAGTTCTGCGGTGAACCAGGCAGCCTTCAGCGGGCTTTGTTTGGCCGGGTGGCGGAGGGGTGCGAGCTCTTCTGAGCATCAGGCGACCCAGCGGTGAAATTCTCTTGCTGAGGAGTTGGTGTCGGTCGTGGTACTGGGTGGGTTTTGGCGGAGGGTGGTGTTGAGGTGTTCCTCTGTGACCTTGCTCCAGTTCCGTTGAGGCGGGTGCGGGGCTGGCTTGGGTGTGGTGGTGGTGTTGAAGGTGAAATGGACACAATGGTGGTCCATTTAGAGGGGCTGGCTGGGGTGGCTGAAGCGGATGTTTGTTCCGCCCGTGAAGATGGGGTCGAGGGTGTGACCCGCTCTATGGGTGGACGTGTTTACGAGCTGCTTCAGTCCCCGGTTGGCGAGGTTGGACGGTGAGAGTGGTGGAGTCGGGGTTGCTGCAGTTGTCGAGGTGGAAGTTCAGGTCCTCGAGTAGGATGCAGTGCGTGGAGGTGATTGCATGGTGTGCGGCGAGCTTGGCGATGGTGGTTGCAGGCTTGGTGCAAGGTCCTGGCAGACTGTAGATGAGGAGGCCCGTAGTGTGGTTCTGGGGCAGGTCTGGATCTGGAAGTGGAGGTGGAGGTGTTCTGTGTTGGAGTGAAGGTCACTCGTGCTGGAAGTGGAGAGTCGGCGTGGGGTCTTGTGTGCGATGGTGAGTCATTCTCCTGGGTGGTGGAGGTGGTTCTTTCTCTGGATGTTGTAGCCGTCAGGGATGGCCGTGGCGATGTCGGGCCGGAGGTGATGTTGGTCCAGGTTTCCGCGAGGAAGGCGATGTCGGGCGAGAGGGTGTCAATCAGGTCTCAGATTTCTATGGCGAGTCGGTGCAGGAAGTGCACATTGAGGAGGATGCATGTGAGGGTTTCGGTGGTGCGCGCCTCAGGCGGACCATCAGCGATAGTGGGGATCTTTGTCAATGGTGAAGGATCTGTGGCAGGTTCTGCATGAGAACTGTCCCTGGGTGGTGTTCAGCGAGGATCTTACGCAGTCGGTGTGTCTTCCAGGATTGAGTGCACGGAGGGTGGTTGAGTTGTAGTGGTGGGGCCTAGAAGATCCAGGGTTCCTGGCTCTAGTCGCGGTTGGGTCGCGAACGGGTGCAGACGGGCTTGCCACTGCGCGATCGCCATTAAGTAGGGGAGAGGGCGGGACCGGTGATGGGGAGGAGTAAGCGAGGACTGAGTCAGGGTGGGAGGGGCTGCAGGGGCAGCAGCAGCGGTAAAAATGGAATGGCAACTCAGGCAGAGAAGAATAAGTAGATCAGAAGAACTAAGAAACTTAGGCAAGAAAACTACTAAATAACAATATTCCTTAGTGAGACCGGCGGGTGCCGAATACCAGAACAAAACACGAGTCACCAAGATGTTAGGAGGGCTACTGGTGCGAACCCTGACAGATGAGGATTTGAGGCTGCGGCGGTGAAGTGGAGCTGCTCTGGAGAGTGCTGGCCTGGACCGAAGGTCTAGGGATCACCATGCCCTCCCCACAGCAGTTGCCATTAAGTAGGGGAGGGGGCAAGGCCGGCGGTGGGAAGAGGGGAGCGGGGACTGAGTCGGGGTGGGAGGGGCCACAGGGGCAGCAGCGCCGGTAAAAATGGAATAGCAACTCAGGCAAAGAAGAATAAGTTGATCAGCAAAATTAAGAAACTTAGGCAATAAAACAACTATATAAACATTATTCTTTAGTGAGACCGGCGGATGCCAAATACCAGAACAAAATACAAGTCACCAAGGTGTGTGGAGGGCTGCTGGCGCGAACCCTGATGGAAGAGGACTCGAGGCTGCGGCGGTGAGCAGAGCTGCTGGGGAGAGTGCTGGGCTGGACCGAAGGTCTAGGGAGTTGAGATATTATGACCCTTGGTGTTGGAGCTGGCCCTTTCGGCAGGGTCACTCCCTATTATTTTGCCTTCACTCCTCCTATTTTTAATGAATTTGTCTTTTTGTTGGCCTTAGGACTCTGTGCATTTAACCACTACCAACCAGTACTAAAGTGTTTGTGCTCTCTGCTTAAAACATGACTCTGTTGGCTTATAGTACCCAATTGGCATATTCAATTTACTTAAAAGTCCCTAGAGAAGTGCTCTACAAGTGTCCAGGGTCTGACAATTAAATGCTACTAGTGATCTACAGCACTGATTTGCCACCCACCTAATTGGTAGCCCTTTCTCAGGCCAGCTGGGTCTGGTGGCTTAGTGGTACAAAGTATCCATCCTAGAGGACTATGTTTGATCTCGTAACAGGTTCCAATATTGGCAGTTCCACTTGACCTTTCATTCTTCTGAGGTCGATAAAATGAGTACAATTGAGTTAGGTAACAATAAGCAACTGTTATTTAGCACAAAGAGACCCTTCTGGGTGAAAGTGCACTTTACAAATACATGTTATGCCATTGCAGAACCTGTCCGTGCAGTTCCACCTGGTAAAATAAACCTTTTTTCAAACTCAAACCTTCCTTTTTAATACAAACAAGTCACTCATTGGGTAGGCCCAGGATGGCCCAAGGGCAGGGCGCAGTGTATCTAAAAGTTCAATATTTCCTGTTAGTGAAAAACGTTTCAATTTGTTTTTCTCTACTGCAACGTCTATCTCTCCAGTAGGATAACATAGGTGTTACCTGATTACATGAACTGAGGTGGTGAATGGGCTAAAGAATGATGATGGTTTCACCCAGATCTGTGACTGGGCGTTAGTGTCAGTAAAGTTTCAACACTCTGTCCATCATCTCCTTGTGTTTACTTTGTTCGCCTAAGTTGGCAGGGTATGCCCAGACGTGGGTCCCTTGCCCACTTTGCCACTGGATTCAAGCTAGCCTGTCTGATGTAGGGTGTTACCCACATCAGCCACATCAGCCCAGGAGGCTTGTTTCCGGTTCAGGTAAGACTTGGCTTGGCAGTTCGGGCTGGACTGTTCCCATGAGGCACAGTGTCAAGACTGATTTAAATATAGCTGGGACTGAACAGAGCTGGTGAAGTGAGCTAAAGAATGATGATAGATTCAACCCAGATCTGTGACTGGGCGTGATTGTGAGAAAAGTTTCAGCGCTCCGTCCATCATCTCCTTGTGTTTACCTTATTACATAGAGTAATTTCCAAATGGAAAAGGATAACCAGTTAATTTTGGTGTCTCTGGAATCCTAATTTAAAATCCTATCTAATGGTGAAGTTGCATTTTAAATTGCAATTCTGAAAATGCCACTTTTAAAAAGTTGGCATTTTCTTGCCTTAGCCATTTGGTGCCTGCAGTCTGTCACTGGGTTATATGACTGTGTGTAGTTGGCAGTTGGGCTTTCTGTATTCCTTCTACCCAGCGACACCCAATGGAGCGTAGGTGGGACTGGATGGACCATCACTGACAGAATGGGAAGGAGGAGCTGGGCCCAGCCTTATTCACACTTGAAGAGTCTGTGTCCAGTCTCCACACAAAGAGCTACATAGTTAGACTAAAGCCAGGAACAGGAAGGCAGGGCATCTGTGCACTTCAAATGCAAGCCTTTAGAAGCTTTACCCTACTTCAAAGGCACAACTGTGTAGAAAAGAGGGACCTCAGACACCACAACTTCATTACACTTCTGGACCTGTGGATACCCTGCTAGGAAGAAGGACTGCTCTGCTGTTACAAGGACTGACACTCTGCTAGACTGCTACTCTGAAGGAACTGCTGCCCTGCTGCACAGCCCTGCTTCCCTCTTGACCTCGAACCCATGACCCCAGAGTGACTCAGAGGGCAAGTCTGCTGGCCTCCTGATCTGAGCCTCAGGGAGATAAAAGGCTCCCGAACAGCCTCTCTACAGCTAGTTCCTGACTCCCAAGTGATGTCTCTCAGGTCTGAACCCTTGGTGTATGTCTCAAGTTCTTGAATTCTAGCTTTTGGGCTCTTCACAACTGTGAATGGGCCAGTTCACGCTGGAACCGTGCTGCTCGCTCAGAAAAGGAGCATGAACCACCGCCAACCTATCTCTTCGCACAGCAGCATTGACAGCCCACAGAGGTTTGCCAAAACATAGCTCCAGCCTGTTCGTTCATGACATCTGGCCTGCTCTTTGCACCTTGCCAACTGCCGCCTGCAACACTCTCTTTGCTTCTCACAACCCTCTCCACTGCAAATGGGACTCTTGGCACAAATCTTGAGACGAAGAACTTCAGCGGGACTAATCTGGGACTGTATTTGACCTGCGCTCCTTTGGGTTGGTCTGAACTTTTGACTTTGACATGGTTCAGTGCGAGCAGATAGCCACGGTTGGCCCTTTATGCTTTCAGGTGCTATTTTGCATTTAATTCTTTAAATATTCATAACTTTGGTTTTACTGATTGGATTTTAGCCTTTTTAGTCTTGTTGTATTCATTAAATTAAGATCCATTTTTATAACATGGTGTGGGATTCTTCTTGTGTGGTGTTTTTACTGTTTGAAGTATTGCACAAAAACTTTACACATTGCCTCAAAGTTATGCCTGACGGCTATGTGCCAAGCTACCAGGTGGTGAGTAGAGGTTAATTTGGGGGTTGGTCGTGCCTTATCATGATGACTAGGATTGTGGATGCTGCGTGACTGGGGCTCAAACCCTAGCGAACTAGTGACCCAATTAGTCACACTTGGATGTATATGGTTTCTGCACTGTTGCCCGCAACAGAGATATATGGGTGCTGGACATGCATCAGCAAATAGTTTCAGTGGTAGTGGCTCCCCAGTCATAAAAGGCACTCTGGTGGAACATATGTTACTTTTTCTGTGGTTGCTGAATTCTGTGCCACAAAGTCTGTAATGCGACATGCTGCATTGCACATCACTTGTATGGTGTTTATGCACAAATACTAATTCTCCGAAGCAGGATAAATCAAGATGTGTGTCCAATTCATATAACCTATATGTAAGAATTGATTGGGTCCATAGAATTTCACCTTTGCATCCTGCAATTCATCTGGGGAACTTGCAAACATGTTGTGAGTGTGGCTTCTGGACTACACAATATCCACACAAAATCCAGAATGCCCTAGCTAGGGCATAACTTTCGGTGCCACATGAAACAGCTATTGTGCATCCATACCTTTTTGATACTAACAGGCATACTGAATGCAGGGTTTGAAAATGCATGGGCATAGACTGGCTGCATGGTGTCAGCCTGCCTAACACAGGCTATAGATCATCTATGATGTCTACTATAACTCGACTATTAAACCAGCCTGGCATGCCCCCTCCTATGTTTTGAGAAAGACTGTAACTCTGTGCCAAAATGTTCTCTCCATTTTTCTTTTCCTCCTCTGATAAGCTCAATATAATTGTGTCTTTCTCGCTATGGCACACCTGGCCACAATTTTGTCTGCACAACATGTTCGGTCTTGTTTTACAGCATGTGCTTGGTCAACCCCCGCTTCCACTTGTTAGTAATTTGAGAGTGCACTCAGCTGTTTTTAAGGCCATTTGCAAATGGACTGCAGATACATTTGCAATTATCTATTTTGTACCCACACTTCCCTGCCACATTCTGGAGGTTCATTGTTAATTTGATACACTATGCTAATATTGTAGGTTCTTGCTTTAGAGTGTTTAGAACTTTGCTGTGTGCTGGTTTTATGGTTGTTGTGACTTTGCAATGGATTTGTGATTCACAATAGCTGAAATCATGGCAAGGGTATTTGACATCCCATGCGTCTTATGTTTACTTCATGGCCATGACCTATTATCTAATAAAGGCTGTGGAGAAGCCAATAAATACTGAATACAAAAAATAATTTCGGGAACATTATTTTCAGTATGGTGATGTAAGACTGTGCAATTATGTTTTATGGAGTGAGCTCTCCTAAAGCTTGTTTCAAACTCAGGGATCAGGACTCAGTCCCAATCCAGGCATCAAGCCTTATAATAGATGTTTATTCTGCATTTATCTGGCGTCATCCGTCCAAAGGTCTGAGTGACTCGTGGGTGGGGTTGTCACACAGGGATTCGCGAGTGGGGGGATATAAATATTTTTTTTTAACGTACCTTACTGGGTCCTGCACCGCCTCCGCTCCTGACCGGGTCCCACGTTTTCCTGCTGCTTTCCTGGAGGAAGGCAGCTTCCCTCCCCTCACCTCCCTTAAGCCAATCACAACGTGGCAATGGCACCGTTGTGATTGGTGAGGACTAAGCAAACAAATGATGGATGGAATGCTGAATAAGTCATACATTCACCCCCAGTCAAGAGATCTCGATTAAATCCATTGTTCTTTTGCTCACCCTGCCACCCCAGTTTAGACCCAGCCATTTGCAAATCAGTCTTGACCCTGTGCCTCATAGGAACAGTCCAGACCGAACTGTCAAGTTAGGTCCTACCTGGACGGGAAACAAGCATCCTGGGACCGGTTTCTGGGTATTACCCTTCATCAGCCAGGCTAGCTTGAATCCAGTGGTACAGTGAGCAAGGGACCCGCGTCTGGGCATACCGATCCCACTTATGGCAAAAAGTGCTACACGAACAAATGATGGACGCAATGCTGAATAAATCATACATTCATCCTCAGTCAAGAGATCTGGGTTAAATCCATCATTCTTTTGCTCACCATGCTACCCCAGATTAGACCCAGCCATATGCAAATCAGTCTTGACCCTGGGCCTCATGGGAAAAGTCCAGACCGAACTACCAGGCCAGGCCTCCCTGGACAGGAAACAAGCCACCTGGGACTAGTTTCTGGGTATTACCCTTCATCAGCCAGGCTAGCTCGAATCCAGTGGCAGAGTGAGCAAGGGACCCACGTCTGGGCATACTCATCCCACTTATGACGAAAAGTGCTATGCAAACAAATGATGGATGGAATGCTGATTAAATCATATATTCATCCCCAGTGAAGAGATCTGGGTTAAATCCATTGTTCTTTTGCACAACATGCCACCCCAGTTTAGACCCAGCCATATGCAAATCAGTCTTGACCCTGTCCCTCATGGGAACAGTCCACAACGAACTGCTAATCCAGATCCTCCCTGGACCGGAATCAAGCATCCTGGGACCGGTTTCTGGGCATTACCCTTTATCAGCCAGGCTAGCTTAAATCCAAGGGCACAGTGAGCAAGGGATCCACGTCTGAGCATACCCATCCCACTTAGGGCAAAAAGTGCTACGCAAACAAATGATGGTGGGAATTCTGATTAAATCAAACGATTACCCACAGTCAAGAGATCTGGGTTAAATCCATTGTTCTTTTGCTCACCATGCCACCCCAGTTTAGACCCAGCCATATGCATATCAGTCTTGACCCTCTGCCTCATGAGAACAGATTGTCAAAGCAAAGTTTTCCCTTTGGGTGAATTTACAATAGCCACACCGCTTATACCCACAAAAATGATACAATAATCCACATAAACAGTAAAAAAGAAAGTGGGAGACAAAAATAAGGGAAATAGTTCCAATTAGGATGAGGCAAGTACACTAGTCCAAAACGCAATCAAACTCCAAAACATTTAATATTATCATAGTTGGAGTAGTTGTTTCACAGACTTAACGTATCGTGACTCATAATTTGCATCGAGTGAAAGAGACAGGAGTATAACCCATAGACCAAAATGGGACTGGGTACGTTAATTGTAATAAGAAACAATGTCCCACTAGGTATCAATAATAAAGACAGGTCAAAATTATGCATACAGTACGTATTGCAAGAAAGGAACACCAGGGAGTCTCAGTACATTTTGTGAGAGGGTTATTAATCACCAATTGCATTAAACACGGGAAGCACAGTTAAAGGCAGCACTGTACATGAAAAAACATCATGAAGCAACCCAAAGAACACTTGGTGAAAATGTGATGACGCAGTGATAGTGACGACGCAAGTGAAAGTGAAAAACAGCGTGGTCGGCGCAAAGTGATAAAAACAATCAATTAAAGGCTTTCACATTAAATATATACAATTAGGCAAGTTGAATTTGAGATAGTGATAAGCCTATTGGTAGTGCGCCATGAAATCGCGCTGTTGTTGTCGACGGCGTTTCGATCCTCTATGATTCGGGATCCTCTTCAGGACAGGGTTGGCGTTGAATTAAGGTGCTGGAAAATAGGTACACTAACTGGATCCAGTGGTGGGTAGTGGGTCCAGGGCCTCGTACACATTTAATGAGTGTAGTTACAGGTAACGGTTACAGCGCCTGAATCGCTGGAAGCAGAGCGTTGCAGGTTAAGAATCAAGCGATCACGCTGGGCGATTAAACATTCTTTTCCGTCTGGGTGGAGTGCCTGGGTTAGTCAGGCAGCGGTTGCCGATTTGATCTAGGCAGTGGCGTCCCGGGACGCCACTGCCTAGATCAAATCGGCAACCGCTGCCTGACTAACCCAGGCACTCCACCCAGACGGAAAAGAATGTTTAATCGCCCAGCGTGATCGCTTGATTCTTAACCTGCAACGCTCTGCTTCCAGCGATTCAGGCGCTGTAACCGTTACCTGTAACTACACTCATTAAATGTGTACGAGGCCCTGGACCCACTACCCACCACTGGATCCAGTTAGTGTACCTATTTTCCAGCACCTTAATTCAACGCCAACCCTGTCCTGAAGAGGATCCCGAATCATAGAGGATCGAAACGCCGTCGACAACAACAGCGCGATTTCATGGCGCACTACCAATAGGCTTATCACTATCTCAAATTCAACTTGCCTAATTGTATATATTTAATGTGAAAGCCTTTAATTGATTGTTTTTATCACTTTGCGCCGACCACGCTGTTTTTCACTTTCACTTGCGTCGTCACTATCACTGCGTCATCACATTTTCACCAAGTGTTCTTTGGGTTGCTTCATGATGTTTTTTCATGTACAGTGCTGCCTTTAACTGTGCTTCCCGTGTTTAATGCAATTGGTGATTAATAACCCTCTCACAAAATGTACTGAGACTCCCTGGTGTTCCTTTCTTGCAATACGTACTGTATGCATAATTTTGACCTGTCTTTATTATTGATACCTAGTGGGACATTGTTTCTTATCATAATTTGCATCAACGCGTTTCGGTTTGGCACATATTTAAAAAGCCAACACCTTCTTCAGGATTAAAAATCTGAATCCCACAAACAAGTTACAAATCTCATGTATGGCCGCCCAGGGACCTCAAGACTTCACAACTAATTCTGTGATACCATTTTATGGTTATCTTTGCCAGGTTCGAAACTCCTATGCACTACTTAAAGGAGTCGGGATACGGGACCATATATAAATGTGATCACCAGTTTAATCTTGCTGCTATCCTATTTCAGCGCAGGGATATGCTTCGAACGACTTTAGCCGTTTGGATTAGGCCATCCTGTTTGTTACGGGTTAAATAATAATCCCGATCCCCATAAGAAGCAAGACCGCCCGCAATCTGCTTAAATTCCGTGGAACGCGAATCGGGTCAGAAGCCTCCAAAATTTTCAGAGGCTTCTGACTCGATTCGCCGTTCCACTGAATTTAAGCAGAACAATTGTTCTTTTGCTCACCATGACACCCCAGTTAAGAATCAGCCATATGAAAAACAGCCTTGACCCTCTGTCTCATGGGAACAATCCAGAGTGAACTGCCAAGCCAGGTCCTCCCTGGACCGGAAACAAGTATCCTGGGACCGGGTTCTGAGTATTACCCTTTATCAGCCAAGCTAGCTTGAATCCAGTGGCACAGTGATTGGTGAGGACGGAGTCCTGCCGGACGCCTATGGGGAGGCCAGACAGCCTACATAGAGGAAATCCAGAGTGCGCATGACTGGTTTTGGTGGCCGCAGAGGGCCCAGCAAACAGTCAGGGCCCACAGCATTGGGCAAGCAACTCTTCCCGGACCCCCCTGCCCACCAGCTCGCCCCCAACCAGACATGTTATGTTATGTTAAAAAATGTATATAGCGCTGCTTACACCTTAAGGTTTCTTGGCGCTTATGCTGAGGGAACAGTGAAAAGAGCGTGAGGACAGATCTAATTGTAGGCATTGGTGAACAGGAAAGTTTTAAGAAGAGATCTAAACCTGGTGTATGGGGAAGACAGCCTTAAAGGGAGGGGGAGTGCATTCCAGAAGGAGGGGGCTAAGAATGAGAACCTAAGACCACCATGTTTCTTCCTCTTGAATCTCGGAACTGATAGCAGGGCCATCTGAGACGAACGAAGATTGCAAAGAGGGACATATGGATGAAGAAGGGAAGAGATGAAGGAGGGGCCGTCACCTGCAAGGGATTTAAAGATAATGCAACCTAGCTTGAACTTGCAACGTGCAGAGACCGGGAGCCAATGGAGACTTTTTAGAAAGGGACGAACATGTTAGTTACTAGGCTGGTCAAAAATCAGGCGAGCTGCCTGATTTTGGATCAGCTGGAGTCTCTTAGTTTGGTAGTCGGGGATGCCTACATACAATGCATTTGCGTAGTCGAGTCTGGAAATGACTAACACTAGCAGGGCCAGGGTAAGAGCCTCGGTGGTGAGTAGGCGAGAGATTTTGCGAATTTTCCTACGCTGGAAATGGCTGGAGGACACTACCGCACTAATCTGGGGTTTCATAGAGAGATACCCTTCTGCTTTCTGGCAGTGCGAGAAGCAGAAACATAAAGTTGTGAGAAAGTAGTGGGGCAACGCTCCTCGCCCTAATGAAGGAGCTGCCCCTGCCTTCAGGCCTATGGGCAGCTTTAGGGTGGTGCGACCCATACAGCCAAACTGGGCGGTGACATGACACTCACCTCAGTGGGTCACTGTGTTTAGCAATAATTTAAGATTTAAAAGCACCTGCTGCAAATGTATTAACCCCTTCGATGCTGATGACGAGCTCAGCTCGTCATCAGCCACGGGGGCGTGTGCGGATGACGAGCTGAGCTCGTCAGCAATAAAAATGTCAAGATAACTCTTGTGATTAATGTTCTTGCTAGAGAGAGAAATCTGAGTTTAGTCTAATAGCAGTTCTGACTCGCCATTAAGTATCGCAGAGGGTTAATATGCCGGCTGCAAAGAACAGATCTGTATTTTATATAAATAGCTAAGTTGATTGGTAAAGGCAGCCGTTACCAGTGATTTAAAGCAAATTAAACCAGTGCTTTAAGCAAATTAAACGTATGTGAGAGAGGGGCTATGGAGAGATGAGGGGCACTTTTGTCGGGTGGTAGTGAGGAATTGCGAGGAGGCAGTCATGGGCAGAAGGGGGGCAAAAACTGTTGCTCCAGGAGCCACGGGTGCTTAAGCCGGCCCTGCTCACACCCTCTTTTTCTTAAACGTTAATTGATTTCAAAACAAATCACGGTGTTATGTGTGTTTAGAAATAGTTCCACAATTTTGTCTCATTTTTCAGGGTGAAGAAAACAAATATTTGTTGACATAACTTCGTATCACATGAATCCGCAAATTAGTCCTAATTATTACTGCGCTTGTTTTTTGAACCAACGCATGGTTAATGTAGTGAGCGCGCTTGCACGGCACGTCACGTGGCTACGTGACGTGCGTTGACGTAGAGGCGCGGCAGGCGGAGCGCGGCATTCAGAGCGCGAGCAGGCTGGGCGCAGGACATGCTTTGCGCTCCTTGTATGTATGTACTTGAATAAAGAAGTTGGTACCGTCATCCGACTCCGAGAGTTATTGGGGGAAGAAAGAGTATCTTTACAGTGGCGACGAGGGTGGGATACTGACCCACGACCCCCACCACGCAGACTACGAGAAGCACGGCGGAACGGAGTGGTGGCGCAGGAGAAACGAGGAAGGCCCGAGGGTACGCACAGCGACCCCATCCTCATAGGGCACGGCAAGGAGCGCAACGCAACCATCAGCAAGGAGAACAGAGCACCGAGAGCACAAATAGCGACGGTCGAAGAACCCTGAACAACCGAGGTAGGAAGCCAGTCACGGTCACGGCCCACCGGGATACGCACTGGCTACTCCACCCGAACAGGAAAGGGCTGAAAGGAACAGCCCTCCACCCTTGCTCAAGAAGGAAGAGCGAAACGGTGCACCAGGGAGTCCGAGAAGCCTGGGAGGTACGCTACCCGCAGCCCGGGCGGAGAAGATGAATGCACAAGCGGGCTACGCGATAGCGCCAGTCCAGTTCCTTCCCCGACCAGGAGAACCGCTCATGAAATGGGAGGACTGGAAGGAATACATAGACAATTTCATAGAAGTGATGGAAGACGAGAGTGAGGAGAAGTTCAAGCCGCCGAGAAAGAAACGTATCCTCCTGCTGAATCTGGGCCCTGAAGGTCTAAGGATCTACAAAAGCTTGGTGCCGAAGAAGAGAGAGACAGAGGATGACGATGTGTATGCCCATGCGCTGGAAGACCTAGAAGAACACTTCAAACCCTCGGTGTGCGTCTCAGTAGACAGGTTTAACTTCCAGCAAAGGAAGCAACTACCCGGGGAAACGGTGGAAGAGTATGTGGCGGCGTTGAAGAAACTGGCGGTATCGTGCAAATATGCCAACTGGGAAAGTGAATTCATAAAAGACCAAGTGGTGATGCACACCACGTGCACGAGCGTGCAGGACAAGCTATGGGCCGCAGGGGACACCTCTCTCAAGGACGTGTTAGTGATAGTGAAAAGGGCTGAACTGGCACGAAGATGTGCTGCGGCTACGAAGAAGGAGATCGTGCCCAGCGGGACGGTGAACAAAGTAGACGAGGAAGAACACCACAAGGATAATCAGGCACGGAAACAGCCAGAAAAGGGTCCCGACAAATGGCGGAACAGCCCAGGCAACCCTGGCAAACAGGCCGGAAATAACAAACGGCCTTGCTACAGATGCGGCAGTTGGACGCACGAGGCGCACGACCGGAAGTGCCCTGCGCTTCGCGCCAAATGCACGTTCTGCGGAATAATCGGCCATTTTGAAAAGGCGTGCAGGAAGAAGGCAGCCAAGAACGCAGTGAAGTACGTGGCCCAAGCATCGGAGGAGCCAGAAGAAGCAGCAGAAGAAGAGGTGATCACAGTCCTCTGCATCTACGACGAAATATTAAGCATAAACGACCGAGGCCGTGGCACCGGCGGAGGAAGAACGATGAAACCCGTCATGGAAATGAAGATCGGAGGCGTCGAAGTCCAGGTGGTGGCAGACACAGGGTCGCCTTACACCATCATCCCCCGGAGCGTGTGGGAAGAGAAGTTCGCTCCGCGACTGGGCCCCGAGCTGGACAAGCTGGACATACGTCCCGTTACCTACAACGGTGATCGAATCCCCATGGCCGGGTGCAGGAGATTGAACTTCGAGTTCAGGGGCAGAGAGGCCCGGTGCAAACTGTATGTCTCCGAGAAAGGTCCCTCCGTCCTAGGGTGGCTCGACCAAGGAGACCTGGGCATCAAGCTGGACCCAGGAGGCAAGGAACAGATATTATTGACGGAGCCGGAGGAAGCGCTGGACATGAATAAATGGAGGAAGAAGTTCCCAACGGTCTTCGGAGGCTCAGTGGGCAAACTCGACAGATTTGCACACAAGATCGTACTCAAAAAAGGAGCTGTACCGGTGGCACACAAGGTGAGGAACATCCCGCTAGCAGTGAGGGACGACGTGAAGGAAGAACTTCAACAGCTGGAGAAAAGAGGGATCATCGAGCCGATAGCCTGTGCTGAATGGCTATCGCCGTTGGTGGTGGTGAAGAAACCAAACGGAAAGGTCCGTTTATGCGTGGACCTACGTGAATTGAACAAAAATATAGTGGTGGAGAAGTTTCCTCTTCCCCGGATAGAGGAGATGCTGGCCAGCACAAGGGGTATTCAGAGGTACTCCACCATAGACTTGACTTCAGCGTATCACCAGATAGCGTTACACCCAGAGAGCTGCAGCTTAACATCCTTCATAACTCCCTTCGGATGCTATCGATTCCGCCGCATGCCGTTCGGACTAGCCTCGGCGGCTGCAGTATTTCAAAAGCTCATGCATCAGCTGTTTCAGGACCTCAAGGGAGTGCAATACTTCCAGGATGATATATTGGTGATGGGCCAGGACAGGATGGACCACGACAGGAAGCTGGAGGCGGTGTTGGGCATCCTGGAAGGGAAGGGCCTCACAGCAGAATGGGCCAAATGCCGGATAGGGATGGAGAAGGTAACGTACTTGGGCCACGAAATCAGTGCTCAAGGTGTGACTCCCAAGAGTGAAAATGTAAAGGCGATCTGCGACGCACCATCACCAGCTACCAAGGAGGAAGTCAGGTCATTCCTGGGAATGGCGGAATACTATGGGAAATTCATTGAACATTTCGCCTCGAAAACTCACCACATGAGGCTGTCAACCCGTGAGAACAGCGAGTTCTGTTGGTCAGAGGAAGCTCAACGGGAATTTGAAATGATAAAGAGAGAAGTGGCAGGGGCAATTCCACTGCAAGGGTTCGACCCCCAAGGAAGCACCATACTAACCACAGATGCAAGTGATAAAGGACTGGGGGCAGTCCTCATGCAAGACCGAGGTCAGGGGAGAGTCGAGACCATATGCTTCGCATCCCGCACCCTGAATGACACTGAAAAGAGATATAGTGTAATTGAGAAAGAAATGTTGGCGGTGGTGTGGGCCATGTCCCGGTTCCGGCAGTTCCTGTGGGGCACGAGGTTCCGGTTGAGGACTGATCACAAGCCCCTCCTCAAAGTGCTCACATCTAGTGGACATGCGGAAGCAACACCGAGGATCTCGAAAATGTCGCTCAAATTAATGGAGTTCCGCTATGATGTTGAACACATTCCAGGGAACAGGAACAAAGTGGCGGACTACCTGAGTAGGGCGGCAGCGATGGAGCCCAGCACAGAATGCCCCGAGGCGGGGGAAGAGTGGGTCGCACTCACCGAGGACCTCGAAGTATCTATCAGCAAACAGGAATGGAAAACGGCATATGACGGAGACCCGAACATGGAGCAAGTGAAGGACTACATTGTGAGAGGCTGGCCGGACAAATGCAAATTAGAGCGTGGCCTTGTTCCCTACTTCGAGGTGAGAGAGGAACTATCTATGGATGACCAGGGAACATTTATATACAGAGGGGAAAGAGTCATACCCCCGTCAACGATGATACCCAGATTGATGGACATGTTACACGAAGGCCACCTGGGAGTGGGAAAACTGAAACTAAGGGCCAAGCAGAATTATTGGTGGCCAGGAATGGACATAAGAGCGGAAAGACACGTGAGAGAGTGCCTGAGGTGCCAAGGCGCGGACAAAACGCTCAAACCATTGCGCCCTGCCCTGGGAAAGATTGATCCTCCACAAAACCCGTGGGAGGAACTGTCCATAGACATTTTGGGGCCAGTGCTGAATGCACAAGGTATACAGAAATACATTTGTGTAATGGTGGATCGTTATTCGAAATGGCCGGAAGTAAAGATCGAAGAAACAATGGACACTGAGAAAATAGTGAGCTTCATGGCAGAGACCTTCGTGAGAGAGGGCATCCCTAAGTGTGTCCTCAGTGACAATGGGCCCCAATTCCGCTCTGACAGATGGAACCAATTTATGCAAAGAAATGGAATAGCGTCTAAACACACATCCATATACCACCCGGCGGGGAATGGGTTGGTGGAGCGCTTCAATAGAGTGGTGATGGGCTCGATACAAGCGGCTATTGCAGACAACAAAGACTGGGAGGCGGAGATATGGCACATGGTGTGGGCGTATCGGATAACTCCCACGAACACTGGCTATAGCCCTTTCCAGATATTAAGGGGCCAGGAGCCGTTCACCCAAGACAACAGGATATGGAAGGACAGAGTTATCAAGAGTGAGTGGTCACCGGCAGTGGTGCAAGCCAATCTGAAGAAGGCACAAGCAGTGTATACCAAACACTATGATGCGAGGAGGAATGTAAAAGACACGGCCCTCGAAAAGGGGGAATGGGTGAGAGTAAGACTGCCCACTCTACAGAGAAAAGGGGAAAGTAAGTACAGCAGGCCCCTGAGAGTTGTGGAAATCAAGGGCCGGGCGGCCTTGCTGAGCGATGGAAACGTGTGGTCGCAGGATCGCATGGCCAGGTGCAATAAAATACTCAACTGGAGAAGCAGAGACAACAGGGATGAGAGTGAGAGCAACAGTGACCACTCCAGTGACTATGGAGGTGAAGACCTGGACTTAGGAGAAAGTAGTAACGAAGATCAAGGGGCCAGTGCAGAATATCAGCCGGAGGAAGACAGCAGTCGGAGTGTGCCTGGCGCGGCTGCGCTAGAGAGTGGACAGAGTGAAGAAGCAACGACTGCCAATTCCCCGGTAAGACTGACGAGAAGGGGCAGGGCGGTGGTCCCACCAGTGAGGTTCAGAGACTATGATATGAGTCAGGACTTGTTTACATAACTCTTTGGAAAAAAGGGAGATATGTAGTGAGCGCGCTTGCACGGCACGTCACGTGGCTACGTGACGTGCGTTGACGTAGAGGCGCGGCAGGCGGAGCGCGGCATTCAGAGCGCGAGCAGGCTGGGCGCAGGACATGCTTTGCGCTCCTTGTATGTATGTACTTGAATAAAGAAGTTGGTACCGTCATCCGACTCCGAGAGTTATTGGGGGAAGAAAGAGTATCTTTACAGTTAATGCAAAAGGGCTTTGGTGAGTTTACACCTTTAGTAGAAAACCATTTAGCTCTATTTCATATTAAAACACTGCATACATTATGCAAATTCAGTCTACTCTTTTATTTAGCTCCCCAAAAAATGATCCACACGCGCGTACAAATATTTGACATTTTTTCACAATGTGTTAGCTTTGGTGAAAAGATGTTTAGGTAATACTAACTGTGGAAAAAAACTGTAACCAATAATCCGCTTTAAAAAAAAAGCAGCAACAACGGTGCAAAAGGGCATTTTTGCAGAGCAACGTGTAAGTAATTTTGCCACTCCTTGGTGCTCAGACAGACTTCCCTTTCAGCAAACCTAGCTTCCCTAAACAGAAGACTCTGCTCTTTAGTTCAACCCTGCAAATAATTATAAATATAGTACTCGTTTTCATTATTCTTAAAAGAAAAAACCGGACCAGCAGCTTTTCAACTTGGAAGAAAGTACAGTATTTTCAAAAGAGTAAAAAGCTAGCGCCTTGCAACGGATACGTCTGGACCCACAGAAGAGGACATAAAGAAAACGGGACGATAAAAGATAGGCTTGGAAACTCTCTGGCAGTTGACCTTTGACCTCCTCCATTTTTCACGGTGGAGGCGGTTATGATGTGCTCGTGAAAGCCCTTTTAACGAGTGACCTGGGAACGTTTCACAAACCGTGGAATGTTCCAGTGAGTTCGCTGCGTTTAACGAGCCGCCATGACACTCGCTGCTTGTAATTATCCTCCACATGCAGCAGAAAAAAGAAGGGCGTCGTCGGCTCTGTGGTGCTAAACCATAACATAGGCATTATTTTTTAATTCAGAGGTATGACTGGCAGTACTTGGGAGATAAATTCGGACATTCCAATTAGAGGGACTATTTCCTTCTATTTTGGCCAGGGTTTTTATTTCAGGTGGATGTAACAGAAAGAAAGGCCTGCATTGTGTATTATGTAAAGGTACTGCAAGCCAGACAAGAGTTTTAAAGGCTATTTTCTCACTTCAAACCACCGCATACTGAAAATAGTCTATGCTTTGTACTTTCTACACCAAACTGAACACAGCAAATCACGCGCTACTTAATGCAAAATACAACAGATCTTTGAATGTGTCATGGGATCTTCCCAACTTTGCTAAGTGTTCCCAGTCCTGAATTCATCATGTGACAACCTAGTGCATCTGTATGGCATAGCTGCCAAATTTCCCTTGTGATGTGCTACTCCAGTTCAGGATTATTAATTTGAATGTGTGCTGTGTAGTCTGTTTTATAATCTAATAAACAAGACTACAAGTCCCAGAATGCCTAGATAAAACCTGAACTGGAGCAGCACATCACACAGGGAGAAGGGAAACTTGGCAGGGGTAGCTGCTGTATTGTTCGTTTGCTCCATTTAGCTAATTGGGCCAAGGCACCTCATAGCAATAGGTTGTCGGTTAAAAGGCTCTGCAGTGAAAACAGTATCCACAATGACGTGTGAGTTGGCCACCCTCAAGAGGGTGTTACATAGGGCTGTACAGAAAAATTAAGGTTCTCAGATTAATGGGCAGCATATGGGCCCTGAAGGTGGTCTTCCTGGAAAAAGGTGCAATATATATTGCACCTGATTTATTCTGCCATCTTAGGGTCCAGAATTCTTCAGTTGTGATAAATGGCATACAATTACACATACCACAAGTAATCAGACTGACTACATTCAGTCTATATATACAGTCTTTCAATGCGTAATGTACCAACATTTTTTAGGCATGGACGGCGTATGGTCATTTCAAGATGAAGAACATGCCTATTTTATGGAAAGTTTTACAAAGGATTCAAGACTGTGGTCTAACATTGCAGAAATGCAAATGAAGATTGTGCAAAGGAACAGTTGAATACATTGGACACCTCATTGGTGAAAGTGTTGTTCGACCAAAGCCGTCTTTGATATCTGAAATCTCAGTCACCAACCCCAACCAACAAAGAAGGACTCTCATAATTTTTGGGCATGTGCGAGTTTCAAAAATTTATAACAAAGGATGTTGTAAAAGTAGAGCCTATTTGAAAATTGATAAAAAGAGATGCAGAGTTTATGACCCCTACTACACTCCTTTTGGCCTTACAATTGTAAAGCGCAGGGTTGTCTGGTATACCCTATTAAGCATTGTTTGTTCTCATCATGGTACATTGTTATTATTTAAGTATGTTATTCTCTGTTCCCCCCTTGTAATTTCCCCTCTTACTATGTTCTTCTCTTCCATTATGTGAAGCACTCTGATACCTTTTGAAGTCATGTTCGTGCTATACAAAACTTTATAAATAATAAAAATAAAAAAAATATATGGGATGGAGAATGTGAGCAGAGCATGAAGGACATAAAAAGAGAACTTGAGTTGGCACTATCCCTGCAGTCATTCAGTGAGAAAATGCAAAGTATAGTAACTACAGATGCTAGCCAGATTAGGTTGCGGGTCCGTGCACAGCCAGGGAACTAAAAAAGGGGATAAAAACATTGCATTTGCATCACGTAAGCTGAGAGGTCCAGAGTCAAAGTGTTCAGTGATTGTACTTGAGCTATTGGCCTGTGTATGGGTGGTCATAAAGTTTAAAAGTTTCATTTGGGGCAAAGAGTTTATCATTCGCATAGATCACAGGCTGTTTAATCAGCATTTCGGAAGGAAAGGGTTCTGGTAAACCAACCCCAAGAACAGCAAAGTTAGTATGTAAGTTGCCAGAGTACCAGATTAGAATGGAGAACATTTTAGTCAGAAGGAATTTTTCTGCTAACTGTCACAAGCCCCTTGTGCTAGTGAATCAGATTGTGATGGAGATGATGACAATCACTTTTTGCTGGTTGTGCATTTGTTTGACTGTGAAGAATCCAATGGCGACATTACCAGACAAGAGTGAATGGCAGCTGTTACAGATGACAATGTATTTGAAGTAATAAAAAAGTACATAATTGAAGGATGGTCATGAGAAAAGATACTAACAAAGTGTTAAGAACATGTTGGAAAATAAAAGACAATATCACTATTACTGATGAAGTCATTCTCAATGCAGAAACACTAATTGCGCCCATATCCTTAAGGGGAAGGCTGATAGACCTCACACATGAAGACCACATGGGGATGACAGGAATAAAACAAAAGCTTAGGGTAAGATATTGGTGACCATCCAAGGACCGCGATATTGAAATGTTTGTCAGCCATTGTTCCCTCTGTGCCAAGGAGGATAAAACCATGACCACACATGATGCCCCACACCATCTTTAGCGCTAGTTGACGGTCCCTGGATAAAGTTCTTAATCAACTTTATTGGCTCGATGAATGCTTTACCCCTGGAAATGCGTTATGCCATTGTTAAAGTAGCCTATTTCAGTAAGTGGATTGAGGTAAATTTTATCTCACAACCCACCACATCCGAGGTGGTAAAATTCTTGAAGTAATTGTTTTGTAGGTAGGGCTTCCCTTATCAGTTAGTCTCTGATAATGTAGTGCAGTTTGTGTCCCAGGAACTGGTTACATCCTTGAAAATAAACGGCATAGAACATGTAAGGTCATACTTGTACCACCCCCAAATCAATGGGCAGATTGAACAGGCCAGTCACCTAATCAGGGAAACCATTCAAATGGCTTTAAGATCTTGCATGGCCATAGAGGCGGTTCTTAGAACCAGAAAATAGTCAAATCTCACCTTTCCACATAACACCACAGACAGAACTCCCTTTGAGTTGCTCTGGGGTCGAATAACAATCACACAGTTTCAGTCATACTGGTCTTTAGCATGGAAGAAGTGAAAAAAGGAGAACATGAAGGGAAAGGAGATATGAAAAGTTTGGTAGACAAGCACCAAAAACGTATGCACACCAACTATGATGCTAGGAATGTAGTAAAGAAGATGTCTTTGAGTTCTGGTGATGTCGTGAGAGTGAAAGATCATAAAAAATGGAGCAAATTTGAGCACAGTGAAACAAGATGTGTGGTTAAGACGAAGGGCACTGCCATTTTATTAGACAATGGCCAATAGTGAAATAGATCAAATGTTGTTGCCATTAGACCTCAAGAACGAGTGGGCAGCCATGAATCTGTTCACAGTTGTGCACCTGAGTCAATCACAAATGCTAACAAAAGTGAGCAATGCAGTACAAGCAATGCTAATGCCACATGTGGAAATCCTTACAATGTTTCTTCTTCTATTATTGCAACAAACCCTAATGGCACTGTCATGATCAGAAGAACAATTGTACCACCTGTGAGGTTCAAAGATTACATATTGAACTAATTGTTGATAAAAGGGAAATTATGTGTCCGGTGTTCTGTACCTTTTTATGTCATATATACCTTACATTGCATCTTCCCTTTCCTTCCCGTCCACCCTTGTGTCATGCGCTGCTTGAGAATGTTGAGGGAAGTGGAAGAACATTGGGGCCATTAAGCGGATTCTGAGAGGAACATGAAATGAATAAAAAAGCATTTCACCTGGCTCTCGCCACCTTGTTATTACACCTTTCAGTTAATTTCTCTGTGTGCAACATCAGTCTGCCAGAGTGTTCTAAAGAACAACTAGAGCTCCAAATGTCATTATGACAAAAGTGTGGCAGTCCTAAAGCCATCTTGATTGAATCAAACTGGTAAAACCTAAAACATTTCATTTAGAAAGGAGCAAGATGGAAGGTGTTCATTTTGTTCCAGAAATTATGGTTGGCACCAACAATAACTGTAGAAAGCAAAATTAGGACAATTTTTAAATGAGTTCTCAAATATCTTCCTCCACTATTTCATTAAAACATTCTGACATGCACTTTCAACACCAGCAGCAGCAGACTGCCTGTAAACTCCCTGGTGATCAGCAGTTTTACCACTTTGTTCTATTGAGAAATTAAAGTGCTGACATTCTTTATCTGGAACAAAAGTGAGGCACATTTGGTCCCCATCTTAATGGAATCAAAGTGGAAAACTGAAAGCATTTTCTACTGAGGATACTGCAGTAAATAAGGAAATTAGGGAGCTTCATAACAAAACAATTCTCCAAAGATGCCCTCAGAAAATAAAGATGTTGAATGTAGCACATACCACTCAAACATAGCCCAAGTATAGCCCAATTACAGAGTGTGCAAAACACATTTTTTATTTTTCTTGCAGTTTTATATATGGCAGACCTGACCAGAGGTATTGGAGTGCGTTACATAAGCATCAGTTACATTACACAAGGACTGAACACTCAGAGTAGATAGGAGGGGCAGTGGAATCTCCATGGAATATTGTTGGCAAAAGGGAGAGAGCAGGGGCATGCACACAGAGATCGGAGTACAGGGAGAAAGAGGGCAGGGGTAGCAAGCTACATACAAAGGCTAAGCAGGAGGGCAGTGTCAGAGGCAAAGACTCAAGGCAACAGAGGGCAGGAGGAGTGGGCAGGGACATCAAGTTAACTGGACTTGGACTCGGACAACAGAGGGCAGTGAGGTGATGGGTATGAGCAGCAAGCTAACTGTGCAGGAGAGGGGGGAAGGGCAGTGTCGGAGCAACAGCCACACAGGGATAGAATGAGGAGGCAGGGATATCGACTTGGACAATGGAGGGCAAGGAGGAGGTGTGACAGAAGAAGCAAGCTTTGATGGGGGCAGCACAGCAGACAATGCTAGGCCAGCCCTGCATCCAGCCCTCCCGCTGTGCATTACAATGAACATCTTACTCTAGATTAAAACCTTAAAAATTAATTGAAAGGGATGTTATTGTTAAGTGAAAATGTCACGTACCAAATTCCATTTGAAACTAACAAAACCATTGAAAATTCACAAGTTGACTATGTTTATAACATCTCTAATCACATCTGAAAGGCCTCTCCTACGCAAATAAGGTTAGCGTGTCGGCTTCAGAAACAGTACCTGGCTGGAAGGGTTGCTTTTATAAAATGCTGTCATAAGATCAGAGGAGCAGAGCAAAATACATTAAATTGGCATCTTTGGGCTGAATTGTAAGTAAGAGGGACCTCACCAGCCGGCGTATACCTAAGAGACTCACTAAAACAATTAGGGTTGGAAAGTGCATGGGAATCATCAGCGACCCATACTAGCTTTAAGAAATCGGGCTCCAAATCCATCAAAGTATTGTCAATGGCAGAAGATAAGGTTGCACTGGCAAAAAGGGGACACAGCTTGCTTGTACTTAACAACTACATTGCAGCCAAACCACAAACGTACCTGAGCACAGGATTTAAAATCACACTGAAAGAGAAATACTTAAAATATCGGCTGGGATTAATGCCAATTTTACCTCGCCTGGAAGGTGAGGCATCACCTGCCAAATATGCACTCATGGACCGAAAGATCTTGACCCTATAATCTGCATCTGCACAAGCCTAGCAAAAGAACGCCGTTTACTACTTTGATCCCTCTATACCCAAGCTGGGATCTGCCCCTGCAGACAGGCGGTGCTGGCCTGCTTCAAATCTGATTCCACGCAATTAATCTGCCAATTCACAACATTTCTCAACATAGTAGAGAGAGACTGCATACAGAAATACATGGAGAGCCAATGCTGCCAAGCAGCACACAAAACGCAAGGACTGAGGATGCAAGACTGACAGGGCGCAATCTCAAACTCAGGGTTTTTAATAGCGGTAATTTGCACACAACAAATCAAAACAAAATAAAATAATTATTTCTGAAATCATTGAAGGTCACCCTCGTAACCAAATGACACCACTGGGTAAAGGTAGGAAAACCCAAAACCAGAGACACTCTCCTGTGGGTTATTTTAACCCATACCAACTTCTCATTATAGATCGAACAAGGACTTATAACACATTTTAATCTTGTTTTAATTATGCCATTTATATGTGTCATGTAGAATGCAATGGTTTTAATGAATCATGCCGAATAATTAACTTACTTACATCTAAAATGCCATCATTGTTGATAATATATCCCAAAGACAATGCGTAAAGTAAAATTCTCTAACACTGGGTGTACAGGAGAGACTGACACTCATATAGTAATCAGACTTATTATAATACCCTTAATATAGTTCATTTGGGTGCTTACAAACTATATAAGAGAACACCCCACTTCCCTACATAGAAATACTAAGATTTAATAGTATTTCAATAATGTTCGGAGCACACCACTTATCACAATCTATTTAGACAATATTCATTAAAAGAACACAACAATAATCCATTGGCCTCTTAATCATCTTTTTTAATTTTTTTATTTTCTCAACTCCAATCCCTTATGCCAACGCGTTTCGCCGTGGTTAGGATAACCCACCGGCTTCCTCAGGGCTGGAAAAATACAAAATGCGCTTTTACAATCAAATTTCTCAAGTCTGTGACACATGCATGAACACACAACCCTATTATTCGATAGGGAAGATCACTCTCCTCTCATAGACATAATATATTTACAGTAGACCATATTCATATCAGATATTTACACTAAAGTGCATTCAAATCATGTTATTTCAGAGTTCTCTTTTGGTGTTTGTGACCATTTGTTCTAAGGTTTCAACTGAGACCACAGTGTTTTTATATTAAAACAACCCATGTGAAAAGAAAATATAAAGCTACGTCAATAGACGAAGTTACCTCCGATGCTTTAATCTAGAGTTCCTAATGTAAGAAAAGTGAAATAAAGGACTTCTTTTAAAACCAACAGGCAAGGCAAAATCAGACTAATATGTATATTTGTTCAGTAATTATAATATTTCAAGATGGTTTCCTACCTCTTTGAGGGTATATGATCACCCACGAGTCTAGAATATTTTTAAAAAATCCTGTAGACATTGAATTTTTATCCGTCCCAATCTATATACGCTAGTTTGGTGCATCCCGCAAGCAAAGGATGCGACGGCTCTGGCAGCGGCAACAGGCGCTGCGACGATCTCGGCCTTCCTATTGGTGGAAAATGTCCTCGCACTGTCGGGGATGGGCTCCGCAGCGAGCGATGCAATAACTTTTCTGTAGCAAAGTCTTTAAATCTTGGTTTCCAGCTTCCCAGCACAGGTACAACTTTCAGAGGCACCACACATGGGCCACACACTCCAGGAAGGACAGAACTCTCTCAGTAGAGCTCAGGGGAAGCTGGGGGTGAAGTCCTTTTGTTCCTGGGACTTCAAAACATGGAGCCAGCTCTTCTCAGGTCCTTGGAGATTCCGTCAAGCAAGGGGACACAGCTCAAAGCAAAGTCCTTCCCCTCTCCTTGGCAGCAAAGCAACAGCAGGGCAATCCTGCAGAGCAACAGCTGGACAATCTTCCTTCTTCAGTTTCAGCTTTCTCCTTGGCAGAGGTTCCTTCTTGATTCCAGGATGATCTAATTTTCTGTATTCAGGGGTCCTATACTTACACCCCTAGAAGTACTTGTTCCCTTTGTGCAGGAGGGCTCTGAGCCCGGTCTGAACCAGTTCTGGGTGTTCCTTGACCACTTTGTTTTCCTGGCTTCTCCTTTCCTTTCAGAGTGAGGGGCAGGGTCATCAGCCGCCCAGCAGGAGGTGGAGCCAGCATTGTGGAAGGCAGGCACAGCCCTATTCAGGCCCAGGTGCTATCTCCTCCCACCACTCAAGTAGCAAATGCAGTCATTCAGCCTAGGGCTGTCTCAGCCAGCCTCCTGGGGAATCCCCAGGCCCTGTCACTCTCAAACCAGTCAGTCAATACACAAACAGGCCAAGGCACACAGAAAGGGCAGACAAGAGAACAGTAACTTTCTAAAAGTGCTGTTCTCAAAAACAGGATTTAAAAACAACCTTTCCTAAAAGGTGTGTTATTAAATTCTGAGTTCAGGGATACTGGACTTTTATGTCCTATCTTGTTCCTATGGGAAGAAATGCTGGTAGCCACTGTAGCCAGCATCCCTCATGATAGCCTATGGAGCAAGATAGCCTTGCAGCAGTAAAAAACGAAAATGGCTGTAATTTACTACCAGAGCATGTCACCTGCACAAGTACATGCTCTACCTTTCACATACACTGCACCCTGCCCAAGAAGGTACCTTGGGCCTTCCATAGGGGTGACCAATGTGCACAAAAAGGGAAGGGTTAGGCCTGGTCAGTGGGGACACTGACCAGGAGGACATGACAGTTCACAGACTGCACACAGGCACTGTGGTGGCAGACCTGAGACACCATTTTGGGGCTACTCCTGTGGGTGGCACAATCAGTGCTGCAGGCCCACTAGTAGCATTTGTCATCACCAGCCCTGGCACACCCAGTGCACTTTACTAGGGACTTCTCGGTGATACAAATATGCCAATCATGTATATCCAATCATAATAACAATTTACACAGGGAGCACTTACACTCTGACACTGATCAGAGTGTCCAAAGCATCAAACCCAGCAAAAACTAAATCCAGCACAGCATCAAAAATACAGGAGGTAGAGGCCAAAAAGACAGTGGAAACCACGCCAAAGATGCCAGGTCTAACAGATATCTTATGTTGTTGTTCTTTATTGATCTTAAGTGCTCGCTCATACGCTCCTTTAGCATACGTATTGTACTGCCGACATACATTTTTGTACATTTACATTCAATCACATAAATGAAATATTTGGTGCTGCAAGTTATGTTTGCCATAATGTCATACATTTTATCATCATTGATTTTAAATCTTTTAGTCTTGCCCTTGGCACACCTGCACCTTCCATAATGCCCACACTTAAAAAACCTTTTGAGTGTTGATCTAGCCAGGTAGCAGGTTGTGCTGACTGTGGATAACTTGGGCTTAACAATTATCCCAGAGTTCGCCCCCTACGAAATGTATTTTGAGGCCGCGCCCCAATATACTTCTCCAAGGTTTTATCCATTCGTAATACATTCCAATGTTTGTTCATACTTTTTATTAGGACATTCCCCATTGGGGTGTAATCCGTAAATAACCTGATTGGTTGCTCTGCCTCCAAGTTTTTCTTAACCGGTTTTAAGTTGGTTATGCGCTTAGTCCTCACTGCCCTTTCCTTTGCCTTAAGTATCTCCTGTTTACAATAACCCCTACGGATAAATATATTTTCCATGTCAGTGATACATTCCTTGCATTGCTGCTCCTTACTACAATTGCGCCTTGCCCTTACCATTTCACCAAATGGAATAGCCTTCACCTGGTGACAAATGTAAATGTACGAAAATGTATGCGGGCAGTACAATACGTATGCTAAAGGAGCATATGAGCGAGCACTTAAAGAACAACAACATAAGATATCCAATAGCAGAGCATGTACACAATTGTGAAGGGCAAGATCAAAGCAGAAGCTTTACACTTTTTGGCATAGAACATATCAGAGCTGATCCACGGGGAGGAAATAGAGAATTAAAACTAAGGAGACGGGAGGCAAGGTGGATTATGCGTCTGAGGGCCGTAGAGGATGGCCTGAATTTTGATCAGGAGCTACAATATTTTCATGGAGATTAATTGTAGCTATTTGGAGGATCTTGTATTTTCTCTTGGATTACTAGGGTCTTCAAAGGGGACGTAATGGTCTGCACCCTAGGTATCCGATTGAATGAACTAATGCAGAATCTCATAATACTTGTTTAAAAAAACTGGTATTTAATGTTCATAATTGTTATCCGACATTAGTTGAAGGCTTTTACTAGACAGTGTAATAATTCAGGCTACATAAACTGGGGGCTTGCTCCCTTTAAATATAATCTTGAACATCTATTTATTAGTTAAATTGGGGATGAGTGAAGT
Organism: Lissotriton vulgaris; assembly: GCF_964263255.1. Lineage (NCBI taxonomy): Eukaryota > Metazoa > Chordata > Amphibia > Caudata > Salamandridae > Lissotriton > Lissotriton vulgaris. Next base: position 199,471,098 of record NC_141691.1, read on the forward strand.
TAAGTTAAAAACATGACAGTTGGAGGCAAATCAGACTAGGAAGAATGGTCATGACATAAATAGTAAATAATGTTGAAGTTGGGGCCATATGTTCGAACAAATATGAGAGGCCTGATGTTTATAAGAGAAAATACGGGCTTTATTTTGGAATACACTGACCTTCGAGATATACGCGTGTTGAACATCGATTTAGCCTTAATTTTTATTATTATTATTATTATTATTATTATTTATTTTTATAAAGCGCGATAGTCACCCGGGGGTATCCCAGCGCTAAAAGAACCATGAATTCACCAGGTCGAAAGGGGGAACAGCAGCAGAAAAGAGGGGAGGGGGGTACAGATTTAGGGAAAAAGATGGGTTTTTAACAGTTTCCTGAAGCGCAGGTATTGAGGTTCAAGACGTAGATTACGGGGAAGTGAGTTCCAAAGTCGGGAGGCTTGTACTGAGAAGCGTCTCCCTCCTGCTCGGGTTTTCCTGAATCTAGGGATTTTGGAAAAGTTTTCTGTATTGGAGCGGAGGGACCTGGGGTTCCTATAGGGAGTGATAATGTTGCTAAGAACAGGAGGGCCTTGATTCTGCAAAGTTTTATGAACAAGGCATAGGGCTTTGAATTTGACTCTCTCCCTTATGGGGAGCCAATGGAGAAGTTTAAGAGCGGGCTTGGCAGATGATCTGGCCGGGGTGTTAGTAATGATCCGGGCGGCCGAGTTCTGAATTATCTGTAGTTTGGTGAGGGTCGCTTCGGGGGCACCCAGGTAAATCACATTGCTATAGTCCAGTCGCGATATAATGAGACCTTGGACTAAAAGTTTTTGAGATTTAGGGGGGAGAAGGGGCAGAACTTTCCTCAGCGATTTTAAGAGGCCGAAGCAGGTCCCTGCCACCTTCTTTGCTTGTGAGGTGAAGGAGAGATCGGAATCGATCCACACACCCAAACTTTTCACCTCTTTTTTAGGATCAGGGGGTGGACCCAAACAGGCTGGCCAGCTGTCCAGGGGAAATGAGGTTCCTTCCGGGCCTAGTATAAGGACCTCGGTTTTTGTCCCGTTGAGTTTTAGGGCTGATCTGTTCATCCAATGATGGACCTGCGTAAGGCAGTTGAACAGATCAGCTTTCTGTTGCTTGGGATGGGACAGAGACACCACTAGTTGAGTGTCGTCGGCGTAGCTGACGACGCTCACTCCGAAAGGGGTGATAACCTCCTCCAATGTGGACATATAGATATTAAATAAGGTGGGACTCAAGGAGGAGCCCTGAGGCACACCACATTGGAGGGGCATTTCGGAGGAGCGAGCGTTCTTTTCCCAAATCTGGTAGGACCGTTGGGCCAGGAAGGATGAAAGCCAGGATAGGGCTGTACCTTTGACTCCCACCCCAGCCAGTCTTTCGGTAAGAAGTTGGTGGTCAACTGTATCGAACGCTGCACTAAGGTCGAGGAGGATCACTGCCACTGATCCTCCCCCATCCAATAGTGCTCTTGCCTCCTCTACAGCAGCCAGGAGGGCGATGTCAGTGCCCTGTCCGGGTCGGAAACCTGTCTGGGAGCTTTTTAATTTATTGTTGGTCTCTAGGAACTGAGAAAGTCTCCTATTGACCAGTTTTTCTGCGACCTTGCTCACTCCCGGCAGTAGGGAGATAGGACGATAATTAGTCAGATTCTCGGGGTCCAGCGTAGGCTTCTTCAGCAGGGCTTTTACCACTGCCTTCTTCCAGCTTGAGGGTACGGTTCCTTGTTGGAGTGAGGTGTTAATCAAGTGGGTAAGGGAAGGGATGATAGTAGGGGCAACCTCTTTAAGGAAACGGAGGGGAGCAGGGTCGCTAGGGGAGCCGCTCTTCATAGAGTTGAACACATTACTCACCTCGTCTACCGTGACCTGGCCCCACGTGGACAGGCAGGTGGTGGTGTGTGGACAAGTGATATTTTCTTCAGGGCTGGAGGGGGGGATAGATTCCAGAATTAGTCTAATTTTGTCGTGGAAAAAGTTGGCTAGTTTCTGGCATTTCTCCAGATCGGCTTTAGAATCGGTCGTGGGTCCCGTTCCTTGTCCTTGGGGTTTAGACAGCTCTTTAAGGATTGAGTATGCTTCCTTACTGGAGCAGCCTGCTTTCTCTATTCTCTCCTGAAAAAACATGCTCTTCGTTTTATGAATAGCTGTTTTATAATTCAGGAGAGAACTAGAGTAGAGGGTCTTGTTGGTTGCTGTTTTGTCGCGCCTCCAGGAGCGTTCGGTTTTTTTACACTCTTGACGTAGAGTTTTAAGCTCAGGAGTGTACCATAGAGCTGGTGGTATTCTTTTAGGTTGCTTCCGAGTGGTAGTTATCGGAAGCAATGTATCCAGAGAGGAAGTGATCCAGTCGCTGAATTGGCTGTCAGCTATATTGGGATCAGATGAAAGCGCAGGGGTGGACTCTGCAAGAGAAGTGGCCCAAGTTTCCGGGGATAGTTTGCGCCATTGTCGGTCGGTGACTTGGATTTTTGGGATCGAATGAGTGGAAGTAGGAAATTCCCAAGAGAAGGGTACCAAAAAGTGGTCAGTCCAGGGTAAGGACACCGGTGGATCAGAGGTCAAAGTTTCTATGTTGGTGAGGATCGGGTCCAATAGGTGGCCTTTGTCATGAGTGGGCTCTTTATTCACTAGACGAATGTCTAGAGATGTTAAGTCGGTCCTAATGTCCGATGCTGCTCGATCCGTGGGGTCCAAGAAATGGAGATTCAGGTCACCTAGTATGAGGAAGTTAGGGGCAGAGGAAGCTAGTTGTGAACTGGATTCAACAACAGCATTAATGAAGCTACCCGGGGCCCCTGGTGGCCGGTAGATAAGAAGCCCTGCCAGGGTAAGGGCTGGGGCGACTTGGATGGAGAATTGGCCGCTCTCACAGTCCTCAATACCAGCGTTGGTCATACGACATGTAAATTGTTCCCTGTGGATTATGGCTAACCCACCTCCTCTCCCTTTAGGTCTATTAAGTGCTTGACAGATATACCCGGTGGGAAGGGCCGTGACAACATCCGAATCGGTATTGTCCGAGAGCCATGTTTCTGTAATGAACAAGAGGTCCAGCTCCTGGTTCTGAATTAGGAGGTTCATTTCGGTGGCATGTTTGGGGAGGGAACGGCAGTTAAGAAGTCCTAGTTTCAGGGCAGTGATGGGTGGTTTCGAGGTGGGGGTCCGATTGCATTGTGAACAGGTCGAGAATGTCTTACCTGCAATAAACGAGTGGTGGCAGGCTAGGGTATTCTTAGGCCGTAGGTTGTATAAGATATCTGCTGTATACGTTACTCGATCCTGAGGGGTCCCAGGCATAGTAACAGGGCCTAGGGCCTTCTGGGCCCGGACGGGCTTGCCTTTGGCGCGCCTTCGGCGCGCTGACGGCGCGCCCGCTGCGCCCGTCCGCTGCGCGTCCGGAAGTTGCACATCTTAAATGTGCAAGAAAGGGGGCGGGTGAGCGTGGCCTGAAGTGGGCGTGGCCTCTCTCCCTCGCCGAGAATGGCGTCAGGGAAGTTTGTTTTGAAGCTAACGTTGCAGCGAAGGAGTCGCTGTTTAGGTGACTGACAGCCCGCTTTGAGGAGAACGGGTGAGTGAGATTCAATTAAAACACAAAGTATTTCGGCGCGTTAGTGACAGCAAATACAATTTTAAAAGGTGAAAGTTTCTTCTCCCGGCTTCCGCCTCAGGAGTATTCAGGATTCTGACAAAGTGTTGCGCTGAAGGCAGCGTTTAAGTACTGGGTGCGGCGGGTGGGCGTGGCCTGAAGTGGGCGTGGCCTCTCTCCCTCGCCGAGAATGGCGTCAGGGAAGTTTGTTTTGAAGCTAACGTTGCAGCGAAGGAGTCGCTGTTTAGGTGACTGACAGCCCGCTTTGAGGAGAACGGGTGAGTGAGATTCAATTAAAACACAAAGTATTTCGGCGCGTTAGTGACAGCAAATACAATTTTAAAAGGTGAAAGTTTCTTCTCCCGGCTTCCGCCTCAGGAGTATTCAGGATTCTGACAAAGTGTTGCGCTGAAGGCAGCGTTTAAGTACTGGGTGCGGCGGGTGGGCGTGGCCTGAAGTGGGCGTGGCCTCTCTCCCTCGCCGAGAATGGCGTCAGGGAAGTTTGTTTTGAAGCTAACGTTGCAGCGAAGGAGTCGCTGTTTAGGTGACTGACAGCCCGCTTTGAGGAGAACGGGTGAGTGAGATTCAATTAAAACACAAAGTATTTCGGCGCGTTAGTGACAGCAAATACAATTTTAAAAGGTGAAAGTTTCTTCTCCCGGCTTCCGCCTCAGGAGTATTCAGGATTCTGACAAAGTGTTGCGCTGAAGGCAGCGTTTAAGTACTGGGTGCGGCGGGTGGGCGTGGCCTGAAGTGGGTGTGGCCTCTCTCCCTCGCCGAGAATGGCGTCAGGGAAGTTTGTTTTGAAGCTAACGTTGCAGCGAAGGAGTCGCTGTTTAGGTGACTGACAGCCCGCTTTGAGGAGAACGGGTGAGTGAGATTCAATTAAAACACAAAGTATTTCGGCGCGTTAGTGACAGCAAATACAATTTTAAAAGGTGAAAGTTTCTTCTCCCGGCTTCCGCCTCAGGAGTATTCAGGATTCAGGATCCTTAATTTTTATAGTGGCTGAACACTCCAAGATGGTGGCTATACTTTGTGACGAGCGTAGTACTTCTTCAGTGTCGATGCGCATTACTCGCATATCCCGGAACTAGGAAATGTGAGGGCTGTCGCCTGTACTCGGGTACGGAGGAGCGTTGGCTCAAGGTAAGAGGAGAGGGGAGCTAGACTTACTGGTTTAACAAAGTTGTTTTCATATCGGATCAGATGAGATACTTATGGTACGTCTTTCTTTGTTATAAATCTGGCATAGGAATAGTGGATTTGGAGCAGGCGGCGGTGTATAGTTTTACATCAGAGACCGAGACTCTGAGAAAACGGGTAGGCTTCGATACGTGTTTTATAGTGAGGCTTAAGTGAGAGTTTAGATATAAAATGAATGACTTTATTGATTTCAGATAACTTGGATTTACTACAAACGAATGGCAGAATATAGACGGCTGAATATACTACATATTTCACCGCACCTAGGAATTAAATTAGAAGGTAAGAGTTGGAATATGGTATAGAGCTGATACCTTAACATTATGAGATTACCATTGAATAAACAGTCGCTGATTGGAGAAAAATATATGCTTTTTTATATATATTGGGACAGATACAAATCCACTGTCTACAGGATTTTTTTAAATATTCTAGACTCGTGGGTGATAATACACCTTCAAAGAGGTAGGAAACCATCTCAAAATATTATAATTACTGAACAAATACGCATATTAGTCTGATTTTGCCTTGCCTGTTGACTTTTAACAGAAGTCCTTTGTAGGACTTGGCCCTTCTGGCAGGTTCACCCCTAAACTTTTTGCTTTTTGAATGTGAATTGGTGGTAGTGATTTTTGGTTTCTGTGCACTTTCCCTGTGTCCCAGTGGAAAGTGCGTGCGCAATCTGAGTGCATGGAGTAAGGTGGGCCTGAACTCCCATAGGAATGAATGGGGAATGTCTGTGTCCCTGGTAGTTTCTGATGCGTGAGGTGTGCAGGCTCGAGTTTGGTATGTGCGGACTCGTGAGATTGAATGCTGCACAATGATGTATGCAGTATGTATGTGTCTAGTGTGGAAGTGCCACTTCTAGACATGGGTGTGTGTGTGCAGTGAGTGTGCTGGCACGTGATTGGCTGGAGCTGGCTGGTGAGCCTGGCTCCAGGAGTCTGGATGGGTCTGCCCGGTGGTGAATGTGGAGATTAGCATGCTGATGGCTGGGGAGGAGTGTACCTTGGTCCTGAATAGGGCTGGGCTTTCCCCACACAATGCTGGCTCCCCCCTGTGGTGCGTCTAATGACCCTAGCCTACCTAGTGAATGGAAAGGGTGGTTGAGCACATCAAGGGTGCTCCAAAACCAGCTGCGACTGGTTTCTCCCTCACCCTGCACCCTGAGACAAAGGATTTTCCAGTATAAGAAGGTGCTGTGTCCCCTTGCATTTTGCTCTCTTCCTGGATCCTTTTTGCTGAGGGGGGCTGCTGCTGGGCACCAGGAGGACCGCCACTGGGGATTGCCTCCCTGCCTAGGAGGACCCTGTGAGCTGGCTCTGGGCCAGGCTTGCCCCCTCCACACCTTCCTGAGGACTTTGCTCCTGGACTTTGCCCTAGCGCTTAGGAGCGCTGGATATTGGTACTGGGGAGCGCTTGAGGTCTGGGGCAGTGCTGCCCTTTCTGAGCAGCAGCCCGGAGCTGTTTTCGCCCCTCACGAGGGATTCCCCGACGTGGGGATCCCCCCTTGTTGCTTATTTTTTAAGGCTGGTGCCCACGCTGCCATTTGCCCCACCAGTTGGTCAAGGTTTAGCGGCGCAGAAGGCCAGCCCACTTAATTGCAGGCTTTCGTGGTGCATACCCCGCTGTAAGGGTTAATCCATGGGAGCCCACCCCGTATTGCCGGAAAAGAATCACCGCTGCCGGCCTGGAGATCCAGGAGGCGCAGTGCCCACCTCCACACACCCGGGCCGCGCTGCCATTGGCAGCCGCCGCCGCCCGGCCGGAAGTCAGGCAGGCCGAGGGCGGGACAAGCAGACAAGCTGGAAGCCAGAAGCAGTCGGGAACGGAGGCCGCGCTCCGGGGCCTGGAGGAGAAGGGAACCGGCCCCAGGCAGCATCATCTTCACAGAACCCAGGAGAGGCGCCGTGTCCGGAGAGACTGCCCAGAGGAGCGGGAGCTCTCATAGAAGCGATCAGCCGGCGAGCGGGACTCCTGCAGTGAGGGAGTCCCCCTGCCACCAACCGGCGAAGTCCTGCCGCCGGAGAAAGAGGAAACGTCCCCGCGAAAACAGCCCATTGAATGGGTAATATGCAATGAAGATATCAAAACAATCAGTCATTAGGACCCTGTAGATAGGTTATGGTGGGGCATCAGATATAATGCTTGAGGTATCTGATTTAATTTTCTTGTCTTACATGGTCAAGTGATTTTTTAAGATCCTTGCATGATGCAACAGTGTTTTATATATGTAATTTCACCAAACCAACCTTGTTAGATCATGTAAAATAAATGCAAGAAATAGACTCACCAAAGTTCAAAAATGCTTTATTGGGTGTCTTGAAATGGAAAAGCACACCTGTGTACTGTTAATATTGGAAAAGAAATTCTAATTGCAAAATCAATAAAGAAATACAAAACCCTACCCAAGGTCCAGGATGAAAGCCCTCTGAAAAATATATTTCTACAACAATTAATATAAGGAATTTGATACTTAGCTTCATTGCCAAACATGGCAAACTTTAAAGACAATATATGTCTCATAAACAGAAGCATTATGAACTACATTTTCCATATAACACATGAATCCACTAGAGATAAGACCTAAACCCCTTAATAAACCATAAATAGATATCAATCAACATCTAAACCGTAAAAAACGTATTAGAAAAATGTAAGAATTGGATCAGTCCTTCTTCCTGAAACACCCCTTTAAGACACAGTTTCTGCTCGGCTACTCCAATGAATCACCACCTACAGCGCACAAGTGGCTTGAATTAATAATTCAACTGTGAATAGCTCCATCACTGGTCTCCTATGGTGTATGCTTCAGTATAGATGACATTGTATTATGAAAAAAATGTGTATGCTTTCAAATACATCTCCCAAATAAACTCAAACCCTAGACCCATCCCACAGGTGTGAGGACAGCAGCACCATCAACTACTGCTCTCACACCTGGACAAAGGTAATGCAAGACTAGCGGACCTTCCTCACTATACACTCTCCTCAAGGTGTTCCTACATTCATCAGTTAAACATGTCATAGGGGCAAAAGTATTGGGCCATATCACTCCCATTCCAAATGAAGTTATTTGGCTTTTCCTTGAAGCTAGAATTGGCTATATAACACTGCAAATTGCATCACCCACCTACCTGAAGGATAAACTATGAACTACTGGAGAGGAAAGAAATATGAGAGGCAAATCCCAGCATCTTTTCTCAAACATCCCCGCACTAAAAAATCTAAAGCTCCGATCCAAGCATTCTTCTGCCTACTGCCAATACTAAAATCAACGTCCATAAAACACCTTAAGCCTCATCATGTCAGAATTCTCCCTAAATGCTAATTGTTTTCTATATTCCTCCTATTGACTGCATCTTTCTCTAAATCCCCTTTCAATTGTAACTCTTTTTGCATAATCAACCACATATTTTTGGACTGATGTTGCTGGTTTTTCACTCTGAAAGTGCACTGAATCCTTCCAAATAAGCGTTAGTGCTAGTGCTCTGACCCCTAACAAGTGTATGTCTGATTGGTTTTCCCATAGTTGGTATTAATGTAACTTACTTAAAGGGCCCTAGTATAAGGTACCAGAGGTACCCCGGGCCTACAAGTAAAATTGTCTCTCATGGACTGCAAAACTGCTGGCTGGCAGAGCAGTTTTCAACCGTTAACTTGACTTTGCCATTTAAAGTAACGGCAAAGCCCAAAACTTCTTTGTTAATATTTATATCTCCCCTGAGGCAGTTCTATTGTGCCCTAAAGACAGGGTGTAATACATTTAAAAATTGAATGTGTTCCTTAATTTACATGTCCTGGCAGTAAAAATTAATCATTGGTGCCTTTACCATAGAAAGGCTAGTAGCAGTTATATGCTTTCAACTCAGCAATGCTAACTTATAAATTGCAAAAACTAGGGGGGGTTCATCTAAAAGCAGATGCCAGGTATGGATGTGTAAATACAATGAAGAAGAAAAAGACAACTTGAATGTCAGTTAATAAGCCACTATTTATTTAGACGGACAAAATGATTACTATTTAGTTCTTACGCTTTGAGTGTCTTAATCACATTCTTTTATAATGTTAGACACATTTATGGAACATTTTACTCATTACTGAGTTAAATACACTTCCAAACACAACAAATTTGATACATATAAAGTGCATTCATAAATTAAACGATGTACAAATTTATAAACATTATACAAAAATTACACCAGCAGAATATTAATGCAAATAATACAGAGCAATTCCATGACGCGTTTCCAATCCCGAAGAACGACTCATGATCAGCACTAAAAAGGCTTTTAAAGAAATGGCTAGTTTATTTGAACAACGCGACACCTGATTGCTGGCTGTCACGAGTGCACGCGCTCTACATCAGTGCGGTATTCGTACCACGATGGTGAAAGCATCACCGTACAACTCGAGCTGTGAACAAATTTGAACCTTTATCCTTTCAGTTTCCTCCCGCTGACATAATTGTCCTGGACACGCAACATCTAATCCATGTGAGAGGCACAACAAGTGCACTATTATAATTTCAGGTTACACTGTGCTTTAGCCCTGATGAAAATCCTGTGATTGTTCTGCGGGAATGGAAACGAGTCATGAAATTGCTCTGTATTATTTGCATTAATATTCTGCTAGTGCAATTGTTGTATAATGTTTAAAAATGTGCATATATTTATGATTGCACAATTTTCAAGTCACATCAGTTTAATTTATGGATGCACTTTATATGTACCACAGTTGTTGTGTATTAAAAGTGTATTTAACTCAGACATGAGTAAAATGTTCCATAAAATGTTCCATAAATGTGTCTAACATTATAAAAAAAATGTGATTAAGACACTCAATACTCAAGAACTTAATAGTCTTAGCGTTTGTCCGCCTAAATAAATAGTGGCTTATAAACTGACAGCCAGGTTGTCTTTTTCTTCTTATTAAAGAATTGTTACAGTAAACCGGACTTAATGGTCGAGTAAATTTTTATTTAACTCATGGTCAAATAGCAACTTTAGAAAGTAGTCACTTTGTTGCCCAAAGTTTTTCATTGAATGTGTACTGTTGAAACAAGACAGCCTTCTGTTCACAAGACAGCCTTCTTTCGGCCTTCCTGGGGGAGGAGTGAATGATTCTCAGAAATGAACACAAAGGGCCTGCTGTTGGAGGAGATGTGACATTTCCCGGGCAGGAAAGCCAAACAGAGTGTAAGCGCAAACAGTAAAGCCATCTTTGAAGGGCAAATGCTGGACACACATGAAAGGGGCTGCTCTTTTATTCTTGCAGACAGACTAGCATTAGGGATGGAGAGGAGATAACAGTTACCAAACAGGTGTGTGTAGTCCCAGAGTGTAGGCTAAGGAGCTTCACATACCAGGAAAAGTATTCTGCTGTCCAGGGAGTTGGCACAATATTGCTTTCCGGGCTAGCTATATGCCAAACAATACATAAATCAGCATATAAAGGATGGGCAACACAATATCCCCCCTCTGAAGCCAGGGTATCCATAATATATAAGGTGAAGTGCTGGAAAGGGAATTATTTTTTAAATTAAATGGCCATGAAGTTACTCGTTGGCAAATGGAATGAATCCCAAGACAGGCATGTATTGTTAATCAAATAAATTCGTGTTGCAACGGGGACAAAAATAGGGAAACAGGAGTACACAAGAAGATAAAAACAAATCATGTATATTGTTTTCATTCAAATAAACCAAAGTTGTAGGGTACAATACAAAAGCAAAATCCCTATGCCCCATCATGACTGTCGACCAAGGAGTAACCTCCCAGGAAGATCTCCATCACTGGATCAGCCTCTTATGCATTGTTCAGCATCTTCAGCATGCCGTATCTCTTCATTAGGACCACTCCATTATAGTCTATGATGGTGTGTCCATTTAGCCTGGAAGTGGACTTGAGATTACTTTGATTGCAAGGTAGCTGTCCACCCAAGCCTCCTTGGACCCTTGGACATGCTCCATGCCTGAGTTTGTTGCTCCAAAGTGGGCCTGAGTAGTACTTTACAACTTTATAAAAGTTTACCGATGTTTGCAATGTTTGACCGCAGGCACAGTCCATTACAGGGATTTGTTACATTAAATGAAAGAGCAGTGATTTTTTGTTCCTTTAAAAATTCATAGTTCAGGAATCCTTCTATGGATTTTTGTGATTGAGATGTCATTTGGAAGATCATATTCAACCTATGTTTATACACTGGCATCAGATGTTTATTGTTTCTAATTTTGTTCCTATTTGACTGTATTTGGTACTTCTTAATGCTTTGCACTTGTTCTTTTGATGAAGCCTGCCTGCTCAGAGCCACAGCTACCCAGGATTGAACTCAGGTTTTTCAACCAAATCAGACTTGACACACTACAGGTGGTGAGTTTAATACAAGGTGAGATCCCACAACGACACCATATAGTAACCCACTTTTCTCACATAGACTTACTACTGTTTCATTGTGGTAGTAGTAACTTAAACCAGTAAAGTTGGCTCAACCCCCATTTCCTGGGTTGGGGACATATAACTCCACACTTCTGAGTAACTTAACACTCACATTTTGTGAATAGTCAAAAGTAGTAAAGGTACTCCAAAGTGCAAAAGTGAATTACAATTATAAACCACTCACAAGTGTAAGTTACCTTTTGTATTGGCCTGTTAGTTGAGGTTTAAGACAGGACAGCGATATAGACACAAGAAGGGAAGTAGAGATTGATGGATCCAACTCAGAGGGCTGGCATGATGGAAAGAGAGAAAGAGTGTAAACCAGATTTGCCCCATACAAGCAACATAGCAAACAGGCCCAGGACAAGTGCTCTGTCACTAAAAGGCATAGGTAATTGGTATAATTCTAATTGGCCAAAACAACCTACCTTTAAGTCCCAGTATATGGTAGGACATGTAAGTTTAGAAACCCCAGTAGACTTAATGCACTTAAGGGTGTACTGCTGTAGTGTCTGATGTCATTTTAAAGCCAGACCTGGTCAGCAGGCTACTTTTCAAAAACTGCATCTAAATTCGAATTTTGGAATTAAAAGTACTTCAAAAGTCCAAAACTATCTTTTTATCATTTATTAGTTCCCCTTAAGGTCTGCCCTAGGTGCCCTAAGGGCCCTAATGGCACCTAGGGCAGACCTTAAGGGAGCAATATGAAAGATGTTTATATTCCCTGGTAGGGAAAAACAGCCAATGTTGTTTTTCCCTATTGTAGTGCTGCTGGACCCTCAGACTAACATGGGAAGGCTTTATTAAATGTAATAAAGTCTATCTTTTAATTGGAGCCAGCAAGCAGTATCATACAAACTATCAAAATATTGGTTAGAATTAATCCCACAACTTTCCAAGGTTGGATTTCTTATACCTATAAACGAAAGTAGTTTTAGGACTTACTATCCTGAAATTACCTAAAACATCCCTATAGCAGCCTCTTCTGATTGGCCAGCCTTTGGCAGCCTGAGCCAAGCTGCTACCTGAGTAGATCTGGAGAGGCCTCGGGTTGAAACAATACAGCCATTTGGTAGCAGGAGATTTGCTTCCTGGAGAAGCCAGAGAGGAGAAGGGGGCTGGGGAGATAAGCTGGGCTTCAAAGACCGAAGAACAGATGTCCCAGGACCCAGGCTGGACCCCAATACTTTGATCCCCAGCCAGGTGAGAGCGCCCTCTTAATTTAGGGGCAGATTAGGATTGCGGTTATTCCGCATCCTCCGGGCCGGCAGAAGGCACCGCCGGCCAGGAGGATGCGGAAAAACCGCAGCGGACCCACAGAAGACCCACCGCCACATTAGGATGGCTGGTGGGTCCTGGTTTCCATCCACAGCTTTTCCGCTGCGGTTGGCTTACAACCGCGGCGGAAAAGTTCTAATATGGTGACGGTGTCTCTCAGACACCGTCAGCCATATTAGGATGGGCTGTCAAAAATGCTTTTCCGCGGCGGGTTTTCCGCCGTGGAAAAGCATGTGTAACTTCACTGCGGGGGCCCCCTGGGTGAAGGGGGGTTGGGGGTGCACATGGGGGGTACCTATGGTACCCCCCTGCATTTGTATGCAGAATTCCGCAGAATTCGTGCAGTGCCTGCCGCTTTCTGCATACAAATACAAAGTATGCATTTTTACCATTGCGGCGGATGCAGCTAGAAGCTGCACCCGCTGCAATGGTAAAAATAGAGGATGTGACCGCCAGGGTGGCGGTCACATCCTAATTGCACAGGAGGGAACTCCGCAGGCCATGCGGAGGTTCCCTCCTACACTATGGTGGCGGACGGACTCAGGTCCGTCCGCCATCATAATCGGCCCCTAAATTAGGACAGGGGCTGAAACAGAAGTTTAGTCAGATCGTAGCTTTTTGAGAACAGTGCATTCTGGGTCAAAAATATGCCACACTTCACAGGAAGAGGTCATAGAAGAGAGACGTAACTTCACCCCTATGGGTTGGGGTGTTCCCCGCTCTCTTGCCAGCCCAGAATGGAGGATAAATATGGGAGATATGCATGAGAATCTCAGAACATTGACTGGAACAGAAGAAGAAGGACTGACCAGCTGGACCGTTGGACCCCACCACAGAAGGTTAGCACTCAAAATGACTGTACCTGCTGCGCTCTTGAGGCTCCACAAACAAAGGGCTGTGCCTGACTCAAATGAAAAAGTAGTGGACTCCCTGATCAGCAACAGGTAAAACAGAGCTGGATGAAGTCACCTGCAAGGCCAAATAGAGGATCACCTCAGCTGACAAGTTGCAACAGGATTCTTCCTGGACTGTGCAAGTGCATTGTGGGAAATTGAGTCCAAGCCACCAAGAGACAATCCAGTCGCTTGGCTGGTGCTACTCTCCCCAAAGGAACCAACAAGGAACCAGATCTGAAAGTTTGGGAACTTTCTACAACATTTCGCTGAAAGGATCTAGAAGAAGACCGGCTCAACATCTAGAGTCAAGCCGCTGTTGTTGACCCGTGAACTAGCCTGACTGCGCGGGTTTGTCCCACTGAAAACTCCAGAGAGCCTCATTGTTGATGCCGAGGACAAAGACTTCCAGAGGCGCACCGAGGCATTGTGCAGATGCAGGCTGCTGTTGTTGTTTCAAGCTCCAGATCCTAGGACCCCGAGGATGCGACGTCAAGAAACAGACTAAGTCTGAGGTAAACATTTGACCAGGATCTAACACTCAGTCTAACCGACCTGCGCGTCATTGTGATTTCCTAAAAGTTTGACTTTGTCCCAAGCCAGAGTGACCAGATAGCGGCAAGAGGTACTTTACGCTTTTTGGCACTAGAGTGCACAATTTTGATTCTATCTTTATAACTTCATATCTCCAGTTCTCTACATTGGATGTTTGTTGTTTTGGTATCAATTAAAGATAGAAGTATTATTGGGGGGATAAATTGGTGTTGGATTTTTATTGTGTTGTATCGTTTACTTATTTACTGTTTTGATGATATTAAATATTTTACACATATCTGTCTATTAAGTTAATGCTGGCTGCTTTTGACAAGCTATGAAGAGTATAGCTAAAAAAGGATAATTTATTGAAACTTTACAGAAACTCATTAGTGATTGTGGTATTATTACTAGTTAAAGGTGAATACTCTCACCTACTAATAATCCACTTTCATACAATTCTCAGATTTAAAATTTGCCCTATTAACATCTCTGACCACCTCCTTATATTAGCTTCTATTGAGCTGTGGTTCATTTTGTTGATCCTTTTCTGTATTTTGATACAAGATTTTTCACAACCAGCGACCTAGAATTTATTTTTAAGATGAGCAGTATTCCCATGTAAAAGCTCATGAAAATTGAGATGCGTAACGTATAGGTGCCACAGATAAAGCTAGTGAATGTTGTCCTGCCTAGTGCTAAAGTAAAGTATTGCAAATTGAACAATAAGATCATAAAGCTGTTAGACAATCATCTAAAAGTGCACCAATAAAAATTATGCATTCCCACACTTTAAATGATGTAGAAAAACCTATAACTTCTGATAAAATTCAGATGGCGCAAAACACATTTTAGGACGGTTGCTGATAGTTCCTCATGGCACTCAGTCTTATACTGTACACACTGAATTAGGTATTAAGTACATATCCGATTTAGTCGCTGTTAAGCCCCTGTTGTGCTAGGTGAAAGTCTGGTCTAATGAAGAGGCATCTTTAAACCAGGGAGTAAACCAGGATTGCCTTTCACTTAAAAATGCTCTCGAAATTCCATGGCTAAGGTATATAAAGGAAACTCTAGATATTTTTATAAAGTATGACCAACTAAGGAAACAGGATAAAAATCTGGTCAAAGATTTATTTCTTAAAAAAGCCATGGTAGACCGAGAGAGCATGGAATTCAGAAACTCTACTGTGAGAGGATTTGCCTTAGTTAAGTCAGTACAGGGTATGAAGACTTATCTCTCCATTTTAACCAGTGCCCATGACAGATTTTTAATCACCTTTTTAGATCAAATATGCTCCACCATCTATTGGTATCCCATTGAGGTTTTGTTCAGCGTATAGAAGAGAGAGGTCCCTGTGGCTGCGACAATAGGTCTCCACAGGATACCTTACATTTTGTATTTTAATGTAAATATTATACCCTTCCCAGGCGATTGTATCTCAAACCCTACTTAAAAGAAATGGGGTGTAGGCAAGCTCATGTAGCACTTTTACATTTGCAATTAATGTCAAATGATCAAACCCTTTTTATTATCAGTTTTTTAAGAGCACTATTTAAATCAAGAAACTTGTGACAGTACTGATGTTTAGAGGGGTCTCTGTTTGTTTGCACTAATGATCTTAATGAATGTGTAACAGTCTTTATTTTTTGTATGTGCATTTTTTTGGACTCATTTTAATATAATTGTACCAAGGCCAAAGACAACCTTGGATGTTGTATACCTGGACGATATGCTGTTAAAAAAATTTCTGATACTGTTTTTAACTGTGGTGTCTTTTATGGCTGTGATTACTGCCGAATAAAGATTATTATTGAATTGAATATAACTTCTGACAGTAACATTGATGGCGTTTTCCTTATTTTTACAATAGACCTTATACCGTGGAATGGGAAAATAGGGTAGGATGCGAAGTTGCTCGATGGACTGTGAAATGCCTGGGTGTTATTTGTGCCCATTCTTCAGTCACTGTTCCTTTGAATGTATGTTCAAGGAGTCCATGCTAACACCTTTAAGAAACCAATTTAACAACCTCATTCTTCTATGTAATTGCAAAGCAATTCACTTAATGATTCATTTCATATATCTGAGTCAGGTTATCTGAAGGCAACAATAAATTGTTACAGGATATAACCAACCTCAGTGTTAACACATCATAAAGCCTGAAGTACTCACTGGTATATGACTTCAATGACCCTATGCATCAGGCGGGCAACTAGAGCCAAATTCTGGAGGGTTGGAGGGGGGGGGGGGTATGCTGAAAAAGATTTTGGGGGGGCTAATTCTTCCAACCATAGGCAGAGTGGTTCTAAGAAGGGGTGAAAAGACAACAAAAGCCTCATTAACAAGTAAATTGTATTTTAAAGACCTGTGAAGTACTCGGGTGTGGCTGCAATTAGAGTGACGCCAGCCCGCAAAGCTCTATCAGCCCGGACTGACACACATAACGGGGGGGGGGATGAAGCCTGGTGAGCCCAATGGGTGTTGCGTGCCTGCTATGCACTGGCCTCTGCATAAATCTCAGTCCTGGTCCCGCATCACTGAGCACATCTAAGAACCACGGAAAAAGCTGTGTTCTTTAGCCACTGACGTTGCTCAGACATTTAGTCCGGCCCTGATTTTCACTCCAAACTGAAAATCTCAGCCAGGTAGTAGGGTCTCAGTTTTTATCAGTTCTCTGGGACCATGTGTCAGCAGTGATCTCGGCACCCCAAAAAAAGAGATCTACCTTTCCCCTCATCCAGTCCTGCTACTTTCTTTGCAATGTGTTAAGTGAAGAATCGCATTTATAAGTGGGGAATAAAACTACATATAGAATGCGCCGCCATTGTTAAGGTCACATACATTACAGAATAAAACGGATTATAAATTAAGGAACTCAAGATGCAGACAGTGGACAACTTTGAATTAACATTGCACCTTTTCAGCAGCAATTTGCAAAGTAACATAAATTCATGTTCAATTTTCACACAACACAATCCTTGATTTTCTGTTAGGTTTTATAAATAGCTGCCATGAGACTCTGTATAACAGGTAAACAAATATTATTGAGAGCCAAGATACCCGTGAACGTGCGCTTTAAAATTAGATGTTATGTTATGTGTTATGGTATAAGTGACACTTTCATTCACTATTGTCTCATTAGCGAAGAGCAATTTTCCTCCTGGGACTTGTGTCCTCATACTTTCAACTTTCAACGGGAAGTTCAAACCTATATTTTACAACTTGATAAGTGTTCTTATCTTAAACATGCAGGACATATTAGGGAATGCACAGAATGTAGGGTCTCTTAACAGCACAGCCTATGCACAATTTTTGGAGTTATTGTCAGAAAATGTAAATACTTTCTTTTTCTTTCAAGCTTACCTTTTAAGGACGCTGGTAGCACTGTCCTGACATGAACCTTTACTGTCTGACTCACCAACCTTTTCCAAATGTACAGACCTCCTGAAGGGCTGCTTGACACTGAGTCCATGGCACGGTGTCTATTGCAGCACCAGGAAACAGTGAGGATCGGTACAGGGATAGTGTTATAGCCTGCCCCAGGCTGCATACAGACCGACCGCAACCCACACCCATGTTGATAATTAGCTTTATTGAGTTTTAAAACAATGAACCGATGATGCATAGTACAGCAGAGAACATTGTAGCCCACATCTATCACCCAAGTTGAGCTAAGCATCCTTCTCCTGGGCAAAAGCTGCAGCAGTTCCAAAGCAAAACCTAATCTAAACATCAGTAATCTACTAGTAGATGGATCACATCTTATAGTGGTCAGGGCCTAGATGTCCAGCTAACAGGGCGCTAAGTCCAGTATTCAATTCAATTCAATAATAACTTTATTCGGTAGTTTTAAGAAAAACACCATAAAAGTTCACAATGAGTAAAATACAAGTATTACAAAATATAAAATCATTAAAAAATACGTTTGTTAAAAAGTAATTAAAACGAGCAGCAACATCTCAGTTTATGTAAGCTTTTCAGTTTTAAATTAACCTACTGTTTTCCTGTTAGCTAGCTTTCTTTCAGTTGTGCAAAGCAACGGTATAGTTTATGCTCAGAGATTTGTACGATGACGTATACAAAACTTGAGAAAAAGTGCAATCGCTTTGGCATAATTTACGTTTTCAAGGTACTGAAGTGCCAGGTATGCAGGACGACACTGTCGTAGGCCCCAGAATTTCAGGATGGGCAATATCCAACGTTTACGGGGTTCAGTAAAAAACTTACAAAATAACAGTGTGTGGATAGTTGTTTGTGGGGACTGCAGATCACAGGGGCACATAGAAAATGTAGATGACCAGACATTTTGCTTTGGAAATGCAACCATTAAATGAAAGAGATCAAATCTGAAACGGGTGAGCAGCATTTTTTCATATTGTGTTAGTTTGAAGTTCAAATAGGGTTCTGCATTAAACACAGTCTGCGCTAGTAATGAGTGTTGGACAGATGGTTTGTGGATCTCCGATAGTAATCGTACCTGACCCAGATAAAGAAGACATTCCCTTTTTAAGTTCTTTTTGGGGATTTCTTTTATCAATAGTGGATGATCAAAATACTTCCTGTAACCTAAATCTGTTAGTAGCGCTTTGACGTAGGACAGCCATTTGATTTTCTTATATTGATCCAGTTTTAGGATGTCTTGGATGATCGCCCTAGTCAATTGACACTGTTCAGTAACCCATATTCTACGCCACAGCATTATTGGCTGTAGTTTTATAATGTCAGTGACGTAGTCAATGCCAAGCTCTGTGTGGCAGGCAAAAGTCGAACAACTTTTTGGTACCGCCAACAGATATCTCAAAAAAGAGTTCTCGATTTTTTGTATTGAGTCCACATTTGCAAAACCCCATATCCCCGCCCCGTATGTTGCCGTACTTAGGCATTTTGAGTTATAAATTTGTAACAGTTCTTTGGGTGGTCGCTGCCCCAGTCTTTGTGAGAAGCTTTTTAGAGATGATGTCTCTCGAAGAAATGACAGTTTCCTTGCGATGACAGCTGGATTCCAGTTGAATTTTTCATCAATAACAATCCCTAAGTAGGGATAGGTTGTAGTCCTATCCACATGTTCACCCTGTACATACAGTTTCCTATTTTTTGCGTTTCTTTTCTCCCCTGCATGCATTGTGTAAGTTTTTTTTACGTTTATCTTCAGATTCAGGCTTGCCATGAAGATGGAGTATCTATTCAAAGCCTGTTGTAGTTCAATTGGCGTTCTTGCTAAAATGACAGCATCGTCGGCATATAGGAGCGCTGGTATCTGCCGACGTGCTATCAAAGGAAGATCTTTGCTGCCTTGGAGCATGGCAGCCTCCAAGCCATTCGTATAAAGGGTGAATAGAAAGGGGGCCAGTACACACCCCTGCCTGACCCCCTTTTCCACCCTAAAGGTGTCCGTGAGCTCGCCTCTCACCCCGAATCTTACCCTGCCTGTAGTACCTGTGTACAATTCTCGAAGAAAGTCCACTATTGGAGTAGGAGCTCCCATCTTCAAGATGATGCTCCACAGCGTTGAATGTGCCACGCAATCAAACGCTGCGGAGAGATCTACATATACCATGTGAAGGGTAGAGCCTTTAGCTTCCACATATTTGCCCGCCAATAAAGACAGATTTAGGGCCTGGTCAACGGTTCCTAGCCCCTCCCGGAAACCATATTGTAGGTCTGAAATGATTCTATGGTCAGTGGCCCATTCCTGGAGACGCTCAAGGAGTATTCTTCCTGCCATCTTTCCTAGCGAGTCCAGGAGGGAGATCGGTCTGTAGCATGATGGACTGTTTCGATCTCCTTTTTTGAATATTGGTACCAACGTCGATGTTCTCCAAGAATCTAGAAGGCCCACTTCAGTAGTGGCATTGAGGACGTTGGTTAATAGGGGAGTCCATAAATCTGGGAGGTGTTTGAAAATATCGACGGGAACGCCGTCCGGTCCAGGGGCTTTGGCTGTTTTTGAGAATTTTAAAGCTTTTTGAACCTCTTCATGAGAGAGCTGAAGATTTATTGGGTAAGTGATGTGTAACGTAGGTTCAAGTTGGTCTATGTCTTCTATCTGGTCTTTAGAGAAGACTTTTGTAAAGTGTCTCACCCATTCTTGTTCGCTTATTGCGACATCAATAGAGGGGGAATTGTCTTTATCTGTTAGAAATGGGGAACGGACTACTTGCCAGAACGTAGTACTGTGTTTTAGTTCTGAGCTTTGGGTAAGGCGGGACCATAGTTCGGCTTTTAATTCTTTTTTCCAATTATTTAGGGCAACCGTGTACTCCTTTCTAAGTCTACTAATTTTGGCTTTGTCCCTATGGTCACTATTCAGGGCTTCCTTTAAAGATGAGGATGCTTTTGTGCATGCTGTGTTGAACCAGCCTTTCTTTGTGTTAGGGTTTAGTTTGTACGTCCTGGTTAGTTCCTTTTGTATACTTTTTAGGATTACCAGGAAGCTCTTTATGACTTCCCTTGGTTGTGTAGTGGGGTCCAGGCAGTTTATAATGTCAACTTGATTGTGTGTGACTATTTTTCTGGTTGTTGTTTCCTTATCAATACTACCCCACTTCAGTGTATAGCCGTTCAAGGAGCCTAATGCTAGCTCACGTTGGTTTAAGGCGGTCATGGTATCATATGATTTATTTATTTTTATTTCAGCAAGACCCATAGCTATTGGAAAATGGTCACTCAAAGGATTTTTAAGGACCTCAAATTCTTCTATGGCACGTCCTGCGGATGTTGTGATTAGTATAAAGTCTATAAGGCTTGTTAGACCTCTTCCATTAAATGTGGGCTGGAAAGAGACAGGTGGAGTTTTTATTTCGTTAGCGAAGCTGAGATCTAATTCAGCCATGAGTTCAGTCATTATTTCCCCCACATTAGAGTGCGTGAAATGCGTGAGATTTACGTCAGCCTCATCACTGATCCCACATTTATTGTTATTGCTGTTAGTACATAGGTGAAGATTGAAATCTCCTCCCCAGATTACCGTGAATGTCTGTTTAATATATTTTGTACGTTGTTCTTGTAGAATTGCCGAAATCTCTGGGAGAAGAGAAATCATATCTACCTCAGCTAGATTATTATAGAAATTGACAATTAGATAAAGTCTTTGTTTAGTGACCTTTATTACTATGATCTGAAAGTTCACATCGAGTCTTAGGGGGAGTACCTCATCCACAGGAAGGGTGTTTGTAATATAGGTAACCAAGCCTCCACTGTTTCTGCCAGAGATTGATTTCTTTGCAGGTGTCCAATAAGTTTTAAAGCCCACCATGTGTATTGGGGTTATAGCCCAAGTTTCCTGAAGGCAGATACAACCGCTCAAATTGATCTGTCTCAGGAAATCAGGGTTTGCCTTTTTTGCGGAAAGGCCTGCAATATTCCAAAATATGAAATGGATCTGCACGGTATTTGATGTGGGGTCAGCAGCATTGCTTATATCAGGTGTCGGATCTACAGCCTCCTGGGTAGCGGAGGCCGGTCGCTCCGTTACCAAAGCATCTATCTTATGATGTTTTGTTATTGGACAGTTAGCTATATCAGGAGTTAAAGTAGACTGGGTTGGCTTTTTTTCAGGGATAATACATGTTATAGATGGTAGAGTCATCTCTGTATTAGAGGGTTGTGAGAGGTCTCTGTTCAAGTGCAAGTCGGGGAGTCAGTCGTTAATATCTAACCCAGAAAGAGCATTAAACCTGTTGTAGGTCGGAATATTATAAGGAGTGGCTAGCGGTAAGGCCGCCTGCCTCCATCGGTTGTCTCCATTCTCTCGATAAGAGATTTCAGAGAGATAGGGATGAATAGCAGGAGGTATGAGTGTTTGACTCTGGTGCCACTGTACCGATCCTGTTGGATAAAGAAATTTAGGATTCTGGAATGGAGTGGAAAGAAAAGAATCGGAAGGAAAGGGGTCTTTTGGAAACGCATTCATAGGGTTAGGCAAGATGTTATTGTTTGTATTTAGAAACAGTGAGGATCGGTACAGGGATAGTGTTATAGCCTGCCCCAGGCTGCATACAGACCGACCGCAACCCACACCCATGTTGATAATTAACTTTATTGAGTTTTAAAACAATGAACCGATGATGCATAGTACAGCAGAGAACATTGTAGCCCACATCTATCACCCAAGTTGACCTAAGCATCCTTCTCCTGGGCAAAAGCTGCAGCAGTTCCAAAGCAAAACCTAATCTAAACATCAGTAATCTACTAGTAGATGGATCACATCTTATAGTGGTCAGGGCCTAGATGTCCAGCTAACAGGGCGCTAAGTCCAGTATTAATTGTAATACTTCATACACCAAATATAGTTCTTAACTCGTGAGATGCACTCAGGTCAGGTATCTCCAACAAGTAGCTCAGGAGCTACTGGTAGCTCCTCAGCTGCTACTAATGTCCTTTAGGATATTGGCTGCGCTTAACTTCAATCACAAAATGCAGGAAGGAGTTAGTGCTGCATACCTCTGAGTTTTAAGAGTGGCAGTCAGACAAAAAGCACACCTGTAAAGCACCCTACCCCCCAACAACGGCACAGAGCATGATTGGCCTTACTGGTCCTGTAACATAACTGATCTCTATGGGACAAAGATGCAAGGTGGTAGGTTATACAGCAGCCCCATGCTATTAGTCACACCGTGTATGTGAGCACCTGGAGAGGAAAGAAGGCTGCCATTGGCAGCTGAAACTGTTTGAGTGCAGCACTGTAGGTGCTGTGGTGTGCGAGATGTGTGAGGAAGTATCCGGTGTGAAGAAGAAATGGGGCTGGAGTGGGAGTGGAGAGATTTAAGGGCCTAACTGGAGGGTTCAATGCGAGATATGTCCATGAGATAGTGGGAGAAAGAGAGAGAGAGAGAGAGGGAGAGAGAGAGAGAGAGAGAGAGAGAGAGAGAGAGATAGAGAGAGAGAGAGGGAGAGAGAGAAAAAGAGAGTTTGTCTCCAAAATACTGTTGTGCCAATTTACAAAGACATTTATGAGTATGTGAAATAGTACTTTTCCCGTAATCAATAGCAACTTTGTAAATTGGCCATATGATCTTTAAACTAATCCTAAATTAATGATTTGTGTTCCATTTTTAGCGTTATTTACATCTCACACATATCACAGGCTCTCGTGAAATCGTTTTTCGTAATCATCTCTATTAAAACTATGAGGTAAATTCACAAAGACATTTATGAGGGCAGGAAGTTGTCCTACAGGGGTACTACTTTGAATGTTTATAAAAGCCTTTTTGATTTGGGGCACTAGGTTTTCTGAGTATATGTCATGTTTATTTGAGTATCCAATGTATATTACGTGGTGCACAATGCATGAATTTCAACCCGCACAGTACATTGTTGCTCCTTAAGGGCCAAGATAATACATGTATGAATATCAATTTGCAGCCTGTGTAGTTCTGTATACATTGTGTTAATTTCTTTAATCAATTTTAACGTGTTAGTATATATTATGTGCACTTATCCTTAGAGGATACAGATTTGAAGAACTTGAATTATGATCCAAGGCCCACCTCAATATAATGACTGCTTTGTGCATTTGACTCAGGAGGGAAATGTAAATGTATGGATGGTACCCGTCAATAACAAGGATTTCGCTTACTGAAGTCCTATAAATTAAATCCTTTAATTCAAGCGCTATAACAAAAAAGGCAATGTATAACATGCTGTGAGTGTACAAAAAGCTTCAACGTAAAGCTTTAGTTACCTTGTCCTGTGCATGCTCGGACGATGGATTCTTCTCTACAGGGTACATCAAAGGCACAGCAATACCCTGATCCGGTTTCTGATAAGCCGCAATTAGGTTCTTCATTTTACGAAAAAATCTTTTGCTGACCCCTGGTGCAAACTGCAAAACAACACATCAAACCTATCATTTAGTAACATCTATTCTTGTGACATGTTCAGGTCTTAAAATATGATTACTTTCTTTCAGAAATGCCCATCAGAGCTGCCACGGCGATTGATAAAGTGGCACATTATCTGCCTGTGGAAAAGACTGGAACATTACAAGGCAGAGAGCACTGACGTAGCAACTCAAATGATAGCTTTTATGCCAATTATCAACAACATTTAGTTAATGAAATTGCCAGCCCTCAAAATACCTACAACGCTGCATACTGCAGTTGGCGCCAATATGTCTTGTTCAGCATGTTAAATTGTTAAGACATATTGGCTCACTGTGTACTTTGAGGAGGTTAAGAGCCACATGTTTTGTTAACAGACAGTAGTTGTAATTGCCATTGTTATTCTGGAGTGAGCTGGCGCTTGCCCATATGATAGCATATTCTTGAAAGGGCAGTTCACGTTTATTTCATTTGTTTTGAAGGGAGACACCAGCAGACTGAAAAAGAAACAATGGCAAAGCCAACCTTTTCTGCTCTTAAAGGCTCTTAAAGGCTGCAGTATTGGTTTTGTCAATGCTCTTTTGCATTGGCATTCTGCCAAAATGGCTTCTGGTGCATCAAAACATATACAAACACATGAGTCATAAGTCATGCACACACATGCAAATACATGGATGGCATCTTGAAATGGGCTTTCTATTAGAAACAAGCCATTCCAAGATGACCACTGCTGTGGACACATGCATTGTGGTACATGTGTACTTCGGGCCTCAGGTTAGCACATGAAGTCATTCCAGGATGGTCTCCGATGCATATGTTTGCAAGCGCATTGGTCATAATGCTTGTATGACACATACATTGTGATCCATAAGTGTGTGTGCGTCATAATGAACCAGTGGCTATGTTGCCATTTTTAATTTGCCTTTCCAGCATAGTTATCAGCCATTTTAGAGTAGTAAATTCGGTAAGAAAAAGTAAAAAAGGAATGAGACAGGACTGCAAACAAATGAAGTGAATGTCCAAAAGCACTTTGCAGCTGCCTTGCACTCATAAATATATTACTAGTAATAATATCAATTGTTGGACCTGACATTTCTTGTGCTCTCTCCTTTCAACATGGTAACAATGGCATACACCCAACTGACATTTTTAATTTACTTGTAAGACCCTAGTAAAGCGGTACTACTTGTACCCAGGGCCTGTACATTTAATACTACTAGGGGGCGTGCAGCAGTCATTGTGTCACCCACTCAAGTAGCTCTTTAAACATGTCTTGGGCCTGCTATTGTTGGCTGCATGTGCATTTTTTAACTGCCATTTGGCCTGGCAAGATAAAACTCTTTCCAGGCCCAAAACATTCTTTTGAAACATATGTCACCCCTAGGGTATGCCCTACATAGCCCATATGGCAGTGTAAAGTATATTTAGAAAGATGGACATGTACTTTGAAGTTTTACATGTCCTGTTAGTGAAGACCTCTCAAATTAGTTTTTCACCACTGCAAGGCCTCCCTCTTGCTTATGATAACATTGGGTTAACTTATTATATTTTTATAAATGATAACTTTCAATTGGGAGCAGGTAGGATTATCAAATTCGGTGACTAAACAATTGTCATGTAAAGACCCCTTTAATTGTAAAGTTGGATTTTAAGGCACAATTCTGAAAATACCTCTTTTAGAAAGTTGGCATTTTCTTGTCCTAACCATTTGTTTACCGGATGACCTGACTCGCTGAAGCTGCAGTTGGTCTTTGTATATTGCTCTCAGACAGAGAAACAAAGGGCCATCAGGGCTGGCAGAAAGGGCCATTTCTGAAGGGGAGGAGCTGTCAAGTACCACACTTCCACATCACAAAGTCTCTACCTGAGCACAATCCCTAAGGGTTTGACACTAGTCTATTGTGACCCCAGACAATCTGAGACTGGGATAAGCAGGCAGGAGCTTCCAAGCATCTCTGGGACATTATCCTAGTTCAAAGTGGGCACCCCCAGACCCAACTCTTCAGTACACCTCTGGGCCTGTGGAAGACTCAGGACTGTTGTGCTGCTCTGCCAAAAGAATACAACTCTGCTGCCCTGCTGCCTTAATGAAGGACTAGACCTGCATCTAGATTCAGAACCACTAGAGTAATTCCAAGGGTCAATTGGCTGGCCTCCTGATCAGAACCTCAGGAAAAGAACATGCTCCAACAACGTTGACCCCAGCACCAGGACTCTGCCAGTTTTGAGTCCTCTCCCCCCCAAGTGGTGCCACCCCATTCCTGTACCCTTAGACGTGGGCCTGAAGATGCTCTGCCAGCCCTGCTGTTGTCCTATGAACGGAACTGATGCATTGCCATGGAACTCTTCGCAACTACGCATTTGAACTGCTGCCGCGCACACATTCCAAGTGCAGGACTCCTCATCGCAGTCCGTAGCCTCATTGTAGTCGCCCCTGTGTGATGCATCAAGGTCAGACTGAACCTGTGACTGTGTCCTGGTCGGGCATGACCATATAAACACAGTTGGTGCTTTATGTTTCTAGACACTACTTTTACTCAAAGTTTAAAAATGCAGAACCCCAGTTCTTCTGATTGGACTTTTGTCAATATGTTCTCAAATCATTTATTAAATGTAACTCTATTTTTCAAAATGTGTGTGGGATTTTTCTTGTGTTGTGTTTTCACTTTTGTAATGTTGGAATTGCTGCATAAACACTTTACACATTGGCTCTAAGTTAAGCCTGACTGCTTTGTGCCAAGATACCACAGTGTTAAGCACAGGTTCATTTGGGGTTTGTTTGTGTTTCACCTGGACAGAACTTGAGGTTTGTGCTTGAGTAGAGTTTCATCCCCTTAATCAGTAACCCAATTTCCATAAATATTATTATTATAATATGAATTATAATTATTAATATAAATCATTTAAATGGGGAGCTGGATGGAGGAACAAGTTGGGGGAGAAACTAAGGAAAGATATGTACTCACATGCACTCCAATGGAGTGCTGAAAGACAAATAAATAAGTGTCCCCTCAAGTCAGTAGTGAAATGATACAACATAATAGACAACAAATCCATCCTATCATGAACTAGCAGCTGTCCCAATGCATACTCCAAATATTCTATTCCATTCTGAAAGCACTTATAAATCGCATAGTTATCCGTAGGCCTCTCAACGATAAGAGTGCATCACAGACATTTTACAAAGATCTGTTTTGGAAGAGCCACATTTTCAGTAGTTTACGGATGGAAGTTCTTTTTTAACAGAGCGAATAGAAAGCAGAAGGCTATTTTACAGCTTAGTGGCATTAAATGAAAAGGCTCGCCCTCCCTGTCTAGCTTTCTTAATAGCAGGGACTTTAGTGAGAAAGGCATTAGTGGAGCGCAGCGATCTCGCAGGAGTGTAGAAAGACAGCAGGGGGTGGGTGATCAAAGTTCCATTATCACAGAGAGCCCTATGGGCAAATTCAAAGTGACTTGAACTTCATCCTCTCAGCCACAGGAGGCCACTGGAGAGATCACAGAGCTTGTCGGGAAGGAAGATGTCTCGGAATATGATGCAGCATCTGAGCAGCTGCATACTGAACTATTTGCAGCCTCTTTATTGACGCTTTAGGTGATCCCAGATACAGAGAATTGTCATAGTCCAGGCCGGAAAGAATAAACAACTGGACAACCAGTCTTTAGGAAGTAGGTCGCAGAAGAGGAATAATTTTGCGCAGCAGCTTAAGCATCCTGTAGCAGTCGGCGGCCTATTTATCAGCTTGGGAATCAAATTGAAGAAATACATTCAGCCACATTCCCTAAGCTCTTTATAACCAGTTTGGGAGCTGTAGGAGAACCAAGGCAGCTGGGCCAAGCCAGATTGAAGGGTCGCTTGGAGTTATTGCCCTGGATCATCAGCTCTGTTTTGTTTCCATTAGGTTTAAGTTAGGAGCTCTTCATCAAATTAGCGACCAACTCTAAACATGGATCAAGGGACTGGGAGACTGAACCATAGCTTTTAGAAAGAGAAAAGACCAATGGTGTATCGTCTGCGTGAGATATTATGGAGATCCAAAAAGGGAGGACAATGTCAACAAAGGTCTCATGTAAACATCAAACAGAGTGGGGCTCAATTTAGAGTCCTGAGGTAATCCACATTTGAGGGAGCAAATGATCAATGTGCAGTCATCCTGGAAGGTTTGGAAAGTCTTATCCACCAAGAAGGACCTAAGCCAAGCGAGGGTGGTCCATTGATACCATATTTCTGTAGTCTATCAACTAAAATATGATGGTTGACAGTATTGAAAGCTGAGCTATAATCAAGAAAGATTATTTCTGTAGAGCCTCCCTGATCCAAGAGCTGTTTAGCTTCTTCTACAACTACCAGAAGAGCAGTCTCTGTACCATGACCAGGATGGAACCCAGTCTGTGTGTAATGCAACAGATAATTTTTCTCTAAAAATTCTGAGAGCCTGAGGTTGATATGCCTTTCGAGTATTTTACTAATCCCAGGCAGAAGGCAAATAAGACACAAATGTCTGAGATCGACATGGTCGAGGTTGGGCTTTTCCAAGATGGGTTTGACCATGCCATGTTTCCATTCCACAGGAACAATTCTTGTGGTTAACAAGAGATTCGGTAGTTCAAGCAGGGTGGGAAGAATCCCCACTGCAGCTCTGAAATGAAAACAAGGGAGAGCCGTATCACAAGGAGAGCCAGATTTAATTTTGCTCAAAATATCGACAAAACTGTCTAAGGTCAAAAGCAAGAAAGGCAACCAGTTTCCTGATGTTGGTGTCTGACACATGTTCCATGGAGCCAGCCATGTCAGAAGAAGGAGACACTTGGAACATGTCATAAATGGATTGGATTTGCCTCTGGAAAACGTTTGCAAGGTCGTTGCATCTGGCGGGAGAGGGTTCCAGAGTAGGGCTGTAAGAGGAAGGCTCTATATATATGTGCAGTGATGCATTGGAAGCAATAGGTCTGCAACAGTAAGATGCAGCTGTCTGTAGCTGGGACCTAGGATGATTAACCCCTGCCTTTATCCACAGTGTGGGAAAAAGGGTTGTAATATGCTTATTCAACTTTGAGCTTGTAGTCCTGGTTCATGGACTTTTTTACTGCTTTCCTTTTTCATATGATTGTAGGCAGCCAGAGATTAGATTTATCATTTCCTACAGAAACGGCTACATTTGCTCTTACCACTCAACTATAAATCAGACACTGCAACCTGCCCCCACTCTGCAGTGGGAGCAGCTTGCAGTCCATCGTCCAAGCTGATTTCCTGTATTGTCCAAGAGAGTCTGCATTAAAAGATCATGGTAGAGAGCCTCTAGTAGGAAGAAAATGATCTGAGCATAAGAAGGAACAGCTGATAGCCAAAGCTAAATGAAAGCTCATGAGATCGACGTGATGGTCATTCTCAGTCAGTTCTTTGTAATGGAAGGTCTTTAAATCAAAAGTCACTAGCCACAAATGGGCTATAGCCTTTTGAATTGGATCATTGGAATCCTTTGGTGAAGAACTCATAAAAAGATGATATTTTGATTTAGATTCACTTTTCTACCTGGAGCACAGCACATGCATTACAATTACCTAAAACAGGCCTAGGGTTTCTTTGGACTGTGCCACCATATGACAAATTTGACACATTATTAGCAGTAGCACCACTGAAATCATCCGAGCATGACCTATAGGGAAACATTATAAGTGAAATTGATTTTGGACAGAAAATCCCTGCCTTTTCCGGAGCTAGAGATACTGTTGTCTCAGTTTATCCAGAGGGGCAAATATTCTCCCAATCACATGTCTTTGGAAAATAACATGGGGTCAAAGCATTTATCTCTCTTGGCCACTTCCTTCTGAAGTTTTACCCAGTGATTTTTTCCACTTGTAATTCTGATGGGGATAGTTAATGGCCCCATCAGGATTACCAGGGACATTTAGGGTGAGGCCACTAGTGGAAGTGACTATACATGTAGAGGATCTTTTCTCATTGCATCACTTATAGTTCTGCTGGTGAGCTTTCTCTCAATTGGCTGCACCTGTTGCATAAAAGCACCTTGAGAAAAACACATTGAACATTTGTCATCACATAGAGAAATTCAGAACACTAATTGATAGGATACAAACTTCTTAATTGCGGAGGATGAGATATATACACAACCCTCTGCCCTGTGTTATCAGTATGGAGGACGTGACGCCTTGTCTCCCACTGAAGGGAGGACACCTCTGTGGTGCTTCAAGTAGATTGTTTTCCTTTTTTATCTTCAGGTTACCCCAATCTGCCCTCAAGGGAGATGTTGGGGGGGGAGGGAAGTTGGGAAGACCTGCTAGACTCCAAAGGTCATTTATTTATAAAAAGAAATGGGGTGTTGGTCGGCCTACCCAGGCATTGAGCTGTACCCCCACCAATCAAGACCCTAACCATCTTTCTGCCTCCCCGTGAGA
Source organism: Lissotriton vulgaris (assembly GCF_964263255.1). NCBI lineage: Eukaryota > Metazoa > Chordata > Amphibia > Caudata > Salamandridae > Lissotriton > Lissotriton vulgaris. Next base: position 199,501,285 of record NC_141691.1, read on the forward strand.
GGTTGAAGAGGGGTGCAGGTTGGCAGGTCAAAGCATTTGGCCATATCCCTAACCTAGTTTAATGTTTGAAAGCCAACCTAGTAGAATCTATGCACGTCAACCCACTCGACACTCCCCTGAGTGTCTAGTTTTCAGAAATGTACGCAGTTAACAGTATTCCCTGGGTCCTAGTTGATCCCGTATCAAAATAGTGCAACAACACACATTGTTAGAATGGGTCCATGTCAATGGCCACATTTTAATATTTATATTTTGCGTTTTGGGGCCTTTACTTTTTTGCGGGAGCTATGGCCTGCAACACAAGTCAGATCAGCTTGTATTAGAAGAAGATGGGAATAGTGGGTGGTAGTAATTTTGTGGATCCCCACAAATTCCAGGACTTTTACTCCCAGAGATAATAGGGAAATCCATAATTTTAGCCACATTTTGATATTTGCAGGACATTCTTGGTAAAAAAAACATAGAGGGATCCATGTCACACCACACTGGCCTCTGCAGACAAGTCTGTGTTTATACAGTATCTCTTAGTGAACGCCATGCCAGGGCCCTAATACTGGATCAATTTTAACAGGAAAATACATATGTGTCCTTGTTGAATCTTGAGGTCTTTCCTGTTGCAGGCAATAGGCCCAACCACATCCACCCTGGCCTCTCCTCTATGTCGAGATTTCAGAAATATCTGGGTTTGTTAGGTTTCCCCGTGTGCTTGCTGAGCCAAGCTCCAAATTCCAGGTCAATTTCAACAGGAAAATAATGGTGTTGCTTCCTGCATTTTGGAGCCTTTGCTGTTGTGGGTGAAATGTCCAATCACACAAGTGGGATACCATATTTTTCAGGAGAAATTTGTAATATTGAGTGGTAGTTATTTTGAGGATTATCACAGATTCTGGGATATTCCCTCAGAGATATGTGAGGAAAATCCATAGTTTTAGCTAAAGTTTGACATTTGCAGGGCATTCTGGGTAAGAAAACATAGAGGGGTCTATACAAGTCTCACCACCCTTGACTCCCCTGGGTCCCATGTCTTCAGAAAGGTCTGGTTTTGCAAGGTTTCTGTTGGTGCTGGCCGAGCCAAGGCCCAAATACTGGAGCAGGAAAATCTGTATATGTCCTTTGCATTTTGGGGCATTTCCTGTCGCAGTCAAAAGGCCTAGCCCGAATGTAGTACGATATTTATCTAAAAAAGTGTTGCCACATTGTGTGTGGGAATTTTGTGAATCACCACTGATTCTGAGACTTTCCATCACAGAAATATGAGGAAAGACTGTGATTTTAGTCAAATGTTGATATTTACATGTCATTTTCTGTGAGAAACTTAGTGAGAGTCATGCAAGTTTTGCCACCCTGGCTTCCATCAGTGTCTTGTTTTCAGGAAGGTCTAAGTTTGGTGCTTTTCCCTGGGTGCCAAATGCAAAAACAACAGTTGATGGACAGAATGCCGGCCAAGCAATATAGCATTGGCAAACTGCAGCTACCTATACCTCCAGAGTGGGTCAATTTGAACAAGAACAATTTGATATTCCCTTGTTGATTTGTGGGACAATGGACTCAGGTACACAAGTGTAGTACTATTTTTATGAGGAGAACTGTGAAAATACAAAATAATAGTAGTTTTATCATCATCAATTGGTTTTCTCTCCATTTTTCGATGGCAAAAGTAAGAGAGTGCGCAAGATAGAACACATTAGGCTCCACCTCCTTGCATTTTTCAGTATGCCCCCTGAATCACATGATACTGTGGGAAATCTTCATTTCAGAGCTGTACAAGTAACTACTATTCTTAATCTCATTATCTTCGGCTCATTAAAATAATGCATAGATTTCCCTTATACACATTTTTCAATTTTGAGATTTTACCATGTCAATTGATGCATCGTATGCAAAGAAGAATCATTAGAAGTACAGCTCATTTTTTATCTCTTGATTATACTTATTTTTGGACAACCAACAATATATATCCCTGCAACCAGACAATTGTGATGAGCGTAGTAGTATATTACATTTATAAATCAGCTATGAGGGCAAAGAATTACACATGAGAACCTGCAAATTGTAGTATTTTTAGTAGTACTACAATACTGCTAATAATATACTACAAAATGCTAGCCGCATACCTACATACAGAGGTCAATGCTCTGTCACACCTATCTCTTGCGCGTGGAGATCTCCGACCGACTGCTGAGATCCCCCACATGTAAGTATACATTTTAGTAGTATGTGTAGGATGATTGAGGGGAGTGGCTGGAAAAAGGTGAATACTTACTACAAAAGGGAAGATTGTAAGGGGGTAGTAAGGAAGGGATACAGAGGGGCTTGAGAGGAGTTTAGGAAGTGACATACACCCCGCCACAAAAGAGTAAGCCCCTTTCTATTTACAAGCTACCCTTCTATTGTTACTGTAGCCAAAAGACCCCACAACAGTCAAATGCACTCCAGCATAGAGCTGGACTAAGTCCAGCAGCACAGTCAATAGAAAACAATGGTGGTAGGAACTTAAAATAAAACCTAAAAGGACCTAAAAATAAATTAAATTATTTAACCTATTAAAAAATATAATGGCATTTTATTTCATGTAAAAAGAATTTAAAAATAAAATGTAATTATAATTTATTTTGAAATATTTTATTTACCCATATAATAACATAACACCAGTTAATCTCAAATTTAAATGTAATAAAAATAGTTAAATTATTGTTAATCACTTTTAATATGTTTACATCCACAGTTAACATTTATATCTAGCACAAAAGTATATATAATTATAAAACTTAAATAAACTTGTAAAGTTTTCCCCACACTTTACTACAGGGAAATATCCCCTTCAGTGGTGGAGAACTCTGTCTACATGTTACAGTTAGTAACTTTATATTCTTGCATTAGGCTCCACCCCCTAAATTCAGAGCTTGGGCACACGTAAATGTCCCCTTGCTAAAGTCCGAATTTTGACTCAGGAAAAAATAGTAAAAATTGCACTAAGTGTGACAAACAAGCATTTGCAATGCATTAGGTATCGCATTCACACGAGTTTGAGCTATTGGCATTGTATAAGACAATGCCTTTTATTTATATTTTGGGTTTTAAAACATAAATCAAAGGGATTGTAATTTACATTACTAATGGCTTAAACTCTTGCACATGCAAGACATATTGCATAGCAATAAAGGGCCTTCTATTCCTCTTGTTATATTGAAAATATCAGAGGAAGAGACAGTCCTGTGACGTCTTCAAAGTAGTGATAAACAGTGCAGTGAAGAAGATGTGTAACTGTTGTAAATTACACAGACACAAAGAGTGAAGTGAGAGTTACATATGATCCAAGCTATAAACACTAACAAAGCGCTCCAACACATTTTGCCTTGTGATTAAACTGTCGCGGTTCAGGATAAAGAGCGGGAAGGGGGATTATTTCCTGCCCTCTCTGTGCAGTGTGGCATTGTGTAATGTCATTGCGATCTTTGGCCTAATAAAATCACTCGAGCTGTAGTAGGGCCCTAGCTTCACCACCTGGTGCAGGGCCTGCTGTGCTTTATGGCAGGTACGGAAGGAGGTAGGAATCATCTCAGCTGCAGCTTCGGCCTCGTAAAGTGCCCATGCTACTACTAATGAGTGACAGGCACTGAGGTGGTGGTATTGGTGGTGGTGGGATTGTATTGGTGGTGGTATTGGTGATGGTGGTATTGGTGGTGAGGTATTGGTGGTGGTGGTGGTGGTGGAGGTATTGGTGATGGTATTGGTATTGGTGGTGGTATTGGTGGTGCCATTGGTGGTGGTGGCATTGATGGTGATATTGGTGATGGTGGTATTGGTGGTGGTGGTATTGGAGGTGGTGGTGTTATAGGTGGTGGTGGTATTGGTGCTGGTACTGATGGTGATGGTATCGGTAGTGGTGGAATTGGTGGTGGTAGTGGTGGTGGTGGTATTGGTGGTGGTTGTATTAGTGGTGGTATTGGTGGTGGTGGTATTGGTATTAGTGGTGGTGGTATTGGTGGTGATATTTGTATTGAAGTGGTATTGGTGGTGGTGGTATTGGACTGGTGGTGGTGGTAGTATTGGTGGTGGTGGTATTGGCAGTGGTATTGGTGGTGGTATCGATGGTGTTGGTATTGGTGGAGGTATTGGTGGTAGTGGTGGTGTTGGTATTGGGGTGGTGGTATTGGTGGTGGTGGTGGTATTGGTGGTGGTGTTGATGGTGGTATTGGTGGTATTAGTGGCTGTGGTGGTAATGATGGTGGTATTGTTGGTGTTGGTGGTATTGGTGGTTGTGGTATTGGTGGTAGTGGGTGTGGTATTGGTGGTGGTATTGGTGGTAGTGGTGGTGGTGGTATCGATATTGGTGGTAGTGGTATTGGTTGTGGTGGTATTGGGAGTGGTGTTGGTATTGATGGTGTTGCTGGTGGTTTTGGTGGTGGTGGTATTGGTAAGTATTGGTGGTGGTGGTATTGGTGGTGGTGATGGTAGTATTGGTGGTGGTTGTATTGGTGGTGGTTGGGTGGTATTGGTGGTGGTGGTGGGGTGGGTATTGGGGTGTTGGTGGTATTGGTGGTGGTGGTATTGGTAGTATTGGTGGTGGTGGTATTGATAGTACTGGTAGTGGTGTATTGGTATTGGTGGTGGCGGTGGTATTGGTGGTGGTGGTGGTATTGGTGGTGGTGGTATTGGTGAGGGTATTGGTGGTGGTGGTATTGGTGGTGGTGGTACTGGTGGTGGTATCGGTGGTGGTGGTATTGGTGGTGGTGGTATTGGTGGTGGTGTTGGCGGTGGTGGTTTTGGTGGTGGTAAAGTTGGAGATGGTGGTATTGGTGGTGGGGGTATTGGTATTGGTGTTGGTGTTATTGGTGGTGGTGGTATTGGTGGTAGTGGTATTGGTATTGGTGGTGCTAGTATTGGTGGTGGTGGTATTATTAATGGGGATATTGTCGGTGGTAGTATTGGTAGTGGTATTCGTGGTAATGGTATTGGTTTTGGTAGTATTGGACTGGTGGTGGTGGTATTGGTGGTGGTGCTGGTATTGGCGGTTGTATTGGTGGTGGTGGTGGTGGTATTGGCAGTGGTGTTGGTGGTATTGGTGGTGGTGACATTGGTGGTGGTTTGATGGTGTTGGTATTGGTGGTTGTATTGGTGGTGGTGGTATTGGTGGTGGTATTTGTGGTAGTGTTGGTGGTATTGTTGGTGGTGGTATTAGTGATGGTGGTGGTATTCATGGTGATATTGGTATTGTTAGCGGTATTGGTGGTGGTGGTATTGGACTTTGTGGTGGTGGTGGTATTGGTGGTGGTGCTGGCGGTTGTAGTGTTAGTATTTTTGGTGGTGGTATTGGTGGTGGTGGTGGTATTGGCAGTGGTGGTGGTGGTATTGGTGGTGGTGGCATTGGTGGTGGAATTGATGGTGTTAGTATTGGTGGTGGTGGTGGTGGTATCGATATTGGTGGTAGTGGTATTGGTGGTGGTGGTATTGGGAGTGGTTTTGGTATTGATGGTGTTGCTGGTGGTTTTGGTGGTGGTGGTATTGGTAAGTATTGGTGGTGGTGGTATTGGTGGTGGTGATGGTAGTATTGGTGGTGGTTGTATTGGTGGTGGTTGGGTGGTATTGGTGGTGGTGGTGGGGTGGGTATTGGGGTGTTGGTGGTATTGGTGGTGGTGGTATTGGTAGTATTGGTGGTGGTGGTATTGATAGTACTGGTAGTGGTGTATTGGTATTGGTGGTGGCGGTGGTATTGGTGGTGGTGGTGGTATTGGTGGTGGTGGTATTGGTGAGGGTATTGGTGGTGGTGGTATTGGTGGTGGTGGTACTGGTGGTGGTATCGGTGGTGGTGGTATTGGTGGTGGTGGTATTGGTGGTGGTGTTGGCGGTGGTGGTTTTGGTGGTGGTAAAGTTGGAGATGGTGGTATTGGTGGTGGGGGTATTGGTATTGGTGTTGGTGTTATTGGTGGTGGTGGTATTGGTGGTAGTGGTATTGGTATTGGTGGTGCTAGTATTGGTGGTGGTGGTATTATTAATGGGGATATTGTCGGTGGTAGTATTGGTAGTGGTATTCGTGGTAATGGTATTGGTTTTGGTAGTATTGGACTGGTGGTGGTGGTATTGGTTGTGGTGCTGGTATTGGCGGTTGTATTGGTGGTGGTGGTGGTGGTATTGGCAGTGGTGTTGGTGGTATTGGTGGTGGTGACATTGGTGGTGGTTTGATGGTGTTGGTATTGGTGGTTGTATTGGTGGTGGTGGTATTGGTGGTGGTATTTGTGGTAGTGTTGGTGGTATTGGTGGTGGTGGTATTAGTGATGGTGGTGGTATTCATGGTGATATTGGTATTGTTAGCGGTATTGGTGGTGGTGGTATTGGACTTTGTGGTGGTGGTGGTATTGGTGGTGGTGCTGGCGGTTGTAGTGTTAGTATTTTTGGTGGTGGTATTGGTGGTGGTGGTGGTATTGGCAGTGGTGGTGGTGGTATTGGTGGTGGTGGCATTGGTGGTGGAATTGATGGTGTTAGTATTGGTGGTGGTGGTGGTGGTATCGATATTGGTGGTAGTGGTATTGGTGGTGGTGGTATTGGGAGTGGTGGTGGTATTGATGGTGTTGGTGGTGGTATTGGTAAAGGTGGTATTGGTAGTATTGGTGGTGGTGGTATTGGTAAGTATTGGTGGTGGTGATATTGGTGGTGGTGATGGTAGTATTGGTGGCATTGGTGTTGGTTGGGTTGTATTGGTGGTGGTGGGGGTGGTATTGGGGTTTTGGTGGTATTGGTGGTGCTGGTATTGGTAGTATTGGTGGTATTGGTAGTATTGGTGGTGGTGGTATTGGTAGTTTTGGTGGTGGTGGTATTGGTGGTCGTGATATTGGTGGTGGTAGTGGCAGTATTGGTGGTAGTGGTATTGGTGGTGCTGGTGTTGGTGGTGGTCGTATTAGTAATGGGGATATTGGTGGTGGTGGTATTGGTGGCAGTGGCATTGTTGGTGGTGGTATTGGACTGGTGGATGTGGTATTGGTGGTGGTGCTGGTATTGGTGATTGTAGTGGTAGTATTGGTGGTGGTGGTATTGGTGGTGGTATTGGCAGTGGTGGTGGTATTGGTGGTGGTATTGATGGAGTTGGGATTGGTGGTTGTATTGGTGGTGGTTGTGTTTGTGTTGGTATTGGTAGTAGTGTTGGTGGTTTTGGTGGAGGTAGTATTGGTGGTGGTGGTCTTAGTGATGGTGGTGGTATTGGTGGTGGTATTGGTATTGATGGTGGTAGTATTGATGGTGTTGGTATTAGTGGTGTTGATATTGGTGGTATTGGTGGTTGTGGTGGTAGTATAGGTGGTGGTGGTGGTATTGCTGGAGGTGCTGGTATTGATGGTGGTGGTATTGGTGGTAGTGGTGGTGGTGGTGGTATTGGTGGTGGTTGTATTGGTGGTGGTGGTGGAGGAGGTATTGGTGGTGGTGATATTGGTGGTAATGGTGATATTGGTGGTGGTGGTACTGGTGGTGGTATTGGTGGTGGTGGTATTGTTGGTGGTGGTATCGGTGGTGGTGATGGCGGTGGTGGTATTGGTGGAGGTGATGGTATTGATGGTGGTGGTATTGGTGGTAGTGGTGGTGTTTGTGTTCATGGTATTGGTTGTAGTGTTGGTTGTGCTTATGGTAGTGGTATTGGTGGTAGTGGTGGTATTGGTGGTGATGGTAGTATTGGTGGTGGTGGTATTGGTGGAGGTGGTGGTATTGATGGTGGTGGTATTGGTGGTGGTCGTATTGGTGGTATTGTTGGTGGCGGTATTGTTGGTGGTGGTGTTGTTGTTAATAAAACAGGTTTTTGAAAACAAACCATCAGGTGGCTTTAGTGCAGATGACACATAACACAGATGTGCTGTTGTCAGCTTCAGTCCATTAGCACAGGATTGTGTGCTACCTGGAATCCACATGACCTAGTTCGCTAATCCCTTTTACTTGGAGGGTTGAAACAGACAAAAGTTAATGCTGGGTTAAAGTGAATGAAAGGGGTTGCCCGTGTTACGGGGGAGGCCGTGATGCTTAAAAAACACAAGCAGTTTCAGCTGATGCAGCGCATATCCAGTCTGCAGTAGAGAAACGGAATAAAATGAATAGTGCTTACAGACTAAATAACAGGTCCCGTGTAACAACCGAAGTAAAGGGGCCAGTAGCCATGGGAGGTTACAAATGAAGACAAGGCCGGTACTAAGGAGGGACTAACAAGCCTATTAACGAATCCAAAGGCAGCATTTACTAAAGACAATGACACAAGTCAATTAAAAATATGGGAGGAGAGTGGGCTCGGCTTCTCTCCCATACTCTACTACAGCAGTCTTGCAGAGCAAGCAGTGCATGCGCACTGCCGCTAGGCTCGACCTAAAAAGTGATTTATTAACTACTTTGTTCCTGAAAGGGAAAATCGAGGTGATATTTCCATAACAAACCTTTTGCGGATGCTGTTTAAAAACATACACTTTCGCACACAGCACTTTTTCAAATTTTTACCAATCAAAATATTTGCAACTTTTTCCCCACAGATCCTGGGTGGTTGTATGACAGAGGCATGCATGGCTAAACCATGTGTGCCTCTACAACTCTGCCCAACAAATGCGTCTGAGCAATGCATTCCTTTACCACGCACGCCTTTACCACGTATGCCTTTACCACACAATTTTGTGGTAACGGCATAACTAGTAAAGGGATGTCCCAACATTTAAGGAAACAATGACTTTTGAAAAAACGTTATGACCGCTGTCGAACTTGGCCCTCTCTATAGGGTCATCCCCAAACCTTTTGCCTGCACCCTTTTGTTTTCTGAACCCGTTTTTGTTGGCTTTTAGGACTTTATCCCTGGTAACCAATGCTAAAGTCCAGAGCAAAGTGGTACTACATGAACCCATGGCCAATAGTGGGCCTGCAGCACTGATTATGCCACCACTCAAGTTGCCTTTTAACCATGTCTTTCGCCTGCCATTGCAGCCTGTGTGTGCAGGTTAAACTGCCATTTCAACCTGTCAAAATAAACCTTTTGCCAAACCTAACCCTTCTTTTTTTAATACAAATAAGTCATCCCTAGGTAAGGCCCTAAACCTCCCAAAGGCAGGGTGCAGTATATTCAAATTGTTGGACATGTACTTTTAAGTTTTGAATGTCCTGGTTGTAATAAACTCGTAAATATTTTTTTTACTACTGCAAGGACTGCCTCCCCATAGGATAAAATGGGCTACACTTATTACATTTGATAACTTTGAACTGGGAGCATGTAGGGATGTTAAGTTTGGTGTCTATAGAATTATAATTTAAAACCTCTTTAATTGTAAAGTAGGATTTTAAGTCACAATTCTGAAAATGGCACTTTTAAAAATTTGGCATTTTCTTTTCCTAGCCTGGGTCACATAATTGGGTTTAGCTGGCAGCTGGTCTTTGTATATTATTCCAAGAGAATGAGACAAAGGAGCATTGGTGTTGGCAGGATGGGCCATCTCTGACTTGATAAGGGAGAGGAGCTGTCCCCTACCACACTTTTACATCACAAAGGCTCTGACCGAGCACACTCACAAAGGGTCTGACACTAGTCTATTGTGAGAGACGATGATCCCAGAGGCACCAGTGGCCCATTTTGATCCATAATGAAGTAAGGGAGCCACAAGTAAAAACGCAGCCTGAGCGAGACTTAGGAGTTCCAGCGTCGCTAATGCATGAGTGGTGGGCGCACCCTGTCAAGAATTTCAGGAAAGATCAAGTTAACACAGTACCAATACGCATGCATGTAGGGGTCAGACCCTTCTTTGAGTTCAGAAGAGGTCAAACGTGACGAGTATGGAGGACAGGAACATGGAAGGTAATCTAGATCTCACTTCAGGGCTGTGAAAGAGAGATCTGGAGTCTTATGGGTCAGTAACTATAAGAGGAGAGTGCAGGCACTGGATCAGTGCTTAACAGTGTCTCCCAGTGGTTTTGACTTGCTTCCTTTCCATCAGTTTGTCACTCTGCATTTGAAATCCCTCCCTGATTGCTCTTTTTACCTTTATCGATTCCCCACCAGTTTGTCCACTGAACTCCTTTTTTAGGTTTCGCCTAGGCAGCGCATGCGCTGTCTCGACGAAAGATGCTGTATACACTATAGTGGGGGAAGCTCCGCCTACTTTCTACCTAGCTTTGTCATTGGCCGCAATCGTAAATGCTGCATGCTGATTGGTTTATGTAAACGTAATCCCGCCTCATGACAGCCATGTCGTCATTATTGTTCTTCCACAGCTATCGCCCCCTTTACCTTTAAAAAAGTTTTGTTTCCCTGCCTCCTCCTGTTCCATCCTGCAGTTCGTGTCTTCTAAGGCCAGCAGCACCCCCCCACCTCCTCCCGTCCATGCCTTCTTTCATGCCCGCACTTCTGTAGAAAATGCAATATGTCTCTCGTAAATAAGAGTCCTATTGCATTTTCAGTGTTTGGTGCGTGATTGGTGAATGTCTTTGCACTCTTTGTGGCTTTGCCCGCAGCGTCTGCACTCATCCCTCAGTGCTGCCTCTTTGCTTTCAGGGTCTCGGATGTGTGCGTGTATTTTCATTAACTTTGGGACAGCTTACATTCTCTAAACATGATGGGATTCTTTGATTTCCCATTTTCAATTTTGGCAATTTTCCAGTTAGTATTCATTTTTAATGCATTTTCAATGCTTGCTTATAAAGTTTTTACTGTGACGTACCAGGGGGATTGAATATCCCGGCATGCCTCGCATTTGCGTCTCGCTGGCTTTTTATTGTATTAAATAGCTTGCTGGAGCTCTGTTGTCATTTCATTTATGTGCAGCCTACGATCGCCCCACTTTCGCTTTCGCAATTGTGCCACTAGCAGCACCCGATCATTATCTAAGAGCATCAGCCCGGGGAGGAGACAAGTTAGCCACATCCTTGCCAGCACCGGAAGGGCCGTGTGGGGCCTACCCCCACGTCACAAGCTGCTGCTTCACTCACTCAGCAGGTTCTCACTTCAGGCTCTATCGGTTGTTCCTCTGCATGTCTCGAAGCTGCAGTGCTTTAAGGGAATTTGGTCGGAAGCGCCGACCTGCCTGACGGAGACCACCAAGGTCTGCCGATCCGGTTCTGCACGTTGTGCATGCCACCTCTGCCTCCTGGAGCCCCAGCAGCTGTTCTTTAGGTTCGGCAGGTGGAGGAATTGGAAACCACGGGCCAGACTCCAGGAACTGCAGCAGTGAGTCTGCAGCAGGGTGAATATACGGGATTAGTGTAGATTTGTAGAAACCGGTCTCAAAGACGTCCAGTATCTTGGCTTTGTTGGCCTTGCCCCCTCTTATTTTCAATGTCTAAGGCATACATGCAAACATTTCAGAAGAGCCTGAATCAGGATTGTTGGCATTGTAGTAGGCCTGGCCGCGTGCGCGCTATTACTCGCAGCGCCGCAGCATGAATAAGGCACAGGACACACCGCTGATGTTCCGCATGGTCCGGACTAACTTTCCGGCCACGCCCTCTTTATTATGTACCACAGCGCGTGACGTCAGACGTCCACGTAAGTGTGTCTCCGGCGGCGCGGGTTGACTTGACCGCTACACCGCGTCCCGGGACACTACACTCCTTCTAACCTTTATTTTAAAAAAACAAAACCAACAAATCAGGAAAAATCCCACAAGAGAAATGATGTGCACATTACCAGTCTCTTGGTTAGTGTCCGGTGATCATCCCACCAGAAAGTCTGCCAGCTGGGAGGAGGGTGCCGGGTTTCTTCGCAAACCATACCCGGACTGCTCCCCTCTGGACGGGGCCCTCTGCGGGGTCTCCCTCGGGGTAGAGTTGCCGTCCTGTGTTAGCGAGGGTCCTCTCTGCATCCACGTAGTTCGGGATCCAGTCTGGGTGATTTGGGATGGTGTCTCTGACTACTTGACTCATTGCCGCTGGGCCTGGGGCAGCTTCGGTTGTCAGATGTGGGGTCAAACGGTACTCTCGCAGAAAACTGTATATGGCTCTCTCCATGGGGGACTCATCCGAATGTGCAATGCGTATTTTCTTATTCAGGGTGTGCATAAATCTCTCCACTTCCCCGTTGGCTTGGGGCCAGCGGGGAGTTATCTTTCGATGATGGATCCCCAAGCTCTTAAGGTAGTCGGCGAACTCCTGCCCCTGGAAGGGGGGACAGTTGTCCATTCTACCTCTGGGTATGTGGTGAAGTAATCTATAATTACTAGGGCATAGCGTCCGTCCGGAAGGTGCCCAAAGTCTGCACTTACGCACTCCCATGTGCTCTGCGGATTGTCTTCGGTGATGACTGGGTGGGGGCGTTCCGGCTGCCCTGCTGCTTGGAACCATGTGCACGTTCTGACTGTCTGTTCCACCATTGTGTCCATCCCGGGAAACCATACTTTGGCTCTTAATCTGCTCTTGGTCTTTACCATGCCTTGGTGTCCTCTGTGCGCCAGTTCTACTGCTTGTTGGGCTAGGCTCGCAGGCATGACTATTCTTGGTCCCCGTAGTGGACATCCTTGACCGTCGAGGGACAGCTCTTCTTTTACCTTCATGATTGCTTTGAGGGTGACTCTGGCTTGTTGTGTCCGCTTGCTCAGGGTGGATTGGATGGGCCTCCAGTCATTAGATCGGATAGCACTCGCTGCCAGTTGTAACACCTCATCGCTCCGGGTTGCTTCGACAATCATCTCTAGGCTCATGGGTAGAGGTCTTGACCTTTCAAGCACCAGTCGCAGCTACTCTTCGGTCTCCTCCTCATCTTCTCTCTCTGCTCTTGTGGCTGCTCGGGGGAGTCTGGAAAGGTAGTCTGCGGGGTTCATCACCCCGGGTTTGTACTCCACCTGGTAATCATACTCTTGCAATTGGAGTATACACTTTTCAATCCTCGCGGAGGCTTTGATACTGACCCCCGAAACAGGGGTATGAGGGTTTGTGATCCATTGACACTGTGAACGGATGGCTATACACATATACATGGAAGTATCGGCAGGCCCCATGAATTGCGATTGCCTCTCGCTCTATTTGTGAATACCTTTGCTCCGTTTCTGTTAGGGAGCGGCTGGTATAGGCGAAGGGGGCCCATTCTCCATTGTTTTGAAGTTGAGTAAGCACGGCTCCTAGCCCGTAGGGGCTAGCGTCTACTGCAACGTTGGTGGACTTGGTGGGGTCAAAGTAGGATAGCGTCGTATCTGCGGACAGGGCAACTTTGGTGGCTCTGAACGCCTCCTCTTGTTCTCCGCCCCACTGCCATGGGTTGGTGGATTTTGTTAGCTCCCGGAGAGGTTTTGGAAGGTTGGACAGATAGGGCACGAAGCGCCCGCAGAAGTTCACCATGCCCAGAAAACTCCTCATCTCAGATATGTTGGATGGTGCTGGGGCTTCTTGAACGTCTCTGACCTTGTCAGGGTCCGGTGCTATTCCTTGGTCTGAAAAGGTGTATCCAAAGAAACTGATTTTGTTCTGTAGGAACTGGCACTTCTCGTAGTGCAAAGTCAGACCTGCTTCCTTGATCCTTTGCAGGACACCCCTCAGTCTTTGGTGATGTTCCTAGACGTAGCATACATCAACAGATCATCACTTACATTCAGGACTCCCGGGAGCCCGCTGAGGACCTCTCGAATGGTATTTTGAAATACCTCGGCGGCACTTGAGATTCCAAAGTTTAGGTGCCGGTACCTCCTGAGGCCTACGTGGGTGGAAAAGGTGGTTATATAACGGGAGTACGGGTGGAGTGGTAGTTGATGGTAGCCTGAGCGGAGGTCCATTTTCGAGAACCATTCCGCACCATTTAACTCTCCCAGGATGTCGTCTACAGTGGGGGTCAGGTGCCGTTCTCTTTTCAAAGCTGCATTGGGGAGGCGCCTATCCACACAGATGCGGACTTGGCCCGGCTGTTTTGGCTTGCGGGCTACCACGATTGGAGATACCCACGGGGTGGGTCCACTGACCTTTTCAATGATGCCTTGCTTCTCTAAGGCCTCCAGCTCCTCTTCGACTTTTTTTCTCAGGTGAAACCCGATGCGCCGATGTCTCAGTGCCACAGGCTGGACCGATGGGTCAATGTGGAGGGATACTTCTTTCTCTTTTAGACACCCGATGCCTCTGAAAACTTCCTCGAATTCTTCCATGATGGTGTCTAATTCTTCAGTTAGCACGGCCATGACAAACGATATCAGCCTCAACTTTTCCGCCGCTTGCCCGCTGATCAGCATGCCACTGCCTTCTCTCGTGACGTACACTGTGGTGGGTACTTTCAAGTCTTGATGTTGTAGTTCGGTCTTGAAACACCCTATTAGGGGAATTGGCGTCTTCTGCCCGTATGTGAATACTCTGATTTTCGCTTCGCGTAAGGGAGGCCGGGCACTTAGCTGGTTGTATACGTTTGCTGCAATTAGCTCGATGGATGCTCCTGTGTCAATTTTAGCCATCACTTCCTGTTGGTGGATCTTGATGCGACACTTCAGAAGGCGCCGTTTCTTTCTTTGTGGGTGATCGATGGCAAATACGTAATGGACTGGGTAGTCACCCGCGTCGTCGTCCATGTCTTCACTATCTCGATCTTCCACTATCGCATGTGCCGCTTCCTTCTTATTCTTCGTTGATCTGCATACCGCTGCAAAGTGGTTCATCCATCCGCATGCGATGTACCTCTTTCCTTTTCGCTGGGCAGTCTTGCGCGCGGTGGGGCTGGCCTCCGCAGTAACCGCACTCTCTGCGCTTGTCCTGTTGCTTCTTGCCTCCATATTGGCGCGCTTTTGGCTTCACGATGTTCACCTTCTCCACCACTTTGACCTGCTCCACTTTGATGGGTCGGTGGAGAGCTGCTTCCATATGGGGGGCTATGGCGTGCAACAGTTCTTTAGAGCGCCCCAGTTTGAGGATGTCCGCCAGCGGCTTACCGTCCTCTTGTAGGTAGTAACATCCTTGAATTATCTGCCCTCGAATTTCCTCCTGCTCATCGCGGAACCCACATGTGCTGGCTAGCTCTTTCAGCCACCCATGGAACTCATCCAGCGATTCATCCGCCTCTTGCCTTGCTTGGCGGAAGATGAACCTCTCATAGTCTTTGCTTGCCATAGGTTCGAAGTGCGCGTTAAGAGCGTTAAGGATGGTGAGGTATGTCTTTGGTTTGGCTTCCACCAATGTCTTGTATATTCTGTGGACGTCCTTACCTCCGAGGTGGAGGAGCAATGCTCTGCGTCTTTCCCTGGCAGTGCCTGCCCCTTCAAAGTAGATTTGGAAGCGGTCTGTCCAATCTTTCCCACGCGGAGCAAGGGATGCTGGGGCTCGATCCACTATAAATGGTTCATTGGCGGGAATTGACAACGCCATCGTGGCGTGTGTGTATGTTTCCTACTTTGGCCCCTCTCTTTGGGCGGTTCCGTGCGTTGACTGCTGAGGGTCTCTTTTCTTGCCAGCCTTTCTTTCTTTTTTTTTGTTTTGGCCCTTCTTGGTCACTTCACCGTCTTCCCCGATTAGTACACGGGTGCGGGCTTGTTCCCCATCAGTTTGTCATAAACAAGGTATGTGTCCCTCTGACCTTTGTGCCGATGTAGGCCTCTGCAGGATCGTGTGGCACTGGGCACTGGATTCACTGTCCAGCGTTGGGGTGTTTCTCCATTGCTGCCTCTTCTCATACGACGGTCGTGTCACCGGCTCTGGAAGGTCACACCCTAGTGGGGGCTGTTTCCAACGCGAAGATCGCGGGTCCGCCGAGGGGCGGGGCCTCGATGGAGCATGAGGAGGTCGGAGCTCATGGGCGCAACATGGGTACTTTCGGCCCTCGTCACCGGTGTAGTAGGCCTGGCCGCGTGCGCGCTATTACTCGCAGCGTCACAGCATGAATAGGGCACAGGACACACCGCTGATGTTCCGCGTGGGCCGCACTAACTTTCCAGCCATGCCCTCTTTATTATATACCACAGCGCGTGACGTCAGACGTCCACGTAAGCGTGTCTCCGGTGGCGCGGGTTGAATAGACCGCTACCTCGCGTCCCGGGACACTACAGGCATGTCTGCTAATGGTCGATGCAGGCTCCAATAACTCTAGAGTTTGAGCCATCCTGGTATAGTTTCCACTAAAATGGCATAACAATAATTAACCAAACAAGGGTCACAAGGCAGGTTTGTTTACTCTATGCACTGTTCGCGCCTGTGACTTAATGTCTGAAAGTATGGGGACAGCTGCATTTGTCAGAAAGGATTAGAGTGCCTTCATTTTTTCTGGGGCGGGATAGCTACCTTCTGCGAGGGTCTCTAAAGTTATTTTCTTGGGTGGCTGTCTTCAAGGAAATAATCTTAGAACATTGGAAGCGTGACGTCAAACAGTGGGCGACTGCGAGAAATAATCCATGTAGTATTGTAAACCTGTTTTTGTGGCTTCGTGAGGCATCAATAAATGTAAAAAAGATACTTTTGCTAAACTTGCTGAAAGTTGAAATGTTCGTTTTTCAGGATTGCTTGGAAAGTTAAAATAAGCTCAGCTCGTGGCTTAGTTGATGCCAATATTCGTACATGTTTGTGGCTGCTATGTAATGTCAGATCACTTTAAAACATGCCTCCGCTGTATCAAACACAAGATCTTATTCTAAGAGCTGTGCCCCCTGTGTATTTCCTCATGCATGTCAGGGCTGCTGCGATATTTCAAGTCGGTGAAAATACAAGTTAGTTCCACTTAAGTTTGCGTGGAAGTTGTGCTCTGTGCTGAAATGGGAAACAACCGTTACAACGCAACTATTACAACGGACTACTTTTACAACGCAACTACTACAACACAGGATCCTTTACAACGAATGCCTTTACAACGCATGACATTACATAGCAGATGCTATTACAACGCATGCCATTACAACGTAAGTATAGGTAAGTATATCATTTTATTAAAACATTTATTTAATTTAAAAAAATTATTTAATTAATTAAATATTAATAATCTAATAAATATAAACAAGAACAATTATTATTAATAAAAAAAGTACTTTAAATAAATTAAATAAATTAATTTAAGTAATTTTAATATTAATTTTAAAAAAGTTCTAAAAATAAAAAAAATAAGTAATTTTTACCCCTACACTATCCAGCACTTACCCTACTATTACACCCCCCTGGAGTTAGAATAGTAATTTTTACCCCTACACTATCCAGCATTACCCTACTATTACACACCCCTGGAGATAGAATAGTAATTTTTACCCCTACACAATCCAGCACTTACCCTACTATTACACCCCCCCTGGAGTTAGAATAGTAATTTTTACCCCTACACTATCCAGCACTTACCCTACTATTACACCCCCCTGGAGTTTGAATAGTAATTTTTTCCCCTACATTATCCAGCACTTACCCTACTATTACTCCCCCCTGGAGTTAGAATATTATTTTTAAACACCTACACTATTTAAAAAATATATATATATACATATTTACAAATAGATAAAAAAAAATACTTAAATAAATAAATTAATTAAATATTTATTAATTACATTTTAATTTAAAATTATATACTTACCAATACTTACGTTGTAATGGCATGCGTTGTAATAGCATCTGCGATGTAATGTCATGCGTTGTAAAGGCATTCGTTGTAAAGGATCCTGCGTTGTAAAGATTGTGTTGTAATGGTATGCGTTGTTAAAGTATGCGTTGTAACGTCATACATCCTGCTGAAATAAATGTGAGCGTTTGCTGTCGGGTGTGCTTGTTGAATGACAGTGTGTGAAATTTAACATTTCATATTTAAAATATTCTCATGCAGTTTATTTATTCTAATTCGCTGTCAGCCTTGGGTTAAACATAGGCGACCTTTAATAACAACAATAGAAGCTGCTAGGGAGGCTCTTAGAAAACAACAATTGTTATTGTTACCTAACTAAGAGATACTTTCAGAAGGATGGGGGCCTTGTTTCTCTAAGAGCAGTCCAGTAATTTGGACTGAAACCTTGCAGTGTAAGCATACTGTTTAAATCTCCCTTGCGAGGATTATGCGGGTCAGGTTGCCTCATTAAAATGGGGATTTATCTCCCGTTTAGAAATGATGTCGCCAGTGTATTTGGAGCTGTCCCCCTCAGAGCTTGCACTACGTAGATGTAGTAAATCCCTAAATAAATGTGTGTACTCCACATAAGAGGCCTTTTAAAACTAAATATAGCACACAATGTTATATCATTGTTAATTCCTCAAATTAAATATGCAGAGTTTTCCAATATATGGGCATACTGAAATCTCCCGAATGCACGCGCTTGGATATTTCTTTCCAAATATATGTGCATAGTGTATTCTACCATTTTCTGTGTGTTTACGCGTATGTATGTTTGTCTTATGGTATCGATTTGTTGATTTGTTGTCAGTGTGTTTAATGTGTTCGTGTGTTTGTGTGTATGAAGAGAAAATGAGAAAAAGTGAGTGTGTGTTTGAATGTTAATATTTTTGCAGACAAATATGTGAGGCTATGTGTTTTATTGTGGGCCATTTTTCATGTTGTTGATTTGTTGCGATACTCTCAAATTGTAACTGTATTCATGCAAATGTAGATATAGTTATTTTAAGAATGGACAACCATCAATACTTTGTTAAAATATAGGCGTGTAGCTCATTTATGCAAATGTGTGTGTGTAGTTAATTTGCCTGTCTTTGTCTAAATCAGTACTGCATCTTGTGACAGGTTGGCCTGATCAGAGATTTCTATATGCGCACATATGCCTAAACAGTGTGCGATACTCATCATATATGTATAGTGTATACATACTGTTTTGTGGTTATTGTAAGCACAGTTTGCTTTGCCATCAAACAATATCAATGATACTTCTCTGATAACTATCTTTTAAGAAAAAATAATTTTTCAGTGTGTAATCGTTTCGTTTGTATTTTGCACGATATATGTCTATCTATACAACATCACAAACAGTATTTAACCCCTTCGCTGCGGCGGCTATTCCGCCGCAGCCCTAAGGGGGTGGGGCGGCCGCGCGGCGGCTCCATACTAGTGACGGAACCGCTCCGTTACGGCTCGCGGGTGAGCTGTGCTTGTGACGGAACGGTTCCGTCACAAACCCGCCCGCTCATTAAAGCGTCAGCGCAGGCGCGTAATCAGCGCCGCGCAGGCGCGGCGAGCGGGTCGTGACGGAACCGTTCCGTCACAAGCACAGCTCACCCGTGGCTTGTGACGGAACGGTTCCGTCACAAGCATGCAACGGGTTAATGCGCACTGATGTCAACCGCTCCTTGCAGGCATCCCTGGTCTCTAACGCTGCCTTTGCATTGTTTTAAAAGGTGCTTGAGTCCAATGCAAATTATTGGTGAATCTAATACATCTTGTTTAATAAAGCTCACTGTTTATTTCCAAATGTTAGCATGCATGGATATCTGAAATGGATTAGTGACCAGTATTTTAATTAGAAATATAGCAAAAATTCAAATTGGTTTCCTATTTACGTTCTTGTTGTGGAAAATTTGAAGCTCACGAAAGAAAATGGCAATATAAGAAACAAAATTTGAGAACGCAACGATTTTGTGACTGTTTTCTCTTTGTTTTCTTGAAACAACTGATATCTTTCCCTGCTTTGTAAAACATTAAAAAGCACCTCCTGCCGTTTTCAGTCGACCCTCTTTGTCTGTACGCTTGAGGTGCACATTGTAAAGGTTTTATACTGGATCACCCCCCACCCGCGCATTGCCTCTCAGCTTTGTTATTGTTAGTTCCGGCCCTCCCAGGCAAGCGAGCCCCTTTGAGGTTTTTCAGACCACATCTATCTGGTTTTATTGGCCTTTAATTTTTTAGGACTTTTGGAAGGAATCACTGCACATAATTTAATGATTTCAAAGAGTGATAATCAATTGAAACAGGAAAAATGATGGCATCTCCTTAGCAGCTTATGAATAAAGACAAAAAAATGCACAGTGGGAGCAACAGTATTTGATGTAAACATTAATACAGTTTTTTGCTGTCTGTTCCTCAGAGCCTCCAACCATGGATGCAGCAGGGTCGGGCTTTTCCAAATCTGCACTGCACCGAGGACATATTTTCATAATACACTAATATGGTGAAACCAATTGGCATGGCCAATGCTTGTTATCTTCTGTTTTGCCTTTTAGCCTTTGTTTCTACTAAGTTATTTTGCTCCTTTACCGCTGTGTGCTTCACATCCATAAGTAGTTTGCTGCTTTCCATCTCGGCAACATCTCCAAAACAGTTGTATCAGGTAATGTAAATGTAAATGTGTGTGTCTTGTAAAGCGCACTGCTACCCGGAGGCGTCCTGGCGCTATAGACCGCTGGGGAACCCGTCCTGGCTTTCCCTGTGAGATGTTCCCTCCTGGGTATCTCCATGGTGAAACCAGGCATCCCCGGCGTTTGTGGGGGGCCGTTGTGGAGATGAGGCAAGCTAATGCCCAGAGTTGCCGAGTGTGATCCCTGGTTAGAGTAGGCACCGAGGCGAGAATTATCGAGTCCGCTGACCCTGGTTCACGACCCTGCCGCGTCGGGAATTGAACCCTGGTCCCGGGCCATCCTCTGCTTCCGGGACTGCCGCCTCTAACCAGTGAGCCACACCACTCCACAGGTCCTGTAGTAACTTGTGCAACTTTTTCTGCAGAACAAGTCTGCTGCCTTGCTCCATTGTGGTAGTTAAAGCCAGTGCTTAATTTGTAAAAGAATAAGCGCTGGAGCCCAAAGTTTTTCTTGGAGTCATGCAACTGGTGCACTTTGAAATTGGGGTGCCAAATACTCAATCAATCAATCAATCAATCAAAACATTTATATAGCGCACAACTCACCCGGAGGGTCTCAAGGCGCTTGGGGAGGGGGGTCCGCTACTGATCGAACAGCCTGAAGGCGAGGTGGTCTTGGATCAGGCGGAGGTGGTTCGGGAGGGAGTTCCAAGTCTTGGCGGCCAGGTAGGAGAAGGACCTTCCTCCTGTGGTGGCTCTTCGGATGCGGGGGACGGCGGCGAGGGCGTGGCTGGTCGATCGAAGCTGGCGGGTGGGAGTGTAGAAGTTGAGGCGGCTGTTGAGGTATCTTGGGCCTTGGTTGTGTAGGGCTTTGTGTGCGTGGGTGAGGAGACGGAAGGTGATTCTCTTGTTGACCGGGAGCCAGTGCAGGTCTCTCAGGTGTCCGGAGATGTGGCTGTGTCAGGGGATGTCGAGGATGAGTCTTGCTGAGGCGTTCTGGATCCGCTGGAGTCTCTTCTGGAGCTTGGCGGTGGTTCCGGCGTAGAGGGCGTTGCCGTAGTCCAGTCGGCTGGTGACGAGGGCCTGGGTGACCGTCTTCCTGGTCTCGGTGGGGATCCTCCGGAAGATCTTACGTAGCATGCGCAGGATGTTGAAGCACGACGAGGAGACAGCGTTGACTTGTCTGGTCATGGAGAGGGAGGCTGCAATGTCTTATATCACCCCACGCCTCTTTAACCTACCACTAGACACCCCCTACCTCTTTATCTCACTCTTGCTGGTTTTCTTTCATCCCTGCTTTCTCCCTTTGTCGCTGTTTTCAAGTTTTTCTGTCTCTCCTTCTTTTGCCCTTTTGTGGTTTGCTCACTCTTGTTCTGGAATAAAATCTCTTGAGGAAAAATAAGAGTTGGTGCCCAAAAATTAATGCCAGCGGCCCCATCTGCAACCACCTTCTCAAATTAAGCACTACTAGGATCATATCCTGGCCAGTCAGCTCCAGGCCTGATTCCTGTTAAGGCTGTGCAAGAAAAAATGTATAAAGATATTCATTCAGTGTTTGCTGATTTGTGATCTCTCTCTCTCTCTCTCTCTCTCTCTCTCTCTCTCGCTCTCTCTCTCGCTCTCTCTCCCTCTCTCTCTCTCTCGTGGGAAGAAAGGCTCACAGATGTACACTGAGGCAGATCTGGAACTCGGGCGAAGTGTCTGGCACTGAAGCCCAGGACCCATACCACAGGCCTACCACAGCCCTGCCTGAGAACCCAGAAAGAGCTCGAAACCCATCCTGGGTATTTTCTGACAAAACAACTCAAGAAAAGGGAAGGCAGCACAGAGCTGTGCTCACAAATCTGGTTGGTTTTCCAGCCCTGTGTCTAGAAGGGGAAGCCACCCTGTGTCTTTCGAAGTATATCTGGGGTAGTATAGGACACAAACGGTTTCTGCCTGTAGCTCATTGTCTGGGGCCCATGCTGTGGGCTGCCACAGTTCTGCAAGAGACATGTAAAGAGTTTTTAACTCTATAGTATCTGGTGAGTCCACCTTGGGCAAGTAGTTTGCAATCTAAAATACGGAAGGATACCTATTTTAGGCAGATGAGCCTGGCAGTCCCCATGGGCTCTAAAATTAAGTGTCACAACATTCTAAATGTTAGAATGATCTGGTTGGTGTGGCAGTCCACTGTACCCCAATATTAACTATCTTTGGGAAAGTGACTAGGCTATCTTACAGTCTGGGTACCAGGGTTGAAAGAGGGGAGGTTCTGAGCAGGAGCATCTATGCTCACGGTGCACTGGCTTCCTGAAAATGCCAAATGAGCCCTCATCAGGACCCCCAGGGTAGCATGGAGTTCTGAATGCTGATATTTTTCTGAATGTGCTCATATTGTATACAAACCATCACTAGTGACATTCGCAGGGCACATTTTGCACGCACTTGGTTGTGATTAAATGTCACACAAGTGCACTTTTTTATACTCGTGCTGACTGAAATAGTTGATTTGTGTGCTTATTTTGTCCATGGATGTAGCATGAATGTTTCAACTAATGATCTGTTTTGCATTGTAATAAACTGCCCAGACTCCCTCTCCTGGCCATGCCTCCCAGAGATGCCTCTATTTCTATACTTCCCTATGGCATGGAATAGCTATACCACCAAGGGTTTGAGGGGACGATGATGTATTCCTCTAAAGCCATTCCTCGAATCCTTGGGGAAAGTGTTTGTGAGCTCGGCCACTCAGTGTGCAAACGGAGAGATTAAAAATACATCCATGTCACGGAGCATGTGTGAAACACATTAGCATGTGCATTGGAGATCATAGGGCATTGACAGATGGGGAGCTTCGAAGTCAGAACTCCAGCAACAGGCCTATGCTATGACTGTTCTTTATTTCTTGTGGTGTAAGGACTATCTGCCTGAAATTAGGAAGACAACTGGTGTCAAGTGAAGGTGGGCCATAGATGTAAAGACAGACACCGGCAAAGGGCCTTAGTTACAACTCTTCTACTGTTCTATATTTCTTGCTTTTCGAAATTAGGAGGACAAACGCCTTTCCAGTTTTGGTGTTTGGGAATGGGTGGGTCATAGATAAGATTAAATGAATGCAGGTTTTCAGAGTTTGGTAGATTCATTATATTTATTTGGATTGGGGACTTGCTGCCAGTTGAAGTTTCCTTCCTATACCTATTGATCTATCTTACTGCTCTGTCCACAGAAGTTATACATTGAAGTGTCTGGTGGAAGGAAGAGGTCAGAGTTCCTTCTCTCTTTTAAGCATGGCTGCTACAGATGTCTTGTCTGTGGGGTGCAGCTGATATTACGTGTAGCGCTTGATTTGGGCGCGTGGTGTTTATGGCTAGGTGTTTGTTTGAGCACTATGCCCTCAAGAACATTAACTATGCAGTTTGTTGCTTCACCTATAACTATGGTCCAGGTGGTATTAAACTGTTGAAGATGCTCTTTTGATAGTTTTAATTTCTTATGTTATTTTATCAATAAAGTGTTTCGAGGCATTTTTGATGATTGTTTTTACAGGGCTTCCTTTAAGAAGAAGGGAGTGTTCTTCCTAATAAAGTTTTTTAAACCATCGATCTTTAGTTCTTGCCCTATCTATAGTCACGTTCTGAGTATATCTGTGTGGTTTCTCTAATTAATTCCATATGTGATACTTTTGATTTTACTTCGTTAATTCCCCTAATATATGGTGGTCTTGTTTGTGCTGCTATGCAGTTTATCATGCCTGCCTATGTATTGTCTAAATCAGTGGTGTTGGCAGTGTGCTGGATTTTGATATCCATGGTTGCTTCTTGCTCAATATTTGCTCCCCACCTTGTTCTTCATATTGAGCTTGTGAATGACAATTTTATATGTTCTAGAAGAAATGGTGATCTAGATGGCCTTGTGCTAGTGACACACTAATGCAAACTTATGAAGTAGCTTGAATTGCAATTAAACAGAAACCTTGTGTATAAGGTAGGAATGTTGTTGATTTTGTAGACCCTGGAGACTGCCATCTTTGGGTCTCTTGGTGTCCTGCAAAGAAGGCAGTCTAAATCATTCAGTTAACATGAACCTTTGTTGAAAGATAAGCAATGATGCATTTAGGTATTCTTTCTGTACTTGGGTATGAGGCTGGTGTCTTTAGTGAACTTATGTGGAATCTATGTTAGCTGAGCATATGAACTTTATAGTCATCAGTGTGGCATAGAACTTGTGTGGTAGACCCTTAAGTAATATTACCGGAAGGATTGTGTAGAACGCAAGCAGTCTTTGCCGCCAAAGGTTGGCAGTTGCTCAAAAGAAGTTGCTTTTACTAAAGCATCTTTGCGATGCATTCGCCACGGTCTACAATAGTAAGAAGGGTCTTGGAATGAAATTCATCACATCATTGCAGCGTTCATCTTCTGCTACAGTAATTATGTCCTCACGGATGATACCACCCACACAACAATTAAACCATCAGTCACATAAAAAGTAATAGTAGCACTGAGCAAAACATCAGGGGAAGGAAATGTGCTCAGTTATCCGGGAATGTTAAAATATCACAGATCGATTGCATTGTATTTTAGTTGCATATATATAGTGCTTCACTCTTCACTCTTATGTTCATTTGCAGGTTGGAAACACACAACACTTTGGATTGAAGAGTGTGTACCTGTCATGTGGTTTATGTGTTAATCAAAGGGACTAGCCAAATACTTAAAATTGCCCCCACTTCGAACTAAAGCGCTGATGCCACCTAGCAAGTGATGCAACTGAGCTGAATCCTCCATAGAACAGCTTCCTTGTCTCTTCCATCAATGCATCTATCCATTCAATGTTTTGCCTTTCCATCCATCTGATATCCATGATTTCACCTTTATATTCTGCCATCCATTCATGCATTTATCTATCATTTACTCTTCCCCCATTCCATCCATCAATCCATCCATCCATTCAGCTGTCATTCGTTCATCCATCCATCTATTCTGCTATCCATCCATGCACTCTGCCATCCATTCACTCTGCCACCCATATATCCACCCACTATGCCACTCAATCACTCTGCCGTCCATCCATTCATCAATCCATCTATTAGCCAACCATCCTTCCATATACCCATCCAAACACTCAGCCTTCCATTCATCCATTCTTTCCTCCATCATCCATCTATCCATCCACTCTATGATCCATCCATACACTTGACATCCATCCATCCAGTCTGATATGCATCCACCCACTTACTCTGCCATCCATCCACCCAACCACTCTCCCATCCATCAATTCATCCACTCTGCCATCCATTCATCCAAGAAGCAAATAATCGAGGTACCCATTGAAACTGATCCTCATTGATTCAGGTCAACCTTGGACCACATCAATTGCGAGAGACTATGGCAGAAGCTAGCATCCTTGGACATTCCTCCGGCTCTGCTGAGCCTACTAATCCACCTACACACTAACACTTGGGAACAGATCATGCTGAGTTCAGGAGCCCGCCTATCCAGACACGTTCCAACCACCAAAGGACCGAAGCAGGGGTGTGTATTGGAACCTACTCTGTTTTTTATTGTCCTCACTGATTCAACTCCTAAGTGAAATATCGATGATTCCCACACTCCAAAGCTTGGTGGAAGAGCACTTTCCAATCTCTTAAACGCAGATGATTTGGTTCTAATAAGTTGAACCCAGGTCGGGCTCCAACGATTACTTAATATTTTTTGGGAAAACTCTGAAGAAAATGGCCTTGCCATTAATTTTGAAAAACAAAAATCATGACAATCAATGTCACAAGGAGAAAGTCTTCACGCTGGTTTTTAGACACAACACGGCTTGACAAGGTGGAGCAACACAGACATTTGGGCGTCATCATTGAAATAGTTTGCTCCTTCAGCCCTCAGAAGGCAGCGATGAGAAGAAAGGACATCAAGCTAGCAGTCACGTTGAAAAAACTGAAGATTAAATTATCCAGTTCATCTATGACACCACTACTTAGTATAATCAACTCAAAATGAATGCCCACCATAGCCTGTGCAAGTGAGGCTATGACAGGGTCAGACATGTAGAATTTGGATGCCATCTTGATCAAAACATATGGAATGATCTTCAGTCTACCTGCTTATACCTCCCTGGTGCAGATAAGTCTTGAATTTGGTCTCCAGAGGCAAACCCTGGCAAGAAGGAGAATTTAGATCAATTGCAGGAATAGGTTCAGGAAAGCTGACCCTAACACAGTGCATGGACTCCTGTGCAGCTGAACAATATCGTAAGGAGTCTCTCACAAAAAAATGCCTAAATCAACTGTGGGCCACTCCTACTAGCAGCTATGTTTAAAAAAACAATTCCGTAAAATGGTCAAGTTGCTTGCCGTGGTGGAGGACACGGCAGTTTTATCCAAAAGAAGCCACACTTGGATGGTCCTGAACAACTATAGGATGCTCAACCTTCAAAGGTATCTCCACTAAGGGTACAATAATGGTGCCAAAGAGAAATTTCAAAAATACCACTTTGGATCGCTCCAACGGCAGCTCCATCTACGTTTGTGGGAGAGAAATAAATACCTTAATCAGTGTTGTCTATGCAAGGAGGGGGTAGAGTATATGCTCCACGTAATATGCACCTGTAAGGATTTGCTATGAGAATGGAAATTACTTTTAAAAGTCTCTCCTAATCAAAACGGAATCCATACACGAAGGCAGGCCGTGCTGGCCTGCTTTGCCCTTACCAATCCACAAGTCAACTGTATCCTTTTGAAGTTCCTCAGAAGGGTAGAAAGGAAAACGCTGGCCCTACCATCATTATTGAGTCTCTCTGATCTCCCAGGCCTCTTTATTCCAACAATAGTAATGCAATCTGCACTTAACTAATAATGAACACAGGCACTTTCAACAGTCCTTGTCTACACTAGCAGAAATTGGCGGAAGGAGCCCCAGCTTCTTTTGCACACTTTGCTCTCCCGGCAACAAATCTTGCATTATCTCTGTCATTCTTTGCAATTTTGCACTAATACGCCCGAGCTAGTGATAACTGTTTGTCTACTGAATTTTCCTATCACTCCTTGCGAATTTGCACACCACTACAGAAATGCTTACACAGCCAAGAGGCCGACACTCATGGGTAACCTTCCTGGATTACATCTTAGAGCCAATAAGAACCTAATTTGGGATCTGGACAGACCGGCCCTTAGTATCGCAGTCTCAATGCTCACCTGTAACTTTTTTCAAAAAGGTCCTAATTGAGCATTAACTCAATCCTTCCCTTCATATTCCTGTGAACTTGCACATTGGAGTATGTACAGGACTAGTCTCAAATGACTAATGACTCACTGGACTGGCTTTCTTAAACCTGTGTCAAACTTTGGGAATGTGCATATATGAATTTGTGATTGGGGTCGCTCTAAACGTCTTGCAGGACTGACATGCCACAACTGAATATTGTATTTATGGGTTTAACTATGTTTGCAATGGTTTTAACTAACCTAGTAATATTAATTAACTAAACCATCCATACAGTCTGCATTCCATCCATCGATCAATCTATACTACCATCCTTTCATCCACTCTGCCATTAACTTATACATCTACTCTGCCACCCAACCATGTTTTAATTCACCATCCATCCATCCAGCCACTCAGCTATCCATTCACCCACTCTACGATCCATCCATCTAGACACTCTGCAACCCATCCATCCATTCATCTATCCATTAATCCTTTCATCCCTACACTCTGCCTACCATCCATCTATTCTGCCATCCATTCGCTATACCATCCATCCATTCACTCTGCCATCCATACAGCTATCCACTCTGTCATCAATCTAGCCATTTTATAATTCATCCATCAATCCATTATCTCTGCATCCATATGCATCCACAAGTCCACTCTGCCATCAACCCCTCCAGTCACCAATCCACCCACCCAACCAGCCATCAAATCAGACACCTACGTAGTCTGCTATCTATCAACCCACTCTACTATCCATCCACCCTTCCACACTGCCATACATCCTCCACTCTCCCCTCCATCCACTCTACCATCAATCTACTCTACCATTTATCCATCCACTCTGCCATCTATCCATTAATTCATCCACTCTTCCATGCATCAATCCAGATCCACCTTCCATCCATCCATTCACTCTGCCATCCATATATTCATTCTGCATCCATCCATTCATCCACTCTGCCACTCATCCATCCATCCATTCATCCACTCTGTTATCCACCCATCCTGACATCCATCCATCATCTACCAATCCACTCTGCCTCCATCTATCCACTTAGCCACCCATTCACACATCTTTTCACTCACCCATCCATCCCTTTACTCTGCCATCCTCTCACCTGTCCAACCACCTATCGATCCACTCATCCTTTCACTAGCTCGTTCATCCACATGCTGATTCATCCATACTTTCTTCTTTTCACCCTTCCTTCCAACATTCCTTCTTTCTTTCCGTTTTATTTACCCGGCTGCTTTTTTACTTGCTTCAGCTTGCTTTTGTATCGACTCTGTATTCCAGCGTTAATCATGTGCTTTTGTCTGACGAGTTGCAGACAGAAGAGGTCCATATGAACCTCATCCCTGATGTAGCTGCTAAAGCAGGAGATTCACGGCAGCCCTGATGGTGATGTTTCAATGATATGAATGTGGACCAGAGTTGTGCTCCTATGTTAACTGGGTGCTGTGTCTTGGCATGGCTTGAACTGAAATGGAACAAGAGATAGGACGCAAGCATTAGATACTAATGCATGGATGGATAGGAATTGTGTTAGGTGGTGTCGCCTACATGGCAAGTGTTTCAGTGTTGATCATGCATGGACAACTCTGTTTAAATCACTTCACAGCAAGCGCATAGCTATGCATACTTAGTTTAGGACAAAAGTGTGAGAGTAGACACTGTCGCACATGCAGATATCAACCACCCAGGGGATGGTTGGTAGAGGTGGTTGGTGTCATACAACTCAACTAAATTGAATGTGGAGCATAGGGAGTGACAATAGGTTAAGGCTAACTTTGGGAAGCACAGTCCTTCACCGATCACTATAGTGCATATTCTGGAGGCTACTCAGAGGAGTATCTCATAGGAATCGAAATTACACAGCCAGTCAACATATGTTGTATGATGGGTCTAGCGAAGAGAGAGAAAAGAACCACCATAAATTATGTCTTGAAATCCTAGTCATTTGCGGGGGGGCAAGATGGCGGCCGGAACTTCGGCCGGATAAGCTGCTTAAGGCATCCTCTCCCGACTGGCTCACCACCATGCTGTGAATTCTTGTTTATGGTTCCCCGAACATTCCTGAGAGAAACCTGAAGTTCATGTTTACTCATAGTTTATTTGTCGTTTCAAAACGTGATGCTCTACGCTCTTCTGCTATCCGAGGCCAGCTCACCCGGCGTCAACTTACCCGCTGGATCCTCTTGTGGCGGGTTGGTTTTTCATCATCCAGCTCTGGCTGCAGTGCCTTCTCGCCTGCCGGTCTCTTTGTTGGAGCGGGTGCTGCCAAAAGGAAAAGCCGATGTGCCCGCAATTAATGGCTGTACCTCACTTGTGCGGGCAAAAGGCCCTGTGAAAGCTGCTGCCGAGACTGATCAAGCGGTGTCAGCACTAGCACCAGCGCCGATGTCTGCGGCAGGGGGTCGGAACGCGAAGGAGAGCGCAAGTGATCGGCGGTCTCCTGCAGAGCCTGCATCCCCCGCTATGGCTGCGGCTGCGGTGCTGTCAAAACGGACTGTACCAACGATGTTCAACAAACCACCGGACAAGGCTAAGCAGACCGGTAAAAATAAAAAAACTCAATTGGCTCAAGCGGTCACATCTCCAAAATCTGTAAGTACCTCGGCATTGGCTATGCCTATCGGAGCAATGGATTCTGGTGCTTTATCTTCTTTTACCCTCCCTGTATTATGCCCAGTAACTGACAGTGCTGTAGTGCCGCACTTAGGAGGGTCAAATATCATCCCTGTTTTAATAGCTTCTAACGAAAATATGGTCAATCCCGCACAGCCCAGTGGAACTCTGGGACCTGTAGTCCTATCCCAGATAACAGGGGGTACTGCAGCGATCCCATTAATACCCATCGATCCAGGCCCCACATCATTGCCAAATGAGCTAACCTTGGACGCAACTTCAGACATAACTGGTTTTAAAGCTCTACGGAAGCCAGGCTCAAACTCCAATGAGGATGTGGCAGGGGGTGATAGATATTACTCTCTCTCAGACCATACAAGAACTTCCAAGGAAGATTTTGGTGAGAAAAAGGACTGGACTGACGATGATAGTGAAATGGGGGATTGGCGCACTAGTGATGCATTGAGCCCATATTCTGGGCCCGTACAGTTCGAAAAGCAGGTAAAGACCAAGGGGCCATAGCACCTGGCCATGATGCGGGGTCATTGACCTGGGACTACTCGTTTTCTCTCCAACCTGGGCTGGAGAGCAATGCTGTCACTGCTAACACTGTAGGGAATGAACATGGGGCAAATCTTCCTTATTCTCCCTCAGGTGAAATGATACTTGCAGTGATTTATCAGACCATCATGGCCCATCGTGAGGAAATTCGTCAAGAAAGTGTTTGCACCCAAGGGGCATGCCGTAGGGTACAAATTCTATCCGGAGAGTGGCCAAGACCTGCTCAGACATTGCATCTAGAATTGGGGTGGCGAAAGAGAGGATTTCTACTCTTGAAGATGATATGGCCACCCAAAAGGGTATTACCGATTCAATTAAGGTCAAAGGGAGGACATTATATGGAAGCTCACAGACCTTGAAAACAGAGCATGACGTAACAACTTAAGAGTCCTAGGAGTTCCAGAGGAGGTTGAGGGATCTGACGTCAGGCAGTTCATTGTCGAACTATTCATGGAAGCGTTCCCTGATGTCATACAATGGGATTGGGAGCTGGAGATCCAGCGGGCCAATCGCTTCCCATTTAAACTAAGGAAACGTCCAGGCCAAATTGATGACATTGTGCTATTATTAAATGTCTAAATAATTTTTGGCCCAGAGAAATTATTTACAACTTGGCACGTCCTGACAGGAAACGGTCTGGCAAGCCAGTTGTTTGATAGGCCTGACTTGTGTCCAGCTACTGTTGAGCGGAGGTGGCAGCTCCGTCAGTTAATAGCACCATTTCAGTCAAAAGGGGCCCAAGCTTTTCTACTTTTTCCATCCAAACTAAAAATTATTGCTCAGGGCCAGACCAGATTTTTTTCCTCTGAGACTCAGGCCAAAGAATTTCTGAACTCTCTAAACCCAATGTAGGCAGTATAATGGTTGCTATGCTCAGACTTCTCTCTCCTTTTTCCTCTCAGGTTTTTAGGGGATAAAAGGTTTTTGGGGGTAGGGGGTGCGGTCTTGAAGTTTAGAGGATTGTAAATTATGTCTTTTACCTGTTCCTTCTGTTCTCTTTTTTCCTCCTTTCTCTCATAAGATCGTACCTTCCCGAATTATTATGGTGGTGAGGTCACCGGGGGACTTGCGCTTTGGGACAGCTCCACCATCACAAGGACCTAGGTCCTGGTGCCCTATGCAGGGGGTGGTGGGGGGAGGGGTTCCCAGGGGGGTGGGTTCAGGGTGGGTACAGTTCAGGAGGGTGGTTTGGGGGGTGGTTGTGGAAGGGGGGGGTGGTGGAAGGGGGGGTGGGTGGGATTGGGGTTGGGGGAGAAAAATACAAAAAAAGCTTGAATAGACACTACAAACACGATTTATTGGTTAATAATGTCATCAGCAGGATGCCTTCAGTTTTTGGGGGATTTGATGGTTTTGTTTTTTACTGTTCAGTCTGTACTATTCAGATCAGGTCTTTTTTGGCTTGGGTTTTCTTTTTTCTATACGAATGGCCCAGGGTAAAATACGTATAGGTTCCTGGAATATTTGTGGTCTAAACAATGGTAAGTAAAGGGCAATGTTTTTCAGGGTTGTCCAGGCCTTTTGTTTGGAGGTTTTTTGTTTGCAGGAAACTCATGTTCCATGGGGCAATCGCAGTTGTTTGAAAATCCCTGGATTTGATCTTGTTAGATGCTCTTCGCAGACCTCCATGATCAGAGGGGTTGCAATTTTATTAAGACGAGGCATTGGCTCATGTAGGAATACCATTCAAGATAATGGCGGGAGATGGGTAATCTCTGAGTTATTAATCAACTGTAGATCCATACCGATGTGTACTGTATATGCCTCTAATCTAGATGGTCCAGCAGTCTTAAATCATTTAAATGTAGAGTTGGCCCTTTGGCCTCGCCCTATCTGCTTTTGTGGGGACCTCAATATTAACTTGCCTGCCAAGTTCAACTTAGCTGGAGGCCTGAACTTTGTTCGTAAAAAACTTAGAGATTTTAGGGCACTCCAAGCATTGGTCCAAGAGCATGGTTTGATAGACCTTTGGTTCCACAATAATAAACATCTAGATGGCTACACTTATTTGTCTGCCCCCCACAATAAAATGGTCCGCCTAGACTATTGTTTTATGTCTGATCAATTGATAGTTGATACTTCCATTTCAGCCCCACCCAGGATTTTGTCGGACCGCAATCTGCTGATTATAGACTGTCCTTTGCCACGCACTGTAATACCGCTCAGGGCTTAGGCGTTCGAGAGAAAGTTGCTAATAGAGCAAACGTATATTGATTATATGAATAATTGGATTCTATAATTTCTGGGCTTTAATAGAGACACTGCCCCCTGTTCCATTATTTGGGACACGCTAAAGACGGCGGTCCAGGGTGAAAATCCTTTAGGCAGCGATCTATTTGAGATCAAATTAACAGGCGGATTGAGGAATTGGGAGCTGCAGAGGTTCAACTAGTATGTGCAATTAAGGAGGGCCGCAATATCTCTCAAAGCCAGTTACAGGTGGCTAAAGCTAAGGCCTCTTTGTTGGAGTTCTTTGAACTGGACCTAGCCCCTAAGTATTTGCAGTTCCGCTCCACGATGTTTGAGTTTGGGGAAAAATCAGGTAGGGTGTTGGCCAAGCGTCTCCACCAGCGAGGGCTGGCTAATTGTATTACTTAGATTAAAGACTCCCAAGGCCTTATTCAGGATACATCGGAGGGGGTCATGAAGGCTTTTCATCAGTTTTATAGTTCTCTTTACACTGACGAAGTGAGGGACCTGGATTTTGAATTTTAAGTTGGGACCTTTCTTCAGGGTCTTAACACCTCCCAGGTTACCGGGCAGCAGAACAAACTTCTCTCTGCTCCTATAGAATGGAAAGAGATTGAATTGGCGATCAACTCATTGGCTAATGGCACAGCTGTCGGCCCTGACCTTATTCCTATGGAATTGTATAGTCGGTTCCGATCTGTGATGAGGCCTGAATTTCTAAAAGTACTACGCGGGGCCCAGCATGGTTTTATACCAAATTCCTGGCACCAAACAACAATTATCCTCTTTAAAAAGAAAGGAAAACTGCAGTTGGACCCCTCATCGTTCCGTCCGACATCCTTAATTAATACAGACAGCAAGATCTACTCCAAAATCTTAGCTACCAGACTGGCCTCGGAGATCTCTCCCTTAGTCTCACTGCAACAACACAGCTTCATCCCAGGGCGAGACACGGCTGATCATGTTCGCCGTGTAATCGTACTCTTGGACTGGGCCCAAGTAACAAAATCTCCCCTCGGAGTGATCCTGTTTGACACCGAAAATGCGTTCGACAGGATCGCCTGGGGGTTCCTATGGGCAGTACTTCAGTGGGAGGGGTTCAGCTCTGCATTTTTGCAGGATATTCAATCACTCTATATCGCTCCAGAGGCTCCCTTTTGATCTCAGGTCAATTATCTAGACCTCTTAGCATTGGTAGGGGCACTAGGCAAGGTTGCCCCTGCTCACCCCTCCTGTTTGCTCTATATATTGACCCTTTTTTAAGTAAAATTTGGAGCTCTGGGAACATACTTCCAATTAGGGTCAATACTATAGAGTACAAGCTGTTGGCGTATGCTGACGACATTTTAGTCTTGACTAATAATGTAGCCTCCGCTTTTCCAGCTATTGAATATCTAGCAAAGCAATATGGCCAGCTCTCGGGCTATAAACGTAATGTTTCCAAGATGCAGGTTATTCAATTAACAGCTGTGGGTCCCTCAGAAGCGCCAGTCGTGTCCAGTACAAAATACCTCGGGGTTGAAATTACTGCTGCAGTTGATAACATTGCAGATCTTGACATCCTGCCCATCATTTACTCTGTTAACTCTACTCTGGTAAGACTAGATAATCTGTATTTGTCTTTGTACGGCAGGGGGAATGTCCTTAAAATGCTGGTCTTGCCAAAGTTCATATACCTATTTAGAACTATTCTGTTGGAATTCTCCTAATATAGTCTTGCCAAGGCGGAAAGGTGCTGCAATAGGTTTCTCTGGGGATATCATCAGCCACGAAGAGCGGCCAAGTGGATGCACCTACCAGAATACGGATCTAGGATAAGGTGAAAATTATGCATCTATTCAAGGGTGTTTGCACAAAATATTGGATTAGAAATATCGAGTTGCAGAAATATCAGGAAAAAAATATTTTGATACTAAAAAATCATGATGCAAAAATATAATTGCCAAGAATATGAATTCTTCAGGTAAGTCATATAGTTTTCAATAATATTGTTGTTGTTAATATCGCTTTTAATTATGTTTAAGTGTGTTAGTTAATATTTAAATTTTATGTGCTATTAATGTTTGTATAATTGTTCATAATATTTTTAAAAATAGTTAGTAATGTTAAGTGATTTCTATGTTTTTTAATGTAATTGCAATTAGCAATTTGTATTGTCATAGTTAGCTGCTAGGTTTGTGGGGATGTAGGTTGGAAAGGTAATTAATTATAATTCATTCATAATTTATTAGTAATTATTTAATTCATTAATAAATATATAAATTGTTTAATAATGATTTGTTTTAAGTTATATGCTAGGTGTGGGCTACTTGGTTTGGAGGGTTGTAGTGTTAATTAATTATTATGAATGCATAATTTATTATTAATTATTTAATTGAATAATAACCATGTGCATTGTTTAATAATTACATTTTTAAAGTTATACATGAGGTTTGGGCTGTTGAGTTAGTAGGGGCATATGGTGGGAAGTTAAATAAGTAATAATATAGTTATTAATTTGTTATTAATGTTTTAACTAATAATAAATATGTAAATTATGTAAACATTATATTTTAGGTGGGGACTATCGGGTTTGTAAGGGTATAGGGTGGGAAGTTAAATAACAATGAATTATAAATGTACTGGTAATTATTTAATTGATTATTCATTATATAAATTGTGTATTAATTGTGTTTTGTAAGTTATATATTAGGTGTTGGCAGCTGGGTTTGTTTGGGTGTAGGGGGGGAAGTTAATAATGAATTGGTTATAATTGTGTTACATTTTAAAGTTCGATCACAATCCCGGAAGGGCTCTGATTTTTTTCTGACCGAATCGTACCCAGTTCCGAATGACCGATTACGATGCCCGGAAACCATAAGGACTGTCCAATCAGTTCCGAAAGGCATTCGTACAGTTCATGCCTTTTGGAGCCGATTCGTACAGCTCTTTGAGCACGGTTTCCGAGCGAGCGATGAAGATGACATTCAGACAGACCTTGGGGGCCCACAGCATGTCCCCCTTCACCCAGGGCCCTCCGAATTGGGCCTGTGAGGGCACACTCTTTCCAACTATGCACAGTGTGGCAGAGACCATGGGGTGTCTACCACAGGGTGCACAATTTTCCCCAGCCACCCCTTGCTTCAAGGGGAGCCTGTGTTCTCGTTCGAAAACAGGCTCCCATTGAAGTCACTGGGAGTCCGACCGAATCGTATCTGGAAGCATCCGGATGCATCAAAGCGCTTGGTCGGACTCCTCCGATTCGGTCAGAAAGCTTATCCAGACGGGATCGTAATGGGCACCTAAGTGTGGGCTGGAAGCTTTTTAGGGTTTAAGTGTGGTAAGTTAATCAAGTAATAATTAGCAAATGTATACATTTGGAAGTAATTATTCATTTATTTACAAATTATGTTCATTATTTAATTGTTTTTTATTTTTGCTTAATTAATAAAGTTCATATTAAGAGTTTTAGATTTGTTATAAATTAATAGGGCTATGTTTTATTTATGTTATGTGTTTGGAATGAAGTACTCTCCCTACTGTTGCACAGACTGGAGTGATAATAGCAATTGTTACTCCTCCGAAGTCCAACACTTTCCCTACTGTTGCTCATACAGGAGTGGGAATAGTAAATTTGACCTCGCCCAAGTCCAACGCTTTCCCTACTATTGCACAGATTTAAGTGGGAATAGTAAATATTACCACTCTGATGTCCAACACTTTCTCTGCTGTCGCACAGACTGGAGTGGGAATAGTAAATTGTACCCCTCTGGAGTCCAACTATTTCTCTGCTATTGCACAGACTGGGGTAGGATTAGTACATTTTGCCCCTCTGGAGTCCAAAGCTTCTCAGCTTCAATAGCATATTTATATATCACTTTCATAGCACAAATGGCATCAAATGGTATGTATGTATATGTATGTATAGGCATTTATATAGCGCACTACTTACCCGGAGGGTCCCAAGGCGCTTCGACCGCTGCGAAACCCTTCCTGGCTTCCCTGAGAGATGGTCCCTTAATGGGTATCTCCAGGGTGAGACAAGGCATCCCCGGCGGTCTGGTGGGGCCGTTAGTGAAGATGAGGCAAGCTAATGCCCAGAGTTGCCGAGTGTGATCGCTGATCAGAGTGGGCACCGAGGCGAGAGAATTATCGAGTCCGCTGACCCTGGTCCAGAAACCTGCCGCGCCGGGAATCGAACCCTGGTCCCGGGCCGTCCTCTGCTCTCGGGTCTGCCGCCTCTAACCAGTAATGGAACCATAGTGTTAGACATGGCATCATTGGCGTGCTTTCCCCTGACTTTTTGCCTTCTGGCTTTCTGTTTTACTGACTTCATTTTTGCTGGCTTTCAGATTCTGGATACATTACCACTGCTATCCTTTAGTAAAGTGCACTACATGTGTCCAGGACCTGAAAATTAAATGCACTGATTGTGCCACCCCCTTTAGTAGCCGTTTTGTCATGACTCAGGCCTGCTACTGTAGAGCCTCTGTGTGCAGTTCAAGCTGACATTTTGACCTGGGAAGTTACCCTACTTGCCAGGCCCAAACCTTCCCTTTTATTACATGTAAGATACCCCTAAGGGAGGCCCTATGCAGCCCTAAAGGCACAGTGCAGTGTATTTAAAAAATAGGAAGAATACTTTTAAATGTTACATGTCCTAGTAGTGGATATACGTCTAAATTCGTATTTCACTGCTACTCGGCCTATCTCTCCAATAGATTAACATAGGAGAGCAATACATTTCAGGTTGAAAAATGAAAACAGCAGAATAATGTGATAATAGGATTGGTGAAATAGAAATGCTGGTGAGTACTTATTTTAAGAAAGACCTTATCAATAAGATCTTAAAAGGGAGGTTGGGTAAGATTATTGTTTCCCAGAATGTGGGTCGTGGCCCCTGGTGAGTCTGAGCCAATTTTTAGTGAGTAGAAAATCCAAGCAATGGATATTGATGCCTTCATTATTTATCTTCTCATAATTGCTGCAATTCTAAATCAGAGATTACATGTCAGGCTATGTCTTCTGACAATTTGCTGGTTAGGTTTTTAACATGGGGATTGATGTTTGCCATCTCCTCTCACTTAGCATTCAGGAAAAAAAGTTATGTGAATTATATAACAATATTGCTGGGGTGTGGGGAGTGTCAAAGGAAACCTTGTAGGGTGTATATTGTGTGCCACTAAAAAATGTAACAACAGATAGGAAAACAAAAATAAAGGTCATTTTAGTGAAGTGTGATGTAAACAAAGATTTTAATACAATCAAAACAAATCATGACACTCTAGTTGGTGATACACAAATGATAAATATTCACTGAGCCTCTGTTTCCACAAATTCTAATTTGTGTGCAATGTAGTTTTATCGCAGTAAAATTGTAGGTCTTTGCAAATGCAATGGCCATTTCAATGTAAATGACGGTGCGCTCGAACATGATGCTTTTGTTACATAAAAAAAATCGCCTGCCTCATGTCCATTATAACTAAGTGTGTCATGAAAGTTGGTCGATATAAAAAGTAGGTTGTGGTTCTAAAAATGTTTTGGGAGCACTGGTATAGATACAAGCAGAAATGATGCATTTGAGTGGAACGTATAGGTACTTTCAGCAATTAGCTACATTTATTAATTACATTTGATACTTTCATTTGAGCCTGCTCAAGATAACTGTTGGATATCGCACAGCGTTGTGGGGATGTATATTCAAACTTTTTTTTCCCTCTAAATATTGTCACTCTTTGAAGTTCTGCTGTTAACCAATATGTTCACTAGCCTTATTTTTCTCATTTATTTAAAACTTTCCTGCCCCCCATTATGTGTGAAATATGTTATTTGAATATGCAAACATGCCTTTTATCAGTAAGCAGACATATGTTGTAAGAACTGGACATCTTGCTTGCTGTCAGTATGTGGCCACATGAGAATTAAGTAATGTGTAAGACAGTGCAGGGAAGCTGAGCTGTTCCAAATTTCAAAATCCTCAGTGGGAACTAATCTGACAATACCACATGCTGTTCTACTCACAATTTATTGAAGCTTAGTAGGCCCTTGAAAGTAATTGGCGCATGTAAATATTCATAGCAATATTCATAAAAAATACATGTACTATTTTGGAAAAAAATATGTTTTGTCTTCGCTGAACAACTGTTCAACATGTTATTTCAGATGCAACATAAAATGTCAGTGCGCAGCTGACCTAGATGTCCGAACAATTTTTAGTGTGGAACTTGATTCCATTTGATTCAGTAAATATTGTATGCCACAGAAAAGGACAACGATATGTCTCTGGGTGATTCGCAATGAAAAGAAACACACATGCAGGCTCAGCACTGCTCTGGTCTGCCATGCATTGCCTCCCTCCAATCTACCAATCTACCATTCCTATGTGACTCTTAGAGAATATCCATTAATATCCCTTCCCTATGTATATAGAGATAACTCTAATCACTAGTATATGCAGTAGACTTTTGTATTCTCTACCATTCCTATGTGACTCTTAGAGTATATCCATTCATATCCCTTCCCTATGTATATAGAGATAACTCTAATCACTAGTATATGCAGTAGACCTTTGTACTCTCTACCATTCCTATGTGACTCTTAGAGCATATCCATTCATATCCCTTCCCTATGTATATAGAGATAACTCTAATCACTAGTATATGCAGTAGACCTTTGTACTCTCTACCATTCCTATGTGACTCTTAGAGCATATCCATCCGTATCCCTTCCCTATGTATATAGAGATAACTCTAATCACTAGTATATGCACTAGACCTTTGTATTCTCTACCATTCCTATGTGACTGTTAGAGTATATCCATTGTTATCCCTTCCCTATGTATATAGAGATAACTCTAATCACTAGTATATGCAGTAGACCTTTGTATTCTCTACCATTCCTATGTGACTGTTAGAGTATATCCATTTTTATCCCTTCCCTATGTATATAGAGATAACTCTAATCACTAGTATATGCAGTAGACCTTTGTATTCTCTACCATTCCTATGTGACTCTTAGAGTATATCCATTCATATCCCTTCCCTATGTATATAGAGATAACTCTAATCACTAGTATATGCAGTAGACCTTTGTATTCTCTACCATTCCTATGTGACTGTTAGAGTATATCCATTCATATCCCTTCCCTATGTATATAGAGATAACTCTAATCACTAGTATATGCAGTAGACCTTTGTATTCTCTACCATTCCTATGTGACTGTTAGAGTATATCCATTTTTATCCCTTCCCTATGTATATAGAGATAACTCTAATCACTAGTATATGCAGTAGACCTTTGTACTCTCTACCATTCCTATGTGACTCTTAGAGTATATCCATTCGTATCCCTTCCCTATGTATATAGAGATAACTCTAATCACTAGTATATGCAGTAGACCATTGTACTCTCTACCATTCCTATGTGACTCTTAGAGTATATCCATTCGTATCCCTTCCCTATGTATATAGAGATAATTATAATCACCAGTCTCTTCTTTGTGTGACTTTACATCTTGTACATTTGCAATTTTTTTCTGTGTGTATCTTTTATGTAGGCTTTGTGGACGAGGGATGTGCACCGCCTGTGTTCTGAATCTGCTTTTACTGTGCTGACATGGGAATCACTCCCCTCCTGGAGTGTATATAGTAGAACTATCTGGTTGCGCACCTATGAAACCATAGGTGTGTCTCCCATGGCACTAGTGTTGATTGCTGTTAAATCCAGCTGAAGTTTTCTTCACAAATAAAATTCCAAGCAAAGGTAGTTTTGTTCAAAATAAATTGTATTTCCAATGGGTTCAAATGTTATCACATTGTTGATTAATAGCATGTAGCAACAATCTTGTTTAGTTCCTATGCATTTCGGTGATATGAGTCACCTTCGTCAGGGAACATCTATAAACAAACGAAATGTGTACATTGTAATCATATGTAATAGAACCAAGTTTAAGTCACTTGTTTAAATCACTCTTTCTACTCTCTATGTAGCGCGTTGTAAATATGCTTAACGCGTTTTAAAGCCTGTATTTAGAAGCTGGTGAGGGCTGGTCTGCATTGTGCTTTCATGCGCGTGTCTTAGGACATAGCTCTGGCGTTGATTAGGGGCTTGGGCGGTAAAGTTAACTGGGGCGTTACGCCGTGGCGGTTGTCAAGGGTCGCGCTGCCGCTTACGCGTGGACTCAATGAGTCTAATCTAAGCTCACCGTTAGTTGCTCGTAATCACTCGCTGCGACTCTCCGGTTCAAAGGAGTGTCCGCATATCGGGTTCAGGAAACGCCGCGTAGTTAGCGCATGCGCTGTGTGTGGCTATATAGGAGTGGTTAAATTAAAGGTACAGGCTATTCTTTCCATGTCGTTTTTTTTAAACTAGCGTATAATTGACAAACCGAAACTTTAGTGGAGTTAAAGGTGCAGGCTATTCTTCTGTGGCGTTTTTTTTAAAAGCTAGCGTGAAGTTGACTAAACCGAAGCTTTAATTTAACAAGCAAGTCAGGAGATACAATGTATGTTTTACAGGTAGAGTTCAATCAAAAGGCCCCCTGTTAAAATTACGGGAGGTTATGTTTAACAGTTCCACATACTAATACGGATGCTTTACTGGTGACTCATAGTGTTACAAATAACACAAAAGTTCTGTCCGATCATTGAGTCCATGTGGCTTGAGGCAGTTCAAGTAGTATATCCAATGATTCTCTCTTTTGAGCAGATTTTTTTTGTTCAATGCTCCTTCTTTTTTTGGTACGATCTCTAGGATGCATGCTCTCAGTTGATTCAAATGATGTCGTTTCTCTGTGAAGTGAGTGGCTACTGTTGATTTGGTGGAGTGTGTTCGGATGTTACTCTTATGTTCAGTTAACCTCACTTTTAATTTTCTTTCCGTGTGTCCCACGTATGCACTTCCGCAGGGGCATTTTAAAAGGTATACCACATTGGTGGTGTCACAACTGGCATTTACTTTGAGTGGTATTTTGTGTCCTTTCATGGGGTGATTTATAGTTGGCCCCTTCATGATATTATGACAGTTAGCGCAGTTCAAACATGGTACCGTTCCTCTGTAGATTTGATGCGGAAAGGTCTGTTTAGGTTGTTTCAATAGCTCACCTAAGTTTTTGCCTCTGGTGTGAGCGAATAGAGGTTGTTGATCAAATATGCCGTTAAAGTCACTTTCCATTTGCACAATTTGCCAATTTTTGTAGATGATTTTCTTGAACTGGGAGCTGACGTTCGAGTATTTGCTTACACATGTTATTCTCTGTGGTTTAATGATGGTTTTGTATGTCAAACCCTAAGAAATTGGGTGAATTTCTTAGGGTTAAGAAAGTGGTATCAGAGGACCAGAAGTGCCAAGAACAACTCCAAATCATGGCAGACAGATTTTCCACTCGAGGATACCCAAAAGAAACAATCCAAGAATCTCAAAAAAGAGTACTTACTAAAACGAGACAAGAACTATTGACATACAAAACCATCATTAAACCACAGAGAATAACATGTGTAAGCAAATACTCGAACGTCAGCTCCCAGTTCAAGAAAATCATCTACAAAAATTGGCAAATTGTGCAAATGGAAAGTGACTTTAACGGCATATTTGATCAACAACCTCTATTCGCTCACACCAGAGGCAAAAACTTAGGTGAGCTATTGAAACAACCTAAACAGACCTTTCCGCATCAAATCTACAGAGGAACGGTACCATGTTTGAACTGCGCTAACTGTCATAATATCATGAAGGGGCCAACTATAAATCACCCCATGAAAGGACACAAAATACCACTCAAAGTAAATGCCAGTTGTGACACCACCAATGTGGTATACCTTTTAAAATGCCCCTGCGGAAGTGCATACGTGGGACACACGGAAAGAAAATTAAAAGTGAGGTTAACTGAACATAAGAGTAACATCCGAACACACTCCACCAAATCAACAGTAGCCACTCACTTCACAGAGAAACGACATAATTTGAATCAACTGAGAGCATGCATCCTAGAGATCGTACCAAAAAAAGAAGGAGCATTGAACAAAAAAAATCTGCTCAAAAGAGAGAATCATTGGATATACTACTTGAACTGCCTCAAGCCACATGGACTCAATGATCGGACAGAACTTTTGTGTTATTTGTAACACTATGAGTCACCAGTAAAGCATCCGTATTAGTATGTGGAACTGTTAAACATAACCTCCCGTAATTTTAACAGGGGGCCTTTTGATTGAACTCTACCTGTAAAACATACATTGTATCTCCTGACTTGCTTGTTAAATTAAAGCTTCGGTTTAGTCAACTTCACGCTAGCTTTTAAAAAAAACGCCACAGAAGAATAGCCTGCACCTTTAACTCCACTAAAGTTTCGGTTTGTCAATTATACGCTAGTTTTAAAAAAAACGACATGGAAAGAATAGCCTGTACCTTTAATTTAACCACTCCTATATAGCCACACACAGCGCATGCGCTAACTACGCGGCGTTTCCTGAACCCGATATGCGGACACTCCTTTGAACCGGAGAGTCGCAGCGAGTGATTACGAGCAACTAACGGTGAGCTTAGATTAGACTCATTGAGTCCACGCGTAAGCGGCAGCGCGACCCTTGACAACCGCCACGGCGTAACGCCCCAGTTAACTTTACCGCCCAAGCCCCTAATCAACGCCAGAGCTATGTCCTAAGACACGCGCATGAAAGCACAATGCAGACCAGCCCTCACCAGCTTCTAAATACAGGCTGTAAAACGCGTTAAGCATATTTACAACGCGCTACATAGAGAGTAGAAAGAGTGATTTAAACAAGTGACTTAAACTTGGTTCTATTACATATGATTACAATGTACACATTTCGTTTGTTTATAGATGTTCCCTGACGAAGGTGACTCATATCACCGAAATGCATAGGAACTAAACAAGATTGTTGCTACATGCTATTAATCAACAATGTGATAACATTTGAACCCATTGGAAATACAATTTATTTTGAACAAAACTACCTTTGCTTGGAATTTTATTTGTGAAGAAAACTTCAGCTGGATTTAACAGCAATCAACACTAGTGCCATGGGAGACACACCTATCTTTTATGTAGCACATGTAATCCTAAGTCCTTATGTTTTGCAACTGGTTCTTATGCATAGCGCTCTGACACCTTCGGGTAAAGTTCGCGCTATATAAAATCGCATTAAATAAAAAAAGGCACACTCGTAGGCTTTTCTTAAAGGGTTCCTTCCTCGATATCACATAACGAATTGGCCCTTGATCATAACCTCCCCAAAGAAATATAAAAAGAGCATTTTGAAACCGAAAACAGGAACACAGCTACAAGAAATGTCATTAAAACAATATCACAGTCTCAGGAAAAAAAAAAAATTGTACCCTACTGGAGAGGCACACATAGGTTGAAACTGGTCTGGGTTGCTTGTGTTCACATTCAGGGGAGTCCTTGCCTAGCAGTTGGAACTGGACTGTTCCTGTTGGAGGAGGACAAAGAGTGATTTGCATATGGCCACTTCCGGTGTGAGGTGGCATGATGGGCAAAAAGAATGATGGATTGGAATGCAGCCTGAGTAATTACCAGTGGTCAAGATTAACCCAGCGTTCCACCCATCACTTGTTTATTTGCCACAGAAAAATTAAAGGTAAGCAGAGGTAACAGGTCTGCAAGAAACTTTTACATCGGGCAACTCAAGAATCCCGAGGGTATGTAGCAGAATCACCATTTGGTGACCAGAGGAACAACCACGTTTGTGTGTGCAGACCACCGTCAAGAGCGCCAACGGAGTCCCAACAGTATTGCAAATGTGTCATATGTGGTATTTGCCATAAATGAAAACCAATTCTCATTTAG
Source organism: Lissotriton vulgaris (assembly GCF_964263255.1). Lineage (NCBI taxonomy): Eukaryota > Metazoa > Chordata > Amphibia > Caudata > Salamandridae > Lissotriton > Lissotriton vulgaris. Next base: position 199,545,769 of record NC_141691.1, read on the forward strand.
ACCATGACTCTACTGAAAAATACTGTTTTAACACCCCCAAAATCTGATTCCTGAAATCGATAATCTACAAGATTTGTTAAAAGATGTCCACCATGATTGGTTGCGAAGGAGTGTGAGACATGGTACAGGCATTTCACAACAATGCTGCGGAGCTGCAGCAACAAAACCCTTTCGGTAAAATACTTAGTCAATGTCGGACTGGTTTTCCCAGAAGGGTTGGCTTTGCAGGTCAGTTTTTGAGCAGCTTTTGGCTGTTTGAGGGGACGCTTCATGGACTTTCAAAAAGTTGAGCTCTCTGATATTACCACAAATATTGCCTGCAGGAAGCATAAATGCATGCAGTGTCCCATAACTTGCAAAACACCCACACAGTGTGTCTTTACAAGTTCAGAACTGCCCCAATTTCCAAATGTAGGCCATTTTTTAACTATCTAATTTGCTACTGGGTCCAGTTGTAGTTTGGTGCCTGGGAATATTTTCTGTCCCAGCCTGATTCTGGACCTACTGCAGATGCGGCCCATGGCAGGCAGCAACAAGGAAAGGTAATTATATGTATACCACCACAATGGCTGACCATGCCTGCAAATTACAAGGCGCCCCAATACAATAAGAACTACTGCCGCACCACTGCTCAATTCATTGTGTGTGTTATACTAACCCAGCATACTGTAGACCTGTATCATGGCACAAGAGCCATCTTGAAGCATCAGTGCCTCCACCGATGGACAAACCTGTCAAACACAGTGGGCTTCCCCAGTGTTGGGGCATAGTTAATTTAACTCCTGTGCACTCACATAGTCTAAGGCCAGAGAAGACTTCTTCAGGACAGGAAGAGTGCATCCTTGTTTCTGCTCACGTGCATCATCCCTGCCCCCATGAATTCTGCAATGTCTCTTGCTCATATAAAGTACCGTATGTGTCTCAGCGCTACATAAATCTGTTAAATAAAATAAATACATGAATGCTGCCTTTGATTTTGGTTTTTAATGACAGTGCATGTTACACTGGTTCCGCACATGGCATCGTGATATGGTGCAAAATCTGGCTACATCATAGGAGCGGTCCTGTCCTTTTTTCTGCAGCAGCGGAAGACATAGGGACACTTCTGTTGTGAGATCGGGCAGTGTCAGCCACGTTAGGGAGGTATAGAAACTGTACCTCAGCACATGACCCTGTCTGGGTCCACTCTAGTCGCTCAGAAAATTCTGCTAGAGAAAGGGCTTAGGAGAGGCTAGCTGCATCCTCATGTGTGGCGCACAGTTTAATTGTTATACTGGCAAGGAGGACCAGCCTCGCTTCGAGGGTGTGCCCTCTCCCCAATGGTATCCATGTACTAAGGTTGAAACTATTCCACATTCCACACCTCAATATATTTGTTGTTAACGTTGATGTAAAGCCTCTGGTAATGCATCCGTCACAGAGACATTTGTATATTATGAAAGTTACAGGTTTGAATCTAAAATGGTATTTGTGAAGTAGGTTGTTTTTCATTCATGGTGTAAATTTCCACTGATGGGATGTGAGACCTGCCCCGCTGATACCCAGGGGCAGAGATATCACGCCTTCACTCAACGTGCTGTGCTGCTTGAAAGGGAGAGGGCAGAATTGTGACCAATTTACCAATATATGGCCCATTCTTGCTCCCTGCCTGCGCTGGTGCACATTTATCTTCAGATTTTGCTCCTACCCAACAAAACATATGGAGTCGGGTCAGCCCTTGCCAGCTGGCGGATCTCCTTACTGTTTTTGCTTGTGAACAATGTGCACTTGTTTGAAAAAATAGTCTCTTCCAGTGCCAGGAACTCGAGGGCCAATAAGTCCAAACAAAATAAAAAAATATATATTATTTTTGTTCCTGTTCTTTTTTACTTTTGCAAGGGCCTCACAGTTCACTGTTTTCCACACACTACTACTAATGTGTTGCATTCCGTGCAGGCATTTGTTCACACACAGACACACACACACACACACACACAGTAATGCCCATGTTTGAGTGGTTTTGTAATGCTTTATTTAAAACCATTCAAATGAGACCACTCTTTTGAATAAATGCATGAACATGCACCCCTTGTCGAATGGAAAACATTCAAAGGTCTCTAGTACATTGGTAGACATACTTTATTAATTGCTGTGATGGTTTGCTAAAAAAACATTTAGAGATGGCCATCAGTGGTGGGCATGCATGCTTGTCTGCAGATTGGCAGCCAGCGACGGCTCGTGGAGGGAGTTACGGTGGGGCAGGAGGGCGGGGAGGGGCAGGGCGGAGGTTGCTAAAAACCGGCATATGGATAATTGCAGGTAAGTAAACAATTTAATTAATAAAACGAATTTCGTAGTGCGCCTTGCATCGCAAAATGCAATGCAGTGCGAGCTACGAAATTCGTTTTATTAATTAAATTGTTTACTTACCTGCAATTATCCATATGCCGGTTTTTAGCAACCTCCGCCCTGCCCCTCCCCCTCCCCGCCCTCCTGCCCCACCGTAACTCCCTCCACGAGCCGTCGCTGTTGGCAGCCATTTTAAAATGTGTTTTAAAAAAGAATAACAAACACCATTACAAGATGACTGTCTGAATGGTCTTTGCTTTTCATACTTTTGCTAAAAACTATTTTAAGGAAACAAAAGTAATAAAGCCAGTAGCTCGCAGCTTAAGCCAGACAGATTGGCTTTGCCAATGCTTGTTGTTCCTGTTTTGACTTTTGATCCCTTGATCTTATTTGTACCATTTGTCAAATGTGATGCTTTGCTTAGGCAAGTCTTCTAGTTAAACTTCGGTCTCTATTTTTTTTTTAATACTTTTTTATTGAGCAGAATTATGTACAGAATACCTAGAAAAAGCAGGCAGGCAGAGAAATATGCATTACATTCCAAAAAAGTGGAAAGTGCGTATTTAAAGTGAAACCAATTAACAGCATTTTTTTTAATACATCAGTAGATGCTAAAGTAAAGCCGACTCTCTTTTACATCGGTCGATGCTAAAGTGTAGCAATACCTGAATAGACCTCTCCATTAAAATTAAATAAGAACACAAAATGAAAAAACTGCAATAGCATCCAAAATTATTTTCTGCATATTTCATATGTAGCAAGCTTATAACGTACATGTTGACAGCCCGGAAACCTCAAAACAGGACATAAAAACATTTTACTGTCCTCACCAACTGGACCCTCTGGAAAAATAATAATTTAAACAGACTGCCAATAACATCCATGATATACCATGATGCCTATTACATAAAAGTAGTTGGCAGCCGGAACACTTTTTCTGAATGAGAGAATACCACGCCAGACAACGAATGTAACATGCACCTAACTATGTAAACCTTATACCCACTGTAACCTTATGGCGTATAAGACACCAGTACTGCCTTCGCCTCACATGTTCTGTTAAAATCTCCTTAATAAAATCTTTTGAAATCAAAAGAAAATAATAAAGTGCAAATGTGCTGATAGTACTCATTCCCATTATGAGGAGAAAACTCTAAAGACGAGCAAATGCTTGGTAGTGTGACCAACATTAAACAATTTAATCTTAATAATCTTAATATAACGCCCAGTGGTCTACACTCATAGTACTGTGCAGTGGATAATTATATTAAATAACTATCCCCCTTGTGTGTTTTCAATAACCTCTGAACGGTGCTATAGGGCCAGGAAAGAACCCCTTCAAACCCCTACTTGCTTCGCATATGCCTCTTCAAACTTCTTAGTCCTAACCATTTTTTTCTTCCAACCTTGTAGAGTTGGAACCAAACACGTTCTCCAATTTTGGAAGATCAATGAACGGGCTATTATTATCGAAATTAATATTAAAAAACTATTCACCCATACTGAATTGCTGACTCTCCTTGGAGGCTCCGAACAACACTAAACTTCCTTCCATAGCTGTCCCGCTCTGTACAGACTGGCTATTAGCAGCAAAAAGCCCTTCCCAAAATTGCCACCATTTTTGACATGTATAAAATGTATGCAGCAATCCCCCGCACCTTCATGTTGACAATGAAAGCATTGGTCAGGAATGGTCGCAGGGCTATAGTATGCCATCAATCGGGGCAAAAAGGACATTCTCTTAAAATGTGCTTCTCTCTGAGGCGTATACCCTATCTCTGAGGTGACCTACCAATCACATGCGGATAGTCTGCATTGCATTTTTGCCCGATTATTATCCAGAAAACGATTAATTTGGTCCTCAGTCAAGTGATTGTGTAACAACCTGTACCAGTTGCCCACTTCTGTAAACTTGCTTTTTACAAGCGCCAGAATAACCAGGTGGGATTCTTGTCTCATATCCTGGTAATTAACTGTGAAAAAATGGGTCATCTGCCGAAAACCTTAAAAAGAAACACTTACACCAATCCCCATCTCTTGAGATAAGCTTGTCCCACGTAGTGCACTTGCACCTTCATACGAAATTACCTATCCTCTTAAAGTCCAAAGAATTTCAAAACCAAGCCTCCATGCTAGATAGCGACAGCCCCACATGTTGACCCTCCAGCAGCTCAAGATACAAAGAGCCTGTTGGAATCTGACACAATTTACACACGACTTTCAGCTGATCGCCATACTCATAGAATGACGTATGCCTGGTCTTCTTGGGTAATTTTGATGTTTTCATGAATGTTGGTAATCTAGTTGCAGACTCCTGTACCATTTTGTTGAAAACAAAAATCATCCAATATGCCTTTACCTTCCAATAATCTTGCAAAGATTTCCATTAATGCTGCTTGATAATACCTGTGCATATGGGCGACTGCCACGCCTCCCTGCTCCTTGTCCAATTGCAGAACATAGCATTTCACCCGAGGTTCTTTCTTGTTCCAAATAAAAATCCTAATAGGTTAATCAAGCAAACTATTGCTAATTTGTATCGGGGGTCTGGAAAAAAGGAATAGAAGCAATTTTGGAAAAGGTGCTGGACAGAGTTTCTGAATGATGCAGAATACTCCTACACAGTCAAGAGATCAGGGCTTGATCCATCACCGTTTTTTAGCTCACTGCACCATCCCAGCTCAGAACCTGGCTATATGCAAATTAGTCTGTTCCTGTCCCAGAGCATGATGGGAACAGGGCAAACCAAACTACCAAGCCAATTCTTATACTGGGAAGGAGACAAGCTACCGGGGACCGGTTTCTGGCATTTCAGCCGTCGTCGGCCCGGCTTGCTTGAATCCTGATGGTGGAATGAGCTAGGGACTCACGTCTGAGTATACCCTCCCACACTTAGTGTGGATAAAATCAATTTTGGAAAAGGTGCTGGACAGAGTTTCTGAATGATGCAGAATACTCCTACACAGTCAAGAGATCAGGGCTTGATCCATCACCGTTTTTTAGCTCACTGCACCATCCCAGCTCAGAACCTGGCTATATGCAAATTAGTCTGTTCCTGTCCCAGAGCATGATGGGAACAGGGCAAACCAAACTACCAAGCCAATTCTTATACTGGGAAGGAGACAAGCTACCGGGGACCGGTTTCTGGCAAAAGGAATAGAAGTAAAGGTAAAATGGACATCTTAATGAATGAAAACCTTCCGATTACTGTCAAAGGAAGAAGTGACCACTTTCTCAGTAGCCCAATATTTTTTTTCAACATTGCCATGAAGTTCAAGGGGTGTAGCTGGGAAAAGTTGTTGGTAGCATATATTCCTACATATCGTTATAGATTTTGCGAACTCCCCTAAAAATGTAGTGAATCTGAGAGATTCTCAGCCGATACATTAAAAAGCAATATTTCAGTTTTATTTTGATTAATCCTATATCCACCAATACTTGTGAATTCCTCAATCATTATTGCGGGCCCCCTGTACATTGTCTTTATCTAGTTTTAGGTAGAGAAAAATGCCATCTTCAAATAGCTTCAGCTTAGACATCCCCTCCACTGGGGCCCTGATGCCCCCACTACTGCGTAATTTCACAGCAAGTGCCTCAATAAAAAATATAAAAAGTATTGAAGACAAGGGACACCCTTGACAGGTGCCTCTATTAATTGCCACCATACTGACCATATTAGAATTAACAATTACTGTGGCCTGTGCCCCTTGATATACATTTGTGAGGATCAAAATGAATTGTGGGGGGATTCTAAATCTACTTAAGGTAAAAAAAATAGGGCCTTCCAGTTAACCAAATCTAATGGCTTTGCAGCGTCTTCCATCATTATTGCCACAGCCATTTAATTGAATGAAAAATAGTCTATCGCTTTGATTAAAAAATGGGTGTTCGCCACCGTAAAACGATTGGAGACAAATCCATTCTGGTTCTTATGAATTAAGAACTGGCCTGCTGGCTTACCCTGGGTAGCCCATACTCTCATCCACAGTTTGTGATAGGCATTGAGGAGGCTGATTGGACGATAAGAATAAAAATTTGTAAGATTTTTTTCAAAGAGCTTACTATGATAGATTCCTTAACGGTGGTAATGTAATCAATTTGTTTAAAAAGGTACTAATGTTTTTGCAAAAATCTTATAAAACCCAGAGAGTTTGATAATTGGGGATCCTCTCTACAGAATTATAGTATTGTTTGATATTAGACAATGGAACAGAATACTGAGATTAATATATGCTTCCGTAGTGCTGCATAAAAACTTGAGCAACTTCCTCCCACTCTGTTACCATTTTATGCGAACCTAAGTTCTCGATTTGCCTGAATGTTGATTTGTCCTTCTAAATTCTAGTGGACCACGCCAAGCATTTGTCCATATGCTTATTCTCTTCATAAAGTTGCTGCTGATAAGCATTGGAGCTTTATATTTCCTCGAGGGTTAAGAAGTTCTTAAGATTTTGTTTTGCCTTTCTTAATCCATTTTCAGAAAGTCCCAGACCTATGACTCCAGTACTGGCCCTTGAAGCATTATCAACTGCTTTTAGAAATTCCGCTATTTGCCTGACCCGCTCTTTATCTTAATTTGCCTTATAAGCAATGATACTCCCTTGTACAGTGACCTTAAAGGCCTCCCAAACAGGAAAAGGGATGCAGTATTTCTATTGATGAGTGAGAACTTTACAATGAAACCTCTCATCTTTCCCAGCCACTCTAGGTGTGTCAAGAAGGACCTATCTAGGTGCCACCTAGACCTCCTAGACCTCTCTCCACCTAGGTATAATACAATATAAACCATGGAGTGATCGTAAAAGGCATCTGCCCGGGTATCTGACCCTGCCCTTTAAATTGCCCAGCAGACTAAATAGAAGTCAAGGCAAAATCCGGTTTTGAAGTTATGGAAAAAGCAGGTGCATTATGAAAAGCCCGGGTGAGATGAAAGCCAGGGATCTTCAAGTTGAAAATCCTGCTTCATAATATCCATCACTATTTTTGTCTTTGATTTGAGCTGTTTTTTTAGCTTTATTTGATGTATCTAATGTCAATTTCTGATTGTAATTAAAATCTCTCCCAAGGATCAAGGATCCCTCAGCCCCCATTATGATGTTATGAATCTGTGATAATGCGCCATTAAGCCGCTGACGAGGCCATAATAATTGACCAAATTGAGAGGGACCCCATGGACAAGAACTTTCAGCCATAACCACCTCCCTCGGGATCCCGAATCACATCCCTTACAACCCAATCAATGCCTCTCCTTAAAGGGATTCCTGCTCCCTTATCTCGGCCAAAATGGTATTACTATGAACCCTTTCCACACAGGGCTAATTTCCTCATGGTGCGGGGGTGGGGACGCGCACGGCTCCACGTTACTCATGACGAGTCCAGCTCATCATGCTGCACAGTGGAGCTGTGCTCATGACAAGCTGGACTCGTCATGACTCCGCCCACTCCTTTAGAACACCCGCCCAGGTGGGGAATTCACCGCACGTGGGAGGGCCGCAGCAGTTATGACGAGTTCAGCTCGTCATGAGCACAGCTCCACTGTGCCTCATGATGAGCTGAGCTCGTCATAAGCATGGAAGGGGTTAAGCAGTTTTAATTGAATAATCCTCATTGCAGCCCATTCCCACTTGCCCTAGTTGTAGATCTTGAGTCTTTTGTTCCACACTCAACCCAGGGAAAAGCTGGCCACAGCTTCTGTAAGATTCAACTATTAACCCTGAGTTTTGTGGCGGAGATGCATGCAATAAAGGGAGGGAATGAAAGAGCAAATAAATGTTTGGCAACTAAGTCTGAACTCGCTGCTGGCAATACCAATGTTGCCTGTGCCTCTAATGCTGTCTCTGGAGTTGAGTATTGACTTGAGGCTATTGAAGGGGAAGCAGCCATTACAACGAGGTTTTTACCTTGTTGTGCTTTTACCAAGTTTCTTTACCACACATATTATTAACACGTGCATGCCTATCCAACACATGCCGTTACCATGCTTTTAAGGTAAGTTGGGAGGCTCCGACCGCAAAGGCGTGGTTGTTTTATAGAAAAATAATGTGTGGTACTGGCATGCATTGTAAAAGCATATCCGTGGTAAAAACATGCGTGGTGAAAAATGTGTGGTAAGGCATGCAATGCATTTACCTGTGTTGTACTGTCGTACTAACCAATTAAAGCAGTTGTAGTTGACTTTCCTTCAAAAACAGAGGACCATATTCTCAAGGAGTTGTCGCTGAGTTATCTGCACCTTATCGCAGCCAAAGTCACGATACATTTACCGCCCCATTCACAGGCTGGCGATAGCAGCCTCAAAAAACATCGCCACAGATGACCCCTGCAACTATCGCTAATGAGATGGAGAATAGGCATTCCGGAGCAAAAACCCAGTGACAACACACACCTCTACATTCTCAACGGCCAGCCTGATCGGCGATAACATCATAAAACACACGATAAGGTGCGTTAGCACCAGGAAACTAACACCTGCTCTGACCTGGTGCAAAGTCGAACTACAACCTGCACCATAAAAGAGAGCCCAGCCCTGAGCCACACCTGAAGAACAACAGATGCCATAGAGCCACTAAACATGCGTGCCGGACACCCAAGAAGGCCACAACATCCACCATCCCCCCGGCCCCACCCCGGGCACCTCTCATCTCCCCCGGACCAAGACACTGCACATCAACAGCACAAAAACATGAACACCCAACTGACTTCGCACAATTGCAACAACCAACACACATGTGAGCACTGAAATCCTGATTCATACATTCACCCCATTGAAAGACCAAAAAAAATGTCACATACTAATTTGCCATCAAGCAACTATTTCGAAGAGTCATGGTGGGGCATCCCTGGACAATCTGTGACTCACATCCAGCAAGACAATATCTAAGATAAGAAGGTGTGTCAGACACTCATCAAAGGACAGGGTGAGAGAGAAAGAGAGAGAGAGAGAAAGAAAGAGAGAGAGGATATCAGGAATGAAAGCCCCTTTGTCTCAGCACACAAAGCTGAAGGCCAACAGAACCCTGACCTTGGTACTGAATGTGCCTGGCACTCCCTGCCTAAAATACCATATCAGCCTCCCACGACTCCCACACCATGAACTGCACCACTGAAACACCAACGTGCCCACACCCCACACACACTTGTCACTGCATGACCCACACCTGCAAGGGATGTCCTTGACACATGAGTTAAAAAATACCCATGCGGACAAACGTCGCACACACATACGACTCAGTGCCCAGAGCAGTGGCATATCGTCCACCTAACTTCCGCCGGTCCGAGGATTGCCGGTGCCACAAGCCCAACAAACGCAATGGCAGGCATTTCTGGGCACATGCACAACCCATGTCGCGTGGAACTGTACTCTACACGAATGCTGCATCTGTTGGGATCCCTGCCAATGGCAGCGTTGCGAATCAGTTTCCGTCTTAGTTTTCATCTTACCTACCTCACCTGCGTCCAACCCTGGTTCCACTGTCGATCATGCAAGTTCAAGTGGCCCATAGATGTCTGCCTATCCAATGCAACGGTAGCTGAATTGGATTATGACCTGATAGTGCGCCCCCTGTTAGCCCACGAACAGGTGTGTCACCGGGATAGCCGTGCATTGGATGCCCTGATCTTTGGCGTATAGGAGACAGTTTAAGTAGTCAATCCAAGAGCCATATGCCCAACTGTGGTGGCTAGACGCCACTCACCGCCATGCGCTTGTGACTTTTTGCCACTACGATACTTTAGTCCGTACTCGGTTTACTTACCGGTATCTTTTATAAAAAATATACCCATCTGGTTTTCATCTTTAATATAAGGTGACAACCTCACCTTTGAGGAACCTGACCAAGGTTGGGCGTATGGCTCTTGGATTGACTACTTAAATTGTTCTTTTACTCTTAGAAATATATACATATCTTTGCCCTGACGAAGTCCTTTGGAATACTAGCTGGACGAAACATGTTTTGGCTAGATCTTTTTGTGACCCCTTTGACTGAGGAAATCTAAATTAAGAACTGTGGCAAGAATTTGATTTGGTTACTCTGTGGTTGAAAAGAAATGAGAATTGTCTTTACTCAGAAGAAACCATTAAAAAGGAATACTAATAAAGAGAAGAAAAGAAACTCAACATTGCTGAAGAGAGTTTGTTAATGATATGTACACTGATTGATGCTAGCTTTGCTCAGGTTGGAAATTGTGTTCACCATTTGCGCCAACTCATCCAGCTCCTCCTGTGGCTCAGGACTCCCACATCCAGTCGCCCTTGCTGCCTTCCTGTTGGTGGCGAGCTTCTCCTTGGTTTGGCTATGCACTTCATGCCAGCGCCTCTTGACCTCCTCTATTGACCTCCTCGGCACACTGACTGCATTGACCTTGGTGACGATGGACTGCCATATTTCCCTCTGTGTTGCCAGTGCCGCAGTGGGGGTGACGAACAGTTGTTGGTAGTTTTCTATCACCTCCATGACGATGATCCAATCTTCCTGCGGACTGAACCCTGTCTTCCTCTTCCCCTTGCCCTTCCCCAGACACAGGGTTCCTGGCTGGTCCTCCGTGGGGCTTGTGGGGTTCAGCTTGTCCTCTGGTCTCGGTCCAGGTGCATCCATGGTGCTAGACAGTTTGAATGTGTTTTGGTGTGTTTTTTTTTTGCTTTTATAGTGCATGTTCCCGCATGGCGCGTGGGAAATGCAGGCCTGTTGCTGGTTTATGCTGATTTTGGTATCTCCCTTTGTGGCATCCCAACTTTTTTAGGCATTCAGGTTTCACATTTTTTGTTTGTCACGTTGGTTTTTCCGCGGTCATTTGACGCGTTATCATGCTGCTATCAAATGGTGCTGCCGGGTTGAGAATTGGACGTTAGGACGGTGTTATTTTTTTGTGATAGACTGCGATATGCAAAATTGCGTTAACCTAAATTTGCAATGGTTAGCACACGTTCTTGAGAATATACCCCAGAGGGTATTCCTTGGGCTTGGCTTGACCGACTTCTACCACCGCAATGCTCATTACTTGCATCTCATTGTGCAAGTATAATGGCTCAGTCCGCGTGCAAGAATGCCACGAGTCGCTCACTGCAGAGTCTACCATTGTATTTTGATTATAAGTAGCTTTTCCCACTTTGGCCTCCTTCTCGCTCCCACTGTGACTACTGATTGTGCTGGTACTGAGCGCTGCAACAGTTTTGAGATCCATTCTTAATTGCAGATTGTGATTTGACCGAGCTGCAGCTGAGTTTGTCTGAAATCTGCAGCTTTTTGCTCTCTTGAGGTGGTAGATGAACTGATGGCAGTGCCTGTGGCATTTGCTGGTTTTGAATGTAGCTTTTTCATGCTCTAGCAGTTCTCCACAACTAGTAGTGTTTACTAGGAGCAGTTCAATAAAATGAACTAATTATACTCTGCTGCATCTCCTCCGTTTCCTCAATTTGTGCCATAACAACCTCCTGACACATGAAGGTTTCCCCTCCACCCAGCAGCCACAGGCCACTCAGCAAGCACAAGCCCACACCAACTCCTCACGGCCGACTGCGCAACTCAATTCATTGCAATTCACCCACCAGGGGGAGAGAACAATGAGGGGCAGCTGGTTTTCACGGGCAAGATGGGTGTTGCCCTGCCACCCTGGGGGATTAAAAAAAATGTGAGATGGAACACCGAGCAGCCAGCAATAAATTGTGCATGCTGCTCGGTGAACAAACATAGGCAAATCTAGGTTTTTATTTGAGGGGGTGGGGGATGATGGCCCTTGGCTCTGCTGTGCATGCTTTTTTGGCTGGGCGAAGATTTCTTCAACCTGGAGCCAGAAAGCAGGGCAGTGACGGCACACAGGTGGGAAAGGCCTGGTGTCACTGCCAGAATAGCATTGGATTTTGGGCATTATTCATATAGCCTAGGGAGGAGTCAGAAGCTTCACATTAATTCCAATGGCTGGGGTCAGGGCCGTCCAGCTTCGGGAAAGTAGTGGGGTGTGGCAGTTGCCTCTGCCTCTTCCTCGAGAGAGACCTAGCAATAGTTGATTGGTGTGCTGGGGACCGGTGGATGGGTCAATCCAGCATTTTCCAGATTGGCATGTGCGTCATTGTCACGCTGTACTCCTGCCTTCTGCATTCAGGAGGAGCCTGGTGCAAGAGATTATTGAGCTCATAGGATATGCATGTAGCAAGTTCTAGTTTGTGCTTGATGTTCACTTAATATTCAGTGCGGGGTCATTGGCATGTAAACTAAACTTTAATGTGGGAGCACTGACTGGCTAGGGCGGCAGCTTCTGCCTCTGTGCAGTGGATGTAAAACACACAGTTCTCTCCCTGCCCTCAGCGGCCCCTGCAGGGTCCTGGGTTTGCAGTGGTAGAGAACTCATCCGTGGATTTCTACAGGGCACAGGATGGTATTATTATTACTGGAACCCCATGCAGGGAGACCTGTCATATATTGAGGCAGAAGCGGCAAGGCTGCGTTTTCTAGTGGCGGGCAGCTGGTATTTGTGGTCCTAAAATTCAGAGGCCTGCTCTTGATGCGCTCCATGAAACAGGAGTGGGTGAGCTGCTGGCACTTCAACACTGGCAGAGCTCTCAGACTGGTGTTTGGGTGTTGTGCCCTCCTATTGTCAACTTTGTTGCATTCTGATCCTTGTAGTTTTTCTTTTTAAATAGAAAATTCAGGACTGTATAAACACCACTGCCAGAATGCACAGAAAATAAAAAAGAGTGGCTGAGCAACTCATGGCTAATGAGTAATTCGTACCATAATGAGTAGCGCAGGGGGGCACTTTGCGAGGCTCCTCATTCATCCTACGACCTGTGAATATCTGGGAAATATGGGTGTCTCAAGGCCCCTTACCACACTCTGGGGGCACGGGGAGCATCATTTTACATTCTTCTGCTGCGGTGGCCGGTGTTCCTTCTAAATTAGTCACACACGTAAAGCATCGTCATTAGTAGGGTCACCTGGGTGTTACCTACAACTGCTCAGTAACACCCGAGTGACCCGACTAATTACAATGCTTGAATGAAAGCGTGCATGACTAATTTAGAAGGAACACCGGTCTTTCACAGGGAGTGCACGCACACACACACACTCCTCTCACATGTCACAAAGCAGTGCATACACACATTACCTCTCTGCACATATGCAGCATTCTCTCCTTCATGCATAGCAGTGCACACACCCAAGGAAGCAGTGAACATGTACACCCCTCGCCTCTTGGATCATGCTGTATTCCCTAATTCTTAGCAGTAAACACATGCACCCTTTGCCATTAGTGTTCTGTCATTCATAGAAGTGTACACGCTTATAAGTGGAAGAAGCAATGAACACATGCACCCTTTGCCTCTAGGTTTATGCAGCGTACCGTCCTTCATAGCAGTGAACACACGCACCCTTCGCCTCTAGCCTCATGTAGTATTCCGTCCTTCAGCGCAGTGTACACATGCATGCGTGGAAGAAGTGAACACATGCAGCCCTCACCTTTAGTCTCATACAGCATTCCATACTTAGCTGTGTACACACGCATGTGAGGAAGCAGTGAACACATGCACCCCTCGCCTCATTCAGTATTCTGTACTTCATCGCACCTTTCACCAAGGATGTGCACGTTTAGATAAGACCACTGTGCACCGTTGATGAAAGGAGCTTTTTGTTCACAGTTTGCTCTGTGCACCCAATTCTTGGATTCTCAGATCAATGTTGCCATTGTTGACCAAAGCAGCACACAGCAGAACCAGACAATGAAAATAATTCACAGACATGGATAGTTCACTGATACATACAAATTTGATTTTATGAATATATGAAACATTGGGTTGCAGTTGGGGAAGAAAGGGGAGCCTGTTCCAGGATGGCATAATGGCGCGTTGAACCAGGCCATCAAGAGCATGAAACCCCAGTACAATAATTCCAGCATGCGATTCGAAAAATGTTTTGTATGCCTGCCTACACATTTGCAAATACTGCCACTTTCCCCAGCTGCCTGCCAAAGACTGTTAGTGTAGGAAAGTTTTCCACTCAAAGATGAACAGCAGCCTAAAAGAAAATTCAGTTAGGCACATATATAAGCGTTGCTGTATATGGGCAAATGATAACATCAGCATATGCAAAGATTGTCCTCTACAGCTCATAAAAACTGCCAATTTCTTAAATGTAAATACTTCGATCATACTGCTTTAGTAACCTTCCTGCTGCCTCGAGTTTGCTAGAAAATGCACCATTTGTCCACTCTTTTTACAAACTTTTCTCGGGGGAAAACCCCACTCAAACTCCCTGTAGGTTGCTTGGGCTCACTTGGTACACTCACTCGCCGCAGTGCAGTGCAACAATAATTTTACGTCCACCACCTTCAAATGTCACCAGCTGCCACTGAGAACAATGCTCCTGGGAGATACTGCCTTCTTTATTGCTGATTTGCAATTAAATTGAAAGTGGTCTCAGGGCTCACAATACTAGCTGTGGACACCATCTCCCTTCGCATCCTTGACCCGGACTTGAACCGCTTTCATAGAGGGGTCACGGCCAGAATGCCAAATGCACTAGCAGCAGGCCATCTGGGTTATGGTTGCCACTCGGTCTGAAGATCCTCTCTTTATCTTATATTGGTATTGTTAAGTTAAGCTCTTTATGATGTATCAGTGTTGTTTTTATTCTTTAAGTTATGACGGTGTTGTATTTGATTTGTACTGTTATTGCTAACCGGTTACACTTTCCCGTCCTAGCCTAGCCATCACTGGTGATCATAGGAATGCTACATGAAAAATCGTAACTTCTACAGACTTCTTTGTGGGATGTAGACCAACAGAATGGATACACAGGAGTATGTAGCACTTGTTGACAATAATATGAATGATCACACAGATGTACAGAACTAAAAAGACATGACCAAAAAGTCCACATCTCACTGATATCAATGGAAAAATCACCTTAACTCTCAAACACTTCTTGTAAAATTGCTTCTTGCATAAAATTCTAACGTAGCCTTTGCATCTCCCATGTCATGTTATGGCAAATTCATAAATACAATCAAACAGTAGCATTGCCAGTGTGTCATGGGCCCTAGTGCAAGGAAGGAAATGTACCCCCCACCCCACTCCACTGTCTGATCTTTGAATAGTAAAATACAGCAATAACCAAAGTTCAATAGGCCCATCAGGTCTCTGGTCACTGCACCCCTGCAACTGAACACACAAATGCAGATATTTTTATAAGATATGTAATGCACAGAATAAATGAAAACGGAAAGGGAGACAATGCATTTTTGCCATCTTCAAAGCGTTCTGAATAATCACTAAGAGGCCAATTATGAGTTTGGCGGTTTGATGGACCACCAAACCCGCAATGGCGGTCCGACCACACTATTCAGAGTTGGGCAGTTAGGCAACTATAGGACCACTGCTGCTGCCAGAGATCAGCGATTCCTGACAGTCTTAAAGTGGTCTGAGACCTGCAATATGCTGGTGGTGCCACTGCAGCACTGCCAAGCATATTACGAGTTTCCTCACTAGCGCAGTTTTCATGGCGTTGAGCCCGCCATAAAAGGTGTGGCTGTGAGGAAACCTGTTGCCTGCAGGGTGGCACATGCTGGCCCCCTTGTACGTATACACTCCCAGTTCCTGCACGGAATGGACATAGCAGTCCATGCATGCAGAACCGCGCTACGACTCTCCCATGGTAGTGCGTTCTATGGCTCAGATATGACCCTTTAAAAGGCACCACCGTGGGACCACTGCCACAGAACCGCCTGACCTGTATTCCAATCCGAATACCGCAGGCGACCAGACTACGAATTTGGTGGTCTTGGAGTGGGGCACTGGCGTGGCGCCCCCCCCCCCACCCCCCCAAGACCGCCAAGCTCATAATCAGGCCCCAAGTACCTGCTTCCTCACCAAATCAATGTTCCTACAAATGTTGAAGATAGAACAGCACACAAATAAAAACAAGGAATACTATTGTACATCCATACCAAATACTAGATAAAGTGATGAAGGTTATTGTCAAGTGTTGCATGCTTCACCTTAGCACCATCAGGTGTAGGATACCTGTGATAGATTAATGCGCTCTCAATAACGATGTTAGAAATAACAACACAACGCCATACCATACACAAAGGGAGAAAAGATTTTGTTGGACCACACAGAGTAACACCAAATTTCTTCTCTTAAAAACTAAAGCATATGTACTTTACTTCCACTTCCCCAGCATCAGCAACAGTCCTATGAATAACCTTCCCCATTTTTCTTCCCTACCATAACAAACAACAACAGTACTATGACTGTCTAACCTCACCTTACAACCCCATAAATCACAATCCCTAGTCTGCTCCTCACAATAACAGTTCTTCTTCCCATCCTGCCTCTCCGCTGCAAGCCTTATGTATATTCCAGAATTAACATTTACTGTCGCAACTCTATGGTTTGAATCTTTCAGTCTTGTCCCTACCTCTATCTACCCCCCTTCTGGTCCGAGCTGCGCTATATAAAGATTTAAATAAAATATACAATATATTGATATGCTAAAAGACCTCATTCTATGGAAGACAAATGTTGAGACTCAGTAGCTTGTGATGAAGGAAGTATGTCGCAGGATAAGGCAGCTGTGTCACTTGCCATGTTAGGGGATCTTTGCTGCTGATGTTGGGTCAGGGTGAATACATTATAGAATACTCTACCCATTATGAAAATTTAGCCTGAGATTTGGTGCAGTATCTGGTGGAGAGAATTGGCAAGTAGAAGGGGGGCGTAGAAGGCGATTCCTTCATTGAGGTATTGGGGTCCAGTGCTGTGGAGAGCTTTGTAGGTGTGTGTGAACAGCTTGAAGGTCAATCTTTTTTCGACAGGAACCAGTGGAGGACACATAGGTGCTGGGGGGTGTGGTCTTGTCATGGGATGCTGAGGACGAGTCTGGCTGCGGCGTTCTGGACAGTCTGGAGTTTGTGAAGTAGAGATTTGTTGATTCCGGCGTAGATGGCGTTCCCTTAGTCAAGCCTGCTGGTGATGAATGCGTGGGTGACGGTCTTCCTTGATTCGGGGGGCAGGTCCATTTGAAGGTCTTGCGGAGGGTGTTGAAGCATGTGGAGGCTACGGCGTTGGCCTATGGGTCTTCCACATGAACCATCTTTATCCACTTTAAATCTACCTAAGAAGTAGATTAAGCATGTTATACGCCCTGCTCTATCAGTCGCACAGTGTGCGACATCAAAGAATAGTAGCAGCAGTAACCAAGGCTGACCCACCAAAGTGTGTGACTGCAGAAAATAGAGAGAAAATGTGTTATTTGGGAGCATGGTCAACCAAAGAGCTGAGGAGGAGGATGTATCCAGGGCAGAGACAATTAGAAGCCTCACATTCAATTTTTTATGGGTCTGTAACATTGTGCACTTCCCTAATAAACAGTATTGATTCCTTAAAGCTGCTCCTAGTGTCAGAACTGCCAAATATGTTTGCTGTTCCCCAACATAGGAGTATTATCTCTGAAGCAATTGAGCCTGTTCATCCTTGACTATTTTGTGCATACAGGTCTAGTAAATACATACCTGCTTCCATCACTGACATATAAGGAGCATGACTGGCCTGCTTTTAGCCCTTCCTGACAGAGTGGCAACCGCTTCTCCCATAATAATTGCCATAACTAATATATGTTGGGCATCCAGCTGTGGCACAGTGGTAGCTCTGGTTTAATGATGGGCATTATTAGCATAACCGGGGCATTCGTAGTGTTATGGTGAGCAAGCATGGCCTATGATTCCAATACCTGGGTATTTGAAGCAGAATTTGTCCATGAGAGGCATTTTTACATGGCAGTACTCAATGAAATAGAAAAACTGATGTTTAGCGACTGTGTATTTTCTAACAAGGAAATCTAATTTGATTTTTAAAGGAAAAAAGTGTTTTTTCAGAAAGGTTTTTCTTCTGGAAAATTGAGTTTGATTGCAAAATATGTGTATTTTCAAAAACTAATATACGAATGAAGACAAAATATTGCAATTCTAAAACACATTTAAAGTTGTTAGCTGAATGATAAATCAATTTGAGTTGGGGAGACTTATTGCTGTGGTAATATCCCTTGTGGCAGACAGTATGTGGTGATTTGAATTTTACTTGATTACAAGCATTTAATATTGATAAACGTTTCCCTAGCATTCTGATGATAACTTCACCTGGAATGTTTGGGTGGTTACTACTGATAATCATGCTTAGGGTGGTCACAGTGTAATGTTAATACATATCATCAGCATTTTACAGTGATAAAATATGCTCGTAGCTCGGCAGGACTTTCCTTGAGCAGAATTAGCTCTCACTACAGAAAAGGTTGGAGACCCCTGCTCTAGAGTTATCAAGCGATGCAAGGTGGCCTTGCATGGCGTGAAAAATTACATTTAAGAGCTGCATTGCTCTGGAACCCTATTGCATGGCTGAAGGGTGATGCAACTCTTTCATAAATATGCTCCACAGTTTCACAGAACGACCATAATTAAAAGAAGCACCAGGCAATTTTATGCTTATTGTTTATCTTGAAAGGTTCAACAATGACTAAATAATGTTAAATAAGCTCAGCACAGGCTCTGAAGGGTTAGAGAGGGGACCCCATACTGAGCAACACATACTAGACAGGATATGCTGAAACGTACCACCCACCGCTTTCTGAGGGATAATGAAAAGCATTCACCCTACTTTTGCTGAGCTTATGAGCCCTGCCATGACCACAGCCAAAATAGGAAACAATGTTATTATACAGAACATAAAGCTTTATTGATCAAACAGATATGACTGATGGGAACCGTAACACAAAAAATAATCTTAATCGTAGCTCAATGAGCTCAAATTAAGTCTTGTTTTTGGGTACGATTACCTTAGTAGGTAAAGGTATGAGGATACGATTGTTATAAAATACACTGCCAATAAGATAGAATATTTCTTGATGTTCACATTTTTAGTAACATCTGCAGTTACTATTCTGTTTATCTTGGCTGTAGTAACAGTTTATATATTGTGCACTAAGATAACATTTTGATTTTAAAAATAAATCTTTAAAATGTATGCATTTCTTAAGTTCTTAAGTGCGCTCTTTCTTAAATAAAGATGGTTTGGAGCTCCGCTGATTTCACATAGAATTGACTGTTACTTGAAACACATCTCACTCAAATATTGCTCAATGTGTAGTGGAATAGTTGCAGCCAAAATATTTTTTTGTCTTGGTTTGACACACTCCTTAGTGCCAGGAGGACTAGAAAACTGAAATCTGAGCCACATGCCATAGGAATCCAGAAAATGGATCAGCAGGAATACCACAGAATCAAAACACTTCCTAAAAATGGTATAACATTTTTTTACTGAGAAATATAGTGAAAATGGGGTGGCTCTGACAAGAGCCTTTGTGTTAATAGTCATAGTCAAAGGGCTTGATTATGAGTTTGGCAGTGTGGAAGCACACTGCCAAACTTGAAAGCCCGCCAGATTACAAGTTTCCTCATGGTCTGGTGGGTGGTCCCATAGCAGTCCCACGGCGGTGCCTATTAGAAGGACACCGTAATGAGTGCACCAAAGCCCTGTGCAGTCATCGACGTGCAGGAAAGGGGGTGCATGCACACAGGGCGGAACACCATGTGCCCCCCTGCATGTTATCCCCAGGCCCTGAGGAAACAGTGGGCCAGTTTCCTTACCACCCGCATTTTCTTGGTGTGAGCACTGCAATGAGAGCGCTGGTGATAAGGGAACTCGTAATATGCTAGGCGGTGCCGCAGCAGCACCGCTAA
This sequence comes from Lissotriton vulgaris, assembly GCF_964263255.1. Lineage (NCBI taxonomy): Eukaryota > Metazoa > Chordata > Amphibia > Caudata > Salamandridae > Lissotriton > Lissotriton vulgaris. The sequence goes on from NC_141691.1 coordinate 199,565,821, forward strand.
GCATTTTGCAGCCTCAGACCACTGCTCCACCACCAGGGATCGAGGTTCCCTGGTGTTGTCTGACCTCCATAGTCGTAATACAGTGGTTCGCCTGCTAGTGCAGCAGTAGCCACACCGCTGCACCACTATGGGTTTGCCGGTCCAAAGACCGCCAAACTCCTAATCAAGCCCATAGTCATAAGTCTTTATTTTGGCAAACAGCCATAAAAGAACAATGGTTACAACAAAATAGAAAAGATGCAATAAATATACTACATAGAACTATTAAAAGATGATTAAAAATGCATTAAATAATCGATCATGATATGGTGGGATAAAAACCAAGCACGATTGAAGGCAACACTTTATGAATTGCAAGGAATGTGTAGTAACACTAAAGTAACCCAGCCCGTCATAGGGTCAATTTTGCCTAGGTTTACAAAAATGCAGCATTTGTCTCCAAAGGCTTGATTTTCCATTTTACACAAGAATATATACAGAATGGAGAACAAACAACAATATCAGTACAGTACAGTAAAGTACAGTATAAATTCCACAAAATTGCCGTCTCCCTCTGTCTCACTTGGTGGGGTGGACCCTGGTCTATGTTTGTACCTAATTTGCCACCTGCTATAGGAATCTGACGACTGCAAAGACTATAGGTGAGCTAGTGTCAGAGCACAACATCCTATGGGCATCCAGGTACCGCATGACACCTAAGTTGTGGCATACTGGCACCAGCAATTTTGACTTGCCTTTGTTATAAGCCGGGCAGAACAAAAGAGTATGGACCACTGATTCCAAATGTGTTAATAATGTTAATAATGTGTTGGGCACACTTACAGGTAGAACTGAATACATTCCTTTATGTTGTTTAGGTAGATCATGTTCTCTTCCGCTGTGAAATGCACTCAATTTTTTCTGAAGATATCAGGCATGTCAAAGTGCATGTTATTGTGGTAGATTGAGACATGCTGAATTTACTTTACTGACATGCTTTTGGGATTTCACTATCTTGAGACAGAATTGGATTTACCCTTGCCACATTTGTCTTTGACATGCTGGCAGTTTCGGCTGCTGGCAATATGCAGCGAGGGTGGGCGGTAGGGCAGCAAAAGCGGTGGAGGGGTAAATTAAAAATATTAATTAAAAAAAGTACCTGATACTGCAGCCGCCATATGCTTCTTCTTCTGCTTCCTCGAGCTTCTTCAGCTGCTCCGAGTCCGACAGTCCCTTGGACATATTCTCCAACCAATCCAGATGCTGCTCTCAGAGCAACACCAGGATTGGCCTGGGGGGGTTGCTTTGAAGCTCAGATACAGGGAGTCTGTGCCATCTCTTCACCCAGCTGTAGAATACAGCTGAATTGCGAAACTTAACAGCACATGTCTGTTTCGCTGGTCTAAGACGGCTGACCAAACAGATATGCATACTTAGAAGTGCACAACCACTCCACCCTGTGACCCCAAGCCGAACCCCTCCCTACACACAAAATGTTAATATTGTTTTATTTTCCAGCTGCTGGCTCTAAGCCAGTGGGGCGACACTCCTCCGCCATTGCAGTGCAGCCACCGCTGCATGCTGGAATCGAAAAAAGGCAGTGTAGAGAAAGAAATTAATCAGCGTCAGGATGCCTACTAGGTGACAGTGCGCTCTAGAAATATAATGAATAAATATATAAATGATGCACCTGTTTAAAGGTGCACCATAGTGCAAACAGACAGTATGTCTTTTCAATATTATGGGCACAGGAGGCCTTGGTTTTAATAAGGGCATTATGCCCTTACAAAGTGGAATGCTCTAATAGCCTTGGAGCCTGTTATAGTGGGCTGTAAAAACCATTAAAGACCACATCCCTTAATATAGGCCTTTGTCTCCAGTTTTTTTTTATAGTTGTATATAGCATGAATTAGAGCCGAAGGTATCAGAGTGCTTTACATGAGCACTAGTTGCGTGACAGATGGACACATTCATTTTTGTTAGGCACGTGGAGATTAAGGGTCTCATTACAATGTCGGGTGAACAACGTTGCAGTCTGGGTACAGACGACCTCCGGTCGGTTGTTCCAACCCCACTATTACAATCAGACCACACATGGTGAGGTTGCATACTCCCATTTTTCAATGGGAGCTTGTGCTGCGGCCATAAACCGGCCACAGCACAAGCTCTCATAGAGAAATGGGTGTTTTTGTTAATCCCTGCACCTTGTGGTGCCAGCCGTACAGTGCAGGGATTGACAGGGGGCACCATATGAGCCCCCAGACGTCCAACCAGAGGCTGCTTTTGCAAGGGGGCCCTGCTAGGGCCCCCCAAAGTCGCTTTCCAACATACTTTCCGAATCGGAAAGCCCCACATGGAAAGTCTGTCGGAAACCGACAATGTAATCAAGATGGGGGAACGCCGTCCTCGTGGATTACGTTGGGCCCTCTGACTGGCGGACGGGCTCCTTGAGCCCATCGGAATCCACCAGAATTACAGACTGGTTTCAATGCCGACCGCCTACATTGTCATTAGGCAGTCGGAATTGCAACAAGAGATGTCGGACTGACTTCATAATCGGCCCCTAAGTGATTTGACCGGAATCATAGGATGTTGAGCGTCCCTGATGATACTCGAACCCAGTTCCCCAGCTTTGAGGTCGACCAGGCTAGCCGTTAGGATACATCCTTTCTACTTGACCTACAACAGGAAAGTGAGTCTTCAATGGATAGTGTAGATCTCTACAGTGGGTTTAAAGCATTATTAACATCAAAACAAAGACATGATAAACAACATAAAGTTTCTTCTATTTGTTAGCCAGTAGAGGCGGTTCTGAAACAATCTTTATTTATGTATGATTTATTTATTTTTGGGGAAAATACCTTTGAAGAAAACATTAAGAAACTGGAACTTGGAGTAAAGAAAAAAATAATATCTTTGACAACTAGCCTTTGGTGCCTGGATTTGACTTTTGTGATTATGCTCTGCTCGCCAAAGCAAAATACTTGGCCTCAAAGCAAACAGTTGAGGCCAGCTGTGACATAATCAGGGTCAGAGTCGTACCACTGAGCTTCCAGGACAGCTGCCAACAGAGCATTCCGTGGGACTGTAATGCGTGGCATCGGTGCAGATGTGTTAAATCACCCTCTACTCCTGTCGGCATTGCTTGGCTGGGGTAAATTCTGGAGAATGCTGGGTATTTTCAATGCTTATGCATTCCTGAAGTCCCAATTCTGTACTTTTTGTCAGTGCCCCAGCTGAAGGTCTTAAACTGCAACACAATGGATGACGGTGGTCCTTATTCTTCCTCTTGGTTCTCCACTTGCTCCTGCTCACTTCCCGAAGCCATACTTGTGACTGTTTTCCACAAAAATCAAGTCAGAACTGAAACTCTGGATAATAGGTCTGACCTTACAGGAAACCAGCACTGAAAGAATAGAAAACAGGCAAGAAGAAAAGCTTCCACGGCGATTCATTGGACGTACTGTTATCCGGTACCGTGGTTAACAAACGTACAGAAACAAAGGCAGATTCAAGGAAATTTTGTTAAAGAAAAGCAAATCTCTTTATATTTGGGCTTTGCAGAAAACCTCTCAGTTCCAATTAAAAAACTGCCCTTTCCTAGTAAACTCGATTCTCTCTAAAACGCCCTGTTCCTGCAGTACTTCCAAAGTACTGCAGGACCCAGAACAGGAATAAAAATTCGTGTTGGATTCAGCACTGCATCATTGGCTCTAAGAGTCCTGAAGAAGTAACACAGTACCTATAGGAGGCTCAAACAAAAAACGAAAGCAGCCATTTGATTTGCTAGACGGAGATTGGTAGTTATATCAAGTGCACATCCTTTAGAAAGAAACAGGAAGAAACCCCATGAATATCATATGCCATTGCTATTTGATGAAGGCAGGTGCAAAAAGTGAAATCTATATCCATCATGGCATCTAGTAAACCTGGGGAGAAGGAGCTACGGACCAGTGTAAGCACAGGGCTTAACTTAACATCACCTTCCCAGAATGAGGATGTAATCATGGTGACTACAACACATTCAACATATTCAGCACCAACATCAACTAGGCCGGGAAAGAATCTGTTGGGTGGCAGTTATTTGCCTTTGCATCAGGGCAAAATAAACATAGTTGCCGTTCTTTCACTTGCACATTTTGTAGTCAGGTGGTGCCCCAAGGAAAGTCAAGACAGTACATCATGGGGACTTCTAAAATAAGGAAGCACCATAAGTCCCAAATCCCAAACCACATTGCCAGGGCTAAGATAGACAAAGGCAGGAAGGTGATGAAGAAGAGGAAAGTACACCATCTGAGGTTCTGTGACAGGCAGAAGAAGTGGATGACTCTTCTGTGCAGTACTATGCAACGTAAAATATTTTCTCAAAACTTTTTGAGTGAACATTAAAGAACAACATGAGTACATTTACAAAACTGTTAACAATAAAACAAATAAAAAAAATTATAAAATGAAAATTTAAAAGAACTTATAAGTTAATTTATCAAAGTTACAGAAAATATTTTTGAAATTCATTAACAAAAAATGAATACAAAAAAAGTGGATGCCCATGGAAAAAGACCTGCATCACCCTACTTCTTCAAAAATATATTTGCGTTACCCAGAAGGTACGGTTGATCATCTAGAAAAGATTAAATGGAGCTAGACACTGGAGGACTTGCCCTGTTTGCTAAGCTCAGTGCACACAGATGTAGATTCTGCAACATAATAGTAGTCCAACTTACAATGCTAACATATATACAAAACTATAATATGATTAACAAAACATTAAATTAACTGAAAAAACAAAGTTTTATGTGCATGATAGGTATTCAAAAAAGCAACTTAACTTATGTAAAAAAATGAATTTCACCAAGAAATTCAAAGGTTATAATGATGTTATAGTTAGGTATGGAAAAAAAGATGTTAAGTTCTGTTAAAACACCCCAGGAATACACTTAAAAATGAAAGCTTTAAGTGACGTTATAATTAGATATTGCAAAATGCCTTACTTTATAGGGAAACTAACCTCTGAAATTTGTTTGAATAGCCCCTGAAAGTCACTAGTTATAGTTCAGTGAGCAAACTAGGATTTGTGCCCTGTGGTAAAAGAACAATTGATGGACAGAACGCAAAACAATGTCATACATTCACCCTAATACAGCGATCTGGTCCTAAATCCATCATTTTTTTGCTCCCCAAGCCATCCCAATTTGAACCCAGCCATATGCAAATCAGTCATGACCCTGCTATCTATGGGAACAATCCAGCCCGAGTTGCCAGGCTCTGGACTGGAAATAAGCAGTACTTCATTTAAACACAGTATGATATGCAATATTGATTTGTGTAGTGCACTAATCACCCGAGAGGGAATTCAGGCACCTGCCCAGGTGCTTAGGTTTGTGGTCCCTAAGGTGCTTATTTGAAGAGACAAGTCTACTGCTTCTTACAGAACTCAGGAAGTGAGAAGTGGGCTCTGATGAGTGGAGGGAGGTTGCTCCATGTCTTTGGTGCGAAGTAGGAGAATGATCCACCTCCAGTTTTCTCTTCGGGAGTGAGGCTGAGACACAACAAGTGTGAGTTGGAGACACACACTTCGGTTAGGTTCTGACTAGAATCAAAGACCTGTGTCAAAAACTGTCCAAAAATATAAAGTTTCTGTTTACAATACATGAATCGCCTGTGGATGTCTTGGTATCCGCTAACATAAAATTGTTGTAATATAGTGGTATAGATAATTTCTATATAAAGTAGACTTTTATTAGATGTGGTTATTCAATATGTAATACATAATTTAAGAATGTATAATATATGAGTGAACCAACTACCTGGTTTAAGTTTAGTATGATTTTAAGTTTGTATGCCACTTTGATAACATCAAGAATATGTGTAGTGTATTTTCACTGACTACATGCTTTATCATGAATAGATGTGAACCTGTTGACTTCTTACAATTTTATGTCAGGTGAGGAATTTAACTGGCACATCTCATCGAAATAAATAATGACCCAAGCAGTTTTTAGGAGGGTATAGGTTACATCTGTTAGACCCAGGGAGACAATAGAAATTTGAGTCTAGATGAATGGCATGTACTGGAAGGAGTTGACCTCTCACTCTTAGATATGGCCAGGACCTGGCTGTCATAATAGGATGTTACTTTACATTAAGAAGAAATATAGAAAGTCACTAAAAAAACAAAGTTTAAAGTGGAGTTGTGGGTGAGGAAGGTAGTACAATTTTAACTTACATTTAAAAACATTAGAAATTCACTAAAGATGCAATACTGTTTAAAAAACAAAAAAGATTCTCAAAAACTACTGAACCGATATACACCAAATCACAAAAATACACTTTCTGGGAAAATATCTAGTTATCTGGCAAATTTAATACAATTCTGTTCAGCTGTTCAGCTGTAGGGCTGTCAAAATTCAAAAAGGTAATCAAATGGGAAAACCCCTTTTTGCCCCCCCCCCTTTTCTCAGCCCACAATTGATAGATCACTCTGAAACATTCCAGGAAGGAGTTTAGATGGATGAACGCTTTGTTTTGGAAACCTTTACGAAGATTCATCAACACCAAAGTTATTAGCAAAACAAAAATCAATTTCCTGGGGTGACAATGTCCTAATTAATTATAACTACAGTGGTGTCTGCCACTGTGTAATATACATATCTAGTATTTTTCTTCAGCTCAAATAACAAAAGAAGGGTGTCAGACTGCATTGTATAGAGACATAGAAAAATGAAATTTGAAGAGATATGTCCAAGTGAATTTCAATATTTGTAAATTGAGGAGACTGTGAAAAAGATGTTTACTCTATATGCATGCATGGAAGCATTTAATTGAGAGTTGTATCAATTTCCTGTGGCGTAGTCATCTGAGTGATTTGTTTTAAGCAGAAAGCCAGAGGTGTAAGGGCTTAATGCTAGTAATGTGATACTGCCAATAGGGATCACAGTCAGAATCCAATTCATCGAATTAGATGATCTCATTCATCTGTTTCGAACAACAAAGCGCCTAAAAAGCCCTAGGAAAATTAGGCCTAATGAGCATGATCTCTTGTTGTTCATGGTACCCAGTTGGCATGCCTGTAGGATGCAATAGGCAAATATGATCAATTCTTATGCCCATTCTAGCAGAAATTAAAACAATATCTCTTTAGAATTCCTCCTACTAAAGTGCCCAGACAAGGGAACCTCATGGAACAGTGTAATGGATTTCCAGTGTGCACGTGGGGCTACCAGTGTGGTTGACTAGGTTTCACATCAGAAGACTTGCTGTAGATCAGCTCAACTTGACATGTAATCCTGAAATTACCAACTTACTTTCCTTTTGTCTTGTCCCAACATTTTGTGATGTAACAGAGAATGACATTCTGAGTGAGCCTTCGTAAACTCAGATTTTCTGGAACCTCTAGCCTCAAACATCTCTTGCCGTGGTGGTAAGTGTGCTAGGTCTAGGATATGGCTTACTGCTATCAGCTCTTACTAGGTAGCTAAGAACACAGCATGGTTGCATGTGTTGACTCAAGCCAGCCCAAGACTCTTTGGTATTTCTGAGCAGAAGTATAATTTGAGGACTATCTTCTTCGCTCAGTCTCTTTGGTGGTGGCCTGCATCCATCTGATCACAAACACACAATATCTAAGGGCATTCTCAACATGCAATCCAAGCTGAGATCTTCATTTAGCTCAATCAGGACTTTTCTAGTCTTTCCAACTATATTTAGCTATGAACTGGTGATCGGATACATGAAACCCTCACCTTTCACAGTAGATTTGACTTCTGGACTGAAAATGGATGAATCTACGCTTGAGCCTCAGCCATACTCTAACTTTCACCAGTCTGTCAATGCCAGCCAGCTTCGAACTATGCAGCCAGACAGGGTCCAGAGGCTCCTGGATATTGGGAGGATTTCTACCTTCCTAACCATCCACAGATAGTAATACTACTTATGATGGGCCACCGTAGCAACCCTCATTTTAAGTCAGAAGTAATTTTAATACCTGCGTTAGCACAGTTAAGCTTGATGGGAGAATGGGCACCACAATTGTGACAGTACTCTTGCCTCTCTGAAAGGATCCAATGTCATTCAGTCTCTCTACCTGTGTAGTCACTAGGGTGACAATTGATGAAAGTGATGGCCTACTGTCAGACAATCTTGTGATGATGGCCTTTTGTAACTTGGCTACCCTGTCTCTTCTGCACTACCTCAATTTCTCCCCTTTTGTCTGCATGTGTTCCAAATCTGTTAAGATTAGCAATCTGTGAATCAAACAAATACTGTTGCAATGAAAAGTCACTCAATTTGCCAAATTCTAAGTTGCTGATACATTCTTCCTTTTCCCATAAGCAGTCAGACATGTATCAATATCATGCATAATTGTTTCCCTCATCCCCTGTAGCACTTTCTTTATAGCCGAACACCTTTTATAGTACTGTGCGGGGCTTAGCCAAACGTCTGATAATCGCATCTTCCATACACTCATATTTGGTTCTGTCAATGTCATGTAACTCTATATCTGCTTCATTACTTGCTAGTAGTCTGCTATAAGTATCACTCATTTGCAGATGAGCATATACAAGCTAGAAACCTTTCATTCACAAAATCACATTAGCCAGTAAAGTGAATTGGGAACTAAACAATTTGGGACATGAGGATTTAGACAGCTCCTTTCTCATTTTTTTTAGCTGAACAGCACAGAGAAGCCAGTCTCCTCTAACTCCCTCGTTCCCTTTTTTCCTTGCTCCTTATCTAACCTCCTTCTTCCCCAGTTTTCTGCAGAACCATCTAGACCCAGCCATCTAAGTGATAATGAAGTACCTTCTGGGATGTTAGGGTAACTGATAGACTGGTAGATTTGGATACCAGCTGAAGCAGGGACACAGTAAAATGGACAGGGAAGGATGCACTTAGGGGTTATTCCACTGCTGAGGTTATACTAACAGTTGTTACAGTCAGGGTTTCAAGGTAGGCATCCTGATATCACACTAGCAGAGCAACTAACGCCATCCTACTGAGAACAGAATACCTGACCATCATGACTCTATGGCTGCGTTGAACTTCTAGCCATAGCCTCCAATACAGCTTCACCTAATATTTGAGTGAAGGGATGGATGGATGAGTAAAAGGGTGAATGGATGGATGAGTGAAAAGGAGGATGAATGAAGTGAAAGGATGGACGGATAAGCGAAAGGATGGATGGATAAAAGACAGAAAGAAAGAATGGATGAGTGAGTGAAAGGGTGGTGGAGAAATAGGCGAGTGAAAGAGTGGATAGATAGATTGATGACGAATGGATGGGTGGATGGATGGATGGATAGCTTTGATGAATAAGTGTGGAGATGGATGAATAGGTCTGGATATGGATGGACAAATGGTGAAAGGCTAGATGAATAATGAAGGCATGAAAAGATGATATAATTTAAGTGTATGTATGTATGTATATGTATAGGCATTTATATAGCGCACTACTTACCCGTAGGGTCCCAAGGCGTTTCGACCGCTGCGAAACCCTTCCTGGCTTCCCTGAGAGATGGTCCCTTAATGGGTATCTCCAGGGTGAGACCAGGCATCCCCGGCGGTCTGGTGGGGCCGTTAGTGAAGACGAGGCAAGCTAATGCCCAGAGTTGCCGAGTGTGATCGCTGATCAGAGTGTGCACCGAGGCGAGAGAATTATCGAGTCCGCTGACCCTGGTCCTGAAACCTGCCGCGCCGGGAATCGAACCCTGGTCCCGGGCCGTCCTCTGCTCTCGGGTCTGCCGCCTCTAACCAGTGAGCCACACTACTTGAAGTGTGAAAGTGTGAAATGGTGGATGTCAGCAGGTGAATGGAAAGATGCAGTGATGAATGTACAGAGGCTTGGATGGAAGAGACAAGAAAGATCTTCTGGGGAAGGTCGTGATGATTTGGTACGTTTGATTGGTGCTATAAGAGCTTTGGTTCAATGTGGGGTGTATTTCAATTTTCTGGCTACTCCCTTAGCCGACGCTACGTGTAATATGAAAATTCGCACTCATTGGCTAATATAATAACCATTACTGAATCATTTGCATATAGCAATGCATGGGTGTGCTAATAGACATGTTTGGACGTCTTGTAAATTGCCTGCGTAGGTGTATTTAATATGTATGGTAAGTCATCTGTGATATGTTCCCCATCTTATGTGCATAAATGCTGTAGTCAAATATTTTGGCTCAGAAGAAACATTGTCTCATTTTTATCCTTCTGTAACGCAATCGGCGACTTGACTTTATGAATAAAAAATATTTAAAAAGGCACTTTTAACTTATGGTGCATTACAATCAGAATGTATGCCCGACTGTTAATGTGAGACAGTCAGTGCAGACAAGTCGTTTATATAGTTAAATCTATGGTAAGTTATATACCATGGAGTGTAGCGATATTTATCACATAAATCTGGTTATACAGGCACATTTTATTGAGCAATATTTGGAACATTTGGAATTCTTAGGAACTATACTTCTTAAAAGAGCTAAAGTAATGTAGCAATTACATAAAATTAGATCCTTGTATACAAGCCACCACGAAGGTGCAGTCACACAGCGAACAAACATTTGGTATTTCTGCAAACTGGACTGTCCCGGTCCCAACCTCCTAAACCTTCACCAGTTGTGGAGTCTGTAATGAGGTTGCCCAGCCCGCCAATCTTGCACACAAATGCTTTCATAAATGTCCACCATGTTCAGCAACAGTCACTGCACGCTTTTTCTTTTTGACCTTAGTACAGTGGTATATTTAAGGATTTCATGAGACACTTGTCCAGCTCTCTAACGCTACATCAGGCACAATAGAAATCAAAAAAATATAGGTAAATCCATAAATACATTATGTTATATTCTCTTTGTGGGCTGCATGGGCTATGTTTTTTTGGCTTTATGCTTCGTCCATTTTTACGCAAAGTGCTATATACTTGGCTCATGTTCCACTGAGGCCAACCAATTTGTGAACGGTGTATCTGGACGGCATGCTGACAGAGCCATGAGCATTTTAAAAAAGCGCATTGCCTAAGATTCCCTGATTCAGCATGACCTCCACCTCCAACCTTAACTGGATTAATTTCTAAGTGATTGTAATTCTGAGTGAATTCCTCTTCAAATTCTTCATTTCTACTCATTGTTTCCTGATATATTGTCAGCTTCTTTTATCTTTTAATGCAGATGGCTGTGTTGTTATGATACAGACATTTTTTTGAAGACTATTGGAAGCTTGCACGTTTGTTTGTACTGAAGATGACCCTCCAAGTATTAATAGGTTGAAACGCCGACGTCGCAAAGATGTGGCTCAAATTAATGAGGACATATCTGTATTGCTATGTGTTTTATGAATAGTTTTGTACCGTTCCTTTGTGTATATATATATAATGTTTTCCTCAGCCCCTCCCATTCTGATTACACATGATATTGTTTGTATTTGTTGGTATTGTTTGTGTAACTTTATGAGCGCCATTATTACTGTTTCCATATATCTATATCCAAGAAATACATTTTCTACTTAAAACACACTTTTTGTACATGGGTATTGTGCGCCCCTAAGAAAAACATTTCTCTTGAGGTACCACTCTGTTTCTTTTACTTTCTCAATTGTATATTTTATTTGTGCTTCAGGTTGTATCTTTATCTTTTGATTTTCTTTGATTTTTCAGCTCTATTCTGTCCCGCAAAACAGCTTTGCCTCTCTGTAGGCTTTGTATTTTTACCTCTGCTGTCCCGAGATTAGTCTTGAGTTCCTCAACAGAGCTCTCTAGGGACTCAGTCCTGGAATTCAGGAGGTCAACCCTCCTCTCTAGGATCTCACATGCATTCCTTATCTCACTTTGATTATCTGCAGAAACTGCAAAGCCCTGTTTTATATTCTCTTTTTAAACAAGGCTTCGATCGAGGCCACTGGGGAATGGTTGACGGCATCACCATGATTCTGAGCTACTAAGTCTGCTGCCTCCCCTAACTGTGGTTTGGACAGCTTCTCAGAAACTACAATAGGTATAGTGATAGGTGTAGCACTCTGGCTGGGAGATGCCCCCTTGGAATCCATGTTATCTTGAGAGACCCCGACTACAGAGATAGTGGAGTAAGTTTCAAAGTCACCTCTGGAGTCCTCCCTCTGCTTCATAACAATCAAGACCTCAGGTTGCACCCTAAAAAAGGACCTTAATGAGGGGTTAACTCTCATTTTATTATACGAGGAGACACTCTTGTTCCTTCCACCTTTTATGCTCCTTCCCTTAACCTGACAGTTTTGGAAGGCTGTACCTTGGTTAGGGGAGATAGTGCTCTTGTCCCTCGTGTTCTCCAAGTCCTGACTCCCTTCTGATTGTGGCTCTAATATTCCACTACCTTTCTCCTTAGTGTTTGTTTTTCTCTGGCCGAACTCGCTCTACCTGCGTTTTCCTCTTTTTTTCCCTCCTCTCTTATTCGCGACTGTCACCGGGCTGTCAGAGTTGTAAGACACCACTTTCCCTCCCGAGTGCTCGTTTTCTCGCCTAATGTATCTAAAGAAATCAAAGATTCCGCCTCTTGACCACACTCTTATCGCCAGAAATGTTGCTAGAAGCGGCAGGGGGAAGACAAATTTCTGGGGCAGATAGCGTTAAGATTTCCTCCGGATTAGATCCCGCTTTCGACCCAGCACAACCAGCAGCCGCCGTAGATCCCGCTCTCTCCCCAGCCACTGTCTCGCTGTCACTGCTGACCCGGAGGAGAGTGTGGGCCGCCCCTCTGCAGCCGCGCCTCAACTCCAGGGCGACTCCATACTGTAATGTCGGGATGCAGTCTAGTGGTTAGGGTGGAGCTAGGGGGAAGAACAGGAACAGGAGGGGCTAAAGGGGACGAGCTTAGGGCAGTTAGAGTAGGGACCAGGACGAGGGAAGCAGCAATCAATAAAGCTCCCTGATGTATATACATGTAGTGTCTTTCGTTATTCCTACCAAGACACTACAACTGGCGACGAGGGTGGGATAGATGAGTCTACCACCCACAGAACCCTGCAGGAGCGTCCTGTCCTGAGCAGCGTCCGAAAAAGAGGTAGAGAAGTGCTGCAGAAGAGTGAGGCTGCCGCCTGAATCGAGAGGCCAGCAGCAGGTGACCCCATTTCCCAGTCAGGCGACTGTGTGGAGCCCAAGAGGAGCCGAAGCAACAAGCGCTGGGGCATTTGAAAAGAGAAGCGCTCGATTGCGCCAAAATCGCGACTCACGCCTGATGCGTGCAAGTCGGCACGCGCTGAAAGAGCAGAGGTCGGGAGCCAACTCCGACTCTGCCTGCCACCTCAAGTTGTAAAGAATTGCCCCTGCTAGTGGGCCCTGCCCCAAGAAGGCCTGCTGACCAGTGGCATCGAGCATTGCACGAAACGGAGCTCGAGTGGCACATGACATTGGGATCTCACCCCCGATGCGTGAGATTCGGCAAGGTGTCGCCGAGTGAGCGCGGGACCCGAAGAAGCAAGGTGGGAGCCCACCCCAACCTTACCTGGACGTAGTAGCTGCAGCACAGGTGTTGAGATCTGGAGAGTGCTGCCCCTGAGACTAGCTGCCGGTGAGTCCTGTTTGAATTGATCCGGGTGAATGAACTGTGAGGAAGTCTCGTGTGAACCGAGACTTCAATAACGGCGGCCATATTAGAATCAGGCAGCCTGTAGAGACACCCCTGTTCAAAATGCACAAGCGGCCATCTTTAAGTCAGGCAAGCAGAGTTTAGCAACAAGCCTTGACAAACATAAGAAAACAAGCACTGGTGGATGTAAGTAAACAAACATTGACAAGTACAACGAAGTTGCAACAACCCAACAGGCATTGACAAATGCAAGAGACAGTTAAAGGCAACAGTAAAGCCACAGCAACACAACAAGCACGAGTAAGTGCAAGGGTCCACAATAAATAAGCACGAACAAATGTAAAAAATAAACAACCACGAGCAACTGCAAGAGAGCAAAATTAACAAACTCGAGTAAATGCAAAAGGGAAATAAAAAAAAGCAAGCACAAGCTAAGGCAAGAGATGAAACGAGTACACAAGCACAAGCAAATGCAAGAAGTGCAATAGAACAAGCATAAGGGAACGCAAGAAGAGTAACAAAACGAGCACTGGCAAAGGCAAGACTTACAGTGCACCAAGCCCCAGCAAGTACCAGTAACAAGCGAAGATCGCACTGAATATAAACAAGCACGAGCACCAACAACACGAAGTGAAAGGAACAAAAGTGTCAATAAACACAACAAGCACTGGCAAGTGCAAGAGATACACTAAGAACAAGCAAGCACATGCTTCAAGTATAAACAAGCCCTAGTAAATGCAAATCCCGAACGCTACAAACACGAGCCAATACAGACCCGAACATACCAAGCACGGACAAATACAAATCCCGAAGTCAGCGAGCACAAGCAAGTGCACATCCTGAATGCACCAAGCAAATACAGATCCGGAACATAACAAACACGAGCAAAGGCAAGTACCGAAGTAAACCTCCCGCACCACGCAAAGATAAATGATCAACAGTAAGAAGAGCTATGAAATCAAATGGTCCAGAAGCACGAGTAAACGAATATTAAGGAAGCCTTCTCTCATCATTGAAACCACTGGATAACCTATGCCAGGCCGAAAAGAAATGCAAGAACGAACTGTCAATGGCGTCACGTATCATCGCAGAAGAGCCTCAAATTACCTGCAGCTAGCAGGCCACCCTAACAAAAGAGGGAAGTTGCTGAGCCACGAGTCACGTATGGAGCAGCTGAGTGGTGGCCATTTCGAAATCAGGAAATCCAAGCCTAACTCATTGAAGCCTACCGAGACAGTCGTGCTAAGGGCGGAGAGAATACAGTAGTCACCCAGGAGTGGCAAACCTTCACACAGGATTTCGGCCGAAGAAGGTCAGCAAATAAGACAGGAAGCAAAGTGAACAATCCTGCGACGGTAGCAGACAAAAACTTTCCTCCCTCATGGCGGTGGTAAAAGCAACCCACCGGTCCAATCCCTGCATTGAAGTACCACCCCCAGTGACGCAGACTGACAGTCAGAGTTTGGGTCCCAAATGTAACCGGTTGCTGGAATCACTGGACTATTTTCTTGAAGCAATCGGTGAACGAAGAGATGGAAAATGTCTGATACTACTCCTCCAGCTAGTAGGTCATGAGGGCCGGCGCTTGGTCAGAACATTTCCTGAAAAGGACACAGAGACCTATGAGAGACTCCAAGAGAAGCTACGTGCCCATTTCCACGCACAGGCAGATGTGGATCATGATCGCATTGCCTTCAACACCGCACGGCAGGAACCAGGAGAACCATTGCCAAAATTCATCAATCGCCTGCAAAGTCTGGTACAATGCTGCCATTTCAACACATTTACAAATGAGGAAGCAGTTCGGCTCCGGATAATCGAAGGCTGTTCAAATCCTATCACAAAGCGCAAAATTCTTCGAGGGCATTGGTCGCTAAAGGAAATCATCAGGAAGGCCGAAGTTGGAGCACGGGTCAAAGCAAGAGACGGATCAAAGAAACTGCACCCAAATGCAAGACACCAAGATACCCGGAAAGAGACATCCCTCATGTCCGGGAATAAAGCTCAAGTAACAAACAAAACCAGAAAGAGGGAGGGTGAAGGCAGACCAGAGATAAGACAGCGGGAGAGACAAAGTCATGAATACTCCAACAGAGACATGGGCTACTCCGAATCAATGATACGAAAGACAACCTCAAGGAGTTGTTCACCCTCAAGGAGTCATCCAAAGTATGGCACAAACTTTTCTGAAGAGGACGAAGCGCCAAGTAAGACAGATCACACCCATGGATACGATGACAGCCTGCACAACAAGCGAGTGATAAAGACAAACTATAGACGATTGGACCAATCATGTCAACACTGGAATTCGGTGCACAAACAACCTCGAGCATCCCCCTATTCGCCAAGTTCTGTAGATGAGTCCGAGAAGGCATCAAGCAGTGGAACACATCACCCCCATGGAATGGATGCCAGTGCACCAAATAAACGAGAAGAATAAGTAGCAAACCACATAAGGCGGAGTGATTCACTCAGACACAGGAGAGGCAAAGACAAACGCACTCATGACACCCCAGACAACGAGAAAAACTGAGATAAGGCCATTATCATTATACGAGAGAGGCAGAGACGAAGTACCCTGGGATCAAACACCAGAAATAAACATGTGGCTATCAAACAACTTCTCCAGTGAGATGGCACCGAAGCCACTGCAAGAAAGGTACCTAGAGAAACATCCCAAAGAGAACTCCGACGCTACAAGCAGCCCGTCACGGTCTACCTGTGTCAGAAATCTACCATTGAAGACACACACAAAGGAACGTTCTCGAAGGAAATCAGCAACAGACTCCTCCGATTCAGAAAGCATGTCTGCTCGATCCCTCTGGTCGACCGAGTCATGGTTCCGAAAACGTCCATGGCATCAATCACCCGAACACACCATCGAACCAAAGGACATTCTTCCCATCAAGGGCAAAACATCTCACACCAATGTCTCCGAAGACAACATCACATTAAAGACAACCTGCCATGTCAGTCACAGGTATGTCGAGACATAAAGAATATACCGTCACCCCTGATGGGGTCAGCGAGGCTGACTCAAAGGGCCTACCGAATGAAAACAGGTACAAGGGGCATTACACAACGGATGAGAAAGGACTATCCAGTCACTCCGCAAGAAAAACTTGACGTGTTGACAGAGACAAATCATCATCAGCGGAGAGAGAAACATGCACGTGTTCTGACAGTCAAAGGGTTCACCAGTCCCAAACGCAAGTGGGAGTGGGTGAATCAACCAGCGGCAGCAAATGAGTCCCCGGGCCAAACCCGGATGATCTTTCCAAACGGTGTATCACCATCTGGTATGCATGACGTTGAACAGGAGGACAGTGCTGCCCTCGACTGGAGAAGACAAAAGGAAGTAAAATTATATGCCGGTGCTCGGAAGAGAACCAGAACAACATCCTCCCATGAAGGAGATCAAGCGTCACTCGAACAAGAGCCCCAAAGGAAGACATACTGCGCCATCACGCGGAGCCCTTCATGGTCACCTCACGAAGGGCAATCGTGATCACCCCGGAGACTGAAGATGAGTGGATAACCCAGAACCCTATCGGAAACCGCCATGAATCTGGGAACAAGAAGATCACATGAGACATTTCGCAATTTCAAAGATGCGACCCTGTAGTCACAGAGACTTTTGTCAAGGCAAGAGAAAGCCACACCATGGAACTGGATATGTGTCTTCATAGCTTAAACGGGCAGCCTGCAGACCCGCGTGGCTGATCGAGGAACTACAGATATGGTGGACGCTAAGTTTATTTTGTTAATAAGGGGGGAGATGTAATGTCGGGATGCAGTCTAGTGGTTAGGGTGGAGCTAGGGGGAGGAACAGGAACAGGAGGGGCTAGAGGGGACGAGCTTAAGCCAGTTAGAGTAGGGACCAGGACGAGGGAAGCAGCAATCAATAAAGCTCCCTGATGTATATACATGTAGTGTCTGTCGTTATTCCTACCAAGACACTACACGTACCAGCGTGAAAGGTGGAGTTGACGGAGCAGGCACAAGACACCAGGAGGTTGAATGGAGGACCTGATGCATATTAAACTGGCGCACAGTCCCTCCGTATGCAAAGATAACTGACAAGCGGACTCAGACCCCCCCCCCCCCCCCCCAAAAAAAGAAAACTCAGTCCATAACAGGTAGCATTGTGCTATCTATAACAAGGGGTAGGGAGAGCTCTTCGGACGAGGGATCCGCTCAGCTAGCAGGCGCCATGTTCACCCCAACCAGTACCTCTCGATTTTCTTTGAGTTTTGAGTAGTTTTAATTGAACTACTGTTTGGATTCCACCACTAATGCCAAGTATCATCACTAACTAAAAGATCCCCATTGCATCAGGACCATAGTTTTATAGGCTGTTGTATTCGTCATGCAGATATAAGTGATATAAATGCATTATTCGTTAATGTTTGATAATGATGCTCCACCCTAATGACATAAAAGCTGAAAGAAACTGTTGCACTATAATGGTGGATGATACTGAGTTTTAGCTTAATAATATCTTAACTTTCACTGCAAACAGGGGGCTGTATCACTTGAGGTGAGCACCGGGAGCACTACTTTTAGACTGTGGGCTGTATCACTTGAAGTGAGCAGGAGTTATAAGTCTCAACCACAGTTCTGGGCTGGCTGGTCCCTTAAATAGTTGAGGTTGTTTAGCAGCGCTATTTTATCACCTTAGATGGTGGTAAATAGTTACTTGTCACAGGGTTTTTTTTAAGGCATGTGCTGCTTTTGGCTGGAAATATAAATGCATTTGGTGACATACATAAAGTAAGCCACAGAACATAACACAAGACGGTACACATTTCAACAGAACAACACATTTAAAGCATAACATGGCATTTCACAACTAGTCAAAGCAGAACGCAGAAACACAACTGCATTACAAGACAACAAAACCACATTGTAGTACTGCAGCAAAAAATCACAGAAGCGCAAAAAAACAACAGAAAATATGAGTACCGCAACAATATTCGACACAGCAAATGTGCACAGGCATTCTTATCACATATTTCAACCTCTATCCTTTAATAACATGGTTGTAAAAAAAAGTGTTTGGAGCAAGCACTCTCATAATGTGCCACCAAGGACATAAAATGGCGAAAGTCAAGCTTTTTTTGTGATTTAGCACATGCTGTTTCTGAGCTCTTAATTCCATGAGTTCTGAAATCTGTTGCTTCACCCCTCCTCCTATATTTATTGCTGGTATCCCAGTTTATGTAAGTAATGTACTTTCTCCTTTTTATAGCCACTTATCTGCATTAAATATTGTACTGTAGGCTCTATTGGAAGCAATGCCTATAAATAGTATTAACTCACCTGCATTGCTCCCTGCATTTTTGAATTACATGTTTTAATTAAGAAGCAAGGTATTAATTAAGCCATAAGTCACAACAAGAGAAAGCCAAATGCCTTTAAGAGCGAAATAACACCATTAAATCTCAGAAACCCTGCACTGGTACATCTATGAACGAAGAAGAATAGCAGCCTTGAAAGAAAATAAATTAAAAATAGATCTGCTTGGAAAAAAGGGTGATGCATTTTCTTTACAGAACACTGCAATAGTAATTAAAAATGTTGTTTTACAGATTTCTGTGAAATATGTTTACTGCTTGGAGGATTGTTTTTGCATTACACAAATAGATAAGAGTTTAAACGGTATACTTGTGTGTATTTATGCACTAGTTTGTGTATATATAACTATAGATTGGCCCATGCAACAAAAAGAAATAGTCTTTTAATCGCAGAAAGTTCACACTCCCTTTATGGCTATGTAGCTTGGATGAAGTGTGTTTTCTCAAGATCCAATGCGAGGAATTGCGATTTCTATGATATGGAAATGTGTTTCTTCGCACTGAAATCCTGATTAGAATTTGAAAACGTAGTCATGGATTTGAAGACACGCTAATCAAATATTTCCATAACATTAATGTATAGAAATGTAAGGAAATGGACGTGCATTCCTTTTGAACACATGATAGATATCAACATTTTTATTCTGCCTCTTTGAAACAGAGGCATGTCATTAGCCCTCATGGCCTGATGATTCGTGGGCCAATTATGCGCAGGAATGCCCCGCGTTCTTTGCTTTGATTGAAGTCCGACTGCTCACACAAAGTTGGACTGCTAAATTAGGACATCCTTCCGACAAATTTGAGAATTTCATTCAGCTTTCCAAAGAAGGAGAAATGCCAAGTGGGCAGAAGGGCAGAGAAAGAATGTGCATATGTGCACCCTACAGACAGTTTGAAACAAGAGTTGCCACCTCGACTATCACCATGCGAATGCTGGCATACAGATTCATTTAAATATGGTAATCGAGTAGCCGGTACAAAGACCCCTCTTTGATGGAAAGTTACCTCAGAATTGTAAACTAAATCATTTAAATACAGCATTCTGGTATGTATTAAAATATGTATTTTTGGCAAGCACGTGCTACGGTTTGTTTAGGTAGCTGACATAAATTCCGTCTCCCAACTGGCTTCCTATTAGACGTTCCTAAAAAGTGAACTCTAGACAATTAATCAAAAATTTTTGCGAAGATCAAAGTTTACATTCTGCATGCCTCACCCGGGGGCATATTTACAAGGCAAATGGAGGATTGAGGCGTTAGCCTTCCTGGCTTAACGCCTCTCTCTGCCACTTCAGAAACGCAGGGCTGCACCATATTTACAAGCAGGGCCGGCCCAAGGCATGTGCAAACTGTGCACCTGCACAGGGCCGCCAAACCCGAGGGGTCGCCACGACGACCGACCGAGCCGAGGATCGGATTCGGATCTATCACTGGCGGCCCCCTGGCAGGATTTGCAAACTCCAAAATAATTTCCTTGTTGATTGTGCTGGGCTTTATTAATGTCTATTCCGACCTCGCTCCAGCCTGTCTCTGGCTGGCTCACTTTGGACCTCTCAGCCCCTCCCTTTGCCTTCACACGTCTTCGTGTTCCGCTGCTCTCCACATGGCTGAGCCTTTCACCTTCTAAACCCCGGCTCTTCCGGGGCCCAGGCGGGGCGCCCACCTACGCTCCCTGCACAGGGCCACCATGAGCCTAGAGCCGGCCCTGTTACAAGAATATGGCACAGCCCCGCGTTTCCCCCTGCGCTAGTGCTACACTTAGCAGCCTAGCGCCAATGTAGGCATCCTTGCACCGTATTGCAAGGGTGTCTGTGTGCAGGGGAAGATTGTTTATGTACAGGAAGGTCCCCCTTACTGCACATAAACAATCTTGAAATGCTGTTTTGTAACTTCTATGTGTGCTGCTTAATACAGCACAAATAGAAGCTGCAAAACAGTATTTTAAAAAAATGATTATTTATGTGCAAGAAGGGGGGCCTTCCTGTACATAAACAATCATTGGCCTTTAGCTGTTTTCATGTGTGTGCACAAAGCAGCACACATGAAAACAGCAAAAACGAAGAGAAATGAAACATTTCTCCTCTTTGCGCGAGGGTAAGACCAGGTTTTCCCTGGTCTTAATTCTGGCACTGCATCCTATTTATGCCTCCCTTGTAAAAAGGGGGCATTGTCAGAATCAATGGGTGCTGCGGTGGAACACCCACTGCAACACCCATTGCCCTCCCCTTTCACGCTAAGCATAGCGTGAAAGGGGGCTTATTTACAAGGCAGCATTGAGCTACATGAAGTGGCTTAATGCTGCCTTGTAAATAAGGCGAAGCCACTATTGCCACTGTAACGTTGTAAAAAGTGACATTCCCATGGCAATAGGGACTTGTAAATATGCCCCTGTGTTTTGGCATTGAAACATCCCTGCCGTCCCCCCAACCAGGGCCAGACTGGATAAGCAAGCACCGGGCATTCCCTGGTGGGCCGGAGGGGTTGGGGCCAGTGTTGCGTCCATTGGGGCCGGTTTTGTCATGGGGGGCCGGTTTTGCAGCAGTATCTGCCCCCTGTAACAAAATAAAAGCGGCAGCGGTGCTCACAACAAGAGCTTATCTGTACTACAACAAATAGAATTACATTGAGGAGCGACCAAGATCTCAACAAGATCTCAACAAGGACACTCACCGGCAATGTGAAGCTCTCCCCTTGCAAAGTGCTTCCCACTCTAAGTCATTGTCTGTTACATTTTAGTTATTGGTAACCATAATGGCAGTCGCAAATTGTTGGTGCAGTGCACTGCAACATTCAAATCAAGGTGAATCCTACGTTCATGCCCCTCCTTATCTATAGTCAGAATGAGTTGCAAAAGTCATTTTGCTAGCCAGAACGTCTTTTCTGATTCGAAAAAAAGGTCTTTGAAGCATTGTGACTTGTGGGTTTTGCAGTTGCAAAGTTTGTGATGTATAGAAAATCACAGGATTTGCAAGCAAAGATCACTTTGTAAATCAGTCCTCAGTTTGCCCCCTCTTAAGCAAACATGTTTATGGGTGACCACGAGCATAGTTCTGGAACGAAGGTTTGTTGGGCATGTCCCTCTCCACAGCCTAACCTCACAAGAACCTTGGCCTTTTCCCCTCCTATTTTCTGAATTTGTTTTTAGGTCTCGCTGAGCGAACGTGCATGCGTTCTCAGCGAGACTTAAGTAAGGGCTCTCAAAAATGCACCCAAAGGCGGATTGCCTACAGTGCATGTGTGCGGGCGCGTGCACATCGCACACCATTTGCCTCTCTCCTCACTCATGCTGGTTTGCTTGCAGCCGGCATCAGACTTCAAAGGAATCCGATCCCCTGCCCCCGCTGTTTCTGGCTTTGCTCGTTGAAGATCACACCTGATTAAACAGCTGAAGTAATGCGCCCATAAATTATATTGTTGCTTCCTGATACTTTGGTGTCAAATCCGCTTTCATCATTGGATCCTAGTCTTTTGCTATCTAGATGTTGTAAAATAGACATGAAAGGTTTAGTTATGTCCTGATTAGTCACTTTCGGAAAGTCTTACAGAAACTACACTGTACGCATTCCTACCCGTTCTGGTCTTGTTTCTTAGAGGTTTATGGTGCTGTTCATTCACATTTGCTAGAGATGCCAAAAGAGCTCTTTTGAGCTTCTTATTTGATTATGTGCTAAGAATTTTTTTATTGTGTACTATACCTTGATGCCAAATTCTGTGTGAAGTCCGTTCATTGCAACAAACGCCCAGAGGAGCTGCTGAATTTTGCACAGCCTGCTGGCAGACTCCTGTAGGATTACCACCACACCCACCTCCACCACGTCCGCCACCCACCACCACCACCACCATGTCCACCAACACATCCACCACCACCACAATCCACCACCACCACGTCTATGACCACCATCACTACATCCACCACCCACCACCACCACTATCACCATGTCCACCACCACTACCACCACCACATCATCCACTACCACGTCCACCATCACCACGTCCACCACCACCATGTCCACAATCACCACCTCCAACACCACCTCCACCACCACCACATCCACCACCACTACATCCACCATCACAACATCCACAACCACCACGTCCACAACCACCACCTCCACCACCAACACTACATCCACCACGTCCACCACCACTACGTCCACCACCACTACGTCCACCACCACCATGTCCACCACCACCACATCCACCACCACCACACCAACCTCCACCACCACCACATCCACCACCACTACCACCACCACCACGTTCACCATGTCTACCATCAACACCACCACATCCACCACCATCACCACCACATCCACCACCATCATGTCCACCACCACGTCCACCACCACCACGTCCACCACCACCATGTCCAAAACCACCACGTCCACAACAACCACCACCACATCCACCACATCCACCACCAGTACGTCCACCACCACTACATCCACCAACACCATGTCCACCACCACTGCATCCACCATCACACCCACCTCCACCACCTCCACGTCCACCACATCCACCACCACTACCACCACCACCACATTCACCATGTCCACCACCAACACCACCACATCCACCACCACCACCACATCCACCACGTCCACCACCACATCCACCACCACCACATCCAAAACCATCACATCAACAACCACCACAAGCACATCCACCACATCCACCACCAGTACGTCCACCACCACTATGTCCACCAACACCATGTCCACCACCACCGCATCCACCACCACACCCACCTCCACCACCTCCACGTCCACCACCTCCAACACCATGCCCACCACCATGCCCACCACATCCACCACAACGTCTACCACCACCATGTCCACCACCACCATGGCCTCCACCACATCCACCACGAGGCTACTACCACGTCCACCACATCTACCTCCACCACCACCACATCTAAATCCACCACCACCACATCCACTACCACCACCAAGTCCACCACCACACCCACCTCCACCACCACCACAACGTCCACCACCATGTCCACCACCACGTCCACCACCACACCCACCTCCACCACCACCACATCCAATACCACCACGTCCACCACCACCACGTCCACCACCACCATGTCCACCACCACCACCATGTCCAACACCACAGCCACCACCACGTCCACCACGAGGCCACTACCACATCCACCACCACCATGTATACCTCCACCACCACCACATCCACTACCACCACCACGAACCACCACCACATCCACCACCACATCCACCACCACCACGTCCACCACTACCATGTCCACCACCACCATGTCAACCACCACCACCACAGCCACCACCACGTCCACCACGAGGCCACTACCATGTCCACCACCACCACCATGTCTGCTCAACCACCACCACCACATCCACTACCACCACCCCGTCCACCACCAAGTCCACCACAAACTCCACCACATCAACCACTACATACACAACCACGTCCTCCACCACCACCACCACGTCCACCACCACATCCACCACCACCACGTCCACCACCACCACCACATCCACCACCACCATGTAAACCACTACCACATCCACCACCACCACGTCCACCACCACTGTGTCCACCACCACCACATCCACCACGACCACCACCATGACCACCACCACCATGTCCACCACCAACACCAACACATCCACCACCACCACCACATTCACCACCACCACGTCCACCACCACGTCCACCACCACCATCACGTCCACCACCAAGTCCACCACAAACTCCACCACATCAACCACTACATACACAACCACGTCCTCCACCACCACCACCACGTCCACCACCACATCCACCACCACCACGTCCACCACCACCACCACATCCACCACCACCATGTAAACCACTACCACATCCACCACCACCACGTCCACCACCACTGTGTCCACCACCACCACATCCACCACGACCACCACCATGACCACCACCACCATGTCCACCACCAACACCAACACATCCACCACCACCACCACATTCACCACCTCCACATCCACCACATCCACCACCAATACCACCACCACCACGTTCACCATGTCCACCACCAACACCACCACATCCACCACCACCACCACCACATCCACCACATCCACCACCACATTCACCACCACCACATCCAAAACCATCACGTCCATAATCACCACAATCACATCCACCACATCCACCACCAGTACGTCCACCACCACTATGTCCACCAACACCATGTCCACCACCACCGCATCCAACACCACACCCACCTCCACCACCTCCACGTCCACCACCTTCAACACCATGTCCACCACCATGCCCACCACATCCACCACCACGTCCACCACCACCATGTCCACCACCACCATGGCCACCACCACATCCACCATCACCACTTCCACAACCACCACGTCCACAACCACCACCTCCACCACCACCACTACATCCACCACGTCCACCACCACTACGTCCACCACCACTACGTCCACCACCACCATGTCCACCACCACCACAACCACCACCACCACACCCACCTCCACCACCAACACTTCCACCACCACTACCACCACCACCATGTTCACCATGTCCACCACCAACACCACCACATCCACCACCACCAGGACCACATCCACCACCATCACATCCAACACCACGTCCACCACCATGTCCAAAACCACCATGGCCACAACCACCACCACCACATCCACCACCAGTACATCCACCACTACTATATCCACCAACACCATGTCCACCACCACCACATCCACCACCACACCCACCTCCACCACCTCCAAGTCCACTACCACTACATCCATCACCACTACGTCCACCACCACCATGTCCACCACCACCACATCCACCATCACCACACCCACCTCCACCACCACCACATCCACCACCACTACCACTACCACCATGTTCACCATGTCCACCACCACATCCACCACCACCACCACCACACCCACCACCACCATGTCCACCACCACGTCCACCACCATCACGTCCAAAACCACAAAGTCCACAACCATCACCACCACATCCACCACCAGTACGTCCACCACCACTATGTCCACCAACGCCATGTCCACCACCACCGCATCCACCACCACACCCACCTCCACCATCTCCACGTCCACCACCACCATGTCCACCACCATGTCCACCACCATGCTAACCATATCCACCACCACATCCACCACCACCATGTCCACCATCTCCATGGCCCCCACCACATCCACCACGAGGCCACTACCACGTCCACCACATCTACCTCCAACACCACCACATCTAACTCCACCACCACCACATCCACTACCACCACCACATCCACCACCACGTCCACCACCACCACGTCCAAAACCACCACGTCCACAACCACCACAAACACAATCACCACCACCACATCCACCACCACTACGTCCACCACCACTATGTCCACCACCACCTCCACCACCACACCCACCTCCACCACCACCAGATCCACCACCACCATGTCCACCAACACCACGTCCACCACCACCATGTCCACCACCACGGCCACCACCACGTCCACCGCAATGCCATTACCACATCCACCACCACCATGTCTACCTCCACCACCCCATCCACCACCAAGTCCACCACAAACTCCACCACCACATCAACCACCACATCCACAACCACGTCCACCACCACCACCACCACGTCCACGACCACATCCACCACCACCATGTCCACCACCACTACATTCACCACCACTATGTAAACCACCACCACGCCCACCACCACATCCACCATGGCCACCACCATGACCACCACCACCATGTCCACCACCAACACCACCACATCCACCACCACATTCACCACCACCACGTCCACCACCACCATCACGTCCACCACCCACCACCACCACTATCACCATGTCCACAACCACTACCACCAACACATCATCCACCCCCACCACCACGTCCACCATCACCACGTCCACCACCACTATGTCCACAATCACCACCTCCACCACCACCTCCACCACCACCACATCCACCACATCCACCACCACTACGTCCACCACCACGCCCACCATCAAAATGTCCACAACCACCACGTCCACAACCACCACCTCCACCACCACCACTACATCCACCACGTCCACCACCACCACCACTACGTCCACCACCACCATGTCCACCACCACTACATCCACCACCACCACACCCACCTCCACCACCACCACATCCACCACCACTACCACCACCACCACGTTCACCATGTCCACCACCAACACCACCACATCCACCACCATCACCACCATATCCACCACCACCACGTCCACCACCACGTCCACCACCACCACGTCCACCACCACCACATCCACCACATCTACCACCAGTACATCCACCAACACCATGTCCACCACCACTGCATCCACCATCACACCCACCACCTCCACATCCACCACATCCACCACCAATACCACCACCACCACGTTCACCATGTCCACCACCAACACCACCACATCCACCACCACCACCACCACATCCACCACATCCACCACCACATTCACCACCACCACATCCAAAACCATCACGTCCATAATCACCACAATCACATCCACCACATCCACCACCAGTACGTCCACCACCACTATGTCCACCAACACCATGTCCACCACCACCGCATCCACCACCACACCCACCTCCACCACCTCCACGTCCACCACCTTCAACACCATGTCCACCACCATGCCCACCACATCCACCACCACGTCCACCACCACCATGTCCACCACCACCATGGCCACCACCACATCCACCACGACGCCACCACCACATCCACTACCACCACCACATCCACCACCAAGTCCACCACCACCACGTCCACCACCACCATGTCCACAACCACCATGTCCACAACCACCACCACCACAACCACCACCACCACATCTACCACCACTACGTCACCACCACCATGTCCACCACCACGTCCACCACCAAACCCACCTCCACCACCACCACGCCCAAACCCACCACGTCCACCACCACCACGTCCACCACCACCATGTCCACCACTACCATGTCCACCACCACCATGTCAACCACCACCACCACAGCCACCACCACGTCCACCACGAGGCCACTACCATGTCCACCACCACCATGTCTGCTCCACCACGTCCACAACCACCACCTCCACCACCACCACTACATCCACCACGTCCACCACCACCACCACTACGTCCACCACCACCATGTCCACCACCACTACATCCACCACCACCACACCCACCTCCACCACCACCACATCCACCACCACTACCACCACCACCACGTTCACCATGTCCACCACC
This sequence comes from Lissotriton vulgaris, assembly GCF_964263255.1. Taxonomy (NCBI): domain Eukaryota; kingdom Metazoa; phylum Chordata; class Amphibia; order Caudata; family Salamandridae; genus Lissotriton; species Lissotriton vulgaris. The sequence goes on from NC_141691.1 coordinate 199,594,001, forward strand.
AACACCACCACATCCACCACCATCACCACCATATCCACCACCACCACGTCCACCACCACGTCCACCACCACCACGTCCACCACCACCACATCCACCACATCTACCACAAGTACATCCACCAACACCATGTCCACCACCACTGCATCCACCATCACACCCACCACCTCCACATCCACCACATCCACCACCAATACCACCACCACCACGTTCACCATGTCCACCACCAACACCACCACATCCACCACCACCACCACCACATCCACCACATCCACCACCACATTCACCACCACCACATCCAAAACCATCACGTCCATAATCACCACAATCACATCCACCACATCCACCACCAGTACGTCCACCACCACTATGTCCACCAACACCATGTCCACCACCACCGCATCCACCACCACACCCACCTCCACCACCTCCACGTCCACCACCTTCAACACCATGTCCACCACCATGCCCACCACATCCACCACCACGTCCACCACCACCATGTCCACCACCACCATGGCCACCACCACATCCACCACGACGCCACCACCACATCCACTACCACCACCACATCCACCACCAAGTCCACCACCACCACGTCCACCACCACCATGTCCACAACCACCATGTCCACAACCACCACCACCACAACCACCACCACCACATCTACCACCACTACGTCACCACCACCATGTCCACCACCACGTCCACCACCAAACCCACCTCCACCACCACCACGCCCAAACCCACCACGTCCACCACCACCACGTCCACCACCACCATGTCCACCACCACCACCATGTCCAACACCACAGCCACCACCACGTCCACCACAAGGCCACTACCACATCCACCACCACCATGTATACCACTACCACCACCACGAACCACCACCAAATCCACCACCAAGTCCACCACCAAGTCCACCACCACATCCACCACCACCATGTCCACCACCACCATGTCCACCACTACCATGTCCACCACCACCATGTCAACCACCACCACCACAGCCACCACCACGTCCACCACGAGGCCACTACCATGTCCACCACCACCATGTCTGCTCCACCACCACCACCACATCCACTACCACCACCCCGTCCACCACCAAGTCCACCACAAACTCCACCACATCAACCACTACATCCACCACCACGTCCTCCACCACCACCACCACGTCCACCACCACATCCACCACCACCACATCCACCACCACCATGTAAACCACCACCACATCCACCACCCCCACGTCCACCACATCCACTACCACCGTGTCCACCACCACCACATCAACTATGACCACCACCATGACCACCACCACCATGTCCACCACCAACACCACCACATCAACCACCACGTCCACCACCACGTCCACCACCACCACATCCACCATCACCACTTCCACAAGCACCACGTCCACAACCACCACCTCCACCACCACCACTACATCCACCACATCCACCACCACTACATCCACCACCACTATGCCCACCACCACCATACCCACCACCACCACATCCACCACCACCACACCCACCTCCACCACCAACACAGCCACCACCACTAACACCACCACCATGTTCACCATGTCCACCACCAACACCACCACATCCACCACCACCACGACCACATCCACCACCACCACATCCACCACCACCACATCCAAAACCACCACGTCCACAATCACCACCACCACATCCACCACCAGTACATCCACCACTACTACGTCCACCAACACCATGTCCACCACCACCACATCCACCACCACACCCACCTCCACCACCTCCAAGTCCACTACCACTACATCCATCACCACTACGTCCACCACCACCATGTCCACCACCACCACATCCACCACCACCACACCCACCTCCACCACCACCACATCCACCACCACTACCACCACCACCACATTCACCATGTCCACCACCACATCCACCATGTCCACCACCACGTCCACCACCACCACGTCCACCACCACCACGTCCAAAACCACCATGTCCACAACCACCACCACCACATCCACCACCAGTACGTCCACCACCACTATGTCCACCAACACCATGTACACCACCACCGCATCCACCACCACACCCACCTCCACCATCCCCACGTCCACCACCACCATGTCCACCACCATGCTCACCATATCCACCACCACATCCATCACCACCATGTCCACTATCTCCATGGCCACCACCACATCCACCACGAGGCCACTACCACGTCCACCACATCTACCTCCAACACCACCACATCTAACTCCACCACCACCACATCCACTACCGCCACCACGTCCACCACCACGTCCACCACCACCACGTTCAAAACCACCACGTCCACAATTACCACCAACACAATCACCCCCACCACATCCACCACCAGTACGTCCACCACCACTATGTCCACCACCACATCCACCGCCACACCCACCTCCACCGCCACCACATCCACCACCACTACGTCCACCACCACCATATCCACCACCACGGCCACCACCACGTCCACCACGAGGCCACTACCGCATCCACCACCACCATGTCTACCTCCACCACCACCACATCCACTACCACCACATCCACCACCATGTCCACCACCAAGTCCACCACCACATTCACCACTACATCCACCACCACCACGTCCACCGCCACCATGTCCCCCACCACCACCACCATATCCACCACCACCACCACATCCACCACAATGCCACTACCACGTCCACCACCACCATGTCTACCTCCACCACCCCGTCCACCACCAAGTCCACCACAAACTCCACCACCACATCAACCACTACATCCACAACCACGTCCACCACCACCACCACCACGTCCACCACCACCATGTCCACCACCACCACCACAGCCACCACGGCCACGATCATGACCACCACCACCATGCCTACCACCAACACCACCACATACACCACCACATTCACCACATCCACCACCACCATCACGTCCACCACCACCACGTCCACCATCACCATGTCCACAACCACCACGTCCACAACCACCACCTCCAAACTCCACCACAACATCCACCACGTCCACCACAACTACGTTCACCACCACCATGTCTACCTCCACCACCACCACATCCACTACCACCACATCCACCACCACGTCCACCACCAAGTCCACCACCACATTCACCACTACATCCACCACCACCACGTCCACCACCACCATGTCCCCCACCACCACCACCATATCCACCACCACCACCACATCCACCACAATGCCACTACCACTACCACCACCACCATGTCTACCTCCACCACCCCGTCCACCACCAAGTCCACCACAAACTCCACCACCACATCAACCACTACATCCACAACCACGTCCACCACCACCACCACCACGTCCTCCACCACATTCACCACCACCATGTCCACCACCACCACCACATCCACCACGGCCACGACCATGACCACGACCACCATGCCCACCACCAACACCACCACATACACCACCACATTCACCACATCCACCACCACCATCACGTCCACCACCACCACGTCCACCATCACCATGTCCACAACCACCACGTCCACAACCACCACCTCCAAACTCACCTCTACCACCACCACATCCACCACCACTAACACCACCACCAGGTTCACCATGTCCACCACCAACACCACCACATCCACCACCACCACCCCCACATCCACCACCACAATGTCCACCACCACATCCACCACCACCACGTCCACCACCACCACGTCCAAAACCACCACCTCCACAACCACCACCACCACATCCACCACATCCACCACCAGTACGTCCACCATCACTACGTCCACCAACACCATGTCCACCACCACCGAATCCCCCCACCTCCACCACCTCCACATCCACCACCACCATGTCCACCACCATGCCCACCACATCCACCACCACGTCCACCACCACCATGTCCACCACCACCATGGCCACCGCCAAATGCACCACGAGGCCACTACCACATCTACCACATCAACCTCCACCACAACCACATCTAACTCCACCACCACCACATCCACTACCACCACCACGTCCACCACCACGTCCACCACCAAGTCCACCACCAAGTCCACCACCACAGCCATCACTACATCCACCACCACCACGTCCACCACCACCATGTCCACCACCACCACGTCCACCACTACCAGTCCACTTTCACGTCCACCCCCACCACGTCCACCACCACCACGTCCACCACCACATCCACCACCACCATGTCCACCACCACTACATCCACCACCACCACATCCACCACCAACACATCCACCACCACCACATCCACCACCACCACGTCCAGCACCACCATGTCCACCACCAACACCATCACATATACCACCACACCCACCACCACCTCCACCACCATGTCCACAACCACCACCTCCACCACCACTCCAAATACCACTCAGTGCCACATAATTACACGCCACATAATTACACTGCACTCAATGCAACATACACTCCACACAATACCTCTCAGTGCCACATAATTATATGCTACATAATTAGACTGCACTCAACGCAACATACACTCCAAATACCACTCAGTGCCACATAATTGTATGCTACATCTTTACACTGGGCTCAACGCAACATACACTCCAAATACCACTCAGTGTCACATAATTACACTATCTATCCATCTATCCATCTATCTATCTATCTATCTATCTATCTATCTATCTATCTATCTATCTCCCTCACTCTATCTATCACCCTCACTGTATCTATCTATCGCCCTCACTCTATCTATCTATCTATCACCCCTCACTCTATCAATCTATCTATCTATCGCCCTCACTCTATCTATCACCCTCAATCTATCTATCGCCCTCACTCTATCTATCTATCTATCTATCTATCTATCTATCTATCTATCTATCTATCTATCTATCTATCTATCTATCTATCTATCTATCTATCTATCTATCTATCTATCTATCTATCTATGTATCTATCTATCTATCTATCTATCTATCTATCTATCTATCTATCTATCACCCTCACTCTATCTATTGCCCTCACTCTATCTATCTATCGCCCCTCACTCTATCTATCGCCCTCACTCTATCTATCTATTGCCCTCACTCTATATATTGCCCTCACTCTTTCTATCTATCGCCCTCACTCTATCTATCTATCACCCCTCACTCTATCAATAATGTCGACCACCACCCCACCACCACGTGATGGACATTATTGTTCAATTGAGTCGGTCAATTGTAAATAAATACCATTGTAACAGGCAAACAAATGCTGATAATAAATAAAATGATAAGTAACATGATATTTCAGATAACTGTAGGTGGGATAATCCTCCCTTCCATGTCCTTAATATAACAGAAAATATCTTGTTGCGTAAGCTCGAAAAGTTTTCATTTTTTGTCAGGACCAGAGGCTTCGATTATGTTTGTTTAAAGCTGTTCGCTATATTACTCTGAAATAAATAACCAATATGGCAAGCAAACAATCATCAACAAATACACCAACAGTAAATGGATGAAAAAAGAATACCACACAAAGGCAAAATATCAACAGTATAGATAAACCACATGCAAGCTTTCTGTGCGAGAAAGCTCTGGTGGACGCCTGGTTAACAGGCGGCTACTTGGAAGTGAGTGAAGCTATTATGCGATTTTGCAGAGAAGAAGGTGCTATATCTGGAGGTGTCAGTCCAGCCAACCTGACCTCAACTTTAAGAAACATTTGCAAAGTAAACATCTGATTAGACTGCACATAAATATGCAGACGGAATACACAGCAGGTTTTGATACTGAGATAATATGGTGGCCAGATACAGATTAAACTTGCATGCGACCTCAAAGCTGTTTATCTTATTTAGGTTGGGCTTAGCCAGACTAAAGTTGTTATTAAAATGTAATTTGGAAAATTAAACATTTTGGCAATCATACTAGCAACGAAGAATTATTGACAAATGCATGTGTCAAAACGGCGTACACAGTGTAAGACAGATGTATATATCTACATATATATATATATCTATATCTATATATCTATATATCTATATATCTATATATCTATATATATATATATATATATATATATTCACTGAAAAAACCATAGGTTATAGACCATATATAGTTAGGGATTAGCATTTAAAAAACCTTGTTTTATTTGCACAAAACTATTGAAATTCCATATATAGTTAGTTGCACTAACTATATATCGCGGACCCGCAATCCACTGCTAATGATGTCACATATTACATCATTCATGACATGGTCAGTGACATCACTGATGACATCACTGATGACATCTCAAATGACATCACTGATGACATCACTGATGACATCATTGATGACAACACCCAGTGACTGTATGTTTCTGTAAAGTTAAAATATGTCTTACATATTGAAGAATGAGTGGATGTATAAGTGTCTGGATGAAGGATTTAGTAGGTGCATGACTGACTGTATGAGAGAATGATTAAATGTGTCTCACTGAGTGTATGGGTTAGTGATTAAAGTGTCTTAATTTGGCAATCATTATTTATGTTGTTCTGTAAACTGCTGCATGTTTAAATCAGTAGCTATATCAGTAACTATATGGGTTATTGAATGGTTGCCCAAGTATTTGTATGGGAGACTGAGTATGTGTGTGGGTGGCTGGGAGGTGTATAACTCTGTGCATAGATGTGTGAGCAGTTGATTCCCTTCCCTAGGTGTATGGGTTCAAAAGTGCATGTAGAAACAGCTGTATGGACAGTTGACTGTGTGCATGAGTATATTGGTGAGTGAATGGATATCTCAGTGCTACATGTCAAAGTAAGTACATATGTAAAACACACTCCATGTGAGAGTTGACATATATATATATATAACTGAACATAAGAGCCAGTGAATGTGTGAGTGGCTGTATGAATCATTGTGAACTTGTATCAAGGATTGTATAAGAGAGTAAATATGTGTTACTATATGTTTGAATAAGTAAGGTGTGTATAACTGTATAGATGAGGAAATGGAGATGTGATTGATTCTTTGCATGACTGACTAGGTGTGTGAGTAACTCCATGGATGTGTGACAGTCTGTGAGTGCCTGTTTACACTGAGTGTATCTAAGGTTATATTAGAGTCTGAAGATGTATTATCACATAAATGATATCCTCAGTGGTGTAATCAGTAATGTCAAATGAGATGTCAGTGATGTCATCAGTGATGTCATTTGAGATGTCATCAGTGATGTCATCAGTGATGTCATCAGTGATGTCATTTGAGATGTCACCAGTGATGTCATCAGTGATGTCACTGACCATGTCATGAATGATGTAATATGTGACATCATTAGCAGTGGATTGCGGGTCCGCGATATATAGTTAGTGCAACTAACTATATATGGAATTTCAATGGTTTTGTGCAAATAAAATAAGGTTTTTTAAATGCTAATCCCTAACTATATATGGTCTATAACCTATGGTTTTTTCAGTGAATTTTCAAGGTTTTGTAAATGCAAATTCCTAACTATATATGGTCTATAACCTATGGTTTTTTCTGTGAATTTCATTGGTTTTTTAAAAGCTAATATCTATAGCTGTAAAATATATTCTTTATTAAGTGACGTATCACGTAGCCCGTGAGACGCCTCATGATGCATCGCATAACCGTGACGTATCGTCTCTGCAGCGCAAACCAAACCCAAAACGTAAGCGCGCCAGAACACGCTTAAAGATATATATATATTTTTTTAACCTTAATTAGACAAAATCCACACGTGCACATATCACAAACCTTCAAAAAACACAATATGTCGGACTCCCGTTACGCTGCCGGTTAGCTGCCCGGTTAACGTACCAGGAAGCACCTTTACCGCGAAAAATCGCAATTTTTTTTTCTTTTGCCCCGCAGGGAACTTTAATAGCCCCCTCATCAATCCTAGGGGTTCAGGAGGGGTCTGCCTTAGCCCTTTCATTCATTTACACCTTTTATTTTTTCCACCTCTTGTCTCTCGATCCTACCGAGAGACAAGATGGCGGCCGCTCCGGACTGTTTACAATGTTGACAGCCAATCAGCTACTCCTCAGACTCCGGTTACACTGCCGGTTAGCTTCCCGGTTAGCTGTCCGGTTAGCTGCCCGGTTCGCGTACCAAGACGCGTCTCTACGACGAAAAAATCGGATTTTTTTTTTTTTTTTTTTTGGCCCCGCGTGGCTTTATAATATCCCCCTCATCAATCCTATGGGGTCAGAAGGGGTCTACCTTGCCCTCTTTCCTTCATTTCCCCCTTTGTTTTGGTCTCCTCTTGTCTCTCGATCCTACCGAGAGACAAGATGGCGGCCGCTCCGGACTGTTTACAATGTTGACAGCCAATCAGCTACTCCTCAGATTCCCGTTACACTGACGGTTAGCTTCCCGGTTAGCTGCCCGGTTAGCTGCCCGGTTCGCTTACCAAGACGCGTCTCTACGGCGAAAAAATCGGAATTTTTTTTTTTTGGGGGGCCCCGCGTGGCTCTATAATATCCCCCTCATCAATCCTAGGGGGTCAGAAGGGGTCTACCTTGCCCCCTTTCCTTCATTTCCCCCTTTGTTTTGTCCTCCTCTTGTCTCTCGATCCTACCGAGAGACAAGATGGCGGCCGCTCCGGACTGTTTAGAATGTTGACAGACACCGGAGGGCCAATCAGCTTCGCATCGCAAAGTTCCGATACGCGAAAAGTTCGCTAACCGGATCGCTGCCCGGAGCGCTGTTACAGATATATATCTTGATTTAAACGTTAATTTCTCAAAATCCACTGAAGCACATATATTGAGACCTAGCAAAGGCACATCGGGCTAACAGTCCCTACAATTTTGCCAAGTTTCGTGGAAATCCATTCAGCCGTTCGGGCTAAAAGTGAGTCCAACCGCCCTATGGAAATTAACATGGGAAAAACGCGTTTTGGGACCCCCCTTTTTTCTCGGCCCCCCCTTGACGAACCCCCCCCCCAAATTTCCAGGAGCTGCTCAGAAACAAAATGTGCCATTTTCCTGAAAATTTCAGCCGATTCCGTCCACAAACGCCAAAGTTATTAGACATAGAATTTTCAGAAATCCCATAGGGAAAAAATCCTAACTATATATACCTATTGGCGACCGCCAGTAGGTAATATATATATATATATATATATACACATAAATATAGATATATATAGATATATATATATAGATATATATCTATATATATATATATCTATATATATATATATATCTATATATATATAACTAATCCTGAAAGGCACCACTCCTCCATGGCGCGGAAAACAGGTAAGGACAACTCAGGGGACAATGTTGATTATTGAAGTGCTTTAATTTATTCATTTTGGCAGCCAGTCAGTCCTGGCCAGTGCCCCAGCATACATAGCCAGCAGACAGACAGATAGATAGATAGATATTATTGACCGGACAGACTTAGACAAAAAGAGGGAAAAATAACATTTGTATATTGGGTGGCTCCTCTGACTTTGCAGAATTGTACACTATATACAATTCTGCCAAGAGAAATAGTCGGCCTTAAAAGCGGCAAATGACAGGTGTAATAGTGTGTCTGGAAACCTAATCCATGTGTAGATTTCCAGGGGTAGCATGATACTATCTTAGTGAATATTAACCAAATGCAAAAGTATCTTCAAGTTGAGTTTGAGAGCTGTGTCAGTACTTTAATTTTTTTAAGAATAGTCAAAACATTTAGAACCAATATGTTGGCAATCTTGACATGGCAAACCAATGATACACTTTAGAAAAAGCAATCCATAATGGTCTCCTGGTTTAGAGGCGGTGGCCTTGTGGGATGTGGCATACTGCAGATGTAATAAGCAACAAGTAAACAACCCTTTAGCACAACTGTAGAGCTATAATATGCTCTTAAGAAACATTAAAATAAAAAATCGAAGCAAAGAAATAAAACAGAGATATAAAGTCAGAAAGTTAAAAACTAAAGGACTGACCAAACTGTCTTAACACCAAGGAACACTCATTTTCAGTTGGATGTACTGTGGTGTAGTTCCCACTAATCATTAGGATCTGCACGTTTGTAGACAACATAAATCTTGGGTGAGATGCCTAGACTGATTCCACACACCCTAATAGTATATTTGTCCTAGAGACCCGCTAGCTCACAGTGCAACCTTAAGCCTCCTAACCTGAACAGGGAGCCTATGGTTTCTGGCAACCACTGCACATGAGAATCCTAACTGCTCAGGATCTTGGTAACAGATCTAGAACCCTTTTGCTCAGTCTCTTGTACACTCTTATTCTTGGGGAAGTACACAGAGAATACACAATGGGACAATCTTCAATATATTTATTGAACAAACTTTATTCTTGTATAGAGTACATGTGCTGTGAGGATCAAAAGACAGGAGCATTTGAAAGTGATTGTAAGCACCAAAATAGTAAATAGCAGATATAGTTACATCATAGTGCAAAATAAAGTGTATATATGCAGGCATATACTACACTGTAGCAATCAGGTGTCTTCCTATTATGCAATCCCTACCCTATGTGCGTCTAGTGTGTGTGTGTGCATGTGTGTGTGTGTGGCGCCACTGGATGATCCAACCCCATTACCTGATGGGATAGAACGTTTGACTCCATCTTGGTCATGACCAGGATTCCGCTCACAGAAATGTTAGGCAGCTGCTTGGTGAAGCATCTGCATGCAGGGATCTCTTGATGTTAGCATAAGTGTCTCCTCTGACTAACCCCGGGAAATGCTTATTTATTCATAATAAAAAGCAACCTTGAGATGTATATACAAATTAGCATTCTTATTGGTTTGCAGATAGCCCTGATGCCCCATGGATGAAGATATAATGACATTGTACAGCGTGTACAAAGGCCTTGTACTCAGTGTTCGAAGTAGCATGATGATGTTGCACAAAGCACAATGTGTAAGCAAAGCAGTTACAGAGAAACTAATCCAACATTGGCACACACACAAATTTGTGCAAAAGGTTATTGTAAAAATGTTATTGTGCACAAAGAAGGTAATGTAAGAAAAGGTCTAGTATTGCTATTTGCTGCATGGACCTAACTCAGGCACATAACAGAACAAAGGTAATCAGAAAATGCTGTCATTCACAGGGCCAGAGAACCAATGACTAATAGGAACTGAATCATTACCCCATAGAGTTTGCTTTCATTGATGGAAGCAGATTATAAATAACACTCAGACACACCAGTGGCAGAAAAGAGCTGACCGAAATGTCCTCTATGTATGTAGATGGACAAATGTATGTATGCATGTATTATTTAATGTTTTTATTACAAGGCCCCGAAAGACAGCTAAGAAGATATTCTACCAATAATTATTACAGTGCAAATCTTCTCCCCCTAGGGTTTGCCAAAGGCATTAACTAACATCAAAACATTCCCTACAAAAGTAATCTGTGTCATTTCATTTAAAAGAGAGAAATAGCAATCCACCCTTAAATGCCTATTGAATATAACAAATGTTTCTCTCAGTTAATATGTTCATAATAAACAATCAGGAATATATTTCCTGGTAAAGAATCAAACCTGTAGCTGGAATCATTGGCTTATCATCATTACCATCCGAGGCCTTCTTTCCCACAAGGCAACAATCAGGCATACATCATAAAATTACACTGTACACTAAATTACAATTGGCAAAGCAAAATACGTAGAAGGGCCTAACATGGATTCGGACAGTACAAATCTTCCATACTCATATTTTAGCATAGTGGGTACCCAACATCAAAACTCTTGCCTACTAAAGTACACCCTTGTCTAGTAATCTATGAGATTCCATATAACAAAAAACTTTTCTATAGGTTTTGATTCAGAGTAAAAACAATCCGCCCTTAAATGCCTATTGACTTTAACAAATAATTTCCTCATTCAACATGGCAAGCTTAGTGCCTTTATCAAAGCATTTCATACTAAACAATCAAACACTTAGCCTTTATCATTGGCTTGTCACCATAAATACCTCAAGTTCATTGTAATGAGGGGAACCTTTCTACAAGGAAACCATCTGGCATAGAGTCATAAATGTACAGACGTATGTAAAATTACAGTTGGCAAAACAAAATACTATTGCTCCTAAAACTGGTTAACAAGGCTTATTGCAGTACATACCTTCTATCTCGACAGTTTATTCAGGTGAATTACCAACACCAAAATCCTTGCCTTCTACTGTACTGTGTGAAATTCCATGCAAATAATATCTGCCTAAAGGCTTTAGCATAGTGTAATAACAACCCATCCTTTAAAACATGGTGTCTTATAATGCAAGTCTGGCTTACTAGCTTTGACAGTAATACACAGATCAAACATATGAATTCTGGCCAGAAGTTGGACACTGAACCCTTTACCCTTCAACATTGGCTGTACACTTTACCCAACACAAGTCTATGAATTGCACATAAACTGGGAACCATCATGCATACAGTCATAAAATTACAAATATGTAGGAAAATACAGCTTGCAAAACATTATGCAACCTCTCGCAACAGGACCTATCAAGAATCATGACAGTGAAACAGGTGCTTTCGCTGCCAGATAGATGAGGAGGGCGGGTGGCACCATACCTTTTTTGCATGTTCAGGACTTAGGCTTTTTTGGGAGGCAGTTTTCTCAGATATTAAGCAAGCATTTGGTAAGAGTATTTCGCTCGAGGCCGAAGCCACCATCCTATCGGTTATTGGGACCGCCCGCCATTAGTGCGGGGGTCCCGTGGGGGGTATTAGGATGCTCTGAGCACCGCCCGCGAAAATGGTAAAAATGCACGTATGCATTTGCATAAACAAAGCGTCAGGCACCGTGCGGTCCTGCCGCTTTGTTTATGCAAATGCAGGGGGTTACCACAGGTACCCCCCGTGTGCACCCGCCACCTCTCCTTGAGAGCGAGAGAACGAGATGGGTGTTGTCGGCATAGGAAACAATGTTGATGTTGTGGGTTCTGACGATATTCACAAGTGATGTCATGTAGATGTTGAAGAGTGTTGGACTGAGGGATGAACCCTGGGGAACATGGGCAGATGGTGCGCTTGTTGAGAGGTGAAGGGAGTAAGACAGCATCTCTGGGTGCGCCCTGTGAGAAAGGATGCCAACCATTTGAGCATGTCATCTCTCTCAGTAGGGCTCTGCAAACTCCTTTATGCTGGTTGCATTAGGTCAAGCAACAGTTGCCAAATATCAAAATCGATGTAGATTAGGGTAGCCCTGGGCTCTCAAATACAAAACTGCACTCTAGAAGTTAATGAATGTCATTCCATTTGTGCTGCTGCCAGAAAAAAATACACCGTAAATTGTCTGGTTATCTAGGAGACTTTGTTAGCATTACAGTGTCATTTGTGTGCCCATGAAAGTTGAAGCTAAATATTACAGCTGCTTGGAAGGCAAGCCCGGTTTTGTGAAAGCACACAAGTTCTGCCCAATGAAAAGCTGGAATTCTGACTACCAGCAGGTGGAAGGATTGAAACACCAGTCAAGCCAGCCCTAAAGATCAAGTGCAGTGTGCTGCTTTGTGCTGGTGAAGGGAGCATCGCAAAACCATATCCACTTAGATTTGGCGCTGATGCTCTCTTCTGGCCCACGGACAGGCAGCTTTATGCCATGCACACGCCTTTGCAGCATAGTTGCTGTATGGTGCAGAAGACATTCATTGTTCGAAAGTTAGGAGAAATTGAAACATTTCTTCTGCTTCACGCCTGTCTCAAGGATGCATTATTTTTGGGCAAAAAGTCCACTCTACTATTGACAGACTATTTTCCAAAGACCATAACATTTTACACTAGAATGTAAATACTCTACCAACACTGAGCAGATTGCATCACTTTTTGTACCGGTAGAAAGTGTTAGTAAATCTAATCCAAGAGTAATTATTCTAATAATTTTCAAACAAAACAGGCCAGGAAACCTGTTGTTTTTAACGTTTGTACATGACATTCCAACAATTCTACTTTGGTGCACTCATGATACCAATCGAGTTTGAGCAATAATATTATTGTCACTTGTAACAAAGCTGGAGGAGTAGCCAGAGATGTCATATTCCAAATGAAATGTAAAATGGAGAAGGAAGTGTTCGTTGACAATAAATGGTAATGTGTAAAGTGTAACCCAGCAAGAACGTAGAAACAGCTCGTACTAGTCCTAATCACAGTAAAGTGGAAGACATTACAATATATACACAAACGTTTCCAAAAACAACAATTTTCAACGATGTGTGCAAAAGATAATCAGCTCATTTAAAAGCCAATGACGAATTGTTGTCTTTTTTTTCTTGTTTTTGCACATAAAATCAATCATGACAAACTAATTGGGAGTAAAGGGGAGGCAAAGATGGCATCCGTGTTTCCCTATTCCAGTAACACATACTGGTCCAAAATCTCTACTTTGCCCAATAATGAAAGAAAAATGCAAAGTTACGAGTACCTAGTGTACTGAAAGGCAAGTAATTAAGAAGAAAAATATTTAATTCGCAAAAACGTTAAAATTGCAAATAAAAGCTCTTGAGAGCAAAGTTTAAGGCTGTGTCACCAATAAATCAAATTACATCTGAAAGAGTTGTGTGTGATACTTGTCAATGCAAGACTCTTGCCCTCATTACGAGTACCAGGTTACTAGCGAGATAGTCATCCTACTCTGCTAAGTCCGAATTTATCTGGCATGAGAAATACCAGCCAGGTACGAAGTTTTTGGGAATAACATACTAATTTTGGCGCTCAACGCACCAAAATCTGCATGTCCAGATAAATACCTAGCATTTTCCCTATGGTAAGTGTCAGAAGATTTGATCTGCTTGATATTGATCTCAAAACTCATAATTTCATTGTTTGTTGGGGTATCTGCTGTTACCCCATATATCTCAATTATATGGGCCACTCATATGAGAGTCCTAATAGAGACTAGAGCCTAGATTTACAGAAACTTTGTGTCAGGTTTGCGTTGCTTATTTATAGCAGGGACTCATCCACTAAGGCAGAGGAGCGTCGCCCCACACGAAAAATAAAACGATATTAACATTACGTTACTATCTTTTTTTTTAAGTGGTGGGGTAGGGCTGGGCTGTAAGCCTTTAGGGGGAGAAGTGGTATGTGCACTTAATTGCGCAGGATGATTTAGCTGGCCCTTTTGGGCAGGCCAAACCGTCATGTGCACTTTGCATGTTCTCCACCTCGGCTGCACTACAGGCTGGGTGGTGAACATGCTCATGCTCCCACTCCCTCTCTAAGCGTCGAACCACGGTGTTCACACCAACTACGACGATCCTATCGGCAGGGTCATGATTGCTTGGGAGAGACTGGAAGTCTGGGTGCTTCCTGTTGTAGATTTAAGAATGGAAGGGAGCCAGAAGCCGTTTTCTTTTTTTAACACCCCCTTCCCGCCAGCCCCCCCCCCCCCCCCCCCGCCTGCATACTGCCCCGCCACCACGGCCCATAACAGCCTCCACTGCTTATTTAACACAAATTTGATGCAAAATCTACAGTTGGGATCTCGAATCGAAAAAAAAAATGTGCTTTTGATTGTAAGCCAAAGTAATACAATGCAGCGCAATGTGCTCCCTTGCGTTACTTAGCATCACAATGATGTTCTATGAGTGGTGAATGGGTGGTGCATGGGCATTCCTATGCAACAACCCGTGGGTTTTGACACAACTATCTATAAAGAACTGTAGACAGAGTTTTGTGCTACAATCCTGTGCTTCTCTGAGGCAGGTGTAACAAGAAAAACTCTTTTAATTTGTCCTTGTTTTTCCCTGTTTGCATGTGTTCTGTATTCTACAAAGAGGGAATGCCTTACAGTATATTTTTTGTACAAGAAAGCACTCTTTGCTGGACAAAAGCTATACTTACACAATGCACATACCCTTAAACTATGGCACAACTGCTTTGGCTCATTGAAGCCAAACGTGCGTCAGCACGGGGAGAGAGCAGAGTAGCACCATATCTCCTTAGATATGGCGCTGTTCTGTCCATCCCGTTGACACAACGCAGCACAGCAACTTTACTTGCAATGCTGCATTGCGTCATTTCTTTGTAAATTTGGCCCCAGATTGGGAGTATTTTATGGCTTTCTATGTATAAATAAATATACTGAGCAAAATGGTCGGTCAGTGGGCCACATGACTGTTTTGATTTTGCCACTCTGTGCACCATCTGTTGGGTTACAAAATGTACTGCCATTGATGGTATTGGACTTTGCCCTTTTTGAGGGTTATCCCTCAACTTGTTGCCTTCCTCTGTCTAGCTTTCTGACCCTTCTGTTGGCTTTGGGACTCAGGGCACTTGACCACTGTTAATTAGTGCTAACATGCATGTGCTCTCTCCTCTAAAACATGGTACGATTAGTTTACACCTTTGTGGAATATTTAATGTACTTTTATGTTCCTTAGAAATTAGTATCCTATATATCCAGGGCCTTTAAATTAAATGATACTAATGGGCCTGCAGCACTGATTGTGCCACCCACAAAAGTAGCCTTTTAAACCTGCTTCAGGGCTGATACTGGAGGGCCTGAATGTGCAGTATACTGCCACTTAAACTTGGCATTTTAACCAAACCCTAAACTCTCCTGTTATTACACATTGGTCACCCCTTAGATAGCCTTATGGGCAGGGTGCTATGTAAGTAAAAGGTGGGACATGTGCCTTTATTGTGTGGTATGTCCTGGTAGTGGCAAGCAGCCTATTTTGTTTATAACTGCTGTGAGGCGTACTCCTCTCATGGGTTATTATTGAGAGTTCCCTTATTTACCATTCCTGATCTGAAAGGAGTAGTGTTTCCATGTTTGGCATGTTCGAGATGGTAGTGATACATCCTGCTTACTGGTGTAGTTGACTTTTACATTACTATTTTAGAAATGCCACTTTTAGAAGCGAGTAGGGATGCACACCTTGTTCAGTTCAGTTCCTTTACAATTTATCCATGTTTAACACTGTATGCGTGCTATTGGAAAGGTGTAATGCCCAAACAACACTGAATAAATTACATGGTACAGACTGAGGCAAACATGTGCCCCAACGAAATGCACAGCTGAGGTCGCCCATTTAGGCAGTCATTTTTTTCAAACAAATTTATCAATGTATTCCACAGTTTTTTTCGCACTATGTGTCACCATATTTTCCACCATTATTATAACTCTCCACACGTGGAGTGATGATTGCTGATTTTCAAAGTTTCAAATGCTTGTCCTGGGCCATCCGAACCTCTAGCAGTAAGCATGCATGATGCAAATTTGTCATAAGGCAGTGATGTTTATTTAAAAAGCCCAATGCATTTCGGGCAACTTGGTGCCCTTCCAAAGGGGTCATTACAATAACAAGTACAAAGGCAAGTGTTACCATTTTAATCCTCTAATTACATCAGGAAAGAAGGAGAGAATCAAGCCAATTGCAAGACTGGAGTCATGATCTGGAGAACAGCCATGTTTTTAATTTACTACGGAAGATGGATTCAGACGGGCAGAACCTGAGGTCAAGTGGGAGGCATTAGCAGTAATTACGCTGAACCCTCTGCCGCCCATTCTGGAACGTCGGAAGCGAGGTGCAATCAAGAGGCGTAAGTTGTTAGATCTCAGTGATCTGACAGATTGAGATATTGCCACTCGCTTTTTCAGGTATCCAGGCCCAAGGCCGTTGATAGCTCGAAAGGCGAGGGTGAGGATCTTAAATTGAATGCGGCTTGCAATGGGGAGCCAGTGGAGCTCTTTGCAATAGGAGGCAACCGACTGACGGTAGGGGATATTTCCAATCAGTCTGGCTGCCGCATTCTGAACGATCTGAAGACGATCAATCAGATATTGAGGGGCACCGGCATATAAGCTGTTGGCGTAGTCTAGATGAGATGTGATGAGGGCCTGAGTGATCGTTCTGCGGGCGTCCAAGGGAAGGTAAGGAAAGATCTTTTTAATCATGCGAAGCTTCGCGAAGCAGGCAGAGGTGACATTGTTGATTTGTGCTTTGCAAGAGAGTGAGTCATCGAATTGAAAGCCCAGGTTACGTGCTGATTGAACAGGGGTGGGCGCAGGGTTAAGTACTGTGGGACAGTTTTTTTCGCACTATGTGTCACCATATTTTCCACCATTATTATAACTCTCCACACGTGGAGTGATGATTGCTGATTTTCAAAGTTTCAAATGCTTGTCCTGGGCCATCCGAACCTCTAGCAGTAAGCATGCATGATGCAAATTTGTCATAAGGCAGTGATGTTTATTTAAAAAGCCCAATGCATTTCGGGCAACTTGGTGCCCTTCCAAAGGGGTCATTACAATAACAAGTACAAAGGCAAGTGTTACCATTTTAATCCTCTAATTACATCAGGAAAGAAGGAGAGAATCAAGCCAATTGCAAGACTGGAGTCATGATCTGGAGAACAGCCATGTTTTTAATTTACTACGGAAGATGGATTCAGACGGGCAGAACCTGAGGTCAAGTGGGAGGCATTAGCAGTAATTACGCTGAACCCTCTGCCGCCCATTCTGGAACGTCGGAAGCGAGGTGCAATCAAGAGGCGTAAGTTGTTAGATCTCAGTGATCTGACAGATTGAGATATTGCCACTCGCTTTTTCAGGTATCCAGGCCCAAGGCCGTTGATAGCTCGAAAGGCGAGGGTGAGGATCTTAAATTGAATGCGGCTTGCAATGGGGAGCCAGTGGAGCTCTTTGCAATAGGAGGCAACCGACTGACGGTAGGGGATATTTCCAATCAGTCTGGCTGCCGCATTCTGAACGATCTGAAGACGATCAATCAGATATTGAGGGGCACCGGCATATAAGCTGTTGGCGTAGTCTAGATGAGATGTGATGAGGGCCTGAGTGATCGTTCTGCGGGCGTCCAAGGGAAGGTAAGGAAAGATCTTTTTAATCATGTGAAGCTTCGCGAAGCAGGCAGAGGTGACATTGTTGATTTGTGCTTTGCAAGAGAGTGAGTCATCGAATTGAAAGCCCAGGTTACGTGCTGATTGAACAGGGGTGGGCGCAGGGTTAAGTACTGTGGGCCACCACAGGCTGGGGGATATTGGAGTTTTCTGGTTAAAAAACAGGACTTCTGTCTTGTCAGCATTAAGTCTAAGGTGGTTGTTGGTCATCCAGGCACAGATGTTGTCCAGACATTGGCGGAAGTTGGCAAAGGTGGAGTCTGAGTGGTCTCTAAAAGAGAATATCAGCTGAGTATCATCAGCGTTAGAGACCACTCTGACTCCGCAATACTCCACCACTGCGGTCAAGGGAGCGAGATAAACGTTAAAAAACAGAGGGCTCAGGGCGGAGCCCTGCGGGACACCACACAGCAGGGGTTTACCCTCTGATTTGAAAGGTTTGAGCGCCACCTTCTGAATTCTGCCAGTGAGGAAGGACTCAATCCAGGCGAGAGCGGAGCCACCGATTCCGACCTGCTTTAGACGGTTTAATAGGATTTTATGTGAAACCGTATCAAAAGCGGCGGATAGGTCGAGGAGGACCAGCATGGCCTCCTCGCCCCTATCCACACACTCACGGACAGTCTCAGCCACTTCCAAGAGAGCAGTCTCAGTGCTGAAACCTGCTCTGAAGCCGGCTTGGGAGTCGTGTAGTAAAGAGTTATTTTCTAGATTTTCTGTCAGTTGCAGCTGCACGGCCTTTTCCAGAATTTTTGCGGGTTTGCCATGAAGGAATTCCATCAGCGCCTAAGAGGCACCAAGCAGACTTTCATCAAGAACAAGATCCACAGTAAATGCCACTAACACTAAAAAACTCTTCAATGTCATACAGCAACTTACCAAACCCCCCAGCGAAGCCATGTACATCACACCATACCAGGAACTCTGCAACCAGCTCAGCTCCTACTTCCATCTGAAGATCAAGGTCCTCTATGACAACTTCAGTGAGCAGCCCCCGGACACCCCCCTCTCACCACCACCACCACCAACACAGAACTGATCATCACAACCTGGAATCCGGCCACCGTCAAACACACCACTTTGACCATGAAGAACACTCACTCAGGAGGCCCCAAGGACCCCTGCCCACCGCACATCTACCACAGGGCCACCGCTGCCTTCGCACCCGAACTAGAATGCACCATCAACACCTCTTTCAAATCCGGTATCTTCCCCACTGACTGGAAGCGGGTGGAGATCAAACCCCTCCTCAAGAAGCCCAAGGCCGACCCGACAGACCTGAAAAACTACTGGCCCATCGCTGACCTCCCCTTGGCAGCCAAAGTCACAGAGAGACTCGTAAATACCCAGCTGACAGCCTTCATCAAAGAGAACTCCATCCTAGACGCCTCCCAGTTTGGATTCCGCAGCAACCACAACACCGATACGGCCCTCCTCGCTGCCACCGACAACATCCGCATGCTACTAGACCAGGGACACACCACAGCCCTCATCCTACTAGACCTCTCCACAGCCTTTGACACCGTCACACATCGCACTCTTGCAGGCAGACTCCACAACACTGGGATACGAGGAACTGCACTCTCCTGGATCCAACACTTTCTCTCCGGCAGAACCCAGAGGATCAGACTTCCTCCATTCATCTCCGAACCCACACAGATCAGCTGCGGAGTACCCCAAGGATCATTCTTCAGCCTCACGCTCTTCAACATTTACATGGACTTCCTCGCCGCCATCGTCAGACAACATGGGCTCAGCATAGTCTCATACTCCGATTACACCCAGCTCACCCTCTCCCGCACAAAGAACCAAGAAGACACCTGACACTGCTTCCAGGAAGGGATGAGGGACGTAGCCGCCGGGATGAAAAGCAGCTGTCTGTAGCTCAACTAAGAGAAAACTGAGGTCCTCATCCTCGGGCCCTCCACCTCCACCTGGGACAACACCTGGTGGCCCTCTGCCCTCAGGAGTCCACCCACCCCGACCGACCACACACAGAACCTCAGCATCATCCTCGACTGCTCCCTCTCCATGACCTGCCAGATCAATTCCATCGCCTACACCAGCTTCAACTGCCTTCTGATCCTCCGCAAGATCTTCAAATGGACACGCTCTCATAATCAGCCAACTGTGCTACAGCAACACCCTCTATGCCGGAATCAACAAAACCCTTCTCCACAAGCTCCATACCATCCAGAACGCCACAGCCAGGCTCGTCCTCGGAACTCCACTGCGCAAACACATGACCCAACACCTCTGTGACCTCCACTGGCTCCCGGTCGAGAAGAGAGTAACCTTCAAACTGGCCACCCACACCTACAAATCACTCCACATCGGACCCAAATACCTCATTGTGAGAGTATTCTTCCACGTACCCAAGAGAAACCTTCATTCTGCAGACCTCACCCTCGTAGAAACACCCCGCATCTGCAGAACCAGAGCAGGCGGAAGAGCTTTCTCCACAGCCAAAGCCTGGAACAAGCTCCCTGTCAACATCAGACGCTCCCCCAACCTCCACACCTTCAGGAAGAAACTTAACACCTGGCTCTTGGACTGAACCTGAGCTGCATCCCCCCAGCACCCTAAGACCCTCACGGGTGAGTAGCGCACTTTATAAACCCCCTGATTGATTAACTGTTCCCATTGGGAGCAGGGTCGAGACTGATTTGCAAATGACTGGGTTCAAACTGGAATGGCATAGGAGCAAAAGAACAATGTGTTTAGGCCTAAATCTCTGTATTGGGGTGAATATTTGACATTGTTCAACATTATGCCCATCTTTTTGACTGTGCAGCCTGACTCCAAACCATGTCTGGGCCTGGGTGACAGCTACACTATGTGCATACTTTCCAGACTGCCATCTTACAAGAAAGGTTGGATTTGACAGGCTTACATCTGCATTCATCTGCATACTGATGGTCTTCCTGGACTGGGAGAGAGAGAGGGCATTCACACTTTACAATTGTATACGCTGTGTCCTAACATCACACAAAGGGCTGATTTACTCTGATGTCCAGAGCTCAGGGTAGAGCAGGTGCATTTTTCTTACACTGATTGCGGGGAACCTAGAAATGCAATCCTGGAATGTGTGTGCCCCCACCCCTTTTATGCAAGGACGTACCAAAGGGACACTTTATCAGTGAAGCAGAAATAGGATAAACTGCAACAGAGGTCCCCTATTACCCTTATAAACTGGCTACTAGAAACAGCTTGCCTTCTGTGAACCTGCAAATTTACATACCTCGTGTAGTAGGCATGCAAGTGTTCCTGCGGCCTACAGTTTACATTTGCATTTGTTGAAAAAGGGCTCATCATTTACCCCAAATACTGCATAGCCAGTAATAGAAGAGCAGGTGGACTGTATCTATGTGTTCTTTGCATTTGTCGGTGAATTACATTATGGTTCATAGTTACAACGTTGGTCGGAAAGCCTTCGACCACCAACACTATAGGTTTAAAGTCCGACCACCGTATCATGATAGTGGTGGTCGGAGGTTAAACTGACTGGGTAGTCCGACGCGGTTCTGACAGGCCTTAGGAGCCAGTCGGAAAGGCCTCATAATCCATTAAGGACGGCGTTTCTGCCGTCAGCATTTTGATGTCGGTTTCCGGCAGCCAATCCATGTCGGACTTTCCGACCTTGATTGGCTATCGGAAATGGACATTGGGGCCCCTAGCAGGGCCTCCATTCTCCCTGACCCTCCACATATGGACCTAGGGAGCACCTATGGTGCCCCCCGGAAAACATTCCTGCACCGTGTGGCAGGCACCATGAAGTACCTCATGGTGCCTGCCACACGGTACTGGAACATCCAAATGATGCAGTCGGATCAGCTGACCTGAGGTCGGTCAGTTCCCATTCTGCAACGTCTGCCCAACGGAATCAGGTCCTATGTGTTAATTTGGTAATTTAGTGGTTGATATACGGATGATGATACCTGGTGATTTATGTGTTTTCTGTAACCAAACTGCTGCATTTCATGGTCTGATGTTTTCTAATGTGTGTTGTTTTCATTCTGGCAGTGTCAGAATAACGAGGACTATTTCAGGATTTACCTTCAAAGCACAGTATTTATGGCACCTGTCGTTTTGCTGTATGTTTTATGTACAATATATTCCAAAGGTTTTTATATAATCCTGCTTGGAGTCTCTTTTGTGATGTATTCATGGTGTTACTGTGTGAGTGTGTTGTGCAAACGCTTTATACATTCCCTCTGATGATAAGCCTGACTGCTCTGCACCAAGCAACCAGAGGGTGAGCACAGGTTATCTTTAATGTGTTACTCCCTTTCCCTGACTAGAGTGGTAAGTTCTGCCTGGTCAAGGTGCATACCTTAGCCAACTAGAAACTCCATTTATAGGAGATGGATATTAGAAAATCAGTACATGCCTCAGGCACAGACAGTACATGCTACGACATGGGGGAGAATCAACTATTTTGTTGAAGGATTATTCATTGTGTTAAAAATCAATCCTTGATCTCCCACGCAGAATCTCAGGCACACATCATCTAAACACCTATCTGCGTCGCACTTGTACACTCTCCAATTGTAAGTGAAACAGGCACTTATTCATCATTGAAGACTTTCGTCTAGTGCCTTACCCGTGTGCTTCAAAGAAGTTAACCTTTTACAACAAAGCGAACATGTTTTCCTCAGATTTTCTGTCAGTTCACCACATGTTAGGAATAGCATGATCATGTCACATACCAAAAAGTTACTGCCATATAGAGATTCAAGTATCAAGATGTTCTACTTGCAAAAGAAAGTCACAATTCAATAATGGGCATATTGAGTGAAACACTGGTGTGTCGGGCTTGGTCAGTGATGCAGAGCAATCTGAGGGCCATGGGGATTAATCGAGCTAAGGTGGTGCTTTTGCTTTCATGCATGTCAAAGTTCCGTAAGTAGCCAGTGACACTCTTCCAAACTTTGTGCTCGATGCTGACACGCACTCACGCTTTACTGAATGGTACAGTTCTTTGGAGGGACATCAGAATTCTCTTCTGATAGCAATATGCCATGTTTTGGTGTTCGGTCCTTCTCACAGGTATTTTTTTTTCCCTGTAACAGATACACCTAAACTTTGTTACATTGTATGACTACAGACACCCACAGTCTAGTGACAGCTTCAGATCACACTAAGAATGTCAGGTTTTTCTTATCAGTCTCAAGATGCAGCCTTCAATAGTTAAGTTCTTGTGGCATGGGTCCACACCACAAGTGCATTTCTTTCTATACAGCCTCGCAATCCATTTATGAGATGGCTTTTTGCCTCAAATTGTGCTACAGTCTTAGTTACTGTAGCTTTCCTCTAGCCTTTATTAAAAGTTGACTTTGTGATAATGGACTGCAAGCAATAGAACTATGAAGCTGAGATGCGGGGGGAGAAGGGCCACAGTTTTGATATGATTTATTACTGAACTCTCAAAAGATCCAAACAATTGTCCCCTCAGGTAAACTGGTTTCTACAAGAAATACCTAGCTCACGCTTGCTGGTATGGCACAAGCTGCTATACCATTCACAAAAATAGTGGAACTAATGAGAAAGCTCAATGTAGGGATCAAATGTTACAGCAAAAGAAAAAAAAACATTTCATGGAAACGCAAAAATACATTTGTGTGTTATTGACTTGACCCTTGACTCTGTTTGCAGTTGATTTATTGAGTGATCATAGCTGGGTGAAAATTGATGATTTTTTCCAATCATTTTTTTTACTTTGGTCACTTGTTTTTGGGGAATCAGAGATTTTCAGCAAAATAAGCTCAGAAGCTGTAGCCAAGACAAACTTCACAAGGTTGAAATAACTATAGGTTGGTTCCACTGTAGCCTCAAAAAGACCAAAAAGTGGCTAACACACTAGCCGAAACAACCAAAGTTGTGTATAATTTTGAGTAAGTCCAGTTTCACCAAAAGAAGTTTGCAGTACCGATACCTTTATAAAAAGAATGCAGGGGCATATTACCAACAATTTTTTTATCGCTCAGCATCGCAGGATTTTATCGCTGAGATAACGTGCTATTAGCAACGTTTATCTCAAAAGTGATAGAATACCGGGCGATAGCAGCGAAATGCGTGAATATTGCTTAGAATACAGCAATATTCACGCATTAGCAACGAAATGCTCTTAGCCATGTTATCCACCTCCCATTGGATAACATGGCTAAGAATTGGACTGGGCAGGTGTTAGTATTTAGAGATATTCGCGCTTAGCTCGAATATTTCCATCGCTACGCCTGCCTTGCTAATAGGCGATAGCGATGTTAGCGACTCTTTTCAGTCGCTAACAGTTTGGGTACGCCCACTTTGCATGTCATTAGCAATAAATATGGCTAACATGCAAAGCGGGCCCCAAACCGCTCGCTATCACCTAAAAGCTGTCGCTAACTGCTGTTAGCGACAGCTTGCTAATAGGGCGATAGAATTATGGCCGCTTCAAAAACAGAGGTCAAAGGTCAGGCAATATCCCCTGGCAAATGGCTATTGATGCTTTTACAATGGACTTTGGTGTTTACTCTCTCTTAGTACAAAGTGAGATGGTTTTATAAAGTGATCTATGTGGCACTCTTGCAGGGGTACAGGAATTGTGAAAGGAAAGGCTGTAGGATGCCATCTATTTCTAACTCACAATACAAGTTAAATCCCTGTAAATTACTTTTACAACTGTGTTACAGAATATATCAGCAGCTTGGAAGGCACACATGAAGCACATTTTTTGCAATTCTTCAGTGTGATGCAAAAATGATTTTAAGAGGATCAAATCAATTCATGGCATACCTACTGCCAGAAAGCCGATTTGCACGCATTATCGTTTGTACGATTTCTATTAATAAAACTGTATGTCTGAGTAAATTTAATGGGAAAACATTCATTCTGTAAATCAGGGGTCTCCAAACCGGTCCTGGAGGGCCGGATCCATGCCAGATTTTTTGGATATCCCCATTGAGATACATGTAGCAATTTTAAAAATCTGTCATGGATCCAGCCCTCCAGGACCGGTTTGGAGACCCCTGCTGTAAATGATACTGCACTACCATACCTTGTTTTAGTAATATATTTGCGACAGTGTTCTCCAAAGTGAACGCTGGTTACCTACAACAGCCTCGACACTCTACTGCAGGATGTGCATGGTTCATTTTTCATACTCGTTTTTTGTGTGATGCCTGGATTTTTCACAATCGCTATGACTTCAGTGACTTAACAATGATGACATCACCCCCACTCTAAACATTATTTCAGCACCACTGTATGTAGCAGCAACATACTTTTCTGTTCAAAGACACTTCTTTGTACTGGTGTGTGTTGGTTCTGGCTGAGCAAATGAGCAAATGAGGTGTAATATGAGAGAGACGAAGCCAAAACATATTTGCAATTTGTTGAGCACTCAGCCGACCTCAGGCAGAATATTGTTCATATTACTGAACCAATAAAATTCTTTTCAGGATAGATAACCTGTATAATCTAAATTTGGTTTTGATTGCACTTTCCTACTCTAGGTTGCCAAATTAAGGCTTCAAAAATGTTATATGCTCATTGCGAATATCAGACCTAGTCTGCAGAAACCATGCAATTACAAAATCACTTTATGTGTTTGATGTAGGTGGAGAAACATGTCTTTATCCCTCGTCCCTCATATTTCCTCCCAGTAGAGTGAGTCATAATAATGCAGCAACGGCTCCCCCATTAGGGCAGGCGAGCGTTGCCCCCCTGGCTGAGAGCCAGCAAATATAACCATGAAAAATATAATGATAATAAAAAAATGTATTTATCATTTTATTTTTCTAGCAGGCTGCCAGCCAAGGGCGGGGCCATCCAGTCTGATGGCAGCAGCTGTAGCACGGAGGAAGAGTGATGGGCACTGCTAAGTGCGCATATTGGTTTCGCCTGCTGCCTTAGGCCGGACAGACTGACATGCGCACTTAGCAGCCTCCAACCCCAGCTGTGTTGCACAGCCAGGTTGAGAGCAGACAAAGGTTCTCGGTATCTATGTGAGCGGAAAACAAGGACGCTCACGTCAATCCTGGTGCTGCTCTCATGCTGGTAATGGTATTTCCAGCATGAGAGCAGCACCTGGATTGGAC
The DNA here is from genome assembly GCF_964263255.1 of Lissotriton vulgaris. Taxonomy (NCBI): domain Eukaryota; kingdom Metazoa; phylum Chordata; class Amphibia; order Caudata; family Salamandridae; genus Lissotriton; species Lissotriton vulgaris. Next base: position 199,620,924 of record NC_141691.1, read on the forward strand.
ATGGGGTGTCTGGGAGCCCGTGCAGTGCACCCATGGACTGCCGGGAGTCGGGACAGGAGAGAGTCATCGAGACGTCAGTTGGCTGCAGGTAAGTCATTTTAATTCTCCTTCATGCTGTCCCGTAATCATATGTTGAAAGACTAATTCTGCTGCTGTATGATGGAGAAGATCTTAGCTTGTTTGTGCTAGCCCATCTCTTGCATACTTGTGTCACAGAATGGAATGCACACGGAATGGGTCTGCAGCGTACCTCCGCACAGGTGCAAACCGAGGACATGCAGAATGAAATAATTGCGACTGCAGGAATTCAGCTTTAAATACACTTCAGTTGTGCTTGGCTTCACGGAAGTAATATCTCTGATAGTGAAATGTTTTTAATTGCATTGTGCCGTAGTTATGCCCCCTCTACCATTGCCTTAAGATCAGTCAGTGTTGTAAAACTCGTTGCTACATTTGTGCACGCGTAGATCACATATTAAACCTGAGCGTTGTTCCCGGCCTGGAGCTTTGTGTGTAGGGAATTTCGTTGGCATGGGTTGCAATTGTGGTCTCTCTCATGGGGCTGTCAAGGGGAGGGCGCTCCAAATATTTAGCTGTCTTTATTGTAACTTATCTTTTAATTTCTTGTCTTCGTCTCTTATCTTTTCGAGTCCCTCCATTCCCTTGTAGCTCTTTAGATGTAGTGACCATGTGCAATCTCCTCCTGGCAGTGATATTGCACATATCAGGTTTGCAACAAGGCACCTCTTGCACTGCTACGGGTTCTAGAGCACACGTTAGAAGGAAAGTCAGACGAGGTCAAGGATGTGGCGGTAAAACATATGGGAACCCAAGGTGGTCATTTAAAGATCCGGCTGGCAACACACCACTTGCCAGGTCAGCAGAGGACTCACCTTGGCGCCCCTGATGGAAGACCACTAGCCCTATAGTGATATCCCCACCTGCCAAGGTGGGGATATCACTATAGTGATTGTGTAACATTACCTATAGAACAACCGGCAAGGGTTCTGAAGCTAGAAGTGTTTGCCAAGCGGGTGCCCTGTGGCTTTGGCCCAGCTCGCGAACCTTTGGCCTTGAGGGGAAGAGCATTTTCTTGCATCACATCATGGTTATTATTTCAGTACTCCTGCTGTAAACATGTACTCACATGAAGGCACTAGAATATTCACCCTTTGGCAGCTGCACTAGTTCCACGGGTGCCTATGTAATTTTTTTTTCTGTGATTTGATACATGTTACCCCTGTCTGTCTGTAATATGGATGCCTGTATGTCTGCCAAAACTGCGTGCATGATTGCCTGTAGGTTTCTCTTCTGGGTGGATCAATTTTGGTTTGTGTGCATCGTTGCTTGTAGGTGCAGTGGTCTGTGAGACCATCACTGCATTTATATGTGTTACTTTGTCTTCATATGTGAACTTATCAATGTGAGGATCTGGGTATGCACTGTGAGTCTCTGAGTGAATGTATTGTCTGGACAGAAGCTCTCATTTGATCATTGCTTGTTCCGCTACTTTGTAAGTAGATTTGATGGGTGTGCCTTGCTTTGCACCCACAAATCTTCCAGGGGCCTGATTATGGGTGGCTTGTTATATTCCAACCCGTGTGTAAACCCCAGTAGTGAGCCACTCATAACCAGTTCCCTAGAAGATTTACACACGTGTTGGAATTACATGTTCCCTTGTAGAGAGCCCCACCTTTTTATCCCACTCTTTTCATCCCAAATAAATACATGCCTGCACATATTTCTATATGACTGATTGCAGCCAGCAGCTGTGGGTGCTTCCGAAGCCTGGTTTTAGTATTTTCTTCCAAAGTTGATGCTGCATGCAGTGCACAACACTAGGGAAGCACACACTTCAAACGGTTTAGGTTGTCACGCATTACAATTTGCACATTACAGTAACTGTTGAATATATTAATGCAGTAAGATATGGATTGGTTTTTAATGTGTTTGATATTTCAAGACTATTACATTCCCACTGCTTTATACGCCTTGCTTTATCACTAAATTCATTTGCTTAAAATGCATCATTTGGCAATCTTTTTTCAATTTCTTCTAGGGAGGAGGGCCCACCCTGGACCCCATCCTTGGTCCATTAGGATTGCTTGTGTCGCTCTCTGCATAAAAATCATACCCAACTTTTACGCCCCATCATTTTCAAATGTCACCAGCCAGTATTCTGATAATGTGAATTAAATATGATTGGTAATTTGAATAGCAGACAGATGTCTGAGTTCGTATTATTAGGCATTCAGCCACTGAGGAAGTCGAAAACACCAAATATTCAGAGAGAAAGAAAAAAGTAGAAATAACAAAAATAAAGATTTACCCACTCAGACTGTTTTGCAGCTTAAGGGATGGCAAATTAATTTCTAGTGAGATAATTGGAGAAATACTATCTACAGTGTATGAAGTGAATGACAGGTAATCTAGTTAGTCCAAAAGATTTGATAAAAATTAGCTGGCTTGAACCAATGTCACAAACCTCCATTTCCGTTGCTTTTCAATTCTTCATTGTTATCAAGGTAAGCCTACCAATAGGTGGTTGTAAGAAATTTGGTGGTTGGTTGGCTGGGGTGTGAGCCAATAACCAGAATCCTCATCAGGTTGATGCACAAGCCAATCCTAAATATCCTGCACTCAATCCATCTAGTACAGCGGCACAGAACAATAAGGCTTAACTTACAGGGAATGTGTAAGGAATTTGTGTAACACTTCAAACACTAATCAAGTGAACACACCAGACAAAAAGAAACATGCACCAAGCTAGACATTCATAGTGTTTTCTAATAATTAAAACCAAATCAAATTGACAAAAATCTAATCAGTAGAATCGGAGATATTCAATTTTCAAGATTTTAGTAAAAATAGCACCATGAAGCACAAAGCACCAACTACGTATATCTGGTCGCGTGGGACCGGGACCAAGTCATACGTTCAGGGCGACCACAATGGAGCTTGGGCCCGCTAAAGGGACTCAATTTTGCCTACTGAACAGAGCAGCCGTGGCCAGCAGTGGTAGTACCTGCAGGGCGGTGATGTGGGGAGGGGGAGGGGCAGGTTGGGGGGTAGTGATGTATGGATTACGGAGGTTCCCAGGTAAGTAAACATTTAAATAAATAAAACAAATTTCGTTGAGTGCACTGCATCCCCAAATGTGATGCAGTGCGCTCAACAAAATTCGTTTTATTTATTTAAATGTTTACTTACCTGTAAAAGTCCGTAATCCATACATTACTACCCCCCACCCTGCCCCTTCCCCTCCCCACGTCACCGCCCTGCAGGTACTGCCACTGCCGGACGTGGCTGGAACAGAGTACCTTAGATCCTGGTATGCAGAGCATTGGGAGGATCCACGTCGAAGAAACCTTGCGCAGTTGTAGCGATGTGGCGGTTCTTAGATGCAGGGAGGCTGGGATGCGAGGGCCTGCATCATCGTTGAGGATCCTATTGATGGGGAATGCGATGCAAAGTCAATCATCGAGGATGAGGTAGGCAGTCTGGGCGATGCTTCAGTTCCCAGGAGCTGCGAGGCTGCGATGCTGTGTACAGCATCGTCATTGAGGCTACAATAGATGAGGGATGCGAGGGCCTGTCCTGAGGATGCATTGCACTGTGGGAGTTTGATGGGGGTGCGTAGGCATTGCGGAACCAATCGACAGTGGTGATGAGTTGGTTCTGCTGGATCCACAGAGGCTGGCAGAGCACTTTACGTCCACTTCCAAGGGTACAGGATTAGGGTGATGCCACTTGACAGGGTAGACTTACAGATGGCAGAGCCCTGGAGCAGGTGCAAGGTTGTTGTATCCCTGTTGTGTCTCTGATGCTTCAGATCAGGAGGCCAGCTAACTAGCCCTTGAAGTAACTCAGGATTCTGGTATCAAAAGATGCAGGTCCAGTAATTCTCACCCAGGAAAGATGTCAACAGGCAGCAGGGCAACAGTCCTTTAGAGTGTCTGACCTTTGCAGCACATCAGTCCTTCTTTTGAGTATCCAGAAGTGTACTGAACTGGTGGTGTTTGATTTCCAGTTTTATACCCAGGTGTGCCTCTAAAATGGGGAATAGCTTTTAGAGGTATGCCTTTGATGTGCACAGGTGTCCTTCCTTCCTGGCTCCAGACTAACTGCATACGGTATGCAGCCCTTTGTGTGAAGACAGGACACAGCCTATTCAAGTGTAAGTGGCGCTAGGCCCAGCTCCTCACTCCCTTCCTGCCAGTGAGAGCCCAACCATTCACACCTAAGCTCCCTTTTGTGTGTGGCTGTCTAGGAGGAATAGGCAAAGCCCAATTGTCAACTGCAGTCATCCATGTGACCCAGAGATAGGCTGCCGGCCCCAAATGGCTAAGGCAAGAAAATGCCAACTTTCTGAAACTGCGTATACAGAGCGGTAATGCACTCACAAATTTAACAATATTCTCTAATCTCTTGTTCTCAAAAGTACTCTCTTTGGTGTGCTGATTCTGAAGTGGATCTACCTGGCCACTGATTCAGACAGAACTAAAAAACTAGGACAACCTGCCCTAGACAGAATCTGCACTACCTTTGTTCACTCATGCAGAGTGAGAACTAATTAACAATATTTACTTGAATCTTTCATGCCAATTATAACAAATTTACAATACATGCAAAAATGCAAAAAACAATTTAAACGAATGTACAACAAAAACAATTCGCCCAGCGTTGCTTCTTTTATTCAAAAGCAATGTCATTTGAACTGCTGAAATTTCCAAATAGCGTGGATTTACAAGCTTCTCATTTTTAAATCCCAATGCATTTCGGGTGCTAATTGCACCCTTCTTCAGGGGAAATCTAAGAAAACATATAGCAACATGTAGCATGGTCAATGTAGATTCTACATAACAATGAAAAGAGACATAGCGATCACACGGGGGGATTCAAAGTGCATACAAAGTACTTGCCAGGTATAGTTCAAGAAGTAAGAGTGGCAAGAGTAAAAATTCTGAAACATGGCTGTAGATGATACATAGCAACCCTCAGAAAAACTATGGAAGATGTGTGCAGACAGAAAACCGAGGCTAAAAACTTGTCAATGCACCATCCAGATGTGTGCATATTAGTATGTGCAGTCTCATCATGCATATCCAGGCAAGGACTCAATAATAAATATAATGCGTAAAATAACGTGCATGAAATACCTGTTGAGAATGAGTGAGCTTGACTTGCAAGCTAGTGAACCAGATAAAAACTCTGAAACCAAAATTAAAAAAGTAAATGCTGGTGAAGCCTTGTACTATTAGGAAAGGTGTTGAATCTGCCACAAAAGTGCTCTGTTAATGAATTCTCACCTAAGGAGAAAGGAAGTCTGTAGTAAATCGCCTGTTACACTCAGGGAACCTGCTCATGAAAGTATAACGACGCCAATAAACGCTAAAACACAAGAACATAATGGCCAAAAACTATTAATGCTGGTACCAATGTGAATAATAAACTGGGTATTCTAGAAGATGAAATGTATCATCTCAACCTTACCAAAACAAGATGTCGCTCTCTCAACTGTTATGTGCTAAGTCCATAAACCAGCAACTATCTGTTAATCAAATTAACAATCTTCTCAATATATGTTAAAGCGTCATGCATAACTTGCTCATAACATCCCTCTATTCACGCCTGCAGGCATCAAACTCACTAGTAAGTGGCCAGCTGCATTCTTCACAGTCGGGAACTCAAAATGGCTTGCGTCCTCAGTACACGCAAGAAAAACTGTGTGTTTTAGCGTTTATTGGCATCGTTATACTTTCATGAGCAGATTCCCTGAGTGTAACAGGCGATTTACTATAGACTTCCTTACTCCTTAGGTGAGAATTCATTAACAGAGCACTTTTCTGGCAGATTCAACACCTTTCCTAATAGTACAAGGATTCACCAGCCGTTACTTTTTTTGGTTTTAGAGTTTTTATCTGGTTCACTAGCTTGCAAGTCAAGCTCAGTCATTCTCAAAAGGTATTTCATCCACGTTATTTTACGCATGACATTTATTATTGAGCCCTTGCCCAGACATGCATGATGAGACTGCACATACTAATATGCACACATCTGGTTGGTGCATTGACAAGTTTATAGCCTCGGTTTTCGGTCTCCATACATCCTCCATAGTTTTTCTGAGGGTTGCTATGTATCACCTACAGCCTTTTGACGCTTGCCACTCTTAATTCTTTAACTGTACCTGGCATATACTTCGTATGCACTTTGAATCCCACCGGGTTATCGCTGTCTCTTTTCATTGTTATGTAGAATCTACATGGACCATGCTACATATTGCTATATGTTTTCCTAGATTTACCCTGATGAAGAGTGCAATTAGAACCCGAAATGCATTGGGATTTGTGAATGACAAGCTTGTAAATCCACGCTACTTAGAAATTTCAGCAGTTCAAATGACATTGCTTTTGAATAAAAGAAGCAGCGCAAAATGCTGGATGAATTTTTTTGTTGTACATTCATTTAAATTGTTTTCAAATTTTTGCATGTATTGTAAATTTGTTATATTATGCATGAAAGATTCAAGTAATTATTGTAAATTAGTTCTCACTCGGAATGAGTGAACAAAGGTAGTGCAGATTCTGTCTAGGTTAGGTTGTCCTAGTTTTTTAGAACTTTCTGAAAGTGGCATTTTCAAAATTGTAATTTAAAATCCATAAGTTAGGATTTTGCTTTACAATTCCAGAGACACCAAACATAAACTGGTACATGTTCACATATAGAAATTACACTTATTAAATGTAATAAGAACACTTCAATGTTATCCTATGGGCGAGGCAGACCTAGCAATAGTGAAAAGCAAATGTAAGAGTTCTTTATTCCTATGACATGTAAAACTTAAAAGTACATGTCCTATTTTTAAAACACATTGCACACTGCCCTCTGGACTGTTCAGGGCTTACACTAGAGTGACATATGTATTAAACAGAAAGGTTGGGGCCTAGCAAAAGGTTTACTTTGCCAGGTCAAAATGTCAGTTTAAAACAGCACACAAGCTGGCTGGAATGGCAAGTGCAGTCCTGGCAAATGTTTAAAGTGCTACTTACGTGGGTTGCACAATATGTGCTGCAGACCCACTAATAGCATTACATTTACAGGCCCTGGACACAGGTAGTACCACTTTACTGGGGACTTACAAGTAAATTAAATATGCCAATTGGGGTATAAGCAAATCTAACACATTTTAAGGAGAGAGCACATGCCCTATAGCAGTGGTCAGCAGGGGTAAATTGTGTAGGGTCCTAAGGCCTGCAAAAACAAGGTCAGCAAAAACAGGAGGTCTGAAGGCGCAACGTGCGGGAGAAAATGATGCCAAGTATGCCATGTCTAACAGTGGAGCTACTTTGCTAGTGCAAAAAATATGAGCATACCCTGAGGTACACAGTATTCAACCATATGCTCCAAATCTGTTGTTTTAGTGATCGACAATCGTTCTATGTTATGGCGGTGAACTCTACAGAGCACAACTCCTCATTGATATGAAATACAGACTTCTAACTGAGTGACATGTCATTCCAATTACTTTATTCTAAGCAAATAATTAAACACTGGGGCATAGCTCTACTATGTATTATTTTACCTGAACATACACTGCAGAATATTAATTGGCTACAATATCATTCCACTGGACATAGCAAGCCTAAATGCACTATTCAGAAATGTACCACCTAGCTATTAGATAAGTGATGTGACTACACCCACTAACTCAGTGTCTGTGCATCTATTATACTGTTTAGTACAGAATGCAAGGATGAATAAAAAGACAAAGAATGCACCACAACAGTATTGCACTTGGCAGACATTTATGGGTTGCAGGGCAGTCTGTGAATGTTAGAGTCCTGTGCCAGTGTATCTTCCATGCAGCCTGCTTCTAATTACATGCCAGAATTCTCCTTATTACTTGAGATTGTCAATGAATCAAGCAGGGCATTTGTGAGTATCTGATCAAGAATAAGACCCGACAAACTATTCTATATTCATCATGGCCTGCAGATACTTTAAATATGTACCTCCGTGTCTGGATCTCTGTTTGACTCAGAAGGCTATCTGACCTGCTGTTTAACAGTGTTTGCTGACTGATTGCCAGCTGCTTTATTCTGTCTGCTGCCAGCTTTGACCGGCTCCCTTTGCTATTTTCTACAATGCAGCATTTTGCTTATAAGCTTGAAGACAGTACATTTATGAAGCAGATGTACAGTACAGTAAAATTATTGTGGTTAGGGACATTCACTGTTCGTTGATTACTGTTATGGCTTATGTAATTGTATTCCTTTGAGAATGTTTATGTGCTTCTACTTCGCAAATGTTTTCCTGTAGTAGGAGCGACAGTTGCTGTTTGAGAGGGCGCCGACTGGGGGCCACTCCAATTACAATAAATCAATTGAATATCTCCTGGTCTACCTGTCTTTGTATGACTGGCGACGATTCGGGAACGGAACATTTGTGAAGAAGCTTTTTCGGTTTACTGATGAGTCTACTTGAAAAGCCTGACCCTGCTTGAGAAACCGGCCCTCAAGTCATGTAGGAACTCCTATATGTGTTTGCTGAGGCCTTTTTTCTTAGGGAAGGCAAGATGCGCTGCATGTTTGCGAGCTGGCGGCACGTATTTACAAAAAAATTACAAAAAACTTTACAAAATTTACAAAAAAAACCCACACATGTGTCAAAATTCATCGAGGCCACAGGAGGTCTGGACCATTCTCAATCAGGGTTCAGACCCAACTACAGCACCGAATCCGCGCTCCTCTCCGTGGCAGATAACATCAAGATGACACAGGATAGAGGAGGCTCCATGATTCTGGTGCTGTTAGACCTGTCTGCAGCCTTCGACACTGTGTCACATGAGATCCTTCTTGGCCGTTTGCAGAGAGTTGGAATTGGAGGCGTAGCTCTGTCCTGGCTAGAGAGTTTTCTCACTGGCCGCTCACAAAGTGTCAGCCTGGGCTCCTACTGTTCCACCTTTAGGGAGCTCGCCAAGGGGGTTCCACAGGGCTCATGTCTAAGCCCCACATTATTTAATGTGTACGTGGCCCCCCTTGCTGACACTGTGAGAGCATACGGGTTTACTCCTGTGTCGTATGCCGATGACACCCAGCTCTTGTTTCCCTTCCAGATTCTCACCCTGGAAATTAAGAACTCCTTTGCCGAGGGCATGAGTTGGCTTCCAACTGCCTCCAGTGTAATGTCGGCAAGACAGAAGTCAAGCTCTTCGGGAAAGCCAATCCCCTATGGTCACCGGATTGGTGGCCCTTAGAGCTAGGACCCGTCCCCTGCCCAAAGCAATCAGTGAAAAATTTGGGAGTAGGACTGGATCAAGACCTGGTTCTAAAAGAACATGTGAACCTAGTGACAGGATCCTGTTTCCGGACAATCATTCTCCTAAGAAGGGTTTTTCCCTTCTTATCAGATGATTATAGAAAGATCCTTGTCCAGGCCCTTGTAATAAGTCGATTGGACTATTGCAATGGTCTTTTCATCTCAGCAAATGAATACGTGCTCAACTGTCTTCAAGTGGCCCAAAACACTGCGGCCAGGCTGGTCCTCAATGTTCCCTCGAGAACACCTTCTAGGCCCCTACTGGAACAGCTCCATTGGCTGCCCATATGTCAGCGAATCAACTTCAAGATTTGCTGCATCATACATAAGAGTCTCTATGGATCAGGCCCCCAATACCTGAGTCAGAAATTCCAAATCCATAAACCAGAACGTCTCTTGCGATCAAGCAACCAATCCTTACTAAAAATTCCCTCCATTAAGAAGGCCAGGCAGGGCGGCCGAGCACTTTCATACATAGGACCCTCCATCTGGAATAAACTCCCTATTGGTATGAGACAAAATGCCAATCTTCTATCATTCCGGAAAGCACTCAAGACATATCTCTTCTGTGAGACATAGCTCCCCATTTACACCTTCTAAAGGCCACAGATCTGGCACCATCAGCGTATCTGGCAACATCAGCGAATCAAGCGCGGGATACCCCTTCGGGGGTCGAGTCCAGCGCTATATAAGCAAATAAATAAATAAATAATTACAGAAACAACTTTACAGTTTCTCAGCGCACAACCTCACCGGCCATTCCACGCGAGCGCTGCCTCGAGCATTCCTTCACCATTGTTTGCAGCCGTAACAGATCCTGTGACGTATACGCTGTTTCTCTTTCATCAGAGCATACATCGGATGGCGTATCTTAGCAACAAGCAACGCTTGTTAGTTTACTGTGTGCATTTGCCAGGAACTGCGCTGATATGCAGAGCTCAATATTTTATGCCATGTTGAAACTCAATTGCCAAGAACCGCACTGATACATATAACTCAATACTTGGTGCCCCGTTTAAACTCATTTTTAACTGCGTTGCACTTCAGTTCAGTTCAGTTCAGTTCAAAAGATATCATAAAAGTACATAAAAACATTTAAAAGCATGTTAAAAAGATAAAAGCCAACACATTCATACATATCGGAGGTTTCCTATTATCCAGTCTCTATTTGCAGGGCATTACAATCACTTATCTCTCTCGTGTTCTTTAATCTCATTGCCACCTTAATAAAACTCATTGTGCAAGACAGTGTGTAAGCATCTGTAGCCTTCTGCAAAAACAATAGGGCTGCATTGGCGTGTTTGAATTTTGCTCGTTTCAAGATTCCCACTAGGAACTTACGCCTGGGAGATGAATAAAATGATCATAACAATACAAAGTGAAGGGTATCCTGCGGAGACCTATTGTCGCAGCCGCAGGTACCCTTTCTGCTACACCGTTACGGTAAAACTAGAGGGAACAGACAATAGGTGGTGCAACATGTTAAACCTAAAACGGGTCATGTAAAATCTGTCTTGTGCGCTATGAGTCACTGATAAAAAGGGTTCCATTCCACTTTCCGTTTTCAGTGATCTGTAAGACACAACTGTGGATTTGCGCTCTTCTATAGCCACCCTGCTCAATGTTGTCCATTCGCCAAACAGTTTCTTGACCGTTGTATTATTCTGGGCGATAAGGGCTTCAGGCACGGTATAGAAGTTCTTACAACCAATAGCCTCAAAATTGTCTTTAACATATTTTATCCAGGGGATGGAGCTCCCTTTGTCGCGATTCAGGCAGTCTTTGATGATTTGCCTGTTCAAACCAGCCTCAGGGTTAGTCCAGATTTTGACCCAGGCCAGGAGCGGCCTGATCTTGATTTGATCTTCAATATAAGGTTCTCCCAATTCCTCGTGTATGATGTAGGATGGGGTGCTTTGTGGTACTTTCAAGATCCTTCTAAAAAACGTATTTTCTTCTGCCTGGACCTGGTATGTGTTTGCAAAGCCTCAAACCTCCGACCCATAGGCTGCTTTAGCACAGCATATTGATCTGTACAAGTTCATCACTTGCTCCGGGGACCATCTACCCAGTCTTCTCCCATAGCCCATTTTAGCCCCTGACGAGGCCACCAGATTTGCAGCGTGTTTGTCCGCCAGGGATTTAAACTTTAGATGCCCATTGAATAGTACACCTAGGTGAGAAAAGGACTGGACCAGACCTATTTTGTGGGAACCTATCTTATAAGCAAATTTCTTGTTTGATCTTGCCCCCGCTAACATTACATATGACTTGTCCAGGTTTGCTGACAGATCAAGTGTGGCCATAAATCTTACAAATCTGTCAATCAACCTTTGCAGCCCCCGTGGTGTTCGGGCTAACAGCACCGTGTCGTCCGCGTAAAGCAGGACGGGAATTGGGCGGGAGCCTATTTGGGGGAAGTCCACTCCAAGTTTACATAGTTCCCTGTTCAGGTTGTTAATGTACAGTGAGAACTAAAATGGAGCCAAAATACAGCCCTACCGCACTCCGCTCCTGCATGGGAATGGTGAGGTCTTACTCCCATCTTGATTATAGCGGACAGACGCAGATGTGTTCCAGTGTAGGGCCTTAAGGATGTCAACTAGATCTTGTTCCACCCCTAGGCCTATCATCAGGGCCCATAGTTTCTCCCTGTTCACATGATCAAAAGCTGCGGAGAGGTCCTTGGAACCCTAAATGAACCCTTGCTGGCTATGGTGTACTTGGCGATCAAGAGGTAGAGGTTCAGGCACTGATCCATGGTTGACCTTCCCTCCCTAAACCCATATTGCATGTCTGTTATTTGCTGGTTACTATCAGCCCATTCTGACAGGCGTTTTAGAATGACACGACCCAACACATTCGCCGTGACATCAATAAGGGATATTTGGCGATAGCATTGGGGGTCATCCTGGTTCCCTTTTTTAAATATTGGTACGATTGTTGCTGAGGACCAAGAGCGTGGCAGGCCTGCCTCTACTGCCGCATTCAAGACACTCGTGAGGATGGGAGCCCATAGTTCCACTTTGCTAAGGTAGTGGTCGGGGGTATACCATCTGGGCCAGGCGCTTTGTTTTTAGTAAGCTCCAGAACTGCCCCTTCCACTTCTGCCAGGGTGATCTCTAGCCGTGCAGTCAACTTTAGCCTCTGTCCTTCATCATGGTTTGTTTCGCCTGTATGATTATACAAGTTCTGAAAGTGGGCCTGCCACTGCTCTGGTAGGATGGTATTCAGGATTTGTGGGGTGTTTGAGTCCTGGAAACATGGTTTATTTATAATTTTCCAAAACTCGGACAGGTCTCTTCTTTCTGCCGCCTCCCTTAAATCCTCCCAGGCCTGTCTTTGGAGGCTAACTTTACGAGTTTTTAGCTTCTTTTTATATATCAATCTGCTTTGGGCTACTAGAGTATTATCCCTGGGACATTGTTTTAGGCTCTATTTGAGGTCTTTATGTGCCTTTGAGCATTCTTTGTCAAACCATCGGGGTGGGGTGGCTACTGCCCTGGTTTTGGTGGTCTTTAAGAGTCCGTCGATGAGGTGTGCCATCTCTTCGAATGCAGTCACTACCGCCACTCCCTTGTTATTTAGGTCGAGGCATACATTTATTGCATCTGACCCTGTGGTTATTAGGCTTTTATAAAACTTGTCCCCGTCTATTTTGGACCATCTAAGCCTTCTCCCTTGGTCTGTTATCCTTTCTATCATATCTACTCTGGGTGGTGCATTCTTAAGTTTTAAACATTTTAGCTCCACCACCAATGGATTATGGTCGCTAAATATACTGTTTTCAATTGCCGCCCTACTGACCCATGTTTTAAGTGTAGGGGAAACCATAATGAAATCTATATGCGAGTGACATCCTCTACCCTTAAAGGTTGGGCTGGGTTCTCCAGCGCTACCCATCTCGACCATGTCCATCGTATGGACCAGATTATGCCTTTTCCTCCCCTTGTCTATTTCCCACCCCTCTGGAGAGTGTAGAAAGTTTGGCCCTTTCTCAACTGTGCACCGTGACCAGTCCTTGTTTAGTGGTCTTAAATTCCCACAGAGGTGGCAATTAAAGTCCCCTACAAGGACGACACGAGGGGCAACTGCTGCCTTTGCCACCGATAGCTGGGAATTTAAGCGGGAGTCTAGGTCTTTTATTGCATTTCCCCTGCTGTTTGCACCTACAGCGTTATACCAGTTTACCAGTATGATGTTTATCCCTTTAGAGCGAAGGCCTATCGCCTGCATATTCTGCGATTTCCAGTTATAGTTGGACCATACCCCTTCTATCCGGAGATCTGCATATATTAACCCCTTCCATGCTGATGACGAACCCCAGCCGTCATGCACTACGGTGCTCGTGTGCTGATGACGGCTGGGGTTCGTCACGGCCCGCCCCTGTTCGTGCTGTTTACAGCACACCAGGGGAATCGCGGCCACAAGGAAAGGGTTAATAGCCCTCGCACCGCTCTCCCTGGCGAGGACCTTTGGGCAGGGACTGGGAAACACTTGAACCCCTCCATCGTAAATAGATTAGAATCAATCATCCAGGTCTCCTGTAAACATATAACTTGAAACCTGGTGATGTATTCTCTCCATTCCTGTACCTCATATTTGGCAGCAAGTCCTGCTATATTCCAGGATACGATTTTGAGTCCATCCAGCCCATCTAGCGTGTTTGCCCCGACCCGAGTGGGTAAATTGTCCAGTCTCCCTCAGCTATCGTTATACCATTTTGGACAAATACATTATCTAAGTTTGTCCCTTCTGTTTTCTCTGAGCTGGGTGCGTCCCACGTGTCTTTCCTCAGTGCCTCATGATCTCTAAACTGAGTCCCCCATTTATGCTCTGGTTCACCCTTCTTGCTGCATCCCTCTCTCATACTTTCTCCGAGGGTAGTGGATAGTGTGTTTCCCTTCAGTGTGGGCTCTTTTGTAAGTTTTCCCTTTACAGGTTGAGGTGGAGAGTTTCCATGCAGTGGGAGTCAATCCACCTCCTCCAATACGCTGAACCTATTCCAATGGGCTTGTAGTGGGTTTATAAAATCATATGGGAAAGTGCCCTCCCCCGGTGCTCGCCACTGTTGTGGCGTAGGATAGAAATGTGACAGGTGTAGTGGATATATTTGGGTGTTTGATCCACCCAGGGGGGAATTGCAGATATGATCCACAGCAGTTGTGTCCCTAAAATGTATTACTATATTACCTCCTGCCACAGTTTTTGGTCCCTCCCCAATCCACTCCACTCTGCTGACAGCAAGTATTTCCCCTGAGATGTTTGTGGACAATGGTCTATTTACATTTAGCTATTGCATACACTTATTTTTTAAATCAGAGTGGTTTTCTCTAAGCATGGGCGGAAAATCCGTTACGCTCGCGGATTTTGCGGATTTTCGGTAAATTCGCAATTCGCGAGATTCGCGAATTTCCCGCAAAATCCGCAAATCCGCGAGCAGCGGATTTTATGGCTTGCTCGCACTGTTCGCGTGAGTTCGCGGCTTCCCAGTTCAAATTCGCGCCCCGCGAATAAGCGCTAAATTGCAGAAATACGATCTTAGCAAAACTGAAACTACTTAACAGGTTCAAAAGTTCAAGCTCATCATTAGTAGCCATTTCCTGTAGTGCTTCCTGAGGGGCCCCTCCAGAGTTCAGTTGCCTACTTGCAACTATTATGTGACCCTGCTCTGACCCTCAGAATAGTTACACAAAGGTCCTGAATTACAGCTAAGGCAGACAAGCAGGAGCCAGGCTGGAAGTTCAAATCCAGTGACACATTAATCAGCCCCTAATTCATTATTGTCAGTTGGGGCAGGGCAGGTGTTGTAACTAATTTTGCAACAATGAAAGCACTTAGCAAGTGCAAAAGATCACTAATCAGGAAGCACTAAGGAAGCAGGTGCCAGCTAAAAAAATATTCCTTGACACATTAATCAGCCCCAAATTAATTCAGGTCACTTGAGGCAGGGAAGGTGTGCTTTGCTTTGCC
The DNA here is from genome assembly GCF_964263255.1 of Lissotriton vulgaris. NCBI lineage: Eukaryota > Metazoa > Chordata > Amphibia > Caudata > Salamandridae > Lissotriton > Lissotriton vulgaris. Next base: position 199,636,215 of record NC_141691.1, read on the forward strand.
GAAAATAATGTACACTGGACAACCAGAGGGTGCGGTGATGAAACAGAGGGTGGCATGGGTGGGCCAGAGGGTGGCATGAGTAGTCAGAGAGTGGCAGTGGTGACAGAGAGTGGCAGTGATGAAGAAGAGTGTCCCAAACAGGCTGGACACGTAGAAACAACAAGTTCGCAAATCTTGCGACCCGACAGGTAAGTTCGTGTTTGCGAAATTGTACAAAACCCTCGCGAACTGGCAGAAACCCGCGCGAACACAAAAAATAAAAAATCCGCAAATTTGCGAGAATTCGCGGATTTTGCGGATTGCGAGTTCGCAAATCCGCAAAATTTGCGAACGCGAGATTCGCAAAATTCGCCCATGCTTAGTTTTCTCTTCTCCCTTCATCTAGGGGCGGGACTCCTGTAAGTGCTACAATGAAGGGCAGAGCTTCCGGGGGGAGGTTATTGGTCGGCAATCGGGCTGGACCAGCTTTAACTGGTACATTTCTGATTTTAGGCAAACTATTTTTGATCTCATTTTTGCCCTCCTTGGTGTAGGGACCGGTTTTATCATTATTAGTGTTAGAGTTTCCAACTCCCTGATGGATCTGGCCATGAGTAATGATTGTAGGACGAGGGGGTGGTGGAACTCTGGTAGACTTGGTGGTAGTTAATGGTGTTCCTACATTTATATTCAATGTAGGGAGGTTTACTGTTGATGCTGCCTTATCCCTATATGTGTTTTTTGGTGTGCCACCCTGCTCAGACAGAGCTGGGTTACCTAAAGGATTTACAGGCTTTGCGGTCCCTGCCCCACTATTATTTAAGATAGAAACTAATCTGTCAATCTTGGACACCAGGGGTTTGATATGGGTGATGATAGTCTGTTCCAGGCATGCCTGTAGGTCAGCCACCATGTTAGTGACCCAACAAGGTAAACCTGGTGTTAATTGCGGCATGTTAGTTGTTGGTGTCACCAGGTTGTGATTGGTTATGTTTTTTTTGCCCATTTTCTTTTTTGGTAAACTTTCTTTTCTCCTTCTGGGGCATGATTTACTTATTGTGGGGATTTGCGAACTGGGGGGAGAATTCAGATCTGTAGGGGTATCCTCAACTACTATTAGGGTCTCTGTGGATGCCTGTGCACAAGGAAGCTCAACATAAATAGGAGCTTAAGTCAGGGACATCTGTTACAATAGTAGAGCAATCCCCTCCTGGGTCTTGAGTACATACAATGGGTGTAAGTGATAGCCTTCTCTCGGTGTTTTCGATTGCCGTTGCTACAACCCCAATCGTTTTTGTAGCATCTTATCTATAGCTGTTAAGCTAGGTAAAGGCTGTGGCATTGCCGCTTGTAACCTGGTATTTGGGCGCGTTATGGAAATTTTTGACCTTTTACCCGCATTACTCATTCTTTGCGGATAATTACTGATTCAGCGGTGGGTATGGCAAGAGTTCCCCACCAAGTCAATATTTGCTCCTTCAAACTGGGAACTGGACTGCTGTTTCAAACGTATGGGGCCAGGGGGCTTTATAAATTAGTTAACAGTACCTTTAGTTCATAGCCTAGACTTCGTCGGCGTCCACTGCAGATGAAAGAGGGGTTGCCCAGCCCGGCCTCATTCGGCCTCCGGAGGCCACCCTTTGCCCGGGCTTAGCCCAGTGCAGACCTGCGCGCGATCCCGCGACGCGGGGGCTGCAGGAAGTTTAAAGGTCCTCCGGGCGCAGGAATGACGTCGTCAGGCGGCGCCCCAGCAAAGGATCCTGGGCAATGGAGTCCCCCGCTCGGCGGCCGCAGATGTCAGGAAGCGGCAGCAGGGGGAATATCAGGCCAGGGAAGACGTCCAACGACCAGCGCAGGCACACAGACCAAGTGTGGGAGAAGAGTATGCTATGGCCACAGTCGGGTAAGGAAAGCCACACCCGCTCCGCCGGGCCTGCAGTGAGTTTAAAGGTCCTCCGGGCGCAGGGATGGCGTCGTCAGACGGCGCCCCAGCGAAGGATCCTGGGCAATGGTGTTCCCCGCTTGGCGGCCGCAGATGACAGGAAGTGGCAGCGGGGGGACTCTGAGGCCAGGGAAGACGTCCAGCGACCAGCGCAGGCACACAGGCCAAGTGTGGGAGAAGAGTTCGCTAGGCCACAGTAGGGTAAGGAAAGTACCTTTATTCATTCATTGTCTGCCGGCAACACTCGCTGACAGACACAGCTTTACAATGCTCTACATATGCTGAGTGCAGTTGAGTGTTCAAACAGTGTACTGTTTTGTGAAACTCTCATTTTGTGCTGCATCTTGCATACTATCTACCAAAAATACGCACAAACAAGCAGTATTCAAGATTGTGCGCACCATTTTCTGTGATATTTTGTACAATAATGGTGTGTCACGGTGACACACACACCTGCAGTTGTTCAAATTTTGGCAACACATTCATCTCTTGGAATACATTTCAATATTCGACCTATTATTCCGGTGATAGGCACAAAATATTTTAGTGAATATTTTGTACTTGCGTTACATAATGGCTTCCCACAACATTGCTGCACCTCCTACGTTTTTGGAACATCCAGGAAAGCCCTGCATGGGAGGACTGGAAAGAAGCTTTTATCACTTATTTAGAAGCTATTGGTCGTGATGATTACATATCCAAAAGGAGGTTAGCCATTTTGAAACATAATCTTGGAGTAGAAGGTAGAAAGGTTTTAAAGACTCTACCAATAGATGGCAGGGATGTGGATGCTGAATGGAATGAGGAAGGAGATGTTTTTGAAAATGCTTTAACTGCATTGGAAATGTATTTTGGGGAAAAAGTTAGTGTGGTAGGTGAGCGCCACAAATTGTTCTCCCAGGCCCAAAACCAGGGTCAGTCGATTGATCAGTTTGTAGCTGCACTAAGGAGACTGGCTGTCTCTTGTAAATTTGGATAGCTCAGAGATGAGATTATTCACGATCAACAGAACTTGTAATAACAAGATACAAGAAAAATTAAGTCTCAAAGACCCTACCTTGGAAAAACACTTTGGAAATAGCCAAACATATTGAAAATACTTCTTTGTATGTTAAGGAACATAGGGCCCGATGAAGGTAAATATGAAATACCGTTCCTAAATACCGAATCTTACCGATTCGGTATTTAGGAATCGGTATTTCATATGTAGCTAAAAATTCAGTAAAAAATACTGAATCGGTAATATTCGTTATTACAGAATCGGTAATACTTATTTGGTAATAAGGAATCACCTTCCCATTCATCCCTATGGGCCTGGAGGCACATAGGAATGAATGGGAAGCCATTCGCTATTAGGGGGAGCATATTGAAGGGTGGCATGGTGTCAATGTGCATGTGTGCACATGTGGCGCACATACATACCCTAAGGGCATGTATGTCTGCCACATGGCACTGTGTAAAAAGCAAATAATTTCTTTATTTAAGGTGTTCAGTATTTACCACCAACTTGTAGTTGGTGGTAAATAACAAATCCTGATAGCAAAAATGCACTCACTTGAGTGCCACCTACATAGCTTTTAAGGATTCTGTATTTTACTGATGCCTTAAAATTGGGATTCTGTATTTTATCAATTCCTTAAAATAAGGAATCAGTAAAATACCGAATCCTTAACACCTGCCTCCTACATTAGAAAAGGCTAAATACAGGTCGGTAATGGGATAATTACAGTTTTTCGGCCGTTACCGACCCGTATTTAGCTAGCTACATATGCCCCTAAGTGGTGAATCCACCAAGAATTATGGAAAGGGGCGACCACTCGGTCCCCCCGCACGTATGGCAGAGTACCACGATCCCCCCGGGAAGCCATCTTGGGCGGGAGGCGTGTCTCGGCTGGTATGCCCGAAGCGGCGTAGCCGGGGCGCGCTTTTTCCCGCCCTAGAGTGGGCTGGCCTAGACACTGACGCGGCTGGCCACGCCCTCGGGGCAGGCAGGGGCGGGTTTACGCCCACCCTGAAGACGGATAAAAGGGGACGCAAGACCAGAAGGCATCCTCTTGTTCCTGTGCTCTGAAGCTGCACCTCCTCGCTGCACGTGAGCTCGAGACGGAACGAAGAGACAATTTTGAGCGTTGTAATCTTTCTTTTGTCTTACAGATACTTTGTCGGAGAAATGCCCAAGAAAGGCGGGAAGAGAATGACGACTGAACAGATGGTTCGGGTCCTCATGAAGGAGATGACCGAGCTAAAGAAGCGGGTGGCGGAGAGAGACGGGGAAGGGGGGCCGGAACGTCCGTCGGCTGGAGCAGCTCCAGGAGGGAGAGCCAAGAGGCCAAGAAGGGGACCAGCTGGGGGAGACGTCCCGGTTCCCTGTACCCCGCTCGAAGCGCCAACCCCAGTACCAGCGGAGGGGAATCCGATTCCCGTGGTGGTCACCCCGGTGTCCAATGAAGATATGCCGCCCGAGCTGGCAGCACAACTTGCAGCGTGGTTGGGCGACAGTAGTGAGGGCGCCACGGCTGCCGAGGCGCAGGTGCTGATGAAGCAATTGCGCGAGAAACGGGATGCAACCAAGGTGTCCGCGCCGGTTGCAGTAGTTGACAAGCCACAAGGGACGATTGCGACCGCAGAGGCAGCGTCCGGTGCAGGTAAGCGGCCATTGCCGATTGCGAGGGATGAGTCAGCACCCTCTCGTAGAGAAAGGTTGGGTCAACATGTGCCTTTGGCAATTAAGGAGAAGATTTGGGCGGGGGAATATGTGAACATCTTCTCGTTGCTTGTTGATCACTATGAGGTGGAGCATGTTAAGGGTCAGAAAGACCTCATGCATCCGAGTGTTTGGCGCGCAAAAATGGCCGCCTTTAAAGTGAATGAAACTATTGGCAATTGGGGCAATGCATGGGGAATCTTTACGTCGATCTTGGGGGAACGTAGGCCCGAGTTGCTTTCCGAGTTGCCGACCTATCAGTCGCGAATCATGGGGTACTCGACATCATACCAGGGTAACCATTGGTTCTGCTACGATAATCTTTTTAGAAAGGCTAAAGAGCATAATAAAAGCTTGACCTGGGACTGTTATGATTCCTTGACATGGGATAAAATGAAAGAAACAGGTATGTTGAAAATGCCATTGGTAGGAAGTAATGTTGGCGAATCCTCCCGCCAATATGGGGGGACGCCCTTTCGTTCAGGTGCGGGTACCGACGATCACTCGAGACCTGCCGGCAATACAGGAAAAAGGGGGTTGTGCTTTAATTTCAACAGAGGTAAATGTACTAGGCCCCAGGGATCGTGTAAATTTAAACATGAATGTAGTGGGTGCGGGTCGCCCCATCCTGAGTCCACGTGCAGAGCCAAAACGGGTGATAACGGGGGGAGAGGAGGCGCCAAACAGGTCTAACATAGTCCGAGGGGCGCCTTTACCTACCCCGATTGATACCTTGGCGATGATTCCCTGGCTCAGTGAATACCCGGATCGTACTTCTGCTAGGGTGCTGCGGAACGGATTTTCGTATGGTTTCCGCATCCCGGTAGGGGACTTTCAGGGTGTGGAGAAGTGTAAAAATCAATTATCGGTCCTACAGCATACGACCGTGGTTCAGGATAAGATCCGGAAAGAGGTTACTCGAGGTCGGGTCGCCGGCCCGTTTAGTGTACCCCCGGTGCAGGATTTTGTTTGTTCTCCTTTAGGGGTGGTCCCCAAGAAGGACCCGGGTGAGTTCCGATTGATTCATAATTTATCAGCTCCACGTGGTTTTTCTGTCAACGATGCAATTGATCCGGAAGTATGTTCGGTGCGGTACGCATCCTTCGATGAGGCCGTAGCCATTTTGAATCGCCTGGGGCCCGGGGCGCTGATGGCGAAGTCAGATATCGAGTCAGCGTTCCGATTGCTCCCGGTACACCCAGACGACCAGCGTCTCCTGGGTTTCATGTTTCAGGGTTATTATTACATGGATAGGTGTATGCCGATGGGGTGCTCTATATCTTGTGCCTATTTCGAGAAATTCAGTAGTTTTCTACAATGGGTCTTCACAAAGAAGACGGGTTTCCAACATGTAATGCATTACCTTGATGATTTTCTGTTTCTTGGGGCAGCCGGGGAGCTCGAATGTGGCCGGGCCTTGGCCGAATTTTGTATGTTAATGAAGCAGTTTGGTGTGCCATTGGCACCAGGTAAGACGGTGGGTCCTGCGACTTGCCTCGAGTTTCTGGGGATCGAGTTAGACTCCAGTGAGGGTTGTTTTCGTTTGCCAGCTGACAAAGTGTTGAAGTTCAGGGCAGCCCTGCGAGGGTGTATAAATGGATCTAAAGTTACGCTGCATCAATTACAGCAGTTGGTGGGACAGTTGAATTTTGCCCTAAGGGTTATGCCAATGGCCCGCCCCTTCTCCCGTTCAATTGCCCAAGCTATGGTCGGCCTAAAGGAGGGCCATCATCGCACGAGACTATCGGCTGAGGTCCGCCAGGACATGCGCATTTGGTTAGCATTCCTGGCGGACTTTAATGGTCGAGTCGTCTGGAACAAACCAGCCGTGTCCTCGGAAGAGCTGGGGCTATGGACAGATTCAGCAGGTAGCATAGGTTTTGGTGCTATCTTCGGCACAAAATGGTCGGCACAAAGGTGGCCGACATGGTGGCATGACAATGGTCTGACAAGTAATATTGCTTTCCTTGAACTTTTCCCCATTTTGGTGGCCCTGAGAACCTGGCCCGAAGGGTTCAAAGATCACTCTGTGATATTTTGGTCTGACAATATGACCGTGGTCGAATGCATCAATAGCCAGGCTGCACGATGTAAACTGATTTTAAGACTGCTCAAAGAAATTGTTTTACTGTGTATGCAACTGAATGTGCTGTTCAGGGCAAAACATGTCCCGGGGGTAATGAATCAGGCGGCTGATGCACTGTCTCGTTTTCATATGCAGGCTTTCTCGGGTTTCCTTCCCACAGCGGACCCAGAGCCGGCACCCTTTCCCGAAGCTCTCTGGTCTCTCGGTGCCCCGAACTTCGTCACCTCGTGGGAGAGAGTCTAGCACCAAGGACGAGGATGGCATATGAAGGGGCGTTTCGGTCCTATTTAGCCTTTTTGGGGACCGATAGAGAGGGGCTTTGGGGCCATGAGGAATGGGTAGTTAATTTTCTGATGTCCTTACGTAGGGCTGGGAAATCGGTGGCTACGGCCCAAAGGCATCGTGCTGCCATTTCCTTTGTTGCCAGGGCTCATGGTATCCAGGACCCGACAGCGTCTTTCGTTGTACAGAAAGCGCTGCGTGGGTGGCAACGCCTTGAGGGTCGCAGAGTAGATGAGAGGCGCCCGATAGGTTTGGATAGGTTGGCCCAGTTGTTGGCCACACTCCCTTCCACATGTTCATCTCAGTTTGAGACAGTGTTGTTCCGAGCCGCTTTTACGCTGGCATTTCATGGGGCAATGCGGGTAAGCGAACTGGTGGCTAGGAACAAACGGGATGTGACAGGGGGTTTGTGCCAGGAACACGTTCAGATCAAAGGAGAGACAATGACTGTCTCCTTTGTAAGGTCGAAGACCGACCAAGGTGGGATGGGTGACTGCATAATCATACGCAGGATCCCCGGGTCCTCCATGTGTCCGGTAAAGTGTTTAGAAGACTACCTAGCACGAAGGGTGGCATCATGGGGGGGGACCTTGTTGAGACACGCGGACGCCACCCCACTGACGAGATTTCAGTTTCAGCGGGTGCTTGCGATGTCAATTGCCGCTGCGGGCTTGAACCCGGGCGAGTTTGGGACCCATTCCTTTCGGATAGGGGCTGCTACAGAAGCTACAGCTAGGGGTCTTAATGTTGAACAAGTGAAACGAGTGGGGCGTTGGTCCTCTAATTGTTATAAGAGGTATGTACGGTTGCACATGTTGTGAAGCTGTAATGATGTACTCACGCCTCTTGTTTTTGTTTGGTTTTCAGTTGCGCAAGCCTACGAGGCGAGGCGGACTATGCAGTCGACCCAACACCGGGCCAGCGGTCAGACATCACCGGCTGTGAAAAAGGAGGTGTGGGTCGTGGGCCACTCATACGTGAGGCGTGCCGCGGACGTATTCAAAGCAGGTGACATGATTCACGTAGCTGGGAAATACGGGTACAGGGTGTCCTTCTACGGAAGAGGCGGTCTCTGTATTGACCAGTTTCAAACATTTTTCGAGGGTTTGTTAGAGCGGACGAGGTCACCGCCGTCTATAGTCATAGTACATCTAGGGGGCAATGATTTGGTCACCACCGGTAGACGACTTCTCCTGGAGGCAATGCTTTCCACTGTAAGTTGGTTGGCGAGGAGAGTTCCGGGGTGCATAATTGCGTGGTCACATATGATCCCACGAAAGGTATGGCGAGGGGCTATTTCTATTCCTGCTTTGAATCATTCTGTTAGAAAGCTTAATAACAAAGTGAGTAGGTTGTTCCGTTCCAAGACATTGCATTCTATTTCGCATGGCTGTATTAATGATGACAGTATGTATTTGGGGGATGGTGTGCATCTGTCTCGGGTGGGGAATGAGTTACTCATAGGAGACTTCTTAGCATGGTTGAAAACGTTAGGACATGACCTTTAGGTAGGAGCTTTGTGGGGGGTCCGGATAGCCGGTCAACTATCCGGCCTGTGGCGGTAAGGTCATGATCGGTGAGCACTAATTGGAAGATCCCTATGAGTGGGCGTCACCCAATACGGATGGGAGCGCTCGGGAGAGGTGGCCATTGGCCCCTCAACGGGGAGGCGGTCCCTCCTAAGGATGGGTCGCCGAAAGATAAGGAAAGGCGGTCAAGGCCCCTTCCTGTGTAGGAGGGGTTACAGCCCCCTCCTGGGGAATTTCCCGGGGCAAGTGACGTCTGCGACGGCAGATGTGGTAAGTTGTGCAGGGTTTGGGGGGGGGTCTACGCTACCTTCTAGATACCTCACACGAGTCCTCGAATGACCTTTAACTGGCGTCGAGTTTTATTGGTGCCCCCGTCAAGTCAAAGGGAAATTGGTAGTTGCACTGGAGGTACGCCTCAGTGCTGTCGCCCCCTCACAAGTGGGGGGGTATTTCTGGTTAGGGATCTTGACACCGGTTACGACCTTGCCGTTGGCCCTTAAACGTTAGGATGTACAATTTCATAATTTCAAGTAAATGTTTGTAGGATGTTAGTTCGGCTAGGAGAACCTCTGTATTAGAGAATCTGTTAAGGTTAGCCAAACATCGCAATGTGGTAATGAAATTGTACATTAATATGAAATTGTTGATTTAATGTTTAATTTTGTTTTAATAAATACGGCCGGGAGGGTCACTCCCTCCCTCTTCCAAAAACTTCAAGAACTGTTTCCGGTTTCCCTCCTTCGGGGATTGTGTTGAGAGGGGGTGGCGGGTATCTCAGCCATATGGAAAGGGGCGACCACTCGGTCCCCCCGCACGTATGGCAGAGTACCACGATCCCCCCGGGAAGCCATCTTGGGCGGGAGGCGTGTCTCGGCTGGTATGCCCGAAGCGGCGTAGCCGGGGCGCGCTTTTTCCCGCCCTAGAGTGGGCTGGCCTAGACACTGACGCGGCTGGCCACGCCCTCGGGGCAGGCAGGGGCGGGTTTACGCCCACCCTGAAGACGGATAAAAGGGGACGCAAGACCAGAAGGCATCCTCTTGTTCCTGTGCTCTGAAGCTGCACCTCCTCGCTGCACGTGAGCTCGAGACGGAACGAAGAGCCAATTTTGACCCACCCACCAGCCCCTGAAGACAGCAAGTGGTTTTTTAATAATGTCTGAATAAAAGTTTGATGGATAACTCTGATTTTCGTTTACAGGTCATGGTAATTATCGTAATGACTTTGAGTATGCAATAAAGTCTGGTCAATTTGTGTTATGTTTTGCGAATAAAGTATTTCTGCTTTAGCGTTTATCAGTAAGCATGCTTTTAATAAAGTGGTTGTTGATACTGTCCTTTCATAGTTAGTCACTTAGTAATTTAGTTAGCATTGTCGTATTTATTTTGGTCGGGCGGTAAGGTCATGATCGGTGAGCACTAATTGGAAGATCCCTATGAGTGGGCGTCACCCAATACGGATGGGAGCGCTCGGGAGAGGTGGCCATTGGCCCCTCAACGGGGAGGCGGTCCCTCCTAAGGATGGGTCGCCGAAAGATAAGGAAAGGCGGTCAAGGCCCCTTCCTGTGTAGGAGGGGTTACAGCCCCCTCCTGGGGAATTTCCCGGGGCAAGTGACGTCTGCGACGGCAGATGTGGTAAGTTGTGCAGGGTTTGGGGGGGGGTCTACGCTACCTTCTAGATACCTCACACGAGTCCTCGAACGACCTTTAACTGGCGTCGAGTTTTATTGGTGCCCCCGTCAAGTCAAAGGGAAATTGGTAGTTGCACTGGAGGTACGCCTCAGTGCTGTCGCCCCCTCACAAGTGGGGGGGTATTTCTGGTTAGGGATCTTGACACCGGTTACGACCTTGCCGTTGGCCCTTAAACGTTAGGATGTACAATTTCATAATTTCAAGTAAATGTTTGTAGGATGTTAGTTCGGCTAGGAGAACCTCTGTATTAGAGAATCTGTTAAGGTTAGCCAAACATCGCAATGTGGTAATGAAATTGTACATTAATATGAAATTGTTGATTTAATGTTTAATTTTGTTTTAATAAATACGGCCGGGAGGGTCACTCCCTCCCTCTTCCAAAAACTTCAAGAACTGTTTCCGGTTTCCCTCCTTCGGGGATTGTGTTGAGAGGGGGTGGCGGGTATCTCAGCCATATACCATTGCAGAGAAGTCTTGTGATGTTTGTGCTATCAAAAGAATAATTCATGAGGGTAATTCTGAATCTAGTGCAAAAGCTAAACCTGTTATCAATATCAAAAATAGATAAAGTTTCAGGTGGTAGTACAAGACATACAGCTCAAATTAGTAATTGTCCTGCAGCAAATAGCACTTGCTTCAAATGCAAGAAAATTGGCCATTTCTCCAGAGTATGCAAACAAGGTCAAAATTCCAGATTCAGAAATACCGTGAACATGGTGAACAATGATGATCTTATGCTTAATGACGAAGTTAGCAATGAAGATGGTGTTGAGGAAATGGTTGTAGATGGTGGCATTAACAAACCACTTATATGTTCATATCGTCCACCAAAGTGCAATGTCATCATCAAAGGTTTGGAAATAATATTGTGGGTAGACTCATGTTTTCCTTTTACATTATTTGACAAGAACTTATGGGACAAAATAGGTGGCGTAAAATTATCTGCCTCTGATGTTGAACCTGAAGGATATGGTGGTGAGAAATTACCAGCTTTAGGTTTTTTTTAAACCGAATTATCATATTTGGATAGAAAAACTGTATGCAAAGTGTATGTTGTTGAAAAAGGCAGATCTCTATTAGGCTGGAGAGAACAAAAAGCATTAGGAATGATACTCGACCATATTCAAGTATTGGTAACTACGACTCTTGTTGACAACAAATGGATTCATTTGTTTCCCATGTTATACAGGAGAGAGCTAGGTAGCCTTTCTAAATTAGTACTCTGCATAATTCTTAAACAAGGTGCTGTACCAAATAAACACAAGGTTAGGAATGTTGCATTGCCAATGAGGAGTTTATTGAAAGAAGAACTACAAAGGTTATGTAACGAAAAGTTAATTGAACCTATTGAGGCTTTCGAATGGTTAAGTTCCATTGTCATCGCCAAAAAACCCAATGGCAAAATCAGGATATGTTTTGACCTCAGGGCTCTGAACAACTACATCTGGATCGATTGTTATCCTTTACCTAGAATTAACAATGTTAGCCAGTGTGAGGGGTGGTAAAAATTTCACTAAACTAGATTTATCTAATGTCTACCATCAGATCATGTTGGAAGAAGGGTCGAGGCACTTAACCTCATTCATTACACCAGAGGGTGCTTACCGATTCATTCATATGCCCTTCGGTCTGGCTCTGCATCTGCAGTTTTCCAAAGAGTTATGAAGGGAATTCTGAAGGATATGACAAATGTTTTGGTATTTCAGGCCAATGTTTTATTCTGGGGTAAAAGTGTAAACCAGCATGATAATATTCTCAAAATAGTAGTGCAAAAGCTAGAGAATGCGGGGTTAGCCATTGGCTTGGACAAATGCAAATTTTGTACAGATGAGTTTGAGTATATGAGGCGCAACCTCACAACTTAAATTAGTAGAGGCTATTGAAAAAGCTCTTGCACCCAAAGACAAACATCAGTTACGATCTATTTTGGCATGGCATGGTATTATGCCAATATTTGTACACTTTTTACGGACATTGTAAGTCCTTTAAGAGACATTATGAAAAAAGCAGTCAAATTTGTTTGGTGTGACAAGCATCAACATGCATTTAATTTTGTGAAACTATCTATTGCAAATTCTGTTTCACTTAAACCCTTTAATCCTGCAGACAAGACCATTGTTGTGACGGATGCTAGGAATTGTGGTCTTGGAGCTGTACTCATGCAGGCTCATGATGGTCAAGAAAGGGTGGTTGCATTTGCCTTGCGTACTTTAAAAGGGGCTGAAAGTACATTTTCAACTATCAAAAAAGAGACACTTGCTTGCTGGTGGGGCATTCAGCATTTTCAAATTTTTGTTTGGGGAGTAGAATTTGAAGTGTGTATAGATCTTAAACCTTTGGGAGATGTATTTACTACAGCTGGTGCTAGTAAGGCTACCCCTCGCATTACAAAATGGTTATACGGTCTGCAAGAATACGTACTCACCATAAAATATGTACCTGGTGTACAGTACATAAATGCGGATTGTCTGTCTAGATTACCTCTGGAACAGCATGATGAGAACTATGATGAGCCCAACTTGGAACCAGACGATTTGGGTAATTATCACCTGATATCTCTGCTTCCAGTGATCATTAAAGCTATGGAAAAGCATGTTAACTTTGGAAACTAATGGTCTCCTGCTTGCCCCACAAAGAGGTTTACGGTCTTTATACATTACGGAAACGGCACTGCTGGCCGGGGTCGAGGAATCCAAACTGACCCTCGATCAAGGGGGAGCAGTGGCTGTCATCTTCCTAGACTTAAGCTCAGCGTTCGAAACGGTGAACCTAAACATACTAGGAGAGATACTCATGAGGAGAGGCGTTGCAGATGAGGCGCTATATTGGATCAAGTCATACCTAGAGAATAGGACATTCCAGGTTTTCTCAAGGGAAGCCACCTCTAAGGTTTTGGGACTCAGGTGGGGGCTCCCTCAGGGATCCTCCCTGAGCCCCACACTGTTCAATGTGTATATTCAGCCACTAGTGGATATCATCTTGCCATACGGGATACAAATAGTCACCTACGCAGCTTATACCCTACTGGTAATCATTTCTCAGACTTGAAAAAATGCCTAGAAGATGTGGTCACATGGATGGAACATTTCTGCCTCAAACTAAACGGTGGAAAGACCAAACTAATGCTTCTGGGTAACACCTCGGGCCTGGACCTTAAACAGGTCTGGCCAAACTGCCTAGGACCTGCCCCCCCCCCCACCCCCAAAGTCCAAGATAAAAAGCTTGGGTGCTTGACTGGACAGTTCCTTTAAATTCGAAGGCCAAGCTTGGCAGTTCCGGCTGGACTGTTCCCCTGAGGCACAGGGTCAAGGCTGATTTGCATATGGCCATGTCTGAACTGGGGTGGTGTGGAGTGCAAAAAACGATGGATTTAGGCCCAGATCTCTGTACTGGGGTGAATGTATGACATTGTTCTGCATTCTGTCCATCAATTGTTGTTTTTGCATTTGGCACCCAGAGTGAGATGGGTATGCTCAGACTTGAGTCACATGCTCTCCACACCACTGGAGTCAAGCTATCCTGGCTGAAGACGGCTGATAGCCAGAAACCGGTCCTAGGATGCTTGATTCCGGTCCAGGAAAGACATGACTTGGCAGTTCGGGCTGGACTGCTCCCCTGAGGCATGGGGTCAAGGCTGATTTGCATATGTCCATGTCTGAACTGGGGTGGTGTGGAGTGCAAAAAAACGATGGGTTTAGGCCTATATCTCTGTACTGTGGTGAATGTATGACATTGTTCTGCATTCTGTCCATCAATTGTTGTTTTTGCATTTGTCACCCCGAGTGGGATGGGTATGCTCAGACGTGAGTCCCATGCTCTCCACACCACTGTAGTCAAGCTATCCTGGCTGAAGACGGCTGAATGCCAGAAACCGGTCCTAGAATGCTTGATTCCGGTCCAGGAAAGACATGGTTTGGCAGTTCGGGCTGGACTGTTCCCCTGAGGCACAGGGTCAAGGCTGATTTGCATATGTCCATGGCTGAACTGGGGTGGTTTGGAGTGCAAAAAAACTATGGATTTAGGCCCAGATCTCTGTACTGGGGTGAATGTATGACATTGTTCTGCATTCTGTCCATCTATTGTTGTTTTTGCATTTGTCACCCCGGGTGGGATAGGTATGCTCAGACGTGAGTCCAATGCTCTCCACACCACTGGAGTCAAGCTATCCTGGATGAAGACGGCTGAATGCCAGAAACCGGTCCTAGGATGCTTGATTCCGGTCCAGGAAAGACATGGCTTGGCAGTTCGGGGTGGACTGTTCCCCTGAGGCACAGGGTCAAGGCTGATTTGCATATGGCCATGTCTGAAATGGGGTGGTGTGGAGCGCAAAAAAACGATGGATTTAGGCCCAGATCTCTGTACTGGGGTGAATGTATGACATTGTTCTGTATTCTGTCCATCAATTGTTGTTTTTGCATTTGTCACCCCGAGTGACATGGGTATGCTCAGACGTGAGTCCCATGCTCTCCACACCACTGGAGTCAAGCTATCCTGGCTGTAGACGGCTGATAGCCAGAAACTGGTCCTAGGATGCTTGATTCTGGTCCAGGAAAGCCATGGCTTGGCAGTTCGGGCTGGAATGTTCCCCTGAGGCACAGGGTCAAGGCTGATTTGCATATGGTCATGTCTAAACTGGGGTGGTGTGGAGTGCAAAAAAACGATGGATTTAGGCCCAGATCTCTGTAGTGGGGTGAATGTAAGACATTGTTCTGCATTCTGTCCATCAATTGTTGTTTTTGCGTAAGAGTAACAGGAGCAAGCTTTGGCGCTATGAGACTTCTGTGCAAGATTCTTCCCCCTCTGCCATTAAGTGCCAGGTGGATCCTGAATCAGTCCCTGGTCCTATCACAAATGGACTATGGAAACCCCTTGTACATGGGAGATCCTGTTGCAATGTTAAGGAAACTCCAAGTGGCCCAGAACTGCGCGGTCAGGCTACTACTGGGAGTACCGAAAATTAATTCAGCCACACCAGCACTGAGAATGCTACACTGGCTACCTGTCTCCAATAGAGTTACATTAAAGACTCTGTGCATAGCACATAGGACATTCTGGGGCAATGGCCCAGATAATAATAGACCTCTGATTACTCCCTATCTCCCTCGAAAATGCTTTCATTCTATCCATCTCCACTTAGCAGTCACCCCGAAAATAAATAGGGCTACAAGCAGAGGCAGGTCATTTGTCTACAATTTGGCTAGACTGTGGAATTCAATGCTCCCCTTCCCCTGAGCCAATCCCATCTGCTACCCTTCTGAAAACATCTTAAGGCCTGGCTCAGTTGTATAACCTGTTCTAAACACCTGTCTAGGCACGAGCGCTGGGACACCTCCGTGTAGCTACGTGCTTTATCAAAGCTAAATAATAATAATGAGGAGTGGATGGTGGCCAACATACAAGACTTGAGTGGCGCTGTTGGTGAAGAGGAATGGGAAGAGGCTGTGTTAGAAGACCATGATTTAGTGAAGCTTATTGAGGCTGCTCCCAAAGACAAAGGTTGGATTAAAAATAATGAGTTGATGCCTTTCAAGTTTATATGGGATGAATTATCTGTTTGTAATGGAATAGTTAAAAGGAGTTAGAGACTGGTTATACCAATGGGTCTGAGAGAAAGAATTATGAATTTGCTGCATGAGGGACATGGAGGTATGACTGATATGAAGAATAGAGCTTGCATAGATTTCTGAGGGCCGGGAATGGACAATCAGATAGAAAGGTGCGTACGTGATTTTATTCCTTGTGCCTGCGGTGATAAGTCCCACAAAGTTCAGGAAACATCGATATGTCCTGTTTTGTTTCCCAAACATCCATGGAAACAATTAGCCATGGATATGTGTGGCCCTTTTAAAGGTCTAGGTGCTGAAGGAAAATACACAATAGTTTGAATTAATTTTTTTTCCAAATGGCATGAAATCGGTTTTGTAAAAGAGGTTAAATCCAAAAATATTACAGATTTTTGTGAGGATATTTTTCGGTGTAAAGGATGTACTTCAGAAATTTTAATGGGCAATGGTCCTCAATTTGTATCAGAAGAGTTCAACACCTTTTTTGAGCAAATGGGGTATCAAACATTGCAGGACTCCTGTTTCTCACCCTAGGTGGAATGGGATGATTGAACGTGTTAACCGTGTTTTGGACGAGAGAATTCAAATAGCCAGGCTCATTAGTTTGTGTTGAGAATATCAGGTTAAAGAGATGTTATGGAATTATCGTGTTACACCTCATTCTACAACCAGGGTTACCCCTTTCAGTTTGTTGAAATGCAGGGTGCCCTGTACTGATACAGCTCCGGCATGAATGGATAGGGCTGGTTCTGTTGGTGTTAATTACAAGGTGTTATGTGATAAAGTGGACAAATATCAGACAAGATACAGACTTACTTACAATGATATTGTTTGAAAAGAACGTATTGCATTTCACAATGGCAAGTAGGTCAGAGTTCATTCTGATCATGTTCAAAAGAAAGGTTGTTCCAAGTTATCCATCCCAAAAAGAATTGTGGAATTAAGAGTGAGTGTTGTCAAGTTGGATGATGGTAGATGGTGGAACACTAGAAAGGTGGCTAAGTAAAATGATGCGGAATGTAGAGAATGGTTGAAAAAGTGTGGTGAGTGTTCCAATAGTTCCAGCAAATCCATGGAAGTGGAATGTGGTGGCAGCAGCTCCAGCAAACCTGTAAGAGTTAACAGACCCACAGGAATGTTTAGAGCTCCAAGTTAGCGATGTAAATCTAGGCCCAAGTATTTTGAATCTTTTGTATGTAATTAGTTAAATTGTTATTATTCTGTAATCTTGATCATCTGTTCTCCCATATTTTATGTTTTATTGTGTTTTATATCATTTATGCTAAATAGTATTCTGTTTCTGTTAAAGAGGGGAGATGTGTTATGGCTTATGTCATTGTATTCCTTTGAGAATGTTTATGTGCTTCTACTTCGAGAATGTTTTCCTGGAGTAGGAGCGATGGTTGCTGTTTGAGAGGTTGCCGACCGGGGGCTACTCCTATTACAATAAATCAATTGAATATCTCCTCGTCTACCTGTCTCTGTAAGAATGACCAAATCTACCACCCAAGGAACAGCATCCTGGAACTATTTCTAAATGTATTCTTGTCCTTCCACAGATATTGTGTAAATGATGTATGTTGCTACAGAGGTGGTTGTTGTCAACATGCCCATTTGCCCATTTGCTCTTTCAACCCTACCTTCGACTAATTTGCTCTGAGCATGTGATGTCTTCAAATGGATTCTTTCCCTGTAAGACTATCAGTGCCCCACAAGCCTTTTCTTTTACTCCAATCTTAGCTCCAGATGTCACTTTTCTACTTGAGTGTCTAGTCCTGTTACATGTGAAACGTGTAATATCTCATTAAATTGTCTACAGATGCCTTCTTTGCTCTCAGCCTTAGGATGATGCAACCAGTATGCACCTTTTGCTTAAGGCTCCTAGTGTCTGTGTGGGACATTGGCTGTTCCTAGCCCTAATATTGTTCATAGCATGCAATGCCTGCTATGCCTTCTTTAAAAAGTGTCTTTGATCTTTCTTTGCTCTTGATGTACCTGTGCCTGCTTTTAAATTCCAGTCTGTTGTGGGCCACAAAGGCACATTTCGCACTGCAGGAACACCTATACTCATTATGAAAGGTAGCATTCAAAAATGGATCGTCAGGCCCTCCACACAGTCAGAACTGTGTACTTTCTTATTTAAAGTTTGTTCCTTGGGATATTGCTTTGAAAGTTAATCCTTGCTAGCCCAGGGTTCTACTTTCAAGTCTTAGTGTGTTTTCCTTCGTAGGAGGAGTATGTCTAGCTAGACAAAGGGCCCCAAACGCACTGTGCCACAACTCAGGGAGCCAGGGGAAAATCCTGTGATGAGATGATACCGATTTTTTATTTTGGTAAGTGTAGGTCAATACCCCAATCATAAGGTAAGGCTCCCATCTCTCACAACTTAGGAGTCTGATAGAAAATGTAAGAGGAACAGGCTGTTTTTTTGTAGGACAATATTTTGTTTCCGATATTCTGTCTGAATACTACAGAACACACAATTGATGGACGGAATGCAGAACAAATCAAAACATTCACCCCCAGTCAAGAGATCTGGTTTAAATCCATCATTCTTATGCTCAACATGCCACCCCAATTTAGACCTGGCCATATCCAAATCAGTCTTGACCCTGTACCTCATGGGAACTTTCCAGCCCGAACTGCTAAGCCAGGTCCTCCCTGGCCTGGAAACAAGCATCCTAGGACCACAGGAGCCTTCACAGCCAATGTTTAATGTGTCCTTCATGGACAGAAAAGGATCTGCTAGAGTGTGTTTTTGCTGATTTGAGGATTGGAGAGAGAGGGCCTGATTCACAAAGGTGAACTTGCACTTTTGTGTACGTTTATAGTTGTTTTGGTATTCACAAACTGTTAGAAATGGGGTCTCTCATTGGCAATGGTTTGCTCCATTTTCCAAATAAGGGCCCTTGCTTCTAGTCAGGCTAAGGGGTTTAAACCTCTAAAATAACCCCTGCTCACCCCCCCTGGTAGCTTAGTATGTACAGACAGGCTTATCTCAGAGGCAGTGTGTAAAGCATGTGTGAACACATACAGTAATACAGTGAAAACACTACAAATGGACACCACACTAGTTTAGAAAAATAAGTAATCTTTATCTAAACCAAACAAGACCAAACTGCAAAAATCCACAATACAGTAATATATATGACTTTCAAATAGTAGAAATAGTTCTATTCAAAGCGAATTGCAGATGCAACACTTTTCACACAAAGCACCTTGGATGCGTTGCGCACACAAATAAAAAGGACTGCAGGGAAGGTGATGCGTTGGTTCCTTACACTCAATGAAGGTGATGCATTGGTATCTTGCTCTGAGGGAGGTGATGTGTTGGTTCCTTACCGGAGAGTTTCTTACTGCATGGGGAGGTGATGTGTTGGTTTCTTACTACACGATGCGATGCGACAATCTGGGACGATGCGTAGGTTCTTGCAGCCACACAGCAGGGCTTGCATCAGAATCGGTGCAGTGATCTCGGACTTCAAAGACCAGTGCACTCGATGTGGTCTGCAGTGATTTCTCGAGCCACAAGCAGGTGCTGCAATGGTTTCTTCTGTGATGTGTTGGAAACAGGTGCGGATGTGTAACACTTCTTGTTGTTGCGTTGTCTTTCCCACTCCCAACAGCCAGAACAACCTCCAGAGGCCCAGAACAGCCACAGGCCCCTCTTGGCAGGTCAGAACTCCTCACACAGAAGTTAATGGGAGCTGGGAGAGAAGTTGTGTGTCCCTGAGACTTCAGAACAGGAAGCAAGCTCTTCTTTAAGTCCTTGGAGATCTTCCTCAAGTAGGGGACACAGCAAACAGCAAAGTTGTTTTCCATTTCCTTAGCAGAAAGAAGCCACTGCAGGCCAACTACAGACAGCAAACAGCACAGATGCAGTATTTCTCCTCAGTTCCTCCAGCTCTTCTCCTTGGCAAAAGTTCCTCTTGATTTCCCAGAAGTGATCTAAAAGTCTGGGGTCTGGTCCCCTCTTTTTATACAGTAAATCTCTTTGTTCTCTCCTGGACCAGGGCTCTGAGCCCAGTCCAAACCAGTTTGTGGGTCAGTTTGCAAGTGCACAACAACCTCCATTGTCAGTGTGAGCCCTGGCTCCAGATACACCACAGGGGGGTGGAGCCATCATTGTGGAAGGCAGGCACATCCCAATTCAGGTGCAATGCTACTCCTCCCACCACTCCAAATGCAGACCAGGCCTATTCAGCCTAGCGTTAACTCATTTAGACTCTCTGGAGCCACTGTCACTCCAAAACCTGACAGTCAATACACAACCTGCCAGAGGCACAATGGATGGCTAGAAAATACCTACTTTCTAAAAGTGGTATTTTCAAACACAGAATTTAAAAATTACCCTCACTAAAAGATCCATTTTAACATTCTGAGTTCAGGCATACTAAACTTTATTTTCCCATCTGGTTCCCAGGGGCAGTTATGCTTATAAGATGGTATAGGCAAACTCCCCATTCTATCCTATGGGAACAGATAGCCTTACAATGACTTTAAGACCTTATGTCTCTCCTTTAAGATTCTCAAATTGTCCTCTCCTGGGATTCTTGAGAATCTTCTTACCCCCTACGTCCCGTCTCGATCTCTGAGGTCTTTTGGCCAAAATCTGGTTGTTGTCCCACGGTTCAAGCTCTGCAGAGTAGGTGGACTATCCTTTCGTGTTTTAGCTGCTAAACTCTGGAATTCACTTCCATGTCATATTCGTGCTCTAGATGACTTGCTTGAGTTCAGGAGGGCTATTAAAACTCTCTTGTTCCCTTCCGCACCTTAGTATTTTTTTCCTCTGGTTTTTCTGTCGTTCTCTGTAGTGTTGTGTTTCTTCTGCCTATCCTAAGCGCCGGGACGCCCCTTTGCTGGGGCAGCTGTGCGCTATAGAAGTTTTTTTTAACATAACATAACATAACATAGTGAAAAACGAAATTGACAGTATTTCACAGTCAGGACATGCCACACACATCCTACCTTTCACAAACACTGCACCCTGCCCACATGGGTACCTTGGGCCTACCTTAAGGGTGACAAACATGTGAGAAAAGAGAAGATTAAGGCCTGACAAGTGGGTGCACTTGCCAAGTCGACATATCACTATTAGACTGCACACAGGCTCTGCAATGGCAGGCCTGAGTTACATTTACAGGCTGCTTATGAGGGTAGCACAATCAGTGCTGCAAGCCCACTAGCAGCATCTGATTTACAGGCCCAGGTCACACACAGTGCATTGTACTAGGGACTGACTAGTAAATCAAATCAGCCAATGATGGCAACATCAATCCATACATACAATTTACAGGGAGAGCATATGCACTTTAGCACTGATCAGCAGTGGTAAAGAGCCCAGAGTCATAAAACCAACAAAACATGTCAGAAACAGAAGACCACAAAGCAAAAAAGGTGGGGATAAACCCGCTGTAAAAGCCAGGTCTAACACAATCTATGCGTTAATAGTGAGTTTATGACTGCAGAGACCCCACCTTCGGGCACAGAATTAGGCACATAAAAAGATTGACATGTCTTAAGGGTAGATTTATCACCAGAGGTCATGCCAGGTTGCCGATCCAGCCACTCTAAGTCCAGGACCTGACTCTGGGAACTGTGCTGTGCTGAAGTTAACCCTAGCCGAAAGCATACATTCTTGCTCTCCCAGCTGATCTCTGATAAGGAAAGCTGAACTAGCTGTACAAAAGTATGATGTACGGTCCATCTTGAGAAACTCAAAAGGCTGATTTGCTATTTAACACTGTAGCTACCATTTAGTATAGCTCTTAGAAATTGCTCAGGGGGTTACCATATTGGGAACAGCTCCCTAAAATGTAGGAACGTTACGCTTGTTTTCACCGATCATAACATGTCTAACTGCTTTCTCTTTTATATTCTGTGTGGTCACCATTGTTATTTTATGCACCAGACTGAGGAGTTTAAACCAAACAATTTAATCTACATGTCCCTTTTTTTTATGTCCAATGTCCCTGAAATTTGAATCGGACTAATAGTAACTTGAAAACGCTTCCTGTGCAATATAACTCAGCTGGTCCGTGTCAGCGGTGTGGTCCAACTGCTTTCCCTAATTTGAAGCTGGTGCATTGAACTTAGTCCTTGCATCAGGTGTCTGGGGAACCAACCCCAGGAAAAGTATGATGGAATTCTGCATGCATTTTTCACGCATGCCTTAGGAACTCAGTCATTTGAACAAATGGGTCTTTGGCACACATTTTTCTGCACTCACGTTGTTTTAATGACTTGCCTTGGGGTGGGGCGCTGAACATTGGAATAGTGTATTTTACTATACCAGTTCCAGTCTACACAACCGTAGGGAAGGTGTTGCACTTGAATTCTAACACCACTCCACCATTGTGCCTCCTAAAGCAAGTTGATGTAACGACTTGTATGCAGAACAATTGCCTGCTAAATACACATTTGTTCTGTTGTCGGCGCTGTAAAGGCGCATGGTGATTACAGCTTTGTCTTACAGGACGTTTGCTGCCCTTGCAGCTGTGCCTGGATGTGTGACAGCATAACTCAAGCAAAGTAGTAATGCATAGTCAAGTAGAATGCCTGTGTGTTTGTTTGTTCTGTGCAATTGCAGAGATATTTAGTTCGTCAATGGAGTAGGTATTGCCTTTTTTCATTATTTCTGCTGGTGCGAGGTATGAATAGGCCGCTGTCAGATTTGTTGTTGGCCAACAGAGTCCCAGTCTATTTCCTAAGTCACACCTGTCTCATCCCTATGAACATGTGTTTCACTCGTCTCCATTAATCACTTTGAATCTGAGAAGAAGCCTGGCGCTATCGCAACAAAGCGCTTGATGAACTATCTCACCAATGAAACTACTAGCGCAGAGACACAAAATGGAGCTTAGAATCTAGGGGCATATTAGCAAGAACCTCGTCAAAATTATTGCAGTTATAGCGGCAGGAAACTGCCGCTAAAACAGCGATAATGGGCTTGCTAATATACGTTATAGAATTCCAATAGAAGCCTAGGTTAGATGTCCTGCACATCTAACCTGGGCTTCTATTGGAATTCTATAACGTATATTAGCACGCCCATTACCGCCATTTTAGCTGCAGTTTCCTGCACTAAAACGGCCATAATTTTAACGATGTTCTTGCTAATATGCCCCCTAGTCCTCCTCTTCACATAAGTGTGGCACCCTTTCCCTCTCCCCACCCCAACATTCAGTGCAAATTAAAATATGGGCTTGAGCTGCAGCACAGAACACTTATGTTGGCATTTCGCAGAATACTGCTGTGTGCAGCACAGGGCTGCTTCATAGCACCTTTTTTGTTTCAGACTTCGATAAGCTGATGTTGTTGCCATGCGGG
This sequence comes from Lissotriton vulgaris, assembly GCF_964263255.1. Taxonomy (NCBI): domain Eukaryota; kingdom Metazoa; phylum Chordata; class Amphibia; order Caudata; family Salamandridae; genus Lissotriton; species Lissotriton vulgaris. Next base: position 199,659,318 of record NC_141691.1, read on the forward strand.
ATTTACTGTGATATGTTTGGTTACATTTTTAGGTACAGTTAGCAGTGAAGGGCTTCGATTTGAAACTCATTTCAGCGTGGCCACATCATCCTTGTTTCTATTGAACTGTATTTAATATGTAAATGGAAACTGTATCTTTTGCCATATAACTGAACAGGGTGTTCTGTTTCAGTCATGGCACCCTTGTGTTCATTTTCATGGTTGATACTGTATATACCTTTTGAGGGTGAATTACTTTCATCTCCTACATGCACATGAGGCTGAGTCAGCAGCAAGAATGTAAATTAATTTATGACAGGCAACTGCACAGACTTCAGACTGCTGAAGTAAGAGTGACTGGGACAGTGCTATCAAAGATTGTATTCCAAGCACAAGGCTGAGTGAAAAGGAAGCCGTCAGGAATAAAAACAGAGTCCTGTTGGTCACATTCTGTTTCATTCTCTATGGTTCATCTAGCATATACTGTGAAAAATGTAGCTGGGATGATGGGGGAACAGGTGATCCTTTGTAAAAGATCAGCAGGCCAGATGCACGCTCCTTTAACTTGAGTTTGATCAAGAAGTGTGCTCTGCTTGTCTCGGTCATGGGTCACCTGCAACTCTTTCTCTGTTTTATTGAGGTTTACATATTTCTGGGCAAATCGTATGCCCACTGACTCCTAGAGGCCCTGCAGTATGTGAATGCAGATAGTTACAACTGAGGCCACACTGCAGGGGTCAATGTGCAGAACTTTTTGCTAATATCAACCTATTTATTCATATATTGTGTTTCTCAGTCATGTGAATGTCCCGTAATCTCTTTTTTGTAGATTTTGAGGATGAGAAGTGAGTAACATCGTTGGCTGAACATTTAGGAACCTACAGTTTGTAGTAAGTGTTCCAAAATACATCTTCAGGGAGGCACTATGAAGATGGAGTCAAGCTGCATCCCAATGGTCACCCCTGATTCCATGGAAAGAGCTTAGTTTGTATCCTTCCTCACTTCTTAATGCTGTTCTAAAGTCTATAGTTGCTATTTTGAAACAGGGTACAATGTACATAGATGCAATCCTCATATAACCATGTGTGTTTGGGTAAAAAAACATATGATTCTCAATCAATCAAAGATTTATAAAGCGCTGCAAATCACTGGTGAGGGTCTAAAGCTAATAAGTTATTTTATGGGGAAATCTTTAAGCTGGACTTTTGGTGTCTGGGCCAATATCCTCTCAGCATGCAGAGCCAGCAGCCAACCCTTTGGGTTCTCAACCGTATGAGAAGCTGTTTCTCAAACAATTTATGAAAGGTGGGTCAGGTCTTTTCACAGCAGCCAGCTCAGCAGTGTAGTGTTGGTATCGCTCATGTGCTTGAGCCGTCTCGTGATGTATGTTGAAGGCTCGAGTACATGCGTGCTTTTATGATAGGATGGTGTGATTCTAGAGTGCTGGGGTAGTTGAGGAGAGAGATTAAAGAAACCGTAACTGGCGGCCTCACTCTTATGCTGTCTGAAGGGGTTAAATCGTTAATAAAGAAGTTTCCAAATACTTCCGCCTGGCGTACGATTGGAACACAACAATGGCGAGGATTGATGTTTAAATCCCGAGAACCCACCTACACTGGATAGATATATATTTCAAGATCCAGCTACTTTGCAGAGAATCGACTGCAAATTACAAAGATAAAGGAAAAGCTAAAGGAAGGAAGGAAGGATACGAACACAAAAGGTATTACTTAAACCTTTTTATTATCCTCCCTGCGTGTTTGAGAACTTATAAGAGATTTAAGCAAACAATATTTCAATGCGATCTAGCACTGCAAGACTGAAACCTCCTCAAAATGACAAAGATCTTTGAATTGTGAACTGCTTACTTTCCTTTGTGAAGAGTTCTTTGGTACTGTTGTGCGAAGTCTACGGACGTATGGTGACAGTTCATGCAACCGCCTACGACCGCTTTTTACAAGCAGCAGCGGTATTCCAGTCGCGCACATCTTTGGAAGCCTCGTCCCACACCTAACCCTGACACTTGATTAATTACGCACAACAACGTATTTCGTGGCATGCCAGTTCATGCAAAGGTCACGTCCCAGCGGCCATTTTGATTCTTTGAAATTATTAATTATAGATCCTTCAGCATACTATGTTCCGGTCTAAAGCTGTATTAAAAGAATTTGGAGCTGCTCTTCCGTGTGTAACTCAACACAATTTGGAATTCTTCATATTTGAAAAAGGATCTACAAGCATTTGTACATTATTTTTTTTTTGTAAGTTAAAAAAAATTAAAGCTGGAAAGATCCTTTCACCTACTGTTGTTCGTTTCAACTACTGTGACACACACACACAGTGCGCCATTTTGGAAAGTGTGTCCTCTACAGCTACTGTGACACACACACAGGTGTTTCATCTTGGGAAGTGTGTCAAAAATAACTAATGGACACACACATACATTAGTAATTAGTTTCATTAAAGGTGCTCTGTATTTCTCTTGATTTTCCTTTATTAAAGGGTGTTTATTTAGCAGTTTTACATACAACATGGCTATGGCAACTATGAACTTACCTGCTCCACAACAGTTCATGGTGAAGGATTGTGAGGTTTCAAGCCAAAGATGGGAGGTATAGAGGGACTACCTCATTAATCACCTTGACACTTTTGAAAGCAAAGAATTACCTCTGGAAAGGTAAGAACACTGTTTACTTCATTGTTTAGGTCCAGGGGGTTTGACGGTGTATAATAGAATTCAAAAGAAAACTGATGGAGATAGTAATGCTTTTTTCAGAGGCTATTTCGTATCTCAATGCATATTTTGCACCCACAGTGTGTAAAGCTGTTCATAGGTTTAATTTTTAACACCGCAAATAGGAACAAGGGGAAAAGGTAGAGGACTATGTTGCTTCCCTCAGAAGGTTAGCTTTGCCTTGCAAATTTGGCATTATAAAAGAAGAGTTGATATGAGACCAACTGGTCATGCATTGTAATAACCAGAACCTGCAAGACAAACTTTGGATCATTGGTGACGCAAATGTACGTGCCATTTCTGCCATTATTAGTAAAGCAGAATTAACAACCTGCTGTGCTAAAACAGTCATAGCAAAAGCAAAAATGGACTGGAATGATGATACAGTTAAAATTATCAAGAGCATCAATACTACCAGTTTAAATAAAGTTAAAAAGAAAAATGATTTTCAATTTCCAAAAGAAAAAGAGAAAAAGAGAGATTGCACTGTCTCAGACACCAAAGGTATGTGTTACGGTTGTGGTGGCACATCTCACTTAGCTAATGACCGAAGATGTCCAGCTCTAGGCCAAAGGTGTGTTTACTGCAAGATGTTCAGACACTTAGCACGCGCTTGCTGCAAGTCCAAATTCGTTAAATGTATTGTGGATGAATATGAGCATGACATCGAGAGTACGAATTCAGATGATGACTAAAACAAAGTGTGTTGTATAAATGACAATGAATGCAAAGGAAAAAACCTACTTGTGAATTAAAGGAAGGAGGCGTACTAGTAACCTTAATAGCAGATTCAGGGTCTCCCTACACAATTGTAAATAAAAACATGAGGGAGGAGTTCTTTTGTAAGAAAATTGGTAACCACCTCGAAAGCCCTGACATACATCCTGTAAGTTACACTGGTGAACCCATAGAACTTCTTGGTTTTAGGAAACTTACCTTTGAATTCAAAGGTAGAGTTGCCATTTGTAAACTATACGTGTCTGTTGTAGGACCATGCATTCTAGGCTGGTGGGATCAAGGTGAACTCTGTATAGGTCTTGATCCAAATAGCTCTGATCCAGTTTTAAGTATTGATTCCCCACGAGAACACCAATCTGAAGATATGATCAGTAAATTTCCCGGGGTTTTCTCAGGGGACATCGGTAAACTCAAGGGTTTTCCCACAAAATTGTGCTCAAAGACTGTGCTAAAGCATGCATTCATAAGGTTAGGAACATTTCCCTAGGTGTCAAAGATGAAGTAGTGGTAGAATTAAATAAACTTGTGGATAAAAACATGATTGAAAGTATAAAGTCATCAGATTGGGTTGCCCCCCTTGTTGGAAAGCGCAAGGCCAACAGCAAAATCCACTTATGTGTGGACTTCAGGGAAGAAAATAAAAATATCTTTATTGATGTAGCTCCCCTCCCCAAGATATCCGCACTACTTTCAGCGACTAAAGACATGGTATGGTTCTCCACTATAGACTGCCTACCACCAAGTCCCCTTACATGAAGAGAGTAGACATTTAACAGCGTTTGTCACTCCCATTGGTATCTTTCAATTTAAACGTGTTCCTTTCGGATTAGCATCAGTTGCCGCGATGTTCCAACACATCATGTACCAATTGTTTAAAGATATGAAAAATTTACTGTTTTTTCAAGATGACATTCTCGTCATGGGGAAAGATCTGACAGAACATAAAGTTTTAAGCAAAGTCTTACAAATTCTGGAACTTAAAAATCTGACAGCTGAATAATCCAAGTGTAAAATTGCCACAAAAAGTGTGACATACCTAGGCCACGAAATGAGTGCTTTTGGTATACGACCGAAGTCAGTTCTTATTGATTCTATCAAGAATGCACTATCTCCCCAAAATATGGAGGAAGTCAGATTCTTCCTTGGGTTAGCAGAATTTTATTCTAAATTTGTGTATAATTTTGCTGACAAATTGTATTGTGTTAGACAATTATTGAAGAAGGGTTGCACTTTCTTTTGGTCGGATGAATGTCAAGAGTGTATTGATGGTATAAAGAAAGTCATCTGCTCTGCGCCAGCACTTTAAGGTTTGAATTATAAACTTAAAAGTTTTATCACTACAGATGCTAGTAGGAGAGGTTTAGGGGCAGTACTTTCCCAGTTACAAAGTGATGGATCTGAGTGTGTAGTCGCTTCTGCGTCGAGCCCTTACTCCGACGGAGGAAAAATATTCAGTAATATTGAGAGAAGCTCTAGGGTGCTTATGGGGACTTAAGCATTTCAGACAGTTTGTTTGGGTTACCTGTGACACGTTACGTACTGATCACAAATCCATCACTTAAGTTCTTACATCACATGGTCTCAACAATGTTTCCCCTAGAATTACTCGTTTCTCAGCACAACTTTTGGAGTTTATTTATGACGTTGTTTATGTCCCAGGCATTTGCAATAGAATTGTGGATTTTTGAGTAGGTGTCCCTTACATGTTGAAGGCAACCCTGGTGATGATTGGGACCAGTGGTTTGTTGCTAGTGTGTTTAATAAAGAATTAGCTAGTATTTCTCACGATGAATGGGTGAATAAAATTTCTCTAGATGAAGAACGTCATGCTGTTCATGATTTTATACTCAAAGGCTGGCCTGACAAATCTTCCTTACTTAAAATTGTCATCCCATGTTGGGAAATTAGAACTGAATTGTCTTTTGAAAATGACTTATTACTCTGGGGAGGTAAACTGGTGCCACCTAAGGTTTTGTGTGATAGAATTATTAATTTGGTCACAAAGGTCACTTAGGAATCGTGTAAACTAAATGCAGAACTAAACGGTTGTATTGTGGCCTGGGGTTGACAAAGATATTGAAAGAGTTGTAAGAGACTGTTATGAGTGCACTAATTCAGACAAAAGTTTAGCCACATTCAAACCAAATTTACATCCCATTATTGTTCCCGACATGCCTTGGGAAAGGATAGGTGTTGACATATTTGGTCCAGTTAAAACCAAGAAAGGTTTACATAAATACATTTGTGTAGTAATTGACCATTTTTCTAAATGGTCTGAGTACAAGATTGTGGAGAGCACTGATACTGAGAGCCTGTTGTATTTTCTGGGTGATGTGCTTGCCAGGGAAGGCATCCCCAAGGATTTGATTTTTGATAACGGTGGACAATTTGTTGGTGAGAAATTCAAAAATGTTATAAAGGAGACTGGAATTGTACATAGAACTACATCTAATTATCACTCAGAAGTGAATGGAAGCGTTGAGCGCATTAATGGAGTTATTAAAGGCGTTATTGAACATTCTTTTAGTAATGAAAAGGATTGGGAAGTTGAATTGAGGAAAACGGTGGCTGCCTATAGAATTACCAAATGTCAATCTACTGGTCACTCACCTTTTGAACTTTTGAGAGGACGTTCTCCCCGCACAAAAGACAATATGGGTTTGCTTTTGTGCCCAAAAATTGTTCCATGTTCCTTTGAGAAAGTTAAGCAATCTTTACAAACCAACCAGAACCTTCTGGTTGAAAAACAAGTGGAGATTAGTAAAAAGAAAAAAGTTATTTTACAGGTGGTTGATGTAGTGAGGTTAAAAAGGGAAGAATCGTACGTAAGGGTGAGAGCTCATTTTCAGCTCCCCTTAAAGTTGTCAAAATGTTGTGTAATTCTGCACTTTTGAGTGATGGAAAAGTCTTGAATGCTAACAAAATAGCTTTATATTATGCACATAAAGAAGTAGAACAAAGTAATGTTTAACTGTCTATTAAATGTGACTGGATTGATGATGGCAATGACACTGTTATTAATGAAAATCCCTCCTACATTAAACCTGTGGTGATTAATGATGATGAACAACATTAGTGACCCACCACGTCTGCCACCCCAGGCGTACATGGTATGTATGCGTCTAATCATACAGCCGCGGTGCCACGCACCAAATGCATATGCTCTAAGCCGAAGCATTTGGAAGATTATGTTATACGTTATAAGAAATGTATTTAACTATTAGTTTTTTTGTGTGTTTTATTTTGTTTTTGTTGTTGTAGGGGGGGAGTGTAGTGTTGGTATCGCTCATGTGCTCGAGCCGTCTTGTGATGTATGTTGAAGGCTCGAGTACATGCATGCTTTTATGATAGGATGGAGTGATTCTAGAGTGTTGGGGTAGTTGAGGACAGAGAAGAAAGAACACGTAAGTGGTGGCTGCGTCCGCACTCTTATGCTGTCTGAAGGGGTTTAAATTGTTACTCAAGAAGTTTCCTAATACTTCTGCCTGGTGTATGATTGGAACACAACAAGCAGGACAGTACAATAACCACTGCAGTTCTTCCTTTGGATTCCTAGAGTCTCTTCAAACAGCATCTGTTTGGAGTTTTGTGAAGTGGTACATTCTTCCATCAGAGGAGTCCTTTACAGACCATTGATAGGCCTTTCTGGAAAGTAGGAAACATATAAATTCTACCAATGAAAATGCAGTTGACAGGTCTTCTCAATTTACTGCACTAAAAAGAAAAGTCACTTGTGTCAGAAATGTAACTAGCATATAATAATCCAGCAGAGATCTTTGAGGTTGTAAATGTATTTTTCTGTTAATCACAGTTCATGGAATTATATTGTTAATATGTTTAAATCAAAGCATGACCAGACTTTTATTTATGCTTTCAGATGGGAAGTTTCTCTTGGTATTCTATTTCGATCCAGAATTAAACTCTTGTCAGACGATGCACCACAATGCAAGGTAAGCAAAATGTAGCTCTTTCCAATCGAAAAAACATGGTTTCTTTCCATAAAAAGATTTGAACAGTTGTCTTTGTTTTGCCTAAAAGCTATTTAGGTGGGCACTGCCTGTGATTTGATCTATTAGGACATAGCCAGCAGTGCTGTTCTTAGCTCCCTTAGATCAAACGTTTTTTCTCAGGCTAACATTGTTTATTTTGTTTTTCCATGTGGTAGATATATAACCTCACTGCAGTCCTGCCTACCTTTTTCGATCAGTCAACTGCCAGTTTACAACTGGACTTTTTGCTCTGTTGTTTAGGAAACTGCTATAGACATCATCAAAAGTGTATTTTTTTTGCTTCATCGCTCAAGCCTTCTGTTGTAACTAGGTTTATCTCCTTTTAGGTTGCTCAGCCAGTATGAGTGAGATGTCTGCATGGAGTGTTGGTGTGCGTGATGTCAGAGTGAACAGAATGTGCGGGTGCCTGGTGTGTGTGGAAGAATGTCAGTTGGTGAGTGAGGGCTGAGCAACATCCATCAAGCTCCTGGTGGGACCTTATACTTATCTTACTGAAACCAACTAATAAACACCTTTACTTGGATTAATTACCTGGCTACTTCTACATTTTATCTTCTTTTACTACAACATTTTGGCGACGAGGGTGTAATTTAAAAGTCCTTTACCTTAATTCAATTAAGGTAAAGGACTTTTAAATTACAAATATTTTCTTCATGCTACCTGGCACTCCGAAACCCCACCAGTGACCCCGAAATCGGTCGCCCTAAACCCTCTTATGTGCCAGGTCTAGCTCAAGTACTGTACTGTCTACAAAATTCTTTAAAAGATTATTGAAAGCCTGGGAATGACTGTTATAACTCTCACTTTCTGACTCCCAAGCATAAGGGAAAACGTTTGCTGCAAAGGGAAAAGAAATACAAGTGAATTCCATCAAAATACAGTGATTTGATACTGTTATCTACTGAGTCTGACAACCTTTCTTGCTACAAGAGAGCAAAATTCGCTTGTGGAAGTTTGAGAGCAAGGAATTTTTACAAAACTGTCCTACGAGTACCATACTGTTTGCTGCACAGAGGGAAATGAGTCATTTCTATTTCAAAAGTGATTTCCTTTATAGTTTTAACGTGTGAAAGTCTGTATGAGGCATCTTACGTTTTTCCCAACTGCCAACTGCCTTTCACACGCAGAGCTCCTTCCTCGGTGAAAGCCATCCTGCTTATGATGACGTTTGAGAATCTTTACAAGTGCGTGCAACGTCATTACGATCTTTGCCTGCCATCTCTCTGACGCTCTATTGGAATTTCAGACAACTCGCTGCTGAAGACGCTTTGCTGCGCTGACGCGCCGAAAGCCATCCGGCCCAGCGTCAGAAAGCGTGCCGCCATTTTGGAGTAATCTCGTACTTTATTCTTGCCAAGCAGCCTTCAGCACTAATCGTGCTGTTTGTCAACATGCATTGTGGCTGTTAATAAAGTTATAATGATCGAGTCTCTTTCTGGTGCTATTTCTAGTGCTGCCTGCTCCTCGTCTTCATCTGGATGCTTTTCGGAAGCTCACTGATGACCGTACAGATGGATTTGCGCTGTGGAGACTTTGACATCTCCTTTGATAAATGTCTGAGAGAGCAAGTTTTTCAAACCCTTATTCTTCGTGTAGGAAGCCTTCAACATCTCGGGTGAAAGGGTTCGCTCACCGGAGTAAGTACCCATCAAAAGTGAAATGAAAAAGGAAAAGCCTTTTGGACTAATTGCAAAGATGTATCGATCAAAATGGATCTACGGTGACAACTTTTTTTATTTTAGTTTATTGTGTTTCAATGCTTCTCATATTGTACAGTGTTGACTATAATCTTTTCGCATCCTGTAAGTGGGTGTTTCGGCTTATTTGATTTGTGCTACATTTTTTTGACCTAGACACTTGTGAAGCACTAGCATTATTCTTTTCTCTGGTGTAGTTTGCGTAGGAGCTGGCTCTCTTTACGTTTCTTCAAATTCTTTAGTGTAGGTGGTGCGCACACCTTTTCACTATTGTTATACTACACTAGCAGTTTTGTTGTGCTCAACTTTCTACTCTTATAGTGTAATGCGTCTTGTTCCAATGTGTTTATGCTTTCTTGGGGTTGTGTTTCTACCCTATACGTTTTGATTTTATAAGCTGGAGTATTATACATTTATGCAGCATTTTGATGCTATTATGCCATAATTATTAAGCGTGCAAGTAGTTGTTGCTATATGTAAGGTTGTGCACTTATTCTAGGGTCTAGTGTTTACCCTATACATTTATTGCTATACGTAAGGTTGTGCAGTTATTCTAGGGTAAAGTGTTTGCTCTATACATTTATTCTTGGGTCATGTTTTTTACCCTAAATATTTACGCTACATTTATTGATGCTATTTTTATGCTCCTTTGTGGTGGGTTTTTACCCAATACATTTGCGCCTTAGGGCAACGTGATGTGTTCTTTTTCTCTTCTTTCCTTTTCTTTTCTTTTCTCTCCTGGGGAAGGGGATACGTGCCATGTTCTATAGTTTATCCTTTGCTTTACTTGTCCTTCTTTCTTTTTCTTTTCTTATATGAACTGTCCGCTTAATTGCATTTGTATCTTTCAAGATTTATATGAACTGTCCGCTTAATTGCATTTGTTTCTTTCAAGATTTATATGAACTGTCCGTTTATTTGCATATGTACCTTTCAAGTTTTTAATTGATTTATTTAATTGCTTTGTATTGCAAGCATTTCTGTTTTTCCCTGTTAAGAAAGGGAGATATGTTGTAACTAGGTTTATCTCCTTTTAGGTTGCTCAGCCAGTATGAGTGAGATGTCTGCATGGAGTGTTGGTGTGCGTGATGTCAGAGTGAACAGAATGTGCGGGTGCCTGGTGTGTGTGGAAGAATGTCAGTTGGTGAGTGAGGGCTGAGCAACATCCATCAAGCTCCTGGTGGGACCTTATACTTATCTTACTGAAACCAACTAATAAACACCTTTACTTGGATTAATTACCTGGCTACTTCTACATTTTATCTTCTTTTACTACAACACCTTCAGACAATCAGTAGAAGATATATCTTCAAATATTACACTCTTTCGCTTCATTCATCAACTCACCAGCAGTTTATTAATTTTGCTATTCACCCACTCAACCACACTCAAAAACTATAAACTAGTCAGACCAATGGTTTTGCCAATGCTTGTTTCCTGCATGCAATTGCACGCATCCCAGAGCTACGTTCTTTTGCCCAACTCCCCATACCATGAAGCTGTAACCCCATCTCCTTTCCTGTGACACATTGGCACTGCAACAGCTTCACCCCTCCACAAGTACCAACTTCTTCATGTGCTATTTATGGATCTGTGCACCCAAATCAGTGTGAATTCTGGAATGTGCATGTCACCGAATGCCACTTTTAGCAAATTCTACACCAAGCAGTACACATAATTCCCTTAGAAGTCCTAATCTTGTACATACTTAATAGCAGAAATTGATGTTGTGAAACAGCCATGGCAAAAAATAAACCAATGATCTTGCACATACATTCCTAAGCACAGTAAAGAGAAATGTTACTAATCAGAACAGTACAATACCTACAGGAAGGCATGAGCCATGTGTACGCGTCCACACAGTAGGAGGACAGAGCCTTTACAATGATATAATACAAAAGGATATTTTCTTCTTGCATGTAGTGCATACATAACTCACTGAAATGGCCCATTGAGGAATCCACTATCAGTCATTATATGTGTGTTGAAAGAAAAAGCAGCCACTCTATTAAAAAATCATAATTACCGTAAAAGAGTTTAACTGGCCTTGGTTCTTTATAATACGTTTTGCAGCACTAGATACGAAACGACACAGCGCAGGTCTTGAGTCAACATCTGGTCTTGAGTCAACATCTTTTTCATAACCAGGTGACTTTCTAGTCTATCTTATTTCCTTGCACTTTATAGCTTGGTTTTCCTCTATTTTTATGTTCTTTTCCTACCCGAGGAGCATTTCTTTTTTATCCTCACTTTTGATTGGCTGATTTGTATCCATCTGTGCTGATGTCATGGGACTATTTTCTTTCTTTCTCATTTTGTTTCTCATTTAGCTCTCCATGCAGTACATGCCCTATTCATTCCTATGGCATACAGGGTGTGTTCACCAGCTTTACTAACCTTCCCTCGCCTCTCACCTTCTTTGTCTGCAACCAAGCAATGCACTCTATCGTTGGCCTCCTCTGATTCTCGCTCTCTCCTTCTCTGCTCCCAGTTCGAGGAAGGCCTGGAGAACCCTGCGGGTACCCTCCTACATTCTGTGGCACACCAGCTGCCAGGTGTCGGGTTTGGTAATAATGTTGGCAAGCATCACTTTCCTGCGCTTTTTGGGACCCTATTTGCTTTGGATTCTTTCCCTCCCCTGCCTCTCTCCCCCAACTCCTGTCCTGCTGCCCCTCCCCCACTCCTTCTAGGCCATAGGCATACGATTTGCCAATGAGAGACGCTTTCAAAATGTGCTAAAATTGAAAAATCCAAGAACGACAAACAGGCATTTTGATAGAGTATGTGTTATATTTTCAAGATGGCTGCTGCCTTGTGTGATGCAAAAAGATGTGGCACAATCTGGCATTCAAAATGAAAGTGTAGAAAGTAAGGATTTCATACTTTTAAGATGGCCCCCACATTGAATGATGCAAAGTGGCATGATGCAACATGGTAGTCATGACATTAGGCATAGAGAATGCTATGAAAGGATGTTGCAGTTTTGTGTGAAGAAAATATAGAAATATTGTTCACTACTGTTTAAGAAAGTATATGAAGTCATTAACTTTCAATGTCAATTTCTTCAACAAAAACTGTGAGTCAAAGTTTTGTTAAAATAATACATTACATCAGTTGTCCAAGATCCCGTTTCTGTCTGATGTATCCTGTAGGTGTACACATAACCTTGGAATCTGCAAATGGAAAAATACAACTTCTTTATAACAGATCGTCATTTATCAAACTTATTTGTTTCCTTAGAGGCACACAATACTTTGAGCACAGAAATAGCATTACAGTTTGGGAACTAATAATACATTGGTCCGGCATTTAAATATATCTTCAATAATTACTGGCAGCCTAGTTAGCATCAATGGGGCAGATTTATGTTAACTGGCGCATCCCCAGGGATGCGCCAGTTAATGTGCGCCACAGAGCGCAACAGCTCCACCACCCATGGTGCGCCGCATTTACAATGCGGCGCACCATGGTGCAAGGCAGGGAAGATGCGTGACGCATCTTTCGGCGTACACGCAGCGCATTGCTGGAGTCATGTCGCAAGTGCGACATGTCTCCTGCAATGCACAGGGGCCACCCCTACATTGCATGGTGCATCACCCTTACGCCTGCTTCAAGCAGGTGTAAGGAATTGACGTAGAATGTGACTCTGTGAAATCTTGTAGATTTCACTGAGTTACTTTCCAGGGGCGTTCCTGCGACGGAACGCCCCCCCACCCCCCTGCACCGGAACGCCTACATGAAACCTGACGCAGGTTTCAGGTGGCGCAGGGCCTTACACCGTGATGCATCTCCATAGATAGGCCACGTTGTAAATGCCTCGTAGGAATGTGCCACGTTTACGCCGCCTTGCGTGACGCAACAGTGGCGTAAACGTGGAGCAAGGGCCTCATGAATCTGCCCCAATATATTTAGGGGCAGATTTATGTTAACTGGCGCATCCCCAGGGATGCGCCAGTTAATGTGCGCCACAGTGTGCCACAGCTCCGCCACCCATGGTGCAGGGCAGGGAAGATGCGTGACGCATCTTTTGGCGTACGGGCGGCGCATTGCTGGAGTCATGTCGCAAGTGCGACATGTCTCCTGCAATGCACAGGGGCCACCCCTACATTGCATGGTGCATCACCCTTACACCTGCTTCAAGCAGGCGTAAGGAATTGACGTAGAAAGTGACTCAGTGAAATCTTGTAGATTTCACTGAGTCACTTACCAGGGGCGTTCCTGCGATGGAACGCCGCCCCCCTGCACCGGAACGCCTACATGAAACCTGACGCAGGTTTCATGTGGCGCAGGGCCTTACACCGTGACGCATCTCCATAGATAGGCCACGTTGTAAATGCCTCGTAGGGATGTGCCACGTTTACGCCGCCTTGCGTGACGCAACAGTGGCGTAAACGTGGAGCAAGGGCCTCATAAATCTGCCCCAATATATTTAGGGGAAGATTTATGTTAACTGGCGCATCCCCAGGGATGCGCTAGTTAATGTGCGCCACAGTGTGCCACAGCTCCGCCACCCATGGTGCAGGGCAGGGAAGATGCGTGACGCATCTTTTGGCGTACGGGCGGCGCATTGCTGGAGTCATGTCGCAAGTGCGACATGTCTCCTGCAATGCACAGGGGCCACCCCTACATTGCATGGTGCATCACCCTTACGCCTGCTTCAAGCAGGCGTAAGGAATTGACGTAGAAAGTGACTCAGTGAAATCTTGTAGATTTCACTGAGTCACTTACCAGGGGCGTTCCTGCGATGGAACCCCGCCCCCCTGCACCGGAACGCCTACATGAAACCTGACGCAGGTTTCATGTGGCGCAGGGCCTTACACCGTGACGCATCTCCATAGATAGGCCACGTTGTAAATGCCTCGTAGGGATGTGCCACGTTTACGCCGCCTTGCGTGACGCAACAGTGGCGTAAACGTGGAGCAAGGGCCTCATAAATCTGCCCCAATATATTTAGGGGCAGATTTATGTTAACTGGCGCATCCCCAGGGATGCGCTAGTTAATGTGCGCCACAGTGTGCCACAGCTCCGCCACCCGTGGTGCAGGGCAGGGAAGATGCGTGACGCATCTTTTGGCGTACGGGCGGCGCATTGCTGGAGTCATGTCGCAAGTGCGACATGTCTCCTGCAATGCACAGGGGCCACCCCTACATTCCATGGTGCATCACCCTTACGCCTGCTTCAAGCAGGCGTAAGGAATTGACGTAGAAAGTGACTCAGTGAAATCTTGTAGATTTCACTGAGTCACTTACCAGGGGCGTTCCTGCGATGGAACGCCGCCCCCCTGCACCGGAACGCCTACATGAAACCTGACGCAGGTTTCATGTGGCGCAGGGCCTTACACCGTGACGCATCTCCATAGATGCGTCACGTTGCAAATGCCTCGTAGGGATGCCCCACCTTTACGCCGCCTTGTGTGACGCAACAGCGGCGTAAACGTGGCGCAAGGGCCTCATAAATCTGCCCCTTAGTGCCTCCTAAAACCCACCTTTCCTCTTAGTAGTCATAAATAAACTTCAAGGTGTTCCTACGTCACAGTTTTAGCATGTGCTGTGAATGCCTAGAGCTAAACATGCATCTGGTTTATTAATATATTCAAGACCATTCAAAGTTTCTGCCACCTACGTTTATAATAAATAATTTAGAAATACTGAATTTGAGGACTGATTAAAAGCCTCATAGTGTCCGAATTCGACTGTTATCCGAAATGTCCTTTGGTCCTCCTAGCACTGCTCTTGGTACCCCTGACCCCAGGGCTCAGGAAGACAACAGCAGGGACAGACAACAAAAAGGGCTGTTACAACTCTGTTTATTTTCTGTAATTCTGTTCCTTATTTTTAGTTCAAGTCCCCCAGCAGCAAATGGGAGCTGTTGAAGGAGGTCAACCTTGTGATGGAACCTGTAGACCCAGGCTTGAATCCTAGCCATGTCAAGTGATTAAACGTATGTGTGATTTTGAGCAAATCACAATCTTATTTCTCTCTTCTTGCAAATATGTATGCAAAAAAGCTGGATCCCGAGTAAGGCCATGAAACAAAGAGATCCTGAGACCTCATAGGCTTCACCTTTATGAATGCATGGACAAAAACAGACCGGCATCAATCATTCAAACTAAACACATGGATGGTAACGTCCAGGAAAAGTGCACACAAAGGTGCTAAAATCACAAACACCGCAGTGATGACACATCCATAACCACACACTTCAGCATATTATTGATCAGCAGGCCCACACACCGCTCAATACATAAGGGCATTGAAACACTGCCATGACAACGTGTGCTATAAAATGTGCACCTCATCCCAAAAACACAATATGCAAGAGTATCATCAGGTCAATTAAAGGTGCTCATAATGCAGTAGTAAAAAAGATACCCATTTACTCATGCTATAGTAAAAGGAAGTGAATTATACCGTTTTTCACATAGACACAGACATGGGGATGCACAGCCCCAGTCCACACATGGAAACGCCCTGATGGCCGTGATAGCTTTATTTGAGAACAGCACTGCCATATAATACAGAGGGCAGGAGCACCCAATATGCTAGACTTCAGGGACGTTTAAATCTCGGGTTTTCAAGCAGCTGGTTTATTTGAGCAAATATCTTACACTGTGAGAAAAAGACAAGATAGTTATACGAGCTGGAATGTAACAAGGATTACTTGGAGCACATAATATTGTGGCACAATTAAAAATCGAGAAATCTAAGATTAAACAGCACAATACTGTGCCATGATGTATTGTGAAGCGCATCACCACAATATTAGGAATCGTTAAATGTTGGCAGGAATACTGGTCTGGAAGCAAGGCAGAATGAATCATGGGTTGGGTTGAAAACCAGTCACAAGCAATGTTCAGTGCGACGCATTTGATACTATTTATTTTCGCTGTGACTCGTGTTTGGGGAACTTCTACATCGGTCCACCTCTGCCAATTCTGGCAGGGCTCTAACAAGAGGAAACGGTGCACAGGTAAGAGGGAAAGTAGGGAAAATATGACAAGACGTTAAAGGCGGAAGGTGTTAACTGATAGATCAGTAGGATAGCACGAGTGTATGATATGGGTCCAGAAGTAAAAAAAAGGCAAATAAAAAAAGCTGTAGTCGTCCCATCGCACATTTCTGTGTCCAAAACCTGGTTTCGACAAAGACCTGTCTGGTTTAGGTATCAGAGAAAGTATTGACCAAGCCTATACACTAATGTACAGCTTTCAACGGTTCCTCTCCACTGTGCTTGGACTAAGTTCAAAATAATTTACATTTGTTCTTTGGCATTATCACTCCATCGAAGCCTACAATATTCCAGGAATTGCCTCCATGAAAACAGGGTGGCTTATGGCATCAGTACCCTATATCATATATCATATAATGCTGAGGTCAGTTATAGCAGGTGTAGGTGTCATGGATGCCCACAATCTCAAGAATGACCAGCATTGTGCAACAGATGCCCACGATACGTAGATAATGCCGCTGTACTGCTAGACCATCGCAGTGCAATGGGTGCCAACAGCACACCAGGAATTACCACCATTATGCCAGGGGGAGCAGTATGCCAGAGTTAGGCACCATTTTTCAACATTGCCCACACCACAATATGGCAATGATCATCAACACACTGCTCCGAAGGATGGGCACGACAGCGCCATGGATGTGTAAAATATGCCAAGAATTACCAACACTTTGTCAGGATCCGCATTCCTGCATTATGCCCGAAATATGGACCATTGATTATAGATGCACAAAATAGAACCGAAATGGAATTAGCACCATTATGTTAAGGTCATCATTATGTCTGTATTTTACCATAATTGAACAATGGCCATAATCAAACGGTGCCAACAATTTGAAAGGATCATCACCATTGTGCCAACTCCTGCACTTTACTGTGGTCTTCAATGGATTTCATCCAATAGGCGTCCATATGTTTCCAACAATCACTGTTACCATTGTGCCTGCGCCTGCATTTTACTGGGGGGTGATGGCAAGGTAATAAGCATCATCCCTTGGATGCCCAAAGATTGTCAAGAAGGACCATCATTATGTGAGGGTCAGTGTTTTATCATAGGTAAGCAATCCACTTAACTCTATGGAAGACTTCAAGTTGCCAGGGGCTAGCATTTTATTAGGGGTGCTCACAAGTGCCAAGTATTGTGCAAGGTCAAGTATTTTACTTCAGTGGAAAACGGCCATCATTCCATTGATAAGTACTCCGAGGAAGGGGTCCCAGCATGAGTAGGAAAAAATAAATAATGATAAAAAATAATCACAGAAACATTGAATCCATTCACATTGTTTTAATCACAATGGGAGTGTATACTGGATATACTGGGCATTTGAACAATAAATAAATGGTTGAACAGTGCCCCGGGGAGGGAGGGGGATGCGTGATCATATGAGGATAATGTGATGGGGGGGAAGTTTAGTGACAGTACAATCAACCAATTCAAACCATTTGGTTGGCAAGATTACATACTATGTACAAAACAAAGAACCATAATTTCAAATTATAAGTCAGAACAAGTCATACTTCACATAGTTCAATCAATGAAAAATTAGGGTGTGAAGTTGATGAACAAAAGCAGGAGGTTGTCGACGTTTCGACCCTCGAAAATACGCAGGTGTTAGTGCTGTCCTTGCAGTGGAGTCTTCATCAGGACAAAACACGGGGCAGGCAACCTATTTAATATATAAAACGGGAATAATATTTTTAGAATTGGAAATAAAGGGATGTCCCTCACTGCTTTAATAAAGAACCACAGAGAGCACACTGATCCAGTGATGGATCGGTAATAGGGGGAAGAAAACGCGTAATAAATATCAAGCGTTAAATGCACAGTTTTGAAAATAAGTTAATCAGTTTTATATATTAAATAGGTTGCCTGTCCCGTGTTTTGTCCTGATGAAGATTCCACTGCAAGGACAGCACTAACACCTGCGTATTTTCGAGGGTCGAAACGTCGACAACCGCCTGCTTTTGTTTATCAACTTCACGCCCTAATTTTTCAATGATTGAACTATGTGAAGTATGACTTGTTCTGACTTATAATTTGAACTTATGGTTCTTTGTTTTGTACATAGTATGTAATCTTGCCAACCAAATGGTTTGAATTGGTTGATTGTACTGTCACTAAACTTCCCCCCCATCACATTATCCTCACATGATCACGCACCCCCCTCCCTCCCCGGGGCACTGTTCAACCATTTATTTATTGTTCAAATGTCCAGTATATCCAGTATACACTCCCATTGTGATTAAAACAATGTGGATGGATTCAATGTTTCTGTGATTATTTTTTATCATTATTTATTTTTTCCTACTCATGCTGGGACCCCTTCCTCTAAGTACTTAGCTAGCCCAGGTCCCAGTGACTATATTTGGGTAAACCCCCTATTAATACATCATTCCATTGATGCCCGCAAGTTACCAAGAGTTATTACAATTGTGCTGGCACCTGACTTTTTAAAGGATGACCAATAAGCATCATCATATGGATCCCAACAGGTTGCTAAAAGTAGCATCAGTATGTTATTACCAGCATTCTACCAGGAGTGATCAAGCGGCATAATCCCATGGATGCCAACATGGATCCAGTGCGAACATTTTACTTGAGTGGACAAAGAACATAATTTCTTTAATGCCCACAGGTTGTTAAGAAGAACCGTCATTACTCAAGTGGCAGCGTTTAACAAGGGGAGAGCAGTGGGCATAATCATATGGAGGCTTATAAACTTCCATTGTTTAACTCTGTTGTGCCAGAGTCAGCATTTTACTGAAAATACCGGAATGTTGCTAAGAATTACCAGCACTGTGCAAGAGCAAATATTTACTAGTGTTGGGCAATGATCATCTTCCCATAGGCATCCAAAACTTGTCTAAAAGTAACTAATAGAACCACGGCCAGCCATTTATGCGGGTAGTCTATGCGTATCCTCTCATGAATGCACACAGGTTGCCAAGGATTACCATCAGTATGCAACGGCCAGCATTTTATTAGCAACACAATCCCGTTGATATCAGCAAGTTGCTAAGGATTTATACCATTGACAGTTTTGCACGAAGGAGGGCAGTAGGCATCACCCCATGGATGTCTATGCATTCCAAGTATTACCCTCATTATGCAAGGGGCAGCATTTTACTAGGGATGGACAATGCCATTATCCCCTGGACAGCTACGTATTGCCTAGAATTGCCACCACTGAGCAGTAGTTGACATTTCAGCAGTGTTTGCAGTGGGATCAAAATGCCTCACTCGCACACACACACACACACTCCCACACACACACACGTATATACACACACATATACACACACATATACACACAAACATATATATACACACACACACATCCACATATATGCACACACCCACATATACACACACACACACACTCACACAAACACATGCACTTACACAAATACACAGCATCACTATATCTTTTAAATTGCCACTGCTGCAGAGGTGCTGCCTTGACTCCCACTGCTGTTCTGGGATGCTGTTCTGCTCCCTCTGACAAATCAGTTCCAGTACTCAACTGGCACTCCTGGGGGGAAGAAGGAACAGACAGGAGTAATTTAGGCAGTCAGAGGAAGTGGGCAACTGGTAGTGTCTGTAGGAGCGTGGAAGGGAGTACACATGTGTGCTAGGGGCAGCAAAGACTTACATGGTGTCTCTGATCAGCGACCCAGCCACAGTGTGCTTGGGTGGCTGGTCAGAGAGATCATTGGGCAGTTGAGGGATCTATGACAAAATATAGAAACCCAAAATATCGAAATACAAAAATATCGGAGCAATAATATCAATGTAAACAATATCGATATCCTATCTACAACAAGGTAAGTACTAAAATATCGAGAAAAAAATATGGATGTCAAAAATATCTTTTTTTAAATATATAGTTTTTTTAAATTAAAATAATATGTAAAATTAATTAAAAAAGACTTTAAAATATAATAAACATAGCTAAAATTATTTTATATTATTTGAAATAATAAGTAATATGCATAATTTAATAACAAATAATTAAACATACATAATATGTATGTATATACTTACTTGATATTTAGTTTTAATATTTATTGTGATATCATAAATAATTTAAAATATTATAAATTACAAATTCATCTACACACATAAAATAATAACATAAATAAAATTTAAATAATTATGCAAAACAAATTTCAAAAAATGTATTTACTTTTAATATTTTTAACATTAATTATATAATGCATTAACTAAAGCAATACAAAAAATATTAAATAACAGAGGGAATAAAATACTATTCCAACTCCAAAAAAACAACAGTAAGGAAAATGTTGGATAGCGTAGGGGTAAAAATTACTATTCCCACTCCAGAGAGTGCAATGGTAGGGATGGTAGGGAAAGAGTTGGATAGCGGAGGGGTAAAAATGACTATTCCCACTCCAGTGAGTTCAACAGTAGGGAAAGTGTGGCTCAATTATTAGAGCGGCAGACCCTGATGCAGCGGTCTAGCCCGGGACCAGGGTTCAATTCCCTGCCTCGGCGGGTCTTGGGCTCAAAATTCCACGGACCTGAAAATTCTCGCCTCGGTGCCTATTCCAATCATGGAGTCCCACACTGCAACTCTGGGCAATAGCTTGCTTAATCTCCACAATGGCCCCCACAACGCTAAGGATGTCTGGCCTCCACCTTGGGGGTGCCCAGGAGTGGACGCCTCACAGGGAAAGCCAGGATGGGTTCCACAGCGGTATTCGTACAAGCGCGTTGAGACCCTTGAGGGTGAGTCGTGCGCTATACAAGTTTCAATTTACAAAGTGTTGGATAGCGTAGGGGTAACAATTACTATTCCCACTCCAGAGAGTGCAACAGTAGGGAAAGTGTTGGACAGCGTAAGGGTAAAAATTACTATTCCCATTCCAGAGAGTGCAACAGTAGGGAAAGTGTTAGATAGAGTAGGGGTAACAATTACTATCCCCACTCCAGAGAGTGCAACAGTAGGGAAAGTGTTGGATAGCTTAGGGGTAAAAATTACTATTACAACTCCAGAGAGTGTAACAGTAGGGAAAGTGTTGGATAGCTTAGGGGTAAAAATTACTATTCCCACTCCAAACAGTGCAACAGTAGGGAAAGTGTTGGATAGCGTAGGGGCAAAAATTACTATTCCCACTCCAAAGAGTGCAAAAGTAGGGAAGGTGTTGGATAGCGTAGAAGCTAAAAATAACATACTTATAAAAAATGAATAATATTTTACATTATTTAAAAAAATTATTTATTGAATTAATCTAAACTATTTACAAAAACCAATAAATAATTATTTACAAATAATTACCAATTAATAATGAATATCCCAAAAATTCATTATCAATACCCAACTATGTATTTAATAACTACTTAATTACATATCAAATACTTAACACACTATTCCCCTATGAACGCACAACAAACACCAATAATAAAATAATATACTTAACATAAGTATCAATTATCCCATTAAATAAAATTAATTATCAAATATAAAAAAATAATTCACAACTAATAATTGATTAACAATAATATAATTAGCAATAACAATTAATGAAAATAAATTATTAATTACATTTAAATTACTTCCCACCCTATTCCACTATAAACCCATAACCCACTACAAACATAATTATCAATCAATCAATTAATTAAAATAATTACCAATTAATAAAAATAAAATACCAATTAATTTAAAAGATGTTATAATTCCTAAAAGCGTAATAATTAATTTAGTATAATTAAATTACTTCCAACCCTATTCCCCTATAAACCCATAGCCCGCTATG
Source organism: Lissotriton vulgaris (assembly GCF_964263255.1). Classification (NCBI taxonomy): domain Eukaryota; kingdom Metazoa; phylum Chordata; class Amphibia; order Caudata; family Salamandridae; genus Lissotriton; species Lissotriton vulgaris. Next base: position 199,681,262 of record NC_141691.1, read on the forward strand.
GTACTAAAATAAAAAATGTACTTAAATTACATTTAAAAAAAAAGACATATTAAATACATAATAATATACATAAAAAGAATATAAAATTTGATATTAGTAACATCGACATTACTAATATCGATATTAGTAACATCGATATTACTTACATCGATATTAACAAAATAGATATTACTTACCTCCGAAATTCTGTCCCTTCAATATTAAAAAATTCGACATTACTTGCCTTCTATATTACGTCCCTTCGATATTAAAAAATCGATATTATGGTATATCGATATTAAAACATCAATATTTTGTCTGCATACCATATATATATATATATATATGGGATGGGAGAGGAAGTCCTGCAAAATTGTTAGCAAGGAGTGGTGGCCACTAGTTATTGAAATTTGACAAAGTTGGCCGAGGAATGGGTACAAGAGAGGGAGCGCACAGCGGTTGACATCTTCAATGATGACAGCACTAATACAACAGAGGTAACAAGAAGCGATACCAGATCAGTCGCCTGGCACTGATTTAAAAAGACACATGCTACAACTTGAGAAATTAGGAAAGTAAGAGATTTCAAAGTGGTGGGAGTTCAAGTCGCTCCAGGGCTACCTTGATGTGGGACGTATCCCCACAGGGCTTAGAATTCTAGTGGCACCCACCTGTGAGAATCCGGACACAAATATGCTGAAGGAATGGGCGGACAACATGGCAGAATCATCGCTGCGCATGCTGTGCATACTGATTAAATATGCAGTCAGTGATAGAGAGACAATAATGACGAAAATAAAAGACATGTTAAAAACTTGAGCAGTTTACCAAGAAAGACGAAGTTACAAAATCTCAAACAAAGATGAGCAATAGACTACATAAATATGAACAATCTATTAAGGAGCGAATGTCTACGAAATTGCTTCGAGATAAATTGGATTATCTAATACGAAGAATCTGTACTTTCTCCAAGAGATTTGATAACATAAGACGCCAGCAACTTTCTACAGCAGTTGAAACATCCGTGAAAGCAAGTGGTTTCAGCAACTCTGAACTAAGCTCAGAAGTTGATACTGATTTTGAAGATAGTAAACAGCACAGGTGCACTGATCAACAGTGGCGAGAACCACTGTTAGTCATCCAAGAACTGCTTTTTTATGGTTAGACAGAACTATGAACTACAACCTAGGCCACAGCGCAAGGACCAAGGGGGAAGAGGAAGAAAACAGAAAAAACAGACTCAGGGGCGACAAGAACAAATAAAAAAAACACAGCTTAACAAACACAGAGGAAGTAGAAAGTGATAAATATTTCAACAACACAGTTATATATAGATCATTTATTACAAGAATATGTATGTAAATTACCCTCATACCTAAAAGATACTGGGGATTTTCAAAAAAATATATATAATGTACCCTGGGAGGAGCAATATGTACTCATGACCTTAGATGTCACAGCTCTGTACACAAGCATTGAAGACACTGATGGGCTCAGAGCCTTGAATAATTACTTGAGCTCCAGACCTTTATACCTGCACCAGCACACCCAGATGCTTCTTAGTATGATTGAATGGTGTCTGAATAACAATCTTTTTATGTATGATTAGCATACCTATAAACAAATACAGGGGACCGCCATGGATACCTGCTTCACTCCCAGATATGTGAATCTGCACATGGGCTGGTGGGAAGAGCAGGTACTCCAGACATGCTATGCCTGGGAATGGACAGAAAACGTGGTCCTTTGGACCAGCTATATTAACGATCTGTTCATCCTTTGGAGGGGATCACCTGAGTCAGCTAACAGATTTGCACATGAGATAACCAACAATACTTTGAATCTCACATTCACCTGGGACATCAGCACCAATCAAGTACACTTCCTAAACCTGGTGGTATACACAGAAGATAACAAACTACACACCAGTACCTATAGAAAGTCCACCTCTGGTAATTTCATCTTACATGCCAGCAGCTTCCACCCTACCAAACTCAAGAACAGCATTCCATATGCTGAATGCTTACGTATGAAACGTAATTGTAGTGGAGAAAAAGCTCTAAGAGAAGTGACGGAGGATCTCTTTAAGAGACTAAGAGCACGAGGCTACAGTCAGAAGGTTCTGATGTCAGCAGAAGTGTTGGACTAGGCCCTTTTTGCAGCGCTCTGCTGGATTACTTGTCCCGAGCCCGAGGAGGGGGCTCAAACATTGCCTGTGACGAGCGCTGTGGAGCTAACTGGGTCTCCCCGTGTGGTGGGGGGACACCAGTAAGTTGCCTGGCCAGTTTGAGGGCACTGCGGAGTGAACAGTGCGCGCAACTCTGCCCTGTCTGTAGGATTCCCTTTCGGCACCTGGCTTCACGAGGAGACCCTGCCAGGCAGAGGACCAAGGCTTGGAGCCCGCCGGAGACTTCGCTCCATATTTGTGGGCCATTAGAAAGTCAGGCAGTGGACGCCTGACTGTGGGCGGAGTTCCCTTGAGGGGGCAGAACCAGAAACCGGACACCAGGCAAAGGCCGAGCCTGGTTGTGGGTGGGGCCCACTACTGCGAGGAGACAGCGGAGCCTAGTGGCCTCCCACCAGCTGGGGGCCGCCGGAGGTGAACAGACAAGAGTGGAGACTTCGCTCCACGTTGCCAAAGTTGTGTGTCCTGGGCCGCGTTGTGGGTCTTCGGCCCAAGGGGCTATTGGTAAAGTTCACTTGGGCTGCCGAATGTCACACTGACTTTTTTTTCCTGCATGCCTGAATTGGGAGAACAAGCCTCGCGGACTCCCTGGGTGACCAAATCCATTTTGCTGCCCATATTGGCTACGAGAGAAGCTCTTTTGAGTGGGGCCTGGAGGGGAGCACTGTTGGTGCCTGCAGGTGCCTGCTGATTTCCCTGCAACGGTGCCCTGGTGAGGGAGTCTCCCAAAGCCCACTTGGTGCCTGGTACAATTTGCACAGCTGCACCGCCAGATCACAGCAGCTGCAATGTGGGGGGCATTTTTTGTGGCTGAGAGACACGGGTGAGTTGCACCCTTGCCCCCATTTGTGTACTGTCCCTTTGGGGCTAGTACTCTGCTGCAATGGCAGCCTGGTGGCTAATACACAGCCACATGCTCATAGAGCCCTGCCTTTGCGGACAGAGGGCATTATGGGGAATCCCAAGAAGCGTCTCAGAGGAAGGCCAGTTGGCCCGGGATCACCTTGTGTTCTGGTGGGGGCTCAAGGCCCTAAGGTGATGTGGGCACCTTGTTAGTGTTACTGTAGTGCACTGCTGATTTAGGATGTATGCCTAATGTGATTTATGCATAATGTGTTTATGCTGCCTGTGAAGTAACCAGTAGTTACTGGTTGTGTGTTACTACTTATGTGCTAATGGTGATGACAGTGGCCCGATTGGCTCTGTGATGTATATAATCCACTGTAAAGTGATGCCTAAGTGCCAGATAGCACAGTGTACATTTGTGATTATGTTCTAATGTATTTTATCAGTAATACAAAGGCTATTTTTTATATAACCTTATGTGGAGTTTCTTTTGTGGTGTGCCTAGTGTGTCGCTGCTCTGTGAGTTTGCTGCGCAAATGCTTTACACATTGCCTCTGGGATAAGCCTGACTGCTCTGCCAAAAGACCAAAGGGGGTGAGCTGGGATTATCTTCAGAGGGTAACTCCCTTGCCCTGGCTAGAGCAGTGGGTTCTGCCTGGGGTAGACGCTTGCCCTAGCCATAGAGAAATCCAATTTCCAAAAATAAGCAAAAACCAAACGTAGAAACAGAGAGGAAATGCTCTTTGGCATGAGCAAAAATAAGAAGAATAACAGACAGTCCAGGCATACCACGTCTCATTACAGGTTACTCAGCTTACCATGCGAAACTGCAGAATATCTATACTACTATAATAAAGGAAGAACTTTCAGCCTTTGAGGCGGGTACACTCGGGAACCACAGTGCCAATCCACACACCCGATACACCGTTGGAATCGTCAGGGTGTGTAGATGCTTATAGGCTATATAAATTTTTTTTAAAACGTTATTTAAAAAATTTACAGTAAAAAAAAAAAGTAGTCCCTCCGAAGTAGCGCCGGCCGCAACGTGCGTGCTCAAGTCAGGAGCGCGGGGAGGAGCGGCGTCCAGGAGCGCGACGAGGAGCGGCGGACATGGCGCGGGGGAGGAGCGGTGATGGGAGGAGCGGCGGACAGTTCAGGGGCGGTGCGAGCAGCGGACAGGCTGGAGGAGCGGTGGCTGAGGTAAGGGAGCAGCGGACATGGCGCTGGGGAGGAGTGGTGACGTGAGGAGCAGCGGACAGGCCAGCGGCCGTGCGAGCAGCGGACAGGCGGGAGGAGCGGCGGCTGAGGTAAGGGGACCCATGTCGGGGCAGGCGGGGGTCGGGGCAGGCGGGGGTCTGGGCAGGCGGGGGACGGGCCGGGCGGGGTCCCGGGCTGCTGGACAATGTTGGGGTGGGCGGGGGTCGGGGAAGCCTGTTGCTCCCGGACAAGGTCGGGACGGGCTGCTAGTTCTTTATAATAATTGGAATATTGTAAAGAGTGACCCTGTTATAGGCCCCAAAGTACCCCGCGTCCCCCTCATATTATTTAGGAGAGCGAAATCTATGCGGAGTGTGCTGGTCCACAATTCACCATAGGCCAGAAGTGGCCCAGAGTGGCTCAGAGTCAAAAGAGGATTCCAAAAATGCTCTAAATGAAGAGCATGCCGCTATGGCTGCATTGTGAAAAATATACAGACACCTTTCAGAGGCACACCTTGCACCTATAGCTGCAAAAGTGAGTTTGTGGTATATGAGTTTGAGTGCACATGCAATAAGAGATCTGTGGGAAGCATTATACACCAGGTCCACATTAGGATATTGCAACACCTCAGGGCAATAGCCAATGATGACCAAAGATATCCAGTAGCCAGGCACATTAACCAATGTCATCTGGGCAATGCTAAGGATTTTGTTTATTTTGTTCCCGCAAATATACGTACGGCCCCTTCTGTAATGCAGATAGCACTGGCGCACCTGTAGCGCCAGCACTATCCTAGAGGGGTATTCCCTCATTTGCAAAGCAGCATGGTCCCATGCAAATGTAGGAAACACTATGCCTCAGCATCTATGCTGCGTTATGGATGTGGGTGAAGAGGCTGTTAAGAGGTGCACAGATTGTGGACCACAAAGAGACTGGCTTCCCATCGGCAAGAGGATCACGTTCAGACTCCTCACCCACGCACACAAGTCTCTCCACGAATTGGGCCCCAGGTACCTCAACAACCGCCTGACCTTCTGCACTCCCACCCGCCAGCTACGATCCACCAGCCTCGCCCTCGCCGCCGTTCCACGCATCCGCAGAGCCACCACCGGAGGAAGATCCTTCTCCTACCTGGCAGCCAAAACATGGAACTCCCTCCCCATCCACCTCCGGCTGACCCAGGACCATCCATCCTTCAGGAAGCAACTCAAAACCTGGCTCTTCGAGCAGTAGCAGACACCTCCCCCCCCACCCCCCCCCCCCCCCAGCGCCTTGAGACCCCTCCGGGTGAGTAGTGCGCTATACAAATGCTATGATTGATTGATTGATTGATGTGCAGTCAGTGAGGTCCCCTGGGGGGTACCCAACTGGTGGGGAAAATGGGGACCCATGGACCCCCAATCTTCCACCTCTAGGTGAATACAGTCACTCTTGTCCTTTGAAGTCCAGGCAGGTGGGTGCCACCGGCACTGTGAAAGGTGGACCAGCTTTTGCAGTCATCCAGCCTGTCTTTCCCCTATGTGCCGTCCCAAGGGCAGGTGTGAATTCGTGGTTCACCTGTGTCAGCACATTATCAGTAGTATGGTACACCGTCCCTGTTTGAGTCCAGCACAGCTAGTTAAAGGTGTGCTGCAGTGCAAACAGGGCAATGCACCCTTACTGTAAAATGCTTCCTGGATGCCAATGCAATTAAGGAAAACAAAGGCGCACAGTTGATCACTGCACGAGCAATTAAGAGAAACTATAATTTGGAGACAGGTATAGACTTTATTTAACGCCATATGTACACATATTCTTGCACCTGTAAGAATGACAAATGTATCTATCTGGATGAATAAGATTACCGAAAATAATTTAAATAGAATTTACTAATGTATTTTTTTTTTATTCTTTTATAGCGCTACTCATCCCAAAAGAGGGTGATTGCGCGCTATACGTCACACAAACACACATAATACAGAGGTAATAAATCATACAAGTGTGTAAATCAATGAACAAGAATTGGTGCACAAGACACAAAAGTTACAAGGTGTAGGAATCAAATACTGCCCGTACCAGTAGGCATGTAATGTTGCTAGTGCATGGTCAGTTCCCTCTAGGCTGCCGCTTGAGCGCCCACCCACCCGAGCGTCGGTGTCACACAGCCGTGCACCGAGACTGAAAGAGCGCGCCAGGAGGCTGAGAACAGAAAGGCACTCGATCGCCCTCCAGCGGCAGGCTGGCGAATAGATAAGGCGGGATCCCAGGCTGGTCTGGTGCTGCTTCCCTGCAGGTCATCACATGTCGCTCATTTGCATCGCTAAAGATAAACTGTGGACTAATTGCATGCCATCTTGGTGCAGCAGCTCCTGCCAGGAAATGAGGGTCACTCAAAAAATGTTCTTCTACTTATTTAAATAGAATAAATCTTAAATTAATTAAAACCATAGCAATAAAAACAGCAACATTAGGATGTAGTCCAGACACGGCCGCTCAATGGAAACTAGAAACATGTTGTTCACAGCGCTGCGCATCACTGATAAAAATTACATCATGCAGTATAAATATTCCGCAAGTAAAGGTTCGGTACAACCAAGAACACCATTGTGTTGCGCTAAATTAGTGCTGCAAAGTGTATATTATATTAAGTACTGTAAAATGCATCAGGTCAATGAACATTGCAAACACAACCCTATGCATGCCACGTGATAAAGAGGGTAAGATGTGTTCATTGACCTCAGGGAAACAGGCGCAAGATGCATACAGGCAGCATTTTCTCTCTTTGTGTCATTGTTGACAGATGTGGGTGGAAGCCTAAGGCCTCCTCCAAGGGCCTGCCAATCAATACCTACGCAAAGAGACGTGTACGGAGCAGCTTGTGCAAGGAAAATCTACATAAAAAAATCAAGACAATCTTTGCACAGCTGTGTGCAATACAGTTAATGCGATGCAAGCATGCATTACATTTTGTAAGTAGTATACATATGACAGCTAACTCATGTGTGCAAAAAATGCACAGTAAGGTTACGAGACAAACTTTGTGTCCGGTATGAGCAAGAACTTCTGAGACAATACTTCTGCACGAATATCTATACAAGGGTTTGTGCGAGAAAATCTGTGTAGGCTGGTGGTGGTTGAGATAGTGGTGGTGGGCGGTGGGTGGTCGGTGGTACGTGGTAGGGGTGGTGGTGGTGGACTGGTTGCCTGTAGCTTGCATTGGTTTGTATGTACTGTAGACCATGCCAGATATCAGCACAGTTTCAGCTTGAGGGAGCTCTAACGTTTTTACAGAAACACAATTTTGCCCAAATAATCGTCCAAATTGTACAACAGGATCCCTGCTAGAAATAGCAGAGGACATGCTTGATTCATTTTAGTGGACAGTTTTTTTTATCTTGATCTTGTCTGGGCCTTCAGCCTCTCCCCCACGCCCCCCACGCCCCCACCTCCAGCACCCCTAAGAAGTGCAGGGTCATTCGCCACCATATCTGGCCAGATGGTTCTCACTTTCCTTGATTGCGCACACAGTTGATAAGAGCATGCCCGCACAAATCGGGCTGCTACACGCAGAGTACAATTATTAGAGGGTACATTGGTCAGAGAAAAAAAAGTCAGGATTTCAAAGGTAACACAGTGGTTGGGGTGCACTAATTATAGTTTGTTACTATCCAAAGGAGTCCTTTTAAAAAACTTACAGTAACAGATTGAAAAAAACTGAAAGGTTCTACGCCCATGGCATGCAGCTTTCTGATGCCAGTTTAAAGGTACATGAGCGATATCAAAAAGATTGCAATTTATGAACTGCGAGCAACAAAGTGATCTCTGTGTCAAAAAGGAGCAACCCATTTACCCACATACATAAAATACAAACCTGTGATCTGCAAGTTATAGGACGTGCTTTGCAATAAGCACATTAATTCTTTGTGCAAATTCATGATGAGTCGAAACTGTACCTAAACAAAACACAGGTGCCTCTAGCAAGTTCATTAGCCACAAACTATCTTGCTATAATTATTTCCCCCTGAAATTTGGTGGAAACATAAAGATCTCTACAGATGTCTGTTGTCTCTCCTGTCACACCTGATCTGTCTGCTTTGTCCTCATCTCCTATCAGGGCGCAACTAGTATCCGCTTCCCTTATGCTTGGCGCCTTATGAGGTGGCACCACTCACACTGCCTTAAAGCTGTCACTGCTACCAGGTTTTCCACATTATATAATTATGTCATAGCCTTTCTGCTAGCAGCTTCTGAAGGAGCATAAGTTACCTGGTGTTTCAGTTTTTGAGTCTTATTATGAGTTTGGAGGTGCTGGCGCGGCACCGCCCTGCTCCAGCACCGCCAAACCTGTGTAGTAGCCGCCCCCCAGATCAGGAGTTTTCTGCAGTCTGGCGGGCGGTTCCTTGGAATTCCCAAGGCAGTGTCCAAGAAACAGACACCGCAATGGGAACGTCAAAGGTAGTACCTGCACGGCATGGACTGCTACAGTCCATGCAGAGAGGGTACTGCTGTGCATGCACACAGGGGGGCACATGTTGTGCCCCCCTGTGCGCATCCATATGGGGACCTGCACGGCCACCTTTGTTTCCCCATCGCCACACTTTTCATGGGGGTGGCACCTCCATGAAAAGCGTGGTGGTGCGGAAACTCGTAATATGTTTGGCTGGGCCGCAGCGGACCCACCCACCATATTCCGACCTCCGGACTGCCACACAACTGCCAGGGACTGGCGGTTGCAGTAGTTCCAGGCGGCCCGACTGCCCTAGCCATAATAGGTCGGTCATGAGACCGCCACCGTATGAGTCTGGGAATCTGTGGACCGCCAGAACCATGATAAGGCCCTATAATATGATGACACAGCACTATCTAATAGTCTGCATTTTCCATGGTTGCCTGCACCTCTTTTACATGGAAAAGCAAGTTATACATCTATTCATAAAGGGAAATCTAAACAATTCCCATGACAATCCTACGTTAATCTGCTGGTAGATGTATTACACAGTTCGTGCAATTATACTTGCATTTCTGCTAATCTCTAACAAAGTGCACGCAATTTCTACTACTCTAACCCCCAGATTCATCATGGTCATGTTTTGCGAGTCCTTAATAGCGAATTTTAAGGATTCGCTATTAAAGACTCGCAAAACGGGATGCATGTAGAAATCGCAATATTTTATGCGATTTCTACTGCTTCCTTATTTACGATTCGCTAATTGCGAATCGCAAATAGGGGATGGCTTTCCCATTCATTCCTATGGGCCTAAAGGCCCATAGGAATGAATGGTGAGTCATTCCTTATTTACGATTAGCAATTAGGGAATCGCAAATAAGGAAGCAGTTTCAAGGGTGCCAGGGTGTCCAAAGGACACCCTGTTGCACCCCTGAAATGGTAATGTACACTGGTGTTGCGCACATACATGTCCAAAGGACATATGTGTGTGTAACATACAACTTAGAAAAATGCACTAAAGTGCATTTTTCTAAGTTTTCGCTATTTACCACGTAGTTAGACTTTGCGGTAAATAGCGGCCCCAGATTGCGAATTCGCAATTTTTTAATGGTTCACGAATTGCATTTAAGGAATCTCAAATTGAGATTCCTTAAATGCAATTCATCGCAATTTAGTGATTTCTAGAATTGCGATTTTTGCCTTTGGGATGATGAATCCGAAATGCAAAAATAGCGCTCGCAAAGGGCCAGATTCTCAAAATCTGGGGGCATATTACCAAGCAATAGTGATAATTATCGCTATTGCTTGGTTAACGTGAAAAAATTATCACTGAGCTGCGGCGATTTTTATCGCAGATTTAACGCAAATGCGGTAAAAATCGCCGCAAAGCATGAATATCGCTGAAAAGTCAGCGATATTCATGCATTAGCAAGCTAATGCTCTTAGCCATGTTATCCACCTCCCATTGGATAACATGGCTAAGAACTGCTCAGGGCAGGTGTTAGCTTTTGGAGATATTTGCGCTTAGCGCGAATATCTCAAAAAGTTGGTAATAGGAGATAGCGATGTTAGCGACTGTTTCCAGTCGCTAACATCTTGGCACGCCCACTTTGCATATCATTAGTGATAAATACCACTGACATGCAAAGTGGGGCCCAAGATGGTCGCTATCTCCTACTAGCTGTCGCTAACTGGTGTTAGCGGCAGCTAGGTAATAGGGAGATCATTTTATCTCCGCTTTCTTGGCTTTTAAAGCCAAAAAAGCAGAGATAAACCCCCTTGATAATATGTTCCCTGGCCCTTTGGGAGCCGATTTCGGCTTGATGAATCTGGCTGTATGATACTACATTTCAATTCGCTACTTTTAAAGCGATCTCACGGGAATCGAAAGGACAGCTCTCAGACTGCAGAACACAGAAACGTTTTCTGAGAACTGCGCTTTTGTGTTTTTTCCACTCATGGGAACCTGCCGGGACGGAAGGCGTCCACGAGGCCTCCTGGTCTAACAATAGACCCGCCACCCACCGAATCTGCTGAACGGGTGTCGGTTTGTCTCGAATTAGGTGGTGTCAGCACTTCCACCCGTCTCTCCGGAAAACAGCGCGTATTGTCTTACCACATCAGAGCCCTTCAGACCAAATGTCAGTTAATGTCAACATCCTTTTCGCTCGTTTCGCGCCTTTTTATGATGAGCACTGAAACGTTCCTCCAACTCTGAATGAACATTCACAAGCACGTGGGACAGGGGAGTCACTTTCATTGCTGTGTTCTCTGACGTCTGTTACTTTAAGCAAAATGTCACAAACGTTTCACCAGGCGCGTGATCCACTTTCATTGTTTGCTCTACCCGGAGATGGAAAGTCGATAAAAATGAAAAATATACTGATTTCTTGAAGAAAATGAGGAACATCACGGAGCCCTTTTGACCCAGGTGGTCGGGCCACCATGGGGGCAGCTGAAATGTGACCCCCTTTCAGCAATAGCGCTTAGTAAGAGCCGACGGAGACAGTGCTGGCTTCAATGAAAGGATCGCTTAAGTGGAAATATTTACAGAACTGGAAACTAAAATAGGCAAAAGAAGTGCAAAAATGTTTGTATATATTATCCCCATAGGTTTTTATTAGAAACAAAACACACCTGAGTGTCTTCTCTGTCATCTGTTCTTCAATGTCTGTCTATACTCCGAGGGGCTCCGGGGAGGAGACCTCTGACCGTGGCTTTACCAGGGATGTGGATGTTGGCAGTATTATGGCTTTTAAGGGGCGGTATATGCACCCAAGGGTGATGCTTGCTGGGTTCCACTTGCAAATTAAGGGCAGTAACTAGCCTTGGGTCGAACGTGCAACATTATTGGCCAATGCATTTAATTTCCTTAACATTCCATGCTACTATCTGAATTAATATTATGACTATTCGGTTTTGTAAAGAGCATGGCTACCCCATGGTGGTTTCCCAGTGCTGAACATAAACATAAGGGGCTGAAAAGTTAATATCTAAAAAAGCCACGTCTTCAGTTTTTTAAACTTTTTGAAAAAGTTGCATAGGCGCCAAATGGAAGGTAGGGAATGCCACAATTTTGGACCTAAATAAGCAAAGAAGCGACCGCCTTGACTGACCTTATGTATTCAGGGAATAACTACTTAGTTCAGATTGCTAGTTCGTAGAGCCTGATTAGGAAGTTACGGCAACCCCAGTGACCGGAGTTAAAACGGTTCAAGGCTTTGTTCATATAGTAGAGTGCCTTGCACTGACTGTGCTTACCAACTGGGAGCCAACGTAGGGCTTGAAGAAGGTGAGAGACCGAGAAGTGTTGTGGAAGATAGTGAAGCAGTTGCGCTGCCACATTCAGAACAACTTCCAGTCTCCGAGTTAAGGCTTTTGTTACACCCAAGTCTGGGAAATTACCATAGCCAAGACTTGAAATAATCAGGGCTTGCACCACTGTCCTTTGAGCAGTAATAGGAAGAAGCCAGAGTATTTTCCTCAAGCACCTGTGGCCTCCCCAGAAACCCTTCTGGTGTCTGCTGCACACCACTACGAGCAGGGAGCACCACCCAATCCAATTTGGCAAATCAGGGTGAGAGATATCTCAAGTTAAAGGAACCAAATATGTGCACACTTTTTAGTGACTACAGCAGTGCCCTAAAGGGCATGAGCACTGCCACATTGAAAATATTCCACAATAGATATTTTGATTCAGGGGCCTATTGGTTCTTCCTGAAAGGGTCATCCAGCTTTTGGGCGTCGTAGTACCCCCATTCAAAAATTCCCCTTAGAGGTGGAAAAACTCAGGGTCACTGCATTCTATTTCATCCATAATAGCATTTAGGCCAATGCACCTTGCCCTATGAGGAGGAGACTCTCCTCCCAGGATTCCAAAATGCAGTCTGTACTTTTCTCCCCTCTCCTTGTTCTCAAAACATGTGAAAGTGAGAGCAAGAACAAAGCAGCTTACCCTCCTGGTTCAGAGTAAAACTGTCTGTCATTAGAGAAGGAGAACATGACTACATGTGTTTGTATTTATATAGCGCCTTCTACCCAGAGGTCTCGTAGCGCTGTATTCATACAGCTGTGGAACCCTTCCTGGCTCTCCTGTGAGATGTCCACTCCTGGGCACCCCCAAGGTGAAGCCAGGCATTCAAGCGCTGCTGGGGCCGTTGTGGAGATTAAGCAAGCTATTGCCCAGAGTCACAGAGTGGAACCCATGATTAGACTAGGCACTGAGGCGAGAAATATCAGGTCCAGGGAGATTGAGTCCAAGAGCCGCCGAGGCGGGAATTGAACCCTGGTCCCGGGCCAGACCTTTGCATCAGGGTCTGCCACTCTCACCATTGAGCCACGCCCCACGGATGCAGCTTGGTGCTTCAAAGTGCTGGTGCAAGTGTCCCACATGGGCGGATTAGAGGCACTGACTTGAAATCAGTTTATAATTTAAATACTTTTAATTTTGAAATAAAAAGCACTTATTGTGCATTGATTTACTGAGTGTTATTTGTTGTGTTGCTGAGTTATGTATCTATAGCTCACATCACCTCCCTGAGTAAGCCTTGGACTGCTCTGCCTCGTTATCCTGAGGGCGAAGTTCTAAAAGTGGTACTTGTTTACCAGTTTGTGAGGGCTGCAATACAGGAGCAGCTCCAGGACACCACAAGTGAAAGACCCTGGCCATTGCAGTGGGACTCAGTAACATTTGAATGCCACTAGGCCTCCTGGCTCAGAATTTTCAAAGCCTCATTTAAACCTAATGGGCAGCAACTGAATGGATTCTGTAAAGAAAAACTGCCTTTTCTGACCACATCTGTGCTCCCTCCAGCACCGCAGCTGTGACCAGTCTGATCCAGTAAAACAATAACACCATTTCAGTAGCCTTTTATTTCTTTGCTTCAGGAAAAAGAAATCAGTGAAATCAGGTTTGGTTTTTGTGAACTCTGCACAGGCCCCTCCAAAGTGGAAGTCGGTCCTGGTACAATTGTAGAGGAAAAGTTGTAAACTATTCCTGTTTGGGGCCACCATGGTTTATATCATAGAGACGGACAGTGAAATAAACAGAGCTGCCTCTCTAATGCCGCTCTAACTGGTGCAGGATCTGCTGAGAAGGTTTTCCCGATAGGCAACAGTAGATCCACGATCAAGAAACCTAAAAACTCATACCCTATAAATGAAAAGGAAGATGCAGGATGAAGGACTGGGTTCTTTAAGACCCAGCGGTGCCAGGGCACAACACCTGAAACCTTCGTGGGTAACCTGCTCCGGCGTACGAATCACAGAGACACGGGACACTTCCTTCGACGTCAAAGATTCAAGGTTTATTTGCTGCAGGGAACACAGAGATCACGACAAGTACACAGCGTGCAACTTGGGGAGACTGCTTCAAATTGGTTCTGTGAATCGCTCCTTTTATACAGTTTTTACCCATAGGATTATATTGAACACAAAAGTTTACAACCCGGTTCCCACCATTATCCCCCAGAGGGGTCGCTTCGGTCACTTTGAAACACATAAGGTCCGGAACATAAGTGCGGAGACATTTGGCGGTTCCCAACTGAAAAAAACCATCTTCCCACCATTAGCAAATTCCAATCAACAGTAAAACAGATCGAAATAGGAACAAGGACAGGTGTAGAGGAAGACGGAGACAGTGGGGAGATCGGAAAGGGTGTAAAAGGGGGAGGTATCAGGAAACACGATATACAGGCATCAAAGGGACGTGCCTAATGAGATGCACGGCTGAGACAATAAGTCCGTGCGGCAAGATGAGCCTCGAGCGGCGCCATCTGCCTTACAGTAGCAACCCCCTCGTCATAAAGACACTCACAAAGAACATGTGTCTTCCGCAAATATCTTGGGAGTCCCAGGGTCGCGAAGCGGACAACGTCCGTTCGCTGGCTACTTGAGGGCAAGAGACAAAATGGATGCCGTATCTAAGATGGAACCCGTGGGTACAGATGAAAAACCCACATAACAAACGAACGGTTTAAGTTAGCACAGCGAAACTGCGCACACTTACTAAACTCGTCATTTGCGGTTCATAGATACCAGACTCGACCATATTCGTGCGAGTTGAAAACACCACTTACAATCGTCACGGAACCTCAGACGCTCCTTTTGCCCTCATGTAGGCAAGCACTAGTCGGAATCATATTCGATATTCATCAGACCATCGAGATGTTGCTGTAGCATAGCTCTGTCCAACCGAGTCCCCTTGGTAACAGATGGTTGTCTCATACACGTTGTAGCACAGAGGCCACATAAGGCAGGACCACACTGCACACAAAGGCAACACGTGAACAGGAACACTACAACGACTCCGATGATCATCAGAATCTTCCAACCCCAAGTCGACATCAGGCCCCAAAACCATCCAAGTAGCGTCCAATCCCCTACATCCACGTGTATGGATTCGGAGATCTTATGCAACCTCGAGATGGCTTGATAGACAGTAGGAGCATTATCTGGGATGAAAATGCAGCAGCTTGAATGGATCACCTTACATACCCCACCTCGATCTGCTAAGATGACATCTAAAACCATACGGTTTTGTAACGTCATAAGTCTCTCCGCCTGAAGTTCTGTGGTGATATTACCAAGGGCACTGGCAGTAATATTAGCTGTCGATTCTACCACTCGAGTCAACTGTCTCAGGTTCCTACTATTGACCATAGGTCCCCAAAACGGGAGGAAACCCTTGAAAAAGTCTCCTGCCTCTTGACCGGCAGTATCCTCTTCACTAATTACGCCTCGCACAACTCTAGTCTTATGATAATCGGCATCTACAGTGAACGTCGGAGGCAACAGATTTGCAATGAAGCATGAGCCCATGAAGTCAGCGGGCAACCATGTGTATGCACGATCATAGCAGATAAAGTACGTACCCTTGGCAGCCAGAAACACAGGGGACGAGGACATCGGCAGAATGTAATTTTCAGTGCAAGCACTTGCTCCAAGTCGGGCTTGTGATCTCCGGCCACGACCCATAAGACAAAAATTACCAGTGTGGGGTACGACCCATATCGGACGTGAGCTTTTAAGCTGCTTTTCACTAGTAAACACACTATATTCACCTCTACTTAGGACCCTATAGGCCTGTACCTCTTCTTCGGGAATAAGCGAGGGATCATAGATATCACTATCTAAATCCTCTATTGCTATCGACAAAGGTTTTTGATACGAGGTAGGACCAGAGTAGGGGGAACGTGGTTCTCGAATGGGGTGGAAACCCAGTGCGCTTCGAAACATTGTTTGAAATGCTCGAGCTGACCCTTGGGAACTATACGGTAACACCAGATATGGAATTCCCTTATCCGTAGTGTGTGGCATCAACCCACACACCCAACAATTAGTAGTGTTAACCACTAACTGATGCTGATGGAGGAGCTGAATAAAGGAATTGTTGCGGAATTCTACACGTCTAGCCTGCTCGTGTTCCGGTAACATGTGAAAGGAATGGGGAGAAGCAGTAGAGGTAAGATTAGGGTAAGGAGTAGGAGTAGGTGTAGCAGGTATGAAGTAAGACATCGTGTAATACACTCCACCCGCCAATAATGCAGAAGCAGTCAAAAACAATACAAACAGTTGGAATATAAAACATTTGGTACGACTGAGTTGCTGCAGCTTGAATCTGTGGACTTGAGCTCCCTCCAAATCATTCAGCTTCGAGAATGTCATTCCCTACGACCGTCCGCAACGTTTCTTGACGCACTTCGTTCTGTGCAGCAATAGTCAATCCCTAGGAGTTCCCAGGAACCGACGGCCTTTAACCTAGCGTCAAGACCTACTGTCCAGAAGGAAGTACGCGCGCGGCCCTACGGCCTTCAATGCACAATATGTATGTATATGCAAAAACAAAGTCTCTCAGCTGTAAAGGCAAAAGGTATAAGGAATGAAGCTCAATATAAGTATATATATACAAAATAATCACAATAATACGAGAGTTCAGAACTGATCACGGAAAACGGGATAATGCAGTTGTCAATACAGTAAGGCAAGATCTTTTTATTTGTCCTTAGTGCGAGATCGCAAAAAGTATCGGGTTTTCCCAGGACGTGTCTGCTCGTCAAACAAAGGATCCGTTGAAGAGACAGCGTCCTGCTGATCAGTTGAGTGTTCTGGTCTTGAGTCTTTTGATGCTAATTGTTCAACAGTGTCTCTCTGCTGCGCTGAGGATTCTTCAACAAGCTGTGCGTCGCTAAAAGGCACAAACGCCGGCAATGTTTCTGTTTCGGATGACGCAATGCCTCTCCTTACCCACGGGTCTGCCGGCAAAGGGATGGGGACTCGTTTGGTGTGCGTAGCATGCACCCAATTTTTACGTCCCTCAAGACGAACGGCAGTCCTCGTGGCCAGGAGCACTTGGTAGGGTCCGGTGAACCTCGGGTCCAGGTTATTTTTGCGTAAAAAGTTCCTTGTCACCACCCAGTCTCCGGGCTGGAGCTGGTGGCCTGGACCCTCTGTCTGCGTCGGCAATGCGTCGTAAACCTGTTGGTGAATTAACCTCAGTTTAGCAGTCAAGTCATGTAGATAATCGATCAACATTGGGTACTCAAGATCAGAAAACATTCCTGGCCTAGGAACCCCCCACACATTCGCAGGACGGCCGAACACTATTTCATAGGGACTAAGCCCTACTCGGGAGTGTACAGTCGCCCTAGTTGACAGTAATGCTAAAGGTAAAGCGTCAGGCCACGAAAGACCAGTCGTAGCCTGAATCTTCGCTAACTTTAGTTTAAGGGTGCCATTGTACCCTTCAACCAATCCAGCTGACTGAGGATGATTGGCGCTGTGGAATTTCTGATTAATTCCAAGGCCCTTACACACACTCTTCATCACACTTCCAACAAACTCACTTCCGTTATCTGACCACACGACTCTAGGCATTCCATACCGAGGAAAATATTCCTTCAGTAGGATTTTCGCAGTAGACAAAGCAGTATTATCTTTGAGGGGATAGGCCTCGATCCATCGGGAGAATGCGCAAACCACAACTAAAACGTATTTCAGGTTATTGCATCGCTCCATATGGATGAAGTCCAATTGAATCACCTCAAAGGGATACGAAGGGGGAGCAAAACTGCCAGGAGGAGTTGGGGTTCCTTTGCCAGGGTTGTACATAATACACACCATACAATTCTTCACCAGACGTTCAGCACATTTCGTAATGCCGTCATTCTTCCACACAGGAGCCAGCAACTTACAAATACCTTTCGCGCTAATATGTGCTAACCCATGCGCCATTGTCACAACGGCCAGCACATACGCATCAGGCAACAACCATCTTTTCTGATCCGACAAATCAATCCAACAACCATTCGCATCCAACTTTCCCGTACTTTCTTTCCACTTCGTCTTTTCAGTCTCGGTGGCCTCATTCTGAATTGCTTTCACACTCTCGATAGTGTCTTCACACATACTCGATTCTGTAGGCCACCTAACCGAACTCGTCACATACATCCGAGTGCTAAGGTTTCGGGCAGTCTCCTTAGCAGTCTCGTCCGCAAACGCATTACCACGACCAATATCATCCGTCACCTTACGATGTGCACTACATTTAACAATCGCAACTTGTGTAGGCAAAGTCAATGCATCCAAAAGATCATTCACAAGCTGGCCATGCTGAATCTTCGTACCGTGCGACGTCAAGAAACCTCTCTCTCTCCACAATCGTCCAAAACTGTGCGCAACACCAAACGCGTATTGACTGTCGGTAAACACATTCACACGTTTCCCTTTCGCTAACACACATGCTCTAGTAAGAGCAATCAGCTCCGCAGCTTGGGCAGAATTCTGATTCAACCTTGCAGTCTCAACAACAGTATTCAATGTTACAACAGCATAAGCAGTAGTCACATCGCCATTCGGCAACTTAAAACATGACCCATCCACATACAAAGTGCCATCCGGATCTTCCAATGGGGTGTTTTTAAGGTCCACTCGACCTTTTGTTTCCTCTTCAGTCCTCAAGTAGCAGTCATGTTCTGCTACTTCATCTGACTCTGTGCTAATTGGTAACAAAGTTGCCGGGTTCAGAACGTTACAACGTTTTATCTGAATGTGGCTTGCCAAGA
The DNA here is from genome assembly GCF_964263255.1 of Lissotriton vulgaris. Classification (NCBI taxonomy): domain Eukaryota; kingdom Metazoa; phylum Chordata; class Amphibia; order Caudata; family Salamandridae; genus Lissotriton; species Lissotriton vulgaris. Next base: position 199,699,959 of record NC_141691.1, read on the forward strand.
GCGTCAACTCGTACCCAGACAACCTCGCACTCGTCAAGTGCTGAGTTTTCGTTCGATTCAAAAGAGTATCGACTGCATGCGGAACCATCACCGTAAGCATATTATCCATGACCAATCCTGCTGATTGTCGGATGGAGACCGCAGCTGCCGCTGTTGCTCGTAAACAACTCGGCAATGCTCTAGCTACTGGGTCCAAGGTCGAGGAAAAATATGCACATGGACGTTGCTTACCACCAAAAGGTTGCGTTAAGACACTCAAAGCACAACCTTCCCTCTCGTGAACATATAGCGTAAACGGCTTACTGTAGTCAGGAGTACCTAACACAGGAGCCGAACACAATGAATCACGCAGTTCAGAAAAACTTTTCTGACATTCATCCGTCCATGGTAAAGGAGTTGAAACATCCTTGCACGTAAGAGCCACCAATGGTTTCGCTAGCAATGAAAAATTTGGAATCCATTGTCTGCAGTACGACGTGATACCTAGAAAGGCACGCACATCTCTTTGGGTTTTTGGCACAGCCATTCGCGCAATCGCTGCAATTCTCTCTGGGGTCAATCTCCTTCCCTCCTTTGACAATAAGTGACCTAGATAGGTTACTTCTTGACAACAATATTGGAGTTTAGAAGGTGACACCTTGTGATTTAACTCACAGAGATATTGCAGCAATGACACCGTAGCAATTTTGCAAATGTCCTGAGTATCAGCAGCCACCAATAAGTCATCGACGTATTGGATCAAGGCCGCACCGACCGGCAACCTGAATGCATCCAGTTGACCCTTCAAGGCTTGACTGTAAATAGATGGACTTTCACAGTAGCCCTGAGGAGCGCGTTTGAACCGGAAGCTACGTCCACCGAGAGAGAAACCGAAAAGGTCCCTGCTCTCTTCGGCAATCGGGATGCTGAAAAACGCATTTTTCAAGTCAATCACCGAAAACCATGATGCAGAAGCTGGAATCAGAGTCAGTAGCGCCGTGATGTCAGGCACAACAGGAAATTGAGGAACCACAATTTTATTTACCTCCCGTAAATCGATAACAAAGCGATAAACAGGCGGTTTTGAAGGATCTGTACGTTTAAGAATGGGCAGCACAGGGCTGTTGCACACGTTTCCCCGAGTCTCTTCAATAACATCTTTCTCGATCAAATCATAGATGATCGCCAGCAGCGCTCGTTCACCATCAAGGGAGATACGATATTGGGGAATACGTGGCAATCGCACATTAGATTTCAGCTGTACAACATAAGGGGAGATATCAAGTAGGCCCACGTCATTTGGACCTGTTGCCCACAAAGACGCAGGAAGAGAACTCAATTCCGGTGGGAGCTTATCGAGGGACAAATACATAGGAGAGACAACCCTCTCTCCTAACGTAAGTTTCACACCCGCAGGGGAACAATACAAAGTTGCGTACAAACGTTTAAGCAAATCCAGGCCCAAAAGATTTTCGCCACAACCCGTGGTTAGAATCAACGGGGCTTCTAGCTCACGAGGCCCAATTTTAAGAGGCAAAGGGCGCGAAACTGGATTGCTAACGGGGGCGCCAGAGAATCCAACGGAAACATTTGTTAAGCCAGACAAAGGTGCGCCAGGGAGTTTCGAACGCATGACAGAACTTTTCGCTGCACCAGTGTCCAACAGAAAAGGCTCAACGACGCCCGATGTAGCAACTGCGACGTAAGGCCCTCTCTGATCAACCGGAACTGATACCACTCCCTCTCCTTGTCTTTGGCTGTCCTAGTAATTACTGTCGTCAGTTCCCTGATCGACGTAATAATCGTCTACATTGTACTGCGCAGATCGTCCTTGCGATGATCCACGTTGATCGAAACAATTATTAGAATTGGATGAGTTATCTGAACGATCGTTCTGAGCACCACGACCTCTACCACGTGATGTTTGTTGCGAACCACCACGACCTCCTCTAGATGAGTTACCATTGTTACGTTCATTCAAAACAGGGCAATTGAATTTAATGTGTCCCTCCTGTCTACAATAAGCACATTGATTGTACCCTAACGAGGATCTTTGGGAGGAGGAGTCATTACGCGTTTGGGATCTGTTCGATTGTGGCTGTGACCTATTCTGTTGCGAATTAGTCTGATTTGAACGTGGAGGATACGCTTGTTGCAACAACACTTTAGTTTTAAGCTCTTTCGTCTTTTTATCAGCACGGTCGTTCTCTTCTTTCTCTCTATTCTCATAGTACTGTGCCGTAGCCAATATCTGAGCCGAAGTAGAAACGGCCCATGCACTTTCCGAATTTCTCAATTTATTGCTCAAATCGGGCAATAAATTCGAAACAAATTTATCCACAAACAATCTCTGACCACCCTCGGTACCCATATCCTGTCCACTATGGTCAATGAATGCTTCCTCGAACCTCGTAAAGAAGTCGGAAACACTCTCATCCTTCTTCTGCTTACAGGCTGACAATTTGTCCCAATTCACTCTCATAGCTGGCATAAGAGTTTTCATTAATGTTATTATTCTTTGAGGGAGAGCAGCAATCAACTGTTCAGGCTTAGCACCACCGACTTGCAACCCATCTGCCGCTACAATGGCCGCCCAATCACCACCTAGTTCATTTGCGTGATCTTCCTGACGAATCTTAGCCCATACCGGTTGCGGTACGACATTACCAAACAACATGTCGATATCGGCAAGATTCATTACCGTAGCATCTACGAGCTGCGATAATTCTTTGTAATACCCTGCAGGATTTTTGCGAGGGTCAGGCAAAGATTGCTTCACCTGCAACACTTCCGATCTTTTCCATGGGAGATGTATCCATACTCTCTGGAAATACGGCGGGACCGGAGGGGCAGCTGCGGGGTTACCTGGCATCCAAACCGGTGGAACTTCACGCATAGGGTATTGGCCAGACTCGTCTGGTTGTTTTTCAATATCCTCAACAAACAATGCATGAGGGATTGGAGCGGGACGAAGAGATAGCAATCGTTCAACAGCACGTCGAACATTAGTATCCACTATCAGTCCATTTGCGAACTGAAGCTGGAGATCAGACAGAGCGGTGAGCACCTCGTCAGGCGCATCAGCCGCTATTTGATCATAAAGGAACTTACACATTTCATTAAACACATATCTCTGGGTTGGTATATTGAATTGACAAAATGTTTCGAGGACAACACGGGGTGGACACCTAAGAGGATTTACCATCCAACCCATCGCCATATTATATAGCGCAACACGTTCTCTGTTTCCGGGAAGCTGACTGCGTCTCTGAGGACCATCAGAACCAGCGGACCCATGAACAGGCCCGAGCGAATGAAAGAAGCTAGCCGCAAGAGGAGAATTGCGACTACGAGTAGAGGGAGAAGCATACGATACAGGACTAACAAGAGAAGGAGTGGACACGGTAGCAACAGCAGGGGTTAACAAAACAGGAGCAGTAGCAGGAGCAGTAGCAGGAGCAGTAGGGATAGAAACAGGCAAAGGAGCAGGAACAGTCGGAAGAACGGGTGCAGGTTGAGGAACAGGCGGAGGAGGAATAGGCGGCAGAATAGGTACGGCAGGGACCACAGGAGCTGCGGTACCCTGCACGTACGGAGGTGGCGACTTCATAAGATAAGACATTAAGGGATCCTCAACTGGCTCTTCCTTCTTCTCCGACTCCGTTGGTAAAGCGGGGTAACATTTATCTACAGTCATACGCTGTAATCGGTCAAACACTTCCTTATCCTTAACCTCCTTATCATGCTGAAATTGCTCTGCTTTCTTCACTATGGTAGCAACATTATCTCGCTGATTACGTTTAGTCTGTCTGATTTCTTTCTGTCGGGCTTCTTTGCGCCACAACCGAAAGGCATCAAACATGGCCGGCCGTGACTTTCTTTCGAACAATTTAATCTCTAGATTATCTAAGATCGGAGCTTCGAAGCTACCATGAGGTGGCCAACGAAGGTCGCCATCCTTTTTCGTATATTTAATCCAGTAATCGTTAAAGGTAACTGGGCCTAGCCCATGCTTACTATAGAGCTCATACGTGGGAGTTCCAACCGGAGGTATCGGACACGAGTCCTCCAGTCGGGAATCCGTACCACAAGATCTGAAACAACTAAACAAAGTACTGCGACCAGGCATCTTGCACACTAGCCGAGTTTCACAAACTTCAAGGGTTACGGGATTTACCAAGTCCCAGCAAAGAACAAAACCCTCGGTTTTTGGCAGATGCAGTCGTCAAACAACACAACAAAGTACGCTAGCAAAGTGTCACCGACAAAAACACTCACACAGCGCTAACAACAAAAACACTCGCTAAAGTGTCAACAACCAAGAACCATGGGAGCGACCCACAAATACTTAACTCAAAGATCGATGGCGTCACCAGGAAGGCCCGTCAATCGTCTCGCTATACCAAGGTCTACGCCAGGCGCCAAAACAGGTCTACAGTCAGGGCAGCAGTCCGTCGCAGCCGTCCGGAGGCGGGAATCTTCGCGGGAAAAGTCTTCGGGCCACTTATTTCGACAACAGGATCGATGAAGCGGAGTGCACCTTCCCTCGGAGATTTCACACGAAGTTCCTCACGATCGTCGGGCTTGGACCGGTACCACTGATGCAGCCCCACGTTGGGCGCCAACTGAAGGACTGGGTTCTTTAAGACCCAGCGGTGCCAGGGCACAACACCTGAAACCTTCGTGGGTAACCTGCTCCGGCGTACGAATCACAGAGACACGGGACACTTCCTTCGACGTCAAAGATTCAAGGTTTATTTGCTGCAGGGAACACAGAGATCACGACAAGTACACAGCGTGCAACTTGGGGAGACTGCTTCAAATTGGTTCTGTGAATCGCTCCTTTTATACAGTTTTTACCCATAGGATTATATTGAACACAAAAGTTTACAACCCGGTTCCCACCATTATCCCCCAGAGGGGTCGCTTCGGTCACTTTGAAACACATAAGGTCCGGAACATAAGTGCGGAGACATTTGGCGGTTCCCAACTGAAAAAAACCATCTTCCCACCATTAGCAAATTCCAATCAACAGTAAAACAGATCGAAATAGGAACAAGGACAGGTGTAGAGGAAGACGGAGACAGTGGGGAGATCGGAAAGGGTGTAAAAGGGGGAGGTATCAGGAAACACGATATACAGGCATCAAAGGGACGTGCCTAATGAGATGCACGGCTGAGACAATAAGTCCGTGCGGCAAGATGAGCCTCGAGCGGCGCCATCTGCCTTACAGTAGCAACCCCCTCGTCATAAAGACACTCACAAAGAACATGTGTCTTCCGCAAATATCTTGGGAGTCCCAGGGTCGCGAAGCGGACAACGTCCGTTCGCTGGCTACTTGAGGGCAAGAGACAAAATGGATGCCGTATCTAAGATGGAACCCGTGGGTACAGATGAAAAACCCACATAACAAACGAACGGTTTAAGTTAGCACAGCGAAACTGCGCACACTTACTAAACTCGTCATTTGCGGTTCATAGATACCAGACTCGACCATATTCGTGCGAGTTGAAAACACCACTTACAATCGTCACGGAACCTCAAGGAGATGTGCATAAGGGACAGGCGTCAACTGTGGACAAATTTTCCAATACTACCAACTCTAAATGAGGTTCTATGTCTTTATTATATTACGTGTTTATTTAGGATTGGTTGGCATGAATAATACACTTTTTTCCAAAATGTTTACTGAAAGTAGTACTTTGACTACTCTACTATTTTACTAAATGATATGTTAACATTTTCATTTCTATTATTCTGTAGAATTGTCCTTGCTATTTAAATAAATTATTATGACTGCAGAACTGAGGGCCTTTGGACATATCCTTTGCAATGTTTAGCCATCAAAGGCCCTCTAATTGTGAATCTTGAGGCAAACATAATAGTAATTGAATGGCAAACTGTTGTACTGCTTCTACTTTCTCTATTGGAACTGTATGTTTTTGGACAACACAATAGTTGGGATGGTGCCAGACTGATTCTATGCACCCCCTCAGGATATATTGGTCTATAGACCTGCTAGCTCACCGTTCCACCTTAAGGACCCCTAAACCTAAGAGGGTAACAAATGGATGTAGCAACCTCAGAACATGACAACCCTAACTCCCCAAGGAATCGTAGTAACAGATCTAGAACTTTTTTGCTCAGTCACTCGTGCATACCCAGAGAGATAGATATACAAGAAATACACAAAGAGGCGTTTCAATATGTATTGAGCCATTGTGATTCTTGTGTAAAATATACGCCCCACAATGATAAATAGACAAAAGCAGATGAACATAATTAGCAATACGAGAACAGTAAAAAGGATAAATAATTCCACCAGTGCGCTAAAGCAGTATATGTATGCTGGTATATAAGTACTGTACATAGTGTACTCCCACTATGAGCTTTTTTTGAGTTTATAATGCTTTATTTAAAACTTTGCAAGAAAGTACAGTAATCAATACAGTACATAATTATGTTTGCTGGCCATTAGGCATTAGACTGTACAGTGGTGAATTTATATAGTACAAATGTATATGCCAAACAGAGTAAGCAATATTTCCAGGGGTTATGAGCAGTAAACAAACTGTACTTGTGTACCCCCCATCGCATCCTGTCATATCAATCCGACATAAGCAGTTCTCCCACCCAACTATAGTACTGGCTCACATTCAGCAGGTTAAAACGTGAATCAGATTCTAATTGTCCAAGTTTCCCTCTGGTTCTCCAGTCTCTTTATCTACAAGGTATTGCTGGTATAAGCCCCAGACCAATAGCCTGCAGGCAGACTCTGGTGGGGAAGGAGTTCGCTGTAGGTGTCTGATTGTGTGTTGAAATATAACATATCCTTCTCCCATTCAGATATTGTAGGAATTGGGTCAGTGGCCCAGCACATACACAACCTGCGCTTGGCAAGAAGTAGCCCCATATCCACCAGCCGTCCGACCTGTTTACATAAGTCTTTACTGTAACCCAGTAATGCAAGCACTGGGTCTGGGGCCAGCGAGAGACCAGTGATCTTGTTTATTGTACAGAATACCTTGTCCCAGAATTCCACAATCCTAGGACACAGCTAAGCGACATGTAAAAACCCCACCTCTTCCTCACCACAACGTGGACAGGAGGCTGATCCCCTCAGGCCATAGCGCTTCAGTCTTTCTGGGGTGTAATAAATCTATTGAGGTATTTAAAGTGAATAAGTTGATGTTAACCATTAAGTGAATTATGCTTATTCAGCTCGCAGCAATATCTCCAGACTCCATCATCAATAGTCATATCTAAATCGCTTTGTCAGTTCCATCTGGGCTTATTAAGTGTCGATCTCCTGGAGACTTGTGTGTTATTATAAATGGCAGTGACTATCTTAGTGGGAGGAGAGGATCGTAATATACAAGTGATTGATGGGATTTCCATGGGTTCTGCCAAGTCCTCTCCGAGAAGGTCTCACAGTGCATATCAAGATCTATGAAAGTGGTATTCCTCTAAGGGGTAGGGTACTTGTTCCTCCGTAACTATGTCTTCCGACTTGCATTCTGCGCTGTCCTGAAACAACTCGCCCATCAGCAGAATACCTAAGCATTTCAGTGCGACCGCTGCCTCTTTGTCATGTCCCGTCAGGAACCATTGGATCTGAGGAGAATATAAAGGAGCACCTGCCTGTCTGTTTAACAGATTCTTCCAAGAATGTACTGTAGTATATACAGAATCCAATGCACCAGCCCTTCCGGTGGCTGTCCAGAATAACATCTGTGGGAGCGAGAAAGGGTTAACAGCGACTGCCTCAATGTGTAGGTGTGGCAGATCCTGTAACTCTTGTATCCAGTATCGAGCATGCGAACATTGTGCTACTCTATAGTACAGATCTAACTCAGGTTCATTAAGTCCTCCCATCGAGTATGGCAGCGTCAAATGTGTCTCACCGGACTGTTGGTTGTTTCGCTGCCCAGGCAAGTTTGATATGTAAGGATCTACGAACTGCTAGTGTCTGACTAGGGAGAATCATCGGAATATTCAAAAACAAGAATAATAATCTTGGGAGTACAATCATTTTCATGAATGAAATACACCCAATCATCGTGAGAGGCAGCCAAACCCATCTCGCTACATCATCCTCCAGTCTGGCAATAGCCCTCCCATAATTCTCAGAAAAAACTACATTAGGGTCAGTATGCCCCTGTATGCCCAGGTATTGCACTGACTCTGAGGACCACTGTAGAGGAAAATCGAGCTTCACTGGGGTCATAGCTGGAGTTAATGGGAAAATAGTAGATTTTGACCAGTTGACCTTAAGGCCCGATATGACGCCGAAGGGCACGACCTACGTGAGCACTGGTGTAAGATTCTCCCCGGGTTCCGGACCTATAAAAGCATGTAGTCTGCATAGGCAGAAGTAATCAGCTCATATTTAGGGAATCACAGGCCTCTATGTCTGTGATACTCCCTTAGAGCACAGGCTAAAGGTTCAGCAATCAAGGCATAGAGTAAAGGGGACACAAGCACCTTTGCCTGGTACCCCTGGATATTGTAATAGTAGGAGTAAACCATATTGCTAAATCTAACCCTGGCCACTGGAGCACTGTACAAAACCCCTACTAATCACAAAACCACTTCTCCAACCTCACACGGTCTTAGCACTGCTTTCATAAATGTCCACTCAACCGAGTCGAACGCATTGTCTGCATCTAAGAAAACCACACCTGCTTTGACATATGTGACGCACCTGCCCGGTACAAATCCAGCCTGCTTCCTCCTAACCAGAATAGGCACAAAGGGCGGGGGGGGGTTAAGCGATTTGCCAATATTTTGGCAAAAAATGTAGTACAAAGGTCTTAAAACTTTTTGACGCAGAGACCCCCTTGTCAAAACTTTTTAGGAGTAAGGACACCCTCCTGAAAAAAGTTTACAGAACCTGTTACTCATCATAAACCATAAACGCCCCCAATTCCCACACAAAATAATTTTTACTTTGGGGAAATAATATTAAACAGTGTTTAGCCGACCAAAGGTTAGGGGGAGTGGTCAGAGGTGTAGCTAAAAACAAAGGGCCTCATTTATGAGGAACTGGCGTTGGTCAGCACTGTAAGTCTTCTTGCTGCGCTGCTCTGCGCCAATGTGAAAAGGCAGGAATACACCATAATTATGAAATACGGTCCATTCCTTTCTTTTCCCCTTGCGTTGGCGCACAAATTGCTGCCTAGCACCAACAAAGGCAGGATTGTTTTTATGCAGGAAGGGGACCTTCCTGCACAAAACAATCCTGAGAGATGTTTTCCTCTTTCTATGTGAGCTGAAAAATGCAGCACACACGGAAAGAGGACAAAATGAGGGGAAATGTTTTCACTGGGGGGATGTACGTTTTTGCTGCTAACCCAGGTTTCAGTGATTTTGTAAATATGGGTCCGCATCAAAATCCATGGGTGTTGCATGGGAACACCCACGCAGCGCACATGGAACACCTCCTTAATGCAGAGTTAGGCAAGGCAGTCACGTGCCCTGCTTTGTCTTACTCCATATTTATGAGGCAAGGTGACTTTGCGCTGCCTAATAGATATGGTTGAGATGCTTGCGGCGCCTGCGTGTCAATAAAACTGGTGCTGTGGCAGTGAAAACTTCTCATAAATAAGCCCCAAAATATTATGTATGTTTTTTAGGTATTTCACCATCAGAGACCTACATATAAAATAATGGGCATCGTAAATAAAATATGCATTTAAAAAGTTGTTACTCAGTGGGAGTAAATTATGAAACCTCTGTTAGTTAATGTTAGGCTGCATTTGTAAAGCGCACTGACACCGGAGGTTTCCTGGCGCTAAGATTGAAATTGGGGTAGGAAAGAGAGCTAGTGGGAGTTCGAGAAGAGCCAGGTCTTTAGGCTTTTCCTGAAACTCAGCAAGGTGTCAGAGGTTTTGATATGTAGGGGGATGGAGGTCCACAGCTTGGGTGCCAGGAAGCTTAATCTCCGGCCACCCAGTTTATTTAACTTGATCGCTGGGGAGGTGAGAAGGTGAAGATGGGCAGAACGGAGGTTGCGAGTCGGGCAGTGTGGATTAATGAGGGATTTCAGGAAGGCTGGGCATTTGGTATGCCGGGCTTTGTAGATTAGGCATCCAATTTTGAAGGCAGCCCTTTGTTCAATGGGCAGCCAGTGCAGCTTGGCCAGAAGGGGTCTGGCAGATTGCCATTTGGGGACTTTACAGATAAGTCTTGCTGCCTGGTTCTGCACCATCTGGAGGCGGTGGAGCAGGGACCTGGGTAGGCCCCAGTAAAGGGAGTTGGAGAAGTCGAGGCGGGAAAGAACAAGGGAAATAACGATTTGCACCAAGGCCTTGTGGGAAAGCAGGTGAGAATTTTTTCGAATTTTGCGTAGCTGGAACATGCTAGCAGAGATGATGGCTCCGACGTGGGTTTTCAGAGAGAGGTCTTTGTCAATGGTGACACCCAGACTTTTTACTGCACTCGACGGAGTAGGGGCAGTGCCCAGCTCGGCTGGCCAGAATTGAGGTCCCCAGTGTGCAGAGCTAGTGCCAGGCAGGATAAGTTCTGTTTTTTCCGGATTTAATTTAAGCTGTTTAGAAATCATCCATTGTTGGATGTGCAGCATTACTGCCTGGAAATTAGATGCCGCATCCGGGGTGTCTAAAGGAAAGATGATCTGCATGTCATCTGCGTAGTTGAGGACAGTGCAGTTCCAGTTACTGAGTGAGTGAATTAGCTGGCGGAGGTATAAATTAAAAAGTAGAGGTGAGAGGGAGGATCCCTGGGGCACTCCACAGGTGGTGGGTACCTGGGTTGCAGTGAAGGGGCCTAGGTGGACTGTTTGCACTCTGCCAGATAGGAAGGACTTAATCCAATCCTGTGCAGGGCCCTGGATGCCTGCTTGTCCGACACGGTGGAGGAGGATGTCATGGTCCACCGTGTCGAACGCGTCCGAGAGATCCAGAAGGACAAGTGCCTGTGGGGACCCTCTATCGGCATTCTCCCGAAGAGTGTCGATGACTTTTAGAATAACTGCCTCGGTAGAATGAGCTGGCCTGAAGCCTGCCTGGTTAGGTACCAGGAAACCAGAGCTTTCTATGAATGCCGATAGACAAGTTGTCACATGGGCCTCCAACAGTTTAGAGGAATAATGCACTGCAGAGGTCTGTGTGTAACCAGAGAGACACAGAATTACATATTGGTTGGTGCAGTGGAGAATAGTGTATATTCTAGCGCTATATGGTCACAGCCTGTGACAGAGAGCACTGTGAGTATGCAAGACATTATTTTATACTTGTATTACCCACAGTGAAATATAGTCTGATACAAAAAGTGTAAATAGTTTTACAATAAAAATGGATCTTCCAAAATGTAGATTTTAGGAATACCAGCACTTATGTAATGCAATTTCATTTTTTTTAAAACAGTCGCTTCAAAACCTCCTTAGGGGTACTAAGGGTTGTGTAAGTACAGTTATGATTAAAAGCAAACACTTCACATCCCGGTTGTTAACTCTTTGCACTAGTACTCAAAAAACAACTCTTTGTCATCACAAAGCTTGTAAAGATTCATGGGGCCCCAAGCGCCCTTCTCACTTGCAGATTAACTAATGGGGCACATTTGCATTTCTTTTAGGTGACCATTCACCCTGGCACAAAACCTTTACACAGCACAGGAGACTCAGATAAACCATTTAAATAGTAAAATTTGCTGTCCCAGGAGGGCTGTCTTTTTTCGAAAATCAAGCAAATGTTTTAGAATTCAGGCAAAGTGAGGCTGGGGAATGAGTGACCCCCTTCCAAGGACTCCACGGCCCCCTAGGGGGTTGCGCCCCACAGATTGAAGACGTCTGATGTATTGTAAACATTTAGTAGCGATTAAGGCCGGTAAGAAGAGCATTCGTTTACTGGCTTTCCTGACTTGAGACTAGCCATTATCAAGGCCTCTCCCATAGTAGGCGGAATCCTATCAGCCTCAACTATCTCCTCAAACAGGGTAGCTAAATGTGGTGTCCGTAAGTCCGCAAATGTTTTATAAAATGTTACAGTCAGGCAATCAGAGCCCGGGACGCTGCCATGCCTCATTGATTGCAGAGCTGCGCGTATTTCACCAGGCTCCATGGGCGCCATAAGGTACTCTCTATGCAAGTTAGTGAGCTATGGCAATTTAATATGCTCCATATATTCCTATATGCTTTCCTCATATGGGACTAGTCTAGAACTAAACAATTCTTTGTAGTATCTACTGAATCGCCCTGCTATGAACGCTGTCTCGTGAATCGGACTCCCATCTTCTCCCAGATTCTCAGTCATAGCGCCTGATTCCATTTTGCGACGCTGCATAGTTGCCAGGATCGCCCCAGGACGCTCTCCCTCACCGTACGATCTAGCTATGGCGTACTTGCCTATATATTTCACTTCGCTATTTGCTGCTTCCTGGTATTCTTCTAAGGTGTCTTTAATGTCCTCAAGCATGAACGGCTCTGCCTTCTGTTGATGTTCCTGCTCTACCCCGCTAGCCTCTTCCCCAGAGCAGCAAGCCTATTTCTAATCGACTGAAGGACCCCTGAGTTTTTAGGGATGACTACCCCTCTGATAAAAACCTTAAATGTTTCCCAGATTGTAGTAAACCTATCCACTGAGCATATATTGTTGGTGAAAAACTCTTTAGTAGCGGAGGCTAAGTCAGCCTTAAAGACTGGGTCTAATAAAGAATATGGCGGAAATCTCCAGGTGAATGGCACGCTGCCTGTAGGGGTTAAATCATGTCTAGGAGTATCGGAGAGTGGTCTGAATAAGTGCGCTGGAGTGGTGCACAGCGTCCGATGTCAGAGCAAAGCAACTTGGGGCAACCCAGAAGTCAATCCTGGTGTGAATGTCATGGGGAGCTGGTAGTGGGAGATACCTGATACTTCAGGAGAGCGCCATCGCCAAACGTCCAGCAGGCCTAACTGATCTGCAATATCTTTTATAGCTTTAGCGGCTGCTGAAAGCTTCCGAGGGGGGCCGTTAGAGCGATCTCGGGATGGGTCCAAACGCAATTAAAATTGCCACCCCAGATCAGTGATAGGTCAGACCCAACAAAGGTGCACGTTTCTACTGTGTGATAGAAGAGAGGGTCGTCAAAGTTCATGCCATACATGTTGACTAGTTTGATATTCAGCTCCTCTTCGTAGCATCTAGTAATAAAATATCTACCTCCTGAGTCCGCATCTAGTTCTTGAATAATAATACCAGATTTCGAGTTTACCCACGTGAGCAACCCCTGGCATGTGAAGTAAACCTGCCCACAATAAAGTTGCCCTGCAGCCGTCTAGGTGTAAACATGTTACTGCTGGGAGCTAAATGTGTTTCCTGTATTAGTACCAGATCTACTTGATGACGCTTAAGGTATGCTACTACTTTATGTATCTTCCTAAAATCGTTCAACCCCCTCACATTCCAAGTAATAAATCGAACTTTGTTTACCAATTTCGATGTTACATCAGTTGTAGTAGGTGGACTTGTCATAGCTGCATTATCACCATGTGTAGCCAGGAGGGGATGCTGACACCGCAAACAAACTGTATTAAAGAATGGTGGACTGTACCCACCCCATTGTTACCCGCTATCCCTTCCCCTCCCCACAGAATACCTGGTGTGACGAGAACTACCCGCTGTGGCTGTCCCAAGGAGAGGAAAACACTAGCAGCTCCTTTAACTGGGCATTTACATCTGAGGAGGATCCGCCCCTGTCTGACGTGTGCTCAACCACGGTGGTCAAAATCCCAGAAACACCACGTCTGGCGTGTGACGTCACAGAGGAGCATCGAGAGGAGAGAGACGGAGTTCGTGAAGCAGGAGAAGAGTTACGACGGGTGCCTAAGGAGAACCAGGACGAGGGAAGAACATCGGAGATTGGAGGAGTAACAGTGCCAGGAGGCCAACGATACCGCGCACCGCTGAGCCACATTCCCGGAGGAGCGTGGCTGAGCCAGGTACGGCAGAGGGTGTCGGACTGGGTTAGGAGGCGGGTAACCCCCTCCGATTAACATCGTACAGCTGGCATCCCATAGCCTATCTTATTTTTCTTGTAATTAAGCCTTTCCCCAGACCCTCTTTCCGATTCACCCCCCCCCCACTTTTTACACGCTTCCCTCACCATACCTTCCTCACCGGTTTTGAGAGGGAGTTACCATTTGTGTGTGTGTGGCACACGAGCAGCGGTGATCCTTGCACCCTCGGTCCCCTGGGCATTAGAAAGAACAGGACAACTATACTGATACCTGTGTATCTTTATTACCCATCTATCACCACGGGAGAGGAATCCAACCCCAACCAGAAGGCTGACAGGGAGAATTTCAATCCAGAGAGACCCATCCAGAGGAAGGCATACAACACGGACCAACCCCGCTTAACCAGAGAGGACCTACTTTCCACTCCCTGTCATCAAAGACATTGGTTGGAAATAAAACCTTACCTAGCACAATCTAGTCTCCAGTCCCTTTCTTCGACCCGGCAACACCATCTTAAAAGCCCGCATTATAAGCCAACACCATGGAATCTGAACAATTCTGTGTTCAAGTAGTTGTACTCTGAATATTCCTCCACCCACGCTATCTAGACCCTAACTTAGCATAGTCAAAACATTCCCCTCCCCTTCCTGAATAAACAATCCCCAGGCCAAACTCCCTCCTCCCCCACCCAAGGGCAAAAAATTAGAGAGGTATGTGTAACACACAGGGGCAGATTTTACCGGCTTCTAGCTTATTCTGGCATCCGGCATCTTGAACATGAATGCTTCTATCCTACTATCCCTCTGATGCAATACGCAAAACGTTTTAATTTCCTAGTAATATTGGACACAGCTATTGCATATATCTAGCAGTTCCAGTTCAGTTGCACAATCACAAATTAATTTATTGTATGAGCAACTCAACTTATTTCTTATGGCTAGGCCTTACAAGCAACCCCGACAGAAACACTGTCAGGTTTGATCAAACACAAGTATTGTTTTCTTGTTCCAGAATCACAAGAGGACCAGTAGTCCATATATCATTTCCTCAGGTAGCGGATTCCACCTTACCATACCTCCGAGGGACCCACCATTAATCACAATCTGTTGTAGTCCAATTGATTTTACTGTCCTTCTAACTCTGAAGGGTCAACCTTCTGGGATGCAGGGGAGCGGGGGGACTCCCGACGAGATCCACCTCCCTTTCGCCTTTTTACGAATTGCAGAGCCTGTTTCAGGTTAAAAAAAATATAGCCTTTGCCGTATGCTTGTAGGCACAATTTAGCTGGATACATCATATTGTAATCAAGGTTGAGGTCACAAAGCTTGCGTTGAACTGAAAGAAAGAGCTGCTGTGCTTACTGAACCTGCGGTGTAAAATCAGGATAGAGGGAGATTTCCATACCTTCATATCGCAGTGTGCTTAGCCCCCTGGCTTTGCATAAGTCAGAGTCTTGGTCTCTATAGTTAAGCAGCTTCACAATCAGGGGTCTCGGAGGGGCTCCATGGACCGCTTGGGGCACAAGAGAGCAATGTGCGCGCTCCACAATGAACATGTTTGAGAATTGTTAGAAATGGGATCCCTGGCTGGCGAGGGCTTGCGCCAAAGTCAGTAAGAGACCACCACTCCTAAGTCAGGGCAAGGGAGTTACACGCCAAGATGACCCCTGCTCACCCTCTAGGTAACGTGGCGCGAGCAGCAAGGCTAAACTTGGAGGCGATGTGAGTTAAGTATTTGCGCACGCACCCCAGCAACAACACCCAAGGCCCACCACAAAGGAAACTCCACACAAGGTTATATATAAAAATAGCCTTTGTATTATACCAAAACACATTAGATAAAACACACACTTTACAATGTGCCAACAGGCACGGGCAGAATTTACAGGGGATATGTACAAGACAGGGCCACATGGACCACTGTCAGGAATCAGCACTTTTAGAACTTAGCACTTGGTAGAATGAGCACTTAGAACATGGAATAATATTCAATTTAGCATCCAATAGAACATAAAGCACAAAATCAGTAATCACTGGTAAAGGTTAAGTACCACCTACGCAATCCTAACCACCTTAGGAACAGGTCACGCAGGGAACTAGGACCACACTAGCACCACCTGTACTAGCAAGATCAACCACCTAAGTATCACAATACCTGTAGGGGTATAAGCACATAACACATGATGCATAACATACATTCAGAGGTGTAGGAGAAGAACAATTGCGCCAAACTCACATACGTCACCACCTGTGACTGTCCCTAGGCCAACTGGCCTCTCTAGGGTTAAGATGCCCTGTGTCCCAGTGTTAAGGCCTAAATGTAGCAGCTGCCCACAAAGTGCTGGGCAGCTGTGTGGCAATGATGGGGCCAATGTGGGAGCCTCACAGGCTCTGGACAACTGACTGTCCCCTTTTTGGAGCCTCGCTGGGCTCTGAACCAAAGAATATAGCTGTGAGCCTCTCTGGGCTCCAAATCACAATGTGCCCCCTAGAGCCTCCGTGGCTCTGAAAACAAAGGTGCCCGTTGGAGTCCCTCCTCTGGGAACTCAAACAACGACTGTGGCACCCCAGAGCCTCTCTGGGCTCTAACACAAGAATGCGGCCTTGCTGGGTGAGCAACCTGCTGACTGCTGGGGCCGCTCTACCCTCCCAGTCTCCCTCAGGAAAGTCGATCCTACTGGTGGAGGGGGCCGGGCACCGGCAATGCCCCCCGAGGCCTCCCTCCTGCTCTGCCTGTAATGGGCACTCTGAGCCTGGCTCGGCTCTAAACAATTGACTGCCCCCCAAGAGCCTCTCGGGCTCTAACAACAATTTCCCTCACTCAGGGAGAGAGCACGAGGGGGGGGGGCGGGCACCGGCAATGTGCCCCGACGCCTCCCCCTTCTTTGGAGCAACCACTGCGCCGTCACTCACCCGGTCTCGCGGCAGCTGGTTGGAGAGCTCCCGCTCCTCGGGACTCTCCTCGGTCGCGGTCTCCTCCCGCTCCCCTTGCTTCCTTGGGCGCGGACTCGGGGGAAGCGGGGGAAGGAGTCGGCCGGTCTTCTCTTCTCCGGTGCAGGAGCGCGGGATGGGCTCCCATCTGCTTCCTGCCGACCCACCAAAGCTTGCCTGACTTCCGGGTCGCGCTGCAGCCAATAGCAGCGCGGCGCTGGAGGAATGGAGGCGGGACTTCCGGGTCGCCGCAGGCAGCGCGGCGGCCCGGCAGGGTTCCTGGGCTGCGGCGGTGATTTCAACACGGGGTGAGCTCCCGATAATTTAAATAAATCACACAAATATGCGGCGTGGGCAGCCGCTAGAGCAGCAAAATGCAGGGTGGGCACCTGCCTTACAAAAGCGTTCCCAGGCGCTGCTGGACAATAAAGGGCTCCCAAGCGCTTGTGGGCACAAACTACAGCGCTCCCAGCGCTAGGACGAAATAAAGCGCTCTCAAGCGCTAGAGGCCCCAAATAAAGCGCTCCCAGGCGCTAGGGGCCAACAAGCCCAGCAAAAGTCCTCCAGGGATGTAGAAAGGCAGGGGTGGGGGCAAGCTGGGTCAGGGGCCAGCTCACTGGCCCTCCAGGCAGGGAGGCAGTCCAAGTGGCGGTTCCTCCTGGCACCAGCAGCAGCAGCAGCCCCCCTCAAGTAGGATCAGGAAAGAACAACTTCTGTGGGGACACAGCCCCATTTTTATACACCACATTCCTTTGTCCTGGCACAGGGTGAGGGGAGAAACCAGTCGCAGCTGGTTGGTGAGCACTCTTGATGTGCTCAATCACCCTTTTCATTCACTGGCAGGGGTTAGGGTCATCAGTCGCACCACAGGGGGCGGAGCCAGCATTGTCTGGGGAAAACCCAGCCTCATTCAGGACACAGGTACACTTCTCCCCAGCAATCAGCATGCTAATCTCCCACTCACCACCGGGCAGACCCATCCAGCCTTCCTGGAGCCAGGCTCACCAGCCAGCTCCAGCCAATCACACGCCAGGCATATTTTACACTAATATGCCAACTCCTAGAAGTGGCATTTGTACACAAGACACAATCATGCCACATACATCATTGCGAAGCATTCACTCTCACGAGTTCGCACATACCAAACTCGAGCATGCACACCTCACGCATCAGGAACTACCAGGGACACAGACATTCCCCATGCATTCCTTTGGGAGGGCAGGCCAACCTTACTCCACGCACTCAGAGTGCGCACGCACTTTCCACTGGGACACAGTGAAAATGCGCAGAAACCAAAAAAATCACTACCTCCAATTCATATTCACAAAGCAAAAAGTTTAGGGGTGAACCTGCCAGAAGGGCCAAGTCCAACAAGAATAGTTCTCTGCCCATGAGTGAGACCAGTAATTGTTCCACAAACAGTTACATATTGGGGATTTTTGTCATTTATGAAATTCCCACCAGTCTGATGTCACGGCGTCCGAATCTTTACGTCCAAGTCCTCGTCTTGGCCTGGACCGACTGCAGAAGCTTGTCCATTTTACTGTGTGCCAGTGAGCTTGTGTTCAGGGTGTCTTTGGTATCCCACACCTGTTTTTCCACGAGGTAGAGCCTTTCAGTGTGCTTATCAAGGCTCTTTGACATTCTGTCCATGCGGAATGATAAGGCATTAATTTTCTGGTGCTCTTGGTAGGGTTTATCTGGATCGCTGCTAGGATTTGTTTTAACTCAGAGTCCTCCGCTGACTCCCTAGCCTCCGAACTAGACGCGAATGCAGCCTTATCCGCATCCTGTTGTCTAGCCGATTTCCGTGGCTAAAATTGCAGCTTTGATTGTGCTTTGTCTGATTTCCCCTATGGCTCCTTTTCATCAATTCTGCCCAGGCCCATGGTATACTATAGCAATGTGGGGTAAAGTACTCATAGCTGCACACTGTTTTGATGCTTTGCCCTATCCGGCAGCCAAATTCCAAGCCCAGGTGTCACCATAGGACTCCCATACCAGGGCGCACTATCAAGTGGTGGCAGTGCAGCCACTCGGCAAGTTGCCCAAATCTCCTGGTCTGAATATGGAGATCTTAGGCCTTGTGTCTCACAGCAATCAGGGGGGGCTGCAAATTATTAAATTAAAGGTGTCCCAGTCTAGGCACACACTGCACTGCAGCAGGATCTAAAGCCAATCAATCCCATCTGAGCTGAGTTCGGGCCCCACGGCAGACAGAACGCGCAGCTCAGGACTGGGCAGAAGGGGGACAAGCCACACAGTCGGGTCGCGATCTCCTATCTTTTTCATGGGCATAACTGTAACCTGATCGCGGCTCAGCTTATATCTCCTCTGCGGTCCCACTGAAGGCAGGCAGGCCCCTCTCGCCGTTCGATTCGTGGCATATTTGGGTTATCAGCCTGCCGTGTCTCGCTGCCACAGGCAGTGTGTGCTGCAGTTAGGGACACCAGCAGGCCACCACAGACCTCTCCTTGCTCTCAACGCACTCTGTCAGGCTTCATAGGCCTCGCTGCGGCTGCCAGCCAGGATCTATCACCGCCTCTGTTCGGTGCTCTCATTAGACTGCTACCGCCTGTTCCACTACCGGAATGACAACAACACCTCCCTAGGGGAAAGCTTCACTTTCTGTAGCCTGATGCTGCAGGATTATGGAGGATATGGATACCGGATTACGAGAGCTTACTCAAGTGCAGCCATCTTGTAGCCTGTCAAGCTCCACCCCTCAGCTACCTAGCCTAGTTACCTAGGGCGAGTGAACTGCCAAAATCCCCTACTGGATAATTCAACTCCTCATTACCTGTGGGTGAATGTGCTCAGGTCCTAGACTTGGTCACACGTTGGACATCCCTCCTCGCAGAGGGAAAACAGATATCACCTGGGCTAAGACTTCCACAAACAGCGACCTCGGACTGACAGCAGAGTGCTCCTCTGATCTCGACACAGAAATAACTGTGTGTATATAGTAACTGCATCCATGCATCCGAGGCCTCAGCCAGGTTGTCATTGTTTATTCCCTTGAGATAGCTGTACCGCCTTACAGATGAACAGCAACATTTACACAATGAAGCCTTGTACTAAGGTGTCGTGATAGTGTGCCTACGAAGTGGAAATGTAAGCAATATAGTTTCAGAGAACCTAATCCTGCACTGTCACGCAAACAAATGTATGTCAAAAGTCCTTGTGTAGAAAAGAAGGCAACTTAAGAGACGTGTGCATGTAAAAAGGCAGTTTTTCTTTCCGGGACTAACCAAGCCATGTGACACGACCCTAGATAAGAACTCAAGGTGGAGATTTACTTTTTATAGTAGTTCATGTCACTACATCTGTAACATGAATAGGTGTGAGCAAGTACAACTTAAACCACAATAGTAAAGTTACCTGTAGTAACAGGCATGCGTCTACGCCCACACCTATGTCAATTGCATTTATAAGTGAATATTACCATGTGAAGTAGTACTAAAGGAGCACTATTCCACTTATCACGCAGAATCGTAAACGCCTTTGTAAATTGCTTTCAAGGGTAATCATGTTTCTTTTTCAAGGAGAGAACACTGTTTAAATGATAATTAAGCTGTTCATTCAAATGCACTGCAATGGCTCGAGGGCGATTAATTGCAGGAATGCATTCAATCTTGGTGTAATATTTATTTATTGTGGGTATAGCAATGATTGCACAATGTCCTTGTTCAAATTGCATCATCAGTTTTTATTATTCAAAG
Source organism: Lissotriton vulgaris (assembly GCF_964263255.1). Taxonomy (NCBI): domain Eukaryota; kingdom Metazoa; phylum Chordata; class Amphibia; order Caudata; family Salamandridae; genus Lissotriton; species Lissotriton vulgaris. The sequence continues at coordinate 199,720,544 of NC_141691.1, forward strand.
TGTGCCATACCCAAAGAACAATGGCTAGTTCACAATAATGATGTCAGTATTGCAAACTAATCATGGAGATCTCTTCTGATCTCGACACGGAAATAACTGTGTGTATATAATAACTGCATCCATGCATCTGAGGCCTCAGCCAGGCTGTCATTGTTTATTCCCTTGAGATAGCTGTGTCGCCTTACAGATGAAGAGCAACGTTTACACAATGAAGACACAATGAAGTGGAAATGTAAGCAATATAGTTTCAGAGAATGCAATCCTGCACTGTCACACAAACAAATGTATGTCAAAAGTTATTGTGTAGAAAAGAAGACAACTTAAAAGACGTGTGCATGTAAAAGGCAGTTTTTCTTTCTGGGACTAACCAAGCCATGTGACACGACCCTAGATAAGAACTCAAGGAGGAGATTTACTTTTAATAGTAGTTCATGTCACCACATCTGTAACATGAATAGGTGTGGGCAAGTACAACTTAAACCACAATGGTAAAGTTACCTGTAGTAACAGGCATACTATGGCGCTACACGCAAATGCAACACTGCTTGAGGCACCACTTTGGTTCCCGAACCTGGTCCCTGCGAATCTCGCCTGTGGTGACCTACCTTTTTCCCATGAGGCTGCCAGAAAATAGTGATGTCTGGACTATACGGCACGCTCTTCTCCCACCAATTTTCCGCAACCCTTTCACGAGCCATTCATCCCAAATGGCACACTCGGCTACAGATTGAATAGGAGGATGATGAATGGGAGTACATACTTGAAGCCCTGGACAAGGGCACGAGAGAGGCTCGCCTAAAGTTTTGCCTCTTTAAAACACTGTCCGAGTGGCACTGGACACCACACAATTGGATAGGGCAGGCCTTTTTCCCCATGCGAAGTGCTGGAGGTGCACAAGTACCAGTGGTGATGTCACACACATCATCTGTGAATGGCCTACGAACCGGCCCTTTTGGACTCATATCGGGTCGGACCTGCATGTCTCTATGTCCCTGCAGCTTCTACTTACCCCCCAACCATCCATCTTTATGATGCACACAACTCATCAGGCGTCTCCCGGCCACAACCCTGCCTTCTCCACACAGCACTTGCCAAGGCCAAGATATGCATTCTCCGGCAATGGAGATCACCTGTACTCCTACCGCAGGAGTTCTGGTTAGTGGCCATGATGCAAACGGCTTCTGATGAACGCGTCATTTACAATCTGCAAGACCCTCCTATCCTCGTCCTGAACCAAGTGGGGATGACACTCCACTCCCCCCTCTCCTCTTCTCTTCCTTTCACCACCTTCCTTATATTATTTCTTCTCCCCCCTACTGTTTGCTGTATACATCCCCCACACCCCTCCTCAACCCCTTCCCCCAAGGACACGCAGGTACCACACGCCCAAGATATGCATTCGCCGGCAATGGAAATCACCTGTACTCCTATTGCAGGAGTCCTGGTTAGTGGCCATGATGCAAATGGCCTCCCATAAATGCGTCATTTACAATCTGTAAGACCAAACTGAACTGTTTCTGCAGACATGGCCACCATTTCTCCCTGATGGATTCACTAGCGAATGACATGACCCAGACTCCCTTCCTATCCTCATCCTGAATAAAGCGGGGCTAACCCCCCCTCCTCTCCTCTTCCTTACACCACCTTCCTTATATTATTTCTTCTCCCCCCTACTGTTTGCTGTATACATCCCCCATACCCCTCCTCAACCCCCTCCCCCAGGACACGCAAGTACCTCAAGCACACCAGCCACTACCAACGATCTAACCCCCCTCACCACCCAGATCAATAATGATCACTAAAAGCCACAGTTCTACAGCCCTCGGTTTGATATGCCCCTCTTGACATAGGGTTGTCCTCATATACCCCCAACACCTTACAGGATCTTTGTGGCAGGAAGGATAAGCGAATCTTCCCTCCCTTCCTCCTCTTTCTTCTTGTCACCTGTGACCACGGCGCTAACCTCTATCACTTCTGCCGTCACCACGGACTGAGAATGAGCACCCCATGCTGCTGCCCTGCTGTCACCCTGTCTCCTCATGCAAGACACCACTAAAAATGTTGAAAGAGTGCAACCTCATATACTCTTTCCAACCAAACGTGATCCCTTAGTCACCAACGCACGCAGAGCGTTCGAGCTCTTCCCATACCAAGGACATATACCTCCACTTACCTCCCCTGCCCAAGTCACCCTTTCTAGCCCAGGGTTCACCTCAGGAATGCTCAAGGATGCTCCCCCGGCACCCAACATACACCATTTTCGACCCGCGCCTGGCGACTACTCTTCCTACCTCCAACCCTCCACCAGACTACAAAGACTACTATGTAGCATAACATCCTCTTTCTTTCTGTATGATTTTGTTACTCCTGGCTAATGGATGCCAATTACTCATGTTGTACCGATTTACATACACAAAAAAAAGATTATTTCCTCCGGGCATTTAAAGTACATTTTTAGTTGGTTTAAATTTTTCAATTGGGAGAGTGCTGCAATAGCAGTGGTTGGGCGCTGAGCTCGAATACACTACTACTATTTCAGACCCTTTTTAGCTCCAGACGTGCCGATTGTGGATAGCTATCGACTTACACTTTTGTACGTTGGTTGACATCCCTCTCTAAGGCTCTCCCTGACCGTCCCTACCCCTCCCAAAAACTCTCCTTACTCCTCACTAATCCCATCCCCTTTATCTGTACGTTTTCCCAAGTTCCAAGCACCTCATGTCCCTCCCACATTTACAAGAAAAATGTATACTAACATGTGCAGAGACTCTGCAGTCGGGGAGGAGATCTATATATAACTATTGGAGAGGCGGAGGCATAGACTCCACATATACTACAAAACATACTATTACTATTAGTAACTCATGGCTGTACAAATACTACTAAAAAGGAGAGAGGAAGGAGGAAAAAGCGAAGGAGGAATTAATTAGACCCAATGCGCAACCGTAAAAGACTTGTCCTAAATGCTTAACCCAAGTAGAAATAGCCTGGGTTATATGGACTCTGTTAAATCAAATTTAAAATGAAATAATGTTTAGGTTTGACACATATTTCTCCATGCAGATGCATTTGAAGTATGCTTCAGAATGTTCAGAGAGCGAAGGATATAAGACTTGGAACCTTATAGAAAACATAATTATATTATATTATAATTAAGGGGAAGTATGCTGATGGCTTCCCCCATACCTCTTATCTTGGCCCTCATGGGTTGTGTAGGTGTGAAAAGTATATAAAGAGAAGACAAAAGATCTGTTAAATGAAATAGTATGGCTGGGAGTGCTATGTTGCAAATACTCAAAATAAATTATCCTAACACCCTGGGATTATTCTCCCACAGAGTGGGGGAGGTGAGTCACTTTTCAATTTTTCAGTTTTGCACCAATAGGGTTTCCCTGGCAGTCTCAGAATAAATAAAAAATACATTAGACCCTCTGTTCTAAAATGGGTGGGTGGACTGATGCACTTAAACTGATGGTCCTAAATTCATGGGTGTAGGGTTTCTGACAGTAGAGCCAGCAAGGGCATCACATTCAGATATATGACAGTCTACCTGAGACAAAGTAGAGTGGCCAAACTGTCAATTTGGAGAACAGGGTATTTGACAACAAATGTATGTAATATCACAGTCACAGAATTTGACATTAATATCCGAGCATGGAGCACAGCACACATAGAGGAACCTGTAATGATTTGCCTTCTGGGTCCACTTTGGTTCTCCCCTCTGAACGCGTATTATCTGTTCTAGACAGCCTCCGTTTTGCACAGCCACATATAATACATTTGTTTTTGTGACTTGATATTATTGCGCATATTATTTGTTATTCATTGACTCTTCCTGAGATTCAGTCTATAAATTTCATATTAGGTCAAAGAACATGATCAACTTTTTTTTGTGCCCGGGCAGCAACATCTCCTAATGGTTTTAGACATAACACCGTAGCACAGCTGCAGTTTTCTAGCACAGTAGTTTTTATCATATAAGCCGTGTCTTGCCACCAAGAGGGGCAGGGAGCACAATTCCAGCAGAGAGACCCGTCATGGGACAGAGGCAGTAGTGTAAATTGAGTTCACACCTATGATGCGAATCACCTAACTACTCGCATACCAGGTGTGGGGTCCAGTGCTAATCCAAGAGGTCACTAATATATCCCTGTGCTCACATAGTGAGAGTAGGCCTAGACAGATATATTAGTTGCAATGGTTGTTCATTGTTCACAGCCTGATATCACATTGAGTATGTTGCTTAATTGTATTTGTTTTACTAATCGCAGCACACTTGCTTCAAACTAATATACAATAGGTTCAATAAATGTATTGTAAACTTCCTTTGTGGTTTCTTTTGTTTACTATGGGCATGCATGAGTGAGAAACAAAAGTTGATGATTTGTTTCCATGATTCATTGGGGACTAGAGGTTCACGTTCTAGGTTTTCCAAAACCACCTGTTACTCCTGAAAGGTTAGGAGTTGAGGTGAGTCACTGTGAGCTAGTCAGATTTGGGCCAACAGGTACTGACGTGATAGAGAGACATTAGTCCCTACATTCGGACGTCCTGTTCTCCCAAGACCCAGTTCTGCTTCTCGGCAGAATCCCTGTAACATGATGCCACCAAAAAAGATCTGGTACTTATTCTGTAAGTCTCCTGAGTAGTGCTCGTGCATGCCCATAGTACCCCTACACCTACCATTGGAGACATCCGTTGTGTTAGGGACAATTTACTATACAGTATTTTTAGAAAGCAACTACATTTTTTGGTTGGTCCTTCAAGCGTGAATTGTTAAAAGGAATACCCATATTTTGTTTTTGCACTTTGTTTCCAATGCTCTTTTTCAAATGGCACAGCCACAGCCTACAGCAATTGCTGACAATTGCAGACCAGCAGTCTTTGCATATGTAACTTTGTATGGACTTGGTGTTGCAGGCAGTGACTTTATCTTCGTGGTTGAAGCCCATGATGGCTATTGCTTAGAAGTAATTAATTACCTGAGTCAATTTCACAGCTGTGGATGCTGACACAGGCACATTTCATCAGTCTACAGTCTAGTTAGACTATTTAGATGCTTAACTCAGTATGTTTCATGTATCTTGCTGGCTGTTTTATCAATGGCTGGCCTTGCAGGACCAGCTCAGTTGCATGCAGAGCCAACCATAAGACTTGTTCATTCAATTATGGGCAGAATTCCCGCTACTCGTGAGGACATGTCTTTTTGGATCGCCCAAAAATCAATCAAAATAAAGCTGTGTTTCCCCTTATGGATCCATAAGACAAGCACAGAATAACAGCAACAATCTTTATTCGATCTATATAGATCATAAAAGAAAGGTACACTAAGAAAGCTATATTTAAAAAAAATACTATATGACAGTGACAATATCATGAAAGACATAATTACATCTCATATTAACAAAAACACTCAAAACCAGTGCTGTAAAAATATACATATTTATTCAAATGTAATTCATGACACTAAAATGCAAGATCATCATCTGATGGCAATTAAAAATATATAAACATATCAAAATGCATTAGACATTCTAGTCAATTATTTCTTTTCTTTACTGGATAGCCCATTTAAAAATGCACATATTTCAGGAGAGCTTATATACTGTATTTATAGCAAAGCTATTCTGCATTGATACAATCCTATTTTTCTTAACAGCTGTTTAAAAAAGTGTTGTTGTGGTTGACTATAAACTACAAAAGAACATAACATAACATAACACGTGTATTTGTAAAGAGTACATATCACCCAAGGGTCTTAAGGCGCTGAATAACAGATGTTCATAAAAACATAATGTGTTTGCTCGTACTGATTATCGCAAGGGTAGGACACAATATAAAGATCTCATCTGTATCCAATACATTTTTATAGTAGCTGGACCAGTTTTTGGTACCAGCCCTAAAGCGAATAAGAAGTGAGCGATCCCATTGAGTAAGGTCAAGGGATAAAAACAGAGTAGGTTCTCCTGATGCCAAAGATTGATAATAGGTCAAAACCATACTTTTGGTTAGTTAATTTTTCAATCTTAGATTTTCACAATGCTTCATGAATATTATTTTTTACCCTTTTCTAATCAATTTTAGCAATACTTGACGGCTCCATAAACAAAGAGGACAGACCCAGCATAATAAAGGTGTAGTGAATATAACGCAACCATGAGATTAAAAAAAGCCCTGTCCTGGTTAAGACAATCACAAATGATATTCCTACAGAGCCTTTGCAGCCGGGTTTAACCAAATACTGATCCACAGTAAAAGAAGGGCAGAATGGACCCTATCTAGTATAAATCCCTGCCTTGACTTAGAGTGAATAACAAAACTTGATGTAGATGGCAGTAAATACAGTAGTCTATGGAGGAAATGATTTTCCTCTGTCCGAAGTGAACAGCTTTTTGTGACACCCCATAATCCTGCTTTATAAGTGGCAGCACTAACACACTGAGCATTATACACCTTTCATGCTGGATGAACTGTCCCCCCAATACAAGGTCTGATAAGATTACAAACTGATCCAGCAGTTCTACAGAATTGGAGAGGAGAATTATTAGTCTGCGTGTGCCAGGATCCTGAAGAGCTAAAATTCAAACCTAGATAACAACAATTGTCAACGCTAGTCAGTGCTTGGCCCTTAATTATAATCCTGTTAAACCTTTTTTTTGCCTGATCCACAAGATATAATTTGTGACTTGGTGTAATGAATTGTTAAATCTAGGTCCTGCATAAAAAGAACAAAGTGATCCACTAGGCCCCTCAAAGCATTGGGGGGTGAGGCTATAAGGACAGCGTCATCAGCGTATAATAGGGTAGTCACCGAAGCACCGGCCATTCTAGGAGACAAGCTCAGAATATTGACTATGTGCTTACCCCATTAAATTGTTACCATAATAGGTGACTGTGCCACTTGGGGCCAAGTCTTTGCTGCTGTCTAAACCATCACACATGGTACTCCGTCTATGTCAGTCTTGTTGGAGGTGTTAAAGCAAATACAGAACGAACACAGGACAGCTGCTGCCCTGGATTTAGAGATGAAACTAATGGGAAACTTTCCTGTAGTCTCCGCAATGATTCTATCTAACACTAAAGGTGAAGAATCTTCTCTGGCTTTATGCGAGCATCTCACACTGGTTACACCACTCAGCCTGAGCCAACCTGAGCTACCTATAATTATTGCACAAGTATACACTTCTGTAGGACATAAGAATTTTGGAACCAGAACCAGCAAACCACGACTTGGCAAACCTAGTTCTGACAAAGAAACTGCCAAGCAGAGCTCGGAGTTTGTTAAGAAACAATATGACAAACCCAAACAAAACAAAAAGCTAAATCTCTAGGATGATCTTTGTCACTGGAGTCCTCTGACAGATGCTATAATTAGTGTGAGCACACACAAATACAAGCACCTGACAGATATCATTTTTCTGAAACTCATCCTTCTTGTTCCTTTCAGGATGAGAGGGGAGGGCATTCTGACCACAGACAGGAAGATTATGTGAAAATGAAGAGGGACTCACAACGTTCATCTGACGTGAAGTTAAAGAAGGAGGAAAAACCTCATTAATTTAAGCCTGAATTAAAAAAAAATTTAGTTGCAGCTATAACCACAAAATATGCCGCAAACGCTGAGAACTCGCCTCCTGAACAAGAGGTGGGCAATGACTCTCCTCAATAGCGTGACAGAGGTCACTCTAGTGCACCGGAATCTCTAGGAATTTCTGGTAGAGACAGCACTCGAGAAGTGTGAAGGAGAAGTTTGGCTCACTGGTTAGAGGAGGCAGACCCGGAAACAGAGGTCAGCCCGGGACCAGGGTTCAATTCCCAACTCTGTGGGGTCTTGAGTCCTAAAAATGTCCATGGACTCGACAATTCTCGCTCCGGTGCCTACTTGATTGACGGGTTCACACTCTGCGACTCTGGGCAATAGCTTGCTTAATCTCCACAACGGCCCCTCGCGGCGGGATGCCTAGCTTTCACCTTGCGGATACCCTGCTGGGGTTATCTCACATGGGAATACCAGGACGGGTTCCCTAAGCAAGCGCTTAGAAACCGCTTGGTGATTTGCGCTATATAAATTCCTGTACATTTACATTTACTTGATAACTTCATTACAATTGAAATCCCAGATAGGTGCGTGGCCCCCCCAGATAGATTATATAATTTGGATATACAAATTGAAGGTGACATACAGTGCCCCATTAAAGTAATATTCTGGGAAAATGTGACTTTATCATATGACATTCTTTTAGCAGAGGTCGATTTCCCCGCCACAGTTTAGCCAAACATAACCACAGGGTCAGGATGTGATACTCCCATCTTTTTCTGTGCTTGTCCCTAAAGAGGTCAAACAAGTCCATGCAGCAGAATGGGCTCTTGCACTAGCCCCAGCTTTATATCACAATCATGTCGGCTGGGACAAAGATTCTCCTTACCATATAATACTCATTCGGTCCATCCCACAAGTGCAACCACAATATTCCATAAAATGTGATGCAAAGGCACCTGTTAGGGAAATACTCTCCCAGTTGGAGTACCAGGGAGTAATTGAACCTTGTGTCTCTCAAATGAATAATCCCATTTTTCCTGATTTGAAAGCGGATCATTCATATTGTATAGTCTTAGATTGCAGACATTTAAACAGTCATACACACACGTTTGCTATACAAAATAGCCACAGTCTGGCACTTATAAATGATACAGGGCCTTATTTGGATCTCGGCGGATGGAATACTTCATCACAATCGCAAAGGATATCCCGTCCGCCGTATTGCGATCTCCATAGCATATAATGGGATCATAATACGCCGGACGGGAACCCCGTTCATTTGTGACAGAGTATTCCCCTCCGCTAAGATCGAAATTAGGCCCATAGTCCATAAACAATACACAAAACCTTGGACATTTCCATTTTTTTCCTGCTAAAATATACCTCCTAAAAGCAGAGATTGGACTGCCTTCTCTGCACTAGACTTTCAGCATCATTTGTCCTATGTAGATGATATCTACTTGACAGATGATGAGTTAAACACACATTTGGCCTTGGTGAATGCCATATTATTGTGATTCACCGAAGCAGGCTACAAGTTCAACTTCAAGAAATGTAATGTAGCATTTCAATTTGTCATATTTTTTGGTTACAAAGTTACACAGGAAGGAAAAAGCCTTGCACCAGAGAAGTGTGCTCTGATGTAGCCTCCAAGCACACTACAGAAACTGCAATCCTTAATTTTGGCAGACTCTACATACTTGAATATGCACAATGCATTAAATCATTATATGAATTGACTCACCAAGATTTTTGCAGCTCTAATTGGACATCAGAACACACAGATATACTCAGATCACTACAATCTGACTTGCTAGCAACATGACACTTACATACATGTGTAAACACAACAAACCTGGTCATTCTTATAATTGCAGGTGCCATTGGCTTTATCAATGACACCTTTAATGAAGGTGAGACAGTGCCAATTGCATATTAATCGGTATTAGTATTGCATTGCGGAAATGTGTTTTGTATCCACTGAAAAAGTACTGACTGGAGTGCAGATTGCTATAATTAAAGAGCCGCCGCTTGCACAAGGGAATCACATTATTGTTGTAACTCCCATTCCAGCCTTAGTGGTTGTTACCAAAGCTAGCATTCCTAACACTAAGGCTCTCCTTCATGGATGGATACAATTGGCAACATCCTTATCAGTTGCTGATGTAGACTTTGTCTTTGACCCATCTTTACAAACAAAAGAGATTCTTCAATACGACCATGTTTATCTGATGCCCAGCAATATTTTGCCTCTTGAGCAGTATAAATACATTGCTTGTACTGATGGTTCAGCCCAACCTGTTATAGGTACTAAGCACCAATATTCAGCGGTCTGCACAACTGTTCTCGGTGTGAAGTTTGATGGAAAATTCCAAACACAAACAACTCAAACGCAGTCTTTAGGGGACTGTATTGCGCAGTTAGCTGAACTAAAAGTCTTATTTCTCGCACTGGAACATACAGATAATGAATTTCCCACACTTAGATTGTATTATTGTGTCAAGGGTTTAACGCCAATTTGCATTGTTGACATCAAAATGGATGCATAGATTCTAAAGGTAACACAATAAAGCATAAATTGTTTTGGTTGAAGGTGACAGACCTTAAAGATAAGTTGCCACAGGGTGATGTCATTCATACATTGAGTCATCAACGTGTGGGACCAAACGTTGTAGGGAATTTTTTGGCAGATGAAACGGCCAAATCTGCATTTGTGACTGCAACAGTTGCTGCAATTACTCATTCTCATACGGGGGTAGACAACAATATACTAGCTGCTGTTAATGCTATACCCAATGGCACCCCTTTGCTTAAGGGATTTCCCTAAATATACATATCATTTAAGTGCACAGAACATTCCCTTTGTAACAATTCCAGGAGTTGGTGATCATTTGATTCCCAACCAAGACTGCAGGTCAGCCTTAGTGATAGCTGCATATGAAAGTGTTGTTTCTGCACATGCAGGTGTGGCAGTCACAATTTTGTTGCTACAGCAACATTATTGGTGCCCTGGCTTATACAAACACGCCAAAGAATATGTCCTTTGAAGTGACATTTGCCAACAAATTGAAACTTCCACCATGCTTCGTCCACCGCAGACAAACATGCTGATTTCCAACAAACCTTTTGGCTGCGTTTATTTGGACCCTTGTGGTCCTCTTAATTCGGATGGAACATTTACATTTATCTTACTTGCAATTGATTCTTGCTCAGGATTCCTCTGGGTGTGGTCACAACATTTGGCTGACCCTCGAACTGTTATTGAAGATTTGCAAGTCTTTATCAGAACAAATGCATGCACTACATTCCACTCGGACCATGGCCCTGCTTTTGCCTTAAAAGGCTTTGGGATTCTATGACTTTCCTGGGTGTACCTCGGTGTAGAGATATATTACTCTTCTCCATATTGGCCTGAGGGCATTTCTGTTGTGGAGAGGATGAACAATGATTTAAAGCAGTCCTTAACATCTAGTGGATTAGGTACAGGGTGTATTAGGATCCACCACTTATGTGGGGTACAAAGAACACTTAGTATTCTCCCTAAAAGATTTCTGGGTGGCTGGATCCCATACAAGGTCTTCTGTGGCACCAAAATGTACCTTTCAGAACTTGGCAGTCCAGAATGTGTGGAGGCAGCCAAGCCCTGTGACATAAATGATCTTTGCGCTGTCTTAAAAGACTTACAAAACTTCTATGACAGCCAGTCCAACATGCAGATGAAGACATCTGCCTCTGTAGGAATCAATGAGCAACCAGAAGCTTCTGTCTCGAATCCAAAATTGGGAATCTCGCTCGAGAAAGGATTGTGATAAAGAAGGAATCTGGCCAATTATACCATGCACCTGTGCCAGTCCTTGGTAATCAAGGTACAAGAACTGTACGATTGCCACCTCTTGCTGGTTTTAAAAACAATTGTTTTGTCTCTTTTTACCACATCAAGTTACATCATGTGGTGGATTCTAAACAGTAGGCCACAAAGAGTCCTTGGTCCTAACTCCTACCATACAGGAAATTCCTTAGCAGGTTGTGAGAACCTTCAAAGCTGCTTCTCCCAAGCTGGGGGGCTGAGGGGTAGAGAATGAACTTCAGTTAATTCCAAATACTGCTGCAAATTCCAACCACATGACAGAAGTGAGTACTGTACTAACTACTGTGTCTTCTGCAGCAGATGCCATTTATACTGATCCATCTCTTGTGGATTCCAACAGTTCTTTACTTGTATCTGTGGCTCCTGTTTTTTAATGGACTGCTTCAGGAACAGATGACTTTTCATTAGACTCCTCTGACTCTTCTAACAGCTCCTCCATTTTTTACACTCCGCCGTCACGTGCTGTGTTTTCTTTTTAGGGTCTATCTGGTCCCTCCTTGGATATATTTTTGGATAACACTTTCCTTGGGTTTTCTATTTCCTTGGTTTGGATTTGGGATTGTTTTCTTCTTGCTGATTAATGGCCATTACCTTTTACAACTCTCTGCCATAGAAACGGCTGATGATGTTTTAATGCCTCACTGATCTTCACTCAAGCTAAAAAGAGACTTGTCCCTTGTAAATATTTCAGCTGTTCCAGTAACTAGTGGAACTGTTTGGGATAAAGCACTGTATGATATCTTTGGACCTAAAGAAATACTGCAGATTCCTTATATTTTTTGCGTTCCTATGGATGATGTTATTGTACCTGGACTACATTCTGATGATAGGGATGTTGAGACTGTAAACTCCATGTTGTCAGAGCTGAAATACACAACTGTTTTCCTATCTGAGGACCAGTATCTAAATTCCGCTAATTATGGTGAAATTATCTGTTACCATCATTATGGACATCATTAAACACATCAAGCTTGTGTTCAACGCATACTTTTTAGTTATACACAATGGGAAAATTGTCCTAATTCCCCACAAGGGAGCTCGAAAACATATAGGGATAATTTGACATATTTTTCTGGACACAATGCATTAGAATCAAAATAATTTTCTTGAAACTTTCCTTTACACCAACAATGAAATAAATCCTCACACAAACCAAGCTAATAAATACAGACTTGTTTGTCACAAAATTAGCCATGATAGGTTATGATTATTGGAAGGATAACATAGACATTAAATCAAGTTAGGGTACCAAATTTTGCCAAGTTCAGGAAACAGACACCTTGTTTTGAGCCTGCTTAATTCCAACAGAGATGATTTTTCTGAATGATTCAGTTCAGCATACTACTTGTTTAAGACTGGCAAAAATTAAGGACATGGATGTTATTTAATGTTAAGTGAACAAAATTGTTGCAGCATGACGGTCATATCCCACATTGTTTAGTAGTCTCCCAGATAGTGACCTGTTGCAAAAATGTGCTTTTTCAACCTAAGCATATGGACACTTTGTTGTGGCCTTCAATTCCAACTTTAAAGGCAGACTTTAACAAGCTAAGCCGACTCAATGCCATATTGTTTCAAAAAGATGTAGCATTAACATCTGAATGAGAAACTTTAGAACTGCAGGTTGCAAGGACTTCCAGTGAAATACAGTCCTTGTTGAACACAAATCTTCCATTACACTTCAGAAAGCTTGTGCTTTGAATCTTTAACGCTTCCAATAACGCTGGTATAGCAAACCTTTTTAATCAATTGGGAATGACTTAGTCATCACCTTCCAGAAGATTTGTGGAGTAATTCCAGCGTTTAGTCGTTCATTATTTCCCATGATGTTCGGAGCATACCCTTGCTATTAGTCCTCTTTTGCCGAAATTTGGTTCTATTTTTGTTACTCCACAAAGGATGTTCCCATTGGTATTAGAACTCCAACTAGTCCAGCTGTTCTGTGACTGCATAATATGACTCTTTGGAGTCCCTTTGCTCCAGGAACTGAACACTGACTGATCATTGTCATAACGGCCTGCCTGGTTCACCTGCATATAACCTATGTTTCATTGCCTATGGTACTCCTGCAAATGGGCACTTGGTGTCTGCTTGGCTTTGCAATTGCTTGTTCCTGTGGATGAGTCTGATAACAACCCATTTTTGGAGTTGACCACAAACTTGCAGCTGCTTCAAGATGCACAGTACGAGCCACTTCCTCCGGGGAGACAGGTGCTTCAGCAGTATGATCACAGAACTTTGGCTCTAATAAAACAGATGCAGGTCTCCAGGCTACTTCCTCAGCATCAACTGATAACAAAAATCATGTCTGTTCTTTGGAGATTTTAAAAGGGACAGTCGCAGTATCATCGTCGGTGGAGATGGAATCCGTTCTAGATTCACTAAACATTGGTCTTGTGGAAGACATCTTGGGTGCCTCCAGTTCACCTTAAATTGGCCACGTTTTCAAAAATGTTCATGTTATATTTTTTATCAAGATTATAATTTTTTTATACGACATGCCTATTAGCATTGCATTAAATTTGCTTAACATGTGCTTGTGTATTTTAATATTTAGTTAGTTGCTAACCAAGGAGGAGGTTTACTGATTTCCCTTCTGGGCCCACTTTTGTTCTCCCTTCTTTGCACGTATTAGCTGTTTAGGCTGTGCCTGCTTTGCACAGCCACACATAATACATTTGTTTTTGTGACATGGTATTATTTCAGAAATAGCTGTGCATATTGTTTGTTATTGAGTGATTCTTCCTGGGATTCAGTCTGAACATTGTATTTGAACATAATGTACTTTTATTTGTGCCCAGGCAGCAACATCTCCAAATGTTTTTAGACATGACAGTAGTTTGTATCATGTAAACTGTGTCTTGCCACTAAGGGGGGCAGACAGCACAATTCCAGCAGAGAGACTGATCTTGGAACTGAAGGCAGTAGATTTGTGTAAATTGAGATTACACCTATGATGCAAATCATGTAACTACACACATACCAGGTGTGGAGTCCAGTGCTAATCCAGGAGCTCACTAATGTATCCCTGTGTTCACATAGTGAGGGTAGGCCTAGACATATATATTAGTTGCGATGGTTGTTCGTTGTTCACAACTCTGCACATAATATTTGTTAGTCAGTAACTTCTTGGCATTCAGTCTAAACATTTTTGTATAAGGTCGAACAACATGGTGAACTGTTTTCTCGTGCCAGTCAGCATCATCTACTAAAGTTATTAGACATACAAACGAAGCACAGCTGCAGTTTTCTAACACAGTAGTTATTATCATGTAAACCATGTATCTCCCCCTCAGGAACAGAGAGAAGAGTTCCAACAGAGAGATCAGTCCTGGAACGTAGGCAGCAGTCATGCATAAACGTAGTTCACACCTATGTTGTGGACCACATAAATACACACACCAGGAATGGGGTCAGAACGATTCCCAGAGATTACTAATATATCCTGTTGTTCACATAGTGAGGGTAGGCCTAGATAGTTATATTAGATGCCATGGTTGGGTTGTTCATTGTTTACAGCCTGCTTGTAATGTTCATTATGTTTCTTAGTTGTATTTGCTCCAAAATAGACTACAATAGTTTCAATAAATATATTGCAATGTCCTTCGGGTCTTTCGTTTGTTTACTATGGACATGCATGAGTGAGAAACAAAAGGTGATGATCTGTTTCCATGGTTCCCTTGGGGACTAGAGGTACATGTTCAAGGTTTGCTGGAATCACCTGTTACTCTGGAAAGGTTAGGAGTTCAGGTGAGGCAATGTGATCTACTCGGTTTTGAGCCTCCTGGTACTAACGTGGTAGAGAGACTCAGTCCCTACATTCAGACGTCCTGTTCTCCCAAGGTGCAGTTTTGTTTCCCAGTAGAATCCCTGCAACAAACCATCCCACTTTAAAACACTGCAACAATACACATCACCACAACAGCATGACACTGAAAGAAACATCACTGGTATGCTCCTAGGCCAGACTCACCAACTTTGTCACATACAAGGTCTTCAGAAACAAAAATATAGTAGTCTTGCCAGAAAAGCTAGGCATTTCAGCGGGAGGACACCTCATTAGTTATTACCAGACTGGAAAAGACAAACTGCTTGAAAAAAAAGACCAGAATGCAAAGCTTCTCTGAATATATCCACCCTGAATGTACAAATTTTACATGTCCTTATAGTGAAAAACTCTTACATTCATTTTTCACAAGGCAAGGCTTGCCTCTCCCTTAGGATAACGCTGACCTACCATATTACATTTAATAAGCAATACCATTTATAGGGAGCAGGTAGTAATATCGAGTTTGTTGTCTAAAGAATTGCAATTTATAATCCTCGTTAATGGTTGTCTGATTTTAAGTCACAATTCTAAAATTGCCACTTTTTGAAAGTTGGCATTTTCTGGTCCTAACCATTTGGTGCCTGCAGCCTACATCCTGGGTAACATGATTAGGTGTAGCTTGCAGTTGGTCTTTGTGTATTACTCCCAGACAGTGAGACAAAGGGTGAATATGTGTTGGCAGGATAGGCCATCTCTGATTTGATAGGGGGCGGAGCCATCATCTACAACACTTTTTCATCAGAAAAACTCTGCCTCAGCACACTCACAAAGAGTTTGACACCAGTCTTGTGTGCTCCTAGACAAGCCGGGCCAGGGCAGGGATACAGGAAATTCTAAACACCTCTAGGGGCCCAAACCTCCAGGACCTTCTCAACTTCAAAGGAAGCACCAGGTATAAATATTGGCCCCCTCAGATCCAACCGTTCAGTACACCTCTGGCCCTGTGGAAGACTTAGAAGGACTGCTGTAAAAAGGCCTGCTAACCTGCTGCCCTCCGACTCTGCAGCCCTGTTGTCCAGCTGCCCTGCTGCCTGAGTGGCAGTAACTGTACCCGCATCTTGAACCCAGGACCACCAGATTGACTCCAAGGGCTAGTTGGCTGATCTCCTGATTAGAGCCTCAGAGACAGAAAGGCTGCTACCAACCTGAATGAAATGTCTGCTGTGATTCCTGCCGATCCAAGCGATGCCACTCTGGTAATGTACCCACAAAAGTGGGCCTGAAAAGTGCTCTGCCAGCCCAGATGTGGTCATTTGGGCAGAACCGGTGCAGAGCGATGCCTCACCTTACAGCCAGGGACAGGGAGACAGGGAGCAGCACGCAATTTCTTTACATATCTCTAAACTTTTTTAAGAACTTTGCTTAACTTACAATAAGAACTCCTAACAGAGGTGTGCAACTGCACCACTCTTCATTGCATTCATACTTGAGACCCCTCAGCAGGATTGCACCCTAATAGCTTAAAGATGTCTTGGAAAGACATAGCAGACCTTACTACTAATCAAGCCACCACTAAAGCATATACTTCAGATGAAGCGGAATCAATATACTCACTCATTAAAGAAGCTCGCGACTTTGGCACATCCACAGGTAACATCTCACAACAATTACGACAATTGGAATATTTACTTAAGAAAGAGATTAACCAGCGCCTCCACGCCACCACCTTGATAGAGTACCACAAGGTTAAAAGGATTCCAAGAGGGCTGCGAATTGCCTTAAAGCCGATGGTATTTAAGTTCAATAAGGACTTTATGTCTCGCTGGTATGCGATACTTAATAAGTGTTCGCTGGATCTAATATTACTCATCATTGAAGAAATCTCCACTATACTTGCAGACTTATCTAATGATATTAATAAATTAAAGGATGAAATTTCACAAAAAATGGAGTCTGAGGATTGGGATAAAGTATTGGAAAACATCAACATTAATTTTGACAAACACGCCAAAGAGGTTCATGAACGTAAGATCAGGAAGTTCCGCAGGGACACTATTGATTACAAATTAGACGAAGTCTATTCCTGGGCGGAAACTTATGCGCAGAAACGTTTCTTTAAAAAACCGAACACTAATTCCTCCGAAGAGAGTCTGGTACCGGATCAGGATTTGACAATACAACGCCCTAAACCTGCCTTAGCAACACCACAAGGAACCTCAGCAACAGAAGGGGAAGCAGCTACCTCCAGTACACAACCGCCTTTTTTAGCGGCTTGCCCATCGGCCAAAGTACCACCAGACAAGGCACCAGCACAATCAGAACCCGCACCGGAAGGGGAAAAAACAACAAAAAAGGCTCCAGAGACAGGCAGACCACAGAGGAATTTGAAAAAATAGAATCACTAGTGATGAATATATCGCACAAGGAACTTAATCAAGCAGAATTACAAGTTTTAAACAAGGGCATGTCCTTTGTTCCGACCTACTCTTCCAATGAATTGGAAACTGAAACATCACTATTCAAGTTCATGCGCAAACTGCGTCTAAAGTGGTTCTTCTCTACAATGCCAAACACAGAAGAGCTCAACAAAGAGACCAGGAAATTTCGTCCTAAAAGCAAATTCATGTCCCCGATTACCCACAAGTCACTGGACACGTTTGAACTATTGGTAAAGACGGACCTTTAGGCCATCAAGTACACCAAATCCACCAAATCGAACTTGACCATCAAAGAACGGAAAATCTTGAACAATTTGCAACATGATAGATCAATAACTTTCCAACCGGCTGACAAGGGTGGCGCCCTAGTGGTTCTTGACATGACATTCTATAATTCAAGTTTAGATACACATGTATCCGATGTTGACACTTACATGCTACTTGACAAAGATCCTACGGAGGAACTTATCACTTTGTTAACAACAATAGTCGCTAAAGCAGTTGACGATGACATAATAGACACCAATACTGGAAAATTCCTTGTTAACCAGACCCCGAAAGTTCCACATATATACATGCTCCCCAAGATGCACAAAGACAATCTTAGACCACTATTCAGGCCCATAGTGGCCGGATGTAACTCAATACATGAAGCCATTGGATACTTTGTGGATCATCACCTTCAGCCACTGGTACAAACTTGGGAAACATACATAAGAGACACTACTGATTGCCTTTTAAAATTGGATGCAATTGGAGAAACAGTCAACAATGATATTCTCTTATGCACAAAAGACGTTGTGGCCTTATACACCTCAATAGCGCACAATGAAGGCCTAGAGGCAGTGGAGTGAAGATTGCTGGCCTCCACCATACCACCTGAATTAGCTATTTTTCTCCTGGAATTATTACACTTTTCCCTGTACCACAGTTATTTTGTTTGGCAGAAGAAATTTTATTTACAGAAGACGGGAACATCTATGGGCTTTCCCGGGGCCCCTTCGTATGCTAACACCTTCATGGCCTACTTTGAAAATCAACACATTCTCACCAACCCTACATGGCAAAACAATGCAGTGGCAGTTTTCCGGTACATTGATGACGTCCTAGTCATATGGAAAGGTCAAAGGCATTTACTAGAAGATTCCATTAAAGTGCTGATCACACACAACCCCAGGATACAATTTACATATGACATCCAAGAAGAAAAAATACCCTTTCTGGATATAGAAATCCACAAAACTGCGGCAGGTTTAAGCACATCAGTATACACAAAACCTACAGACGTAAACAGCGCGCTACATTTCAAAAGTGCACACCCGTTCTCTTTGAAGAAACATTTGCCAACTTCTCAATTCACACGTATAAAAAGGATCACATCTGATGAACAACTATGCAAAAGAAACATTGAAGATCAAAAACGCAAATACCAAGCCAGAGGTTACCCATTGAAGATACTCAATCAAGCAGAAGAAAAAACAGCAAAGAAATCAAGGACGGACTCACTAGAAGCCTCCACTAGAACACCATCACAGAGGGCCATATGTATGAAGCATTATTGCATTCGCAAACGCCGAAATTCGCTGAATTTTGGCGTTTGCGAATGCAATTTAGCAAAAAGGTATGTATCAAGGCAAAATAAGGAATTGCAAAATTTGCGATTCCTTATTTTGCATTTGCATTTAAGGAATCGCAAATTTTGCGATTCCTTAAATGCAATGTAAGAAGCCCAAAAAAAATGCAAATTGGCTTTAAGGAATCGCAAATTACCACCAACTTCAAGTTGGTGGTAATGTGCGAATTTCTTGAAAAATGCAAACATTTGCGTTTTTCAATGTGCCATGTGACGCACATACATGCCCTTAGGGCATGTATGTGCACCACATGTGCACCCATGCTTATTTCAGGGGTGCAACAGGGTGTCCTTTGGACACCCCTGCACCCTTGGAAATATATTCTCAATTTGCGATTAGCAAATTGCTAATCGCAATTTTCCCTTTCATTTCTATGGGCCAGGAGGCCCATAGTAATGAATGGGAAGTATTCCTTAATTGCGAATTCGCAATTTGCGAATTCGCAATTAAGGAATATCTAGAAATCGCAAAAAAATTGCATTTTTCTTGATACATACCATTTTGCGATTCTGAAATAGCAATTTCTTAAAAATCGCTATTACAGAATCGCAAAATGGTTCCTTGATACATATGGCCCAGAAAGAGGTATTTGTGCTTAAATATTCTACTCAGGCGCCACGCATCAAAACTATCATCAGAAGACGTTGGGAAATTATTAAGAATGAACCTGACTTCCAGAGTCTTTTCCCTGAACCTCCATTGTTTGCTCACCACAAATCCAAGAATTTACGTGAAATGTTAAAATCTCAGCATGAAGAGCCTGTTAAACCGTTCAAGGGAATGACGAAATGCCACAACTGTGGCCAGTGCAATAATGCGATTCTGGGCGATACCTTCATGCACCCACAGTCAGATAGGATAAAATTGAAGCACACATCCAATCGCAATACTGAACAAGTAATTTACGCGATCAAATGCCCTTGTGGCCTTGTATATGTAGGCAGAACCAGCAGGAAAATTAAGACACGCATTATAGAGCACAAAAGTAGAATTAGGAACAAAAACACTACTTCTCCTTTGGCTGTACACTGGGACACAGCAGGCCACACCATACCTCAATTACGTTACACAATTCTTGAAAGCCTCAGAAATAACCCAGGCATTGACATTAACACTGCCCTTGCACAAAGGGAAACCTATTGTATAAAAACATTATGCACGCTGGCCCCGAATGGGCTCAATGATCATTATGAAATGTTATGCTTTTTGTAATAATACCACATGAGAGAAATTGATTCATTCTCTGAATCTGTAAAGGATTTGCACTCGTTTCCTTCCCTTTTGGTTTCACACATTTTATGGCCATCCTATCATCTACTCTCTTATTGGCATTCTTTGCCTTTTTCAATCTTCTTCCACTCATTTTCAGGGTTTTGTCATCCAACCTTCATTCAGATAACCTTCATTTAGCAAATGCTTGCACAGATGAGTCAATCGGCATACTTCTCTACTTTTGTTGAGTCTTGCGCTTAGCTTCTAGTGCACATAACACAATTAATGTGGTATACATAACTTCCAACATCTTTATCAATATTTAAGCATTACATTCTGGCATAGCCTTGTATTACGATTCTACTATATACAACCCTTTATCGCGGTATTTTAATATCCACACTGCCCCTTTAAAACCGCTAAGCATCATGGGATGTTTCGTACACAACGCGATCTCGGCGTTTAGAAGCTCCGGCGGTAAACAGAAACTTTACGGCTCTACACTTCGGGTAGGTTAAACTTCGCTATTTATTTCCTGTGCCTTTCCATCCCACACGGATCAGTTTACTAACGGTGCGTCCCCGTTTCTTTTTCAGACTCCATGAAGCTCTCGTCCCGAGTATTGACGGACGAGAACTCCCACTGGTTTCTGGTAAGCCTCCTACGTAATTAGGCTTGCTTAACTCAATTCCTTTTTCTACACTTTGATTCAAATACTGGTAATGTTCATATTTCACAGACCGCTTTGAAGTACTAGGACCCTCAGTATCTTGCTGCACTCTTAAGATTGTAAAACACGACAGCTACAAGTAACTTATCAGGCAAGCCCATAATCACACTTTACTGTTTACGCTTTAATGTTTGGGATACGGTACACTGTCACTTATTACACTTCATGCTACACATTCTTTCGGAGGTGATTTTTATTAATACGATTTGTTTTCTGGCAATTAAACAGTATTGCACACTTCCTTTTCCTCTTTTTTATTATGCACATCTCAGTCACAAATTTGAGTGCAAATCCTACATTTGATGCAGTAGACTTACTGCACATTGTTGTGTTTTAGATTACTGTGGATTCCATTCAACTTGGGAAGACAACTTTACCCATGGAATTGATTTCCCCTGACGAAGGGTTCCATACATGAACCCGAAATGCATTGGGATTTTTGAAAAGAACATTATTGCTATGCATTCATATGTTTATGTATAATGCTATGTTTTCTTGAACTATCATACAAAATAATATCGTTTTGAATATCTACTGATAATTGGCATGCATATAATGCTTGAAATTATGTGTATATAATTTTTTGTTAAAACATGTTGATACTAAACCAGATAACTTGAAAAGAACTCTGTTGCCTTTGAGCATTTGTGAATACAGTCTAAATCAGGACACACCAAGTTTGTTTTGAGACAGTTGTCCAATAGCTGTGCACTCCCTCAACTGCGGGTGATCCCACAGTTCACTTTTGCATTCAATAGAATGGGAAATTAGGGTCTTTTTTCCATAGACAGGGAGCAGCACGCAATTTCTTTACATATCTCTAAACTTTTTTAAGAACTTTGCTTAACTTACAATAAGAATCCCTAACAGAGGTGTGCAACTGCACCACTCTTCATTGTATTCACCTTACAGCCTTGCATCGGAACTGCCACTACGTGATGCATCCCTGACTCCGGATCACGTATCGCAGCCCACACCCTCTTAGAACTGCCCCTGCACAATGCATTGCAAGTCTCTATCGACAACATCCTCGGCAATGACTCAGGACATCACATTGCAAGCCACGTTGACGGCTTCATCCTCACCGCTGCTGCACAACGCATCCTCAATGCATTCTCAACTCGGGATCTCGCACCACTCTGCAAATAGGAATTAAGGCTCTGGGGGGCCTATTATCAAGGGGGTATATCTCCGCTTTTTTGGCTTTAAAAGCCAAGAAAGTGGAGATAAAATTATCTCCCTATTACCTAGCTGTCGCTAACACCAGTTAGCGACAGCTAGTAGGAGATAGCGACCATCTTGGGCCCCTCTTTGCATGTCTGTGAAATTTATCACTAATGACATGCAAAGTGGGCGTGCCAAGATGTTAGTGACAGGAAACAGATGCTAACATCGCTATCTCCTATTACCAACTTTTGGAAATATTCGCGCTAATCGCGAATATCTCCAAAAGCTAACACCTGCCCCTGAGCAGTTCTTAGCCATGTTATCCAATGGTAGGTGGATAACATGGCTAAGAGCATTAGCTCGGTAATACATGAATATCAGCGATATTCATGCATTTCGGCCGATTTTTATCGCTTAGGAGATACAGCTTGAAAATAGCAAGGTTCCTAAGCGATAAAAATCGCCGCAGCTGGGCAATAAAAATATTGCCGCTAAGCCAACAGAGCGATAATTATCGCTAGTTGTTGGTAATATGCCCCTTTGTTCCCGGCCAGCCTAAACTTGTGACTTTGTCGTCATCCGGCCTGAACAGATAACATAGTTGCTACTTTGTGCCTCCAGGCACTATTTTTACCTAAATATTTAAAATGTAATATCTCTGGTTCTACAAATTGGATTTTTATGATTTTGGTGCAAATATTTTATTGAAATTTACTCTAGCTTTCTAAATTAGTGTGGGATTTTCCTTATGCTGTGTTTTCACTTAATTACAGTTTGAAGTGCTATATAAATACTTTACACATTGCCTCTATGTTAAGCCTGACTGCTTTTATGCCAAACTACCAGATGGTTTGACCCCCCTCAGCCAGTAACCCAATTTCCTGAAGGGCCCTATTATGATGAATGTGCTGCCCTGCTATGTGTTTCTCTGTTCAAGTGGCAACACACCTGCATTTTAAGAGGAGCACCAGATCGCCAGACCCGCGGCTGTCTCCAAGTTATCCCGAAAGAGCCATTGTGCCTTTCGGCGGATCCCTTAAAATATGCTGTGACAAAACCAACGCGCGTTTTATATAACGAACCGCGAAGCTGCAGATTACTCTGCGCACACCGCCAGGGAGCCATTGTGCATTTCGGCGGATCCCCCCATATAATGCTGTGACTAAACCGACGCGTGTTTTATATAACGAACCGCGAAGCTGCAGGCCAATTGATATGGTTTTAATATTTAAGACAACAATAATGTCATCCAATGTCCTGATGATGATGCCCACATTCTAAGAAAGGCATCGAAACGTCGACACATAAACCCCATATGCAAAAAGTGTATGTAACATGGATAATTGCAATGGTGCGGTCTAAAATTTGACGTCTGTCCCATTGAAAAGCTAATGTACAGACATATTTTTGTGCTTTTTCCATTTCTGTCCTTTTTGTTGTTGTCCTGTAAATGTTGAAGGTCACGGCTGTGCCCGCTTGACATTTTTAACAATCAAAATTATTTTTCTGACTCAAAATAAAAACCTGTCCGGATGGACAGAAGACATACAATCTATTTAGTGTATGATCATTGCTCACAACAATTCTTGTTATAGGGACCACTGTTCTTTATAATACTGCATTTTAAGAGGGCACAGAGATCCTCCTGCAGAAAGGTGCAGGGAGTAACTGCCTTCAGGAGGATGTCTGGGGGGGTGTATCGGACCCTATTCTCCTCTAGAGGGCTGCCCTCAGGGGGTGCACTAAGTGTGCCACTTTCTTGTGGCACACTATCAGTGTGCCTACTAAGGGCTTGTTTACAGCGCAGACACAGATGTAAAGTCATTCCCTCATTTGTATGTGGCCACGCCCATTTGCAAATAAAGGAACATCATTTCACGATAGCACTGGCACTATACTTGCAATAGCGCTCTCAGTATTACAGAAGGGGCTGCGTAGGCATCTGCAGCCCCTTTTGTAATACCAAATTGCACCACAGGCACAGAAAGCTGGCACACACTCCTGTTGCCCCCAGGACATTTTATGCAATACAGCCCTAACAGCTTGTTTTCCCTCTCCCTATCCAGGAAGAATATTAGATTCCTCTTTACTGATCTTTCCCATCTCACATTAAACTTCCACTCTTTTTCTGCCTCTTTTGACGGCCAAACTAACCCTGAGCTCTCAGGCTATATTCAGCACTCCATTGCATCCCAGTTAGATTTGCATTTGCGAGCTTATATATATATATAAATATATATATATATATATATATATATATATATATATTCACTGAAAAAACCATAGGTTATAGACCATATATAGTTAGGAATTAGTATTGACAAAACCTTGAAAATTCACTGAAAAAACCATAGGTTATAGACCATATATAGTTAGGAATTAGCATTTACAAAACCTTATTTTACTCACACAAAACCCTTGAAATTCGTATATATAGTTAGTTGCACTAACTATATATCGCGCACCCGCAATCCACTGCTGATCATGTCACATATTACATCATTCATGACATGGTCAGTGACATCACTGACGACATCACTGATGACATCTCAAATGGCATCACTGATGACATCACTGATGACATCACTGATGACATCTCAAATGACATCACTGATGACATCACTGATGACATCTCAAATGACATCACTGATGACATCACTGATGACATCTCATTTGACATTACTGATCACATCACTGATGACATCATTCATGTGATAATACGATGAACCTCTTCAGACTCTAATATAACCTTAGATACACTCAGTGTAAACAGACACTCACAGACTGTCACTCATCCATAGAGTTACTCACACACCTAGTCAGTCATGCAAAGAATCAATTACACCTCCATTTCCTCAACTATACAGTTATACACACCTTACTTATTCAAACATATACTAACACATATTTACTCTCTTATACAATCCCTGATACAAGTTCACAATGATCCATACAGCCACTCGCACATTCACTGGCTCTTATGCACAGTTATTTATATATGTCAACTCCCACATGTACTGTGTTTTACATATGTACTTACTTTGACATGTAGCACTGAGATATCCATTCACTCACCAATACACTCATGCACACAGTCAACTGCCCATGCAGCTGTTTCCACATGCACTTTTGAACCCATACATCTAGTGAATCAGCTGCTCAAACATCTATGCACAGAGTCATACACCTCCCAGCCACCCACACACACACTCTGTCTCCCATACAAATACTTGGGCAACTAATCAATAACCCATATAGTTACTCATATAGCTACTGATCAACACATGCAGCAGTTTACAGAACAACAGACATAATGATGCACAAATTAAGACAGTTTAGTCACTAACCCATGCACTCAGTGAGACACATTTAATCACTCACTCATACAGTCAGTCATGCACCTACTAAATCCTTCATCCAGACACTTATACATCCACTCATTCTTCAATATGTAAGACATATTTTAACTTTACAGAAACTTACAGTCACTGGATGTTGTCATCAGTGATGTCATCAGTGATATCACTGACCATGTCATGAATGATGTAATATGTGACATGATCAGCAGTGGATTGCGGGTGCGCGATATATAGTTAGTGCAACTAACTATATATACAAATTTCAAAGGTTTTGTGTGAGTAAAATAAGGTTTTGTAAATGCTAATTCCTAACTATATATGGTCTATAACCTATGGTTTTTTCAGTGAATTTTCAAGGTTTTGTAAATGCTAATTCCTAACTATATATGGTCTATAACCTATGGTTTTTTCAGTGAATATATATATATATATATATATATATATATATATATATATATATATATATATATATATATATATATATATATATATATATGTATGTATGTATATATATATATTCACTGAAAAAACCATAGGTTATAGACCATATATAGTTAGGAATTAGCATTTACAAAACCTTGAAAATTCACTGAAAAAACCATAGGTTATAGACCATATATAGTTAGGAATTCGCATTTACAAAACCTTATTTTACTCACACAAAACCATTGAAATTCCATATATAGTTAGTTGCACTAACTATATATCGCGCACCCGCAATCCACTGCTGATGATGTCACATATTAGATCATTCATGACATGGTCAGTGACATCACTGATGACATCACTGATGACATCTCAAATGACATCACTGATGACATCTCAAATGACATCACTGATGACATCTCATTTGACATTACTGATCACATCACTGATGATATCATTCATGTGATAATACGATGAACCTCTTCAGACTCTAATATAACCTTAGATACAATCAGTGTAAACAGACACTCACAGACTGTCACTCATCCATGGAGTTACTCACACACCTAGTCAGTCATGCAAAGAATCAATCACACCTCCATTTCCTCAACTATACAGTTATACAAACTTTACTTATTCAAACATATACTAACACATATTTACTCTCTTATACATTCCCTGATACAAGTTCACAATGATCCATACAGCCACTCACACATTCACTGGCTCTAATGCACAGTTATTTATATATGTCAACTCTCACATGTACTGTGTTTTACATATGTACTTACTTTGACATGTAGCACTGAGATATCCATTCACTCACCAATACACTCATGCACACAGTCAACCGCCCATACAGCTGTTTCCACATGCACTTTTGAAACCATACATCTAGTGAATCAACTGCTCACACATTGGGCAACCAATCAATAACCCATATAGTTACTCATATAGCTACTTATCAACACATGCAACAGTTTACAGAACAACAGACATAATGATGCACAAATTAAGACAGTTTAGTCACTAACCCATGCACTCAGTGAGACACATTTAATCACTGACTCATACAGTCAGTCATGCACCTACTAAATCCTTCATCCAGACACTTATACATCCACTCATTCTTCAATATGTAAGACATATTTTAACTTTACAGAAACATACAGTCACTGGATGTTGTCATCAGTGATGTCATCAGTGATGTCATTTGAGATGTCATCAGTGATGTCACTGACCATGTCATGAATGATGTAATATGTGACATCATCAGCAGTGGATTGCGGGTGCGCGATATATAGTTAGTGCAACTAACTATATATGGAATTTCAATGGTTTTGTGTGAGTAAAATAAGGTTTTGTAAATGCGAATTCCTTACTATATATGGTCTATAACCTATGGTTTTTTCAGTGAATTTTCAAGGTTTTGTAAATGCTAATTCCTAACTATATATGGTCTATAACCTATGGTTTTTTCAGTGAATTTTCAAGGTTTTGTAAATGCTAATTCCTAACTATATATGGTCTATAGCCTATGGTTTTTTCAGTGAATATATATATATACATACATACATAAACATATATCATCGGCATATCTATATAAATACAAACATAAATGCATGCATACATATACTTATATGCATTTTAGGGTTGTTAGGGCGTTTTCGTGTGTATTATGTTGCTTTTTTAGGGCTTTTGGGTCAATTAAGTAGGGTTCCCGGAGCCTAGGGCTGAGGGGCCGGTTCAGTTTCGTGCGTATTGGTGTTGGCAAGGTTTTGAGGGATTTTGGCGGTTTTTGGTCGAGATTTGGCCGTTTTATGGCTTTTTTTGTGTTTACGGGGGGCGCGTATTCGGGTTGAAATTCGTCCCCGTTCCAGTGGATGGATTAGGCTGATTTTTGGTGAGATGTTAGGGAATCGCTGGAACTAGTGTCCAGCCAAGTTTGAAGCGGATCGAAGCAGTGGAAGTGCTTTAAAGAGCAATTTTTGTGCGGAGTAGCGAATTGCCATGTTATTCAATGGGAGTTTTTGGTGCGCCTGGAGAAGGTGAATTTGGGGTGTTCCAGTTGCGCTAGAGGGACGGGGCTTGGGTGAGCTGTAGGGAGAGTGGATCGGCAGGTGTGCCGAATTTTTGGGATTTGTTGGCCGAAGGGAAGGGTGTGCTTGGGCAAAGTCGATTTGGTGAAAACGGTGCGTTATTTACATGAAAGTTGAAAAAACACTAATAAAAGCAAAGCTAAAAAGCCACCTCATTACAAACAGAATGGCTTTAACTTAAACGAGGGCGAGATCTATTGCATTTTCAATGCTTGTTTACTTTGGTTCCATCAAGAAGGCATTCAGATGTGTCACACATTTGCCATAAATTCTGAATGTTAGCACTCTAGTTGCATATTAGATCACTGTAGTAATGCTACTGCTCACCAGGGACGTCTGCTGCTGGTATTCAAAGTGCATGTTTCAGTCTGCATGTCAGAATTTTTTTAATGAAATAGAAGAGGATTTGAGAAGTCACTCAAAATGATCCCTAATTTTTCTTTCTGAAGCACTAATCATACTTTCTATGGCAAAATTAACCCCCTCATGTTGTTCCTTTTTAAATTGAGTGTTTTCAGACTTATCACTTCATTCCAATCAAGATGGCTTCTGGTGTGCCATACTTTTGTCATAAGTAAGACTGTTAGCGCTCTAGTTGTTCTTTAGAACACTCTGGGACATTCTGTCATTGGGCTATACTTGGGGTACATCTGGGTGATATTTGGGCTACATTTAGGCTCTTTTGTCTCTGGTGGCCATCTTGGGAGACTATGTCAGAATTTTTTAATGAAATTGAAGAGGGTTTGAGAAGTCACTCAAAATGTGCCCCAAATTTTTCTTTCTGCAGCACTAATCATAATTCATATGGCAAAATATACCCCCTCATTGTGTTCCTTTTTAAATTAAATGTTTTAAGAGTTACCACTTTATTCCAATCAAGATGGCTTCAGGTGTGCCATACCTTTAAAATAAGTAGGACTGTTAGCGCTCTAGTTGTTCTTTAGAACACTCTGGGACATTCTGTCATTGGTCTATACTTGGGCTACATCTAGGTGATATTTGGGCAACATTTGGGCTCTTTTGTCTCTGGTGGCCATTTTGGGAGACTGCATGTCAGAATTTTTTAATGAAATAGAAGAGGATTTGAAAAGTCACTCAAAATGTGCCCTAATTTTTCTTTCTGCAGCACTAATAATACCTTCTATTGCATAATATACCCCCTCATTTTGTTCCTTTTTAAATTAAATGTCTTAAGAGTTACCACTTTATTCCCATCACGATGGCTCCAGGTGTGCTATACCTTTGTAATAAGTAGGACTGTTAGCGCTCTAGTTGTTCTTTAGAACACTCTGGGACATTCTGTCATTGGGCTATACTTGGGCTACATCTGGGTGATATTTGGGCTACATTTGGGCTCTTTTGTCTCTGGTGGCCATTTTGGGAGACTGCATGTCAGAATGTTTTAATGAAATAGAAAAGGATTTAAGAAGTCACTCAAAATGTGCCCTAATTTTTCATTCTGCAGCACTAATCATACTTTCTATGGTAAAATATACCCCCTCATGTTGTTTCTTTTTAAATTAAATGTTTTAAGAGTTACCACTTTATTCCAATCAAGATGGCTTCAGGTGTGCCATACCTTTGTAATAAGTAGGACTGTTAGCGCTCTAGTTGTTCTTTAGAACACTCTAGGAGGCTGCAGTAGAACACAAAAGGAATCAACTGACAGTCTCTGTCCTTGTTGGATGTACATGTTTTACTGAGAATGTCAGACTTCATTTTCACATGACTGAGAAAGATAATGTGAATTTACAGAAAATATGCTTTCAGTTTAGCTTATAGATCCCCTTCCAAACCACTGTGGGAAAATCATGAGATATTAGTTTTCTTTCAAACAATATTCATGATATCACAGCAGAAGGTTTTTTCACATGGTAAAATCACCTTAGAACCCACCACAATTCCTAAAACGAGTATGGTACCATCAACAAATGATTTATATTGTAACTAAAGTCCTAAAACCCTCTATAAACTACAATGCTTTTTAATGAGGTGCTATCATGTATATTGGTCCCAAGATGGCTGCCAACACTTCTTGGATGAAGTGCTGACAGCCAATCAGATCAGATGTGTGGTTAGGCTCCGCCCAGATATATATCTTTTTTTGAACCTAAATTACTCAAAATCCACTGGAGCGCATATATTGAGACCTAGCAAAGGCACATCGGGCTAACAGTCCCTACAATTTTGCCAAGTTTCGTGCAAATCCATTCAGCCGTTCGAGCTAAAAGTGAGGCCAACCGCCCTATGGAAATTAACATGGGAAAAACGTGTTTTGGGACCCCCCTTTTTTCTCGACCCCCCCCTTGATGAAACCCCCCCAAATTGTCAGGGGCTGCTCAGAAACAAAATGTTCCATTTTCCTGAAAATTTCAGCCAATTCCGTCCACAAACGCCAAAGTTATTAGACATAGAATTTTCAAAAATCCCATAGAGAAAAAATCCTAACTATATATACCTACTGGCGACCGCCAGTAGGTAATATATTTATATATATCCAGAAAGAGTTTCGCCCAAAATGAGAGAGACCACAGGCAGCTTGGAAATCGATCTGCTTTATTAGGTGACAGTATCGCTAGCCAGCAGCGCACAGGATTCTTCCTTCTAATTAGATAAGCCAGATGCGTTTCAGGAGAACGACACTCCCTTCCTCAGTGGCATTCCTGCTACAAACGACGGATGGTGTGCACCTCGCACTTTAGTGTCAATGAGTCCCGTCCATTTGGGCGTGGCCAACAACGTGGCATCATGGTTCTAGTGGTGCAGGTAGGTTTCTACTACAGTGAGTGTCCGTCGTGAAGTGCAGTAAAATAAACAACAAATACCACCCCAGTGGGTTGAAGTTCAAAAACTGCTCTGCTGCACGGCTTCTGCTTCATTTTGCCTCCGGGATTTCTGCCTTCCCAAAGAGTCAGCTCAACCTGGTACTCAGGCCTGCAACGCAGGGGGTCTCTTCTCACGGCCGGACACAGCCGCTAAAATCCAGAAAAAGTTTCGCCCAAGATGAGAGAGACCACAGGCAGCTTGGAAATCGATCCGCTTTATTAGGTGACAGTATCGCTAGCCAGCAGCGCACAGGATTCTTCCTTCTAATTAGATAAGCCAGACACGTTTCAGGAGAATGACACTCCCTTCCTCAGCGGCATTCCTGCTACAAACGACGGATGGTTTGCACCTCGCACTTTAGTGTCAATGAGTCCCGCCCATATGGGCGTGGCCAACAACGTGGCATCATGGTTCTCGTAGTGCAGGTAGGTTTCTACTACAGTGAGTGTCCGTCGTGAAGTGCAGTAAAATAAACAACAAATAACACCCCAGTGGGTTGAAGTTCAAAAACTGCTCTGCTGCATGGCTTCTGCTTCATTTTGCCTCCGGGATTTCTGCCTTCCCAAAGAGTCTGCTCAACCTGGTACTCAGGCCTGCAACGCAGGGGGTCTCTTCTCGCGGCCGGACACAGCCGCTAAAATCCAGAAAGAGTTTCGCCCAAGATGAGAGAGACCACAGGCAGCTTGGAAATATATCTATATATATATATATATATATACATATATATTCCTCCAATCCCGCCCAATTAAGAAACGGGTCCGACACATGCCAAGGTTGCCCAACTCCAGTTTAATGCCACCAGGATACAGCACTACATTCACGCGAAGTCCACACTTTCACAGCCCCAGGCAGACGTGTTTCGGCGGTTGCCTTCCTCAGTGCCGGGTGCCTGCTGTGTGTTTCAGAGATGGCAGTCTCTCGCGGGGCTTTTCAAAGTAAGTCCTACCTACGAATCCCATTGGCTGAATCTAATGGCCATAGAAAGCGGACAGGGGAGGTGTCATCAAGCAAGTGCTTCGCCGCTTTCCTCTTCTGGGATTCTTGGGTGCCGTTTTTTGTCAATCCCGCTGTGTGGAAGATGCCAGACCAGAGTTCAATTCTGGGTACAGTGACCCGCATTGGCACATAATAATGCTCTCCAATCCGCCACTCCCATAAATTCGCGGGTCACCATGGCGGAATCCAACAGTGCTGGGCAACCCCATCAGCAGAACATCTGCTCCCTCTTCCCAATACCTATACCGCAGTCTAGGTCGGGGGGGGGGGCGCCACGTTGTGCAGTCCGTGCACTGTAATCCAACAAAGTTTGCTGGCGTACGTGGAGCACCTGAACGAGGGGCGTGCCGGAAAAGCGGAGCCGACCCCCACACTTCATACTCCTCCAATCCCGCCCAATTAAGAAACGGGTCCGACACATGCCAAGGTTGCCCAACTCCAGTTTAATGCCACCAGTATACAGCACTACATTCACGCGAAGTCCACACTTTCACAGCCCCAGGCAGACGCGTTTCGGCGGTTGCCTTCCTCAGTGCCGGGTGCCTGCTGTGTGTTTCAGAGATGGCAGTCTATATATATATATATACATACACACACACACACACAAACACACCTCTTAAAGAGTTATGGCAACATTATTTTGTCTCAAGATAATTACTGAGCCTATTCTTTGAAGTACATTGTAAAAACTGTTATCCATATTTGCAATCTGTGCAATACTATTCAAAGAAAAGTTCTTCAGGGTCAAACTCTTTGCCTAGTGTGCCAAATATGAACTTTGTGTTGAACAGCAGCAGGCTGGTCCTCATTGATCTAGTCCAGGTAGCCTAGTCTTTGACCCGATTCCTCTTTAAAAAACATTCTAACTGCCAATGACTTCACAGGGCTCCTAAATCAAGCCTTTCTATTACACAACAATGACCTTCAGGTGATAAACCACAGATACAGTTGAGTGTTTAACATCATGTTTATCTTGAATGTTATACTTTCATCCATGTCCTGGCATATATAACTTACACATTTGTTTCATGCTTGTAAATACACACCATTGTCTGCTTGAGCTCTTTAGTTTTAAATGGTCTGGAGTGTTTTGGTGTATCTTGCTTATGGAAATCCCATCGCCATTTGCAGAATCAAGCCATATGTTTTTCCAAGGTACCAAACGGAGTGACTCAAAGGATAGAATAGAAAGCCTTTGCCCAGGCTCTGTTGGTATCTGTCTCAATTTAGGCTTTAGATACCCACTAAAACGTAGATGCCCACCCAATTTCTTTTTTTTTTACCTCTATCTACTTTATCACCCCGATCCTGACGCCCAATTCCTCATACTAAAACTACCCATGCTGATTCATGAAAGCTAATAAGAAATGATCAAACTATTATGTTGTACAGGGAAGCAGGAAACCACGAGGCTCAATTCATAGATATTTTACTGGATTTCGGTGTTGCTTAATCATACAGAATGCCTGACTTACTCCTGAGAACCAAGGCCAAGCGAGTAGTGCTCCTTTCTTACACCTGACCTGGCTTTCTTCTTTTATTAGTGGGTAAGCCCGCAGGACTAATCCAAATAAATCCCAGCATTGTTTGTGAATGTAACTCTGAGTCTGTCTGCTATGGCCAGGAGAGGTGAGGGTCATATGTGTCCACTATCAGTTCCTGTAACTTCCGATGATTTCCTAATCTGAAAGATTATCTCAGAGTTTATCACTGGCCATAGAGAAGGAAAGTGAAATAGACTTCTATGTATGAGCTTTGCAGCATTCAAAACTTCCCATAATTACGCTTTTCGTATCCAACATGTAAGTTCATTTCGGTTCTGTCCCCAGTAGGCAAGTCCATAAAAGCGATTTGGTTAAACCCGTTCTTTACAGAATATATAATATGTCATATGAAAGCCGTCATTTACATTTTATGTCTTCCATTTAATATGACAGTTCAATTTAGAGCGACAAATTACATTCTAAGTGCAAGGCTGCATTGCAAACGGAATACCACAGAAAGATATCGGAGCCTAATTGTATGTCAAATGAGGAACATCTTTTTACATGACACTTTTGAAATATCTCTGTCATAAAATAATAGCCTAACAAGTTGCATTATTATTCCTGACAATTTGTTTGACTGCTTCAGCACAGTTGTATTTTTTTCTATTATTTCAGAACTCCTATGTTGCAAACTCTATCCGTTACAAAAATTGTAAATGAAAGCCTAAAATCAATGGCATGCCCCTGAAGAAAGTCCAACCTCAACTTTCACCCAAAGCATTGCAACTTGAATTCACCATCAACCACAACCTCACCGTCAAGGAAAACATTCCCAAGAAAACAGAGATTGCTTGGTACCACTCTCTCTACTAAAGAAAGTGAAACAAGTCCTGCAATAAAGCCACTTCTTAATATCCGTTCAAGCCCTAGATCTGCATATGGATGTGATAATGCAGTGCTCCATGTCCTACCAGACTCCACCCTGGCCTCCATTAGGGGCATCTTACTCATTTCAGAAAGTCTCATCTAGAGCTTCAAGTAACATTACCACATCACTCCAATACTGATAGAACTCCACTGGCTCTCCTTGCCAGCAGTACTGTTAGACCTGGAATCATTGGCGGGGGTCTACCTTCCATTTTGACGGATTGCCTCCTCTGTTTTGATATGCTTTTGCTGGTTTTATGCTTTGGGCACTGTGCCACTGCAATTCAGTGCCACATTGCAAGTGCTCCCTATGTTAAATTGATGTACTAATTGGTTATTCCATGATTGGGTTATTTGATTTATCTGTCAGCCCCTAGTACAGTTTACCATGTGTTATAAGGGCTTGTAAATCAAATGCTGCTATCTAGATGGGATGGAGGAGTTGCACCTGGGACCTGAATAGGGATGGGCATTCCCTCTACAATGCTGGCTCCACCTCCTGTGGCCCGTCTGATGTCTCTGCCCGCACTGTGAAAGGAGAGAAGGAATCTTGTCAACAAAGTGCTCCAGAGCTGTATCTTCCCTCCCCTGTGCTGGCTCCACCTCCTGTAGGGCGACTGAGGTCTCGGCCCTGCACAGTGAAAGGAAGAGGAGAGTCATGTAAACAAAGTGAGCAGGAACGGGTTTGGACTAGGCAGAGGCCTCTCTGTCTTCAATGAACAAAGGATTTTGGGGTATAAATATTGGGACCCTGATCCCAAGAAATTAGATCACTTCTGGAACAAGAAACTCTTTGCCAAGGAGAAGAACAAAGGAAGCTGCAGGAGTTTTACTGCCCCTCTGCCAGTGTGCTGTTTCCTGGGTTGGCCTGCAGTGGTTGCTTCATTGCCAAGGCAAATTGAAGGAACTTTTTAAGGACTTTCATCATTTACAGAATATTCTCCAAGGGCTTGAACTGTGCTTGCCTCCTGCTGAAGTCTCAGGGACAAAAGACTTCGCCTCCAGCTCCCCTCTGAATTTCCTTGCTGGGAATTCTCGACTCCTTTATGTACATTGTGTGCAGGGGGCGATCAGACTCTGGAGCATGTTTTATTTGTATGTCCGAACCAGATCGTAATTTCAGCCCGCACTAGATTCCTAGAACCAATATATTGCTTATGTAGAATCACGACGGTGAGAGAACTTATAGCTCTTTGCAAACAACCTCCGAACGAATTCGTTTGTTATAATTTGTATAAATTTCTGAAATCGTTTTTATCCCTGTATTGATAAAATTGAACCTCTTTTATATATGTAACTTGTATAATATATTTTGTGGTCCTCTGTTGAGTACCAGTACAAATAAAACTTTTGACTTTGACTTTGACTTGACTCAACTCCAGACATTTGGTGTCACTGGGAGCTGGAAGCGTGACATCGAGAAGAAGCGTGTCGCAGCCGCAGCTGAAATCGTAGCATCGCCGGAGATGCGAGCCTTTGCTGCATCTCACTGGAAGTGTGTGTTCATCAAAGCTCCCTGCTGTCGCATCACCGGAGAAGCGTGTCACAGGGCCTGTCACAGCTACAAAGTTCAGAGTCGTCGCAAAGGCTGCCAGTGCATCTACGCATGATCACTGCATCACCACATCACCGCATCAAGGACGCCATCTTCTCGCATCGCAAACGGATCATCGCATCACACCAAGGCGCCATCTTGCGCACCGCAACAGGCCCGCAAGCTGAGAATCTACGCATCACCTCTGCACCGGTAAGGATCACAACACATCCCCTACTCTGCGCAAGCATTGAGGCTCAACGCATCATCTCCCCCGGATCGCAGAACGGACGCATCTCCCCCTTTTGCAAGCCTTTTGTTTCCTTTGCGTTACGCATCCAGGTACTTTGTTGAGAACTTTTTCGCATTTATCATCAACTTGAACTAAGCAACTTTAATCATCTTTAAGTCATCTTAAGTGTAGTATTGTGGATTTTTGTTGTTTGTAGTCTTATGTTAAGTCTATATAAACAATTATATTATATATTAAACCTGTGTTGTGTCCATCTGTAGTGTACTGTTTTCACTGTATTACTGTGTATATTCACAAATGCTTAACACACTGCCTCTGAGATAAGCCTATCTGCTTGTGACAAGCTACCAAGGGGGTGAGCAGTGGTTATTTAGGAGTGTAATTCCCTTATTCTGACTTAGAAGTAAGGGTCCCTATTTGGACAAAGGTGAATACCATTGCCAACTAGAGATCCCCAGATCTAACATTGGTGGTCGGCGGTGAGGATTTGTGTTTCATATACAGTGATTGGTGTACACTACTAGTTAGTATAAGCAGGTGGGACACCATTGGTATGATCCCCAGTGTTCCCAAAAGGGTCAGTGTGTGCCACCCCGTGCACCACCCTGTCAGATGGCCAGTGTTGCCCTGGGTGGGGAGCAGATGGGTGCCCCAGGTGGGTGGGGTACCACAGAAATGTCCATTGTCTCATTAGAAGACTTTGAGATGGTCCGTAGACCTCAGCTGCCTGATAACACTAAGTAATACAGGCACTGGATGACCATCAATGGCCATAGAGTGGAGTTTCTGAGAGACACCTAAGCGGGTGTGACAGCTGTCAATTGTCACTTGGTGTCTGAAGAGCAGGTAGTCCCCAATGCATTCTTCCCAGTTGTTGCTGTTGACAACACAGAGAGCCGTTGCAAGGTGGCTCCAGTTCCCTTTGGGTGGGGGGGGAGGGTCTCTGGTACTCTTCAAGTAGCTGTGAGGCCATCCATGCCTGTTGATTGTATGTTGGACAATGATTTAGAAAGCTTCCTTTTGGCTAAGATGGAGAGGAAGGCGCATTTAGAGATGTTGAGTCTGCCTGAGTGGGTATGTGTGACCACTTTGTCTATTTCAGCTAAGGGTGTTCAAGCGACCCTGGAGCCTGAAAGTATGGCCCAGGGACCTGCCTTAAAGAGAAGAGGTAGGGGGCATGCGAAACCAGCCCCCATTGTTCCCACGGTCCAGGAGGAGGCAGACCTTGAGGGGGATGCCCTGGAACCTACAGGGAAGCAAGTTTCTGAACTAGGGAACCTACCTGAGCTGACCCATTGGCAGCAAGAAGGGGGTCCCTCCAGGGAGGAATTTTGTGAAGAGCAGCAGAAGTGCCCTTCTCTTGTGGATTTGAGGCAACATGCCATAAACCAGGCAGCAGGTGATCAGTCTGGATCACATTGGATCTACTGGGAGAACGGTCTCCTGTATAGCGAGCCTAACGTTACTGAGCCTGGGTCAGCCCGTGCGCTGGTGGTACCCCAGCGTTTCAGAGCCTTCTTACTGGGTTTGGCTCATGATGTTCCTTTAGCTGGTCATCTGGGGCAGAACAAGACCTTTGAAATGCTTGTCTCCCACTTTTATTGGCCCCAGATGCGGAAGAGTTCAGATACTCATTGTAGGACCTGCCAAACTTGCCAGGCAAGATAGAAAAGTGGAAGGAGGCACAAGGACCCTCTCCAACATTTCTCTGTAGTCAGTACCACCATTGAACGGGTGGGCATTGCCATTGTGGGGCCACTGGACCCAAGACAGCCATGGGCAACAGGTTTATCCTGGTCTTGGTGGACCATGCTACCCGGTACCCAGAAGCCATTCCGCTCAGGACAGTGACAACCCCCATGGTGGGACGTGCACTGATAGGGATCTTCTCCCGTGTGGGGTTCCTCAGAGAGGTGGTGTCTGACCGTGATACAAACTTCATTTCTAATTTTATGAAGTCTCTGTAGAAGGAGTGTAGTGTTACCTACAAGTTCACCACTCCTTACCACCACAAGGTAATGGGCTGGTTGAAAGATTCAACCGAACCCCTGAAGGCATGATCATGGGTCTTGAAGAACCAATGAGGCGTAAGTGGGACGTCCTCTTGCCATGCCTTCTGTTTGCCTACTGTAAGGTGCCACAAAAGACCCTGGGGTTCAGCCCCTTTGAGCTTTTGTATGGACACCCGGTAAGAGGATCTTTGAGTTTAGACAAGGAAGGCTGGGAGCAATCTCTTAGCAAACCTCCCCAGGTTGTATATAGTTACATGCTGGCCTTCCGGAACCAGGCTCGGTGTTTCAGAGATCCCGCTCAGGCGAATCTGGAAGCCAGCCAGAAGGAAATGAAGCGGTGGTACGATCAGAATGCCACTCTGATTGAGCTTCAGCCTGGACAGAAAGTTTGGGTCATGGCCCCTGTGGAGCCTTGGGCGCTCCAGGACGGGTGGACCGGTCCATATGAGGTGATGGTGCGCAAGAGTGATGTCACTTATCTGGTAAAGTTGCAGTCTCGCAGCAACCCCTTGAGGGTCCTGCATGTGAACCGTCTAAAGCCCCACTTAGAAAGGTCCGAAGTGGGCATGCTCCTAGCAACAGATAATGGAATGGAGGAGAAGACCGAGCCTCTTCCTGACCTTCTGTCTGCAACAGAGCAAGATGGGTCAGTGGATGGTGTCAGCCTCTCTGCCACACTGACCCCTAATCAGCAGCAAGATTGTCGCCAGCTGTTGGGGCAATTCTCTGATCTATTTTCCTTGGTTCCTGGTGTCACAGAGTGGTGCGTCCATGATGTGGACAATGGAGACAGTCCTCCTGTGAAGCACAAGGCTTACAGAGTGGCTGACAAGATTAGGGCTTACATTAAGGAGGAAATCTCCAAGATGTTTGCTTTAAGTGTCATTGAGTCCTCAAACAGTCCTTGGGCCAGCCCAGTGGTCTTGATCCCAAAGGCTGCTTCGCCGGGTGCCACACCTGGACTCCGGTTCTGTGTGGAGTACAGAGGGCTCAATTCAGTCACCAGGACTGACGCACACCCCATCCCCAGAGCTGATGAGCTCATTGATCGGTTAGGGCTGCACGGTACCTCAGCACATTCGATTTGACATCTGGGGACTGGCAGATTGCCTTGACTGATGGGGCTAAGGAGTGGTTGGCATTCTCTACACCAGATGGGCACTACCAATTCCGGGTAATGCCTTTTGGGATGAAGAATGTCCCTGCCACCTTTCAGAGCCTTAATCATCCCTGGTGCAGGCAGCAAGACTCGAGCTGGGAATCACCTCCTGGGCTATAACTGCTTGTATGGCCCTTGTACGTTTTTGACAGCGATTGGGAGCAGGGGAGTTTCTTAAAATCTCCCAATGGACCAAAGAGGAAATAGCCACTAGCGAGCTACCCTGGGCAAAAGAGACTAGAGCATCAATAAGTAATGCATATGGGGTGCTCGACCTGATGGTATCTCCGCCGCAATACCTTATAACTATTGGTAAGAAAGAACTAAGGCTTCAAGGGGCCGATATGTCCCGTATCTATGATTGGGAGTACCTTTTACAAAAGACCTCGGTAGCCCACATGTCATTAACCTGGGAGAGCGACCAACATTTCCCCTATGTAGACCGGCTACCAAGTTATAGCTTAAGGCTGGAAGTTTTAAAAATGCGAATTGGGATAAACCGAAGTTATGCGAATAACGGGGTACGAAACCTAATGATAGGATGTAATGGTAAATGCACTTGCACATTAGGCACCACCTGCGATATTTTACACATTTTACTAGATTGCTTGAGGTTTTTAGACATACGAAAGGAGTTTTTATGTCCGATTTTTAAAAAGTATAAGATTATGAACAGGATGCAAGCCTTTAACCTTTTGGTGGAAATGGGGAAATTAGATATAGCCTGTGCTTTGGGGAAATATATGAACACAGTCAAGGTGTTCCTCAAGTGCATAGAGTAAAAACTAAAAAAGCTCCTCCTTAACATCACATTAAGGTGGAACAATTAAGGGATAACAGTAGTACGTGCTGCATGTTGAAGGAGTTGATGTATAGGAATAAATTAAGTGATTTTAATAACTTAATTGTCATAAAGTTAAACTATATGTATTTTGAGGTGTAATATGTTTTGTGATACCGCCGTGTTACGTTTTGTTGTTCTTCTTTTTATCAGTATAGGAGGTAAAATGTACTTTTATAGTTGTAACAAACCAAATAAAGTTTTGTTTGACTGATTGACTGACTGACTCACAGGGTACTACAGGAGGTTTGTCAAGGGGTATGGCAACATTGTTGCACCCTTGACTGAGCTGACTTCCAGGAATCAGCCCAAAAAAGTGAACTGGACTGACACCTGTCAGAAGGTTTTTGACGCCCTCAAGACTGCCATGTGCACAGCACCCGTGCTTCAGACACCCAACTTCTCCAAAGAATTCATTGTACAGACAGACGCTTCAGCGCATGGTGTGGGGCTGTTCTATCACAAATTAATGAAGAGGGCCTAGACCAACCTGTAACCTTCATCAGTAGAGATTACTTCCACGGAAACAGAGGTGAAGTGCAATTGAGCGTGAGACATTTGCTGTGGTCTGAGCACTGAAGAAGTTGAGACCATACTTGTTTGGGACTCACTTCCTGGTTCAGACCAACCACAGAACCCTCAGATGGCTGATGCTGATGAGGGCTGAGAACCCAAAGTTGTTGAGGTGGCCCATTTCCCTACAGGCTATGGACTTTACGGTGGAACACTGCCCTGGTACAGAACACGCCTACGCTGATGGTCTGTCCAGATTTTTCCACCTTAGTGAAGAGAACTCCCAAGGGGAAGGGTACTTCTCCTCACATTTCAGCTGGAGGGGACCATTGTTACACCTGGCATCATTGGCGTGAGTCTCCCTTCCAGTTTGACGGATTGCCTCCTCTGTTTTGATATGTTTTTGCTGGTTTTATGCTTTGGGCACTGTGCCACTGCTATTCAGTGCCACAGTGCAAGTGCTCCCTATGTTAAATTGATGTACTAATTGGTTATTCCAATATTGGGTTATTTGATTTGTCTGTCAGCCCCTAGTACAGTGCCTAATGTGTGCCCAGGGATTGTAAATCAAAAATGCTCCTGGTGGGCTTGCAGCACTGGTTGTGCCACCCACAGAAGCAGCTTGTAAAGTGTTTCTTAGGCTTGCCATTGCAAGGCCTATGTGCAGTCTAGCAGTGCAATGTCGACTTGGCCAAGTGCACCCACTTGCCAGTCCCTAAACCTTCGCTTTGCTTCATATCAGACACCCCTATGGTAGGCCAAAGGGCAGGGTGCATTGTAAGTATAAGGTAGGACATGCTCTGATGTGTGTAGCATGTCCTAATAGTGAATTACAGCCATTTTCGTTTTTCACTATTGAAGGCTACTTGTTCTCCATAGGTTAGAATGGGCAGTTAGATTATTACATTCTTATAATCCTAACTGATTCAGGGAATATGGTAGAAATTCGAATATAGTATGCCTGAACTCAGAATGAAGTTTGAAGTTTGAATTTAGTAGGCCTGAACTCAGAATAATAAAATACATCTTTTAGTAAAGTTGGTTTTAATATTCTGTGTTTGAAAATACCACTTTTAGAAAGTAGGAATTTTCTTGCCTAACTGTCCAGACCTGCCTCTGCTAGGTTGTGTATTCCTTGTCTGGGTTTGTGAGTGACAGGGCTGGGGGATTCCAGGAACCAGGCTGGGGCAGCCCAGTGGTAAATAGAGAGATCTGCATCTAGATGGGAGGGAGGAGTTGCACCTAGAACCTGAATAGGGCTGGGCCTTCCCTCTACAATGCTGGCTCCACCTCCTGTGGCTTGTCTGCTGTCTCTGACCTGCACTGTGAAAGGAGAGAAGAAATCTTGTCAAGAAAGTGTTCCAAAGCTGTATCTTCCCTCACTTGTGATGGCTCCACCTCCTGAGGGGCGACTATTGTCTCCGCCCTGCACAGTGAAAGGAAGAAGAGAGTCATGTAAACAAAGTGCTCAGGAACTGATTAGGACTAGGCAGAGGCCTCTCTGGCTTCAGAGAATAAAGGATTTTGGGGTATCAATATTGGCACCCTGATCCCAAGAAATTAGATCAGTTCTGGTAAAAAGAAACATTTTGCCAAGGAGAAGAACCAAGGAAGTTGCAGGAGTTTTACTGCGTCTCTGCCAGTGTGCTGTTTGCTGGGTTGGCCTGCAGTGGTTGCTTCATTGCCAAGGCAAATAGAAGGAACTTTTTAAGGACAATCATCATTTACAGAATATTCTCCAAGGGCTTCAACTGTGCTTGCCTCCTGCTGAAGTCTCAGGGACAAAAGACTTCACCTCCATCTCACCTCTGAATTTCCTTGCTGGGAATTCTCAACTCCAGACATTTGCGTGTCACTGAGAGTTGGAAGCGCGACGCATCGAGAAGAAGCGGGTCGCCGCCGCAGCTGAAATTGTTGCATCGCCGGAGAAGCCAGACTGTGTCGCATCTCCCTGAAAGTGTGTGTTCATCAAAGCTGCCTGCTGTGGCATCACCGGAGAAGCATGATGCCATCGAGAGAGTCGCCATCGCATCACCAGAGAAGCGTGTCACAGGGCCTGTCGCGGCTCCAAATTACAGAGTCGTCGCAAGGCTGCCAGGGCGTCTACACATCATCCTCGCATCGCCGCATCAAGGGCGCCATCTTCTTGCATCGCAACCGGATCATCGCATCACATCAATGCGTCATCTTGCGCACCTCAACGGACCCGCAGGCTGAGAATGTACGGATCACCTCCACACCGGTAAGGATCACAACGCATCTCTACTCTGCACAAGCATTGAGGCTCGACGCATCATCTCCCTTGGATCACGGAACTGACGCATCTCCCCTTTTGCGAGCCTTTTGTTTACTTTGCGTTACGTATACAGGTACTTTGTTGAGAACTTTGTAGCAGTTATCATCAACTTGAACTAAGGAACTTTAATCATCTTTAAGTCATCTTAAGTGTAGTATTGTGTATTTTTGTTGTTTGTGGTCTTGTTTTAAGTCTATATAAAGACTACTTATTTTTATAAAACCTGTGTTGTGTCCATCTGTAGTGTTTTCACTGTATTATTGTGGGACCCACCTGAAAGTGGTTGTTTGCTGCCGTTTTGGACCCGTTTGGACCCACACTACTCCTACTGCTGCTGGGTTTGAAATCACCGCTGCACCTCGCCGCACCCGCTCCGCGGGTGCCGCTTCGCGGTCGAAGAAGGGAGAGGTGATCTGCGTGCTGCACCTGGGAGGCGCCTGGAAGCTCAATCTCGCCGGCGCTAAGCAGGGACTCAGTAGACCAGGAGTCCCTGCTTCCCCAGACCGGAGAGCGGACGCGCCCACCTTCTGACACGCCCCCACCTGCAACGCCCTCTACATAACAAACTGCCTGACGCTTAGCGGGACGCTAGCGGGACGCCGAGCGAAGCCCGGGCAAAGGGCGGGCCGTCTGTGGCCGTCCGGGGCCGGAAGAGGCCGGGCTGGGCCACATCCCTTGGCTCCGTAAAGTGTGCACCCAGCGTACTGGACAATGGCTTCAGGTACTCGATCCTGTAAGACAAAAAAATTTGCAGGAGACGTTGTTCTAGGCACTATGGACCAGTTTATAACTCGAGCAGTTTCCATAGTCGAAAAGGAGATAATCCTGGCAGAACGAAGGTTATCCCGGGATTCTACGAGTATGTCTAACAAGCGTTCATCTCTGGGTGCCATTGCCCTAGCTGCTAGCCCTGGACATATTCCCCTAACTCCATTGCTGATTACTGATTCCCCAACAATTGACGAGAGAGTAAGTCGGATTAGGGCTAGTTTAGAAAGGGTAACTACCACTGCACCAAGCATTTTAGTTGACCCGACACACTCCAATTCCTCTGTCCAAAGTATCTCACCGCCTGGGGGACAAATTCTGGATTGCAATCCTGAAACCCATGAAGTTTCTAGCCCCCCTGTGCCTTCTAGGGAAGCTGTGAATTCCCCACTCACTGTAGG
Source organism: Lissotriton vulgaris (assembly GCF_964263255.1). Lineage (NCBI taxonomy): Eukaryota > Metazoa > Chordata > Amphibia > Caudata > Salamandridae > Lissotriton > Lissotriton vulgaris. The sequence continues at coordinate 199,764,799 of NC_141691.1, forward strand.
ACACACCGAAGTCAGTACTCCTAGAGCAGTAGTTCCCCAAACCACACTTGCAGAGAATCTAGTTTTGGGCCCAGTCTTACAAAAGAAGAGAAAGCGTCCCGCTAGCCCCCGCAGGGGAGGCTCTCTAAAGCCCCAGAGTAAAGTAAGTAGGAACATTGTACCTAAAGGGGGCACTAGTTCAAATCAGGTCTCTCACCCAAAATCACACGTGACCCACACCGGAGATCTCTCATTGGAGGGCACCCCTGGCCAAATGGCTCCTATAGATATTAGCATTTTCCCTCAAGTTGAGAGCATAATTAAGTCTGTGGTGATGCCTCTCGTAGATAAGATTGATGGCCTCACTCGCAAACTAGCCTCACTTGAACAGTCAATGCTGGACAATTTTTACGCGGTGAAATCATTAGTCAAATTTCACGCGAAGGCCCAGGTTGAAGAAAATGGAGGGCTAAGGAGCGGTGCTGTCCCCTTAGTCCCCTCTATTTCTATAGCCCACCCTGAGCTTACATCTTGCCAAAAGACGCCTGCCTCGGGAAAGGCTCCCCAATTGCAGCAACCCAACTCCGGAACCACACTCCCACCACCAACTCCTACCCCTGAGTCTAGTCTGGCCCGACCAAGGAACAAAGATAGTACCCAGGCTCCCAAGGCACTTAAGGTTAACTTTGCTGTAAATTCCAAGCCTATAGTGCCTAACACCAAGGTTCCTGGAAGCACAGTGACCGCAACGAAGGGTGATACAACCCCATCCCCTCCAACTCCTGCTAAGCAGGCCGTGCCCAAACCTCCTACAAAAACCACTGTAAAATCTCCGGCTAAAGACAGGGCAAGAAGGCACATGCCAAATGCTAGCCTTCCCCCTGGCTGTAAGCCTTATGTGGTAATTTTAACGGGGGTCCCTGAGCTTGAAGAGGGTTCTTGTGAGTCATACTCTGACCTTAAACACAAGACGCTCTCCTGGCTCAAAGCTAATAGACCCCTCCCAGGGCATATCGATGGTAGAATAGCCTTCGTCCGACGCGTGGGTTGGATTGGTAACAGACGTAAGGATATTACTGGGGATTGTGTGTTGATCAATTTCAACGACCCCAGAGCAGCAGGCATGATTTGTAGTCAGCAGTCGCATTACAACTTCTGCGACATACAAACTAGGGATTTGGGGTACTTCTATCACCCCCCTCCTCTAATGGGGCCTAAAAAATCCCTTCAAGGTGGGGGCAGAGGAGCATGGTTCCCGCATTATCCAACTTTAGACCCCAGAGCAAGGGCATGGACACCTACTCAAGCAGCCCCTCCACAGGGTTGGGGTTGGTGACTTGATAATTTAGCGGCAACCAATGCCTCCCCTCCTAGGGTCAATACAATACGCATAGTTGGGGAGGTACCCTTGTCCAGCAATGTTGTGCCCCAATCCCCGCCTAACTTAATTATGTCCTCTCTCCCAGGCGACGGGTCAGTGAATATTGAGTTAGTGGATGGAGCTCAAACTCCCGGTCCACAGGGTGGGAATGCCGGATGCGATGAGTCCCTGCATCATGCATCCCTGAAAGCCATTAGTTGGAATGTGGCAGGTTTAAACAGCAAGCTAGATGTCCCGGACTGGGTGGCACTTATTGAACCCCACTCAGTCTGTGCATTCCAAGAGACGTGGTGCGTAGAACCAAGGCACCGAGTGGGCCATACCTCCTTTTTTGTCCCGGCAGATATTCCAACATCGGGAAGAGGTCGCCCTTATGGTGGTCTCTTAGTTTGGGTAGACATTTCCTTGGGTTGGAGGGTACACCATCATCCCCAAAAATCTCCAGACTTGATGCGCCTCACCGTAACATGCCCGAGGAGAGCTGAAAAACTGGAGATTATTAACATCTACACGCGAGGGGCCTCTGGGAGAGCCTTGTCACCAAAGCTCACGGACCTGGAGGTAGTTTTGGGTGAGTGTAGCAGCGATTCATTAATTATGGTCATGGGGGACTTTAATTGTACATTCGAGCCCTTGTTGCCCGATGAATCCCTGGATTTATATGACGAAGATTCAAGGAGAGGTGTCCCGTCACTTGATCTTCCAATCATAAACAGTTGGACCCCCAGAATCATCCAGCTAAATTCCCTCACACTGGAGCATGGCCTGAGAGCAGCCAACGGGAGGACACCCTCAGACTTAGCGGGGGCACACACATATAACAGGGTTGGTCACTCATCCCGGATTGATTATATCCTTCTAAACTTTTCCTTGTGGGCTCATATGAAGGATATGATAGTCCTACCTTCCCTGGATAGCGACCACAACGCCCTCTCCCTGACCCTATCATATTGGTGGAGGAAGATTCACCCAGCTTGTGGAAACCATGATACATTAGCGACAGGGCCATTGGGAGGGGTGGTTCCCTCAAACTGCTTAAGACGCCTGAAATGGGACAAAGTGGCAATAGATGAAGAGAAACTGTTATGTATCAGAGCTGTTACTTCTACAGCCTGCGCCATTTTAGAAAATAAGCCTGTCAGCCCAAATCGGATTACAGCGTTGTTCTGCGAGGTCTCGCTGTCAATTGGGGACCTATTCAAGGCTAAAGTAAAAAAGGGAAACACTAACCGCGACAAGCGGCAGGGCAAACCCGGATGGTACTCGAAGGAGTGTCGTGCTAGAAAGAGAGCACTGATATTGGCTGTAAAAAGTGGAGATGCATCCTTAATAGCCACCAAACGAAAGAGCTATAAAGCGGAGCTTAAAACAGCAAGGAGAGACTGGGAAGACGAATTTTGGCAGGAACTTCGAATCGCCAGTGTTGGAAAAAACGCAAAAGGTTTCTGGGACTTATTACGCAAGAAAAACAGACCCCTTGACACAGTCATCACCTGCAACATAACTGAGGATCTATGGTACTCACATTTTTCGAAATTGTACACGGCAACTGCAGCTGAAGCAATGGATTTCGTATTACCTCAGTTCCCTCGAGTTAAGGAGAGACTTGAGGAAAGTCTGTTCACCAAGGTAGAAGCGGAAGGTGCAATAAAATCTCTTGTCCCGCGTAAAGCGGCTGGCCCCGATGGTCTCCCGGGCGACCTGCTCCGTGCAGACCTAGGCGATTGGAGTATGTTAATTTCATCTGTTTTGAACGCTGCCATGGCGGGTGCTCCTCTGCCCGCCTCCTGGATGGCCGCCGAAGTGGTCCCTCTGCACAAAAAAGGCTCAAGAGAAGACCCAGCGAACTACAGGCCGATTAGCCTGATAGACTGTTCGCAAAAAGTAGCAGGCAAGGTCCTCCTAACCAGAATACAGCAGTGGGCAGATGAAAACAGGATACTCTCGGATCTCCAGGCAGGGTTCCGAACTGGTACAGGAACAATTGAACAATCGTTAAGGCTACTTATGATCCACTGGAAGGTCGTCACGATTGGGAAGGGCACTTTATATCTTGCCTTTATCGACCTCCGGACGGCCTTCGATTGGGTCCCCAGAAACAACTTATGGAAAGTTCTTAGTGATCTTGGCCTGCCACCTTATCTGCTTCACTTGATCATGAAGTTCCACGAAAACAACTATGCCCAAATTTGCTGGGGTCCGAATGGCCAAAAGACCCGAAGAATAGATGTGAATAGAGGAGTGCGGCAAGGGTGTGTTCTTGCCCCAACACTCTTTTCGCTCTATGTAAATGGGGTGGTGGAACACTTGTCAAGGATACCAGCAGATGCCCCTCGCCTGGCAGGTCGTTTAATTCCCACCCTGCTTTTTGCGGACGATACTTTGCTCCTGTCAAAATCGCCAATGGGCCTACAACAGCTTCTCTCTGGATTTGACGATTTTTGCAAACAAAGAGGACTCTGTATAAATACAGACAAAACAAAGTATCTTATCTTGAATCCTCCGCAAAAACATGGCCCTCCACCAACATTGGGCTCTGTCGCACTGGACAGGACCAAGACCTTTGACTATCTGGGTATCCGGCTGGTGGATTCCATGAAATGGGACCAGCATCTGACCAAAATGTTGCTAAATTTGAAAAGAGTAACCGGGACCCTGCTGAAAGAGCAGAGAGCAGCCTCAACCAAACCAATAGCTGCAGTTTTGGATATTTACTCAGCCAGAGGAGTAAGCGCAGCTTTGTACGGGGCGGAATTGTGGGGAATGTCGAACTTGAAAGATCTTACTCGAGCTGAGAACACCTTCTTGAGAAGCTTGATGTCCCTTGGCCCTTCTGTCCCCATCTTGCCTCTGCAACTGGACATGGGTTGTCGGGCGATTGAAGATCTAGCAAAGCTACGCCCTTTGCTTCTGTGGGCCCGCATCTGGAGAGTCCCTGAACTCTCAAGTTATGCGGATGGTCTGCGGGAGATATTAAGATCGACAGGTTGGGCGAAAATAAAGTGGCTAACGGATATCAAAGCATTACTCACCAATCTGGGGCTGGAAGAAGCATGGTACCAACAGACAGCCCCGCCCAAATCAACGATAAAACAGCTTTATTGGAACTGGGTGGCGAATAGAAGGAATTCTTCTACCTCGATTTGTAAGTCGACCAGAATCTTTATGGAGTCCAAAGATGTCCCCATAAGAGAACTGTATTTGGACATTATTTCAGCCCCTTGGGAAAGATCTCTGTATTTTAAATTTAGAATTGGCCTTCTCCCCGTCATGGAATTTACTAGTCATTGGAAAATTCCCTACCAGACTGCTCCTTGGTGCCCTTTTTGCCCACAGCGCCACGAATCGGTCCCTCACTTTTTATTCGAGTGTCCTGCCTATAAAGTCCCATGGTCAAAATGGCTAAAACCCATGTGTCGCACACTGGGAACTAGACACTGTAATGTGGCACTAAGGATTCTTCTTTCAGACACTCGTACTTTTTATGTATGCGCCACCTCGAAGTATCTTGGGTGGGCATGGCGGATTCGGTCAAAAAGACTCAGACAAATTGTTTAATTAAGTTTTTATTTTTATGGTCTGCTTTAAAACCATGCCTATTTTAGGTAATTTAATTATTTTTCCCCTAAATAATAACAGTATAAATTGCAGTCTTAAATCATGCAAGGGGTTTTTTTTAACAAAAACTTGAATTTAGTTTTTAATGCTCTGAAATGAATTTTACTTGTATGTACGCTTTTTAAGATATTTTATATGTCGAAATAAAGCCTTTTTGACTTGACTTGACTTGACTGTATTACTGTGCATATTCACAAATGCTTAACACACTGCCTCTGACATAGGCCTGTCTGCTCGTGCCAAGCTACCACGGGGGTGAGCAGGGGTTATTTAGGAATGTAATCCCCTTATTCTGACTTAGAAGTAAGGGTCCCTATTTGGACAAAGGTGAATACCATTGCCAACTAGAGACCCCCAGATCTAACAAGTACTATCTTCAAAACCAGCAGCGTCATTTATAAAGTCATCTCAATGAGCACCAGTGCATATCTGGCTGATAAGTGCACTATCTCCAGTGGCACTCAGTACACCCACAGCCAGACCACAATCAGACTGGAGGTAAAGTAGTGGCCAAAAAAAATAGGCAATAGGCCTTCTCCTTCTATGAGCCCCGCATCTGGAACAACATCCTTCAATCAATTTGGACGGCACCAACTCCTGCTCCAATCTAGGTAAGAGATGAAAAGCACTTCTTTAATACTGGAATATGATGCAGTAGTAGTCCGCTTCTGTTGTTCCCCGAATCATATACCTCTTCAATCACTCTTTTACTGTATGTTTGCCTATAAAGTTCAGTTGCCATTTGAAATGGTTTGTGCTATACAAATACCACACACATAGTTACATAAATAACTAAAAATTCCAAGACAGACAGGCAATGGGTACAAATGTGGAAGGTCTGGGCTTGTACATCAGTCAATGCTTTTAAGCTATGTTTCAAAACTAGTAACTTAAAAATACGGATCACATACAATATCATGATAATAATATCAGCATGAAAAATATTGTGTCAGAAATATCATTTACCACTATATCCTTCTTGTTAGAACTGGGGTTCTCTAGTTGGCAGAGGTAGGTACCACCGTCCAAATAGGGACCCTTGCCTCTAGTCAGGACAAGGAGATAACCCTCTCAGATAACCCCTGCTCGCCCTCAAGGTAGCTTGGCCTGAGCAGTCTAGGCTAACCAGAGGCAATGCGTTAAGTATTTGTACCAACACTCACAGTAACACAGTGAAAACACCACAAACTGATTCCACAACAGTTTAGGAAAATAAAGATATTTATTCTAAACTACACAAGACCAAAACGGCAAAAATCCAACATACACAATGCAAGGTTACGGTTTCAAAAGAGTTCTTCAGGTTGTAATCAAAGTTCTTTAAGTTGCGATCAAACAATCCACAGGTGCGTGAAAAGTTCACAGTTGCGTCACGTTGACTCACAGTACCTTTTAGATGCAACAAAGTTCCACAAGCAGGAAGCTGGTGCGGTGGAAACAAGCGATGCGTTACTCCTGAGACCCTAGGGAGGCGATGCGACAGCCCCGCTGCAGCAGCGGTCGTGCGGCGACGAATCCGGTCTGTATGGGGAGGAAGGCAGCTTGCGTAGATTCCGGTGCGTAGGTTCCGTGGGAAGTCTGTTCTCGCAAAGGCATGATGCGATGATCTCGTAGGGGCTGCGACGATCTCCGGGGCGACGATGCGCGGTCCAGCGGTGATCCTCTCTCTCACAGCTCCTTGATGAGATGTTTCTGCGATGATGTTCGCAGCGACGTGATGCGGTCCGCACGCAAGCGGCGCGGCGATCTCACCCAGGCGACAGGCTCTGCGACGACACTCGCAGCGATGTTCGATTCTCCCGCACCGGTCTGGTGCGTCCCGCAAACGAAGGGTGCGACGGCTCCGGCAGCGATGTCAGGCGCTGCGCCGATCTCGACCTTCGTAGCGGCGGGAAACTTCTCGCACTGTCGGGGATGCGCTCCGCAAGCGAGCGATGCGACACTTTTCAGCTTCACAAGTTTCTCAGCTTAGTCTCAAGCTTCCCAGCTCAGGTTCAACTTCTAGAGTGCCCACAACTGGATCAAGCACTCTACGAAGGACAGAACTCTCTCAGCAGAGTTCAGGGAGACTGGGGGTGAAGTCCTTTTGTTCCTGGGACTTCGGAAACAGGGAGCCAGCTCTTCTCAGGCCCTTGGAGATCCCTTCAAGACAGGGGACACAGCTCACAGCAAAGTCCTTCCCCTCTCCTTGGCAGCAAAGCAACAGCAGGTCAGTCCAGCAGAGCAACAGCCGGACAGTCTTCCTTCTTCAACGACAGCTTTCTCCTTGGCAGAGGTTCCTTCTTGATGTCCAGGATGATCTAATTTTCTGTTGTCAGGGGTCCTGTACTTATACCCCTAAAGTCTTTGTTCTTTCAGTGCATGTGGGCTCTGAGCCCAGTCTGAACCAGTTCTGGGTGGATCCTGAGCACTTTGTTTTGCTGGCTGCATCTTTCCTTTCAGAGTGAGGGGCAGAGTCCTCAGCCGCCCAGCAGGAGGTGGAGCCAGCATTGTCGCAGGCAGGCACAGCCCTATTCAGCCCAGGTGCTAACTCCTCCCACCACTCAGGTAGCAATTGCTCCACTCAGCCTAGTGCTGACTCATCCAGCCTCTGGGGGAATTCCCCAGCCCCTGTCACTCACAAACCAGACAGTCAATACACAAACCTTCCCAGGCACACAGAAGGGTCAGACAAGAGAACAGCAACTTTCTAAAAGTGCTGTTCTCAAACACAGGATCTAAAAACCACCTTTCCTAAAAGATGCGTTATTAAATTCTGAGTTCAGGGATACTAGATACTTATGTCCTATCTTGTTCCTATGGGAAGAAACGCTGTTAACCACTGTAGCCAGCATCCCCCACGTTAACCTATGGAGCAAGATAGCCTTACAATAGTGAATAACGAAAATGGCTGTAATTCACTACCAGAGCATGTTACCTGCACTAGTACATGCTCTACCTTTCACATACACCGCACCCTGCCCAGGGGGGTACCTTGGGCCTTCCATAGGGGTGACTGATGTGCACGAAAAGGGAAGGGTTAGGCCTGGTCAGCGGGGACGCGGACCAGGAGGACATGGCAGTTCTAAACTGCCCGTAGGCGCTGCAGTGGCAGGCCCGAGACACCATTTTAGAGCTACTCCTGTGGGTGGCACAATCAGTGCTGCAGGCCCACTAATAGCATTTGTCATCACCGGCCCTGGCACACCCCGTGCACTTTACTAGGGACTTCATGGTGATACAAATGCCAAACATGGATATCCAATCATGATAACAATTTACATAGGGAGCACTTACACCCTGGCACTGATCAGCAGTGGCAGAGTGTCCAAAGCATCTAAACCAGCCAAAACGAATCCAGCACAGCGTCAAAAATACAGGAGGCAGAGGCAAAAAGATAGGGGTAATCACGCCAAAAGATGTCAGGTCTAACACGTGTCCCCTCCAGCTGAAAGTGGGGAGAACTACCCACCCTCTTGGGAGTTCTCTTCACTAAGGCGGAAAAACCTGGACAGACCATCAGCGTTGGCGTGTTCTGTACCAGGGCGGTGTTCCACCGTAAAGTCCATTCCCTGTAGGGAGATGGACCACCTCAACAGTTTCGGGTTTTCACCACTCATGTGCATTAACCACCTGAGGGGCCTGTGGTCGGTCTGAACACGAAAGTGAGTCCCAAACAGGTAGGGCCTCAACTTTTTCAGAGCCCAGACCACAGCAAATGCCTCCCTTTCAATCGCACTCCACTTCTGTTCCCTGGGGAGTAGCCTCCGACTAATGAAAGCTACTGGCTGGTCTCCATTCTCCTCAGTGGCTTGTGAGAGTACTGCTCCCACACCATGCTCTGAAGCGTCCGTCTGAACTATGAACTCACTGGAAAAGTCAGGTGCCTTGAGCACCGGTGCTGTGCACATCGCAATCTTCAGGGCCTCAAAAGCAGTTTGGCAGGCGTCAGTCCAGTCAACTCTTTTGGGCAACTTCTTGGAAGTGAGTTCTGTCAAGGGGGCGACAATGGTGCCATATCCCTTGACAAACCGTCTGTAATACCCGGTGAGTCCTAAGAAGGCTCTGTCTGGGTCTTGGGGGGCTCCCAAGCCAGAATGGTATCAATCTTTGCCTGTAGGGGCGCCACCTGGCCGCTCCCCACCTGGTGTCCCAAATACACCACAGATCCCTGCCCTATCTGGCACTTGCTGGCCTTGATAGTGAGGCCTGCCTTTTGCAGAGCCTTCAACACTTCGTAGAGGTGTTGCAAGTGTTCCTCCCACGTGGAGCTGAACACCGCAATGTCATCCAGGTATGCGGCGCTGAATTCCTCCAGCCCGGACAGTACCTGGTTAACCAGTCTCTGGAACGTGGCAGGGGCATTCTTCAACCCAAAGGGCATGACACGGAACTGGAAGTGCCCCTCTGGCGTTGAAAATGCTGACCTCTCTTTGGCCCCATCAGTTAAGGCAATCTGCCAGTACCCCGAAGTCAAATCAAATGTACTGAGGTACTTGGCAGCTCCCAACCGATCCACGAGCTCATCAGCTCTGGGGATAGGGTGTGCGTCAGTCTTCGTGACCGCATTGAGCCCACGGTAGTCCACACAAAACCGGAGTTCTGGCGGGCCACCGGGGGTAGCAGCTTTCTTGGGGACCAAGACCACTGGGCTCGCCCAGGGGCTGCTGGAGGGCTCAATCACCCCTAACGCCAACATCTTGGAAACCTCTTCCTTGATGCTGGCCCTGACCTTGTCGGCTACCCTGTAAAACTTTTGTTTTACCGGCAGACTGTCTCCAGTGTCCACATAATGGACGCACCAGTTGGTGACTCCTGGGGTCAGGGAGAACAGAGAGGAGAACTGACCCAACACTTGGTGACAGTCATTCTGCTGTTCTGGGGTCAGGGTGGGCGAGAGGACCACACCATCCACTGACCCATCATGCTCCTTAACTGCCAGGAGGTCAGGGAGAGGATCGCTATCCTCTTCCATCCCTGCATCTGTAGCCATGAGCATGGTTACTTCAGACCTCTCAAAGTGTGGTTTGAGGCGGTTCACGTGCAAAACTCTCAGGGGCTGCCTGGGAGTCTTCAGGTTAACCAGGTAGGTTACCTCACTCTTCCTTTCCACCCCCTCGTATGGCCCAGACCACTTGTCTTGGAGCGCGCAAGGCTCCACTGGTGCCATCACCCATACTTTCTGCCCAGGTTGAAATTCGACCAGAGTGGTATTCTGGTCGTACCATCTTTTCATTTCTTCCTGGCTTGCTTCCAGGTTCGCCTGAGCGAGTTTCCTGAAGCGTTGTGTCTGGTTGCGGATGGCCAGCACATAGCTGAACACATCCTGGGGGGTTTTCCCACTGGACTTTTCCCAACCCTCCTTCACCAGCGAGAGAGGTCCTCTGACAGGGTAGCCATACAGGAGTTCGAAGGGACTGAACCCTAAGGACTTCTGAGGCACCTCCCTGTAGGCAAACAAAAGGCATGGTAACAAGACGTCCCACTTCCGTCTCATGGGCTCCGCGAGGCCCATAATCATACCTTTCAGGGTCCGGTTGAACCTTTCAACCAGCCCATTTCCTTGGGGGTGGTAAGGAGTGGTGAACTTATAAGTTACCCCACACTCCTCCCACAGAGACTTCATGTACCTAGAGATGAAGTTGGTATCCCGGTCGGAGACCACCTCTCTGGGGAATCCCACACGGGAAAAGATCCCCATCAATGCACGGCCCACCACGGGTGCTGTGATTGTCCTGAGAGGGACTGCTTCTGGGTACCGGGTGGCATGGTCCACCAAGACCAGGATGAACCTGTTGCCTAAGGCTGTCTTGGGGTCCAGGGGCCCTACGATATCTATGCCCACCCGCTCGAAAGGGGTGCTCACCACTGGGAAGGGTTGAAGGGGGGCCTTCAACTTCATTCCAGTCTTGCCACTAGCTTGACAGGTTTGGCAAGATCTGCAAAAGGAACCAACGTGCTTTCTCATCTGGGGCCAGTGGAAGTGGGTGACAAAGTGGTTCAGGGTCTTGTCTTGCCCCAGATGTCCTGCGAGAGGCACGTCGTGAACCAGACCCATTAGGAAGTTTCTGAAGCGCTCGGGTACCACCAGCACACGGGCTGCACCGGGCTCAGCAAACTTAGGCTCGCTATAGAGTAGGTCACCTTCCCAGTAAACATAGTGATCTTTGACTGCTCCACCTGCTGCCTGATCTACAGCCTGTTGCCGCAGACCAATGAGGGAAGGGCATTCCTTCTGCGCCTGGCAGAACTCCTCCCTGGAGGGACCACCTTCTTGCTGCCAATGGGTCAGCTCAGGTAGGTCGCCCAGTTCGGCTACCTGTTCCCCTGTAGGTTCCAGGGCATCCCCCTCAGGTTCTGCTTCCTCCTGGACCGTGGGAACGGCTGGGGCTGGTTTCCCGCGCCCTCTGCCTCTTCCTCTCCTGGCAGGTCTCTGGGCCACTGTTTCAGGCTCCAGTTCTGCTGATTCACCCTTACTGGCTGCCATAGCACGCGTGGTCACGCACATCCATGCAGGCAGACCCAACATCTCCAAGTGAGTTCGGTGTTCTATGTCCTTCCATGGAGAACTCTCCAGGTCGTTGCCTAACAGACAGTCCACAGGCAAGGCATCACTGACAACTACCTCCAAAAGACCAGAGACTCCTCCCCATTCAAAGGAAACCTTCGCTAGCTTGCAGAGGCGCACTGAGCTGTCAGCGGCCACTACAGGGCGGAGTACGCCAGGGATGATTTGCTCGTCCGACACCCACTGACACCTCACGGATGTCACACTGGCTCCGGTGTCTCTCAGAGCTTCAACCTCCCTCCCATTGATGGTCACCTTCTGCCCATATTTCTTAGTGTTAGAGGGCAGTAAGATTTCCGGGACCATCTCTCGGTCTCCTAGCGAGACAAGGGTCATGACTGCTAGCTCTCCCCACTCACTAGAAACCAAATCCCCACCCAAAGCTACACTAGCTAACGCTGGGGCGGGAGCACCAGTGGGTGCGGGCTTCTTCTTGGGACATTTCGGAGCAATATGGCCCACCTCGTTGCAGTGATAGCAGGTAGGGGGGCCCTGGTTATTTCTCTTGTCCCGCCTACCCTTAGAGGGCCATGGCTGTTTAGGCTTGGGGGTTTGGGAATCCTTTTCCGGGGAACTACTTTGGGGCCCTTGAGAGAACTCCTTTTGGTTACCCTTGTCCCCCCCACTCTTCTGCTGGGGACCCTGCCCACCTTTGGCTGTGGTACCCACAATTCCTTTGTGGACCCTGGTACTGGTCCAGCGGTCCGCCTCCTTAGCAAGCTCGATGGGGTCTGTCAGCTTGCTGTCTAAAAGATGCTGGCGCAGCTCTGGAACACAAAGACTACTCAAGTGCTCCCAACTGATTAAATGCAACAACCCCTTCAAATCAGTTACTTTACTGCCCTTCATCCAACCTTCCAGTGCACGCGAGTAACCATTCACTCACTCCATCCAAGTCTCAGACTCTTTCTTCTTGGAGTTTCTAAACTGCAGTCTGTACTGCTCTGGAGTAAGGCCATACCTGAGACATAAGGCCTCCTTCATATTGGGGTAGGTCATGGCACCTGTCAACTCTAAGGGCTCTAGAGCACTCCTCCCAGACGCCTCAAAATGTTTCCACAGGCCCGCCCCCCAATACTTGTCAGGCACATCATTCATCTTCAATGCAATTTCATACGAAGTGAACCAGGCATAAATATCCTCACTCCTATGGTAATTCTGTACCAGGTCTTTGGGAATATATACTTTACCCCCATGCACTGGCTGCGCGCTGCCACCATTAGAACTGGCATCCACCTCCTTGTTTTTCAGATCCAGCTCTTTCAGTCTCAACTCGTGAGCCAAAAGCAATTTCTTCTCCTCTAAGGCGCGGGCATTCTTGCTCTCCTCCGCCGCCTTCTCTACTTCCAATTGCTTCATTTTCATTTTCATGACCTCCAGGTCATATTCTCTTATTCTTTGATTCTCCTATAACTCTTCTGGGGTGAGGCCCCTACTGGAGTGGTTGCTGCCAGCTCCTGAGCCTACTCTGCCCACTGGCAGATCTTTGCCTTGAAAAGCACTTTCTACATCCACAACCTCGTTTCCTTCCTGTGCTTCCCAATGGGTTTTTAAGATTCTCTGCAACTCCTCCTTCCTGTATGCGCTCTTTATGGGGCACTCAAACTGCTGGCAGAAGTACCTAAGAGACTTTACGGGGTAGGAGTACAGATCTTCAATCGAGAATTCCAAATCTATCTCTGCCTCCTCACTGGGCGCCTTCCCATTCAGAGACATGATGCTTTTCGAAGAGTTACTCAACAATAGAACTCAAAAACCAATAGTATGCGGTGGCGTAATGGTCTGCACTCACTAGTGATGTACACCAATTACTGTGGGTCAAGTACAAATACAAGTTCAAATCCCACCGCCTGACCACCAATGTTAGAACTGGGGTCTCTAGTTGGCAGAGGTAGGTACCACCGTCCAAATAGGGACCCTTGCTTCTAGTCAGGACAAGGAGATAACCCTCTCAGATAACCCCTGCTCGCCCTCAAGGTAGCTTGTCCTGAGCAGTCTAGGCTAACCAGAGGCAATGCGTTAAGTATTTGTACCAACACTCACAGTAACACAGTGAAAACACCACAAACTGATTCCACAACAGTTTAGGAAAATAAAGATATTTATTCTAAACTACACAAGACCAAAACGGCAAGAATCCAACATACACAATGCAAGGTTACGGTTTCAAAAGTGTTCTTCAGGTTGTAATCAAAGTTCTTTAAGTTGCGATCAAATAATCCACAGGTGCGTGAAAAGTTCACAGTTGCGTCACGTTGACTCACAGTACCTTTTAGATGCAACAAAGTTCCACAAGCAGGAAGCTGGTGCGGTGGAAACAAGCGATGCTTTACTCCTGAGACCCTGGGGAGGCGATGCGACAGCCCCGCTGCAGCAGCGGGCGTGCGGCGACGAATCTGGTCTGTATGGGGAGGAAGGCAGCTTGCGTAGATTCCGGTGCGTAGGTTCCGTGGGAAGTCTGTTCTCGCAAAGGCACGATGCGATGATCTCGTAGGGGCTGCGACGATCTCCGGGGCGACGATGCGCGGTCCAGCGGTGATCCTCTCTCTCGCAGCTCCTCGATGAGATGTTTCTGCGACGATGTTCGCAGCGACGTGATGCGGTCCGCAAGCAAGCGGCGCGGCGATCTCACCCAGGCGACAGGCTCTGCGACGACACTCGCAGCGATGTTCGATTCTCCCGCACCGGTCTGGTGCGTCCCGCAAACGAAGGGTGCGACGGCTCCGACAGCGATGTCAGGCGCTGCGCCGATCTCGACCTTCGTAGCGGCGGGAAACTTCTCGCACTGTCGGGGATGCGCTCCGCAAGCGAGCGATGCGACACTTTTCAGCTTCACAAGTTTCTCAGCTTAGTCTCAAGCTTCCCAGCTCAGGTTCAACTTCTAGAGGCCCCACAACTGGATCAAGCACTCTACGAAGGACAGAACTCTTTCAGCAGAGTTCAGGGAGACTGGGGGTGAAGTCCTTTTGTTCCTGGGACTTCGAAACAGGGAGCCAGCTCTTCTCAGGCCCTTGGAGATCCCTTCAAGACAGGGGACACAGCTCACAGCAAAGTCCTTCCCCTCTCCTTGGCAGCAAAGCAACAGCAGGTCAGTCCAGCAGAGCAACAGCCGGGCAGTCTTCCTTCTTCAACGACAGCTTTCTCCTTGGCAGAGGTTCCTTCTTGATGTCCAGGATGATCTAATTTTCTGTTGTCAGGGGTCCTGTACTTATACCCCTAAAGTCTTTGTTCTTTCAGTGCATGTGGGCCCTGAGCCCGGTCTGAACCAGTTCTGGGTGGATCCTGAGCACTTTGTTTTGCTGGCTGCATCTTTCCTTTCAGAGTGAGGGGCAGAGTCCTCAGCCGCCCAGCAGGAGGTGGAGCCAGCATTGTGGCAGGCAGGCACAGCCCTATTCAGCCCAGGTGCTAACTCCACCCACCACTCAGGTAGCAATTGCTCCACTCAGCCTAGTGCTGACTCATCCAGCCTCTGGGGGAATTCCCCAGCCCCTGTCACTCACAAACCAGACAGTCAAGACACAAACCTTCCCAGGCACACAGAAGGGTCAGACAAGAGAACAACAACTTTCTAAAAGTGCTGTTCTCAAACACATGATCTAAAAACCACCTTTCCTAAAAGATGCGTTATTAAATTCTGAGTTCAGGGATACTAGATACTTATGTCCTATCTTGTTCCTATGGGAAGAAACGCTGTTAACCACTGTAGCCAGCATCCCCCATGTTAACCTATGGAGCAAGATAGCCTTACAATAGAGAATAACGAAAATGGCTGTAATTCACTACCAGAGCATGTTACCTGCACTAGTACATGCTCTACCTTTCACATACACCGCACCCTGCCCAGGGGGGTACCTTGGGCCTTCCATAGGGGTGACTGATGTGCACGAAAAGGGAAGGGTTAGGCCTGGTCAGCGGGGACGCGGACCAGGAGGACATGGCAGTTCTAAACTGCCCGTAGGCGCTGCAGTGGCAGGCCCGAGACACCATTTTAGAGCTACTCCTGTGGGTGGCACAATCAGTGCTGCAGGCCCACTAGTAGCATTTGTCATCACCGGCCCTGGCACACCCCGTGCACTTTACTAGGGACTTCATGGTGATACAAATGCCAAACATGGATATCCAATCATGATAACAATTTACATAGGGAGCACTTACTCCCTGGCACTGATCAGCAGTGGCAGAGTGTCCAAAGCATCTAAACCAGCCAAAACGAATCCAGCACAGCGTCAAAAATACAGGAGGCAGAGGCAAAAAGATAGGGGTAATCACGCCAAAAGATGTCAGGTCTAACACTTCTCCTATACTTATAATGGTACGTAGAAAAGAATCAGGAAAAAAACAATCATTGACACTATTGACGTCCAAAAATAGACAAAAATATTGATTTTTTAATATAAATAAAGTTTAAAGTAGTAAATGTTGAATATTTTAATGTATCATTTTAATATAATGTAAATTTAATGTATTCCACTACTATTCAATACTATGTATAAACATACACTTCTATAAACACATATACATGCGTTTGTATCTATATATGTTTACTTGGTTGGAGCAGAAGGGATGGTAATATATAAAAAGTAGCCTAGTACATACTGCCTAAATCTGTATTATACCTGTGATATTCACTCAACCAATATTAAGAAATAATGTTGATATCAGCAGAAAAGTAGATACTGATACTATTTTTTCTCTATGGAAAGAATTTACTCTGTATCAAACTCTTTGCGGACAGTGAAACTCATATGATAAATTGATAAATACACCACAGAGTATTATAAAACATCCACTGAGAACAGTGTACATTCAATGCAACAGTTTGACAAAAAACACTTGTTGGTAAGAAAATACAGCACTCTGAAGGTGCTAAAGTACTTTCTACCTGCACCCTTCATACTGTGGTGAGAACTGTACAGATATCTGGTCTTTTATAGCAAAACTAGGACATGTACATATCTTAGTACCAGGTCTTCTATGTTAAGTATAAATTATTAAATGACAAGATTCTCTCTAATAACTTAATGCTCCTCACAAATGTTAGTACCTACTATGTAGAATTGTTCTCCTATTGGAAATATTTTCTGTAGAACCAAAAAGTTGTGGTGAGCTTAATGAATATAAGTCAACTGTTAGTTGCACACAGAGTTACTCTTGAATGCAAACATTTATAACATCAGCAATATCTATGCACAGTTATAGTGCATTAGGAGCACATGCGTATGGTAAACACTTACATCCATTAGCTGGACCGAAGCTGTACAAAAGTACATAGAAAAGTAGAGTGGTAGTTCCCTGCAACTATGTAAACTGTAAAAGAAACTTGCACACTGATTGGATTACGTCATCAGTGATGTCATCAAGATGTAATTTGAGATGTCATCAGTGATATCATAAATGATATCAAAGAAGTAATGTCATATGTGAGGTCATTAGCAGTGTATGGTGGGGCGCAAGTTATAGTTATCGCTACTAACTATAACTGCATAGTTTATGCATTTTATTCTGCTGAAAACTTTAATGTTGCCACTGAGAAATTCAGCAAAACATAACATTAGCTTAAGTCTTGGTTTTTTCTGTGATATAATATTATAGTTAGCTGAATTTCTCAGTGGCAACATTAAAGTTTTGAACTAAAAATAGCACAGAAATTATGTAGTTATAGTCAGCATATATATATGTCATGAATGATGTAATATGTGACATCATCAGCAGTGGATTGCGGGTGCGCGAAATATATAGTTAGTGCAACTAACTATATATGCGAATTTCTATGGTTTTGTGCGAGTAAATTAAGGTTTTGTAAATGCTAATCCCTAACTATATATGGTCTATAACCTATGGTTTTTTCAGTGAATTTTCAAGGTTTTGTAAATGCTAATCCCTAACTATATATGGTCTATAACCTATGGTTTTTTCAGTCAATTTCAATGGTTTTTTAATAGCAAATATCAAAAGCTGTCAAATTGTCAAGTACGTGATAGGCAAAAACATTTTCGTGTTTATGCACACTGATGTGCTTTGAAACGCTGCCCCCCCCTCTTTTCTCTTAGGAGTACTCTCTCTTTGCAGATAGTGAAGGGTAGTTAACGCAGGCCTTTGCCCCCGTTGTAATCCGTCGTGCCTGCTTCTCTCTCCATTTGATTGATTGTTATCCAAGCATTTACTATTTTAGAATTGGTTCTCTTTGGTTAATTCTCTATTTACAAACAAGCACAGATTCGCAATACTCCGTTTAGTCTTTGCAGATAGTGAAAAATCGTTTTAAAAAACAAAAGGAATCGAGCAAAATCAGTAGGCCACTAATGGGATCTCTTTTTGACCTCGCTAAAATAGAAACATTAAGAACAACCCCTCATGAGAAATACGAAACTAGTGAGATGAACTGAGCTCCACACCATGATGGCTGCAAGACAGCTCGACTCCGCCACCCACCCCACCCAAAATAACAACAAACCCTATGCAAATATTATAAATATATACAACACACCAGCAAAGTAACAGGGTAAAACATTTTATTAAATAACTATTTACATAACTATTTTATACTTTTTGTTGCCCGATCCGGCTAGCTCAATCGATCGAGCATGAAACTCATGCACTCTGATAGCAAGCTTTGCTGCTGATGCTATGCAGACAAAAACTGGTTTTCAGTTTGTACATTCTTCAAGATTTTTCCATCCCAGGCTGGTTGAGAGTTTGTAGAACGATGGCTTCAGATTTTCAACATACGGTGTGGTGGCGCGGACTGGGAGGGGGCGCTTGGCTCCTGCCCCCTCCCCAAGTAAGATTTTCATACGTGAGTGTACGTTCATGGTTTTGGTCCCTGAGTTGCTTCGATGTCACTGCCATGCTCAAATGGCATAAGTCCTGGATGTTGGGTGCCATAGTTCAGAGTTCTGAGCAGCGCTTGTAACACTGTCTGAAGCTTATTTGCACCTGCTGCAGCTTCACTATTCTCAAAGTAAGTGAGGGCCGTTTGTGGACCTGACTACATTGGAAAACAATGTGATGTGGTGCCTCCCTAAACCGCTTGACGGAGGCCCCCGAGGGGCGGTGAGATGGTGCGGACTGGGAGGGGGCGCTTGGCTCCTGCCCCCTCCCCAAGTCGTGTTGCCCTGGTGTGGCCTGAGATCGCCCCCGACATAGGCGGCCGGCTCCCGGGGTTCGGCGGAACTTTTTGCCTTTTGATGACTCTTCCATTCTGGACCTTGTCCCACAATCCGTTTGACCTGAAGACACGCTGTAGTGGGGCGCCCCTTTACCGTTTCAGTTGCCATTCCGCCCGCTTTTGCTACACTGTGCCTCTTCCGCCATTCAGCTGTTTACCGCCCGCTCTTGCGACTACAGCGTCTCGCTCACCATGTAGTTGAGTTGCTCCCGCTCTTGCGATGCAGCGATAGGCGGCTGCCACAGAACTCTCAAAATGGCGGCTGGCTCTTCAGATTTGGGCGTGGTCCACTAAAATGGCCCTGGGACACCTTGGAACTCGGACGCGTGTTTGCTAGGGCTTGGGTCCCATTCTCGAAAGCGTCCCCTCAGCCTTGAAGATTCTACAAACGTCTTGGGGGCCCCGACTCCCGCAGGCTTCTGGTGGGGAGCGGCTGCCATGATTGCTCGTGGAATGGCCACGACTGAGCTACGAGATGGTGGTGCTCTCATGCTGACGCCAGCTTCAGTCTGAAACATCCAGAAACACTGTAGACTACCAATTCGATCAGTTCCGGTAGCGCCCCAACGTGACCCGGTAGAGAAGAACTTGCCCTCCCCTCTTTGACTGATGGTTCTTGTTGCCTGTCCCTTCTGTTGTCATTTAACAGAACTTTTTAGACTGCTGAAAGGGGTTGTGTTCCGAACGCTGGTTGGTAGAGACATTTTGACTATATTCTGGACCTACGTTGTCGCGTAATGCGTTATATGACACGCCGCGTTAGCGCACCCGGAAGTGCTCCGGTGCGCGAAGCGCAGCTTCCCGGAAGCGATCCGGGGCGCGGCGCGCAGCGTGTAACGTAAGCATAACAGGTCATGTGACTTGTTAATAAAACTTTTCATTGGTTCATTTTACTTTTGTTATTTTAATGATGAAAGGCTTGGTCATATGACCTAAAAATTACGCTTTTTAATGGTTTCGAACATTATTTTTTCTTAAACATATATGTTATAATGTTTCAAGCTAATGTACTTTCCCGGAAAATTTACAACTGTCCTGCAAGTAAAATATATTCCTTTTTCGAGAAAAAGGGCGTTTCTTCGTCCCATGACGGAGCCGTTGAGTAAAAGAGGCTCGGCCTGCTGTCTTAGTCGCCGATACGCCTGAATATCAGATTCTTATCGATCACTTTATGTTGCAGTAGTGGAAAACACAACTGCCCTTGACCATTTATCTTTACTGCGTTCCTGCGTATTATACCTTTTATCCATCATGTAATTGGACTGCTTTATTTCACTTGCCTTTTACTGATTTGAAAACAGTGACTAAAATTAAAAACTTTACCAATGTAAATACTACTACCATGTTTTGTTTTAAAAACCTTTATTGTGAAAATGTCAGTATACAAATACGGGCCTATAACCACGTGTGCCGGCCACTGAGCAAACTGGAATCGTATATGATGAGGAGACATTTACATTGTAGAGGAACGTAACGAGCGGGCCATTAGGTTGCAAGAACTAAGGTGTCTAACAGTTGCGGAATCGGTGGACGTACATTTTGTAATTAAAATACGACAGGGCCACTTTCAATAAAATTATCTAGATATACATTTGCGGGCAAGTACCATGGGTGACGTTAATTCGAAGTTTCAATAGTACAGTAATCAATAACACATCAGAACTTAATATCAATAGGGATGTCGAAATATTCAATCAATTCTCGTCCCCGCCCGCCATGTGCTTCAAAACTGCATACGTATCTCGTGATATCAAGGTTGTGCAACCAGTACACAACAAGAAGTTACGAGTCCCATTTATACCGGCGCCATTTTGGGCAATACCACCCTTGACGCAGCCCTTTATGCTACAAGATGGTGTCTTCCATTCAGAAAATATTGTTGGCAGCATTTTGAAAGGAAAGATAAACAGCCGTTCTCCTAGTGAGTCTCACATTGTTACATTTAGGAAGAATGTTGAAGAGTAGTATGTTGAAAATCTGAAGCCATTGTTCTACAAACTCTCAACCAGCCTTGGATGGAAAAATCCTGAAGAATGTACAAACTGAAAACCAATTTTTGTCTGTATAGCATCAGCAGCAACGCTTGAGTCAGCTTTGTGTGAAGCCGCCATTTTGATTCAATCAATAGCGTCCCCCTGCACACATTCAGGGACCTGGTCGTGTCTTCAGGTCAAACGGACTGTGGGACAAGATGCAGAAAGGAAAAGGAAAAAAGTTCTGCCAGACCCCGGGAGCCGGCCGCCTATGTCATGGGCGATCTTTGGCCACACCAGGGCGATAGTGAAGCTGCAGCAGGTGCAAATAAGCTTCAGACAGTGTTACAAGCACTGCTCAGAACTCTCAACTATGACACCACCTCGGTGCCATCCGGATCTTGGCGCCTTGTGCTGGTTCCGGCCTATTCACACATCGGTCCGCTACTGACACCACCTCACAGGCCAACGGGGCACCCCACGCCGACTTTCGGCGCAGCATTGTAGGATGGCCACACCAGAGCAGCAACTTGCTGGACACCACCTCGGTGCCATCCAGATCTCGGCGCGTTGTGCTGCCTTCGGCCTACTGTAGCCGCAAGTGCGGACGCAACTCAACTGGATAGCGAGTGAAACACCAATGGGCGCCCCACTGCAGCTGAGGAGCCTCCATCTTGGGGGCGACGCACAGCATCACATTGCTTTCCAATGCAGTCAGATCCTCAAACAGCCCCCACTGACTGAAGCGACCTCACAGGCCAACGGGGCGCCCCACACCGATTTTCGGCGCAGCATTGTAGGATGGCCACACCAGTGCGGCAACTTGCTGGACACCACCTCGGTGCCATCCGGATCTTGCCGCGTTGTGCTGCCTTCGGCCTATTCGCACATCGGTCCGCTACTGACGCCGCCTCGCGTGCCACAGGGTGTGATTCTCAGAGAAGAACAGCGCAGATGGGAGGAGGTTTCTAGCCCATGCATGAGAGAGAGAGCGGGGGTGACCAGTGCGTGGGGGAGATGCTTGCGAGGGTGGGGAGCAATGCTGAGGATCGGCGGCGTGCAGACAGTGGGTCTGGTCAAGGCATCTAAAATGGCTGCTGTGCTCGACAAAAGTGTGGCATTGCAAAAAAGGCAAGATGGCGCAGACAATGTTTATCAATAATGATTTATTTATAACAATTATTTTTAACAAAATATTTACTCGCAGTGACAAAATGGCGGTCAACACTTCCTGATTTCCATCGAATCGAACATTAACAGACGTCACGCAGCAAAAAAAATAAAACGCTCACGCACAGCCTCTGGAAGACATGTATCAACATATATGAGCCTCCTCAGCCACCCTCAGAAAACAATAGGGATCAGGATACGTCTCCCGTACCCCCTTATACCCTGTAATTTAATTAAACCGAAACACAAAATGGCGAATTCCCGTTTCGCTACCAGTTTGCGGCCCGGTTCGCGAACCGGGAAGCGCTTCTACCGTGAAAAATCAATTTTTTTTTATTTTCCCCACGGGACCCTTTAATAACCCCAACATCATTCCTAGGGGGTCAAGAGGGGTCTACCTTGCCCCCTTTCATTAAACTCCCCCTTCGTTTTTCACCTCTTCTTGTCTCTCGATCCTACCGAGAGACAAGATGGCGGCCGCACCGGACTGTTTAGAATGTTGACAGACACCGGAGAGCCAATCAGCATCGCTTCGCAAAGCTCCGTGACGCGAAAAGTACGCGATCTGGAGCGCTATCTGGGACGCTGTCACAGATATATAAATTTTTTAAAACGTTAATTTCTCAAAATCCACTGGAGCACATATATTGAGACCCAGCAAAGGCACATCAGGCTAACAGTCCCTACAATTTTGCCAAGTTTCGTGCAAATCCATTCAGCCGTTCGAGCTAAAAGTGAGGCCAAACACCCTATGGAAATTAACATGGGAAAAACGCGTTTTGGGACCCCCTTTTTTCTCGGCCCCCACTTAACGAAACCCCCCTAAATTTTCATGGTCTGCTCAGAAACAAAATGTGCCATTTTCCTGAAAAGCCGATTCCGTCCACAAACGCCAAAGTTATTAGACATAGAATTTTCAAAAGTCCCATAGGAAAAAAATCCTAACTATATATACCTACTGGCTAGCGCCAGTAGGTAATAATATATATATATATATATATATATATATATATATATATATTCACTGAAAAAACCATAGGTTATAGACCATATATAGTTAGGGATTAGCATTTAAAAAACCTTATTTTATTTGCACAAAACCATTGAAATTCCATATATAGTTAGTTGCACTAACTATATATCGCGGACCCGCAATCCACTGCTAATGATGTCACATATTACATCATTCATGACATGGTCAGTGACATCACTGATGACATCACTGATGACATCTCAAATGACATCACTGATGACATCACTGATGACATCTCAAATGACATCACTGATGACATCACTGATGACAACACCCAGTGACTGTATGTTTCTGTAAAGTTAAAATATGTCTTACATATTGAAGAATGAGTGGATGTATAAGTGTCTGGATGAAGGATTTAGTAGGTGCATGACTGACTGTATGAGAGAATGATTAAATGTGTCTCACTGAGTGCATGGGTTAGTGATTAAAGTGTCTTAATTTGGCAATCATTATTTATGTTCTTCTGTAAACTGCTGCATGTTTAAATCAGTAGCTATATCAGTAACTATATGGGTTATTGAATGGTTGCCCAAGTATTTGTATGGGAGACTGAGTATGTGTGTGGGTGGCTGGGAGGTGTATAACTCTGTGCATAGATGTGTGAGCAGTTGATTCCCTGGGTGTATGGCTTCAAAAGTGGATGTAGAAACAGCTGTATGGACAGTTGACTGTGTGCATGAGTATATTGGTGAGTGAATGGATATCTCAGTTCTACATGTCAAAGTAAGTACATATGTAAAACACACTCCATGTGAGAGTTGACATATATAAATAACTGAACATAAGAGCCAGTGAATGTGAGAGTGGCTGTATGAATCATTGTGAACTTGTATCAAGGATTGTATAAGAGAGTAAATATGTGTTAGTATATGTTTGAATAAGTAAGGTGTGTATAACTGTATAGTTGAGGAAATGGAGGTGTGATTGATTCTTTGCATGACTGACTAGGTGTGTGAGTAACTCCATGGATGTGTGACAGTCTGTGAGTACCTGTTTACACTGAGTGTATCTAAGGTTATATTAGAGTCTGAAGATGTATTATCACATAAATGATATCATCAGTGATGTAATCAGTAATGTCAAATGAGATGTCAGTGATGTCATCAGTGATGTCATTTGAGATGTCATCAGTGATGTCATCAGTGATGTCATTTGAGATGTCATCAGTGATGTCATCAGTGATGTCACTGACCATGTCATGAATGATGTAATATGTGACATCATTAGCAGTGGATTGCGGGTCCGCGATATATAGTTAGTGCAACTAACTATATATGGAATTTCAATGGTTTTGTGCAAATAAAATAAGGTTTTTTAAATGCTAATCCCTAACTATATATGGTCTATAACCTATGGTTTTTTCAGTGAATTTTCAAGGTTTTGTAAATGCAAATTCCTAACTATATATGGTCTATAACCTATGGTTTTTTCTGTGAATTTCATTGGTTTTTTAAAAGCTAATATCTATAGCTGTAAAATATATTCTTTATTAAGTGACGTATCACGTAGCCCGTGAGACGCCTCATGATGCATCGCATAACCGTGACGTATCGTCTCTGCAGCGCAAACCAAACCCAAAACGTAAGCGCGCCAAAACACGCTTAAAGATATATATATTTTTTTTTACCCTTAATTAGACAAAATCTACACGTGCACATATCACAAACGTTCAAAAAACACAATATGTCGGACTCCCGTTACGCTGCCGGTTAGCTGCCCGGTTAACGTACCAGGAAGCACCTTTACCGCGAAAAATCGCATTTTTTTTTCACCCCCCAGGGAACTTTAATAGCCCCCTCATCAATCCTAGGGGTTCAGGAGGGGTCTGCCTTACCCCTTTCATCCATTTACACCTTTTTTTTTTCCACCTCTTGTCTCTCGATCCCACAGAGATACAAGATGGCGGCCGCTCCCAGACTGTTTACAATGATAACAGCCAATCAGCTTCTCCTCAGACTCCCGTTACACTGCCGGTTAGCCGCCCGGTTCGCGTACCAAGACGCGTCTCTACGGCGAAAAAATCTGAATTTTTTTTTTGGGGCCCAGCGTGGCTCTATAATATCCCCTCATCAATCCTAGGGGGTCAGAAGGGGTCTACCTTGCCCCTTTCCTTCATTCCCCCCTTTGTTTTGGCCTCCTCTTGTCTGTCGATCCTACCGAGAGACAAGATGGCGGCCGCTCCGAACTGTTTACAATGTTGACAGCCAATCAGCTACTCGTCAGACTCCCGTTACACTGCCGGTTAGCTTCCCGGTTAGCTGCCCGGTTCGCGTACCAAGACGCGTCTCTACGGCGAAAAAAACGGATTTTTTTTTTTTTTTTTGGCCCAGCGTGGCTCTATAATATCCCCTCATCAATCCTAGGGGGTCAGAAGGGGTCTACCTTGCCCCCTTTCCTTCATTTCCTCCTTTGTTTTGGCCTCCTCTTGTCTCTCGATCCTACCGAGAGACAAGATGGCGGCCGCACCGGACTGTTTAGAATGTTGACAGACACCGGAGAGCCAATCAGCTTCGCTTCGCAAAGTTCCGATAAGCGAAAAGTACGCGAACCGGATCGCTGCCCGGAGCGCTGTAACAGATATATATCTTGATTTAAACGTTAATTTCTCAAAATCCACTGAAGCACATATATTGAGACCTAGCAAAGGCACATCGGGCTAACAGTCCCTACAATTTTGCCAAGTTTCGTGCAAATCCATTCAGCCGTTCGAGCTAAAAGTGAGTCCAACCGCCCTATGGAAAACTCAATGTTAAAAACGCGTTTTGGGACCCCCCTTTTTTCTCAGCCCCCCCTTGACGAAACCCCCCCAAATTTCCAGGAGCTGCTCAGAAACAAAATGTGCCATTTTCCTGAAAATTTCAGCCGATTCCGTCCACAAACGCCAAAGTTATTAGACATAGAATTTTCAGAAATCCCATAGGGAAAAAATCCTAACTATATATACCTACTGGCGACCGCCAGTAGGTAATATATATATATATATATATATATATATATATATATATATATATATATATATATATACATATATGTTCCCTTTGAATTGCTCCAGCAATTAGAGCTGCACTCCATTGAAGGTGAGAAAACATTTCTTTATTAAAAACCAGGCAGCTTCCCTTCCCGTGATTATTTCCTTTCGGGCAACGCGTTTTACTGAACTCACTTCATCTTCTTCATGGGCCTTAGTGAGCGAGTAGACAAATCACGTGCTTACCCAGCAGCCCCAGCATGCTTCCTAAATTGACTTTTCGGGCCTCTGGTGTGCCTTTGATTTATATCCAATTCCTGTTGCATGCTGGGCCCTGTAGTATTCAATCTGCACAATTTCACCCTCGAGTGGGTTCCACTGCTCACTATCAATGTCAAGGACAATTCTAGCAGCCCCCATTGAGCCTCTGGAAAAGACTCTGCACAACATGCAAGGCCTGTAAAATAGGCAAAAATATGAAAAATCTCAAAGACCCAGTGGAAAAGAACTTCGAAATCAGGGACAGCATCACCTGTGAGTCTTCCTTTGTGGTCTATATGCTTCAATGTTGTTGTGAAATGAAATGAAAATGGGATTTGTAAAGCGCTACAGTTGCCGTGAGGCGTCCAGGCGCTGAAGCTAAAACAGAAGATGGCCTCAGGAGGTTACTAGTTATTGAAACAAAAAGGTTTTGAGCTGTTTCCGGAAACTAGTTAGGTTGGAATTATCTCGCATCTGCAAAGGGAGGGTGTTCCACAATTTAGACACATTGTACGAGAAAGAACTTTCTCCTGCTCCGGCTCTAAAGATTCTGAGGATTTTGGCTAGTGATGCGGTTGAGGAACGAAGCGCCTTGTTGGGCAGATAAGGAGAAATCAGGGAACAGTTGATTTCTGGACCCATTTTCCAGAGGGTCTGATGGGCAATGCATAGAGCTTTGAACTTCACTCTGTCCCTAACAGGCAACCAGTGTAGAGTTCTTAGGCCAG
The DNA here is from genome assembly GCF_964263255.1 of Lissotriton vulgaris. Lineage (NCBI taxonomy): Eukaryota > Metazoa > Chordata > Amphibia > Caudata > Salamandridae > Lissotriton > Lissotriton vulgaris. Next base: position 199,791,628 of record NC_141691.1, read on the forward strand.
TTTTTATTGAGGTTCTCCGTGGGACTCCCAATAGCGCACGGGCAGCACAATTTTGAGTGTGCTGAAGTTTTTGTAAGGTGTGCTCTGGTGCTCCAAGATAGAGGGCATTATTAAAGTCCAGGCGGGATTGGACAAGGCCCTGTATGATTATTTGTCTGGCCTCAAATGGAAGGAGGGGAAGAATTTTTTTGATCACCCTAAGGAGGCCAAAACAAGTGGCCGACACCTTGGTGGCCTGTGTATTGAGGCTCAGCGACTTATCGAGCCATACTCCCAGACTTTTGATGTTATCTCTGGGAGGTGGGGCCGCACCCATGCTTGCGGGCCATATCATCTCCAAAGTAGAGGGGGCCGCCGGGCCCAGGAGCATGAGCTCGGTTTTGTCGTCGTTGAGCTTCAGACATGAGCTCATCATCCAGCTCTTTACATCCTCCAGGCATGCCGCTAGATTGGGCGGTGATTGGAGGCCGCTCTTCTGTGCAAGGGAGACCACCAGCTGGGTGTCGTCCGCATAGGAGATGATGTTGACACCATGCGGACGAACAATCCCAGCCAGAGGCCTCATGTATGCGTTGAAGAGCATAGGGCTCAAGGATGAACCCTGTGTGACTCCGCACCCCAGAAGCCTGCTTGATGACACAGATGTGTCGTCAAAGACCTGGAAGGTTCTGTCCGATAGAAAAGACTCGAACCAGACCAGGGCTTCTCCGGACACTCCTAGGTCGGAAAACAATACATCGGAAGTACATCGGAAGTACATTGTCCTCTTAAAAAAACGAATATTGGAGCACGTTCGTGCAATTCAAAATAAGTACTATAAATACGCAATGGCCAAACATATCACCTGTCATCAAGGAAAAACATGGACAGATGTCAAATACTTTGGCATGGCAAAAATTCCACAACATGGCCAAATTATGCTGAATAGGATTACAATATCTTAGGCGGCACATATAGCGGCGGCCAGGGCACTTAGCCCTAGTGATGCTTTGGATACTCAGTCACACAATTACATACTAGGTCAATATGACAGCTACAGCTATATTGACCAATGTATTCATTTATTTTTTTTTCACTGAAAACACCATAGGTTTCAGGGATGTTAAAGTTAGAAATAATGCATTTAAAAAACCTCAGAAATTCACTGAAAAAACCATATGCTAACTATAACTCGTGCCCCCGCAATGCACTGCTGATGATGTCACATATTACATCATTCATGACATGCATCTCATCAGACACTAATGTATTGTCATGCGAGCGGCTACGCCCACTGGGGCAGGTGTGCATAATTACCAGGTACATTTAAACTGCTGTGTTATGTCCGTACTGTTGTGCGCCCATTGAAAAAGTGCAGGAGCACGAAACGCATCTGGGCTGAAAATTTTATTTTAATTTGACATTGAACTCAAGAATCATACGGCAGCCTCCTGTAATAAATAACGAAAAAGGATCAACTTATTGTGGGCCTCTCTTTTGTGGGCAACTCTTGTGGTGGATATATATATATATATATTTATTGCACCAAAGTCCTTCCCCAAACAAAAGAAAAGGCGGAGGCCAACACAGGAACAGGTTAGGAAGCCTTTAATTGTCAATTCCATCAGGACGAATGCATTTCGGCATTGTGAGCCTTCGTCAGCGCCGTGGAAAATGAAGGACAAGGAAACAGTCCACACTTTAAAATGTCCTGCCGCTGTAGGATTGGCTGTGGCTACTCCTCCCCCTAATGGGCTCCGCCGAGTGTAGTTGATACTGTAGGTACCGGAAACTACAGGACTCAGAATTCAGCGATCGGAGTCAGAGTCCCGTGGCGGTGATGACAGTGGGATACACCGTTTCACGGGACGGTGTGCGCTGTAAATCCAATGTTCCCCTATATTCGACTCAAAAGGCCTCCTTCTGTTCCCTCCGCACACCTACTCTGCCCAGCTGTCACATTCCCGGGGGCCCGCGGCAATGCGGCAAACCCAACGCGAGGAACAATGTCTCCACCATCGCGTTTGATTCCATCCGGATGGTGTGGTGGGCCTGATTAATGTCAATTCATGACGGCAACAAAAGCCGAAGCATTGCCAGCAGTAAATTAGACCACTTGGAGTGCGGGGATCTCCCAACATGTCACTGGCAAACGTGTAATTAATTGCACCAAAGTCCTTCCCCAAACAAAATATATATATATATATATATATATATATATATATATATATATATATATATATATATATATATATATATATATATTACCTACTGGCTATCGCCAGTAGGTATATATAGTTAGGATTAATTCCCTATGGCATTTCTGAAAATTCTATGTCTAATAACTTTGGCGTTTGTGGACGGAATCGGCTGACATTTTCAGGAAAATGGCACATTTTGTTTCTGAGCAGCCCCTGAACATTTGGGGGGGTTTCGTCAAGGGGGGGCCGAGAAAAAAGGGGGGTCCCAAAACACGTTTTTCCCATGTTACTTTCCATAGGGCGGTTGGACTCACTTTTAGCTCGAACGGCTGAATGGATTTGCACGAAACTTGGCAAAATTGTAGGGACTGTTAGCCCGATGTGCCTTTGCTAGGTCTCAATATATGTGCTTCAGTGGATTTTGAGAAATTAACGTTTAAATCAAGATATATATCTGTAACAGCGCTCTGGGCAGCGATCCGGTCCGCTTACTTTTCGCGTTTCGGAACTTTGCGCGCAGAAAGCTGATTGGCTCTCCGGTGTCTGTCAACATTCTAAACAGTCCGGAGCGGCCGCCATCTTGTCTCTCGGTAGGATCGAGAGAGAAGAAGAGGTGAAAAACGAAGGGGGAATTTAATGAAAGGGGGCAAGGTATACCCCTCTTGACCCCCTAGGAATGTTGTTGGGGTTATTAAAGGGTCCCGTGGGGAAAAGAAAAAAAAAATGATTTTTCACGGTAGAAGCGCTTCACGGGCCGCGAACTGGGCCGCAAACTGGTAGCGAAACGGGAATTCGCCATTTTGTGCTTCGTTAATTAAATTACTAGGTATAAGGGGGTGCGGGAGACGTATCCTAATCCCCTATGTTTCCTGAGGGTGGCTGAGGAGGCTGATATATGTTGATACATCTCTTCCAGCGGCTGTGCGTGAGCTTTTTTTTTTTTTGCTGCGTGACAGTCCGGAGCGGCCGCCATCTTGTCTCTCGGTAGGATCGAGAGAGAAGAAGAGGTGAAAAACGAAGGGGGAATTTAATGAAAGGGGGCAAGGTATCACCCTCTTGACCCCCTAGGAATGTTGTTGGGGTTATTAAAGGGTCCAGTGGGGAAAAAAAAAAAAATGATTTTTCACGGTAGAAGCGCTTCACGGGCCGCGAACTGGGCCGCAAACTGGTAGCGAAACGGGAATTCGCCATTTTGTGCTTCGTTAATTAAATTACTAGGTATAAGGGGGTGCGGGAGACGTATCCTAATCCCCTATGTTTCCTGAGGGTGGCTGATGAGGCTGATATATGTTGATACATCTCTTCCAGCGGCTGCGCCATCTTGCCTTTTTTCCAATGCCACAATTTTGTCGTGCACGGCAGCCATTTTAGATGCCAGGCTGGTCCCAGGCTATCACCTACCCCTGCGGATGTAGTTTATGGCCCCAGCTGTAGAGAATTCAGACATGCCAACCCTCCCGATTCAGGCGTGTGACTACTGATTTCAGTGCTAGTCTCCCGCCTCCCGATTTCTGCAAGCAAAAACCCTGGGGCATATTACGAACAACTAGCGATAATTTTTGTCTCTAACTTGTTTAGAGACAAAAATTATCGCCGCACATCGGCGATTTTTATCGCAGATAAACCTTGCTATTATCGCAGAAAAGTCAGCGATATTCATGTATTATCGAGCAAATGCTCTTAGCCATGTTATCCACCTCCCATTGGATAACATGGCTAAGAACTGCTCAGGGCAGGTGTTAGATTTTGGAGATATTCGCGCTTAGGTAATAGGAGATAGCGATGTTAGGGACTGTTTGCAGTCGCTAACATCTTGGCACGCCACTTTGCATGTCATTAGTGATAAGTATCACTGACATGCAAAGCGGGGCCCAAGATGGTCGCTATCTCCTTTTAGCTGTCACTAACTGGTGTTAGCGACAGCTTGGTAATAGGGAGATAATTTTATCTCCGCTTTCATGGCTTTTAAAGCCAAAAAAGCGGAGATAAACCCCCTTGATAATATGCCCCACGATTCCTTGGGGGTTTCAGCTGACAGGGCTTGGTATTGTGTTACATGGTAATTTTTCCAGGAAACGTCAGAGGGTCTATGCAGGGGTTCTAGAAGAGGTGATAAACCATTTAAGCCTCATGAACAAGCGCATGGTCTTTTAAAGATTTGTGAAGTACTCGGGGCGGCGGTGTGTGTGTGTCCTCTTTCAGGAGCGGGCGGGGGTGGGGGGGCACTGCCAGCAACTTGCCAGGCCAGGCAGTGTTCAACACGTGCATCACCCTTTCTCTGCCTGCTATTGCGCTCCATGCTTCGGAAAGGTAAGAAAAAGAACGTGCATTTGAGTTTGAAATGTCCGATCCTGCAGCAGCACACTTCCAAAGCCCACACATGACAATAACCCGATTCAAGGCCCTATTCACCCGTTTTTAAAAAAATAGATAACACTCCGACAAAGTAAGATTATAAAACTTTATTAACTTTTAACTATAATGAACGGAACAAAAACTAAAAACATTTAAACATTTTTCAACTCAAAAAGCAACAATGATTAGAAGCTGTCTTTTGTGCGAATAGTCCCAAGGCAGCACAACGTGCAGAGTTCTGGACGGCACCCAGGTGATGTCGCCTGGGTGCCGCACTGGTTTTGGGATCCTACAATGCAGCACAGAAAAACAGCGTGGGGCGTCCCGGGTGGTGCGGGGGGAGGCCTCGTCAGTAGCGGTCTGTTGTGCGAATAGTCCCAAGGCAGCAGAACGCGTTGAGATGTTGATGGGACTGTGTCCAGTGTCCCATGGCTGACACAACATGTACGACAGGCACCCAGGTGATGTCCAGTAAACTGCCGCACTGGTTTTGGTATCCTACAATGCTGCTCCGAAAATTGGCGTGCGGCGCCCCGGGGGGGGGGGGGGGGGCGTGGGGGAGGCGGCGTGAACGGGCCTCCCCAGGTGGCGGCCATCTAGCTGAGTTGCGCACGCTCCAGCGGCTACAGCGTCTCGCTCACCATGTTGTTCAGTTGCTCCCACTCTTGCAGTGCAGCGATAGGCGGCTGCCACATGGCTCTTAAAATGGCGGACGGCTCCTCGGTTTTGGGCCTGGTCCACTGAAATGGCCCTGGGACACCTTGGAACTCGGACGCTTGCCTGCTAGGGCTTGGGCTCCATTCTCGAAAAGCGTCCCCTCAGCCGTGAAGATTCTACAAAAGTCTTGGGGGCCCCCGACTCCCGCAGGCTTCCGGTGGGGAGCGGCTGCCATGATTGCTCGCGGAATGACCACGATGGAGCCACGAGATGGTGGTGCTCTCATGCTGACGCCAGCTTCAGTCTGAATGATCCAGAAACAAGGTGGGGCTTTCATCGTTTGGGAAAAAAAAATGTTCTAAACCAATGAAAAGTGTTCTTTTTAGGTCATATGACCAAGCCTTCCATCTTTAGGAAACCAAAAGTAAAATGAACCAATGAAAAGTTTTATAAACAAGTCACATGACCTGTTATGCGGCATAGGGCTACAAAAAGCGTAGAAAATCCGTTGGCACGTGAGGCGGCGTCAGTAGCGGACCGATGTGCGAATAGGCCGAAGGCAGCAAAATGCGCCGAGATTCGGATGGCACCGAGGTGGTGTCCAGCAAATTGCCGCACTGGTGTGGCCATCCTACAATGCTGCGCCGAAAGACGGCGTGTCCAGCTGAGTTTCTCCCGCTCTTGCGGTACAGTGACTCGAACGCGCCGAGATCCGGATGGCACCGAGGTGGTGTCCAGCAAATTGCCGCACTGGTGTGGCCATCCTACAATGCTGCGCCGAAAGACGGCGTGTCCAGCTGAGTTGCGGTCACTGTTGCGGTACAGTGACTCGAACGCGCCGAGATCCGGATGGCACCGAGGTGGTGTCCAGCAAATTGCCGCACTGGTGTGGCCATCCTACAATGCTGCGCCGAAAGATGGCGTGTCCAGCTGAGTTGCGGTCACTCTTGCGGTACAGTGAGTCGAACGCGCCGAGATCTGGATGGCCCCGATGTTGTGTCCAGCAAGTTGCCGCACTGGTGTGGCCATCCTACAATGCTGCGCCGAAAGTCGGCGTGGGGTGCCCCGTTGGCTTATGAGGTGATGTCAGTAGTGGACCGATGTGTGAATAGGTCGGAACCAGCACAAGGCACCAAGATCCGAATGGCAAGTCCTGGATGTTGAGTGCCTCAGTTGAGAGTTCTGAGCAGTGCTTGTAAGACTGTCTGAAGCTTATTTGCACCTGCTGCAGCTTCACTATTGCCCTGGTGTGGCCAAAGGTTGCACATGACATAGGCGGCCGGCTCCCGAGGTCCGGCGGAACTTTTTGCCTTTTCCTTTCTGCTTCTTTTCCTACAATCCGTTTCATCTGAAGACACGACCAGGTCCCTGAATGTGTGCAGGGGGACGTTATTGATTGAATGAAAATGGCGGCTTGACACAAAGCTGACTCAAGCGTTACTGTTGATGCTATACAGACAAAAATTGGTTTTCAGTTTGTACATTCTTCAGGTTTTTTTTTCCATCCAAGTCTGATTGAGAGTTTGTAGAAAAATGGCTTCAGATTTTCCACATACTACTCTTCAACATTCTTCCTAAATGTAACAATGTGAAACTCACTAGGAGAACGGCTGTTTCTGTTTCCTTTCAAAATGCTGCCAACAATATTTTCTGAATGGAAGACACCATCTTGTAGCATAAAGGGCCGAAAGGGGTTCTGGTCTGGCCGATGTTTGGTGGAGACATTTTGACTATATGTTGGACCTGCCCGGCCTCGCCCAAAATGGCGCCGGTATAAATGGGACTCGTAACTCCTTGCCCGCAAATGTATATCTAGAAAATGTTATTGTAAGTGGCCCTGTCGTATTTTAATTACAAAATGTACGTCCACCGATTCCGCAACTGTTAGACACCTTTGTTCTTGCAACCTAATGGCCCGCTCGTTACGTTCTTCTACAGTGTAAATGTCTCCTCATCATATACGATTTCAGTTTGCTCCGTGGCCGGCCCACGTTGTTATAGGCCCGTATTTGTATACTGACATTTTCACAATAAAGGTTTTTAAAACAAAACACGGTAGTAGTATTTACATTGGTAAAGTTTTTACTTTTAGTCACTGTTTTCGAATCAGTAAAGGCAAGTGAAATAAAGCAGTCCAATTACATGACGGATAAAAGGTATAATATGTAGGAACGCAGTAAAGATAAATGCTTAAGGGCAGTTGTGTTTTTCATGTCTGCAATATAAAGTGATCGATAAGAATCTGATAATCAGGCGTATCGGCGACTAAGACAGCAGGCCGAATCTCTTTTACTCAACGGCTCCGTCATGGAAGGAAGAAACGCCCTTTTTCTCGAAAAAGGAATATATTTTACTTGCAGGACAGTTGTAAATTTTCCGGGAAAGTACATTAGCCTGGAATATTATAACATATGTTTGAAAAAAAAATATTGTTCGAAAACAATAAAAAGCGTAATTTTTAGGTCATATGACCAAGCTTTTCATCATTAAATTAACAAAAGTAAAATGAACCAATGAAAAGTTTTATTAACAAGTCACATGACCTGTTATGCTTACGTTACGCGCTGCGCGCCGCGCCTCGGATCACTTCCGGGTGCGGTAACGCGGCGTGTCATATAACGCATTACGCGACAACGTAGGTCAAGAATATAGTCAAAATGTCTCCACCAACCAGCGTTCGGAACACAACCCCTTTCAGCAGTCCAAAAAGTTCTGTTAAATGACAACAGAGGGGACAGGCAACAAGAAACATCAGTCAAAGAGGGGAGGGCAAGTTCTTCTCTTCCGGGTCATGTTGGGGCGCTACCGGAACTGATCGAATTGGTAGTCTACAGTGTTTCTGGATGTTTCAGACTAAAGCTGGCGTCAGCATGAGACCACTACCATCTCGTAGCTCCGTCGTGGCCATTCCACGAGCAATCATGGCAGCCGCTCCCCACCAGAAGCCTGCGGGAGTCGGAGGCCCCCAAGACTTTTGTAGAATCTTCACGGCTGAGGGGACGCTTTTCGAGAATGGGACCCAAGCCCTATCAGGGAAGCGTCCGAGTTCAAAGGTGTCCCAGGGCCATTTTAATGGACCAGGCCCAAAACCGAAGAGCCGGCCGCCATTTTGAGAGTCCTGTGGCAGCCGCCTATCGCTGCACCGCAAGAGTGGGCGCAATTCAGCTGGATGGTGGGCAAGACGCTGTAGCCACAAGAGTGGGCGCAACTCAGCTGGATGGGACAAGGTTCAGAATTGAAGAGTCATCAAAAGGCAAAAAGTTCCGCCGGACCCCGGAAGCCGGCCGCCTATGTCGGGGGCAATCTCAGGCTACACCAGTGCTATAAGACTTGGGGAGGGTGTCGGAGCCAAGCGTCTTCTCCGAGTCCATGGCCATCACACCGCCCCTCAGGGGCCTCCGTCAAGCTGTTTAGGAAGGTAACATATCACATTGTTTTCTAATGCAGTCAGGTCCACAAACGACACTCACTTACTTTGAGAATAGTGAAGCTGCAGTAGGTGGAAATAAGCTTCAGACAGTGTTACAAGCGCTGCTCAGAACTCTTAACTATGGCACCCAACATCCAGAACTTATGCCACTTGAGAATGGCAGTGACATCGAAGCAACTCAGGGACCAAAACCATTAACGTACTTTCACGTATGAAAATCTTACTTGGGGAGGGGGCAGGAGCGAAGCGCCCCCTCCCAGTCAGCGCCACCACACCGTATGTTGAAAATTTGAAGCCATTGTTCTACAAAGTCAACCAAACTTGGATTGAAAAATCTAGAAAAATGTACAAACTGAAAACCAGTTTTGGTCTGCATAGCATCAGTAGCAACGCTTGAGTCAGCTTTGTGTCAAGCCGCCATTTTGATTCAACAAAGCACAGGCATTGAAAAAGGCTCAAACTCAGAACTCTGAACTACGGCACCCAACATCCAGGAGCTTGCCATCCGGATCTTGGAGCCTTGTGCTGCTTTCGACCTATTCACACATCGGTCCACTACTGACATCATCTTATAAACCAACGTTATGTAAATAGTTTTTTAATAAAATGTTTTACCCTGTTTCTTTGCTGGTGTGTTGTCTATATTTTTAATATTTGCATAGGGTTTGTCGTTATTTTGTGCGGGATGGGTGATGGAGCCGAGCTGTCTTGCAGCCCTCATGGTGTGGAGCTCAGTTCATCTCACTATTTTCGTATTTCTCATGAAGGGTTGTTCCTAATATTTCTATTTTAGCGAGGTCAAAAAGAGATCCAATTAGTGGCCTACTGATTTTGCTCGATTACTTTTATTTTTTTACACGATTTTTCACTATCTGCAAAGACTAAACAGAGTATTGCGACTTTGTGCTTGTTTGTAAATAGAGAATGATCCAAAGAGAACCAATTCTAAAACAGTAAATGCTTGGACAACAATCAATCAAATGGAGAGACAAGCAGGCACGACGGATTACAACGGGGGTAAAGGCCTGCGTTAACTACCCTTCAGTATCTGCAAAGAGAGAGTACTACTAAGACAAAAGAGGGGGGGGGGGTGCAGCGTTCAAAGCACATCAGCGTGCATAAATACGAAAATGTTTTTATCTATCACGTACTTGACATTTTAAAGCTTTTCATATTTGCTATTAAAAAACCAATGAAATTCACAGAAAAAACCATAGGTTATAGTGGATATATAGTTAGGAATTTGCATTTACAAAACCTTGAAAATTCAATGAAAAAACCATTGGTTTTAGGCCATATATAGTTAGGGATTTGCATTTACAAAACCTTATTTTACTCGCATAAAACCATTGAAATTCCATATATAGTTATAAGCGCTAACTATATATCGCGCACCCGCAATCCACTGCTGATGATGTCACATATTACATCATTCATGACATGGTTAGTGACATCACTGATGACATCACTGATGACATCTCAAATGACATCACTGAAAACATCTCATTTGACATGACTGATAACATCACTGATGATATCATTCATGTGATAATACGATGAACCTCTTCAGACTCTAATATAACCTTAGATACAATCAGTGTAAACAGACACTCACAGACTGTCACTCATCCATGGAGTTACTCACACACCTAGTCAGTCATGCAGAGAATCAATCACACCTCCATTTCCTCAAATATACAGTTATACAAACTTTACTTATTCAAACATATACTAACACATATTTACTCTCTTATACAATCCCTGATACAAGTTCACAATGATCCATACAGCCACTCACACATTCACTGGCTCTTATGCACAGTTATTTATATATGTCAACTCTCACATGTACTGTGTTTTACATATGTACTTACTTTGACATGTAGCACTGAGATATCCATTCACTCACCAATACACTCATGCACACAGTCAACCGCCCATACAGCTGTTTCCACATGCAGTTTTGAACCCATAGATCTAGTGAATCAACTGCTCACACATCTATGCACAGAGTCATACACCTCCCAGCCACCCACACACACACCCAGTCTCCCATACAAATACTTGGGCAACCAATCAATAATCCATATAGTTACTCATATAGCTACTTATCAACACATGCAACAGTTTACAGAACAACAGACATAATAATGCACACATTCAGACAGTTTAGTCACTAACCCATGCACTCAGTGAGACACATTTAATCACTCACTCATACAGTCAGTCATGCAGCTACTAAATCCTTCATCCAGACACTTATACATCCACTCATTCTTCAATATGTAAGACATATTTTAACTTTACAGAAACATACAGTCACTGGATGTTGTCATCAGTGATGTCATCAGTGGTGTCATTTGAGATGTCATCAGTGATGTCATCAGTGATGTCACTAACCATGTCATGAATGATGTAATATGTGACATCATCAGCAGTGGATTGCGGGTGCGCGATATATAGTTAGCGCTTATAACTATATATGGAATTTCAATGGTTTTATGCGAGTAAACTAAGGTTTTGTAAATGCAAATCCCTAACTATATATGGCCTAAAACCAATGGTTTTTTCATTGAATTTTCAAGGTTTTGTAAATGCAAATTCCTAACTATATATCCACTATAACCTATGGTTTTTTCTGTGAATATATATATATATACACACATATATTCACTGAAAAAAACATAGGTTTCAGACAAGTTATAGTTAGTTATTAGCATTTAAAAAACCTTAGAAATTCACTGAACAAACCATAGGTTTCAGGGGTGTTATAGTTAGCTGGACATTTCACTAGTATAAACTTGTATTGGTGTGTCACTGGTTTCAAACATGATACTCTATATTTCATAATGTGTGTTGAAAGGTTATGCTACTGTATGAGGAGGTGTATCAGCTTGTCACGTGAATGATGTCATCAGTGATCTCATCAGTGATGTCACTGACCATGTTTTGAATGATGTAATATGTGACATCATCAGCAGTGGATTTCTGGCGCGCGAGTTATAGTTAGTACAACTAACTATAACAGGGGAATTTCAATGGTTTTATACGAGTATAATGTCCAGCTAACTATAACACCCCTGTTACCTATGTTTTTTTGAGTGAATTTCCAAGGTTTTTTAAATGCTAATAACTAACTATAACTTGTCTGAAACCTATGGGTTTTTTCAGTGAATTTCAAAGGTTTTTTAAATGCTAATTCCTAACTATGACGTCTGTGAAAACCATGGTTTTGTCAGTGAATTTCAAAGGTTTTGTAAATGCTAATTCCTAACTATAACATATGCAAAACCTATGGTTTTTTTAGTGAATTTCAAAGATTTTTTAGATCATAATTTATAAATATATTTATTGTTTTTTTATATTTTCTAACTACATTTTTTAAATCTTTTTATTTTTAGATGTTATTTTTTAAATTACATTACATATTTTTTAAATTATTTTTTTACATAAAAATATATTTTTTTCATTGTTATATATTGTTCATAATATAATAAAATTATTTATTTATTTATTTTAATTTTTGGGGGGAGTTGTGCACCGTACGAACACCCTGCTCGTTTATTGCACAAAACGTGTCCGCCATTTTAGGGTCGCTGTCTAGGATCTGCGTAGGGTGTGCGACGGGTACGACTTTTCCAACGCTGTTGCTATGCGACCTGTGCGCTACGCCTGACGCATACGCTAGATGTACATATAACATGACGTGACGGGCGTGTGGTAGCGCGTGATGTCATATGCATATCGGATGCGGTGGGTGTGCGGCTTCCGCGATTTCTTTAATGTTGGAAAACTTATTTATATATATTTCATATTAATACTAAGACAAGAGATTATCTGAGGTTATTATAAAAATAATATTCTTTAACTTTCTTAAAAAGTACACAACTTTTTAATGCAATTTCGCGAAGTTGCGTTGGACGCGAGCACAATGCAAGCAGGCTGCGTACTAAGGGCCTGATTACGATAGCGGTTTTCCCGCATCCTCTGGGCCGGCGGAAGCCACCGCTGGCCCGGAGGATGCGGGAAAACCGCTGCAGACTGAAAAAGACCCCCCGCCAGATTAGGATGGCTGGGGGATCGTTTTTCAGTCCGCAGCTTTTCCGCCGCGGTCGCCTTCCAGCCTTCCAGCTTGTCCACTCACGTACATTCGGATAGGTTGAAATGACGTACATGAGCACTCTTTCTTTTCATGAAGTAATCCATGGTCAATCTGCTGCTCACTTGCTCATATATTTCTTTTTGCTCAACATTTAGTTTTTCTTCCAAGTTTCCTAAGTTTGTTACATCTTCTTTAGCTTGATACACTGCTGTTTCCACCTCATTCATGGTTACTGTTGCTAAGTTTTCAACAATTGGTTGTCCTAGTGGATCTTGACTCAGCGCAGCAGAACTTTGACTGTCTTGAGAACTGTCTCTAGCAATCTCAGCTGCAATTGTAGCTTCTTGATCAATTTCATTGTTCAACATTTTCACATAAGTTGCAAAGGACTGCATTGTATGCTATCTTTATAAGCATTAATGGAATCTTCATAGCTCTGTACGCCATGGTTTGAATAGTCGTAAAAGAGCTAAGTAGTAAAATTCCCTTTTATCAGCAGTGTCACAACTCAGCTTCCTGTGATTAGTCAAATTTCCATTTGTTTGTTTTACCAAACATCCTTCGGAACCAATGACTCCATATTTCCCATCATTGATGTTATCTGTAGTATTCCGTTTAAAAATGAAATTTTGCAACACTTCACAGAGACACATGTTCTCAAGATGATGACTTCTGTTTGGGTAATATGTGTCCAACATATTCATTTTCAAAATATCTGTACTTTCTGGATCTTTTTCTGCTATTTCTTGTACAGATTTCAATACTCGATTTCACATTGCTGCAAGACCTAGACTCGCATAAAGGATTCTTCTAGATTGGGAGTATAGACTAGCAGGTGATAACTGATCTGAGCATTCATATGCTCCGATTTCTCGATGCGATAGCATCTTCAAACTGGAACTGTATAATTTCTTACTTAGAGTCTTCTCGTGAGAAATCTCTTCCTTCATTTCTTTAAATTCTGTCTTTTCTGATTTTGTAATATAAGGTGTTACATATCGAGCAACAGCAATGGAATTGTCCGCCACATATTGAAAATCCATGTTAGCATTCCACATGGACAAAATGACGGGGTTGTAGTCATTTATGTATTTTGACTCTTTATTTCTTCTTAAGTTGTAGGTATTTTTTTTGGGACTTTCTTGTGATAGTATGTCGCAAAGATGACATAAAACTGTTCACTCTTCCTTTCGATATTACAGGACGCGGAAATCCAAAACGACATTTGGTGTAGAACTTGTCCTTACATTTGTACTTTTGTCAACAGTATTTTCCACATCTGTGGCCTTGTAATCATAAGACTTGTGCTCTTAAGTTGTTTGCTTCTGTGCTTTTGGGTACAGCACATGTTGCAAATTGTTAAATAAAACTCAAAACAGTATCATTCGCATATGTTCCAAATTAATCCATAACAGCAAATGTATATGAGGAGACCTCTTGCTTGATACTCCTTTCTCCAAAAGAAATCCAGAACTTCTCCAAGCAGATTTTTTTTTTTATTGCAGATAAAAGACATCAGAGCCTTAAATCTATGACTGAAATACCTGCATACATTAACAGGATCCAAAGAGCACAATTCTCCAGGTGTCTTGTATGCAATGTATTTTATATTCGAATTTGCCTCTCGAAGAAATTCTAGTAAATCATCCCACGCATACTCAGCACAGCTCAGGGTAAGGAACCATGTTGGAGTTATTAAGTTCCGTAGCATACATTTCAGTTCTCCTTGACGACGGTACCAATATTCATTAGTCCCATGCTGACATGCCATCAAATTAATGAGCTGAGATTCTAGATGATCATCTCTCTGGTGAACTTTATCCATAAAATCTTTTGCAGATACATTTTGCAGATGTATTCCAGATTTTAGAATATGGTTGATTGCATATGAAAGTACAGACAAGTCACTTTCAAACAAAAGATTAAATATATAAGGGATACATTGTCGAAATCTTGGATCTTCTGCATATAATCTTGTTGTCCGATGTTCAGATGCAGGAATCTGCACAGGACGTTTATCATATTGTCCTTTTCCAGTCGAGAACAACTGTGGAAAACAACGAGCTTCCATGCTCTCTTCCCATACACTCATGGGACTACCTTTAGCTTTTTTTATTTGGAACAAATCAATAGTGTTTCCGATTACTTCTTTTGATTGAAGTGGATGTGCATTGTAATGTTCATAGATTTCTTCACATCTTAACATATCCACTTTTTCAATTTGTCCACTTGACGTTACTGTATCATCTGCTAAAACTATTTCTTCTTCTTATATATAAACATTCTTATAGTATGTATTGTTTTTTATCAAATACGTTTCCTTTTGCGCTTTTCTAACATCCATTGAATCCTGCCAGATGTTCTTGTTCTTAGTTGGCACACCATTAACAACAACAACTAGTGATTCACTTTCTACACTGTCTACACCAATAGTTTCAATATTTTTCTTTAAATCTAACGGTAAATAAACCACTAAATCTGAAGGAGGCAATTTACCTGTTTTAGGCTCCATACGTACAATAGCCTGAAACGGATACACACATTGAATGAGAATAGACTCATATGTATTGAGATCTGTCAGTTCTGAAGGAATAGCAACTAACTCTAAATTGTTATGCACAGCTCTCGCTGGCATTCTATTCTCATCTAATTTGTTATAACAATATTTACAAATACGCTGATCAGAACCCAAATCAAAACAATTCTCTACAAACAAATAAATTGCAAATTCCTTCCACATATCATGATTTTCTTTTTCACTTTTTAAATACAGATCAACACTCCTAGTATGATTTTTGTAGTGAGTTCAGCAACAACAAATACAAGAAAAATGTGGCCTTTCACCTGAAATCACCTTAAACTTTGTAATTTCATTTTCAACATTTTTTGTACAAGTATGTTCAACATTCTCTACAACATTTTCTTCTATTAATGTCTCAGTTTATGCACTCTCTTATTCAGGACCAAAGTAACATACCTCAATATCATCACAAACCTTTTTCACATCTGAGCACTGTTCAACTCATTTAACTTTAGTGCCAGACTTTTAGCATAATTCAATCTTCTCACTAACTTCCGCATTTGAGTATGATGTACTGCCAACATCCTGAAATGGTGAAAAACACTTTGGCATACTTTCCTAGAAAGACAAGTCAGAGAATGAACTTGCAAACCAGTATGTTTTCTCACTCTGCAAGGGTCTAGTCCTTGCAACAGTTTAATCTTTTGTTTAACACTTTTTTTACAATATGCTTGTAAGAAATTGCGTAATTTATCAATAGATTCTTGTCATACACTACAAATACTACTACAATCCCAGGAGTACACTGGGGCTTTAGGATGTCTGCCTAGAACCCCATCCGCTATCATTTCTTCTGCATTTCTGGGAACCACTTTCTCTTTCTCAATTGGACAACCATCTCTAGCATCATAAGCTCGACCACAGGTGTCAACTGCATGCAACAAATTATTGCTCTGTAAATAAAACACTCTTCATTAAAAAAGAGGCTCAGAACTTGAACTATGCTTCCATTGCCCTAAAAAAATCACACAAATTAGTTTTATTAATTACTCTTTTTCTCTTACTTTTGCCCTTCATTAAATGGATTGGTTTATCTAGTGATCCAATTCTCTTCAATACTAAAATGAAGAGTTTTCTCTTTACTTCAAAAGCCTTTTCAACAATGGATTTGATATGCTTCTTCTTTTTATAAAATTGTGTTATCTTTCTATATTTCTTTGTGTGTTCCATTAAATTATGGACAACTCTGTTGTAAAATAATAATCGGCGAATTTCTTTATATTGATGTTCTCTTCTTTGACTATAAGTTGTATCCTTTGTTTTTACATTGCCTTTTTTGCCTTTCCTATTCTTTGTATTTTTTTTGTGATTGGAACATTTTCACTGCTTTGCATATTTCCATTTTTTTTCTGAATTTAGTACTTTTTTTAATGAAGTCTTTTATAGCCTTACCAGAAATTGTTGTCTTTTTAGTCACATTATGTTGGTCTTCCAATACTTGTGGTTGAGCTTTTATTCAAATAAATATCCTTTTACTGACGTTTTCTTCTTTCTTTCTGCGGCATGATAACTTTATTTTAATGATGATAAACAGTATCTGTAAAAAATAAACATAAATAATTATTTCATAAAAACTTGAAAAAATGATACATTTTTATTACTATACAAAAACATTTCATACAAATTCTGACTAAAAAACTGTAGGCCTGAAGCACAACTGTGAAGGTGATAAGAGTACTACATACATAATGCATAGCAGTCTGAAGCACTCCATAACACTAGAACCTGAAGCACTGTATGACTACATGCATATTTACTAAATGATTACAACACTATAAGGAAAGACACTGAGTGAATTCATAATTGGATCACTTTTACAGATTTAGAATTTACAGTAGTACAGTATTGTTTCTCTAGTGTAGGGAGTTTTGCTGAGGTACTGTTATAGGGTAGTGCAGTGGTATTTCAGTAGTGTAGGATGTCGTGCTGATGTAAAATTAAAGTTTAGGGTAGTGTAACAGTGTTTCATTAGTGTAGGGGGTCGTGCTAGGGTAGTTTTAGAGTTTAGGGTACTACAATGGTGATTCCGTAATGCACGTGGTTGTACTGGGGGTAGATTTAAGGTTTATGGTAGTGCAGTGGTCTTTGGGTACTGTAGTGGGTCGTGCTGTTATAGTGTTTTAAAGTTTAGGGTAGTGCATTGGTAAATGGGTAGTGTAGGAGATCGTACTGGGGTAGTGTTGTAGGGTAGTGCATTGGTGTAAATGTAGTGTACAGGGTCATGGTAGGGATAGCGTTTTAGGGTTTAAGGTAGTGCAGTGGTGTTTGTGTAGTGTAGGGAGTCGTGGTAGGGTAGTGTTCTAGGAAATAAAATGGTGTTTGGGTAGTATAGGAGGTTCTGCTGGGGTAGATTTAAGGTTTAGGGTAGTAAATTGGTCATTAGGTACTGTAGGTTGTCATGCTGGAGGTAGATTAAGGGTTTATAGTAGTGCAGTAGTGTTTATGTAATGTAGGAAATCATACTGGGTGTAGTGTCACTGCAAGACTATAGGCACTTATTTGTCTTCAAAAATATCAAGCATGCATTCCATATATTTCAGAACTCCATTGTACTATTAACATTAAACTCATTTTCGAAACACATAACCAATGACTATTTTCTAATTCTACTAAAATGTGAGAACACAACACGTTTTTAACCAATCACATGTCGGGAAACACATAAACCACCCAAAATTCTTCTCTCAGAGTGATTCCTAAATGCACATACTCACTGTGTGATTCTAGACAAATAACAATATTTCTTATAAATACAGTAGTAGGATACTGTAGTGGTGTGTGGGTAGTGTAAGGGGTCCTGCTGTGATAGATTTAAGCTTTAGAGTACTGAAATGGTGATTAGGTAGTATAAGGAGTCATACTGGGGTAGTGTTCTAGCATAGTGCAGTGGTGTTTATGTACCATAGGAGACCATGCTAGGGATATCGTTTTAGGCTTCAATGTAGTGCAGTGGTGTTTGTGTAGTGTAGGGGGTCGTGGTACTGTAGTGTTCTAGGAAATAAACTGGTGTTTGGCAAGTGTAGGACGTTCTGCTGGGGTAGATTTAAAGTTTAGGGTAATAAAGTGGTGAATAGGTAGTATAAATAGTCAAGGTGGAGGTAGATTAAGAGTTTACAGAAGTGCAGTGATGTTTGGTTAGTGAAGAAAATTATACTGGTGGAAGTGTTACTGCAAGACTACATGTACTTATATGTCTGCAAAAACATCAAGCATACGTTCCATATATTTTAGAACTGCATTTTAGTATTAATACTAAACTCATTTTGGAAACACATAACCAATGACTATTTTCTAATTCTACCAAAATGTTAGAACACAATACGTTTTTAACCATTTACATGTCGAGAAACATATAAACTACCAAAATGCTTCTCTCAGAGTGGTTCCTAAATGCACACACTCACCTTGTGATTCTAGACAAATAAGAATATTTCTTATAAATACAGTAGAAGGACACTATAGTAGTGTTTGAGTAGTGTAAGGGGTCCTGTTGTGATAGATTTAAGCTTTAGAGTAGTGAAATGGTGAATAGGTAGTATAAGGAGTCATACTGGGGTAGTGTTCTAGCATAGTGCAGTAGAGTTTATGTACCATAGGAAATCATGCTAGGGATAGCGTTTTAGGCTTTAAGGTAGTGCAGTGGTGTTTGCGTAGTGTAGGGGGTCGTGGTAGGGTAGTGTTCTAGGAAATAAACTGGTGTTTGGTAAGTGTAGGAGGTTCTGCTGGGGTAGATTTAAGGTTTAGGGTAACAAAGTGGTGAATAGGTAGTGTAAGTAGACATGCTGGAGGTAGATTAAGGATTTACAATGGTGCAGAGGTGTTTGCGTAGTGTAGGAAATCATACTGGTGGAAGTGTCACTGCAAGACTACATGTACTTATTTGTCTGCAAAAATATCAAGCATACATTCCATATATTTCATAACTGCATTTCAGTATTAATACTAAACTCATTTTGGAAACACATAACCAATGACTATTTTCTAATTCTACCACAATACGTTTTTAACCATTTACATGTTGGGAAACACATGAACTACCAAAATGCTTCTCACAGAGTGATTCCTAAATGCACACACACTCACAATAAAATTCTAGAGAAAAAAAAGTATTCCCTGCACTTTACCAGGACAAACACATTACTCTGATTAAAAACAAAATGCACCACATACATTCCCTCACAAATTAATAACTCACCTTTCCAATTGTTTTGTAGAATAAAAAGTATGTCAGTCACACAGCAGATTTTCTTATTCACAATCTGTTTTCAACACCTCTCACCAGAACCATAGAATGGCAGAGTTTCCCTCTCATTTTCAACACATATGCACCTTCACATCAAATCATATTGCTTCCCACATTAATTCTAAGCATGGGCGGAATGAATTTGTAATCGCGATTCGCAAAAATCCGCCAAATTCTGAGAGCTTGCGAATTTCTTTTTTGCTAGTTCGTGAGATTTTTTTACCAGTTCGGGAACAAGAACTTGCGCATGCGGTCGTAACGGTCGTAAACATGTTGTTTCCACTTGACCAGCCTGTTTGCGATGCCTTTTTCCTGTTTCGGGTCGCATTGACGTGTTCGCAATTTTCTGTTTTAGGTCGCAATGACGTGTTCATACTGGTGGAAGTGTTACTGCAAGACTACATGTACTTATATGTCTGCAAAAACATCAAGCATAGGTTCCATATATTTTAGAACTGCATTTTAGTATTAATACTAAACTCATTTTGGAAACACATAACCAATGACTATTTTCTAATTCTACCAAAATGTTAGAACACAATAAGTTTTTAACCATTTACATGTCGAGAAACACATAAACTACCAAAATGCTCCTCTCAGAGTGATTCCAAAATGCACAGACTCACCTTGTGATTCTAGACAAATAACAATATTTCTTATAAATACAGTAGAAGGACACTATAGTAGTGTTTGAGTAGTGTAAGGGGTCCTGTTGTGATAGATTTAAGCTTTAGAGTATTGAAATGGTGAATAGGTAGTATAAGGAGTCATACTGGGGTAGTGTTCTAGCATAGTGCAGTGGTGTTTATGTACCATAGGATATCATGCTAGGGATAGCATTTTAGGCTTTAAGGTAGTGCAGGTGTGTTTGTGTAGTGTAGGGGGTCGTGGTAGGGTAGTGTTCTAGGAAATAAACTGGTGTTTGGTAAGTGTAGGAGGTTCTGCTGGGGTAGATTTAAGGTTTAGGGTAACAAAGTGGTGAATAGGTAGTGTAAGTAGACATGCTGGAGGTAGATTAAGGAATTACAGTGGTGCAGAGGTGTTTGCGTAGTGTAGGAAATCATACTGGTGGAAGTGTCACTGCAAGACTACATGTACTTATTTGTCTGCAAAAATATCAAGCATACATTCCATATATTTCATAACTGAATGGCAGAGTTTCCCTCTCATTTTCAACACATATACACCATCACATCAAATCACATTGCTTCCCACGTTAATTCTAAGCATGGGCGGAATGAATTCGTAATCGCGATTCGCAAAAATCCGCCAAATTCCGTGAGCTTGCGAATTTCTTTTTTGCGAGTTCGCGAGATTTTTTTACCAGTACGGTCGTGAACATGTTGTTTCCACTTGACCAGCCTGCTCGCGATGCCTTTTTCCTCTTTCGGGTCGCATTGACGTGTTCGCAATTTTTTGTTTCAGGTCGCAATGACGTGTTCGCGTTCGCAATTTCCTGTTTTGGGTCGCAATGACGTGTTTGCGATCGCGGCGTCGCTCGGCCAGCTTCCAAAATCTCGCAGTGCACGCGAACAGGGAGGAACACTCATCAGCGAATGCAGAATCATGGTAAGTCAATGCCGCACGAGCAAAATTGTATTTTTGAAGCGCGAACAAAAAGAAAAATCATCCAACTCGTGAATTGGAGATTTATGGGTAATTTTGCACGATTCGCGGATTGCAAAATTGCCAAAAATTCACAAATTCCGCGAGCGGAACAAATTTTCCACCCATACTTAAATAATTCAAAACCAAACACACATTTCTATTGGTTAGACATTTCAATCCTTTCCAATAGACATACATTTGAACCCTACCCCCATTCTGCCTTCTGCATGTTACCACAGAAACACTTCATGAAACAGTTAACTGAGCACACAGGTCAAAAGTTCATCACTCAATGTTGCTAATGAAAACAGCAAGTGTGCTTTACTTCTCAATATACCAGCTTATCCTATGTAATGTTCTTTTCAATCACTTTCTGATAACCAATAAGAATCATGCTTTTTAAAAAAAACAGAAACATGTACCCCAGTTTTCAGAGTAGAATGTTGTCAAACAACCAATCATTTCTTTTCTTTTTTCAACAGTGCATCTTATCCATCATTTTAGAAAAATCTTAGTTTTCAAACTGCCACTTCATTTTCAGAGACCATCTGAGTGCATCCACACCTCCCTTTAACATGCTTTGAGTGTGGATCGTGGAACACAGCTTTATTTTCTGGAGCCAAAGGTACGCAGAACACAAAGGAATTCACAAAGACCTAGGTTTACCAAATGTAGACATTAAATGGATTGGACAGAGAGGGTTAAAGTGGCACCAATTGATGCCATTGGTTAAATCCTTTTTTCATCTCCAACACCATGACCTCATAATTGTGCACTGAGGTGAAAAAGACCAAAGCACTTTGACTGGGGTAGGTCTGGAAGTGCTTATGAAGGACACCTTTGAAGAACTGATGTCACTTTTTCCCCAAACTGCCTTTGTCTATTCTAACATATGCCAAAGGCAGAAATGGAACTGGTCCAATCAATTTTGTCCACAGATTGAGAAAGCTAGGAAACATGTGAATAAATCTGTTTTTGCTTTTGTCCGAGACTATAGAATGTGGTCCATATACCACAACGATCTAGGTTTCAATATGCATGGCATCTAAAGGACAGATGGTGTACATTTTACAGATAAAGGGAACAGAGTCTTACTCATGAACTTTAGACTCTGCATCGGTACTTACTTGGAGGTACTAAATTCTCTCAATAAATACAAGGGCTCTTTTTAGAGCCACCCAAGATCTAAACACATGTGTCTCTCAAAAATACATGCTTCTTTTTTTTGGAGGTGAAATGAGTGGATCTTACGTGCATCCCATGACTTTAAAAAAAATAAAAATACCATCTTACTTTTTTTGCCCTACGGGTTCTTATAGGACCCCCTGAGCAGGACTAGGGGATCAGGGTGTGTCTAACCTGCCCCTGTTCACATTTCGCCAAGATATTTCACAGACTTCTTCACCCTTGCTTCTACCAAGACACAAAATGGCTGCCAACAGTTCCTGGTTTCGAAACTTTACAACCGCTTGACAGACAATTAGAATTGAGCGCGTGATTGGGACGGTGCGCTTATGCTACAATGCCAATCCTCGTAAATCTGCGGATCCACCGCGCCCATAGATATATAAATGACTTTACCCACAATTTTCTCAAAAACTACTGAACAGATTGACACCATAGAGGCAAAAGGCACAAGTCGGAACTGAGGAGTACCTCTCTGCCCAATTTAGTGTAATTCCATTCAGCCGTTCCGTCTGTAGCCATGTCTGAAGGTCCTATGGGAAATTGCATGGGGAAACACGTTTTGGGAACCCCCCTTTTTTCGCAGCCCTCGCTTCACCAAACACAAGGCAGAGAAAACACACTTGCTTTGCCTTTGCCAACCCAGGAATTAGAATCATTTATCCTTTACAGAAGGTGAGCTTCAGCTGGGGCACCTGCTATGTTTACATTTGTAAGTGCTTCCTGTTGAGATTTAATTTCTTTGAAATGAGCATCGAGACCAGAATGGCCCTGGGGGCCCCATCCCCTCGGGCCTGGACATATTTCAATGGTAGAGGGGGGCAATTCAGTCCCCTCACCCAGGCCGATTTCAGCCTCAGGAACCCCATCCCCTGGAGCCCAGTCAAAATTTAATTATATATATATACTAGCAGCCCGTCCCAACGTTGCCGGGTATGAATTGCTGCCGCCAGTAGTATATTGTTTTGTAGGATTTCGTTTTGATATTATTTCTTATCTGTGAGGGCCTGTGAAACGCTCTGATTCACAGTGCACTGCTGATGCACTTAAGAGTGCGCGTTCAGTAGTGTGTGAACTCGAGTTTCCATACTTTATTTTTCCTTGCAATATTATATAGCGCAAACTCGACAACATGGCATGAGCACAATTTACATTACAAAAGAACACATTCATTTGTGGTAGGCACAAGGAGACAAAGCGATTTGCCTGGAATCACAGGATGTTGAGCTGATGCCAAGATTCGAACGTAGCTCCCCAGCTCTAAAGTTCGCAATTCTAGAACTTGTGGTGGGAGCTATGTATAAAAGTGTATGTCGGTGCTGGCCATCAATGAGAGAGACCTGTGCATTTTTCAAATGGGTGGTGGAAAAATATGAGTATGTTGCTGGAGATGTGGGCCGCCGTGCCACCAATGTACTTACCGGGGGAGGGTAAACACCCATTATTCCGCAACTTTCTTTCTGCATACCATCACTCTGCATACTTTCATTACGTAGGTACCATGACTCCGCAATGCCATTATAACGCATGGCATTACATTTTATATGCTTTTACCACACATACATTTACAACGAAATTCGTTGTAAATGCATGAATGATAAAAGCATGTTTTTTTATGTTTGGATAAGGTAAGTATGGGTATAGGTTTATATGTTTTGGGGTACAGAGGTATATGTTTTGGGGTGTTTGAGTATTTTAAGGGTTCAGATATAGTTTTGGGTTATGGAGTACAGGGGTATTTTTAGAGTTTAGGGATAGGTATGGGTTTTGAGGTACAGGGGTATTTTTAGGTTCCAGAGCTAGGTTTGGGTTTTGGGGTATAGGGGTGTTTTTAGGGTTCAGGGGTAGGTTTGGGTTTTGGTGTAAAGGGGTATTTTAAGGGTTCAGGGCTAGGTTTGGGTTTTAGGATACAGGGGTATTTTTATGGTTCAAGGCTAGGTTTGGGTTTTGGGGTACATGGGTATTTTAGGGTTCAGGGGTAGGTTTGGATTTTGGGGTACAGGGGTATTTTTAGGGTTCAGGGGTAGGTTTGGGTTTTGGGGTACAGGAGTATTTTAAGGGTTCTGGGCTAGGTTTGGGTTTTGGGGTACAGGGGTATTTTAGGATTCAGGGGTAGGATTGGGTTTTGGGGTACAATGGTATTTTTAGGGTTCAGGGCTAGGTTTGGGTTTTGGGGTACAGGGTATGTTTATAGGGTTAAGATGGGTTAGTGTTTAAGGGTGTTGGGGTATTTTAAGGAGTAAGGGTGGGTTATGGTTATGGGGTTCAGGGGTATGTAAAGGGAGCAGGGTGGGATTAGCACACAATATGAGACATGACATGAAGGGCGGAATGTACCACACGCCCCCAGCGTTTGTCACGCCCCCAGCACACGCCCACAGCACAACGCAGACACGCCCACAAGGGACTACTTTGCTGGCCCAGTTTTTTTACCTTTTAAATGTATATGGTGGGCGTCTGCATAGCCTATGTCCTTCTGCTGCAACTGCCCTTTCCAACGCTGTATTGGGTGTTGTGATTGGTGCTGTGGTTCTTGAGATTACCCGCCTCAAAGGTTTGGGCTCTCTCTATTATATTAGTATGGATTTACCACCCTAGACCCCTACAAACATAGTAGCCTTCAACTAGAATATAATTAATTGACTTCCCACCCCATACCCCTACAAACCTAACAGCCCACAAATAACATACAAGGAAGATAAATCAATATTACATCATTTACTATTAATCATATACTTAGATAACTACTAATTATATAATTAAATAGAATGTATTAAATAATTCATAATTAATTATAAACTAATTATCTTTCTACCCTATCCCCCCAAAAACAACATACAGCTACAACACTACAAATTGCTTTAAAACATTAAGTAACAATTCTAAATCACTTAGAATTACAAGCTATATTTTGAAAAATAACCTTTATATGAACTATTAACAATACTAACATTTAAAATGTATCTATAAAAAAACACATTCAAATAATTAAAAATAAAATGTCTAACCAATATAATATTGAAAATGGTACAAAATGCATTGATATCATTTTAAACTAGATTATTTACCTCAAAAAATCATCTTCTTGCCAACGATATTTGTGTATGATGATATTTATGTGTCACAATATTTCTTTTCCAATATTTCGGTCTCTTGATATCTATACAATATTTTGTTCAAACACTTGAAAATACAGTTTGCTGTAGGCACAATGTAGAATCATCTCTGCTCTGTTGTAACTCTCACGCAACTGCTATTAATGCATGTCCAAGACGAAGAAAAGGAGAAATGGGAGTGAAAAGAGTGGAGGTCAATCTTGCACAGTACCTCTTTCATCTACTTGTGCTATTGCTCCTCTCCTGCTTGCTTCTGAAATTCCATGGAAACAATATCCTTTTGAAACACAAAGATGTTTTACTAATAATGTTTCATTACCATACAGTTTCAACAAATAAAATGTAACAATGTTCTGAGAACTCATGCACAATTATCACCTTAAAGCTCTGTGGTAAACCTACTCTCAAGTCAGTGGGATGATCAACAATAGATCTCTGAAGAGATTTGTGCAACTGCAATGTGCTCTCCAGTGTTCTTTTTGCACTGCAACAGCTAACTACCATAGCCATTTGAATATGTCCTTTGATGATCTCTCGATAAACAGTCTTGACAGGGTTTGACAACTGTTTTGTTCACAACGTGCTTTCAACTAAATTGACTCTACAACTCTGCATTACAGGAGTGTTATTTGAGGTTCATGCACATGAAATCACTTTGACCTTCTATTCTTTTCATTGGTTTTATCATTTCTCTTTAACATTCCCAGGGACTGAAGATTCCAGGGCATATGAGGGGCTTCATTTACAAGCCCCTTGCGCCGGCCGTGCATCACTTTTTTTTTATGCATAGGCAGCGCAACGGGCTTGTCCATATTCACAACGCCACGGAACGTCACCCTGTGTGACTTTTTATAGCGTTGTAAATATATTCCCTTTCCCTCATTACTCTGCGTGAAATGGGCATTCCATGGGTGTTGCTGTGAGTGTTCACAAGCAACATCCATGGAACTTGACACATTCACAGGTTTACAATGTTTTGTAAAGCTGGGAATGCATCAGAATCTTATGCCTCCCCAAGGAAGGTATAGGAGTGGCGCAAAGAGGAGAAATGTGTTTATTTCACCCCGTCTGTGTCCTCTCACTGTGCGTACTGCATTCTGCAGCATGCATAGAAAAAGGAAAATGCCATAAACAAATGTTTGTGAAGGAATGCAGGCACCCTTGCAACATTTTCTGCTTTAAAATCGCTGCAGACAGTGGATCGACTCTGTCTGCAGGAACCCTGGCTTCTGTCATCACTGCTAATTCCAGGTTTTGTGGAGTTCCAACACCCAGCCAAAAAGCTCAACTTATTTCTGAGGCCATCGGGTGGCCTATCCATTTATGTAAGTCTGACCGTGGCGCTAAAGGCAGAAAGATCCTCTAGCATTCACAAGGTCTGAAACTAAACGGGCACCCAGTTTTGATTTTTCTGTTAAATGTGTACACTGAATTGAATGAGAATAGACTCATATGTATTGAGATCTGTCAGTTCTGAAGGAATAGCAACTAACTCTAAATTATTGTTGTACTGGGGGTAGATTTAAGGTTTATGGTAGTGCAGTGGTCTTTGGGTACTGTAGTGGGTCGTGCTGTTATAGTGTTTTAAAGTTTAGGGTAGTGCATTGGTAAATGGGTAGTGTAGGAGATCGTACTGGGGTAGTGTTGTAGGGTAGTGCATTGGTGTAAATGTAGTGTACAGGGTCATGGTAGGGATAGCGTTTTAGGGTTTAAGGTAGTGCAGTGGTGTTTGTGTAGTGTAGGGAGTCGTGGTAGGGTAGTGTTCTAGGAAATAAAATGGTGTTTGGGTAGTATAGGAGGTTCTGCTGGGGTAGATTTAAGGTTTAGGGTAGTAAATTGGTCATTAGGTACTGTAGGTTGTCATGCTGGAGGTAGATTAAGGGTTTATAGTAGTGCAGTAATGTTTATGTAATGTAGGAAATCATACTGGGTGTAGTGTCACTGCAAGACTATAGGCACTTATTTGTCTTCAAAAATATCAAGCATGCATTCCATATATTTCAGAACTCCATTGTACTATTAATATTAAACTCATTTTCGAAACACATAACCAATGACTATTTTCTAATTCTACTAAAATGTGAGAACACAATACGTTTTTAACCAATTACATGTCGGGAAACACATAAACCACCCAAAATTCTTCTCTCAGAGTGATTCCTAAATGCACATACTCACTGTGTGATTCTAGACAAATAACAATATTTCTTATAAATACAGTAGTAGGATACTGTAGTGGTGTGTGGGTAGTGTAAGGGGTCCTGCTGTGATAGATTTAAGCTTTAGAGTACTGAAATGGTGATCAGGTAGTATAAGGAGTCATACTGGGGTAGTGTTCTAGCATAGTGCAGTGGTGTTTATGTACCATAGGAGACCATGCTAGGGATATCGTTGTAGGCTTCAATGTAGTGTAGTGGTGTTTGTGTAGTGTAGGGGGTCGTGGTACTGTAGTGTTCTAGGAAATAAACTGGTGTTTGGCAAGTGTAGGACGTTCTGCTGGGGTAGATTTAAAGTTTAGGGTAATAAAGTGGTGAATAGGTAGTATAAATAGTCAAGGTGGAGGTAGATTAAGAGTTTTCAGTAGTGCAGTGATGTTTGGTTAGTGAAGAAAATCATACTGGTGGAAGTGTTACTGCAAGACTACATGTACTTATATGTCTGCAAAAACATCAAGCTTACGTTCCATATATTTTAGAACTGCATTTTAGTATTAATACTAAACTCATTTTGGAAACACATAACCAATGACTATTTTCTAATTCTACCAAAATGTTAGAACACAATACGTTTTTAACCATTTACATGTCGAGAAACATATAAACTACCAAAATGCTTCTCTCAGAGTGATTCCTAAATGCACACACTCACCTTGTGATTCTAGACAAATAAGAATATTTCTTATAAATACAGTAGAAGGACACTATAGTAGTGTTTGAGTAGTGTAAGGGGTCCTGTTGTGATAGATTTAAGCTTTAGAGTAGTGAAATGGTGAATAGGTAGTATAAGGAGTCATACTGGGGTAGTGTTCTAGCATAGTGCAGTGGAGTTTATGTACCATAGGAAATCATGCTAGGGATAGCGTTTTAGGCTTTAAGGTAGTGCAGTGGTGTTTGCGTAGTGTAGGGGGTCGTGGTAGGGTAGTGTTCTAGGAAATAAACTAGTGTTTGGTAAGTGTAGGAGGTTCTGCTGGGGTAGATTTAAGGTTTAGGGTAACAAAGTGGTGAATAGGTAGTGTAAGTAGACATGCTGGAGGTAGATTAAGGATTTACAATGGTGCAGAGGTGTTTGCGTAGTGTAGGAAATCATACTGGTGGAAGTGTCACTGCAAGACTACATGTACTTATTTGTCTGCAAAAATATCAAGCATACATTCCATGTATTTCATAACTGCATTTCAGTATTAATACTAAACTCATTTTGGAAACACATAACCAATGACTATTTTCTAATTCTACCACAATACGTTTTTAACCATTTACATGTTGGGAAACACATGAACTACCAAAATGCTTCTCACAGAGTGATTCCTAAATGCACACACACTCACAATAAAATTCTAGAGAAAAAAAGTATTCCCTGCACTTTACCAGGACAAACACATTACTCTGATTAAAAACAAAATGCACCACATACATTCCCACACAAATTAATAACTCACCTTTCCAATTGTTTTGTAGAATAAAAAGTATGTCAGTCACACAGCAGATTTTCTTATTCACAATCTGTTTTCAACACCTCTCACCAGAACCATAGAATGGCAGAGTTTCCCTCTCATTTTCAACACATATGCACCTTCACATCAAATCACATTGCTTCCCACATTAATTCTAAGCATGGGCGGAATGAATTTGTAATCGCGATTCGCAAAAATCCGCCAAATTCCGCGAGCTTGCGAATTTCTTTTTTGCTAGTTCGCGAGATTTTTTTACCAGTTCGGGAACAAGAACTTGCGCATGCGGTGGTAACGGTCATGAACATGTTGTTTCCACTTGACCAGCCTGTTTGCGATGCCTTTTTCCTGTTTCGGGTCGCATTGACGTGTTAGCAATTTTCTGTTTTAGGTCGCAATGACGTGTTCATACTGGTGGAAGTGTTACTGCAAGACTACATGTACTTATATGTCTGCAAAAACATCAAGCATACGTTCCATATATTTTAGAACTGCATTTTAGTATTAATACTAAACTCATTTTGGAAACACATAACCAATGACTATTTTCTAATTCTACCAAAATGTTAGAACACAATAAGTTTTTAACCATTTACATGTCGAGAAACACATAAACTACCAAAATGCTCCTCTCAGAGTGATTCCTAAATGCACAGACTCACCTTGTGATTCTAGACAAATAACAATATTTCTTATAAATACAGTAGAAGGACACTATAGTAGTGTTTGAGTAGTGTAAGGGGTCCTGTTGTGATAGATTTAAGCTTTAGAGTATTGAAATGGTGAATAGGTAGTATAAGGAGTCATACTGGGGTAGTGTTCTAGCATAGTGCAGTGGTGTTTATGTACCATAGGATATCATGCTAGGGATAGCATTTTAGGCTTTAAGGTAGTGCAGTGGTGTTTGTGTAGTGTAGGGGGTTGTGGTAGGGTAGTGTTCTAGGAAATAAACTGGTGTTTGGTAAGTGTAGGAGGTTCTGCTGGGGTAGATTTAAGGTTTAGGGTAACAAAGTGGTGAATAGGTAGTGTAAGTAGACATGCTGGAGGTAGATTAAGGAATTACAGTGGTGCAGAGGTGTTTGCGTAGTGTAGGAAATCATACTGGTGGAAGTGTCACTGCAAGACTACATGTACTTATTTGTCTGCAAAAATATCAAGCATACATTCCATATATTTCATAACTGAATGGCAGAGTGTCCCTCTCATTTTCAACACATATACACCATCACATCAAATCACATTGCTTCCCACGTTAATTCTAAGCATGGGCGGAATGAATTCGTAATCGCGATTCGCAAAAATCCGCCAAATTCTGTGAGCTTGCGAATTTCTTTTTTGCGACTTCGCGAGATTTTTTTACCTGTATGGTCGTGAACATGTTGTTTCCACTTGACCAGCCTGCTCGCGATGCCTTTTTCCTCTTTCGGGTCGCATTGACGTGTTCGCAATTTTTTGTTTCAGGTCGCAATGACGTGTTCGCAATTTCCTGTTTTGGGTCGCAATGACGTGTTTGCGATCGCGGCGTCGCTCGGCCAGCTACCAAAATCTCGCAGTGCACGCGAACAGCGAGGAACACTCATCAGCGAATGCAGAATCATGGTAAGTCAATGCCGCACGTGCGAAATTGTATTTTTGAAGCGCGAACAAAAAGCAAAATCATTCAACTCGTGAATTGGAGATTTATGGGTAATTTTGCACGATTCGCGGATTGCAAAATTGCCAAAAATTCACAAATTCCGCGAGCGGAACAAATTTTCCGCCCATACTTAAATAATTCAAAACCAAACACACATTTCTATTGGTTAGACATTTCAATCCTTTCCAATAGACATACATTTGAACCCTACCCCCATTCTGCCTTCTGCATGTTACCACAGAAACACTTCATGAAACAGTTAACTGAGCACACAGGTCAAAAGTTCATCACTCAATGTTGCTAATGAAAACAGCAAGTGTGCTTTACTTCTCAATATACCAGCTTATCCTATGTAATGTTCTTTTCAATCACTTTCTGATAACCAATAAGAATCATGCTTTTAAAAAAAAAACAGAAACATGTACCCCAGTTTTCAGAGTAGAATGTTGTCAAACAACCAATCATTTCTTTTCTTTTTTCAACAGTGCATCTTATCCATCATTTTAGAAAAATCTTAGTTTTCAAACTGCCACTTCATTTTCAGAGACCATCTGAGTGCATCCACACCTCCCTTTAACATGCTTTGAGTGTGGATCGTGGAACACAGCTTTATTTTCTGGAGCCAAAGGTACGCAGAACACAAAGGAATTCACAAAGACCTAGGTTTACCAAATGTAGACATTAAATGGATTGGACAGAGAGGGTTAAAGTGGCACCAATTGATGCCATTGGTTAAATCCTTTTTGCATCTCCAACACCCTGACCTCATAATTGTGCACTGAGGTGAAAAAGACCAAAGCACTTTGACTGGGGTAGGTCTGGAAGTGCTTATGAAGGACACCTTTGAAGAACTGATGTCACTTTTTCCCCAAACTGCCTTTGTCTATTCTAACATATGCCAAAGGCAGAAATGGAACTGGTCCAATCAATTTTGTCCACAGATTGAGAAAGCTAGGAAACATGTGAATAAATCTGTTTTTGCTTTTGTCCGAGACTATAGAATGTGGTCCATATACCACAACGATCTAGGTTTCAATATGCATGGCATCTAAAGGACAGATGGTGTACATTTTACAGATAAAGGGAACAGAGTCTTACTCATGAACTTTAGACTCTGCATCGGTACTTACTTGGAGGTACTAAATTCTCTCAATAAATACAAGGGCTCTTTTTAGAGCCACCCAAGATCTAAACACATGTGTCTCTCAAAAATACATCCTTCTTTTTTTTGGAGGTGAAATGAGTGGATCTTACGTGCATCCCATGACTTTAAAAAAAATAAAAATACCATCTTACTTTTTTTGCCCTACGGGTTCTTATAGGACCCCCTGAGCAGGACTAGGGGATCAGGGTGTGTCTACCCTGCCCCTGTTCACATTTCGCCAAGATATTTCACAGACTTCTTCACCCTTGCTTCTACCAAGACACAAAATGGCTGCCAACAGTTCCTGGTTTCGAAACTTTACAACCGCTTGACAGACAATTAGAATTGAGCGCGTGATTGGGACGGTGCGCTTATGCTACAATGCCAATCCTCGTAAATCTGCGGATCCACCGCGCCCATAGATATATAAATGACTTTACCCACAATTTTCTCAAAAACTACTGAACAGATTGACACCATAGAGGCAAAAGGCACAAGTCGGAACTGAGGAGTACCTCTCTGCCCAATTTAGTGTAATTCCATTCAGCCGTTCCGTCTGTAGCCATGTCTGAAGGTCCTATGGGAAATTGCATGGGGAAACACGTTTTGGGAACCCCCCTTTTTTCTCAGCCCTCGCTTCACCAAACACAAGGCAGAGAAAACACACTTGCTTTGCCTTTGCCAACCCAGGAATTAGAATCATTTATCCTTTACAGAAGGTGAGCTTCAGCTGGGGCACCTGCTATGTTTACATTTGTAAGTGCTTCCTGTTGAGATTTAATTTCTTTGAAATGAGCATCGAGACCAGAATGGCCCTGGGGGCCCCATCCCCTCGGGCCTGGCTGTATTTCTATGGTAGAGGGGGGCCTTTCAGTCCCCTCACCCAGGCCGATTTCAGCCTCAGGAACCCCATCCCCTGGAGCCCAGTCAAAATTTAATTATATATATATACTAGCAGCCCGTCCCAACGTTGCCGGGTATGAATTGCTGCCGGCCAGTAGTATATTGTTTTGTAGGATTTCGTTTTGATAGCATTTCTTATCTGTGACAGGCCTGTGAAACGCTCTGATTCACAGTGCACTGCTGATGCACTTAAGAGTGCGCGTTCAGTAGTCTGTGAATTCGAGTTTCCCTACTTTATTTTTCCTTGCAATATTATATAGCGCAAACTCAACAACATGGCATGAGCACAATTTACATTACAAAAGAACACATTCATTTGTGGTAGGCACGAGGAGACAAAGCGATTTGCCTGGAATCACAGGATGTTGAGCTGATGCCAAGATTCGAACGTAGCTCCCCAGCTCTAAAGTTCGCAATTCTAGAACTTGTGGTGGGAGCTATGTATAAAAGTGTATGTCGGTGCTGGCCATCAATGAGAGAGACCTGTGGATTTTTCAAATGGGTGGTGGAAAAATATGAGTATGTTGCTGGAGATGTGGGCCGCCGTGCCACCAATGTACTTACCGGGGGAGGGTAAACACCCATTATTCCACAACTTTCTTTCTGCATACCATCACTCTGCATACTTTCATTACGTAGGTACCATGACTCCGCAATGCCATTATAACGCATGGCATTACATTTTATATGCTTTTACCACACATACATTTACAACGAAATTCGTTGTAAATGCATGAATGATAAAAGCATGTTTTTTTTATGTTTGGATAAGGTAAGTATGGGTATAGGTGTATATGTTTTGGGGTACAGAGGTATATGTTTTGGGGTGTTTGAGTATTTTAAGGTTTCAGATATAGTTTTGGGTTATGGAGTACAGGGGTATTTTTAGAGTTTAGGGATAGGTATGGGTTTTGAGGTACAGGGGTATTTTTAGGTTCCAGAGCTAGGTTTGGGTTTTGGGGTATAGGGGTGTTTTTAGGGTTCAGGGGTAGGTTTGGGTTTTGGGGTACAGGGGTATTTTAAGGGTTCAGGGCTAGGTTTGGGTTTTAGGATACAGGGGTATTTTTATGGTTCAGGGCTAGGTTTGGGTTTTGGGGTACATGGGTATTTTAGGGTTCAGGGGTAGGTTTGGATTTTGGGGTACAGGGGTATTTTTAGGGTTCAGGGGTAGGTTTGGGTTTTGGGGTACAGGGGTATTTTAAGGGTTCAGGGCTAGGTTTGGGTTTTGGGGTACAGGGGTATTTTAGGATTCAGGGGTAGGATTGGGTTTTGGGGTACAGTGGTATTTTTAGGGTTCAGGGCTAGGTTTGGGTTTTGGGGTACAGGGTATGTTTATAGGGTTAAGATGGCTTAGTGTTTAAGGGTGTTGGGGTATTTTAAGGAGTAAGGGTGGGTTATGGTTATGGGGTTCAGGGGTATGTAAAGGGAGCAGGGTGGGATTAGCACACAATATGAGACATGACATGAAGGGCGGAATGTACCACACGCCCCCAGCGTTTGTCACGCCCCCAGCACACGCCCACAGCACAACGCAGACACGCCCACAAGGGACTACTTTGCTGGCCCAGTTTTTTTACCTTTTAAATGTATATGGTGGGCGTCTGCATAGCCTATGTCCTTCTGCTGCAACTGCCCTTTCCAACGCTGTATTGGGTGTTGTGTCTGGTGCTGTGGTTCTTGAGATTACCCGCCTCAAAGGTTTGGGCTCTCTCTTTATTATATTAGTATGGATTTACCACCCTAGACCCCTACAAACATAGTAGCCTTCAACTAGAATATAATTAATTGACTTCCCACCCCATACCCCTACAAACCTAACAGCCCACAAATAACATACAAGGAAGATAAATCAATATTACATCATTTACTAATAATCATATACTTAGATAACTACTAATTATATAATTAAATAGAATGTATTAAATCATTCATAATTAATTATAAACTAATTATCTTCCTACCCTATCCCCCCAAAAACAACATACAGCTACAACACTACAAATTGCTTTAAAACATTAAGTAACAATTCTAAATCACTTAGAATTACAAGCTATATTTTGAAAAATAACCTTTATATGAACTATTAACAATACTAACATTTAAAATGTATCTATAAAAAAACACATTCAAATAATTAAAAATAAAATGTCTAACCAATATAATATTGAAAATGGTACAAAATGCATTCATATCATTTTAAACTAGATTATTTACCTCAAAAAATCATCTTCTTGCCAACGATATTTGTGTATGATGATAT
Organism: Lissotriton vulgaris; assembly: GCF_964263255.1. Classification (NCBI taxonomy): domain Eukaryota; kingdom Metazoa; phylum Chordata; class Amphibia; order Caudata; family Salamandridae; genus Lissotriton; species Lissotriton vulgaris. Next base: position 199,826,698 of record NC_141691.1, read on the forward strand.
TTATGTGTCACATTTCTTTTCCAATATTTCGGTCTCTTGATATCTATACGATATTTTGTTCAAACACTTGCAAATACAGTTTGCTGTAGGCACAATGTAGAATCATCTCTGCTCTGTTGTAACTCTCACGCAACTGCTATTAATGCATGTCCAAGACGAAGAAAAGGAGAAATGGGAGTGAAAAGAGTGGAGGTCAATCTTGCACAGTACCTCTTTCATCTACTTGTGCTATTGCTCCTCGCCTGCTTGCTTCTGAAATTCCATGGAAACAATATCCTTTTGAAACACAAAGATGTTTTACTAATAATGTTTCATTACCATACAGTTTCAACAAATAAAATGTAACAATGTTCTGAGAACTCATGCACAATTATCACCTTAAAGCTCTGTGGTAAACCTACTCTCAAGTCAGTGGGATGATCAACAATAGATCTCTGAAGAGGTTTGTGCAACTGCAATGTGCTCTCCAGTGTTCTTTTTGCACCGCAACAGCTAACTACCATAGCCATTTGAATATGTCCTTTGATGATCTCTCGATAAACAGTCTTGACAGGGTTTGACAACTGTTTTGTTCACAACGTGCTTTCAACTAAATTGACTCTACAACTCTGCATTACAGGAGTGTTATTTGAGGTTCATGCACATGAAATCACTTTGACCTTCTATTCTTTTCATTGGTTTTATCATTTCTCTTTAACATTCCCAGGGACTGAAGATTCCAGGGCATATGAGGGGCTTCATTTACAAGCCCCTTGCGCCGGCCGTGCATCACTTTTTTTTTATGCATAGGCAGCGCAACGGGCTTGTCCATATTCACAACGCCACGGAACGTCACCCTGTGTGACTTTTTATGGCGTTGTAAATATATTCCCTTTCCCTCATTACTCTGCGTGAAATGGGCGTTCCATGGGTGTTGCTGTGAGTGTTCACAAGCAACATCCATGGAACTTGACACATTCACAGGTTTACAATGTTTTGTAAAGCTGGGAATGCATCAGAATCTTATGCCTCCCCAAGGAAGGTATAGGAGTGGCACCCTTGCAACATTTTCTGCTTTAAAATCGCTGCAGACAGTGGATCGACTCTGTCTGCAGGAACCCTGGCTTCTGTCATCACTGCTAATTCCAGGTTTTGTGGAGTTCCAACACCCAGCCAAAAAGCGCAACTTATTTCTGAGGCCATCTGGTGGCCTATCCATTTATGTAAGTCTGACCGTGGCGCTAAAGGCAGAAAGATCCTCTAGCATTCACAAGGTCTGAAACTAAACGGGCACCCAGTTTTGATTTTTCTGTTAAATGTGTACTTTATCTGTAAGAATAGCCCCAGACTGTGCAAGATGAGGGAACTGGTTGGGACGTTGGAAGATCTACCTGCTAAGTATCCAAACTGAGAGATAATAATAGCAGAAGGCTTCAACACCCATAATCTGACAACTGATAATGCATCCAATTTACCAAGGGACCTAGCGGTAACATATTAAACTAATTTTTAGAGACACATCGTCTGAGGTCTGCTCAAGACGCCACCTCCACCCAAGCAAGACACAATTATTTCAGTGATATGTCAACGATAGACTATGTCTTCATAAGCAATTTTCCCTAAGAATAAATCCTGATGTCCACACTATTACATCAGCAGGCCAGAGACAATCTCCTGCTTATTCCCGCAATTTCCTTTCAGTCAGGCAGACAACAGTTTGTAAATACCCTGGGTTCGTCTCCCAGGAAAAAAATCCACACTCTATTATGAATGTTAAAGTGGAATAGAATTGAACAGTACAGGAGAGAACATACTTTTAAAATGGCCTTTTATGGCAGTCTATTTGTATTACCTGCTGTATGGCAGGCCACTCAATCCCCAGTCTGTGGATAAAGAAGGGGCGTGCTGCCGAAACCAACCGCAATGTACAAAGAAAACACAAAGCAAAAGAACACTGAGGCAGGCTACCCACTACTACAAACGGGTTGGGGGAGAAGGGTTGCCACATAAGTGGATTTCAGTTAGGAAAACACAGAATAGAGGTATATGGTTCTTTAAACAACAACATGAAGAATCATAATGGCTAAATATCTATAGCCTTTCAAAACAAGGGGACAATATGAATTTTGGCAATACCTTAATACACATGAAGGGCATGGCCATGATAGAAATAATGGAGTCTCACCACACTCATGGATTAATCAGGTGAAATCACTGTACTGCAAGAAGGACATCAAACCCTGTGCAAATAACCAACTATTTTCAGGAATTAGCAGCCAACAGAAGACTACTGGAATCAAAACTGGGTAAAGACAACTGACTGGTGAATACGCACACAAATCCTTGGACGAGCATTGCCATGTGTTAACAATACTAAGGAACATCAGAAGCAAAGGAGCCCTAGGCCCCAACGGTCTCTCAGGTCAACCACTCAAAGAGGACTACAACTTCTGAGTGGCTTTCCTTCCCCTGTTATACCAGTTCTTCACAATTAATGAGATAATTCCTGAAGATTGGAAAGGTTCCTTATTACAACCATAAAAAGCATTTGCAATGCAATCGGTCTCGCATTACTGAAAATTAGAGCTATTGGTGTTGCATTATTATTTGCATCGCCAATAGCTCAAACTTTTACTAATGCAAGACCTATTGCATTGCAAATGCTTGTTTTTTTGGGGGACTTTATTCTGTTTGTATACTGAACTCCAGCACAGTTTGCTCAGGACAACAGCCTGAGGGCTGCCGTTTGTGACACCTGGTTCTCGGTGAAAGCAACACACCCTCCTTCAAGAGCTGCTCATAATCCTGCAGAGATGCCACCGCATAACTGTAGCCCAAGATCAGCCATAAATCACACAGATGGTCACAACAGGATGTGATAAAGTATTTCTGCTTGGCTGCTCAACAGCACAAATGGTATGTGTGAATGACCCAAAGTCTGTGTAGCCACCATTAGAAATGTTCACGCAGCAACCAGACTAGCCCGTCATGTTTATTCGAAAGGTGAAATGGAAGGAAAGTACAGCTTCAAGTAACAGCAGTTGTTTCTTTCCTAAGAATACTAAAAATCAAAAGAACTGTCCACGTGGCGCACAACCAGTTCACGAAAATTTTAAAACACCATAAAATGTTTAGAGGTTCTATTTTAGGGTACACAGTCAAAATTTCGAGTTGTAAATATCGACCTACACAAATATTGAGTTAGAAATATCAAAGGTAAAGAATATCGATGTCAAGAATATCGTTGGACAGAATATCGACTCTAAGGTAAGAAATATTGATTTTTTTTATATCGATGTAACTAATATCGAAGTCAGTAATATCGATATCAAATATATCGATGTTAGTAATTTCGATGTTACTAATATCGATATTTGTACTATTGCTATGTTTTTTAGTATGTATTTAATATGTATGTGTTATATGTTTTTTGTTAAGTATTTTACTTGTTTTAAGTTATATATGAACTATTTTAATATATTTATAATGTTATTTTTAAGTCAATTTTATATTTTAGAACCGGAGAGGGTTGTGGGTTTATAGGGGAATAGGGTGGGAAGTCATTTAATTATATTCAATTAATTATTACTTTTTAGGAATTATAAATTAATTTTAGTTAATTTTTGCATTTAAGTTCTGTAGCGGGTAGTGGGTTTGTAGGGGAATTGGGTGGGAAGTATTTTATTTGGAATTAAGTAATGATTTATTTTTATTTATTGGTATTGATAATTTATGTATTTTTAATTAATTATTAATTGGAAATTAATAATTTTGATTGGTAATTAATTGTTTTAATTGGTAATTAATGTTTGTAATTGGTAGTTAATGTTTGTAATTGGTAATTAATGTATTTAATGTGTAAATAATTTTTGTAATTGGTAATTAATTTATTTAATTGGTAATTAATGTTTGTAATTGGTAGTTAATGTTTGTAATTGGTAATTCATTTATTTAATTGGTTATTAAAATATTTTTTAATGGAAATTATTTGTAAATAATTTGTAATTAATGTGTTATAAAAAAGTATTTTTTGGGATACAAATAATATTATTGTTTAATGTTTTTTAATTGGTAAATAATTTTTAATAATATTTGGTTTGTTTTTACATTATTTTATTGCTTAATATTTATTATTTGGTAACTATTATTTATTAATTGATATTTATTGTTAATTTATTGTTAATTATTTATTCAAATCTACTTTTTTCTTTAATATTATTGGGTATTTTTAAATGATGTTTAGGTATTTAAAAATTAAAAGTTTAATAAATTTAAATTAAAAAATTATTTCTAAGTATGTTTTATGTAATTTGTATGGTATCCAATGCTTTCTCTACTGTTGCACTCTCTGGAGTTGGAATAGTAATTTTTACCCCTATGCTATCCAATGCTTTCTCTACTGTTGCACTCTCTGGAGTTGGAATAGTAATTTTTACCCCTACGCTATCCTACGCTTTCCCTACTGTTGCACTCTCTGGAGTGGGAATAGTAATTTTTACCCCTACGCTATCCAGCGCTTTCCTTACTGTTTCACTCTCTGGAGTTGGAATAGTAATTTTTACCCCTACGCTATCCAGCGCTTTCCCTAATGTTTCACTCTCTGGAGTGGGAATAGTAATTTTTACCCCTATGCTATCCAACCCTTTCCCTACTGTTGCACTCTCTGGAGTTGGAATAGTAATTTTTACCACTACGCTATCCAACGCTTTCCCTACTGTTGCACTCTCTGGAGAGGGAATATTAATTTTTACCCCTACGCTATCCAGCGCTTTCCCTACTGTCTCACTCTCTGGAGTTGGAATAGTAATTTTTACCCCTACGCTATCCAGCGCTTTCCCTACTGTTGCACTCTCTGGAGTGGGAATAGTAATTTTTACCCCTACGCTATCCAGCGCTTTCCCTACTGTTTCACTCTCTGGAGTTGGAATAGTAATTTTTACCCCTACGCTATCCAACGCTTTCCCTACTGTTGCACTCTCTGGAGTTGGATTTATGATTTTTACGCCTACTCCATCCAACGCTTTCCCTACTGTTGCACTCTCTGGAGTGGAAATAGTAATTATTACCCACCCGCTATCCAACGCTTTCTCTACAGTTGCACTTTCTGGAGTTGGAATAGTAATTTTTAACCCTACGCTATCCAACGCTCTCCCTGCTGTTTCACTCTGTGGAGTTTGAATAGTAACTTTTACCCCTACGCTATCCAACGATTTCCCTACTGTTTCACTCTCTGGAGTTGGAATAGTACTTTTTTAACTCCTACGCTATCCAGCGCTTTCCCTACTGATTCACTCTCTGAAATTTGAATAGTAATTTTTCCCCCTACGCTATCCAACGCCTTTCCTACTGTTGCACTCACTGGAGTTGGAATAGTAATTGTTACCCCTACGCCATCCAACGCTTTCCCTACTGTTGCATTCTCTGGAGTGGGAATAGTAATTTTTATTCCTACGCGATCCAGCGCTTTCTTTACTATTTGACTCTCTGGAGTGGTAATAGTAATTTTCATCTCTATGCTTTACAATGTTTTCCCTAATTTCGCATTTTCTGGAGTGGGAATGGTAATTTTACATTTTACGCTATCCAATGTTTTTAAGACTGTAGATTTTTTTAGACTTTACATAGTAGTTTTATTTAATATTTATAATGCATTTAGATAAAGTATTATGTTATTAATTTTAAAAATATTGAAATTATATTTAATTTGTTTAATTTATTAAAAATAATTATTTACTTTTTTATGTAATTATTTTATTTGTGGAGAACTATTTGTAATTTATAGTATTTTTAAATAATGTATAAGTAATTATAGTAATTATTAAAATGTATTATTAAGTACATATACAATATATATCTTCCATATGTGTTTAATTAATGTTATATTATTATATATCTATTATTTAATAATTTTAAACATTACTAAATATTTTTAACAATGTTTATTTTATTTATAAGTATTATTTACGATTTTTTTACACATCATATTTTAACAGATATAAAACGATATTTTTAATTACGATATTTTTAACATCGATATTTTTGTTTCGATTTTTTTGTACTTACCATGTTGTAGATAGGATGTCGATATACTTGCCTTCGATATTCCAGTCTCAATGTTTCTGTAGGTTGATATTTTGTCTGTCGATATACTGTCATAGATCCCTATTTTAGTAAACACTGTATTGAAAATAATTAAATACATAAAAATGCTCCAGGTTTTTATTTGCATAGGCCATAGTGCAACTAATTATAAAATAGTTGCCGGGTCTTTCCTAGCAAACACCGTATTAAGCGCGCTTACTGCTACTGTGACGCAGATTTCTAGTTTGTTTTCGGAGCAGGCAGATAAGGCACAGCTGTAGTTGAGAACATATGTTTCTGTCCTATGAATACTATAAATCAAAATAACTTTCCACGTAGCGTACAAGTTCATGAAAATAATAAAGCACAAAATAAATACAAAACAAAAAACAGAAATTGTTTTTTAGCATGCTCACAGGTTTTCAAAGTAATGTAATATAAAATTCTCCGGGATTCTTTCTTAACATACCGAATGGGATGATTGTTTCCAGATGCACGGCCCTGTTAAGGGAAAGGGAAAACAAACCCCGACGAGGTAAAGGGGAGCGGAATAAACAAGAGCAAAGAACAAAAATTACAGCAAACCTCGATGCATAAAAACCCGGCAATCCAAAGAACAAAAAAGAGAAGTTCCAAGGGAAACACTTCACTCCACGTGCAGCATGTTTACAGTACTTAGTCGGTGATGCATGGGCATTCCCCCCAAAAAAGAGGCTAATTTACAAAGCACATTAGCCTGTTACAATGAAAAAAGGTAAACAGACAAGAGAATAAACCAATTAAAAGCAAGGAGGTTAAGTAGGTGAAATTTATCAAGATATACAGATTACTTAAAGACTCGGACATACAGTGCATGAGCTGCCTAGACAAGAACTAAAAAGGTGACACTTCAGAACAGAGCAACTACTGGATGATAGCTCTGTAAGATTTTGAGGCTAAGACAAAAGTAAGAGAGAAAGCCCCCTTTGAGGTAATTCAGACTTACCATACCATTCACACACACAAAGCCGTACACCAATAGGATGACAGTGGACTTAGAAGATGTAATCAAATCAGGCAAATCACACAAAGCTGTACACCAATAGGATGACACTGGACTTGGAAGATGTAATCAAATCAGGCAAATCTAAAAAATATGTATACACATTTATTCACAAATAAAGATCACCATATGCATCACAATACATAATAAAATTCATGAACAATCCTAGACCTAGATTATAAAGTATAATTAAAAACATGCAGACAAGAACACATTGTCATTAAAAGCACATTTGCACACAAAAAAATAAGTTGTTGAATCCAAATACTGGGACCAGAACAGAAAGGAAAAATGATTTCTTATTTACCAGAGAAAACCACATATTAAAGAGGAATCAATCAAGCAACTGTAAATAGTTTTTCAAATATTCTTATCCATAACAGGTGTCCCCACAAATTTTAGGTAGTTTTCTCCATAGGGCATCAACGCGTTTCGGTGGGCATTATTTTTGGGCCAACACAAAATCAATAAGGTCCCAATTGTAAAAACAGTCTGTGTATCCTGGGCATATGCACGCCTCCAAAATAATATTATCCACAAGTACTCCAGATCATCACTACCTTCGGGTAAGATCATCTGGACCGGATATCATGTCCTATTTAAGCTGGCTTAAGATCAACAGTCACTACAGTTCATCAGAGTTCACCAAAAACCTTGTAGGAAGTGCAATCTTTTAAAAATATTGTTTTGGCATTCACGCGGTCCACCAATAATCCATGAATAGGTAATTAAAAGACAGTCCTTAATTGGATTTGTAAAGGGTAAAAGATATGATAGGGGGTATAAACCTCCAGAAATCGGGATCCCTCCTTGACTGGTGGGTCCCTCTCTCTTGTTTTGAGGCTAAGACAAATGCAAGTCTCCTTTTACAGGAATTACAAAACTGGGTCAGGGACGAAGGTATACTCCCAGTGTACCAATCAGACTTTAGGGCCCGAGCCTCGGCACTGGACAACATTTTAGCTCTGGCTTACTTAGCTGAGCTAGCTACCCACATAAGACAGAGCCCCTTCTTTCATAGTTTGCTGGAAATTTCAAACCTGGGAGATTTCAAGCACGCTGCTGAACAGCATTACAGTATACTAGTCCCAAACCTGGGTATGTGTCAAGCTCCAACAGACTATAGTGACAATAAAAGTGTACACTGACCAAGTGTCATGGTCTAACCCTTGAGCCTGCTGTATTCAGTTGTATGAGATGAGCCATAAACTACAATCCCCTGAATGCCAGGGCAGGAGGGGCCTCCCAGTATTTCAAATGGTGTTGCACGTCGGCTGTCGTGCGTCATTTTCTATGGTGAGGAAGGATGTTTCCTTGTGGCTACAGGATCCGATGTTCATCCGCTGTGAAGGAAGAAAGACTCCTTCAGGATTCCAGCTCGCGGCCGTGTGGTGGATAACAGGGCATGCCGTTTTTCGTCGGGTCTTTCACCTCTCTGAGGTTCTTTAAACCGGAGGCTGGGGGAGAGATTTCCGCATCATGCACCAGAAGAGTCGTTCTCAGTGTGCGAGATGCACCGGTGCATAGCAATTCCTCTTTTCGGCAAAGGTTGGCGTCAAGGCTGTAGGAGTCATAAACCTGCACAGGCTTGTATGACTGTTCATCTGTGGTGATCACAGCTCTGTACAGGACAAAGACTACCAGAGCAACGCTGCCCAAGAAGGTATCGTGGCAGTCTCTCTCTCTATCTCTAGGATCTATCATTAACTTTGGATGCATTTCACACGGTGTTTGATAGGAAAATGTTGGCGTGACCTTTTGTTTGTTTTCCTTACTTTATTGGGCACCAAGGAACCTTGTACTCAATTGCGCTATTTATGGAAGTATATTGACTGCTATTGACTGTAGCTTGGCATTATTATTTCTTCCTTTCAAGAAGGCTCCAGTGAGAAAGGAACCAAACTTTGACTAGGGTTCCATACTACCGACCTGTTATCCTGGAGTCTCTTCCTTCTACCTATTTTTTTGCTCTTGAATTCCTTTTTAAGTGAAAGACAAACCGCAGGGTATGTGTGAGTAGTGGAGGTGGCTTAAGGAGTGAAAGAGGGAGATTTGTGGTATTAACTTATGTTTTCTATGTTATAGGTATACCCTCCTCAAGTGTGAGAAGTATCATCACTCAGTAGCGAGTTGGATACAGAACAGAGCAGCAGGTGGAACTTGGTTGCTAGGTACTAGACCACTTAGTGAGATCATATGAGAGTAGCTAGGAAGTTGCACTGTATTAATCATTGTGTTTTATGTTTTCAGGTATCCTTTGCCCCGCTGGTCCTACCCTAATTCCTTTCCCTCACTTAATCACCTCAATACTCTGTACGTTATATGTCAGAGTTGAGGAAGTTGAGAGGTGGACCACTACGAGCACCCCCCCCCCCTATTCTGAGGAGTTCCTGTGGTCACGACACCAAGGGCTTAAACAAGGCTGAGTAATGTTGCCCCTACTTTTTAATTTGTATACTGCGGACCTGGGTAAGTAATTTATATCTGCTAACTTGCACGTGCCAAAAGTCATGCCAACTAGATTGTTCTTGATGCAGAATGCAGAAGATATGGGACTAATGGACCATACACGAATAGGATTACAAAAAGCATTGGATGTGCTATGCTCTTATAATAATGGTAACAAACCAGTGGTCAATGCCAAAAAACAAAGGTTCTTATTTTCGGGAGCTACATCAACAAGTTGAAACATCATTGGAGATTGGGCAACTTGAAGATTACCACCATCTCCAAGTTTAACTATTTGGTTTATGGGCAACAGTAAGCCCAAGCAACACATTTCTTCTATAAAAGCAAAGGCTAAGACAGTGATGTACGCCATGTGCAAACTCGATGCTAAAATGTACAGCCCATCTACTGAGGCAATATGAAAGGTAAAAGATCTAAGGTACTGCCTTCGATCTCTTACGGGCAATTAGTCTTCCCTGGAGCACTGGTGAATATATGGAGGCCGCCCAGTGCCGCGCCTTCAAACGGATCTTCCAGATTCCTGCCTATGCCCGGCATGCCTTGGTACGGCTGGAGTTTGGTTTACATAAACAATCTTTCAAAAATTGGGCAGCTACAGTCCGGTACTACCGCAGAATTTGCACGGCACAACCCAATAACATGAAAGAAACTTTGATGGAACTCTTTACAAAGGGTACAAATTCTTGGTCGGACTTTCTTTTGACTGCATGTACTAAATTAAATCTTGACATGCCAAATTGGGGAAATTTCATCCATCAGCCAGCAATATTAAAATCAGTGCTAAAGAAACAAATAAGACTTTTATCCAGGCAAGAAAACTTGGGCTCAACTAAAAGTAATTTTCGGGTTATCATCTGCTCCCACAGGGACAATCTAATCCCGCCCTATTTAAATTGTGCACTAAACAAATCAATGTTTGTTGGTTTTGTAAAACTTTTTATTAAAGTTAAGGCATAGAATCATCTTTACATTATCCCCGTTGGGTACAACATTCATATCGTATAGTGGATTAGCATTTGTTACTACAGATGTGAAGGATTTAAGGGGTCTCCAAGTCTAGTCTGTCTCATCGCCATATCTTCTGTGGGAGAAGTACAAATATCCCCTCTGTAGGCATTCCAGCCTCCCCATTTTTCATCCCACTTCTTAGGGCAGCCTCTTTTTTTGTAGACCTCTTTTTCTGCAATCATACATTTATCCATTTCCGCCACCCACCCAACCGTCAGTGGCAATCTTTTGGAACCCCAGAGCATTTCCACAGCTCGTTTCACCAATAAGTATCCCAGTGCCACCCATTGCTGCTCCACTTCCGTTAGGTCGGTGGGCTCCCAAATATTTGGTGATAGTTGAATGTGTTTACCCAATGTGTCTTTTATCTTCTTAGTTGTCCTGTCCCAAAAAGGGCATATATGGGGACAGTCCCACAGGATGTGATAAAAGGTACTGTCTAGTCCGCAACCCCTAAGGCAGAACGCATCACCCCGGCTACCAATTTTTGCCAGAAGGTCACCTGAAAGGTAAGACCTGTGGAGTGTTTTCAACTGAATGAGGAGGAAGCGGTGGTTTATGGCAGTTTCCCTTGGGGACATTAATGCCGTCTGCCAGTCTTCATCTTCCAACACCCCCGGTCCGCCTGCCAGCGGTCTCGAAGGGACTGAAAGGTGTCCGGCAGGTTTTTGCAGAGTTTACGGTACATGCAGGAGATGGCTTTAGTCAGAAGTGGTTCCGTAAGCAAGCGGTCCTCTAAGGGGTAGGCGTCTGGTAAGGAAGGGAGGTCAGGGATGTTAACAAGAATGCCGTGTCGGATTTGTTTGATATAAGAAAATCTCTTCTTGTGCGAGTGAATGTTTAGTTTGTAGTTCTTTGAATGTGAGAACTTTCCCCTTTGGGATCAAGTCTCATACGTTAGTGATTCCGATAGTGTCCCACCTATCAAATCCCTTGTGGTAGCAAAGTGATCCCAGTCTTTGCGAGGACCATAACAGCGTAGATTTTGTGAAAGTAACCGCCCAACCCAGGTGTTTATTGGCCTTATGCCAAACGACCGCCGTATGTGATATAGGCCCCAAGTATCGGCATCTTCTAGCTTTACTGTGAAGGACCCCCATATAACCCTCTTGACCTGTTTGGTATTTTTCTAAGTGGAAGGCTAGGTTTGTTGGTGATCCATAGATCCAGTGGTTGACGGATACTAATTGCGAGGCCCAATAGTAGAGGGGTAAATCTGGAAGCGCTATTCCTCTGTCATACCACCCCTTGGTGAGCTTCTGAAAGGCAATATGTGGTGCTTTCCCGTCCCATAGTAAGGTGCGGAGTTCCCCGTCTATGGTGGTGAAATATTTGTCAGCTATGCGAAATGGGCAATTTTGAAGGACATATAAATATCGGGGAAGTGTTAACATTTTAAATAAAGCTGCTCTGCCTAGTAGGGATAAGGGAAGCGACCTCTAGTGTCTCACATCATCCTTCAGCCGCTTTAAGGAGCCTAGAAGATTATGTTCATAAAACAATGTGGTGTCGGTGTAATAAAGATGCCCAAATTTGTACAACCTGCTGAGACCTGTTTAATCGTGTATCCGTGAGGTAGACGAGGCAGGGGGCTGTGCAGTACGTATAATACTGATTTGGACCAGTTAATAGTGTAACCAGCGTATTTGCCAAAGTTGGTGATGAAGTTAAATAAACTGTTGATGGAGGCTCAGGGAGATGCCAGGTATATGAGGATTTCATCCGCGTGGAGTGATATTTTGTCCTCTGTATCCTTGCACCACTTTAGTCCCCTTATGGAAACGTCCTATCTTATCAAGTAGGCTAACGGTTCGAAGGTCAATGCAAATAATAGGGGGGACAGAGGACAACCTTCTCTGGTGCCTCTCCGCAGGGCTAATGTGCGTGAAGTATGATTGTTCACCCTGACCTGACCCAGTAGATCCTTGTATAGCAATGCCACTTATAGTCTGAGCATGGGCCGAATCCCAACCGCGCCAAAACTTCAAAAAGATAGGGCCATTCTATTGAGTCGAACGCCATAGTGGCGTCTAATGACAGTATAACCGCGTCTTCATGCAGATAGGGCTTCCGACCCAGGACATTGTGGACACGTCGAATATTAAGGGCGGTATTCCGACCTAGTATGAATTCTGATTCCCAGAGAGGGGAGTACAGCTATTAGCCGGGATGCAAGAAGTTTGGCCAACACCTTGGCCTCTGAGCTAATTAATGAAATAGGTCTATAGGAGCCACAATTTGCTGCTGGTTTAACCGGTTTGCGAATGACAACTATAGAGGCTAGTCGTGGTCCAAGGGAAGAATGCCTCTCTCCCGACTCTTGTCATACATGTTTTTAAGGTCTGGAGGTACCTTGAGAGCCATCCCCTTAAGGAACTCAATGGGAATCCCATTAGGCCCCATCGCTTTTCCAGAGTTGATAGCAAAGATAGCTTTGAAAACTTTGTCTGCAGTAATATCGGCATTTAGGCTTTTCCTGTCAGTATCTGATAGTGTTGGTAGAGTCATTTCCTGCAGAAGCTGGCGAGAGTCTTCAGAGAAGCGCGTGGTCCTAGTGGTATATATGGCCTACAGGTGATCTGAAAACGTCTCTGCTATGTCCTGGGAGTCTGTTACCAGCCTCCCATCTTCCAGTATGATTTCAGGGACCAATCGCGCCTCTTGATCTAATTTTTCCAGCCATGCCAGCATTTTGCCAGGTCGGTCCCTGAGTTCATAGACTCTATGTCTCATTTGAAGCAGTCTGGCTTGGGTTGTTTCCCTTGTTAATGCTTTGTATTCTAATTGTTTATTTCGGAGTTTGTGGGCTGTGGCTTCAGTGGGAGAGGTGCTGTGCTCCGTCTCAAGAAGGAGTAGGTCACTCTCCAACTGGGTTAGCTGTTCGCTATGGTTCCGGAGGTAGCCAATGTTTAAAGCTAGAGTATGACCCTTGATTACTGCCTTATAGGCTTACCATATGCTGTTTGCTGAGTCTAGCAAGCCTTTGTTTTCAGTGAAGTAGTGATCTGAGTGTTCATCGCGGTCTTCTTTGATATCTGGAATGGTGAGTAGCAATGGATTGATAAGTATGGGGCCAATGGCTGAGCGTCGGTGAAAGGTGAGTTAAACCCTGAGGGGAGAGTGGTCGTAGATGCCCCTTGGGAGTCCCTGGGGATGCTGGAAGTGCCCTATGTCTGGGAGGAAAGTAAAAAAATAGTTTATGCGGGCCATACTGTTGTGGTCATTGGAGTAGTGTGTGAAATGAGTTCCATCTGGATTTAGCGTGTGCCATATATCTGTGAGTCCCAGTGCTTGGGTAAAGTCTGCCAGGGAAGTGTTGCATCTGGGAGATGTTCTTTGGGGGTGCCTGTCTAAACAAATCTATGTTAAGGCAAATTCTGTCAGTTAGACTTTTGGCTTTGACAATAAAAGACATAAATGTCACCTGGAAATCTTTTGCCGATGGTTACCTTCTGCAGACCAGTCACCAATATGAGAAATCTTTGTCCTACCTTGTCTGAATCTGATGCATTCAAGGTGCACTTTATTAGTACCGCTTTTACTAGTACTCACACTTGCAGTAAAGCAGTGGAACTCCTTTTTACTCTGGAAATCCTGATGAAACTGGCAAGGCTAGAAAACTTTTCACAACTCCAAAGGCTTTTAAGTGAAGGCTAAGCCTTGGGCTCAGGCAATATTAACAAAACCTAAATTATTGTGTTAATGAGGAAAGTACACCCATAGTTATAACCATTTTATTTTTTGTACCTCAATAATTCCAATGATTTGAAATTAACCAAACAAAATGATATGCTTGTGTTTTATTTTTATTTTTTTTAATTCTTTTTATTGAAAGATTTTGAATATTTTCCACCCTCTGGAACAGAGAGGGGGCTTGGAACAAGTAAACAATCATACATAACCATGAATTAATCATACAATACATCTCCGTATTCCATAAGCATAAAACTTATTCTTCAAAACAAAATAATACATCAATCCCTTTGAGGTGAACTCAATATCCTGAGACTTATATATTGATATCATTTATATACATTATATATACACTAGATATTATTATTAATTATATACAGGCTATATACAAATACAAATTATGTACATTTCCTATACCCGTCATCCTTCTTCCTTCCATTTCGTTATTGCCTCCCATATTTTCAAACCTAATTTCCTCGAATTTTTCCCCCTTCTTGCGTAGATTGCTCTTTCTAAATTATATATACTCAACAACCTGGCTAGCCATTGCTGAAATGTTGGTACCACTTGATCTAACCATGCAGATGCAATGCATAGTCTATACACTGCCATAGCGATAAAGATGCAATATTTCCCTGCTTCATCCTCATTACTTCCATCAACCCCTAATAAGATAGTCACCGGTGTTAAATTAGCAGCTAATTTTAATGCCCTTTGTAAGAACATTTCTATCTCCTTAAGTAATATGACTATGCTTGGACATGTTGCGAACATATGAATAGCATCTGCATTTACACTCATACACCTAGGGCAATGTATACCAGTTGTCGCCCCCCATTGTGCTAATTTAGCAGGGGTGTAATAGAGCCAATACATGGTCTTGTATTGCTGTGCCTGTAGTGATGCAGAACAAAGAATATTTATCCCTAAGTCTAATGAGACTTTAAAACATTCTTGTTCTATACCCAACTTCGTTGACCAAGTTTCCCCCCATTTAGCCATGTCATCGGGTCTATGTTCAATTAACTCTGCGTAGAACCTTTTAATAGTGCAATCTACTCCAGTCTCTATTATTTCTAGTATATTATTTTTTTCAAATCCTCTCGTCCCCCCTCTTTTATTTTGTAGGAAACTTCTTACTTGTAAGTATTTAAAGAAATGACTTCTTGGCAAATTAAATTTTTTCTGTATTATTACAAATTGTTTCACCCCTTGTGTCCCCATAATGTCCCCCAGTTTTGTTACTCCTTTTCGGTACCATTCTGTGTATATTGAATCAGAAAATATATCTCCCGGAAATGCCATATTCTCATATATCCTCGTATATCTATTGAATTTTCCCAAACCAAACTTCTTCATAAAAGCCTTCCATAAATTATAAGCTCCCATCATAGTCTTAAAGCGTGTTCTTTTAAAATATGCTGTATCAACATTTTTCAAAAAAATATTTTTGGTTTCTTCACCCATTAACATACCATATATTGCTAATGACCCCAGATGATCCTCTCCTTCTACTTCAGCTCCACCTATTAATCCCATCATGTACTGCAGAGCAGCGGCCCAATAATAGAGCTTAACATCTGGTAATGCCCATCCTCCTCTTTCACGTGGGAGTGCCAGGAATCTCGCCGCCCTTCTAGTTTTACCTTTGGACCATATAAATTTGTTAATGATGTTCTCAATCTTTTTAAACCAGACATTATCAAACCATAGGGGAATTGTCCGAAAAAGGTACAAAAATTTTGGCATAATTAACATTTTTACGATATTTACTCTTCCAACCAGAGTAAGGTGGAGGTTGTTCAATCTATCTAGCTCAGTCCCTACTTTCTGTATAATAGGATCAATATTTAGTTCTACTTTCTTTTCTAGATCTGAAGTTATAGTTATTCCAAGGTAAGTTCCCGTCAGCGCCACCCGAGAATCCTGACATACAGCCTTATTATTTTTTATGATTTGTGTTTTCCCAGTGTTCAAGGAGTACCCAGACACTTTCCCAAATTCTTTTGCCTCTTGTTCCACATATCTTATAGCCTCTGTGGGTGAGGATGTTGTAACCGCCACGTCATCAGCGTATGCCAAAATCTTACACTCCCCCCTGAGTGTGACAATTGGGGAGATGTGTCTATTTAGCTCCAGTTTTCGAATTAACGGATCTAAATATATAGCGAACAGCAACGGGGAGCATGGACAACCCTGCCTCGTGCCCCTCTCAATTTTTACTTTGTCCGTTAATCCCGCGTTAATTCAAATTGCCGCACTCGGGTCCCTATATAATGTCTTTATCGCTGTCAAAAAGCCCCTACCAAATCCTATTTTTTCCAAAACACTCCATAGATATACCCATGATACACGGTCAAAAGCTTTTTCAGCATCCAGTAATAATACCGCAAATGGATCCCCGTTAACCTCTGTCATATCCATAAGGGTAATTAATTTCCTTACATGATGTGTAGTCCCCCGACCAGGTATAAAACCATGCTGAGTGGTAGTGACTAACGGTGTTATTACACTGGCAAATCTGACTGCCAGTGCCTTTGAATAAATCTTTGTGTCGGCATTCATAAGAGTGATCGGTCTGTATGACCCCGGGTCAGTTGGTATTTTTCCTTTTTTAAGAATGACCACAATTTCAGCCTCAGACCAGGTGTTCGGTATTGAACATCCCTTCTGTGCCTGTTTAAGAGTATAAAGCATATCTCCAGCTAGCTCCTCCCAGAACACCTTATAAAACTCTAACGGGATTTTATCAGGGCCAGCAGCCTTTCCTGATGGTAAACTCTTCATGGCTGCTTTTAATTCCTCTAGATCTAACAAGGTGTCAATCCTCTGCTTCTCTATTTCACCCAGCTGCCCCCCCTCATAGTAATTCAGGTACTCCATTATGTCTTCAGGATTTTTTATTTGATTTTCAGAATAAAGCTTCGTATAAAAATTCCTGAAGACTTCCCTTATTTGTTGTACATTAGTTACCATCATCCCTGAGGTATCTTTTATTGCTTTTATCTCCCCAAAAGATATCTTCTGCCTGGTTCTGGCTGCAAGCATTTTGCCAACTCTTTCATTCAGCTCGTAACAGTTCTCTCTATTCACTGTGTATAGTTTAGCTGCCCTTTCTGCTATATATTCTTCTGCTGCCATTCTTATTTTTGCAAGTTTCATATATGCAGGATCCATTGGATCTCCATTATCAGTTTGATCTGTCCTATTTGTTAATTCCTCCTCTGCCAACAGTAGCTCCCTCTTTACCCGATCACTTCTTTCTTTTTCCTCTTTCCTTTTTCTAGCCCCAAAGCTGATAGTCTCACCCCTTACTCCGGCCTTAAAACAATCCCACACTATCCCTACCGATGCTGTATGTCTATTTATGTTCAAAAATTCAACTATCCATTTCTTCATATGTTGGATGTATGCATCCTCCACAAGCAATGCCCTTTCAAATGTCCACTCGGAAGCCTTCCTTACCACTTTCATACCCTTCAAAGTGACAATAAGAGGATTATGGTCCGAAAAAAGCCTTGGTATTCTTTCAATCTCTGCCCCATTGGTGCGTTGGCTACTAATTAGAAAATAATCTAATCTCACACTTAATCTATGAGGCGCTGAGTAATATGTGTAACCATCTTGTCCTGGGTTAAGAGTATCCCATACATCAAGTAATCCATTATTCCTAGCTAGGTTAGAGATTGCTTTAAAAACTCTTTTCTTCCTCCCTTTGTATTTAACTGGGGGTCCTAGTCCCAGCCCCAATCCTCCTGCTCCATTGATATTAAAATCGCCACCTATCAATATAAAGGGAGCCCAAGTTGCCAGCTCGATGTCAATTTCTTCGAAAATCTCCGGATCATCCCCTGAAGATCCATAAATAGACCCCAGAGTAACCCATGTTTCTCCAACCATACACTCTACTAGAGCCCATCTACCCCATACATCCTCCCATTTTTTTCTAGTACTTATATCTCTTTGTTTTGCCATCACAGCGACCCCCCTATTCCTGGTACCCTGCCTAGAGTGTGCTATAACCGTAAGGCCTAACTGTTCTAAGAGCCTAATTTCAGACACCTGTATATGGGTTTCCTGCAATATTAAAAAATCCAATCTTAAGTTTTTGATCAAGACTGCTGCCTTCTGCCTTTTTGCCCTGTCATTAAGACCACATACATTCCATGTCATAATACGAATGCTCATCCTGGGTTTTTAACAAATATAACAACAGGTTTAATTATTTCAGAAATAAAGAAAATAACACACTTTGTTGCCACGGCTTTATACATCACAAATATTTCTTCCATTTTATTAGTCTTCTTATTCCATACTGTTTCCTGTATACTATACTTCCAAATTACTCTGTGTTCCTCGCCCCCCCTGTGCCCCCCACCCTTAGCCCCCACCCCAACTATCCCACCCCCCCTACAGGCAAATAGGTCCGAAGGACCTATGTGTGACAGCTGTGTCTGTTTGGGTCCCGTACCCCCCGCCCCCCCGCCCCTATTGTCTCCTACCCCTTAACAAAGAAGATGTGCACTTGTTGATACCTTTCTACAGATTATGTACAATAAAATACTATACTTATTCTACTTCTAATTCCAGAAGCCGTACCCTAAATCCTGCTATCTTTTGCCGATAAATCTACCACCAGTTCACTATCGGCATGTGCTTGAGATTGTGTGTGATTCTGCGAATTCCTTTCTCTGAGCCATGCCAAGAATTCGGCCGCCCTGATTTCAGAGTAGAAAATTTTGAATTGACCGTCTCTTACCACCTTCAGCCTACTAGGATACATCAGATATGCCTCACACCCAATTCTCTGAAACGGAGCTATTAGTTCCCGCAGTCTCCACCTACGCTCTACCGTTGTGTGGCAGAAGTCTGGTCTAGCGAAAAACTCTACCTCCTGATATCTGCACTTTGTCTGTGGCCTTGCTTTAGCCATTATCTCTTCCCTCAACAAATAGTTGCCCACATATATTAAGATTGCTCTGGGTCTATTTGAGCCATCTCCCTTCTTCTGCATGAATGGGAATCTGTGAACACGTTGGATCTCTGACTCCCAATCCCAGCCTTTTATGTCTGGGAGTGCCCCCTTAAGGAGTTCTATTATGTAGGCTCTAATGTCCTTTCCCTCTCTTCCTTCCGGAATACCTAGGAGTCTAACATTATTCCTTCTCTGCCTGTTCTCGAAATCTTCGAGCTTCCATAACACATCACTGTTAGTCTTTTCTTGATCTTGTCTAAATTCCTTCCAACCTTTCATCTCGTCTTCCAGAGTTCCAGTTCTACCTTCAACTTCCGTAAGCCTCCCTGCCAATTCTGTGCATGCCTTACTTACTTTCCGAAGGGAGCTTTGTATTTTTTTACTTTCCTGTCTGGCTCTCTGACTCTCTACCCTCGCCTCAGTTTGAATTTGTTTAAGCATTGAGAATATCATTTCAAGCCCCTTAGATGAGTCTTGGCCTTGGGGTTGTGACTGATTATGTGTCTGATTATGAGTCTGACTATGAGTCTGGATCTGGGTCTGATTTTCAGATTGCCCTTGCCTAATCCCCTCCTCATTCATCCGTGAAGAGCCCATGGTTTCATCTAGAGCTCCAACACCCTCTTTATACATCTGAGATGTGGCTGCATAATCCCAATCTAGCCTTTTTGCAACATTAATAGCAGCTGGGCTTATAGATCCTTTTGTTCTTCTCCTTTTTTTAGTGAGGACTTTTGATCTACGTTTTACAGCTATATCTTGGATAGAGAGCTCTCCCGAGCCTGAAGTGGAGGTAACCCCAGTTTCTAGCCCTGAAAGTGTCTGATCACTCCCCAAGTCCGCAGTGGAGGAGTCCTCCGACTCACCCCCCCCCCCCGACCGCCCCACCTCTTCTCCTTCCTCCTCACCCTCGTTGACAGAGAAAAAACATTCATCACTAGGGGAACCAGTTGTAACTACCAATGTCTTGGGGTCACTGTTAATCATTCCCTTCATGTTATTATCACCATTGCTGTCACCTTCACCATTACCACCTCCTTTTTCAGTCCCCCCCACATCAGAGTGTCTACTTTTACTACCCTCATGGTTATTGTCCCCTGTTATGGACAGATTACAAACAGACAAATTATGGACATTGAGACTGCTTTGCCCCTCCCTTATTGCCTCAGTTAGTGCCTTTGTTAATGTCAAGATATTGTCTGCATCCACTTTAGGAGGTAAAACATTCTCCTCAGCATGATATATGACAATACTATCTTCCATACTGCCAGCGCCCTTGTCATTACCAGCGACCACACCGCCCTCTTTCGTACGTCTCCGTTTTTCCTGCTCCAAAAAGTTCTCTTCCCTCTCCTGAGATGAGGCTCCTTGTGCTGATTCAATGTCTTTACCTGCCTTCTTACTCAAAGTTTTTGCATTGTCAGTCTCCATTAAAGGACAGGATACCGGCAGACTGCTATCAACCGCTTTCGTGAAGGAGTCGCGGTCAGGGTCAAGTTCAGGTTCAGGTTCGCATTCTAAAGTCCCAATTTCTACAATTTCTACAATTTCTGGCTGAGCTACAGCTACAGCGGTACCAGGCGCCAAAGAGTTGGTAACAGAAACAGGAAAGAAGGTCTCTGACACTAACGGCTGCCTCAAATTCCCCTGTTCTACTGCTTTTCCCTTATTACCTTTATTCGTCATGGCTGCCTTACTTTTGTCTTTCTTCTTAAGTTTCTCTCCCACGGAGCTGCCAGCCTCCTTACTTCTTAATATACTCCTTCCATGATCGGTAGGCTGCGGGACCTCGAACTCCTCCTGGGTCCGTGTCAGTTTCTTTGTGCGGAGGTTAGCCGCCGGTGCGTCGGACTCGCTCCACGCAGCTTTCTCCTCCCTCAAAACTTTTGAAATCTTTGGCGCCATTGCACGCCAAGTTACAGACACCGCTGAACTCTGCTGCCGATATCGCCGCTGTTGCTGAGACCGCTGGTACTGCTGCTGTCTCCAAGAGTTCGCCTTCACCATCAGCTGACGAGCATTGTCCAATACCCGCGTCAGCACTGTGTCCGCTGCCGGGAAGGTAAGTGCCTCCGCCAATGCCTGCATAAACACCCACATCAGCCGACTTTCTCCTCGTTTCTACTTCTTTTTTCTTTTGAAAATCCGCCGCTACAATTGCCACTGCACAATGTAGATGTATCCGTTCCGATGTTTTTCTGGATTCCGCCGTTCAGCTATACCATTCTTCTGGTCAGGGGCTGGGGAGCGACAGGGAGCACGTCCTCTCCCTACAGACTGTCAGCGGCCATCTTGCCCCGATATGCTTGTGTTTTAAATAATGATACCAATAAGGTTTCATTAAAGTATATAATGTGAAAGGTTTTTTGTAACAATTTTTATCATTTGAAACAAATACAAAAAATGGTTTAGGGGAGAGAGCACAAGCCCTTTAGCACTGGTCAGCAGTGGTAAAGAGTGCAGAGTCCCAAAACTGAGTTCAGAAAAATGGAGGGAGGAAGGTAAAAAGTTGGGGGAAGACAACCCTAGGACTGTCAAGTCTGACACCATGTATACTTGGAACCTCACACTGTACCTCAGTGGTGTGTTTCCTGGTAAAAGAAGTTACAAAGTTATACACAGATGTACAAGGGCATTTGTTAAAAAAACTTAAGTAGCCACTTGAAGAGCAGAATCGGGTGTCTACCCATAAGTGCAGAGCCCTACAATACGCCCGCTGTCAAGGCATTTAAAATAATTCCCATAGTCTCAGATCATGACAACTTGGAGGATGAGGAGGCTTTGAGAAATATGCAGCCAGTGTGACTGAATGTCACACACTGGACAGACAGCACAATCAGCCACTTCTGAAGTAAGTGCATGCCATATGAAATGAAAGAGAAATAACTCACTGCTTGCAAAATATAATTCATAATGTAATATTTTTTCAAAGAGCTGATTGAAAAAGAACAAATGAAAAGGAGCAGATATTATAATAACACGAGTTTTGTTCTATTGATCAACAAGATTGTACTGCCCCAAACAAATCCAGTATTGATGATTCGATGTAATTCAATTTGTCAGGAGTCTCTCTAACAAGTGACCTGCTCTCGCTCTTCTAGCCTGTTAACTGCTTGTGGCCAGAAAGTGCAGGACCTGCACATGTCTATAGATGGTGTCACTTCTGTGTGTGTCACTGCCTAGCCCCGAGTCAAACGTATCTTTGAGGTCTACTATTGCTTGGCTGTTCAGCCTGTTCTCAGTCTTATCTTTTAGATGTATTGGTTCCCCGTTTCCCCTGAGTTTGGTCACAGATCGTGAACTAAACTCTGAATATTCTCTTCTCTTTCTTTTTTTTCCTCTGCTGAGCTTGCAAAATGCACATTCTCCTTCCAGTACATAGAGCTCTGCAATTTTGGGAATACTATTAGAGTTTCCACCTACTGCCAACCCCATCCATTTGATGGTAATTTGCAAGCCAAAAATCTATTTTTTATGACTGTTTGCAAATTACAAATGTTTGATACATTGAACTTACAGTTTACATTTTGGTAGCAGTAATTACTTAAACATAAATTTGTGGTCCAAACAATGTGAATCGCAGTATAGCAGTATATTATACTTTGTGCTTCAACTTTTGCAAACTCTACATTTTCGGCTTTTGTACATATCATCCCATGTTTTAACCATTGCAAACAAGTTGGCATCTAATATAATATTATCTAATAGTTTGTTTATCAATCCCATGTTTATTTAAAAACATCATCACACATGACTCAGAGGTTTTGTGGCAGAGGAGATCTGCACTCTAGAAAGTATTTTCTCACCAGCTGTCTGTGGAAAGAATAGAAAAGCAAACTTTCATAAAGAGTTCTAAAAAAGAAGAGCACTTACTAATAGTAACTATAGTGAAAAGCTACAGCATAGATGTAGACCAGTTAGGGCCTAATTACTAGTCCATTGGACCGCCAAACTAGTGTTGGAGGTGCGGTGGTGGTCAGGGACCGCGGCACCAGCAGTCCGACAACCATAATTACAAGTACTGTGGCCGGGCATCCCTAGGACCGCTGCAACTGCCAGGGATCCGAGATCCCTGGTGGTGGCGCAGCGGTCTTGATGCAGCAATATGCTTGGTGATGCCGCTGGTGCACCGCCAAGCATGTTACATGTTTCCTCACCTCCAACGATCTCATGGCAATTCCTACTCCATGAACCTGCTGGTGGTGAGGAAACAAAGGGGTCCAGGACTGCCAAAGTCATACTGGGGCCCTTAGAAAAGACAATAATAGCTTCAACTCAGCACCACTTTTAACCATTCCTTTGCATCCTCGTACAAATCCATAAATGAATAAAAGACTTCATTTGGTATGTCATGTATTTTACTTTGTCAAATACATGTCTTAATTACCCACAAATTGAACTGGTTTTCAAAGAATATTGATAATATTTTCAAACAGTTTTGGTAGCTGTAATAATCTGCACGTGTTATGTTGGTTTAATGAGAGGTATTGCTTGCACCAGAAATATTTGAGGCTTTTCGCAATGTGCAAAATGTTTTGGACATGACTTTTCTTATCCTCTATTTGCACTTCCTTAATTTATCTTGGCAACAAGCTTACAATTTGGCTATGCTATGCAAACTTTGGAAATCCTTTCTTTTTCAGTTCCATAATCCTATTTTTAGGCCTTGCCTCACAGACAACTGTCAGCAGGAAATACCCTCTTGTTGGACTGTACCAAAATCTTACAGTGGACTTGTAGCTCACCCATTGCTTAAATTGTTAGACATTATTGCCTCACTCATTTGCTTGCCTTGTATTCAATTGCTTAACTTCCTCTTCTGGAGCATAGACTCTACTATCTTTGGATTGGCTGACTTGTGTCTTGCACTGCTCACATTTAGGGATCTGCTTTTTCCTTTGGCACTCTATGAGATTGCATGTATTTTCTTGCTCTTTGTTGTCTGCAGATTATTCCCCCAAAATACATGTGCTCTGGTCCATTGTTGGCTCTTTACTCACTTTTGCATTGATTCACTGTCCACTGTAAGCCTTGAAATAAATGTTTTAATTAAAATGTACTTTATTGGGTGCCACAGGGACTGCCATTTGCTACCAGGCTGCTTCACAATGAGAAAATGCGTTCAGGTGTCTCCATTGCTCATTCACGCCTTGCCCACTCCTCATTCCTACCCCTAGATCTCCTTTTCAATTGCTCCTGCAACCCTCATGGTCATTTACCTTATTTCTATTTCATTTTTTTTCCCACAAACTTTTTATTGGATTTTGAATAAAAGTCAGCACAGTACAAAACATGATCCACATCACACAGATGACCAGGATAACAGAACAGCAATTCTGGCATGCAGGTCAATAGTGACTGCCATCACAAAAAGAAAATGATAAAAGAAAACAAATAAGAAAAAGTAAATCTCAACAACCACAAAGCATCGACCTTCAGCATGATCCCTAAACATAGCATAGCACCAGTGCAAAGCAAAGATGCACCAACCTTCCACCTCCCCTCAGTCCCTCCCCCACCCCAAACAGTACGCAAGCTACAAAAGACATGACCTCGGTCTCCACAGAGATCCTCACTTGGGGACATGACTCCAAGTGTCTCCCCTGCCAACCCATCCAGTATTCCTAGATCTTATAATGCTTCTTAGGACAACCCCTAGTGATATTTTCTATTTCTATTTTTATTTTTTGGGGCGGCCCAAGAAACTGTCATTTGCTATCCGAAAAGATCTTGCACACTTATGAAACCAAATCTTGTATTTACCAATCTAAGTGGTATCCTCCGTCTAGGATCGGTAAATAATAAAAGGCGCCCACGCCAATCCAAAGGTACTCACGCACGTGTATGCCTACAGAATGGTATGGTCAGAAATAGTCACTGCTTTATTGCTCCATTTCTGCCAGCGCTGCACAGCACTGGCAAAAAGCATTTTGCTTATGTTGATGCTACCCTGTGACAGCAAAAAGCATTAACAAACCCAAAAGGTTATCAAAGTGGTAGTTGTTGACTTTGATGACGCTGGGATTCTCGTATAGATTTTCACCTTACCAATCCAAAGAATCCCTGGCCGACTAGACCTTTTAGTCTGTATGGAAGTGGGAAGGAAGTTCATTACATTTCATATCCTTTTGACAAATTCCTAATTCAACACGTTTTAATCTGAAGGACCACTGACTCCGAAGAAAAGTTTAAAATATATTACAAAGCCGAAAACAACTGGACATACAAGCACCTCAGCAAGAGGTTCAAGAAATAGACTGGCACTAATACAAACATAATCCTACGCCGGAGTCTCAGTCGACTCAGAATAAAAAGCAAAATTAACCCCTCCCCTGCTGGTGACGGAACCACTCCGTCATCAGCCGCGGTCGCGCTGTGCTGATGACGGAGCAGTTCCGTCACGGCCCGCTCGGAACGCCTGCGCGGCACAGATTCTGCGCCTGCGCTGAACGTTCCATTGAGCGGGCGGGGCCGTGACGGAACCGCTCCGTCATGAGCACAGCGCAACCACGGCTGGTGACAGAGCGGTTCCGTCACCAGCATGCGCCCGTCGCGCGGCCCTCCCGCCCCCTTAGCACTGCGGCGGAATAGCCGCCGCAGTGAAGGGGTTAATTCAAGAAGCATTAGGCAG
This sequence comes from Lissotriton vulgaris, assembly GCF_964263255.1. Lineage (NCBI taxonomy): Eukaryota > Metazoa > Chordata > Amphibia > Caudata > Salamandridae > Lissotriton > Lissotriton vulgaris. The sequence continues at coordinate 199,852,576 of NC_141691.1, forward strand.
GCAATAAGGGTGCCCACTTGAAAACTTGACCGCATCTATTCTAATGGGCAAGAAAACGGCACTAACTCTAAAGTGACATCCCTACTTAACATCCCTCCTCAATTCCTGAGCTCTTTCTAAGATGCTCCTTAGTTTCGCCTGCCTAGACCCATGGCCATGTCTAACTGCACATCCAATTGGACTGCCTTAGACACGACCCAGCCTAAGTCCAACTAACCCTAACCCTAGCTTCAATAGCAACTAACTCTCCACCCTCGGGGCACTTTCCCTAATACAAAATCCCCCAAAAAATGGGTATGCCCATGACACTCCTCCTTCAGGTAGGTACTGCCCCTCGTACTTTTCCAGCATCGAATCTTCTTCTTCCAAAAAAATGTTGCTGTGTCCTTGGGTCACAGGCACCTTCTCCGCCAAGAGTAGCAACCGCGCATTCCAGTGCCCTCCATTCATCTCTACTCCTACCAATCTAACTTCGAAACAATGGCTCATTCTACCTTACAAGCTACATGGACTTGCACCTGCAAAAGAAATACATGAGAAACAATCCCTCTGTACGTTCTAAGTTACAATTCGAAATTCAACTGCAACCGTGAGCTTCTTTCCCAAAGTATATTTCCAACTCGACATTTCTAGTCTGCTAAGAAAACCAGTTAGGCCTCTGCTAGCGTTTCCATGTCTCAGGCCTTTACTCTTTTAAATGCATTTCAGATAAGACAACATAAACATTTCATCAATCCATCCTAACATTACATTTCACATTATCAACCGTTATTCTCATGTTAGAGCAGCATGTTTCTTATTAGGCAGCCTACACGTGCAACTTTATTATGGCACGTTTAATCTCAATTCACGTTTTACACACAGAGCAGTCAATTCTAAGTTAATTAAAGCCTGATTCTCTCAACTAAAACACTACATCAATCTGTAAATGATATAAACACCATTCTACATATTGCACGTATCCCCGGCCTAATACTACATTATAAAATCACACAATAACATGGCCCTCCAAATATGCGGGTGCTGACTACTTGGTACAATGGTGCACCCCTACAATTTCTCAAACAGCATGGCACTCGATCAACTTCGGCAATGCTTGTTGCTTTGGCGAATTATTTTGCATCTGAATGAAGAATCACAAAGGCTTTGTCCATGAGGCTCAAGATGTGGCAAAAGGCCATGGATGATCTTATTTTTTGGAACAATGAGACAGCAAGTGAAAAAGTAGGTTGACAAATATTTACTTGTAATTTTGTTTTTGACGCTTTTCACTTTTTGGTTATTTTCCCCAATTTTTCACACTTTTGTGACATTTTCCTAACTTCTGAGGGTCTAGTAGAAACTTAACAAAGCAACTACTTTAAGAAGAATTTGACTGGAAGCAAGAAGGGACTTTTAATTCTTACATCGTTTCTAAGAAGTGTTTATTCTTTTTTCATTATTTATAGCGCTCAACATGCTAACCTCATCAAGTATAAACAGGAAGCAGATTTGTGGTTCAAACTCCTGGGGGCAATTGCGCTCCTTTACAAAAGAAGTAACTTTCATTTTCTGACTTTGAAGTAAACACTTACATCACATGGCTTTAGCTGAGTGTAAGATTTAATGAAGTCAAACTATGGAAATGGAAGCATAATATTTGTACTTATGGACTTAAGGTACATGAAAAGTAATGTTTAAACATGGCTTAGTCAAGCCCCGGATTGAATAATCTTTGTTTTAAGAAGTTACGAAAGTACATAATATGTAATATCAAAGTGTAGAAGGCGCACATATGTTGAAATTAAGACCCACGCATCAGAGATTTTAAGAATGTAGCCGGTGGGTGTATGTCTGACAGTCTATTTCTCACAGGTAAACAGTTTTTCCTAAAAGTCTATTGCCTCACTTTCAGTAGCTACATGCCTGAGCGTAGCGATTCAAAAGACCTAGGCCAGTCAAATCTTTCCTGCCATGTGGAAGATTTTCCGCAAGACTCAACCTTAAATTGTGAAGGCAGGCCAAATATTCCAGGACATACTGGTTTATATACATTTCAAGTCATGCAAAGGGGAGCTAGTACCGACTGGGGGGTTTTTTCTTTTGTTCTCTTGACCAGTCAAGGACTGTAGGCCTCAGGCTACTCCAGGGGTTTACGAACCACATTCAGAATGTTCATAATGTTTTCGCTGACCATGGCATGCATAACTGAATTTATTTTTGCATTCTGTGTGGTTACTCTTCATATTTTATGCCCTAGACTTGGGTTTTAGCAATAAACATTTTAAAGTATATCCTCTGTTTCTTACTGCTATTTTGATTTTGCTATTCATTTACAAAAGAGGGTGTGGAGTCCCACTGAGTCCCTGAAGTTTTCTAATGGGACTGATCGTAAACATTTCCTACACAGTACTGCTGAGAGGGTTGTGTGCGGGTGGCAGTCCAACTCCATTTCTAATTTATATTTGTGCATTTTGTCTTGAATGGCCAGCACTTTGGGAAAGGCATATTTTTAATATTGTCCTTTCAAACATTTGTGTAAAACGTATTCAATGTTGCAGTACAGTGAAAGGAAACGTGCATGTACACATTTCTTACACTAAGAATTGTGACTATTAGCAGTTAATATTTTAAATTTGCTTATCTTCAGTTTGAGATTTACCATGTTCCTTTTCTATAGACTTGGGAAGCACTCGTTTCCATTATGAAATGTCTCTGTAGAACAGTTTTTGTAGTTTACAAATTTCACTCCTAACTTCTGTGAATACCGAAATGAGTAAGTACCTTCTGTGAATGCCAAAATGAGTAAGTGTCTTCTGTGAATACCAAAATGGTAGTAAGTTTAGGATTTTGTCTTAGGATTTTGTCTTAAGTTAGTTCTGTGAATCGGGCCCGTACTTTGTACATGCCTCAGCAAACTTTAAATTAATGCACCTTTGGCAACACGGAATGTGATGCCTAATTGCAAATTTTTAACACTGAAGGTGCAAGAATTTTGCTAACTTAAATATGCAGATTTGAAGTTTATAATACAGACAAAATCATTTTCTACTTCCTGTTAAATTTTAATAGCTAAAAGGACACTCTTTAATTTGTGCAAAGCGCCTGGAGTGTTATTGCACTTCACAGGTAGCATTCTTTCAAAATTGAATCCGTTTGTTCTAGAAACAGATTTTGTGTTGAAATCTGAAAATTATTTAGCATATGGTGGTTTTTGTGCCAAATATGGTGTAGCCATGTTATGAGAAAGATGCAACCAAAGAAATGCTTGATTTCAACAGTCCTGCCTATATCTTTTTGTTAATAAATGAATGTAGCATTGGACCCAATAAAAATGTATATGCCATTAACTCCATTTTATAGTTTTAGCAAACACAGTTTATTATTTTTGCATTTACCATTGTTTTTCATAGTCATTTGGATATATGTCTGCCATTGCTTACATCCACACAACCTCTAGTTCTCACTTGGCTGCTCTAACGACGTCTATACAATACTCTGGTAAGAAATTTGAGTATTATTTGAGGCAGGGTAAGAACACACCCCATAAAATATTCACAATCCTTGTCAGCATAAACCATGACAGTAAATAAATAAAACTGTGCTTAACCCTCAGGTAGTTTAGCACAAAACATCTACTTAGGGCCTGATTATGATGTAAGGTGGACGTAACGCATAGGCAGAACTGCCCGACTGGGAGTTGGAGATCCCGCTGGCCACATTAGGATGTGAAGGCCTTCAGGATGGGCGCAATGTGTATATTTTTTATTGTGGTGTGTGCTGCGGGCTGCAGCAAATGCCGCAATACAAAAAAAACACATTGCAAACATCCTTGCACCATGTGGAAGGCACCATGTGGTGCCTGCCACATGGTGCAAGGATAAGGGCCCATGGCAGAGGGCTAGGTGGGATGGGCTCCTTGAGCATGTTCGCTGCATGTTGGTCGGCATCTCTGCCCTCCCTCCATCTGCCCGCCATCATAATGCGGCGGGCAGTCCTGCAGGGTCCGATGGCAGTGGGACCGCTACTGGTGGCCTGACGGTGGCAGTCCCACCGCCATCATAAAGGGGCCCTCAGAGACAATCTGTACACAAACAGTACTATAGTGGAAAAAAACTGCACAAGAGAAATACCAAATTGCTGAAATAGAGAATATCTTAATAAATAAAATTACACCAAAACCACATACATCCAATAAGTAGAACCAGAGATATGAATTTTTAAAGTTTGAACTAAGCATAGCATCAAAAAGCAACAACCACAGTTATCGGGTTATGCTCAATCGGGTCAAAGGTTAAGACCTACTTCAATATAGCACCGGTTAGATACAGGATCCAGGTTTGTCCAGGTGGAAAGTGGAAAGAAGGAATATACTCTAACACCAGCCAATGGTTGAGGACCGAAGTGACACCACCTAGAGGTTAGGACTCACTCTAAAAGAGGCCATCAGGAGAGTCGAGGCAGGTCCAGTTCGAACTGGGCAGCTGAGCAGTTGCAGGGAGAGAGGCCTCTGGAAAAATATTCTGTCCTTGCAACTCAAATAGGAGGCCAGCCACATGATCCTTTGAGTCATTTGTGGGGTCCTGGGTTTAAGACAGGCAAGTCCAGAATTCCTCCAGATTCTTCAAACAGCAAAGCAGTCCTCCTTCTTCACAGGTCAAGGAACGTTCTGAGAAAGTTACTGGGGATGCCACATTTATGCCCAGTGCCAGCCTGTAGTGGGTGAAACTCCTGGACAATCTGTAACTAATGGATTCAGAGCAGTGCCCCTACCAACCTTTACAGCACTTCTTGTGTGTTTTACTATAAACTCTTCTACAGTGGACCTTTCTGTACAAAATCCAACATGGCAGAACCCCTGTTCCTCTGGTCAGAGCTCCCCATGACCGTCCAAACGTACGGGTATCTAAATGGGCAAACCTCCCTTGTGGTCATTCCAAACCAGTTCTAGGACAGCCCCCCTCCCACTGGGTTTGGAGCCAAGCTGAGTAGGAAGACAAAAGGGGCAGTACTAGGTGTGAGCTACATCTGCCAGTGACAGGATAGGCAACCTTTGAAGCTCGGAAAGGGAATGGGCACAGCCTCAAGCCCATCCTGTTCATGGAGCAAAAAACCTCCCCACACTCAATCCTCCTGTCCAGTGTCTGGGGGCAATTCACATCTCTCCACAGAGGAACCATTGAACAGTCAGATGACACTAAAAGAAAGACCCTTTTGGCTATATAAAATTTGACTTGACCATTAAGTTGGATTTTAAATTACTGATACAATGAGTCCTTGAATCCTTTTTCTAGTGGTTCCCAAACTTAAATTAAACATTATTTGTTATTATCATGTACCCCGTATTTTTTATGGGCGAGCCAGCTTTGCTACAGAGAAAAATTAATTTGTTTCACTGTCAGGACATGTAAAAAATTAAATGCACATTAAATATATGTCCTACTTTTTGCTCTCCCTCCCATGGGTATTTAGGGCCTACCTTAGGGGTGACTTATAAGTATTAAAAAGGAAGGTGTGTGCGGTCCTGGCAAAAGGTTTGTTTTGCCAGGTTGAAATGACAGTTTAAACTGAATACCCAAGTTGCAGGGGCAAGTTTGGAGACATGCTTTGTAGTGCTACTTTAGTTGATGGCTCATGAGTGAAATTTAATTTACAGACCCTGGTTATATGTAGTACCACATACTAGAGACTTATAAGTAAATCAAATGTGTAAATTAGGAATATGTCAATTTTTACAATGGGTTACCATGTTTGAAGGGAGAGTACAACCTCGTTACCACTGGTTAGCAGAGTAACGTCCTATGGCCAGCAAAAACTGAATCAGCGAAAGAATGTGAACATCTGGGAAAAACCATGCAAAAGATGGTCATTTCCAACCTCTATAAAATACTTTTTAAATGATTTGAATGGGTTTTGTGAAGGTGCAGTACAGCTTATGAAGCCTTATTCTACTCATCCAAATGTAACCTGCCTGGAATATCGTCAAAACGATCATAATTCAATAGCGATTTCTTATGAGCTGCCCAACTGTTATAATTTATTTTAACTAGCAACAATGTGGTAGTTTCTGGTATGAAACTCTATGTCCAGTGCATTCGTTTACCATCATGCCCTTGCTGACTGTGAATTGTCTTTGCATAAGCAACATCACATTTAAAATATGCCTTTAAAAAGGTACACTAACATGTTAGGTGCAGACTTCTAAATCGCTTCTTAGACTAATGAAAAGGTGCAATGTATTATATTGGTATACTTTTGGGGCTGGATTTATTAAGAAGTTGCATTGCCCTTGCGTCGAGCAAGTTGATGCAAGGCAGCTCAATTCATTAATTTAGATTTACTAAGCCACTCCAGGGGGGATTTGCGCTGCATTGTGTAGCTTTGTAAGAAATGGAATGCAGCTCAGAAGCTAGTGCTGCGTTACATTGCATTTCAAGCTGATATGCATTCCAGCGGTGGAGCATGGGCATTCCTCTGTATCTACCCATTGATTTGACGCAATTGCAGATTCATAAAGGTTTGTAAACCTAAATTTGCATCAAATCAGTACACGTCCCAGGGGATGGCTTAGCGATGAGAAAAAAACGTTTTGTGATGCACCCTGCATCACACAACGAAAGAGAAAAATACCTCTTTGGATTGTTTTTGTGCAGAATGGTATTCCTTCCTGCACAAAAACAATCCTGCCTGTAACACAGGTACAACTGTAGCATGGTGATAGGGTGCCTGCGTTGGTGCTAAGCAGCACACTGTGCGCCAGCGCCGCTAGGCAGGAGCAGAATTGGGCCATATCTCAGAAGTTATGCCACATTTCTGCTGTCTCCGTTTCAAGCAGAGAAACAACTTGGCTTCTTGCCCTGCTTAGCATGAAACATTAGTAAATATGCCCCCTAGTTTCTGACACAAATCATGGCAAGTGGAATGACAGGCTATTTACACCTGATTTTGTTTGTTTCCTGCAATTTACTATTTAATGTTAGAGTGGCCCAATATTCCATTACATTGTTCATCAATGACTGACACATGTGGCAATGAAATGAAATCCAGTATTTGTAAAGCACACAAGTACCCGAGGGTGTCAAGGCTCTGAGGGACGTCTAGAAGATTTAGCAAGATATTCACCGGAGTCACATGGTGCTGGACTAACCGGGCACCGGGGATCGAACCATGAACCCCGTGGTCCGGATTCAAGTGCCCTGGCTGCTGCCCCACACCTCTTCCCATATAGAGATGGGTTGTGGTCTAACAGTTAAATGACCAAATATGGGTCTTTCAGCTTAGGATACAAATCCAGTCTATTGCACATGATCACACTGTGGGACTGTGAGCAAAGTACTTCTTTTTTTCAACATCTGTTTAATTGGAAGTGTTGAGAAAGAGAATGAAAGCTGACTTGGGAACCTTAATAACATTCTTCTGATATTGACTGCTCATATTTTAGTTGTATCAATACTAAATTAAGCTCTAAAAGTATTTCAGCTTTCTGGAAATTATGGGGCATATTACCAACGAGTAGCGATATTTATTGCTAACGAGGCTTTGCAACGATTTTTTTATCGCTAAGCATCGCCGGAAATTATCGCTGAGATAACTTGCTATTAGCAACGTTTATCTCAGAAGTGATAAAAATCCTCACGCTAACTGCCAAATGAGAGATTATCGCAGGAAAACCAACGATAATCTCTCGAAGTTTGGCGTTAGCTTGATGATAGGGGCTCATAAACTTAGCCATGATATCCACCTTCCATAGGATATCATGGCTAAGTCAGGAAAATACCAGGTGTAAAAAAAGCAGCGCTAACCGCGGTTAGCGCTGCTTTTTTTATCACTAACAGAGTTAGCGATATCCTTGATAATAGGAGAAATGTCACTTAACAACATTTCTCCTATTATTTTTCTCTGGAACGCCCCCTTTGCATTGTAGTGTAGTTCCTATATTCCCAATAGGCTCTGCGCATTGGAATAACATAAACAATAGTTTAGACGTAGGACTGAGGTCGAGTAGGTCTCTATTGAATATGTTAGACTTAATTGTGTGTGCCAGCTAGCTCAGAGGTCACTAGAAACTTTCTCGAGTAAACAAGAAGGTGTTTAGCTTTCCTGAATAGACAAGAAGGGATTAGCTTCTGACAACCATATCACATGTCAACTTTGTTCCCCCTGCAATAAGGAATATATCTCCAGAGTCGCGAAAACAACAGATAGCTATTTTACTCAGTCAATCGTGCATGCTTCGTTTCACCAGAGATGCAGAGAAATAGAGAGACGGGCGTTTTCAATAAAAGGGTTATTTATTGAGCAGTCTTCTTTCTCATGCAAGAGAAATGAATTGCCACAATTGCAATACTTGTCATAAAGTAAAGTGCGTACAGTAAAAGGAGTATTATGAAATAATACTGTAAAAGCATTTATATGGTTTCTAAGCCATAAGATACTTAAAATGGATAAAATACATACAATGATAAAATAATGACTAAACGTACTCAACTGGTGTTTCTAAGATACGCCTACCCCAGTGTACCTAACCTAAGCCTAGTACAGGGAAGGAGTAGAAGAGTTACAGTTTTTGCCAAGAATCTGAATCAAGAATTCTTTATGGGTCTAATCAACTCCGTACCTTGGGTATAGAATGAAGGAGGTCTTGTATCTCTCTCTCAGGACTCGATCTCTCAGTAACCCGCGAGGGTATCAGGGAAACACTGGAGCTGGATTTTCTCGGCAGGAGAAAAGACAGCGTCTCTCTCAGTGCGTCAGCAGGGAGGGTCGGCTTCCTTCGGCACTCGCATCAGCAGGGCGTCGGGCAAGTAGATAGCTGATTCTGGTCCAAACCACCGTGTGTTGCTTAAGGCAGATGTTGGTATATTTATACCTGAAAGGTGCCAAATTTGACGTAAGGTTGGACATAAGACGTCACTAAGAACTGGCAGTTCTTTCAGGACTCTCAGGAGTTCTAGGACAAATCAAAACAGAAGCAGAGGGAATTCCCGGGCTGCTGGAGGCTTGGTTTGTTTAAGAACGCGTTATACTTTCTAGGAGTCTATGGGAGTAGCCTTGCCGTATTTGGACTGCATTGGCTATGACTTAATATGGATATGATTCTTATGGCTTTATAAGGATGTGATTTGTTATAACCACATAAGGTCATAAATTGGGAATATCTAATTAGGGTCCTAGATACATTCACAACAGCATCTCATTAGAGATGCAAGGGGAAGCGTAGAGAAAAAGGGTACTAACATGCGAATTTGCGTGTTAGCACCCTGTTGCTGATAGGGAGATAATTTTATCTCCGCTTTCTTGGCTTTTGAAGCCAAAAACGCAGAGATAAATCCCTATGTTATTTGAAAATGAGTTTTTTATAGGGCGATCTTGACCCGAATCGGGTATCAGAGCGCTTTACATAACACCGCTTGCATTACATGAGGACACATTCATTTTTGTTTGGCACGGGGAGATTAAGGGATTTGCCCCGAATCACAGGATGTTCACCGTCATTGCTAAGACTTAAACCCAGTTCCCCAGATTCGAGTTCGACCGCCCTAGCCGTTAGGCCAACTCCTCTCCCCTTTAAATGCACTATATTATTGTTATTCATTTCAGACATATCCATTCAATTAGAGACCTGTCTTTAATTCCAAAAACATGGCTATGGTTTATCAGTGCTATCAATTATAGGTAGTTGACAATATACAAAAATACAAATGAATAAATTCAGTGACATGAGAACTGAGTAGGCGTATATGCTTACAATAATATGCATTATTTTGTCTTACTCCAGTGAGAATATGGTGATGTAGACCTGGAAACCCCCTTGTTTTTATGCACTTGTGAAGGAACCAATTATGCTCAAATTTATTCAGACATTGAGTTGGTTTCTCAAAGTTTTCAGGGGATTTTACCACACAATATAGAGACAATACAGACAATATGAGTATGCAGATATCCACTGAGAAGCTCAGACGTTTCTTCATTTCGAAATACATCCCAGAACAGAGTCATATATATTCTAAACTACTGTGTTTTTCTCAGTAAAGTATTCACCCAGAGAGAAATATGTCCCAAAGCAAAATTAAAAGTTCATGTCAGTTTTATTTTTTGTGCTAGAACCAAATGTTTTTGCAATCATCCATCCCTGACAAATGTATATTTTACCAGAATCAATAGAACCCAAGTAACATTGACAAACCTATGCAGGTTGTTATCATATAGGAAAATACAAATCTCCTGAAATCCAGCCTTTAAGAAAGGTAAACATTTTAGAGAAATTATTTGCATCAGAAGGATAGGAGTCTGCAATGAATCAATTATTAGTCTTATCAAATAATTACTTTCTAGCTCACATAAATCATGCATAGAGGTTTGTTAAGACCGAGGCTTGTAAAGATATTATTTTGAAATGAAAAACGAAAGAACTTTTTCTTTAAATGTTGATGACCATGTTGATTATGCCTTTAAAGGGATCCATAAGAATCTTTTTCAAGAAGGGCCACGGTAGAATTAATGAATAGATATGACCTATTGAGAGAAAGCTCACCACTGACAAATGTAGTGATCGGATGTTCACAAGAATAAATTGCAGCAAGGCAGTCTTAGCCGTCCATTTACCTTATGCGCGTTAATTGGGTACCATACATATAGTGATAGTAACACCTGTTATTCACATGCTTAGTAACTTCTGTTCCCGCCAGCACTTAAAATGACAGACATGATAAATAAAAGTAAGTAATGTTAACACATACTTTAATGTTCAGTCCTAATAAACACAGTGTTGTCTGTTTAGTGTTTTCTCATAAAGCCTTATATATAGGGGACATTCACTCTATACTCCCTTGTTTTTATCCTTTTCAACACAAGTTAAGATTGAAGAATAACAATATGTTCTCCATTTGTATTCATTAAGTTTAAATCAATGATGTTCTAGAGTATTACTAATAGTTTATATATTTACCATTTCTAATACATTCTGTTCAAGTATTCAGTTATTGCATATTTATTTATTTTTCTTTCTACACACTATAGACAAAGGTTCAAGAATCATAGTAGCATAATAATATCTCAGTTTACTTGGTTTCGTTGTCTGTAGTCAGGTAATGGGTCTACATCCCCTTCTAGAACTGCTTATAAAGTGTACTGCAGAAAAGGAATTAGTCCTTCTCTGGCTGAACTTGTTTCTGGAGTTTTTCTTGTGCTGTGGCACACTTACAATGGGCTTTTTCTTGACTTCAAAGCATAAAGTGGGGTCTTTTTTAGAGTCTGGGATACAGGATACTTTGTCAAAATGTTGCAGATATCATATCCTCCTGATGACTAGTTCCATAAACTATAATGGACTTTTAATAAGCAGACGGGACCCCCGCCACTTTTGTGATAGAATATTCCATCCACCAAACTCTAAAAAGGGTCCTTACCATGGATCAAATACCACATGTTACATATGTTTGTCTTGCAACAGAGAAACTGAAAAGACTAGCATACTTTCTTCCAGTCACAGACATCCACCATAATTTACTACTCTCATGTATTTGACACATCATTACCTTTTGAAACATGTGATATCCTGGCATTGAAGACTACATGAAATGATAATAACTTTTATTAGAGTTCATACTCTAATATAGGGTTTTCCAAGGCTGTTTATTGAGGGGTTGGAAACATGTCGATCAGAGCATAATGATATAAATTTACATGCAATTAATCTAATTGTAAACAATTCATCAAATCAGTTTTTAACAACTTTGTGCAAATGACTCACTACTAATCATACATGTTACTACTGTGACTTATTTATATGGTTACAGTTAGCTATGCGCTGCTTATGACCAAAATGCACGGTACAAATGTTCACAATGTTTTCACACTCAAATCTATTGCTACAATTGTATAATGCCACACTGAAAGTTCTGGCTTTCAAGTTAATGTGTACCAGTATTGCATGATTAATACTGACAAAAACCAAGTTTGAGGGAGGCCTGCTGAAGTTATTCAATTTTAAACTACCCCATGATGGGTACCAGTCCAAATAAAATTTAACAGCATCCAAAAGATCTAATGTGCTGAAGGATTTTGCAACTGCGTAGCCTGTGATTAGCAAAATCACAGGGTTCGTGACTGCAAAATGCCTTTATGTGATGTACAAAACCTCCCTTGTGAGTTGGAAAAGCGTCTGAAACTCATTCCTAAATTAGGATGGGTTGTGAAAAGGGCATTCACCTCCGAATTGCTATTCACAAGGACACAAATCAATGGTTTGTGGCCACAACTACTGAGGGTTATGGCATGGTGATCTGACCAGTCGCGCTGTTCATTGGAGAGAATTGAGATGTCCTTGATCTTCGAGATAATCCAATCCAGTGTAGCTCCTTTTGAGCGCGTTGGTTGAAGACATACTTGGGATAGTTTCATATCATTTAAAAATTCTTTGAAGGCCTTGACCTGTTTGTTGTTGTTGTCGTTCCAACGAAGATTGAAGTCACCTAAAAATATATTATTGATGTTGGAGTTGGCGTTAGAAGTGATGATTTCCATCATTTGGTCAATGAAAGTCACATTGTTTCTTGGTGGATGACATAGGGCGTGTAATTTGCAGATCTGTTTGTTTGACGATCTTATGTTGAGCCCTAGGTATTCACATGATTCAAGGGGGTCAGATTGAAATTGGCTAACTTCTAAATATGACCTTTAGATACAGGCAATACCTCCCCCTGTCCTTATCTGCCTATCTAGTGTTAATATGTTGTATTGCGGTGGTACCAGAAGGTCCATGACTGGCGATGAGGATTCAGACAGCCAGGCTGCAGTCAGGATTGTTATGTCTATTTCTTGATTGATGATGATGTCAGCTATGTCTGAAGCATGTTTCGCCGCAGATCGACAGTTGAGCAGCAGACATTTTAGAGAATTCTCCGTTCTGGTTGTGGTGATGTTTATCGGATCTGAGGATATTTGTATTTGTTGTAAGTTGTTGAAGTTCAATTCCCTTGTCTTCCTAGAGGATTTTCTGTTTATATCTATCTCTACTCTTTTTATTTCTTGTGTTATCATGGGGTTTGGTGATTCATATTCCTGGAGTAGTAATGTTATGTCTTCTTCGGTTAGATGGTTTTGGTTCCTAACTGGCCTGTTTTGTCGGTCTGTCAGTGGTAGAGATTTCTTATTATTTAACGCAATCGACATAATGACTAACTCTTTGATAAGTTTTACTTCATTCTGGGTCTTCTCACATAGTTTTTCAATCCTTTTCATGGTGTTTTGTAATTCTTCTGCTAGATTGCTGATTTGTGTTTGGGATTCGCAGATTTTTCCCATGACCTTGGGTGTCATTGTGTGAATATTCTTCCGTAAGTTCCCAGTTTCGTTGTTTCTGTTCCTCATTTTCCGTTTGGGGTCATGTGTCGCTGCAATTCTTGCTCTTTTCCTTCAGTCGAATATTATCAGTTAGCCGATCTATCATACTTTGTTGAACTGTTTGTTGAACTGTTGCAATGTTTGTAGTGGTATGTAACTTGTGTTCTCTCTGATTTATTTAGGCTTGATGATTTTTCTAACTCGTCTATGGCTCCCGATTGGTGGTCTTGTTCCCGTAGGTTATTTGATGGGGTATTTGTTTGTACTGGTTCCTGTTGTTCTTTGGTTGGAGTAATAACTATAGTGTCGTCTTTGTCTTTGCTTAGGTTGTCTGTTGGAGTCTTTTGGTGTTGTCTTTGTGTGGTTTGTTCCGGTTCCAGTTCGTCTCTAGTTGTTGCGTTGCTTGTATCGGGATTGACTTGTGGGAGGGTGTTTTCTTCTAAGATGCCCTGGTGAGAGGGTGGGTTCGAGTTCTCTACATTTCTTTTTAGGGTGGAGAAGATGTAGTCGAATTTTTCCAGATCGTCGTTAGAGGCTTGGATCATCCCTATACCATTCTTAAAGATAGTTATGCAAATGTCCACTCTGAGTGTAGCGGATGCTGTGGTCATGAACTTCATTCCATGAGGGATGTTGGTAGAGGTTTTAATAATTAGCAGGTTTGTGATGGTATTTCACCATTTAGCCCTTCTTCTAGTAAAGAAAATCATATCTTTTAAAATGATCCCATTATCCATACAGAATGAAGTGTCAGCGATCAATGTGTCAGGGTTTCTCCTCATGACGTTATGTTTACATTTTTTGGCTGCCTTTTTGGAGAGATATGTAGGGTATTGTATGTTGTAAGCGTTTATGCCTATTGGTTCTAGATAATTGTCTTCCATTTTGTGATATGTATTGGCGTAGTAGGCGATGAATTCGTTCTTCCACGTGATATTGTAGGTATCTTGTGTTACTTACCGGCTAATAATTATCACAGTAATATTAAGTATTATAACAATAGGATTAAATAGCTCTATCTCGTATTATAACAATTATCCTTATCTTAGTAGTTGTGATTACTTGATATATTCTTGTTGTCGATTTCTCTTCTCAGAAGTTTCTTCTTTATTCCATTAGAGTATGCTATCTTCATAACAAATTAGATCAATGAAGTTCAATAGGTCTTTAAAGATGTCCGCCGTTTTAGTAGTTTTACTATGGGCTGAGGACTTTCTCTCTTTCTACTCTTTTTAATGTAGTCCTCTTTCTCTTTTCTTCCTCTGTTAGGGATCTGGAGTTGGGTCCTTTCTCTCTGTCCATTAAATTTCAATTAGTCGTCAGTCCTCTTTCTATATCCTCTGAAGTGGTGCCATTTTGGTGTACTCTCTTTTTGTGTGGTGCAGTAAGAGCTACATATCTTTCTTATAGACTTATATGGGCAAGTTGTCCTAAGCGGCCGCCATTTTAGAGTCAGGCACGCCACTTCGGGAGATTCCTACAGCTTCACTTTCTGCACTTTCAATTTCAGTACTTTATTTCAGTCCAAGCTAGTATTCCGATCAGGGGCGCAGGGTCCCTTTAAATATATTCCAGTTCAAAACCGCTCTGCCTGCGGTCATGACTCTTACCCAGATCGCTTGCCGCTATGCCTCTCAGCGCTCTCAGCGCTTTTCCATCTCGTACCTCGTTCTTACCGCGTTAGGCGCTCTTCTTCCCTCGGGCTGGGTTCCTCATCCTGGTTCTTTGGGCAGAGTCGAGGACACCTCGGCAGAATCGCGGATGGCACCCAGGAGCCGTCAATCAATTTCTAAAAGCGCTACACAGCCGTGTACGCGGTGGGCACCGTTGCGATCCACTCCTCGCTGCCCAGTGATATCGGGCGATGTCTGCTTTCCTCGTCGGTGTGCGGCAATCTATGGGGGTCAGAAGGGGTCGGTCCGTCTTGTCCTCGGGCGCCCTCAACAGCCTTAGATGGTGGCCGTCGCGAAGTCCAGTGAAGTTCAGTCTTCCAGGCAACCCTCCACGGTAGGTCGAGGTATCTCTGTAATAACCTCTAGATCTACTGTTTAAGCATGCTCGGAGGGAGGGGGGGGTTGAATCAGGGATTTAAACTTTAAAAAGTTATCCCGAACCCAAGGCGCTCTCGAGTGAGCTCCTACGCTGCGGCCATCACCCTGCATTTCAAAATTACAAACAGGTAACAAAACTTTGGGTAGCAATTTCCAACCACTATTTGTGAACTGCCTGTGTGTTCTTCGAGCCCAAGTGCTGCTGGTGGCTTTCCATGCAACACTATGGTATGTTACATATCTTAAAGGATTTTCCAAAACTGCAGCAATACTAAACACAACAATGGAACAAATGGTGAATTGCTGTATACAAGGGACAAAGTAAAATATACCTATGCCACACTTTAATCGGGTACATGAAATGAATAACAACAAGAGAAGATGGCTTTTGATGCCAGAAGAGTTTGGCAGCAGGAATATATTGATAAAATATAGGCTGCCTGTGGCTTAAAAGGATAAAAGAAGGTGATCAGCAAGGATATAATGATAATTAAATTCTGCCCAAAATTAAATGCTGAGTCTAAGAGGATCTATTTCAAATAGGCTTCATATGTTGCTTAGTGAAGGGTTATTTAAAAAGGATTTAGGTGTGTTATTTTTGTGTTTTGTAAAAATACCTGCAATAGTTTTCTGAATCTGTTAAAGTTCCTACTTTCTAGAAGTTCCGAAAATGTGTAGACTGCCAACCCCACATTCAAACTCCTTTCTAGTATGTAGTCTAGTGGAATAAGTTGACTGTTAGGAAGATAGTGCCACCTGGCTACGTGGGTCTTCATGTGGAAATGTTGGCTCTGAGAATCCTGAATTCATTTTTAGAAGCATTTGTGTTATGTTTTTGCATCTCTAGGTGATACCCAAAACCAACATGCAGCAATCCCTAACATTAGCAGAATATTAAACCGTAAAAGATGAATAGAGTTTAGAGCCAACAAATATAAGGTGGGGCATACTGTTGGTATTCTTTAGTCACATGGTAGAAAAAAGAAATGATTTAGCCTTTGTATTTATTGAACCATAACTTTATGAAAACTTGGCAAGAAAAGTGTCCTTTCCATTTACATGAATTGGCAAAGGATGCAGCGAGATAACTAACAATTGCTTTAAAAGCATCAACACTGTAGAGAGTAGTTTTGCTACACAGAGGTAATAAGTAAATAGGCTGCAACGTTGAAAAGAAAGCAAACAATCTTGGAGATAAAAGGCAAAACGCAGGAAAACTAGAAGGTTTACTGGTAAACCATACTGAAATCCAGAAAATGTATTATAAAGCAAAACCTTACACTATGTGTATTGTTTGTTGGATATTATTTTATTTCTAGTATCTTTAGGAATAATTACATCTCAGTTTTGATGTTCTTAATCAAAAGACTATTACTTACCGGTAATCTTCATTACTCCGGGTCCCGTTGTCCTCGTCCCATTCATTTACGTATTGGAGATGACCATCTCCACAACAGAAAAAAAGACAGAAGAATGCTGGTACACTTACCCCACCCCTCCCACTGGGACTATATAAACCGCCCTAACCCAGCAGTCTCCCTGAACCACCAAGCCCTCAACCGGAAGGCCGGCCGTCAGGGAGGGAGGGCAGGGCGTAGGAATGGGATGAGGGCAACGGCACCCGGATTAATAAAGATTACCAGTGAGTAATAGAGCATTACCCCCAGGTCCCTTATGTCCTTGTCCCATTCATTTACATATTGGAGAATACCAAAGCAGAAAAGCCGGCCTTCCCAAAAAAACAGAAGCCAACCCACGAAACCACGCCAAGGCAGCCACTAAAAGAGAGCAAAAAGGCAGAACCGCCGAAAACCCCAGGCAGAGCACTCAGTCAAGAAGAAGCCCCACCAAAGCAGGGGCGCACCCAACAAAACAACGGGAGACCAGCCAGACGATGAGGCTGACAACCACAGAGGCCAAAACAGCCCACAGCAGGAACACCCCAAAGCAAACAATGGAAGTGGAGAGAACAGATACCATGACCCACTGAGGTAGCCAAGAACCAAAACAGCGAGGAGGCCACCCAAAGAAGAAGACCAAAGGGTTAACAGGCCAGCAAGCCAAAACCATGCAACAGAAACCAGACCAAGGCACAGACAACCCACGCCTGCCGAACACAGGCATTGGAAAGGGAACCCCAAGAAAAGGCCACAGAAGGGAAAGCATTGTTAAAGAAAAACAATGGTTTTGGGTGGCCTAAGAAGGTCCTAGTAAGGAAAGGTATAGTTTTGGTAAATGAATTAATCTTGGGAGACGGTTTTGTAAGGTAAGGTAACAAACATATAAAAGACTTTATTAATGTTTTCACAATTATGTTTTTTCGTTTTTCAGGTGCTCACACATGTGACAAGGTGCTTATAGTGACTAAGTGAAATATTAAAAAACTATATACAAAGTGTCACAAGCAAGGGTATTCCCCAAAAATTATATACAATAGGGTAGGGGAGTTTCCTTGCAAGGGTCGACGGCTTTTCGATCTAAAATGACTTTAGATCATCATCAGGACGTGAGCTTTCCTGAAAGAATTAAATTAAAGTTTTTACTACTACAGCCTTACAGAAACATAACTTCTAAAAGCGAAGTGAATGGTGCTCCCAGTGGCATATAATTCATGCACATTTCTATAAATGTAAATATAGGGCGAACCGTGAATGTAACACGCTTTTATTTACATTAGGAGGAAAAACTTTTGGGTAAGGATTATTTTACGTGCTTTTTTGTATCGAGCGTACTTGCTTACTTTGCACGAGGTGATAGATTAATTATCTGACTCGGCGATCAACTTGTTGATACTGTGATGTCTTGGTCCAACTGTCTAAAGCAAGGGGATCAAGGAGGATTCAATTAAACATATATTAAACCTCCGGATTTGAAATATGATACGTTACAGCTAGTGACTTACTCAATTTTATTCTTGACAAGAATTTAAATATTTATTCATTCTTGTAAGGTAGTTCTAGCTCAAAAAAGGTTCATCATAATCTAAAAGTAAGATGAAACCAAGGTTTTAGCAGGTTTTTTGGAAAACAAGGTTTATTAAAGAATAAAACAATTAAAAACCGTTACCAATAATGGTCCAATTACTCGTATTTCTGAGGTAGGTGTACTGAATAGGAGCGGGTTAATTTTCTGAAAAGGATTCAAGGGGGTGAGAATTAGGAATAAGTTATCATGTGATACATGCTTATACTATCCGGTATTTCAAAGGGGTCCACATTACCCGGTATTAGTTGATGTCCCACGTTCCGGCGGGAACTGCAAGGGACAAAGGGAGGCATTTAGAGATTAAGTAATCCGATCCCGTTATAAGCCAAACGTAATGTATAGGCATGGGGTACCGGCCGGGGCGGCGCATTTACTTACTAGATCTCCGCGGTCCGCGGCTAAACTACCTCTGCAACACTGCTACGGCGTCTGGAAGCGCTGCGACAGTTACTTCCTGGTTCGGTTTTAACGCATGCGCTAACTAATTATCGCTTACGGAACCCTGGATTGGCTTAACAATCGCGCATGTCTGGGGGTAAAGTGTCTTTTAGCAACGCGCCTGCTCAGTGAAGAAGTAAAAGCATAGCGCGAGTGGGTAATTGCAGTTGCCTGTAAAATGAATGCTATACATTTCGAATTACATTAGAGCATTCATTTTAAATTATAAAACATTGTGCTTCATGCTCATAAAGTAGGACAATGGGTTAGGAATTTAGCCACAGCTGTTCCACTCATCAAGAGTGTTGAGTCCTTTCTCGATACTCTTGCATAAAAAATCCATTTACACTCAAGGCGATTCAGGATTGTCTGTTGGTTTCCTCCTCTGATATTGGGCAAAAGCTGATCAACCACTTGCCATTGTAGCTCGTTTTCTGAATGTCCTTTTTCCACATAGTGTTCCACCAGGGGTGCAGATAGCACCTTGCAGCGAATTCTGCTCCTGTGTTGCGAAATCCGGGTCTTTATCTGCTGTGTGGTTTGGCCAATGTACAGTTGTTGGCATGGGCATTTGACACAATATATAACATTTTTAGAGTTACAATTAGTGAAAGTTTTCAATATGTGTTTACAGTTCTCATATTCAAACACCTTAGTATTTTCCGTGAACTCACATGCAGTGCAGTTGTTGCATTTGTAGTGCCCTACAATAGGTGGTAGATTTAGACATGTCTCTATTGTTGTGTTTTTTTTGGTTATGGTAGCTGCTCGCACTAGATGGTCTTTTAGATTACGACCTCTTTTGAAGGAGAATAAGGGCATTCCTGTATTAAGTTCCAAGGGAGATAATACAGGCCAATGTTTCTTAATTGCTTTGCACAGTTTATTACTAATTGTGCCAAATGTTGTCACACAGGTTATTCTCTTAAGCGCTTCTCTCTTTTTTGGTTGTAGGAGATGTTCTCTATGGGCGTACCAAGCTCGCTTCATAGATCTTCTCACCAGTTTTCTGGGGTAGCCTCTGTTCATCAATTTCGAACATAGGGTTTCAGCCTCTAAGAAGAAATCCTGTTTGAATTCACAATTACGCCTAATTCTGAGGAATTGGCTGTAGGGAAGACCATCCCGGAGGGCCCTTGGGTGTGAACTGTGGTATTCTAAGAGCGTAATACGCTCTGTGGGCTTTCTGAAGAGTGTAGTATATAATTCCTCCTCATGACACTTGATGGTGACATCTAAGTAATCAATCTGATGTTTATCAAAGTTAAAGGTGAATCTCAGATCTGATTGACTGCTGTTCAGCCACTCACAGTATTTTCTCAGGGTGTCTTCATCCCCTTTCCAAATCATAAGCACATCATCTATGTATCTGCGCCAGCTAAGGATGTTGTCTCGGTACGGGTTGCCTGTGTTTAGAATGATGTTAGATTCTAAGTCATCTACAAAGAGTATGGCAAAATTGGGGGCAAAAATAGCCCCCATAGAAGTCCCTTTGCATTGTCTGTAATATGTATCTTTAAAGAGGAAGTAATTCATGGTAAGGGCAATCTCAAGTAGATTCATTATAAAATCTGTGGGGACTTGATGGGGTGCTGGACGCTTATTGAGATGGTTACGAATTACATCCATTCCTTTTTGTTGTGGGATATTCGTATATAATGACTCTATGTCGAGGGTGACAAGGAGTTCTGACTCAGAGTGGTATGGATGGGATTCAATAAGGTTTATTAGGTGTGTGGTATCTTTGATATATGTGGCTGTGTCTTTTACCAAGTCTTTTATGAAGAAGTCAATATACTTCCCTAAAGGTTCTAAAATAGAACCACATCCTGAAAGGATAGGTCTCCCTGGTGGTGTTCTCAGGTCTTTATGTAGTTTGGGAAGGGTATACAGTACTGGGATGCGGGGTTCCTTATTATTTAGGAACAGATATTCATTTTTACTGATATAACCTTCTTCTAAGGCATTCTTAGTGATCTGCTGGATCTTTTCACTAATGTCTTTTGTGGGGTTGTGCCTCAGTTTCTCGTAATGTGTAGTATTATTTATTTGGCGCTCAATTTCAGCTTCATAGGAGGTGCGATCCTGAATTGCAATCCCACCACCCTTGTCACAAGGTTTTATCACAATAGTGTTGTTAAGTTTAAGTTCAGTGAGACTATTTCTTTCTTCTCTACTGATATTATATGGTGTATATCTGTAGTCTTTTTTCAAGTTGTCTAGCTCGCGAAGGATTAGATGTTCAAAAGTAATCACTTCGGGAGGCATGATGCTGGTTGCTGGGTTAAAAGAGGAATTAGGGCGTAGCCCTGTGGTGTCATATTTTAAGGCAACTTCTCTGTCTTTGAAAAAAGCTTGTAGTCTTATCTTTCTGAAAAACTGAAAAATCTCTGACTGAATGTTAAACCAGTTAGGCTTTTCTGAAGGGACGAAGGAAAGTCCTCTACTTAGAAGGGAAATGTCTGTAGAGTTTAGTTGGTGACTAGAGAGGTTAAATATGGGTATAGTTTCCATATTAGGTTGCATATTGGATTGCCGAGATGTTTCTGTATTCAATATTGGTAACCCCATTAGTAGAAGCGATTCCTGGTTTGGCGCTCTCCCGGGGGAAAGTTGTACCTCGGTTTGGTTCTGCCTCTCCCTCTCCCCCTCCCTCTGGGGGGGTCTATATTCCTCTGTTGACCCCTGGCTAAAAAATGCGGGGGTGGTGGATTGCCGTGGGATGAAGTACTAGGACCCTCTGGTAACTCAGAGCCGTCCGATTCGGCTGAGGAGACTGAGAAAGTCACGGGGGCTCTGTTTCGAAAGCGTCCCCAAGTGCCTGGGGGAAATTTCTGCTGTTCCTGGTGGCCTTCAGAGAAGAAATCTTCCTGGAGGTAGGGATAAGTTTTTTCTTTGCTATAGTTCTTAATATCTTTAGTCACTTTGGTTGTTTTCTTGTGGATTTCGAAGGCTTCAAAATCCTGGATAGTTCGATCAATTTTTTCAAGACAAGTTTTTGCGTCTGCCAAAGTGTCTAAACCTTTTATGGCCTCTTCTAGGGCTTTAATCTCTTCTAGTTCATGTTTACTGTGTTCTATTGCTGTGCCAATACCGAGCACCACCCAGTGGCGTGAACAGGTGGTGCCGATATGAGCGAAACCTGCTTTGAATTTTGGGTCTTGGATGAAAATGGCAGGGACGTTTCGTACTTGGAGGCCAACTGGTATAATTTCTGCTCTTAAATAATCAGTTAGCATACGGGCATGCAGCTCTGTCCGTACATGTTTTTTCTTCAGATGCTCGAGCTCAGATAGTTTGTCAGTAGCGGGGTCTGTGGTTGTTCTAGTGTTTAGAGTGGGGCCCTGGAGTAGGGATGGCCCGGTAAGTTTACTTGCTATATATTCTTCTGTGTAGGTAGTACCTACTTGTATAGACATCTCCGATTTAATTGGTGTCTATGGTGCACGATTTATTCCTGAATACCACTCGATGAGCGGAACCCTTGCAGTGTAGCCACTGCAGGTAGAGTAGTTATAAGAAACAAGGGTACCCCATTAGTCAAACCTGGGGTGAAAGTATTGTTAAAGAAAAACAATGGTTTTGGGTGGCCTAAGAAGGTCCTAGTAAGGAAAGGTATAGTTTTGGTAAATGAATTAATCTTGGGAGACGGTTTTGTAAGGTAAGGTAACAAACATATAAAAGACTTTATTAATGTTTTCACAATTATGTTTTTTCGTTTTTCAGGTGCTCACACATGTGACAAGGTGCTTATAGTGACTAAGTGAAATATTAAAAAACTATATACAAAGTGTCACAAGCAAGGGTATTCCCCAAAAAATATATACAATAGGGTAGGGGAGTTTCCTTGCAAGGGTCGACGGCGTTTCGATCTAAAATGACTTTAGATCATCATCAGGACGTGAGCTTTCCTGAAAGAATTAAATTAAAGTTTTTACTACGTGGAAAAAGGCTTTCCAGAAAACGAGCTACAATGGCAAGTGGTTGATCAGCTTTGCCCAATATCAGAGGAGGAAACCAACAGACAATCCTGAATCGCCTTGAGTGTAAATGGATTTTTTTATGCAAGAGTATCGAGAAAGGACTCAACACTCTTGATGAGTGGAACAGCTGTGGCTAAATTCCTAACCCATTGTCCTACTTTATGAGCATGAAGCACAATGTTTTATAATTTAAAATGAATGCTCTAATGTAATTCGAAATGTATAGCATTCATTTTACAGGCAACTGCAATTACCCACTCGCGCTATGCTTTTACTTCTTCACTGAGCAGGCGCGTTGCTAAAAGACACTTTACCCCCAGACATGCGCGATTGTTAGGCCAATCCAGGGTTCCGTAAGCGATAATTAGTTAGCACATGCGTTAAAACCGAACCAGGAAGTAACTGTCGCAGCGCTTCCAGACGCCGTAGCAGTGATGCAGAGGTAGTTTAGCCGCGGACCGCGGAGATCTAGTAAGTAAATGCGCCGCCCCGGCCGGTACCCCATGCCTATACATTACGTTTGGCTTATAACGGGATCGGATTACTTAATCTCTAAATGCCTCCCTTTGTCCCTTGCAGTTCCCGCCGGAACGTGGGACATCAACTAATACCGGGTAATGTGGACCCCTTTGAAATACTGGATAGTATAAGCATGTATCACATGATAACTTATTCCTAATTCTCACCCCCTTGAATCCTTTTCAGAAAATTAACCCGCTCCTATTCAGTACACCTACCTGAGAAATACGAGTAATTGGACCATTATTGGTAACGGTTTTTAATTGTTTTATTCTTTAATAAACCTTGTTTTCCAAAAAACCTGCTAAAACCTTGGTTTTATCAACAAGTTGATCGCCGAGTCAGATAATTAATCTATCACCTCGTGCAAAGTAAGCAAGTACGCTCGATACAAAAAAGCGCGTAAAATAATCCTTACCCAAAAGTTTTTCCTCCTAATGTAAATAAAAGCGCGTTACATTCACGGTTCGCCCTATATTTACATTTATAGAAATGTGCATGAATTATATGCCAATGGGAGCACCATTCACTTCGCTTTTAGACGTTATGTTTCTGTAAGGCTGTAGTAGTAAAAACTTTAATTTAATTGTTTCAGGAAAGCGCACGTCCTGATGATGATCTAAAGTCATTTTAGATCGAAACGCCGTCGACCCTTGCAAGGAAACTCCCCTACCCTATTGTATATATTTTTTGGGGAATACCCTTGCTTGTGACACTTTGTATATAGTTTTTTAATATTTCACTTAGTCACTATAAGCACCTTGTCACATGTGTGAGCACCTGAAAAACGAAAAAACATAATTGTGAAAACATTAATAAAGTCTTTTATATGTTTGTTACCTTACCTTACAAAACCGTCTCCCAAGATTAATTCATTTACCAAAACTATACCTTTCCTTACTAGGACCTTCTTAGGCCACCCAAAACCATTGTTTTTCTTTAACAATACTTTCACCCTAGGTTTGACTAATGGGGTACCCTTGTTTCTTATAACTACAGAAGGGAAAGCGGCACCAGAGCAACCAACAAAGGGGGCACGAGAAAACAGGACAAAAAAAGGCCAAGAAGCTCACCAAGGGAAGGTCCAAACCAGAAGAGGAGGGAAGCAAACGGCCAGGCCCAAGCAATGCCCCCTCCCCCGAGGCAACCAGCACGACCCGGCACCAGAGAGCCCAGAGGACAACAGCCCCCGGAACCCCACAGAAGATTAAGATGGAAAGCCAAGGCACAGGGGAAAGAAAAAAGAAAGGGGAACAGGAGGGAGCGCATGACCCATAGACCACAGGCCCAGCAGAACACCCCAACAGCAAACCCAGGGAGATAGGAGCAGAAAGCCACAGCCCGGAGAAGCACACACTGACCACCTGAGAAGAGGCGCAACAGGCCCCAAACTGAACAGGTAGCCGAGTAAACGATCCAGAGAACCCTATACCAGACCAAGGGGACCACAAGGGAGCCAACTGCAGCAGCAGCGGACAAACCCAACCAAAAACCACCAAAAGAACAAGCCAGGCAGAGAGGAACGCAAACAGACCAGGCAGAAGGCAGGATCAACAACACACAGGCCAGCAAAGACCTGAGCCCAACAACCAGAGCCCCCAGGGGCCCTGAAGGAACTGGACAGACCCAAACACCTCAACCGGGAAACACCAACCACCGAGGGGAAGGACTCCCAAAACCGGCCCGGCCACAGAGGCAACATAAGCCAGGGCAGAAAACAAGCAGAAGAACAGGCAAACCAAACCCCAAGGCCCAGCATGCATCAGGGGAAGGCAGAAGCAGGGGAGAAATTCCCATGGCAGAAATGGCAACAAAAAAAAGCAGCCGAGAAGCCAGAGCCGAAGCCAAGCAAACAACCTGACCAGAAGGACCCGAAGGCTCAAAACACACTCACGGAAGGCCAAAGAGGGAAGGACTCCAACAGAGCACAGGCAAGCAAAGGCCGGAAGGGCGCAGAGAGCCCCGGCACAGCAAACAGCGGATCAAGCACGTCCACAACCAACAAGGCAACAACACAAAGACCGGGAACAGCAAGGGCCGAGAACACGGAGGACACCAGGCCCCTGGACCCCAGATGGGAATAGAGACCCAAAGAGTCAACAGAAGAGAAGAACCACCAGCAACCACAAGGTCAAAACCAGAAGGCAGAGGGCAAGCAGCCCAGGTGATAGTACCACAGGCGAAGCCGGAAAGGACATCTACCTAAAGGAAGCGCCCATTACCCGCAACACCCGGGCGGACCCCAGAACCAGGCACGAACTAGGACCAACCCAGCTGAACCACAGAGAACAGAGGAGAGAAGGCGCAGGCAAGGAAGCAACGCAAAAAGCCACCAGACCCCCTCAAAACAAGCTGCAGATGTCCAGAGAACTAGGGGACCAGCGGCCAGGCACGCCTCCCGACCAACACTATGAGAGGCAGCAAGCAAGCAGGGAAGACAGTTGTGGGAGACAGACCAAAACAGGTCAGCTAGAGCCAAGAGACCACAATGGCAGGAAGACACCACACACACAAGGACCAGAACCTGACCGCATAGGGACCAGTGCAAGCGAGTACCAAGGCAGCCCCGAGCAGACAGCACCAGCACATCCAGAAGGACACTCCACCAGGGTGCTACCAGGCACCCAAGTGCCAACAGCGAGGAAAGGCAGAAGGCAACTGGAGACCACAAGGAGGCACCGCCTGAGACCAAGCAGAGGCAGCCGCAAGCCCGCAGACCAGGAGCGACCAGAAAACAGCCCCCGAAACAACAGGACCACGGGGAAAAAATGAGGCCAAACCCCGGCTAAAAGAAACAGGACCAGGCAGGGACAAGAACCCCCCACCAGAGAATCAAGCCAGAGAAGAACACCGCAGGCCAGCGGAAGCACAGCCGAGGCCAACAGCACCCGGGAAAACAGTCAGGCACCAAGCATGGTCCACCCAGCCCCAAAGACACAACAATTGCAGAAAGTGCACAGAGCGGGAATGCAACCCGAAGGGAGCAGGAGCCAAGCACCAGAACCAGTTGCGAAACAGGAGGACACAGGCAACAGACAGAGTATCCAGCAGACAGGGAGCACCAGCAGGAGCAGCCTCAGACCGAACAGCACCACTGACAGAACCAGGAGCCAGGAAAAGCCAGACCACCCCAACAGGGACCGCCAGCCAGTAACAAACCAGCACCAAAACAACAGGGCTGTGTCACCCGAAGACCAGGACAGGCTCCAACACGTGACACCAAAATGCAGTGCAGGATACATACTGGAAAAACGAGACCACAAGGCAGAATGGGCACCGCCTTCACCAACAGACCGGCACAGTGAGGCTTGTCGCAAAGAGGTGCAGAAGCAAAGGGGACAAAGTGGAAGAAACATGCACCAGGGTACCAGAGCAGAAAGCACGCAACCCAGGGAACACCAAAAGCCCAGGAAGCGGCAGTGACCCTGAGGCGCGAACAATGGCCCCCCAGCACCAAGTTCATCCAAAATACAACAGCAGACCACAAGCAGCACAGATGACACATACATATAGAAACATAAATGACAGCAGCAGTTGGAACGAGGGGAAACAAGGCCATCTGGAATCACAGCCCCACACCCCGGAAGACAGTCAACACAGGCAGTGAAACACAAGACAGGGAAACACAGACCAATGAAAAAGAGTATATGACCACAACCACCAGGCCACAGTGACTCCTCAAGTTAGCAAGAGAAGGATACCAAAAGTAGAAGAACCCCTGTAACATGGAAAAAAATATCAGGCAAGATATGGCCACGAATCCAAGCACAACGGTGAATGGTACACACAGAGACTCCCATGTGTATAACATATGTATCTGCAAAGTCACCCAAAGGAATCTTGGCACTGAATAACAGATGTATTATTGTGACCCCACTCATTGGTACTCATTTTATCAACCTCAGAAGGATGAAAGGCTGAGTGGATCCCCCAGGATTTGAACCACTGACCATGAGGTCAAACACAGGCCCATGATGCAGAAGCATTAGTCCACTATGCCACCAGACCCAGCTTCTGAGGAAGAAATAAAAGGACCATATGGGAATACGTCCCAGGCTCCACGTGGGCTGTCATAGGCAAGCAGAAAAATACAATTAGCCACCAGGAGCTAGCTTTAAACTGCCACCAGTCACAGCATTGGAAAAATAAACCGCTATGCGGTACTTACCACTTGGGCAGTCAAACTCCAATACACAAAGACTGACCCCCAACCAATACCCCAGATGCCATTCAACAATGAGCACTGAGTCAACAGAGGCGAAACCAGGAGCAACCAGCACCCCCAGATGGCCATGCAGAGGCCAGGGAGGAAAGCCAAATCTTACAGCTTCAACTGGCTTCCAGGAACACCAGGGGCCTCACCAAGACTGGCCCAAGGTGCCCCAAACAGTATCAGTAGCGCGTCACCCCGACCGGCCCAGCCACAGAAAGACGCGGCCTTCAACCCAGAACAGCCCAGGAGGTGCAGCGCCCCAGCCACAAAGGACCGGCCACCCAACAACGCCGCTCTCAGCAAGCCTGGCAGGCCAGGAGACCGCGGAACAGGATGTCAAGAAGCCCAGCAGCTCAACGAGACAATGAAGAATACTTCAGGGTCGTAGAGGACAGCCAGGCAGCCTGAAGAGGCATCCCAGAAGCTTACAGCAGGTAAGAGAAAATTTCACATCCCTTTCTGTCGGAAGACAGAAAAAAAGAACAGGGAGACTGCTGGGTTAGGGCGGTTTATATACTCCTAGTGGGAGGGGCGAGGTTAGTGTACCAGCATTCTTCTGTCTTTTTTCTGTTGTGCAGATAGTCATCTCCAATATGTAAAGGAATGGGACGAAGACATAAGAGACCTGGGGGTAATAGTTAATTTACCTCCCTCATAGTCCAATGCTTACCCAAATGTGACTTAAGTTGGAGTGGGAATAGTAATTATTTCCTACTTAAAGTTCAATGCTTTCCTCAATGCAGCTTAGCTTTTAGTGTGAATAGTAAATCTATCACTCTCAAAGTACAATGCTTGCAACATCCATTTTTCTTTTGCTTGTTGTGCAGAGGCCCTTTTCCGCCCACTGCACAAGCCGCATTAGGAAAATGGATGTTTACGACCGCCTCATGGGCAGTCGCATCCAAATTTGTTGGGTGGAACCGCCGACTACTACGACTCGTCCGACTGGCATCATAATTTGGGTCTAAGTTTCATTCACTATATTCACTCATTTTAATAAGATGCAATTCTTTAATTCTTGTGTTCTTTTAGATATTTTGTAGTTATTTATATTTTGACATATAGCGTTATATATTTTAACCATAGTTCTCATGTACATACTTTATTAATGACATAACATTCTGTAAACATATATATCTATTTTGCTTATTTGGTTAATCTCTGCAGGATGATAGGTCCATTAGCACTCGCATTTTAATTGCTGAACTAATTGTTTTGTGACTATTTGTTTTTAAAACTTCGGGCAACATACAGGGGGTTGTACCATTTTGCACTAAAGTGGGAGTTACACGGCTAGAAGCTGAACAAATTTGTTTTTACTGTGTGAACTATTTTTATTGGGAAATTGAAATTGAAATCTTCTGTTCTTTTTAAAATTAACTTGCTTTGTTGCTAGTAGAATCGCCCGTACTCAGCCTCAGTGAACTTGCACCTCACTGGGCTGGTAACGGGAATGGACGGCATGGTGCTAGCACTTCCGCCTGTCCATTAGGACATTTTCCTGGCCCGGAGGTACGCAGGGTGCCTTCCCACCCGAGTTGCTTCACCGGAGGGGATATAAGCGCGGCCGTGCCAACGGCAAGCCCGTCTGCCCCGTACACGCCTGGCCCATGCCTAGGGCCAGTGTTGCTGCCGGTTTAAGGCCCTGCTCTGCTTCTGCTTCCATACTCACCTATACTGGGGAACAACTGCGAGCCTTCAACAAATATGGTAGGTTCAACATAAAAACTGGCACTAACACCGATCCATGTATGACTCGTTTCAATTGTAATGCCTGTGGGTTCTCTCACCATCCATCTGACACACCCCAGTCATCACTAAGTTGGAAGCAGTTATCCGCAGGGAAGAATGAGACAAAGTCCATGTTAGACTGCCTTATTAATGCACGGTCGCTGTGCAAACACGTGTCTATCTTCGCACTCCTCATTGAAACGCATTGTGTTTATGTAGCCTTTATTACAGAAACCTGGGAAGATGCCTTCGCAGATCCACACTTGGCAATGGCAGTTCCCTCTGGGTATACTCTATTTAGGCAAGACCGAGCAGGCAAAAGATGAGGAGGACTGGAAGTCCTGTTTCCAAACTCGTGGAAAGGGGTCTTTACCTCTCAATACAATGGACCCACCTTGGAATCCTTACTTTTAAAATTAATGATAGGCAATCATCACACTTTTAATGGCGTGTTAAGCTACCGTCCCCCAGGCCCTGGGCTAACTTTTTGAAGGATATCGGTAATTCCCTGGATGTCATATCCCAGTCAACAGACTTCACGCTTCTGGGTGACTTTAATGTTTACCTGGAGGATCCGTTGGATAGTGATGCTGTACTTTTTTACGATATTGCTAACAGCATGGGCCTCTCTCAGCAGGTGACTTATAGTACACATTCTGGCGGTCATTTACTGGATGGAGTATTTACCAGCAACAACCATCTACATGCCTTCCATCAATGAAATTATATGGTCGGGCCATAAAGCTGTTATGTTTTTGTTACCGGTACAAAACCCCCAGATTGAGAAATCAACAAACAGGTGGCGGAAAATGGTCCGGCCCTGGAATAAGTTGGAAGTGGGCATGTTTGAATCTGCATTAGCCCAAAACTCTCCACCACCTTTAGAAGACTCAAATGAAGCTGTTGCTGCTTTTGGGGACCCACCAAACCTTGGTATTCAAAACAACTTAGGATACAAAAACAGAAATGTCGCGTTCTGGAAAGGAAGTGCAGATTGGAGGATAAAGCTAACAATAAATCAGCCTTACTTGAGTGTAAAAAACTCATTTGTAAAGATAAAACTAGCTATTTCACCACAGCTATGCTAACTGCAAAAAACGTGTCAAAGGAACTTTTCTTGACGGTAAAACATTTAGCCAGATGTTCTGAGGCAGCAGATTCACCCAAAACCCAGGCTTTCTGCGACAGGGTGGCTACGTTTTTCCAAGACAAAGTTAAGGCGGTTTACGATGGCTTCGCCATGTCCACAGATCAAGAAATAGCTCCCTCTTTAGAGGCTTCAGCCAGACCTGGGACTGACGGTTTCGCCTCCGGAACCCACACTGAATTTAGGGACCCTCCTGAACTATATGCCTTTCTGACATTGACAACGGAAGCAACAATTAATTTGCTGAGATCCACTAAATCAGGTTCTCCACTGGTCCCTATGCCCTCCAAAAATCTTCCATCTTCTAACAGAGATCTTCACGTCTCATCTGACGCCTATCTTTAATCAAATGTTTTCCTCTTGTATATTCCCCACTAGCTCACTAGCTGGAAGTTGGCATCCATGCTCCCCCTTTTAAAGAAGCCAAATCTAGATAAGACTGACCCCAATAACTACAGCCCAATCTCCAGACTTCTGCTACCAGCAAAAATGGTGGAGAAACCCATGAACAATACCCTATCAGAATATATTGAAAGGCATGGTCTTCTCGATGACACCCAGTTCGGGTTTCGAAAACACCACAGTACCGAACTGGCGTTTATCAGATCACCCTGAACTGATTAAGCAGACAGTTGATTCGGGGGCAGAGCAGCACTTGTGCTGCTTGCCCTATCGGGAGCATTTGACACAGTGAACCGTCAGAAACTCTTGGAAGTACTGAGGGGAATCTGTGTCAAAGGGAATGCACTCACCCTACTTGAATCTTTACTGTCAGGCAGGGAACAATTTGTGGCCCTAGAAAACTTCAGATCACCCAATTTTACACTACCATGTGGTGTGCCTCAGGGATCTTCTCTGAGCCCGACTTTTTTTTAATATTGACGTTGCACCACTGGCGAAACTGATCAGGTACCTAGGCTTTTCAGCTGTTTCCTTTATCGACAATACGCAGATTATCGTCTCAGTGTCAGAATCCCCCACTGACACTATGAAACAGATCAATACCTGCCTTCGTCAGGTGGGAGACTGGATGGCTGCCAATTGCCAAAACTTAACTCTAGTAAGATAGAGGTCTTACTCTTCAGTGATTATACTAACTTCTGGTCACCCGATCTCTGGTCCTTGGAGTGTGGGCCACTACCCACGCCAGTGACCAAGGTAAAGAACCTGGGAGTAATCTTCAATTCTAAACTCTCTTTTGCAAACCATGTCAACCAGGTTACCTCCCTCTCTTTCTACACCTTAAAGCTTCTGAGAAAGATCTTCCCATTTATACAAGCGGAGCTACTTAAATTAGTGGTCTCAGCTCTTGTTCTGTCAAGAGCCGACTACTGTAACAGGCTCTTCTTCAACCTTCAGAAAAAGGGCCTGTCTAAATTGTAGGTTGTTCAGAATGCAGGGGCTTGGCTCTTGTTGAACATCTCAATACACAAATCTGTGTCGAAGGTGCTCAAGGATTTACATTGGCTGCCAATAAAAAGACGAATTGAGTTTAAGGCTCTATGTATTGTTTTCAAGGCCACAAAGGACACAGGACCAGGCTTTCTAAAGTGAAATTTGCTACCCTACATTCCAGTCCGCTGTCTCCGCTCCTCCTCTTCCCATGATCTTATTGTTCCCAGGGTGAAAAAATGCTCCTGGGGAGAGAAGATTTCTGGTGGGCGCAACTAGGTTGTGGAATTCTCTCCTAATAAGATTTAAACAAGAAAAACATCTGTTAGCTTTCAGGAAAGCACTAAAGACATGGCTGTTCAGTCCTTAAAGTGCCTGGGAACCCCCTAGCCTGATTCCTGTTCCCAATGAAGAAGCGCTTTGACACCCTTGGGTGAATGTTTTGGGCTCTATAAATCTCCATTTCATTTCATTATTTGTTTACATATTTTTTACATGTTAAACATGTTTTATTTTTCATTTTTTACATACATTTATTTTATCTAACTTTTTCACACATGAAATAAAGTTTTGCATGCATGCATGCATGCATAATAAAAAGTACTGCAATTGATTTAATATGTTATACTTCTATTTAATATATTTTGAAAAGTTTGATACAATTACATTTCTTAAAATATTTCTTAACATTTTTAACTGTATTTATGTTTATTTTATAGCAATTGTTATGCTGCTGTATCCGTTTTGTAGTCTAGATTCATTATTTTGGGATCCCTTTAGATGCTGTCTCCTGTTCATTTTCTCCGGTTAAGGTAAGATTTCTTGTAATACTTTTTGGAGTTTAAAAGTTGCGTGGGGTATATAAGATTAGTATAGTTAGTGTAGGTTAATGGTTTTTAATTTTTTGTTTGTTTAGTGTTAGAATTGTGTTGTAGTTGTGGTAGTCAAATGCCATCAACCTCATTATTTTGTAGGCATTAGTTTATTGTTTTTCTAGGTTATATATTTATTCTATCTACTTTTTTAAATTTTATATTGTATTTTAAAGTTTATGGGGTTTATGTGTTATGCCAGCGGGTGCTGTGTCTTTCTTTTACATATTTTCATTTGGGTCATCGGATATGTCATTTTATGGATTATTTTCAAGGAAATAAATTCCATTACATTTTTAACCAATGCCATTTTTTATTTCCTTGCTTTTAAAAAAATTTCTGGACGGTTTTTCTCTGTTCACCTTTTTGGGGTTTGGATTGTTTCCATGGACTTTTATTTTTCACTTTTTAATTGTTATTTTTGTATCATTTTTATCTTGTACATTATTATAAAGTTGCATCTCTTCAGCTATGAAATTGTAAGTCATAGTTTTTTACTATAAAGGGTGGGGTATAAAATTGTATAGTGTTGTATTATATGTTATTTATTTATTAATGCTGTTTTTTATGCTCTGTATATTGTATACTGCATTTGGTATTTAGTATTTTGGTTTAGAGATTTGTTCTGTGATTTATTTTTTGTATATTTATTTATCAATTTTTATTTCAGTAAGTTCTGCTATTCTATTTTGTTTAGATAATTCTATGGGCCTTATGTTGACAATCGTACCACCATAGCCACAGTGGCGGTGCGGGCACCACCACACCAGCGGTACAAACGCCCCATTACAAATAGGGAGGTCAGAAGCATTGGTACTGCCACAACAGTCTGGGTTCAGATATACCTGGTGGTGTTGCGGCAGTCTTGAGGCCGCAATGTGGTTCATGGGCCGCAGCGGCCGGCCAAACATATTGCATGGTGGTGCGACCACCATGAAAAGTGTAGCACTTGTGCCTCTGTGCCTCTTGCCATGGAGTGCATGCAGGGGGGCACATGTGTGCTTCCCTGCCTACATGCACACCCAGTTCCTGCAGGGCATGGACTTGACAATCCATGCCCTGTAGGAACTGCCTTTGATGCTCCGTTTGGCACCACCATGGGATGCCAAAGAACTGCCCACCAGAGACTTTCAAAGTCATACTCTAGCGGGCAGTTTTTTATGGCTTTCGCAGTCTCGGGGTGGCAGCATGGTGGTCATATAAGGCCCAATATGTTTATTTAAAATATGTTACTGAATAGTAAAAACATTAAAATAATATTATTAATTAAAGAAAATAATTTGTTGTTTAAAGGTTTTGTTAGGGTTTTTTTTTAATGTTTTTAATATTTTGTTACGTGTAGGGGTATTGCTATCAGGTCTAGGTTTGGAAGGCCTTGATTGTTCCCAAAGAGTTGCTCTT
The DNA here is from genome assembly GCF_964263255.1 of Lissotriton vulgaris. Lineage (NCBI taxonomy): Eukaryota > Metazoa > Chordata > Amphibia > Caudata > Salamandridae > Lissotriton > Lissotriton vulgaris. The sequence continues at coordinate 199,886,631 of NC_141691.1, forward strand.
TACATTTAAAATTGTGTGCATTTCTGTTGTTTGTTCTGACCATTTATGTTTTAGTAGGTTTAGTGATTGTTCCATTCTTAGTTCTTAGTATCTTAGGGCCCTGACCGTAATGGAAAACTTGACCGACCACCAGATGTGCAGTGGTCCCGCGGGTCAAAAAGAATGCGACCGCCAACCTGGCAGTCGCATCCCACATCTTTAAAACTGCGGAGGGCGGTGCTGTAAGCAGCACCTGCCACAATGTAAAATTTACATGTTGTGCACCGGCATGCATAACGTGACAGGCACCGTGCGGTGCCTGCCATCTTGTGCATGCCAATGTAGGGGGTACCATGTGTACCCCCCAAGTGCAGCCACGCACCCCCCCACTTCCCTGGGGGCCCGCAACGGGCCCTCATAGCCATTTACTGTATGCTTTTCCATGGCAGAGTCTCTGCCCTGAAAAGGGATTCACACCGCAGGCATCATAATATGGATAGCGGTGCCTGTGTGCCTTTTCCGCCCAGCAGGCAATCCAACAGCGGAAAAATGGTGGACAGTCTTTCCGTCCACCACTGTACCCCGCCCATTGTAATATGGGTGGTAAATGGAGGGGGCGGGGAAAGATGATGGGTGGACCGCCACCACAGATCAGGCGGTGGCGATCCACCCAACATCATAAAGAGCCCCTAAGTTCTTATTTTACATTTTTTTACAAATTGGTATAGCATAGGGTGGCTTTATCCAAGGTTTCCTTGGAACAAATTATACCACCCCTCCACTGCATGATTGCTTTTTGCCTGTTGTTACTTATGAAAGTTGCTACATACTGACCTAGTGTGCAGGCTTGCTACGCACACTCCTAAGGGATAAGCCATACAAAATATTACTTTCAATATCCAAGTTCTACTTTAGATACACATGTTTGATAGTAGAAGTCAGAATTAAAGGTTTTCAAACAGAAATGTTATGATTTGTGGATATTCTGAAAAATGCAAGACAGATAATTGACATTACTGTAGAAACTTAGCATTGAATCTCTAATTATGATCATGTGATTTAATGCTCCACTGCAATGCATTTTAGGCATTAGTGTGAATCAAGAGAATACGAAGGCTTCAAGTGCCTGGTCATACAACAAGGTTTGAAAGGGCACACTAAAATGCAGAAATTGCACTCCCTGCAACACTGTCATTGTGGGCAACACCTTAACTCACCCTCGTTGTGGATATAACAACATGTTGAAACAAACATTTAATTATGAAATGAGCATTTGTATACACTCTCTGAAGTGTCCATGTGCCCAATGTACTTATGCAAAACAACTCCCAAAATCAAAGTGAGAATAACTGACTATGAAAGTAGCGTTTATCATAAATTGAAATCGAGTGAAGCCATGCATTGTCAGGAATTCAAACATAATGTTAGCCAATTGCAGTTTCAAATCTTGGAGGTCATCAGATTGAATGAGGAGATTGATAATAACAGAAAGTTGTTGCAGAGAGAAATCCACTGAATGACATTGTTGAATACATTGCAACACTGTGGTTTGAGTGACAGACTTGAAATAACCTGTTTCTTATAAAAAAGATATTGTGGCAAGATAACCTTAGACCCACTTGCTAAGAATCATGAAGAATGTCCTGTTTAACCCACAGTACTGTGTAAGTTTATGCATCCTTTTGATCACGTCTGTTTATAAACAGGTCTCTTTTCTGTTTTTTTATTTTCACAGTTGTGTAAGGGACAGGGATGTCCTGTTTAAGTATTCCACCTGTCCAGTATGCATCAGCCTGTGCTTACAACAAGCATGGTTAGGTAAAGCATTGCATGGATCTGGCGCATGCAGCACTGTGTCACCCTGTTACAAGTCCGATAATATTTATACTCAAAAGACACCCAATCTCGATTGAATCCTGCTATTCTTTTATTCAAAGCAGATTGTATACCCTAAATAATTAATTATTAGGTATGGATCAATTATTTGTACGTATTAAGTTTCATCACTTTATACACATTTGAAATAGTCCAAGATTAACACATTGTCATACATATATAAAAATCAATTCATTGCACACAATTATATACAATTTATACATAACACAATTAGACATTTGACATATTATACAACCAATTTTCAAAATCAAATCATAAGGAGTACCCTAGTAACTAATTCAATGCAGTCCTGAAAAGCGGTTTATTTTACAAATATTTGAGGACTGATCTCACTGGGGCAGATGTTAATGCGTTCGGTATGTACACGAATAACGTGTACAATGTTCTATTTGTAGCCCTTTGCAAGTATAGAGAGTTCATACAACAGCCGATGCGTTTCCAACCCCGTGTTCTCTTTTGACGGGATTTTCCTCAGGGCCTTTACCGGGTACCTGTGTGTACATAATTAAGGGACAATTCAATGTAGGACCTTCACCTTACTTCTATTTGAATTCTATCAGTTCTTGATGCAATGTTACCTTGTTGAAACTTGTGCATAGAAAGTTTCTTGTCACTTCGAGCTCTGAAAGGGCGCCTAATTGGTTCTGTGAAAGTAAAGAAACATTCATTGTTTCTGAACTTTACGTCGGGGACATCTGTGTACAGTTTCACTGTAGGCTAATGTGCTTCAAATTTCTGACAGTTCATTAAGGCCTTCACTCACACAGTTATATTTCAGGATTAAATATGCTTCTCTCTGCAATAGTAAAGTTTCCACATTTCCTCCCCGAGGAGGGGTTTTTAATACCTGAAAGGACCGACCACCTGAAATCTTTTTCAGTGTGGTTGTTATCTACAAAATGTTGGACCATTGGTGCAGTCATTACTTTCTCTTTTATTCTGGAGCGATGTTGGGCCAGCCTCAAAGTTATCTGTTGGTTGGTTTTCCCGATGTAAATTTTGGTACACGGACAAATAATGACATACACAAGGTTTTTACTTTTGCAGTTTGTGAATTCATTATGTGTCCACTTATGGACTTTGACGTCTGTGTACAGTTTCACTGTAGCTCATTTTCAGTGCACTCTCCGCTCCTGGTGTATCGAAAATGGGTATATTCACATGCAGTGAGATTCTGGTGGTGGTTCATGATTACACTCTTGTTTTTTTCACACAATCTAAACTTTGAGTTGTGACTGTATTGAGCAGCAATGAGAGACGCATTTTAGGTACAGCCTAATTTAGTATAGTTGACACTTGCTGGTGGTAAGTTTTATCAGATGTCTCTGTTTTCTTTCGGGCTTAAGATATGCTGACAGACATAATTTTGCTTTCTTCAGTATGGTGTATGTCCAGGACAATGAGGTTGCTCTGATTTAGTTTCCTTGAATAGTGTTGTTTTATCATTTGTTTTCAGCTCCTTTTTCCCTGAAGAAAGGCACATTGATGATTAATATGCATTTGAGTGGAGTCTCGAAACACTTATAATCATGATTACGATTCAATGATAAGTTTCTACAGTAATGTGAATTAACTGTGAATTAACTGTCCAGCATTTTTCAAAATATCCACCGATTTTACATTTTCGGTTGCAAAACCTTTTTCTGAATGGCACTATTAAACATGTGTATTTAAAGAATGTTGAAAGTAATATTTTGTTGGCCAATTCCTTAGGAGAATGCGCAGCTAGCCTGTACACCAGGTCAGTATACAGCATATTTCATAAATTGCACACTGAAGTGCTCTTGAGCAGAGAACACACTGCTGCAGCGCCCGAAATGCGAACAAAGCATTGGTTCTTTTGAAGATTAATTGCTTACTTTGATCAATTCTTTATGTGTGATAAAAAGGAGCATTTTTTTTAAAGACCCGCTTGCCTTTTGTGCCATGGTACTGTGATAAAGGTTCTACCATGGTATGTGATACTTGGTTAGGCGTTTGTGTTCAGAAGTGCAGTCTGCCAACCCAAGTACCAGCAAAGTAGTCCATTATGGTAGTTAATTTTTGTTCCTGTGCTTGATAGTCAGCTGATTCTATTAATAGGTTGCAATGCTTTGTTACTTCTGTTCTAGGGACATATGCTGCAGCATTTTTTTTATTTCACTGGCAAATTCAACATTTGTGGTTTCAAACTTAGGGGCTTATTACGACTTTGTTGGTCTGACTGCCGGACCACCAAATTTGCATGCCCCGCAACACGGCAATGCTGGTGGTCTTTATAGTGCCACATTATGAGTGGCCGCCAGGCCAGGGGTCCCACTGCTTCAGCATGGCTCGGCCAATAAGTGAAGCCACAGCAGATGCTACCGTGGTGCAGCGCCATCTGCACGACCGTGCAATGCATATTATGAACCATGTTGTGCATGGCACACATTGCACAAACTAAAGTACAATTGCAAGGGGGCACAATATGTGCCCTCATGCACAAAACTTCATGGCCCTGATTGGGGCCCCTCCTTTCCTTTCTGCAAACTTTTCATGGCAGTTTCACCATCATGATAACTTGTTGAAAGACAAGTCGTAATATGGACAGCGGTGCTGTGCTTGTCACAGCCTACATTCTGCCCCACTCTGCACGCTGTCAGCACTGCAGGATCCAGGATCCTATTGGTGCTGGCGGTGTAGTGGCAAGCTGGTGGTTGTCTGACCACCAGATTCATAATCAGGAGGTTGGACCGCCTAGGTTATGGCAGTCGAACTCCCACCACAGGTTTGGCAGTCTTGAGATGGCCAAACTCATAATAAGACCCTAAGTACTGATCAGAGCTGATTTTTGCTACTGTCTCCTGATACTTTGACTAATGTGGTAGTAACAGTCTTGAATGAATGTTTGTAGATATATATTTTTAATTTTAGAAATCACTGATTGCTTGAAATCGTTAGGTATTGTTTTAGGGTTATAATTTTTGGTTTGGGATTTTATTTTGTTCTTGGTATGTTGCACTTTGTTTATTGAGTAAAAGTGGGTAGACTAAGGGGGATGTTGGTGTCTTTGTATTCTCTATGGATGGCATAATTTGAATATCCATTGACAACATGTTGCGCTGGGTAAGGTTTAGTAAGTTGCCAGTGGTATGTATTATTATTTTTTCTCATTGTTAACATTGTCATATAAAAGTAAAGTATCATTTGGGTGTGTTAAGGTTAGTTTTTTGTGGATTTTTATACCCTTGATTCTTTTTGGAGAAGGCGTGTTTCTCTGCTTACTTTTCTAGTCTGGTTATAAGTCTTTATAAATTGGGACTTGCAGGCAGATGGCCAGTAGTATATTCAGGATTTTGGAGGATTAAATTATTTTATAATTGAGTCATTAGGCTCTTGGGAGCTGGTACTGCTTTCTTGAAGTGCATTTCTACTTCAATATCTGTAATGTTGACGAATAATTATGCTGTCTAGCATTTTCAACAATGTTAATTTCTGAAGTAGCTCTCCATAATATGTTTATCTGTTGTTTATGTTTAAGCTGTCAATGAATTAGGTTATATTTTTTACATTTCACTTACTTTTGATTTGCAATTGTGCTATTTAATTTTCAAATATAAATCTGTTTTATTTTCAGTGATGCTTTCTTTTCAGGTTGGATGCATATTCGTATCTTTGTTAAGAAACCATGAAAAAATAAATGCATGTTAATTATATTATAATAATTGTTTATGTAAAATAAGCATTGGTAGTTTTTGTTTATTAAATTTAGCTTAAATATAATGTATTTAGTGTAGGTTTAAATATATATATATATATTTTTTTTAGGAGTGGTCTTTGTTCAGCTGGTGTCTTTCAGCAATCCAGCAGTGTTTCAGCTTCTTGAAGTGCAAGTTATTAGTGAAACTATTTCTCAAACTTTGTGTGGCCTCTTTATACCATCCTTTAATTATCAAAGTGTAGTAATTGGTTAAGTGTTCTAAAAGTTTTTTCTTCATTGGTTGGTTTCTCATTTATTATCTTTTCTAGGTGAATGCTAATTAGCATTTCGTTGGTCGTGTTCTATAATAGTTTTATGATACATTTATAAGTATACTTATATGATAAATGTTACTGTATAAATATTTTATATATATGTGTATGTGCAGTACTTCTGGTAAAATTTATTTATGCAGCTATTTTTTATGGATTATTGCTCATTTTATTTATTTTTAGATCAAGTTAGTTATAAAAATAAACATATTCATATATGTTTAATTTTGGTTGTTTAAATATATTTTTCTTTTTGTTTATTGTATTGAAAATAATTTGTCATTTTATTTATTTATAGTTCTTTAGGTGGTTAGTTTAATTTCTTTTCAGTGTTGGAATTCCAATATTTTGGTCATCAATATTTTAGTTCTTGATATTTTAATGATGTTTAATATGTTTTATTGTGGTGGTGCTATTTAGGACCTCATTAGGTTGTCGGTCTCACCGACATCTGGAGCAGCGGTCAGACCGCCTCATTGCAATGCATTGAGGAACCAACCAATGCGGTTACAACGGGCTCAAGGTTCCCGTGAGCCCTATGGTCAGAATGTAATCCCTACAATGAGGGCGGTGCCTCCTCAGGCCCCGCCATAGGGATTACAATGGCATTTTCCGATGGCCTTTCAATGACCTTCATCCCTCCCCGGCCTCCGCTATGAGGCTAGGGGAGCACCACAGGTACCCCCACAAAAATCCATGCCCCATGTGGCAGGCACCTTGAGGAACCTGCCACAGAGAGCAGGGATGTTTAGAAACATGCCTTTTTGCATTGGGGCTTGTGCTGCAGCCTTTTTCTGGGTCGCAGCAAAGGCCTCAATGTAAAGAGGCATGTTTCTGACTGCCTCCACGGCGGTCGGATCCTAATTTGCCAGTCAGGACTGCTGACTACCTGTCGGCCAGTCCCTTTACCGCAACAATGCCAGTTGGACGCTCATCCAACCGGCATCGTAATTAGGGTGTTAGTATTTCTATATTTTTGTTTACTTTTTTTGGGGTATTTGGGATATTTCTGGGGCAATATTTTCTTAGTCAATATTATTGCAATTTTTTTAAGTATGGGACTGTGGTATTAAAGTGATCAATATTTGCAGGCGATATTTCTGGAGTATGAAATTGTTTTCCTCAATGTTCTGTTTTGAAATTAATACAAACAGATTTATATTGGTGCTAACTGAATTTAAATTTGGTAGCAACAAAAGCTGCCTGCAGGTGGCATTTTTAATTTATCAGCAGTTAATTACACTGTGCACGCTGCTAGCACCAGCTGGAACACAACATTTTATTTTTATTGTTTCAAGTTTTTTTTCACAACAATTAAAGGTACGACTTCTACCAGTAACTCATTAAGCTACCACTGATGATTGTACAACATTATATTGACAACAAAAATATTGCAATCCTATTTATCGAGGATTCAAATATTGATGGTAAGTACTTGCTGTGTGCTGGATTGTATGTTTAAGAAACTCAATAAACTATGATTCAAAAACAAAAAGTACTTGCTGTGTAAAGTACAAAAATATTGACTATATAGTGGCCCAATATATCATAATTACAGAGGTAAGCATATGGAATGTAAAATATTTAACAATATATTAACTTTAGAAATGTATATTAAAACATCTATATATATATAGGGCGATTGTGGTGGCTTAAAAATAAACAAAAAAATTCAAACACAAAATACGTGGGTTCGCATCAGTTTGTTCCCCGTGGAAGGGAAGTTGCAGAGAACGGTGGAGATAAATATATATATATATATATATATATATATATATATATATATATATATATATATATATATATATATATATATAACCTGATAAGTAAAATGAATTTAAAACTTTAAAATAAATCTATATATTAAACCTTATATGTAAACAAATGAAATGATTAAATAAACAGGTAACAAAATTAAAAATCTAATAATATTTCAAAGTATTGAGAAAACACTGAGGGGCCGATCATGATATGGCCCGGAAAGGTTCGGAGCCTTTCCGGACTGCATTTCAGTTTACTTTCGGACCGCCGCACTACAATGTTGCAGTCCGAAACTAAACCAACCGGCCATTCGGGCTGGCTTCTGATGGGCTCAAGAAGCCCATTGGCCAGTTGGAGGCCAACTGATGATCCCAAAGGGTGGTCTTTACGCCCAAGGGATTATGATACACGGGTTGCTGCAAGGTTTCTATGCCGGCCTTACTGACATGGAAAGTCAGTCAGAAAGCATGTTTGAGGGTCCCTAACAGGGCCCCCTTGTGTGCGCGGCTCTTGGCATTATTCGGTCGAATCCTAATCAGAAGGTCGAGACCACCGACCGGAGGGTGGTCAGTCCCAGTTCCGAGATGGTGTCGTAATAGGCCCTTAAATATTAAAACATTATAAAAATGCAACTATTCGATACTATAAACAATATTGTGCAAAACTATATTACTTAAACATTAAACAAATATGTATACATACAAAATTAAATTGAGAGTACAATTTCGTTTAAAATTACATCTCACAAAAATACATTACAAAATAAAGAAAAGAAAATTCAAATCAAAAATAATATAAATTATATCATACAAACAGATGATAAATAAATAAAACTGTAATACAAAGGAAAATATTTAAACTCTCCAAAGTAGCAAAAAAATTCAAACCAGAGCATTACAATTCTAATAAAACAAACTAAAAACATAAATAAAAATAATATCACTACTATAATCTAAAGAACTTTACAAAATATGTTAGACTTTGCAGGGTTCAAATTACATACTTAGACTCCAACCTAAACAACAGTACAGAAAGTGTGGGACTTTGCGGGGAAAGAAGGCATTTACTATTCCCACCCCAGCTTAAGCAAGAGGATGGGAAGTATCTGACTTTATAGTGGCAATAGCAAACTATCCAACAGTGCAAAAGTGGTGTACTATGGAAGAAATTATATTTACTATTCTCACTTCAACATAAGCAAAAGCAGGGGCAGTGGTGGACTTTGGTAGGGCCATATTTACTAATTCCTCTCAACAAAATCAACAGTAGCGAAAGTGTTGGATTTTGGAAGAGTCAGATTTACTATTGCCACTCTAGCATAAGCAAAAGGAGGGATGATGTTGGAGTTTGGTGGGCCAGATTTACTATTTCTGCCCCAAGCTAAGCAACAGTAGGGAAAGTGTTAGATTTTGAAGTGGTTAGATTTACTATTCTCACTCCAACCTGATCAACAGTTCAGCTTTACTATTTCCAATTCAAAATTAAAAATGTATTAAAAATAAAAACTATTTAAAAAAGTATATAATAATTGATATACATAAATACAAAATGTGATTACAATAACAAATAAGATTATTAAATAAATATAACATTATTTTCACCTATCAAAACCATTAAACTATACATACATTTAAAGCACTTTGCATGCTACTATTATTAAGAAAATGGACCTAACAACAAATTTAAAATAACAGTGGAAAAAAACAATTAATATATAAAATATGAAAACATAATATATGTATTGAATATAAAAGATTATTAAATAAGTAATAAATGTACATAATTTACATAAATATTAATCAAAGCAACAAATTAACAGGGAAAGTATTTTCCATCACAATATTTTACATAATAACCAAATTAACAAAACAGTTTCTTATTGTAGTTTTCTTCCTTCTTTTGCAATCCTTGATAGTTCTCGTGGACCAACCTAATTGAAAGATGTTTGGACCATGTTTTTAAACAGGTGAAATTAATCTTTTGATAGTTTGGTGGTGGTATTTCAAATATCACAATTTTCATTTCTTTATTTAATTGGTGTGAAGTAAGTATTTATGAGTGCGGTTGCATTCTGGGTATTGCATATCTTTATGACACAGGTTCTTTTTCTTTTTTCTCTCCTTTTTTCTTTTTCTGACGGCGGTGGAGGGGTCGTTGGTGAGGGAGAGGATCAGCTGGGTGTCGTCGGCGTAGGTGATGATGTTGAGGTTGTGTTGGCGTGCGATGGCTGCGAGGGGGCTCATGTAGACGTTGAAGAGGGTTGGACTGAGTGAAGATCCTTGTGGTACGCCGCAGATGACTTTGGTGGCCTCGGATCTGAACGGAGGGAGGCGGACTCTCTGGGTTCTTCCGGTGGGAAACGAGATAATCCACTCCAGCGCTTTCTCTCGGATTCCGATATTGCTGAGGCGCTTCACTAGGGTGCGGTGGCAGACAGTGTTGAACGCCGCAGAGAGGTCCAGGAGGATGAGGGCCGATGTTTCCCCGTTGTCGATCAGGGTTCTGATGTCGTCGGTGGCTGCGATTAGGGCGGTCTCTGTGCTGTGGTTGGCCCGAAACCTGGACTGTGAGGGGTCGAGGGATCCGTTCGTCTCGAGGAAGGCGGCAAGCTGTTTGTTGACGATCTTCTCGATGACTTTAGCCGGAAAAGGAAGGAGCAAGATGGGACGGTAGTTCTTGAGGTCGGTGGGGTCCGCCGTTGGTTTCTTCAGGAGGGCGGTCAGCTCGGCGTGCTTCCAGCTCTCCAGGAAGGTTGTCGTAATTTGACAATGGCCGGGTTAGCGCTTAGCTTTGCTACACGTTATTTCCCTTAACTTGGCCTTACTCGAAAACGCCATTTTGTATGTTACGGCGGCCATTTTAGGGAATGAGCGGCCTCGTGTCAGCATGCCCTTTAGTCCGTTGTCCGTACCGCTGACCACTCGAGTTTGCCCAGCAACAGGCTATTTTTAGTAACGGTCAAGCCTGTACATGCGCAGTTCCAACTGACCAGTCACCCCTCAGGAATGTTCCGCCAAAACTGACCAGTGGAGTTGTAACCCCTCCCACGAGTTGGCTGTGCTCCAAAAATGACCATATATGTACATAAACTCTGTAACCTTGTACCGCCTATCTTTTTATTACCTGTAAAGTGTATAAAAGAAGGACTCACACCAACGTTCGGTGTGATACTTCTTGCATTGCCCAAGGGTGCTGTAGGAATGTACCACCACCCCATGGGGTCTTAATAAACTTGTCTTTTGTACTTTTCAGTTTCCGTGCCAACAGTTCTTTCGGTGTAAGTGGGTTATCTGCGGAGCATGTAGGCCTTGGGAACCCAATACCACAAATTGGCGGCCACGAAGGGACTCATCGGCGACTCGGATGCCCGAAGGAGAGGTCGTGACGAAGGATTGGAAACTCGCCATGGACGCGTACGCTGCCACTGAGTGACCCGAGTCTTGGCACCCACGGTGTTTTCTTCCTTTCCTTCTGATCTGACCTTCCAGGTGGCGCCGGTCTCCGACTGAGATCCTGATCGTCTGTGTTGCTGTACAGTGCCTGTTTGGCTGATTCGATTAAAGACCTTGGCAGTTGGAATCTGGATATTTGAGATTGGGTAAGATTTGTGATCGGTAAGGTAGTCTACGGACGCTTACTGAAGTTCTATGATTGTGAATATGATTTGAGTTAGCTAACATTTTGACTTTGTGAACTTTGAATATATGTGTAGTGCACTTCACATAGGCAGGCATGTAGAGATGTTTCTCTAACTTTGTTTTGCATTCTGAGCGGCACATTTGTGTGAAGTACTGTAAGTGCCATTTGTATGGTATCACGCTTTCGTGGTACTTTTTGAACATGCCTGTTTTAAGCACACTCCGAGGGATGTGCTGTCTTGGAAATGGTACCACAATTAGGTTAGCGGAATCTCAGCCGGCTCCCCCAGAGGGAACTCCAAACCGTGAGATGTATGTCAAATTTGGCCTTCCCCCCATACTGTACAGTAAAGTATGGCATAAATACACTAGAACTGATCCCGAGTTGCAATGGCCACTACATGGGTCGTTTGATTTGCGAAAGGTTCAATTTGTGGAGCAATGTTTGTTTCAGCGCAGGTCTAGACAGAATATGTTTGATTGTGTACGAATGTGGGAGAAAGCGGTGCGTGAACGTATGAAGCGTGAAGTTGCCTTGGCGGGCAAAGAGCAGCGCAAGGCTGCTCGAGATAAAGCTTTACAGCTTGAGGAAAAGGAAGCTCAGGAAAAGAAAGAGAGGGAGGCACGGGAACGTAATTTGCAAACGACCGGTCAATTTCCTATTCGACGACCGCTTTATCCTGTCCTTAATAATGAAACTGATGATTTTTCGTTATTAGATCGATCTCCGCCTCCGTACGTTCCTCCTACAGCTCCGACTGAGGATTCCGGTGATGAAGAGCAGGATAAGTCGGATAAGGCGGATAAGTCGAGTGTCAGGTTATCGGCGGAGAGATCCGCGGAGTTGCGTAGTCGTGCTCGAAAATTAAATCTAAATCATATAACTGTGTCAGACGTAGTCTCCGAAAGGAGCAGATGGACAGAACGAGAATTGATGTGTTTTTTGAATACCTTTGCAGATGAAGTTGTTACTCGATTTCGTAAATATTCAGAGACTTTAGAACCTAAGGCTGTGTCGGTTCATCGTGAGAATTTGGATAAAGGTTTATTTGTCCTTTCAGACGTCAATACCTTTTTCAAGCAACTGATCCAGCTGCGGGATGAGACGTCCAGGTTGCGGGAAGAACAGAAAAAGAATAAGGAGTCCGTGCCGGGGTCCACTGAGCAGTCTAAGGAGTGTTCTCTCCGGGGTTCAGATAAGAATTCTAAAGTGCATGTTATGCCTATGCGTGAAGCTGCACCTTTGTATGTTCCCCCTAAGGGGGATGGTACAGATGAGGATAAAACGTCGAAGGATGCGAAGGGGTACTTTATATATAATTGGGTGTATACGCCTTGGAATAGAGCAGATGTTATGGCATTAAAAAATTCTTTGCCTGATCTTCGAAAAAATCCAGCTGCATTCTATGAAGGGGTGGAGGGGGCCATTTCCTCTTGTGTTATGACTCTTGTTGATATAGATCTCTTTTTTGGGTTAATTCTTCCGCCTGATATGTAGAGGTCGATTCGGAAAACTAATGATCAAGCGATGCTGGGGGGAACTTGGAAAGAAATAAACCAGGCTGACTTAGACAGGGAGCCTGCATGTAAACCATGTGATATGATTTTAAACCTCCCAGCGGCTATTTTAACTAAATTAAAAACGCTTGTTCCTTCTAAAAAGATCGATTGGACTATGTTAGCTTCGTGCAAACAAAAGTTAGACGAATCGGTATCAGATTTCTTTACACGTTTCGAAGAAGCGTTTCATGATTACAGTGGTCAATCGTTAACAGACGATACGGGTAGGCATCTGTTTGTTGATAAGTATGTGGCCAATCTTCTACCGGAGATTGCGAAGCGGTTAAAAGCAAGTGAAAGTTCCTGGACCATGGCGACCCCTGCGTCTTTGTTAACTATGGCTCAGTATTATGAACGGCAGGAATTGGAGGCTAAAGAAAGTGCAGATAAGAAAACGAAGGAATTGAAAACGAAGGTGATGTTGGCGCAGGTTCGCGGGACGCAGTCTAGAGGGAATGAGAGAGGTAGACGAGGAGGGAGTAATGCGTCGTACGGTCGTACTGACATAGCGGAGGACCAATGTGCATATTGTAAAGAGTTTGGGCATTGGGCTGACGATTGTCCGTTACTTCGTGAACAGCGTAGTCAGCGTGGTCGAGGAGGTGGTAGGACGAGGAATAATTATTCAGGAGCAAGAGGTGGCGGAAGGGATCGCGGTGGGTTTGAAATGAGGGGCCGTGGTCAGGATGAACGAAATACTTTTGATAGACGAAACCAATATCAGATCTCGGAGGGTGAGAATGTGGAGCATCAGGATTATGTGCATGCATAGGATTGCGTAGGATGGGGTACGGAATCAGTTGAAGTGCCAGTAGATCAAAGAGGTCCATATGTATCAGCGGGCATTTTGGGTTCTACTGATCAGTTTTTAGTTGACACAGGAGCTACTCGTAGTGCTTTGTCCAAAAACTTGGCTCCAAGGGCTCCCCTGTCTGGCGAAACGATAACATGTATAGGGTTTGATGGCACACCCTCTCCTAGCCCATTATCACAACCTCTTGCACTTTGCATTGACACATTTTTTAGTTTTGGTCCATTTTTGTTGTCACCTCACACTCCAGATAACATTATGGGCATTGATTTGCTCAAATATTTTCGAGCAACGATACGTTGCGCTCCTGAAGGAGTGCGGGTTATTCTGAATGACAATTACCCAGATTCAGACAGATTTTGTACCATACAGGAAATAGAAGCATTAGCCTCTCTCCCTCACACGTTGTGGGCGACCTCGGATACGGATGTGGGACAGATGCTTATTCCACCGATTCGAATTACTGTCAAGGAGGGAGTACTTTTGCCACGTGTACCACAGTATAAGATTTCTAGGGAAGGTGAAATTGCCCTGACGCACATCGTTCAGGATTTGATCATTGCAGGAGTAGTGGAAGAAGTTCCTTACAATTTCTGTAATAGCCCTATTCTCCCGATTCTTAAGAAAGACACTGACGACAAAGTCTATCGATTTATTATTGATTTGAGAGAAATTAACAAAATTGTCATCCCTCAATACCCAGTGGTGTCTGATATCACGACATTGCTTACATTGGTCCCTCCAACAGCGACGACATTTACTGTCATGGATCTTAAAAATGCATTCTTTTCTATTCCCATTCATCCCGATAGCAGATACCTATTTGGCTTCACGTTAAATAATAAATCGTATAGATTTTGTCGTGTTCCTCAAGGTTATACTGAAAGTCCTAGCATCTATAGCCAGGCTTTGAAAAGACAGCTTGATACTTTTGAATTGCAATCCGGAGTAGCCCTTATACAGTATGTTGATGACCTCCTGTTGGCTGCAGACACTTACGCACAATGTGAGGAAAGTACACTTGCGCTGCTTTCCTTTTTAGCCCAGAACAACCATAAAGTCTCTAAGAAAAAGCTTCAATATTGTAGACCCAAGGTGACCTACCTCGGTCATCTTTTGTCTAAGGAGGGGCGTGCATTAACATCAGATCGAATTCAGGCGATTCTAGACACACCAGTCCCCCGCACTCAGAGAGATGTACGTGCTTTCATTGGATTAACGCCCTTTTGTAGACAGTGGATCATGGGGTTTTCGCATATTATAAAACCTTTGCTAGCGTTACTGTCCAAAACTACACCAATGCCCCTTGAATGGACAGATGAATGTCAAAATGCTTTTGAACAATTGAGACAGGCCCTTTGCTCTGCACCAGTGCTAGGTACACCATACTACTCAAAGATTTTCACATTGTACGTGCACGAGAAAGATGGGTGCGCGTTATCAGTGTTAGTGCAAGCACACGGGGATAAACAGAGGCCATGCGCGTATTTTTCAGCCATTCTTGATCCTGTAGCACGAGGGTTACCTGGGTGTTTTCGAGCAGTGGCAGCAACAGCAGTAGCTATACGGCAGAGTGAGGGAATAGTGTTATCGCACAAACTGTTGGTGCTAGTTCCCCATGCAGTAGATGCCCTGTTAAATCAAACAAAGACCCAATATCTTACCAGTGCACGTTTAACAGGATATGAGCTCACACTTTTGGCGCCACATATCACACTGAAAAGATGTGCTACCCTGAACCCTGCCACTTTATTGCCTTATCCGGTTGAAGAGGGTCAGGAAGAAAAACATCACGATTGTGTTTTCCTGACTGAGGAACAGACAAAGGGTCGTGTCGACTTACAGGATATGCCACTTCCAGATGTGGATGGGGAACTGTGGGTTGATGGATCGTGTTTGAGGCTGCCAGATGGCACGATGTCCGCAGCATATGCGATCACGACAGTTAAGACAGTGGTAGAAACAGCACGAATACCACAGAAATCAGCTCAAGCAGCAGAGCTGATTGCCTTGACAAGAGCCTGCGAACTGAGTGCTGGCCTATGTGTGAATATCTACACAGACAGCCGGTACGCCTTCGGAGTAGCGCATGACTTCGGGCTACTCTGGAGAGAACGTGGGTTTTTGACCTCTCATGGAGTACACATTATGCACGGAGAACTAGTGTGTGATCTCCTAAATGCGTTGCTTTGCCCAAAGAAAGTAGCGATAATTAAATGCAGTGCGCATAAAAAGATCACTGATGAAGTAGGACAGGGCAATGCTTTTGCAGACAGTATAGCAAGACAAACAGCTATGTCTCGAAATGACTCCTCCATGTATGTAGTGAAGTTGCAGGCCGAGCGATGGCATGATGCTGGAGCAGAGATACTAGATATCCAAAAATCAGCGACTGAAGCAGAACTTGTAACATGGGCAGCCGAAGGGATACTGGATGACGAGGGCTGTTGGAGGAGTAAGGACATGGAGAGATGGAAATTGCCGGCAGCTTACTTGCAGGTGATGGTCCAGATGACACACGGGTTAGCGCATGTGGGAGCTCTCGCAATTACTCGATTGTTAACGCGAGTTTGGGAGCATCCTGAGATTGCTAATACTGCTAAGAGAGTAGTGCAGACCTGTTTGATATGTTTACAACACAATCCTGCGAAAGGGACGCATACTCCGAAAGGAGGTTTCGTTCCACCTTCTGCACCATTTGAGGTACTTCAAATGGATTATATCCAGCTTGAGCGCTGCAATAACCTTAAGTACGTCTTAGTGGTGGTGTGTGCCTTTAGCAAATGGGTCGAGGCCTTCCCCACGAAAGATAATACAGCTTTGACAACAGCTAAGGTTTTGCTCAAAGAGTACTTCCCTCGATTTGGAGTTTGCAAATTTTTGTGGAGCGATAATGGTCCTCATTTTGTTGGGAAAATTGTGGAGTATGTACTAAAGGGGCTGGGGATCCAGCAGAAGTTTCATGCTGTGTTCCACCCTCAGTCAGCAGGTCTTGTTGAGCGGTACAATGCCACGTTGAAGTTGAAACTGGCTAAGATTGTGGCGTCCACGTCATTGAAGTGGCCGGATGCCTTGCCGCTAGCATTGCTTTCTCTTAGATCAGTGCCCCACTCTCGAACTGGCCTCACACCGTATGAAGTGGTGTTTGGAAGGCCTATGAACATATGGGGAGTTCCTAAGCCGCGATTGTTACATGATGTGCCTTGTATAATGATGAACGATTATTTGGCACGATTAACAAATGATTTGCTTTCTATTCATCAACAGGTTCGAGAAGCGCTCCCTGACAATTCTATTGGAGAGGCCCATAGTCTCCTATTTGGCTTCACGTTAAATAATAAATCGTATAGATTTTGTCGTGTTCCTCAAGGTTATACTGAAAGTCCTAGCATCTATAGCCAGGCTTTGAAAAGACAGCTTGATACTTTTGAATTGCAATCCGGAGTAGCCCTTATACAGTCTGTTGATGACCTCCTGTTGGCTGCAGACACTTACGCACAATGTGAGGAAAGTACACTTGCGCTGCTTTCCTTTTTAGCCCAGAACAACCATAAAGTCTCTAAGAAAAAGCTTCAATATTGTAGACCCAAGGTGACCTACCTCGGTCATCTTTTGTCTAAGGAGGGGCGTGCATTAACATCAGATCGAATTCAGGCGATTCTAGACACACCAGTCCCCCGCACTCAGAGAGATGTACGTGCTTTCATAGGATTAACGTCCTTTTGTAGACAGTGGATCATGGGGTTTTCGCATATTATAAAACCTTTCTAGCGTTACTGTCCAAAACTACACCAATGCCCCTTGAATGGACAGATGAATGTCAAAATGCTTTTGAACAATTGAGACAGGCCCTTTGCTCTGCACCAGTGCTAGGTACACCATACTACTCAAAGATTTTCACATTGTACGTGCACGAGAAAGATGGGTGCGCGTTATCAGTGTTAGTGCAAGCACACGGGGATAAACAGAGGCCATGCGCATATTTTTCAGCCATTCTTGATCCTGTAGCACGAGGGTTACCTGGGTGTTTTCGAGCAGTGGCAGCAGCAGCAGTAGCTATACGGCAGAGTGAGGGAATAGTGTTATCGCACAAACTGTTGGTGCTAGTTCCCCATGCAGTAGATGCCCTGTTAAATCAAACAAAGACCCAATATCTTACCAGTGCACGTTTAACAGGATATGAGCTCACACTTTTGGCGCCACATATCACACTGAAAAGATGTGCTACCCTGAACCCTGCCACTTTATTGCCTTATCCGGTTGAAGAGGGTCAGGAAGAAAAACATCACGATTGTGTTTTCCTGACTGAGGAACAGACAAAGGGTCGTGTCGACTTACAGGATATGCCACTTCCAGATGTGGATGGGGAACTGTGGGTTGATGGATCGTGTTTGAGGCTGCCAGATGGCACGATGTCCGCAGCATATGCGATCACGACACTTAAGACAGTGGTAGAAACAGCACGAATACCACAGAAATCGGCTCAAGCAGCAGAGCTGATTGCCTTGACAAGAGCCTGCGAACTGAGTGCTGGCCTATGTGTGAATATCTACACAGACAGCCGGTACGCCTTCGGAGTAGCGCATGACTTCGGGCTACTCTGGAGAGAACGTGGGTTTTTGACCTCTCATGGAGTACACATTATGCACGGAGAACTAGTGCGTGATCTCCTAAATGCGTTGCTTTGCCCAAAGAAAGTAGCGATAATTAAATGCAGTGCGCATAAAAGATCACTGATGAAGTAGGACAGGGCAATGCTTTTGCAGACAGTATAGCAAGACAAACAGCTATGTCTCGAAATGACTCCTCCATGTATGTAGTGAAGTTGCAGGCCGAGCGATGGCATGATGCTGGAGCAGAGATACTAGATATCCAAAAATCAGCGACTGAAGCAGAACTTGTAACATGGGCAGCCGAAGGGATACTGGATGACGAGGGCTGTTGGAGGAGTAAGGACATGGAGAGATGGAAATTGCCAGCAGCTTACTTGCAGGTGATGGTCCAGATGACACACGGGTTAGCGCATGTGGGAGCTCTCGCAATTACTCGATTGTTAACGCGAGTTTGGGAGCATCCTGAGATTGCTAATACTGCTAAGAGAGTAGTGCAGACCTGTTTGATATGTTTACAACACAATCCTGCGAAAGAGACCCATACTCCGAAAGGAGGTTTCGTTCCACCTTCTGCACCATTCGAGGTACTTCAAATGGATTATATCCAGCTTGAGCGCTGCAATAACCTTAAGTATGTCTTAGTGGTGGTGTGTGCCTTTAGCAAATGGGTCGAGGTCTTCCCCATGAAAGATAATACAGCTTTGACAACAGCTAAGGTTTTGCTCAAAGAGTACTTCCCTCGATTTGGAGTTTGCAAATTTTTGTGGAGCGATAATGGTCCTCATTTTGTTGGGAAAATTGTGGAGTATGTACTAAAGGGGCTGGGGATCCAGCAGAAGTTTCATGCTGTGTTCCACCCTCAGTCAGCAGGTCTTGTTGAGCGGTACAATGCCACGTTGAAGTTGAAACTGGCTAAGATTGTGGCGTCCACGTCATTGAAGTGGCCGGATGCCTTGCCGCTAGCATTGCTTTCTCTTAGATCAGTGCCCCACTCTCGAACTGGCCTCACACCGTATGAAGTGGTGTTTGGAAGGCCTATGAACATATGGGGAGTTCCTAAGCCGCGATTGTTACATGATGTGCCTTGTATAATGATGAACGATTATTTGGCACGATTAACAAATGATTTGCTTTCTATTCATCAACAGGTTCGAGAAGCGCTACCTGACAATTCTATTGGAGAGGCCCATAGTCTCGGTCCTGGGGACTATGTGATGGTGAAGTCGTTTGAGAGGGCGAATAGCTTGGAACCGAGGTGGCGTGGCCCCGAGCAAGTCCTCTTGGCAACTCGAACGGCTGTGCGAGTGACCAACAGAAAGCGGTGGGTGCATTCAACTCACTGCCGTCGCGTCTCTCCGGACCTGGTGAATCCTACCGTGCTGTCCGACTACAAAGAGATTTTGGATAAAGAAAAGAGCCCAGCTGTGACATCGGCCGAATCTGAGGGAGCCTTCCCGGACCACACTGTTTCTGGACGACAGCGCTACGATCTGCGGCCAAGATAGGAAGAAGATTTTTTTTTGTGCGAGACTGGTTGGTTACCGCTCTGGGGTTTGTGAAACGGAAGCCGGGAATCTCAAGGGGGGGGGATCAGTTCTGCCAAGAGTAGCGACACCCGTCTTGACCCCGGAGAAGAAAACAACGGCTACCTCGGAGCTCAGCACCACCGTTTTTGTTTTTAATTTTTGTAGTTGTATATTTGAGACTATTTGAGACTATTTGAAACATTGTGAACTTTGAATTATGGCTTCTTCTACATCACGAGATAAGAGAATTCTTGGTGCCATTTTGTTCGTATTGACAATTGTGGTGATGACAGTAATAGCCTGGGTAGTAGAACTTGTGGTGCCTGTACGAGAACATTTGCTGCCGACTACCCCAGCTCCATCTGAACATTTTCACTTCACCTTACCCTACCATGAAGAACGGCACCAACAGACTTACTTGAACAATAGCTTTATTCAGATTTTGCATCATACTCATAATATGACGAACACTTCCAATTGCTGGGTGTGTGGGATGTTGCCTGGTCATCAGAAGAAAGGGGGCACTCCGCTCATCCCACTCCCATTCTCTCACAATGGTTCCTGTAATGCCTGGTACACTCTACTGTTCACTTTGCGATGGCCAACAAAAGGAGGGGTGCTTTTCCGTTTAAATAAAATATGCTATCATGACCGGGATGGGTATCCACGAGCTGAGGGTACTCGATTTGAATGGGAAGAGTACCGCCCGATAATGTGTCTGCACCTCGCATTTACAGCAATCAAAGAAACATTAATATGTCCAGTTCACATGTTATTAATGTTATAAATACTAAGGCAGATCTCTGCATACGTAATAAAGGTACAATCCCGGTTGGGAAAAGTGAATGTAACACCACACTTACATTTGACAGTCCGAATGGCATATCATTTGTGGCCTCTCGAAATACATACTTTATCTGCGGTAATAAAGGTTACCATCAGCTCCCTCTAGGATGGTTAGGCACATGTTATGTATCTTTTGTATTGCCTCCTGTATTCATTGCCCCACCAATGTATCATAACAACTATGTGCTCTATCACGATTTTGTGCTAAATCGAGTTAAACGTGCTGTGGTCTTGGACGACATTGACCAGACTGATACTGCCTTACAACAGTATGTAGACTTTAATCTGGGATTGTTTTCTTTTGTGGGGGCTGCTTTGAACAGTCGGAAAATACGACGACTGACTCGTGTAGTTGAGGCTGTAGCTAATGACACTGCTATTGCACTAGGGAATATCACGGAAGAACTGCAAATTTCCAGAATTGTTACGCTCCAAAATCGCATGGTTCTTGATGTGGTTCTAGCTGATCGAGGGGGGGCATGTAGAATTATCGGGAGTAGCTGCTGCGTATATGTACCAGATAATTTGCCTTCTGTTTATGATGCAATTTCAAAACTTCACAAAATCGCTGCTGAAATACACCCGGACAATGGAACTTGGACTCTTTCGGGGTGGTTCTGGTCAATGCTTAGCACATGGGGTTGGAAACTGCTGACAATTTTATGTATTGTAGTTGGGATACTATTCTTTGTATGTTTATGTATACAATGTGGCCCTGCCTTATGTTCTATGTGTTTATCAGCATGTATTCCATCTAGACGAGCTCTTGCCCAAAAAGAAATGATGCTTCATACAGAAGTAGCTCAATAATGTCAATTGATATTGAAGATGAGTATCCTGACTATGTCCACTATGAGGTAGCTTCAGCTAAACGCTAAAAGGGTCGTCTGTTGTAATTTGACAATGGCCGGGTTAGCGCTTAGCTTTGCTACACGTTATTTCCCTTAACTTGGCCTTACTCGAAAACGCCATTTTGTATGTTACGGCGGCCATTTTAGGGAATGAGCGGCCTCGTGGTCAGCATGCCCTTTAGTCCGTTGTCCGTACCGCTGACCACTCGAGTTTGCCCAGCAACAGGCTATTTTTAGTAACGGTCAAGCCTGTACATGCGCAGTTCCAACTGACCAGTCACCCCTCAGGAATGTTCCGCCAAAACTGACCAGTGGAGTTGTAACCCCTCCCACGAGTTGGCTGTGCTCCAAAAATGACCATATATGTACATAAACTCTGTAACCTTGTACCGCCTATCTTTTTATTACCTGTAAAGTGTATAAAAGAAGGACTCACACCAACGTTCGGTGTGATACTTCTTGCATTGCCGAAGGGTGCTGTAGGAATGTACCACCACCCCATGGGGTCTTAATAAACTTGTCTTTTGTACTTTTCAGTTTCCGTGCCAACAGTTCTTTCGGTGTAAGTGGGTTATCTGCGGAGCATGTAGGCCTTGGGAACCCAATACCACAAGGTGGCGGTGTGGAAGGAGGAGTTGATGGCGTCTCGGAGATGGGGTGCGATGATGGCGTCGGCTTTATTGAAGACGTGGTGTGGGCACGGGTCGGTTGGTGATCCGGAGCGGGTGGTGTCTTCGGTGTTGATCGGGGTCCAGTTGCAGAGGGTGGTGGTGGCGGGCGTTGGATCGGTGGTAGGGTGCGTGGTCTGTGCGTCAAAGCTGTTGTGTATGTCGGCGATCTTGCGGTGGAAGAACGAGGCGAGTGAGTTGCAGAGGTCTTGCGAGGGAGTGATGTCGTTGTTTCCGGCACTGGGGTTGGAGAACTCTTTCACGATGCTGAAGAGTTCCTTGCTGTTGTGGGCGTTGTTGTCCAGTCAATCCTTGAGTGCCGTCTTCTTGGTGGCGTGGATCAGCTGATGGTGCTTGCGGGTGGCGTGCTTGAGGGCGGTCCTGTTGTCTGTGGTCTGGTTGAGCCGCCAAGCTTTCTCGAGGGTGCAGCAGTTCTTCTTGGATTCCTTGAGTTCGTCGGTGAACCAGGGGGTTTTCTTGCTGCCCGGTCTGCTGGGAGGGTTCTTTAGTGGTGCGAGGTCATCCGCGCAGGCGGTCAGCCACTTGGTGAAGTTGCTTGCTGCTTTGTTTGGGTCTATTCTGCTGGTGGGAGTGTTCTGGCCGAGGGAGGCGGTGAGCTGCTCGGCGGTGATCTTGCTCCAGCTTCGGCGGGGGACCTGTTGGGGTGGTGGTGGTGGGTCGTAGTTCTTCTGAAGCTGAAGTGGACGCAGCTGTGGTCGGTTCAGTGGAGTCCGGTGGCGTGGCTGAAGGAGATGTGCTTGCTGGATGAGAAGACGGGGTCAAGCGTGTGGCCGGCATAGTGGGTGGGGGTGTTCACCAGTTGCTTGAGTCCGAGGTTGGCGAGGTTGTCCAGAAGGGTGGTGTTGTTTCTGTTGTTGTTGTTCTCCAGGTGGAAGTTGAGGTCCCCTAGCAGTATGTAGTTGGCGGAGGGAAGGGCGTGCGGGCTGATGAAGTCTGCGATGTCTTCGCTGAATTGTGTGCGTGGTCCCAGTGGTCTATAAATGAGGGTGCCTCGGAGGGTGGTCTTGTGGTCAGCGTGTATCTGGAAGTGCAGGTGTTCGGCGGCGGTGAAGGTTTCGTCAGAGTTAGTCGAGATGCGGATGGTGTTCTTGTGTACGATGGCGATGCCTCCTCCTGTCTGGTTGACGCGATCCTTCCGGGTGATCTTGTATCCGTCCGGGATGGCTATGGCGATGTCGGGCGCTGAGGAGGCGTTGATCCAGGTTTCAGTGAGGAAGGCGACGTCCGGTGCTGTCGCGTCGAGCAGGTCCCAGAGTTCCACGGCGTGCCTGTGGACGGAGCGGGTTTTGAGCAGGATGCACTGCAGGTGGTTGCTGCTGGTGCTGGACTTGGCGGGGGCGGTGCAGGTCCGGTAGCAGGTGAATCGACAGGCTTGGCAGGCGAAGGGTCCGTGAGTGCGTCTCGGGGTGGCTCAGTAGCAGGCAGGGTTCCGGCCAGCATTGAGTGCGTTGAGAGTGGCGGCGTCATAGGTATGTCGTGTAGTCTTGCATCGGCGGTGGGGACCAGGGGTCCTGGCGCTGGGCGCGGTCCAAGCGCGGATGGGCGCAGACAGGCTTGACTTTGGCGTGCCTTCGGAGCACAAACGGCGCGCCCGCTGCGCGTCAACGCTGCACGTGCGAAGGGGAGTCATAAGAAAGGAGCTGGGAGGGAGGGTCCGCTGGGTGGCGGAGCGGGGGGGCCAATCAGCTGGCAGATGATCGGCTGCAGGTAGGCAGCGGTGGGAAAGACGAGTGCGGGCGGCTCAGCGGCGGCTGGGTCGCCTGCAACGGCAAACAGCACGGCAGGCAAGTAGGCAGGCAGGCAGGCAGTAGCAGGAGGAGCGTGGGGGCAACCTGGCCAGACAAGGCACAGTGGTTGCTTCTGAGGCAGGAAAGGTGTCCCCTTAAGAAGGGAGCCGGGAGGGAGGGTCCGCTGGGTGGCGGGTGCGGGGGGGCCAATCGGCTGGAGGGGGGCTGGGCCGCAGGTAGGCAGCGGCGGGAAAGACGAGTGCGGGCGGCTCAGCGGCGGCTGGGTCGCCTGCAGCGGCAAACAGCACGGCAGGCAGGCAGTAGCAGGAGGAGCGTGGGGGCGACCTGGCCAGACAAGGCACAGTGGTTGCTCCCGAAGGCAGGAAAGGTGTCCCCTTAAGAAGGGAGCAGGGAAGGAGGGTCCGCTGGGTGGCGGGAGCGGGGGGCAATCGGCTGGCAGGGGGCAGGCCGCAGGTAGGCAGCGGCAGGAAAGACGAGTGCGGGCGGCTCAGCGGCGGCTGGGTCGCCTGCAGCGGCAAACAGCATGGCAGGCAGGTAGGCAGGCAGGCAGTAGCAGGAGGAGCGTGGGGGCGACCTGGCCAGACAAGGCACAGTGGTCGCTTCCGAAGACAGGAAAGGTGTCCCCTTAAGAAGGGAGCCGGGAGGGAGGGTCCGCTGGGTGGCGGGAGCGGGGTGCCAATCGGCTGGCAGGGGCGGGCCGCAGGTAGGTAGCGGCGGGAAAGACGAGTGCGGGCGGCTCAGCGGCGGCTGGGTCGCCTGCAGCGGCAAATAGCACGGCAGGCAGGTAGGCATTGCCATTTATGAATCACTTACTCAGTTAAATAGTTTTCATTTAATGTCATCCTCCATTTATGTATCTGGAGAGGTCTGGTATTCTTTGAATGATTCATAAATAGGTGATGATCATTAGTTGTGACCACAAACACAAGCAGGAATCAAGTTGACTAAACGTAAAGATCAAGGTCAAATATATCATCAAGCGTGCTTAATACCATCTCCTGAGTTATTGCAGACACGAATAACAAATCAAATTCCAAAAATCTGATAACTCAAGTCATAGAGTTTGCATTAGTACAAAAACCTTGAATACTTCTCATCGGGAGAGCACTAGTTGCCTGCAACCATAGGAGGTCTGGCAAAATAGCATACCAGCTCAGTTAAGATATTGTCTATTGATTAAGCAACAAATGGGTTGTTAAATTAGTAAAATAAAATTATGGGAGAATGTCACCTGCTCATATCACTTGATAAATAGAAACTGTTCCTCTAATTTTCTTTTTCAAAACTTTGAAGTGATAAGTAGTACAAAGAAATGTTCTAGACCAACTTTTGTCTGGTATTAATCCCAGAAGAAATGTATTTTAAAAGGGACATTGGGTAGGGGAAGCAACTTAGAGGCAAATCTATAAACCATTAAATTACCTAAAAAATGTCAGTTGTTATAACTTTACATTATTAAAAGTTTGTAAAGAATTATGTTTGCATATTCCTACACCAGTAGTTGGACTAGACTTGAAATCTAGGTAGAAAGCAAAATTATCAAATAAAGGAATTTGTTACCATTACGGTACATGTAGCATTGCTGAAATACAGCAGAATCGGCTGCTCAACCAGTCTTATAAACAATAATATTGGCAGACATTCAAATGCCCCATCGTGAAACATTTGCAATAAGAGTACCTATACACAAATGTACTCAATGCAAAAGAACAAAAATACCTATAAAAAAGACAAGCTGTTTTAGAATTTCAGTGCGTAAGATAAAGGCTAAGAGACTTTTATTTACAATCAACCTTCATTGATATAACTGTTATTTGAAAGAGAGCTCCCTTTTTAGTTTGGTTAACCTTAATATAAATATTCTGTCAACGAATATGTGTGTTTTTCCATAATATCTTGACTTCTTTTAAATGATTGAGACAGTTGGCCATAACCATTGCACTTGTGTGCTAACAGTGTTCCATAGCCTGCTGGCACATAGCCTTCCAGCCACACAATTTTGATAGAGCAACCACGAGTAAATTCGACATGATTATGCAAACTGTTACTAATAGACTGTAAAATCTTGGTATATTCCATTCCCTGTGGCACATTGGTGACAACAAAATAGTTTGGGGGATTCGTTTTCCAAGTACGTGAAAATGTACATCATTGTTTTTAAAGCCAATTTATTAAGGGTTATAGCAATAACATACTTGATAAATAATGGGGTACATCAACTGACATGTAAATGTCCAATGTAAACGAAATAAAAGATACATCCATTACACCCAATACAGGAGTGAGAACTACCAGCAATGCTGCTGTGGTAACTAATGATCTGCTAGTGATTGAAGACATGCAAAAAACAATGACAGCAGAGCCGGACAGAGATATATCAACAATATGTAAAACAGGTGCCCTGGTATAATCGTAACCTCCTGGGATCTGAGATTCCTGATGGCGATGCAGCGGTCTTGAGGCCACAGTATGCTTGGAGGGTCCGCTGCGGCCTCGCCAAGCATATTACAAGTTTCGTCACCACCACAGTTTTAATGGTGGTGCAACAGCTGTAAACATTGTGGCAGTGAGGAAACATATGGGGCCTCACAGGGCCCCCTGGTGCCTCTGTGCCATGAGGTGAATGGAGGAGGGCACATGGTCTGCCCCCTATCTGCATGCCCCCCATATTCCTGAATGGAACGAACTGCACAGCATTGTGCCTTTCGGTTCGTGCAGGAACATGCTTTGACGTTCCCACGGCGGTGTCTATTTCAAAGGCACTGCCATGGGAATGCCAAAGAACTGCCCGCCGGTGTCTTTAAAAGTCATAATCTATCAGGCAGTCTGTTTTAGCTTTGGTGTTGTAGGAGTGGGAGGCAGCAGGGCAGCACCGCTCCCACACCGTAAAAGACATCATGGGGGAAAACAAGAGGTAGGGAGCAAAGGGGATGGAAAACAGCAAATAACTAAAGGTCAGTGGGTAGACATTAAACCTAAGCAGGAAAAATGAATATGATGTACTAGGGCTGGGAGGGAAAATATTAAACCACCAGAGCCCAACTAGTACCAACTCCTCCTGACAAAGTCCCTAGTCAATTCTAGTGATCAGCACCACACCCTCCAACCAATCGATACATCAGGGTGACAATTTAAAACATGATAGCCTAGGAGTTTTATACATCCATACAAAATAGTCTATCTTACATTAAAATATCTGCAGTAATTCCAATGAGTACTGTGGTAAATGTTTAAACTGAAAATATACACAAAATCTTGTTCAATCATCATTCACAACAGAAAAATATTGATAAACTGTTTTGAATATAATGTATAAATAAAAATATTTTTCTCAGCATTGAACTTTGCTGTGTAACTGATTATCATGTTTACCACATTTGTTTCATTATTTTTCATTATTTTCACTCAAAGTTTTATAAATCCCCTTGACCTGTTAATCCTGATTCTAGTGTACTGTAACACACTTTTAGTCTCATTTGTTTTATTCCCAGTAAGAATGCAAAATTAATGATTTTTTTTCAAATTTCCCGTTTTAATTTCTTGAGCACTTCTGATACCATTATTGGCATATAAATATTATATGCTGAGTGTAAGACTTGATATCCTTGGTATGGCGTTGCCCCAAACATTTTGCCCTCACTCCCTGATTTCTGCTGCACTCATTTTTGTTAGTAAAAGGATTCTGTGAATTTTACCCCTAATAATCTGTGCTTACTTGGGCGCTCTCCTTCGAACATGGTCAAATTGGACTACACCAAATTGAGACATATAATTTACTTGTAAGTCCTAGTAAATGGTACTAAATGTACCCATGACCTGTAAATGTAATGCTACTAGCGGTCAGCAGCACTCCTTCGATGCCATTCTCTAAAGTAGCCTTTTAAAACAAACCTAAAGCCTGCCACTCCCGACTGTAGTGCAGTTTTAAACTGCCATTTCGACCTAGCAAAGTAAGCCTTTAACCAGGCACAACCCTTCCTTGTTAATATTTATTTGTTCACACCTACGGTAAGCTCTAAAAGCTCATAGGTATGATATTTAAAAAGTAGGACTTGTATTATTATATGTCATGGCAATGTCCTGACAGTGAAAAACTCCTAAACACATTTATCACTGTTGCAAGGACTATCTCTCCCATTGACTGACACAGGGTTATCTTATTACATTTAATAAGATCTAAATTCAAATTGAGAGTTTTACAATCAAATGAATTGTAATTTTAAAACCTCTTCAATCTTGAAGTCGGATTTTAAGTTACAATTCTGAAAATGTCACTTTTATAAAGTTGGCATTTTCTTGTCCCAACAAACTGCGCATTTTTGAATGATGCCATAGATGATGCTATTTGTAGTGTGAATTAGGCTTCATTTGACCAGGCTGTGCAACTATTGCAGGGATTAGGGCCGGGCGCACTAATGGCAAAATCGGACATTGAATCTGCTTTTCGTCTCCTACCTGTTCATCCTTTGGATCACCAACTCCTGGGTTTTGCTTTTGAAGGCAAACTTTACATGGATAAGTGCATGCCTATGGGTTGTTCCATATCATGTGCATACTTTGAGACTTTTAGATCTTTTCTAGAATGGGTCATGAGGCAGTCGACGGGCCACAAACAGGCGCATTTTTGATAATATCCTGGGTCAGATGACTATGAACGGCTCTGCCGTTGGGGGTTTGTGTATTGCTTTCAGACAGTGGGACAAAGGGGGCTTAGGTATGGACATGATGGGTCATCATACAGGTACATACTAGAGATTTCAACAAGGAGTGTGAACAATTAAAACGTAATAGTCTTAGAAAAATAATACATCTTGAATTATTGGTTCCCTGGCTGTAAGCCCAATATTTGGAACTGCACCCACTATCCATTTCTGCTTTTAACAGATATTTAAAACATTGACACTGTTCGCAGAAATTGTGAAAAAATCTGAACCCTACTGTTAGACCTGGTACCATTGGCGTGAGTCTCCCTTCCATTTGTCACTGATTGCCTCCTCTGTTTTGCTGTTTTAGATGCTTTGGGCACTGTGCCACTGCTATTCAGTGCCACAGTGTAAGTGCTCCCTATGTTAGATTGATGTATTGATTAGTGACTCCATGATTTGCTTATTTGATTTACTTGTCAGACATTAGTACAGTGCACCACATGTGCGCAGGGCCTGTAAATCAAATGCTGCTGGTGGGCTTGCAGCACTGATTGTGCCACCCACAAAGCAGTTTGTAAAGTGTGACCTGTGGGCAATCTAGTACTGCCATGTCGACTTGGTAAGTGCACCCACTTGCCAGTCCCTAAATCTTCCCTTTTCTACATTTTAGTCACCCCTAAAGTAGATCCAAAGGTCAGGGTGCATTGTATGCAAAATGTAGGACATGCCCTGATGTGTGTGGCATGTCCTGATAGTGAATAACAGCCATTTTCGTTTTTCACTATTGCAAGGCTATCTGTCCCCATAGGTCAGAATGGGCAGTAGGATTATAACATTTTATAATCTTAACGCACCCAGCGAACATGGTGGAAATTCGAATTTAGTATGCCTGAACTCAGAATGATAAAATACATGTTTTAGTAACGTTGGTGTTAACATTCTGTGTTTAAAAATACAACTTTTAGAAAGTGGGTATTTTCTGACCTAACCATTCAGCCTGCCTCTGCTAGCTTGTGTATTGCATGTCTGGTTTGTGAGTGACAGGGGCTGGGGCGGCTCCAGGAGACAGGATGAGTCAGCACAGGGCTGAATAGACCTATCTGCATGTAGAGTGGCGGGAGGAGTAGCACCTGGGCCTGAATAGGGCTGTGCCTGCCTTCCACAATGCTGGCTCCACTTCCTGTGGTGTGTCTGAGGACCCTGGCCCACCCTGACAAAGGAAGACGGTGTGCACTGGCAGAATGCACCCAGAACTGGTTTGAACTAGGTACAAGAACCTCTGCCTTCAGAGGAAAAAGGATTTTGCAGTATAAATATTGGGGCCCAGACCCCAGGACTTTAGGTCACTTCTGGGAAAACAAGAAAAACCTTTGCCAAGGAGAAGAACCAAGGAAGATGCAGGAGTTTGGACTGCCCCTCTGCTAGTGTGCTGTTTGCTGGGTTGGCCTGCAGTGGTTTCTTCATTGCCAAGGAAAGGAGAAGGAACTTTTAAGGAACTTTCATCAACTTACAGAATATTTCTCCAGGGGCTTGAACTTGTGCTTGAAGTCTCAGGGCTACAAGACGTCACCACCAGCTCCCCCCTGAATTTCCTTGCTGGGAATTCTGTCTGCAGAAGCTTGCCTGTCACTGGGAGCTGGAAGCATGACTCAACGAGAAGTAGTGTGTCGTTGTCGCAGCTGTTGCCATTGCATCGCCGGAGAAGCGCGTCGTCGCTGCAGAGGCTGCCATCGCATCACCAGAAAAGTGCGTCTTTGTTGCAGCTGTTTGCCGTCGCATCATCCGAAAAGCGTGTCTCCACTGCAAGGGTCACCGCCACATCACCGGAGAAATGTATTGCAGGGCCTGTCGTGGCTCCAAAGCTACAGAGTTCGCCGCACGGCCGTCGTGCGTGCATGCATCATCTCACATCATTGCATCGCAACAAAGGCACCATCTTATTGCATCGCAACGGGTTGTCACATTGCATCGAGGTGCCATATTGTCACATCGCTACCGGAACGCAGTACGAGAATCAACACTTCACCTCCTCTCCGGTAAGGAACAGACGCATCTGTTACAGGACCTACTCTGCGCAAGCATTGAGGCGCGCCACATTGCCTCCCCCGAAGCAAGGAACCAACGCACCACCCTCCCTGCGAACCTTTTGTTTGTTTTGCGTTACGCACCCAAGGAACTTTTGTGAGAAACGTGTCACATTTATCATCAACTTAAACTAAGTTACTTCTACCACATGTTAGTCTATTTTGAGTACATTATTGTGGATTTTTGTCATTTGTGGTCTTGTGTTAAGTCTATATAAAGTATACTTATTTTTATAAAACCTGTGTGGTGTCCATCTGTAGTGTTTTCACTGTATTACTGTGTGTGTTCACAAATGCTTAAAACACTGCCTCTGAGATAAGCCGGTCTACTTGTGCCAAACTACCAAGGGGATGAGCAGGGGTTATCCAGGAGCATAATCCCCTTTCCCTGACTAGAAGCAAGAGTCCCTGTTTGGTCAAAGGTACCTACCTCTGCCAACTAGAGACCCCCAGTTCTAACACCTACAAAGAAGCATCACAATTCCAAGCCCTCCAGGATATTGCAAATGGGATGATAAATGCATGTGATAACTGTAACTACATGTGTTAATACCTTTAGATAGCTGCATGTGATAAATACTGCAACACAAACAATTTCCCCCATGTCAGTTTCGGCAATCTAGGCCAGCCGAAATTAACAGAGGGAAAAATCTCCTGTAAGCACTGTGACATGTAGAATTTGGTGTGGTAGGCACTGAATTCCACTTGTTATGGTCAATTTCTGGGAGATAACTCTGGAAACATTAAATACCATACACTGCAAGGTCAGTATTTTCTGGGTCCAGAAAATGCCACAATCGCATCTAGGGCACTAGTAATTAGGTTATTTTGCATCAAGTAACTTTTACATGTTCTCTATAGGGCTGCTCTTTAGATCTGGGAATATATTCACCAGGGTTTGCATAGGCGATTGTGCAGCACTATTGTGCATTGCAGTCACAAACTTTTATTATGTATGGTAAATCCCAGCTAGAATTTGTGTTGAATTTTCCCACATGAGTGCTGATGCAAAATGTTATTAACTCTGCACCCTACCCTGTCATTGCCTCACACAACGTGACTATTTCACATTTATTGTTTGTCTTGAAAATACTAGATGAAATACTGCATGTTCCCCCCTGTCTTATTGATGGAATATATAAGTTCACTCCCAGTCGAATCTAAACTTGTAATAAATCAAGCAATCAGGCAATTTGTATAGTGCGACTTGTCCCCCGTGAGTGTATACAGGAACTGGAAGGGTCTGGCGGTTCAGCCAAAAAGCCAGATCTTAAACGACTTTCGGAACTCTGGAAAAGGTGGGGAGATCTAGAGATGTAGGGGTAGCGCACCTATGAAATGTGCTTATAGTTGTTAACTTACTCTTGCCTGTGTTCAGAGTGTTACAGAAATACCATAAGATAAAAATTCCCGGGGAAATATATTACTGCACCTGGCAGTTTTTGCACAGGGTAATGTTACCAGCTGATTCTGAGCTTTTGGTTAGAGCTGGCCAACAAAGTGCAAATGTGGTTTTACAACACATAAAAACACACACACTTATTTCACCATTAGTGACCTCTTTACCCTCCACAAATTACTTTACGTTAGACCTGGAGAGATGTGGGCAGTGACAAATTGCAGTCTATGGAATTACTGCATAAAGCAGAATCTGGCAGAAACAGTGCCTGCATCATTTCTCTTCAAGGGGCCTCAGTGGTTAATTTGAGCTGTGGTTGCAGGTGGGGCACACCGGCACTCATTTTCGGAGATGGGCATTGTTAGAAATGGGATTTCTGGTTAGCTAAGGCTTGCACTCTAGTCAGGGCGAGGGAGTTACACGCTGAAGATAACTCCTGCTTATCCCATTGGTAGCTTAGCTTGGTAGCTTGGCATGAGCAGTCAGGCTTATCCCAGAGGCAATGTGTAAAACACACAGCAGCAACACACTAGGCACACTACAAAAGAAAAGCAAAAACAACAGTTGATGGACAGAATGCAGAACAATGTCATACATTCACCCCAGTGCAGAGATCTGGGCCTAATTCCATCGTTTTTTTGCTCACCATGCCATTCCAGTTTGAACCCAGACATATGCAAATCAGGCTTGTCCCTGTGCCCCATGGGAACAGTCCAGTCGGCACTGCCAAGCCAGGTCCTCCCTGGAGGACTGGTTTCGGGCTTTCAGCCCTCATCAGCCAGGATAGCTTGATTCCAGTGGCATGGACAGTACGGGACTCATGCCTGAGCACACCCATACCACTCGGGGTGACAAATGCAAAAACAACAGTTGATGGACAGAATGCAGAACAATGGCATACATTCACCCCAGTGCAGAGAGCTGGGCCTAAATCCATCGTTTTTTGCTCTCCATGCCATTCCAGTTTGAACCCAGCCATATGCAAATCAGTCTTGTCCCTGTGCCCCATGGGAGCAGTCCAGCCCGAACTGCCAAGTTGGCAGGGTATGCCCAGACGTGGGTCCTGTGCTCATTACGCCACTGGAGTCAAGCTATACTGGCTGACGACGGCTGAAAGCCAGAAACAGGTCCTAGGATGCTTGATTCCGGTCCAGGGAAGACATGGCTTGGCAGTTCAGGCTGGACTGTTCCCATGAGGCACAGGTTCAAGACTGATTTGCATATGGTGATGTCTGAACTGGGGTGGCGTGGTGAGCAAAATAACGATGGATTAAGACCCAGATCTGTGACTGGGGGTGAATGTTTTGCCAATGTGCAACATTCCGTCCATCATCTTGTGTGCTTTGCTGGACATCACAAAAGAAACTCCACACAAGGTAATATAAAAAATTGCCTTTGTATTCTCATGAACACAGTAAAATAGTAATCACATAATATACATAGCGCCATCCGGCACTAGGTCATATCTACAAGGGGTTATACATACCTGACAGAGACCACTGGACCACTGTCAGAACCATCACAAAGCGAACTTAGTAAAAGTAAGACATATCATTAATGTACAACCAGTAATCACTGGTAACCACTGTACTCAGCATCATCCTGTAACATAAACCACATTATGCACAGGATCACATTAGACGCCAAATGCATTGTACGCCAACCTCATCAGTCTAACATATTAGACCCTAACCTCCTAAGCATCACTCACATTAGGGTATAATTTGCAGTAGGATATAATCTCACCAGCATAATCACAGTATGCAAATAACCTCATCTCGAAACGCTTTTAGAAGCATGAATCCTTGTAGAGCATCACATTTCCTATTATCACATAAATCACTGACCCCCTGGCCAACTGGCCTTTTCAAAGGCGCTCAAACACCCTGCGTCCAGAATGTCAGGGCTTCTACCTATGCAGCGGAATCCAAAGTGCGCCATTGCGCTAGGGCCCAGGAGCGCATCTCACTTCTCTCTATCGCAATGCCTCCAAAGAACTGCGGCCTAAACGTTGCAGCTGACACTAAGTGCTGCACAGCTGTGAAGAGTTTTGAAGGCCCTGGTACCACTGTGCCTCCTGTCCCACTCACTCAGGGACTTATGCAAAATGATGCAGCGGCCTGCGCTGGTGTGGCGCAGCTGTGAATCAATAATAGGCCCTGGCACAACTGTGCCCTCTGGGGCTTCACTCGGGCTCTGGAAGCAAACATGCCCACGTCGCTGCTGCCTTCTGCGAGCAGTGCAGCTGGGATGAGCAACACTATGTGGCCTGGGCACCTCTGTGCCCTCACGTTGCAGTGGCCCGTTGTCAGACGAGGCCACTCATGGCAATTAGGGATTGGCACCTCTGTGTCTCAGGGGAATTGCTTTGGGGGCAGGCACCGATCGCGTGCCTCGACTCACACCCCCTCCCCACCTGGTTCACTCATCGGACTCTCTCTTCGCCCGGTCACACTGCTGCTTCCAAGGGGCTCTCTCTTCGCCCCGGGAGCCCCGCCTGGAATGTCGCTTGGTCGCGGCCTACTCCGGCCGCTTCTCCCCTTCACGCGGGCTGCCATTGGCAGCTGCGGCAGCCTTCACCTTCAGCCACGCTGCCTCTTCACCCGGGCCTCCTTCTGGGACCTGGGACTTTAGGTTTGGAGCTCCTTGAGGCGGGGTAGCCTCCCCTCCTCCCTTCTGCCTTCACTTCCTTCTGTACATCGGGGCTGCCATCTGCTCACAGGAGCCCTGCACCATCAACAGCACTTCTTCCGGTCCTGCTGCCGGTCCCGCCCAGAGGTAGGCGAACTTTGCCTGGCTTCCAGGTCGGCGGCCATTTTTCACTTGGGCTGCTGCAGTGATATCTTTTTTGGTGCAATGAGTGGTAGGCTTCCTCTTCGTAAGAAATATACCGGGGGGTGGGCACCTGCTCAACGTGGCACCATAATGTAGGGTGGACACCAGTAATTAAGGCAGCAATAAGCAGGGTGGGCACCCGCCGTTTTCTTCATCACGGGGAATCCCTCTCACCGCGATTCCTTCTCGAAAAGGGCTGCAGCGCCGCGCTGCTAAGCCTGTGCTATCTCCACCATTGACGGGCCAATAAAACTAAACGTTCTCTCAGGGCGCGAAAAGAAGTACAAGGTCCTTAGGAATCAGGGGGCAATGCAGGTGTAGCGTTCTAATCTAGGACCCTGATCGATACTATGACCTTATGCCCCTATTCAGCTATAAATCCATGTATTCCCTATATTGGCATAACCGTTCAAGTGCAATATTCAGAAACTCGTCTCTGGCCTCACACGAACAGAGCCACATTTCAGAATAGCTTTCTCTGCCACTTCCTATGCAACCAATTAGTGCAATGACATAGCAGAAGTTACTATCTGAGATTCCTAGATTAACACTCCGAGTTCTTCAACAAGATAAAAACTCAGCAACCTGGAAATCCCCGCTTGCTGTGTTTTGATTAGTAATAGAACTCTAATGAGCACTGATAAACGATCACTTCCTAGTGACATCTTTATTGACGTCTTATGTCCAAAATCTTACGTCAAACAAGGCACCTTTCAGGTATAAATATTACCAACGTTGCCTTAAGCAAATGCTGCTGTCTCATTGCTAGCTGTGCTGAAGCTATCAATGCCATCGCTGTGTTGCTATTGGTTTCGCTGAAGCTGATGCTGCCAGCTATCTCGCTGCTGCTGAAGAAGCTGTCATGCTGATGATACCATAGCTGCTATCGCTACTGCTATCGCTGCTAACAAGCGAACGATGGTGTGGTGAACTTAGGAGCTGAACAGCCGTCCCCCTGCGAAGAGCCCAGCAGATGCAAGCTGCCCGCGGACGCTGCCCCTCCTCCTCCTCCTCCTCGACGCGCTGAGAAGAGACGCTGTCTTTCTCCTGCAGAGAAATCCAGCTCCGGCGTTTCTAGTCTACCCTTGCGGGTGACTGGGATATCGAGTCCTGAGGGAGATACCAGACCTCCATCATTCTATTCCAGAGGTATGGTGTTGACTAAACCCTTAAAGAGAATTCTTGAAGCAAACCTTGGCAAAACCAACTTAACTTAAAGCTACTTACTTACTCCCCTCCCAAGTATTAGGCTTAGGTCAGGTACACTGGGGTAGGCGTAGTTAGAAGCACCAGTTGAGTATTTTAGCCTAATGTATATATGAATGTATATATGTTTTATTCATTTTAAACCATTGTATGGCTAAGAAACCATATCAATGCTTTTACAGTATTATTTCGCAATACTTATCTTACTGCACATACTTTTTATAATAACAAGTCTTGCAATTGTGGCAATTCATTTCTCTTGTACGAGAAGAAAGACTGTTCAATAAATGTTACCCTTTATTGACAACGCCCGTCTCTCTATTCTCTACATATTGTGAAAGTAAACTGCACAACCACTGACTGAGTAAAATAACTGTCTATTGTTTCACACGACCCTAGAGATTGACTCTTGATCTGAGGAGCAAAGTTGTCATGTTGCACGGTTGTTGGAAAACTGAATCCCTTCTTGGCTGTGCCAGGGAAGCTGATCACTTCCTATTTCAGTCAAGAAAGTTTCCAGTGACCTCTGAGCTAGTTGGTAACAAACCCAATTAAGTTTAGCATAGTCAGTGGAGGCCTGGAAGATCCGCACTTCTACGTCGATACTACTGTTTATGTTATTACAATGCGCAGGGCCTATTGGGAAAATAGGAACTACACTACATGGCGCCCAAACGTTTGGTAAGGCGATAAACTAACGCAAGACGTTAGAGTAACTCAGTCGTGCATATTTCACACAGACCCCTTTCTCCTGTAAATACTCCAATAGACATCTGGAGTGGGTGAAAGGTTAAAATCCGCCCGAACTCAGTAGGAAGAGATTCCTATGTAAAGCTCTGGTTTATTCAACGTTGAAGGATACAGTGTTCCAAAATATTGTGCACCTAATCTTTGTCTCCTTGGAGACCTACTCTGCAAACCTTGCATTTATACAATGCCAGGTGAAAACGGAACCACTGGGGCCGCAGTAGATGCGACTCAGCAGGGTCCTGACGATACTGAACAGGGTGCAATAATCATCCCGGCACACTTAAGAAAATCTATAACGTTAAAACTTATAGAAAACGGACTGACACCACAAGGTGGTACAGTAATTTTCGTGATAGAGGCACACGAATATCGGCAGACAGAGGTATTCTATTCATGGATAAACTTTCCAGTGGCAAAAGCTAGAACAAAAGAGTTTCACTATTACAAAATAGAGAAACCTCCGGATGAGTACGCTCCT
This sequence comes from Lissotriton vulgaris, assembly GCF_964263255.1. Lineage (NCBI taxonomy): Eukaryota > Metazoa > Chordata > Amphibia > Caudata > Salamandridae > Lissotriton > Lissotriton vulgaris. Next base: position 199,923,940 of record NC_141691.1, read on the forward strand.
TTCGAGGAGACTGAAATCCCACTAAAATTCCAAGAGCACCTGCTCTGGTTTAATGGCGCCCTAAAACATAATGATCATATTACCAGGCTCGGTCCACTAGGTAGACCAGGAGCAACGTGGCCGGTTCTAGCCAGCTACACACCACAACCGGACATTGCAAAAATGTCAAAAGAAGAGCTGTTAGGACAGCTAAAAACACTTATAAAAATACATAGGCAATTAGTGCAATATGTAATGCGGACTGCAACAGTCCAACCAGCTGTTAATGTACCACAGCTGACCCCTCATCAGGGGAACACTAATAAAATCACACCACAGAACATACAATCATGTCTTGGTAAAACACCCGTAAAACGGGAACAAATTCCTTTCTGGTTAGCACAGAAAATCACTCAAATAGAGGCAGTATTTCCGGATACTACCCCTATCGAGAAACACAGAATCTTGACCATCTGCCTTCCTATGGGAATCGCACCACACATAGAGGACTGCGACACTTGGGGTACAGTCTTTGCTTCCATTTACACAAAAGCACATGGTGTTCTGTCTATGGCGGTAATACCAGAAGTGCTAAAACAGATTCAAAATGAATACGGTCCAGAGCCCGCTTTAACTCTTGGTATGAAATTACTGAAAGACTTCAAGCAGGTCTCGGCTATATTATTAGCCAACATAAAGGGAGAAGCAGCATCTGTGGCGATCCGCCAGCAGTTGAAGGAAACAGATATAACAGATCAGCCAGTTGAGCTTGCCAGAATCATAGAAAACTGCCATGAAGAATTAGGTAGAGACAGCTTGGGTGGAAAACCAGTAAAGCCCCAACTGCTCGAAAATCCTGAAAAATTATTTATTAAAAATAATTCAAATACTCCTAAAAAGAGCTGGGATGGAAATAAACAATCCACTCCCAAGGAAAAAGTTTTCCAGTCCAGAGGAAGGTCTCCTCGACGGAGGGAAAGAACTCCGGCTCGAGAACACCAGTCTCCCCAGATGGAGCCCTCTGAGAAAAGATATAACCTTAGAAATAGGGATGATTTGAAAAAACCTGATAGATATCAAAGTATTGATACACGTCCCTCTCGATCTTTTTCGCAGAAATCGGAAAGAAGAGGACGGTCAGACCCAGGAGAGCACACCAAGTCCAAAGACAAGGAACCTGCTCAGAGTAAAAAATCTCAATTTCCAAAAAAGAAGGTAGCCAGTTTTAGAGTAATCAACCATGCCGAGAATACTGAGGACACAGTTGAAAAACGGGGAGTGGGCACAGACAATGTTGGACAGTGCAGCAGAAATCAGTATAGCCCGCAAGATCTTGATGAGTCATCTGGAGACAGTGGACACGAATGAATACATTCAGGTTGAAACTGCCGACACCAGACTTAGCGAGCCCCATAAGATATACGAAATAACATTGCGTATAGAGGGTGATAAGACTAGGAAAATAAAGGGTATATTTTGGGATAAACTCTCAAAAGGCTATGATATTCTGTTAGCTGAAAAAGATTGGCCCCCAGAGTTTGTCAGGGAGTGCTCTCGTGGCGAAGAAGTGATTATGCCTGCCTTCTCGAATCACATTCCGATTCACAAAAAATATACTTATGCAAGGAAATGGGCGGTAGCCCAGGCACCGGCATTATATAAAAATCATGTAGGATGGGATGAGGACTCACCTCCTCACAAAATCCAGTTAAAAAGTGAACCAACTGCCCAAAGGCAGTATCCCATTAAGCAAGAAGCTAAAAAACAAGTCAGGGAGATCTTAGATCAACTTGAATACCAGGGGGTGATTGAAACATGCACCTCTCAAATGAACAATCCTTTGTTTCCTGTCTCCAAGCCAGACAATTCATATCGTCTAGTTTTGGACTACAGACACCTTAATGCATGTTGTAAAACATTTGCAGTACAAAACTCGCATAGTGCAGCCCTAATGAATAACATAGTTAGGAAAAAATATAAAACGACATTAGACATTTCTAATGGCTTCTTTTGTCAAAACATTGCACCAGAAAGTGGATACTTGACCACTTTCTCAGCATTTGGGTCGCAGAAACAATTCTGTCGACTCCCACAGGGGTTCAAGAACAGCCCAGGACTATTCTCAGCTAGGGTAACAGAGTTACTACAAATATATGATGATGAGGCATTATCTTACGTAGATGATATTTATCTCACAGTCGACGACTTGGATACTCACTTGAAAAGAGTTGGGTTCACAGCAGAGGGTTACAAATTCAACTTTAAAAAGTCACGAATTGCCCATCTGACAGTATTATTTTTAGGATACGAATTATCAAGTGAAGGAAAAAGCCTAGCGGACAACTTCTTAGAGAAGTGCGCTGTACTCCAAGCTCCAAAAACGCTGAAGAATTTACAATCCATACTTGGTTTTCTGAATTTCGGAAGAACATACATTCTAAATTACGCAGAGAGGGTTAAACCTCTCTACGAACTAATTAAACCTGATTTTAAACAAATCAATTGGACTCAAAAACACACAGAAATTTTGAGATCACTGAAAACAGACATGTTAGCAAAAACAAAATTAGATACACGTGACAACACACACGATCTTGTAATCCGAGTCATCCCAGGAGGATGCGGATTCACGTACCTGACCTCTAATGAGGGAGAAAAGGTACCAATTTCAATTAAATCTCACTTGTACACACAAGTAGAAGAAACATTCAGTCACACAGAAAGAACTGTGAAAGCAGTGCAAATTGCATTAGCAAATGAACGAGAACTAGCACACGGCAAAAGGATTAATATCCTCACAGCGGAATCCGCCTTCGAGGCGCTATTCAGCCCAGTAAACCTGCCCACAGTGTCACTGGATCCGAAATGGATACAGTGTGTAGATTCTCTAGGAGCGGAAGAAGTGAAATACTATTTCGCCCCGCAATTCGAAGAACTGAATGATTTAGAATATGAAGAAGAATATCCTCTGCCAATCGAACTTCTGCCTCTCCCACAGTACGCCTGTATAATCTATACAGATAGATTTGTACAGCATTTCAACGTAGAGAGCAAATCCTACGATGCAGCCTGTGCGATTGTTAAAGGTCGTTGGCTGTGCGGTAAATTCAGACCGAAAGTAACAAAAACTGAATCAGTAAGAAACTGTTCGGCTCAGAGAGCTGAAATCAGGGGCCAGATGTAGGTAGCCCTTTACCGATCGGAATCGGCCGAAAATACCGATTTTCGGCTGTTTCCGATCGGTAAAGGGTTAGGGAGATGTAGGTGCACATATTCGGTAATTTTACCGAATCGTTATTATTACGGAATCGGTAATAAGTACCGATTCGGTAATAATTACCGAATCGGTAATATTTACCGAATCGGTAATATTTACCGATTCGGTAAAATTACCGAATATGCTATGTGGGTAGCCAATTTTCTATTGGCACATGGCTTACAGAATCGTTATTTTACCATGGAATACAAATCCATGGTAAAATACCGATTCCTGTGTACATGCACATCTGTGCATGTACACATGGGCCATGTGACAGACAGACGTGCCCTTAGGGCATGTCTGTGTGCCACATTGCACACATGCCCGTTTTGGGGGTGCTAGAGGGTGTCAAAGTGACACCCCCTGCACCCTTGTGAATTCTTTAATTACCGATTCGGTAAATACCGAATCGGTAGTGCCTAATCATTCCTATGGGCTTCAAAGCCCATTGGAATGAATGGGCATTACCGATTCGGTATTTACCGAATCGGTAATTAAAGAATTGTTAAGGATTCGGTAACGAATCCAGATGTTGGGACCTACATCCCATTTACCGATTTTGAAATACCGAATCGGTAAAATTCGGTATTTCAAAATCGGTAAATGGGATTTACCTACATCGGGCCCCAGATCTTTAAAGATGGCGCTCGAAAATGCAGAACGTGAATTCCCCACACTTATCGTGTCCGATTCTCATTTATGCGTCAACTCTTACAATAATAAACTGCAGAGTTGGATTGAAAACGATTACAAAGATGACACAGGTGCCACAATAAAGCATAAATTGCTCTGGAAACAGGTAGCTCTTTTACAGAAAGAACTACAAAAGACTCACGTGATACACGCACAGAGTCTTCAACGTGATGGCGTTCACGATGCAGGGAATTCATTGGCTAACACAGCCACAGCGGAAGCAACTAAACCGGCTTCCGTAGCCACAAAAAAGCGTGCAGAAAAATACATAGAAGGGGAAACCATGCTGGCAGTAAAAACGACCGTAAAAGGCGACTGTGCAGCACTACCCGTGAACTATCCACTCAATTATGCATACGTAATCGATGCAAACTCCGTTCCTTTTGCTCGAATCCCTGGAGTGGGGGATAGGGTAATTCCAAACACGAACAGGAGAATATTTTTAATAGCAGACGCACACATGGGTTTGGGTCCTAGGCACAGAAAGATCAAGGAATCCCTGACTGAATTACAATCCGTATACTGGTGGCCGGGAATGAGTGTACAACACCAAATATATGCAAACATCTGTGAAAACTGCAACAGGGATCGCAGTAGTGAACCATGTTACCGGCTACCAATCAGAAACAGCGTAACGCTGTCTACACCCCATCCTGCGTCCTATTAATCGTTAAGGCTAAACACACTTAAAAAATGTGGCCCCAGCGCTCGGCTGACGCTAGAACGGTTATAAAAGATCTGCGAGTCTTTATCGGCACATACGCAATTACCACATTCTATTCTGACCAGGGTCCTGCTTTCAGCTCTCGAGCTTATAAGGAGGCCATGGCCAGCATGGGAATTGGGTTGCGGTATTCTTGTCCGTCGCACCCCAAAGGGAATAGTGTGGTAGAAAGAAAAAACCGAGACATAAAGCGATCTATAACAGCGAAGGTATTAGGTTCAGGCGCTGGGTGGGTCAAACATCTAATAAGTGTCCAGACTAGTCTTAACAATTTGCCAAGAAATTCTCTAAAAGGTTTCAGCCCATACGAACTATTGTTCGGAATTAGAATGAGAATTCAGGACTTAGATAGTCAGGTATCAGTGGTACAAGATAAGAAAACAGACTTTGTCATCAAAGATCGTTTGGCTGTTTTACAGGAACTGAATTAAACAAGAAAATCCTTAAGCAACATAAAGTTAAAGCAACAGCCACCAGATACCACTGACGAGGCACCACAAGCAATAGCCCCAGCAAGGCCTGTCTGGATTCCAAAAATTGGGGATCTAGTCAGAGAAAAAATCGCGGTGAAGAAGGAATTTGGGCCTTCTTACAGAAAAGCAGTACCTGTCTTGGCAGTCACCGGAACAAGATCAGTTGTACTACCGCCCCTTGCTGGTAAAAAGGAGAACAGAGTTGTGTCTATCGACCTGGTAAAACCACAAGCATGTGGCCTATAATCAACAGTAGGCCCAGTGGACTCCCAAGAAACAACAGAATACCCAAACTTGCAACAATCCAAGAGGTTCAAACTGAAAGACTAATCCTATTCGATCAGCCTGCAGTGCACAGAGAAGGACTATGCAATAATACCATGGAACTCGTGCCTCTTGAGACACAGATTGAAACAGTTCGTCAAGAAACACCAGTCTACAGTAATGTGGCATCAGAAAGTGCTACCGAGAGACAGATTGAGAGAACAATCCCAACAATTGACAGAACTGCCTCTGGTTATTTCATCGACTTCGACAACTTTTCCGAGGATCAAAGTAACCCCGAAGTGATGCCAGAAACAAAAATGACTTTTAAAGAAAAAGCAACAGAACTCTTTCATCAACTGAAGGAAATCTACCTTATTTCCCCTTGGTTAGAGTTCTGGTTCGGTCTAGGTGTATTTTTCCTCCTGCTTTGGCTCATCATGGTACTTTGTTTGGGAAAATTAATTGAGGGAAAATATAGTACAATGGACACAGCAAGTCAGAACATCAACTTAGTCCTCAAACCACACAGATCATCCCACGTGAAGAAAAGAGAACTGTCAACAGTAAATGTCACAGCCATTCCAATACCTGGTGGGGTAGTATGGGAGAAAACTGACTATGAGATCTATGGTCCGGTCGAGATCCTGAAGTATCCTCATCAACTGAAGGTTTCCTTAAGTGACTTTGTAAAACCTAGTACATTCTCTGATGATTGGGACTTTAACAGTATTAATGACATGATGTCTGATTTAGTAATGTCAGCTAGATTCACAGAACATGATTATTTACAAGGTTCGTCTAGTTATGAACAATTATTCTGTTTTACACATTATGGCGATCATTATTTGCATAAATCTGCACAGCCTAGAAAGGTTTTTAAGTATAATCAATGGGAACATTGTGCTACACCACCTAAAAGCAGTTCTAAAACATTCTTTGAGAAATTCAAGTACTTCTCAGGGTTTAACACCAGTGATGCAGAAACATTTTATCACAAACTGTTAGATAAAACAGGAATGAAAACAATGCTGACAAACACTAAATTAATATATTCAGAAGCATTTTATGAAAAAATGATGACATTTGGTTTTGATTATTGGAAAAATAACATTGAAACAAAAACCATTTGGGGTACGAAAGAGTGGCAGGTACAAGGCCTTGAAGCACTATTCAGAACCTGCATGATACCAGAACAAATGATGTTTTTAAATGACACAATTTACCAAACATCCTGTCTTGGCCTAGCTAAGATCAAAGAACTTAACAAACCGTCTATTCCGAACCCAATACCTGATAATGCAACAACAGATATTGAGATAGACGTAACTAAAATTTTACATTTTAACAGAACACATCCTGATTGGAAAAAGTGGTTAATCTGGCCTACTGACATTCTTGGTCCACGCAAACAGCGTCAAAAGCGTTTCATAGCGGCCAGCATCTATGCTGCGTACAACGAGGCTTGGAAAGTCACACAAATTGAAACAGCAGAAAAAATACGAGAAATTGATCGTATTCATTTGGAAAAATCACTTTCTGTAGTGGACAATGGGTTAATGACTCTGTCCTCCAGAATATATTCGTTGGACAATATTGTATCTTCTGCCTTTGACATAATAGACAGAGACTTGCTAATGTTACACCATGGCCAATCTCAATTACGTTCTAATGTACAATTGGGCTGGACGCTGCAAAATCTTCGTTCAGGCTATGTGCCTTGGCGTTTAATCAACACAACGTCATTGTTTTCCATTTTTAACCTTACTGATAAACAAATCAGTTTGGCACAGAAAGGAGCAGACTATACAATCCTGAGCATCGAAAAACTTGAGAGATTACCATTGACAATGTCAGAAAGTCCTGTCATTGAATGGATAATACACGGAATTATCACTATTCCGATAACAACTTTCCGATTTAAAAAGTGCCTTGAATACATACCTACTGGCCAGTATGAACGATTGGGTAAAGGATATGTAAAATCAGAATGGAAATGACCATACACACATTCATGCTATAGTGACAGCGACAAAAATGTATTTCTTAGTGGTGAAAACTGTAAACATACACTAAGCGGTATACTTTTGTGTCAGGGTATTAATTTACACGGAGCCTGTGAAGGTAATTCTAACAACCTTTCATGCCACCAGCTTGTCACACCTGCAACGCAGATAGAGCCCTTCTTTATGCAACTTTCGAATGGGAGTTACATTCTAAGAACGGATCACAGATGTTGTGGCCTTGTGCCAGGGAAAAGTTATCTCGTAAGGGTAACTTCCATGGTCAAATGCTGTATGCAAGCATTGTTCCCGAGCGGGCCTGGAGACATAGAGACTCCCATCTGGCCTCGTCTGAATTTCTCTTCTATACGAATTGATACTTTAAGCAAAATGAAATCTATGCTTTTACAGACAACAGTGCCCATAATGTCATCAAAAGAGACGTATGATCTCCTAGTTGCAAGGACAGCTACGGAGGTTCATGACCTTTTATCAACAAATTGCCCCGTGCATTTCGTAGAAATGTTGAGCCAACTCCTTAAGATGTCTAGTGCCACAGGCATCCCAGGCATATTTAAGACGATTTTTACGGGACTGCTAACACCATTTCAAGCAATTCTGGGAATCGTTCCAAATTTTGTCCACTCTGTTTTTGGCGGCATACCCCTATTTTTGGGATTTGTAGCAGGGATTTTATTTTTGACCCTCCTGCTTCATTATGGCAAGCCACAGCTCAGACATGACTCCTGTGGGAATGGAAGAAACAATCCTAGCAGTTCGCTACCGGGACAGAATAACTAGAGTCCTTGGATTGGCCAGGCTGAGAGATCTAAACATGACCTGGTTCCTTTCATTCAGACCGATATGGCAAAATTGCATCTTACCTGTACTTCGATGTATGCTATGCGGAGATGAGTGCGTGTTGGACATCTGTCTTTCACTTCCATCAGCAGTACCAATGGATATCGATACTTTGCTAAGTCCGATAACGGCTCACGCATTGTGTTGTCCCCAGCGGCTACCAATCCTGATGACGGCATTCGTTGAGCCTCCTGTGCTACGACTAGGTGGTAACAGTGGAGCGAGTGACAAAAGCAACATCACCCAGGTACGACCATCTGTGAGCATTGCTGATCCCGACTTTGATGACAGCAATCATTCTCACACCTGCCAAGTTACAGCACTATCGAATTTGGTCGAACTGTCACCTGATTTTGTAGACCAATTCTTTGAGAGCCTGTCTGATATGATGTTCTCACCCGAACAGAAACAATAACTTTAGAGAAGCATTCCGACACACAGCGTTCCCATGAACTCTGAATTCGGCCTTCAGTTTTGAACAACAAAAACTGCTAAAAGCGTTGGAACTCTAATTTCCCCGTTCAAGCATTAATTCTTTTGAATTGAACACTTTTTAATATTCACCCTTTTTCTGGCACGAAAAATTATTTGCTTAAAGTAAAACTATTCATAGAGAACAGAAGCTTCAACTTCTATTTCTAAACACATCTAGAGACATAATAACTTTACACCAGCCTCTAGCACATTTTATTGCAATGCATTTATATGTGATGAAATTATCTCGCCCTTCTTCTGTTTCAGAGATATTTCATGTGTAATTCTTTTTGCATAATCGTTCATTGATTTCATATGCTATAATTTTTGAATGATTTCTATGCTTCAAAAACGTACAGTACCTAAATTTTCACGTATTACAAATACGCCTATTTCAAATGCATATATATATTTTGAGGTGGGCAATGTTACACATGCGTCTTATTGCTCTAGTTTTAGTAATTTGATGGACATGAATTCGTGGAGTGGGTGTAGCGTTCTAATCTAGGACCCTGATCGATACTGTGACCTTATGCCCCTATTCGGCTATAAATCCATTTATTCCCTATATTGGCATAACCGTTCAAGTGCAATATTCAGAAACTCGTCTCTGGCCTCACACGAACAGAGCCACATTTCAGAATAGCTTTCTCTGCCACTTCCTTTGCAACCAATTAGTGCAATGACATAGCAGAAGTTACTATCTGAGATTCCTAGATTAACACTCCGAGTTCTTCAACAAGATAAAAACTCAGCAACCTGGAAATCCCCGCTTGCTGTGTTTTGATTAGTAATAGAACTCTAATGAGCACTGATAAACGATCACTTCCTAGTGACATCTTTATTGACGTCTTATGTCCAAAAACTTACGTCAAACAAGGCACCTTTCAGGTGTAAATATTACCAATGTTGCGTTAAGAAAATGCTGCTGTCTCATTGCTAGCTGTGCTGAAGCTATCAATGCCATCGCTGTGTTGCTATTGGTTTCGCTGAAGCTGCTGCTGCCAGCTATCTCGCTGCTGCTGAAGAAGCTGTCATGCTGATGATACCATAGCTGCTATCGCTACTGCTATCGCTGCTAACAAGCGAACGATGGTGTGGTGAACTTAGGAGCTGAACAGCCGTCCCCCTGCGAGGAGCCCAGCAGATGCAAGCTGCCCGCGGACGCTGCCCCTCCTCCTCCTCCTCCTCGACGTGCTGAGAAGAGACGCTGTCTTTCTCCTGCAGAGAAATCCAGCTCTGGCGTTTCTAGTCTACCCTTGCGGTTGACTGGAATATCGAGTCCTGAGGGAGATACCAGACCTCCATCATTCTATTCCAGAGGTATGGTGTTGACTAAACCCTTAAAGAGAATTATTGAAGCAAACCTTGGCAAAACCAACTTAACTTAAAGCTACTTACTTACTCCCCACCCAAGTATTAGGCTTAGGTCAGGTACACTGGGGTAGGCATAGTTAGAAGCACCAGTTGATTATTTTAGCCTAATGTATATATGAATGTATATATGTTTTATTCATTTTAAACCATTGTATGGCTAAGAAACCATATCAATGCTTTTACAGTATTATTTCGCAATACTTATCTTACTGTACGTACTTTTTATAATAACAAGTCTTGCAATTGTGGCAATTCATTTCTCTTGTACGAGAAGAAAGACTGTTCAATAAATGTTACCCTTTATTGACAACGCCCGTCTCTCTATTCTCTACATATTGTGAAAGTAAACTGCACAACCACTGACTAAGTAAAATAACTATCTATTGTTTCACACGACCCTAGAGATTGACTCTTGATCTGAGGAGCAAAGTTGTCATGTTGCACGGTTGTTGGAAAACTGAATCCCTTCTTGGCTGTGCCAGGGAAGCTGATCACTTCTTATTCCAGTCAAGAAAGTTTCCAGTGACCTCTGAGCTAGTTGGTAACAAACCCAATTAAGTTTAGCATAGTCAGTGGAGGCCTGGAAGATCCGCACTTCTACGTCGATACTACTGTTTATGTTATTCCAATGCGCAGGGCCTATTGGGAAAATAGGAACTACACTACACAGGGCCCAGGGAGGCAAGCCCTCCTGGCAGCCCCTCCCTAGGCCCCAGCAGCCGCATGCCCCAGCAGGATCAGCACCAAAAACAACATAATGGGGTCACAGCCCCTACTTTTATACACCCTTTCTCCTTTGTCTACAGTGCAGGGCATGAGGGAACCAGATGCAACTGGTTTTGGGGGGTTTGGAGCACTTTGTTTTGGAAGCTCCTCTTCCCCTTTGTCAGGTGGGGGCTCGCTATCAGACACACCACAGGGGGGCGGAGCCAGCATTCACTAGGGAAGCGCTATCCTATTAAGAGTCAGGGGATTACCCCTCCCACTACTCTTACTCCAGGTGTCCCATTCAGCCTAGCGCTGACCCACCCTGCCCCTCCTGGAGCCACCCACACCCCTCAGCTCCTGTCAATCACAAGCCAGACATGCAATTCACATCAGGCAAGCAGACACTTAGCACACAGAAATGCCAACTTCTAAGAGTGGCATTTCTCCACCAGTCACCATAAATCTGTGCACACCATTGCGCAGCATTCATCCTCACGAGTTCATACATACTAAACTCGAGCCTGCACTCCTCTCATACCAGAAATTACCATGGACACACTTACCCCCATGCATTCCTATGGGAGGGCAGGCCAATCTCACAACACGCACACAGGGAGTGCACGCACTTTACACTGGACCACAGTACTAAAGTGCCTAAAGGCCTAAAACCACTACCACCAGGTTACAGAAAAAGGCTAGGAGAATGCAAAAAGTTTCGGGGTGAACCTGCCAAAAGGGCCAAGTCCAACAGGCATGTATTTGCCACACTGATGTGTTCTGCAGTGCAGCTACAAAGCCCTTTGACCGACTAATGCTTGTCCGGCAGAATCTAAGTGATGATTTTTGTGGGTCACTATGGTAAACTGCCCGGGCCTTCAGTGAACACATTGTACAGCTGCAGGCATAGGACTGACTGGCATTACACACACATCACATCTCCTCCATCTCACCAACCACAGATGTTCCTGTCCTGCGTGTCACTGAAGGTTTGGCTGTACTAGTGGTAAATCCTTTACAATTCAAGCCTTGGTAAAGGTTCTAAAATATAACTTATTCTGTCTAGCATTTCATTAACAGGCCTGGCACTGCTTCCCTCTCAATGTCAATCTCTGAGAAAGAAGGAATATGGAAGGTTGTGTGGCAGGAGAGGGCCATGGGATGAAAATAGTATGGGACAGGAGAGATAAAACGTATGAAAGGAGAAATCAGTTTAGATTATACTGAAAATAAAAACGGAGGGTAGTGGGAGATCAAGATGGTCTGAAGGAAGACAAAGGCGGGAAGAGGAGGAAAGGACAGAATAAAAATAGGAAAAAATGTGTAGTATAAGAAAGAGCAACCCATGAAATGGGCGAGTGCAAGAGAGAATGTGAGAAAGACAAGAAAGGGTAAATGTGGAGATAGCAGATAGGGGAAGAAAGACAAGGACAAACAAACAGGGGTGAAGATAAGAGAGGTCCAAAGGAGAAAGTAGAGGCAAGGAGAATGGGAAAGAAGAACGGTGGGAGAGAGAAAAGACAAGGGAAAGGAGTGGAGAGAAACAACTAGAAAGTAAAAAGAGCAAGAAGGAAAGGAAAAAGGAACACCTGAGAGAGAAAGGGGTGGATAAGGAGTGAGGAAATTGGATGACAGGAGGATGAAAAATAAAGTATTTAGAAAGAAGACTTTTGTGGAGATGCAGTGAGAGAAGCTAAGCCAGACTGGTCTACAGGTTTCATTTATGTTCATTCCCTTCATAATGTTTAGTGGATCTGGGGAAGAATCAGTCCGTTATCAGGCTGTCTGATGCAGTCAAATGCCTGCAGGATGACTTAAAGAGTTGAAGTAGTCTGCTAACAAAATATTGTGTTCTGGAGACTCTTCCATTTCTCCAAAAACTGTACCTTGAGCACCACAAATTGGATAATTGTATAATCTATGATTTATAGGAAGTGGAAATGGCAAAACTGGAAATAAATGAAAAACACACCAATAAGGGCCTGATTACGCCACTGGCGGTCACACCGCCAGCCCGCCTCGGCGGCGGTCAGGAACATGCTGCCAAGCCAGCGGCATCCCAACCGCCGCATTAGGAGATAACGACAGGGTTGCCAGTGTGTCGATGGTGCTGCCACAGCAGCTGCATGCTTTGGCTCTAGGAGAGAGCCTGAAGTCAATACCAGCTGCACTGCTGCACCTACTGCAAGTCGGGCGCACTGATTCCACGTACAAAGTTGTGCATGGCAAATGGTGCATTCACCGACCGTGCTAGCATAGGGGGACACAATATGGGCCCCGGTCACAATCCACATAAGCCTATTTGCCCTGGGGTCTTTTTGTGGCCCTTTACCTACCTTTCTGCCGACCTTTTCATGTCGGTGTACCCACCATGACAAGGTCGGCGGAAAGGACGGTGGTAATGTGGAGCAGGGACCACCTCCATTGTACGCCTCTGCCTCTCCCGCCGCCACCGCAGTAGCAGAAATTGTGGCGGAGGCGAAAGTCCTGGGGCAGTCCCCCCACCCTGCTCGTAATTCGCAGTCGCACCGCCAGGTATGCTGGCGGTTGTACCACCAGAAAGCAACCACGGTTCATGGACATCCAGGGTTGTAATCATGCCATAAGTTATTGCTACCCTTTCCCAGCTTAACCTACATTTAAGGATTATGTATGTTATTGACATTATCCTAGTACTACTGGCCTGTAAGAAAAGTGGCTTTACAGTAGGTTTTCTAACTAGTGTGATGGATGCAATGTATGCTCACTTAATAAGACTGTGGGGAAATGTATTTTAATGAGTCTTTTTCAGATTTGTTTACAGTCAGCTGTAGCTGTCTGATGGCAGGCCTATTTTATGGTCTACATTATAAATGCTTAGAAAGGGCTTTTTGTCAGCTCCTTGCTGATGAGTAGATGCGTTGTTGTCTATATCACTTTCCTAATTCAATGGCTTGTCTCAAGATTCTTGTGTTTGTCCTACTCTCCAACTTCGGAGATCTATTCCTACACTCTTTTAAACCAGAGTTCATCCAATTTCCATACAAGTAAAGGTATACACGAGTGAAAATAAAAGCTTCTCGGACAGTCCACACTATTGACTCGTTTGCCAGCCACGCGACAGTCGAGGAGGTTATGTTAAAATTCCCAATGCAAGATTATCAAACGCGGTGTGATTTGAAGGGCAGAGGCGAGAAAGGCAAGTCGTGTTTATACTTCTTCCTTCCTCTTTCTAGGCATGTAGCTAAAGAAAGCTGACAGCTCTCAGCTTCCGAATAGTCTGAAGCAGTGAGAGAGCAAAGTGTTGCGGGCTCTAAAGCGAGTGAGTAAAGTATCCCGTGTAGCCCTGGATGGATATCAAAAGACATCCGTAACTAGGGGCCCCTTATACCACAAGGCGCCGGTGCCACTGCACCTGCCGCACCAGTTATGGTACGCCACCTATTTGGAATAGCTTCTTTTGTCGTGATTTGGGAAGTAAAGGTAAAGATATAACTTCTGAAGGCAAAGCAACCACACAGGAGCACGAGCCGCCGGGCTGCTGGGATCATCGTTGGTCCCCGGAGTGTGACGTGGTGGAAACGGGTCGGCACACACATGATCATTTCATCTATGTAAAGAATGTCTGGTCCACGTACCCAGTAAAAAAGATCCCTTGTCGTGTTTTCTATGACCCAATGTCTGTACCCTGGTGCCTTTTACATACTTCCCACCTTGTAGGACTCTCCCACCTGCATCCCCATCACCAGCTCAACCTACTCGTGTCCTTGCCTTATCTCTGAAAATGTGTTCTGCGCCTTCAGAGTCGTTTATAGCTCAATGAACTCAACAATTCAGGGTTATTATGTGAAATAGCGACTCCATATCATGGCTCGTTTCAGCAATACAACCCGCTTTGCTTTACTTCAGACTTGTCTAGACCATATGCATCTTGTTGTAAGCAAACTGAGCAGTCAAATTGGATCCTCACAGTATGTTAACTCAATGGGGGAGGGTATGGGTCTAGCAGTATCCTGTACTCCCGCTATAGCTCCTTCAGTGGACCTTTTTGCTAGGATATCAGCCATTGAAGATCTGCTACGCAAAGGCCAGGGAACCTGCGATTCTAGCGTATTGCACAACACCATAGTAGCAGAAGGTGGTGTCCCAGTTCCCCACGACAGGTTACGGCCCCCACTGCAATAGATAGAGAGCTTGTAGGACCCAAAAACACTCCTGGGCCAATTTCAAATTGCGCTTCTGTTTATGACAAGCCTTGTGGCACCACCAAGGTATTCAGCCCACCTGTTGTCCCTATGGAGAAGGAGGAGGTGAGGCTTAGCCTGCCTCCGGAAGATACCCCATTGATGATAATTTTAGAAAACGTGCCACACACTATCTCTGAGGCAAATGAATCCTGGGAGGCATTAAGAAACAAGGCTCTCTGCTAGCTCGGGACCAAAACCGGGCTGACTGAGGCCTTGTTTAGCGATTTTAAAATGGCTAGAAGGGTAGGGTGGGTAGGGAGAAGAGAAAAACACTTCCAGGGGATTGCATCGTTCTGACATTCAAATCACCAAGCTTGGTACGTGAGATTCTTCGTAGACTTGGTTGTGATTTTGCAATACAAAATGGGATAAATGTTCTGCCTCTAGGATATTTTTACCCCCCCAGAAACGATTTCAATCAACTCTTAACACAGAGACCGATTACTACCAGTTTTTATCGTTCGTTTCAACTTTATTTCGGCTAACATTAGCCATAAAAGCACAGGATAAAAAAAAACATTACATATTGTTAATAACTCCATAGTCCATTTACAAAAGTTTTGGGGAAAGAGGATATACAATTTATCAGCTGTATAAATTATGCCCTAAAAACATTCGATTTACTTCATAAATATAATAAAATTTGTTTAAAAGCCAGTTTAAAATATATTAGCAGCACTTAATATTTACAAGCAGAGGTTAAATAGACAGTTCAATTGCACTATAGTTTGAGCCCAGCCTTCTTCCTGATTAGGAAAACATTATATAGAAACCTAGATATGCAAAACACAATCACCTGTGTGGTATTGGTCTTCAATATGCGTTCAGCATCTTTACATGACCTAACACCCATATTCCTGCATAGAGGTCTGATCCAACGAACCCTGGGCAACTTCTATAACGGGCAGAAGAAGAGTAGATGAACATCATCTTCCTTCGCCTGCTGTATACAGGAGATACATAGGGGAGTACCCGCATTTCCCCCCACCTGGATGTATTTGCATTTATCTGTAGGACCCCGTATCTAAACTGTAAGTATAAGCTTTTTGCTATTGGTGGTCCAATCTCATCCATGAGGGGTTCAAAGGAAACAGTATCTTTAAAAGTTAAAAACCTTTGGGTGAGTGAACCAAAAGATGTGCCCTGTACTAGTGGGTTACTGATATAAGACCAGATTCCACACTTTAAAGACTTTTTACAAGAGGGTGTCAAGGACAGGGGCTCATCCCAGTAATGGGGTAGCCCTAGTCTATTTGTCCAGAAAGAAATGTGTTTGAACCAAGGGATATTTTTATGCCCATCGAATTGCATAATTTCTATCAGGCCACATCTATAGTTGACCAACTCAGGAGTGGTCCATATCTTAATCCAATACAGAAAAGGCTTTAAAATAGCAAGGTCGCCTGTACGTTTGATAGCAACATCCAAAAATACAGGAACTAGGGGGGTTCTAGATGGAATTTTTAACAACCTCCGTATAAAGATGTTTTCATCCCGTTCAAAATTCTTTTTGCAGGATGGACCCCAAATCTCAGCCCCATAGAGTCCTGCTGATTGTGCCTTTGCTTTGAATACTTCCAAGGCTGGGGTGATGGCCTTAGATTGGCTTCCACCATGTATTTTTAAAACGGGCATTGAGTTCTGACGAAGGGCTATCCTGCTCTTTTCAAGCTGCCTTTTCCAGGATAGTTTACTGTCCAACATAATTCCCAAATAATTAAAACTCCCCACATGTCTAGATTTTGGTTGTTTAGGGCCACATTTTTCCTAAAGGTTTTCTGGGGATTTATAGACATGTACTTTGTTTTTGAAGAATTAATTTCCAATCCTTTGTCTAGACAGTAACTATAAAAGCAATTAACCAAATTTTGGAGTCCTTTTGGGGTCTGTGAAATGAGGATGGTGTCATCAGCAAAAAGTAGTGCTGGAATCAATTCACCCCCTAGTTTTGGAGAATCATTTGCACAGTTCCCTAAATACGTGGGTATATCGTTAACAAAAAGTGTGAACAGCGTAGGTGCCAACACGCAACCTTGGGGTATGTCCTGTCTCACTGGTATGGCCTGTGTTAGCTCCCCTCCCTTCCCCCATCTTACTTTGGCGTAGTTCTCTGTGTGGAGTGTAATTAATTCTATAAGTAATTCACCAGGTACCCCTAAGGAATGTCTGACATAATATCGACAGACAGAATATCGAAATACAAAAATATCGGCACAAAAATATCGACATCAAAAATATCGGAGTCATATCTTCATAAAGGTAAGTACAAAAATATCGAAAAAATAATATCGTAGTACAAAAATATCGAAATAAAAAATATCGTTTTTTTAAATGTATTAATAATAATGTAAAAATAATTTTAAAATACATATAATTTTACAAATATTAAATAAAAATATTAAAACAAAATTAAAACTAATACATATACATGTAAAATAAATAAAACACTTAATAATTTAATGTAATTTTTTTTAAATTTCATTTAATTGATTTAATGTAAAAAAAAAAATATTTTTACCCTGTACGCCTGTACCCCAAAAACCCAAAACTGACCCTGAACCCTAAAAATATCCCTGTACCCCAAAAACCCAAAACTGACCCTGAACCCTAAAAATATCCCTGTACCCCAAAAACCCAAAACTGACCCTGAACCCTAAAAATATCCCTGTACCCCAAAAACCCAAAACTGACCCTGAACCCTAAAAATATCCCTGTACCCCAAAAACCCAAAACTGACCCTGAACCCTAAAAATACCCCTTTACCCAAAAACTGAAAACTGACCCTGAACCCTAAAAATACCCCTTTACCCAAGAACTGAAAACTGACCCTGAACCCTAAAAATACCCCTTTACCCAAAAACTGAAAACTGACCCTGAACCCTAAAAATACTCCTTTACCCAAAATTAATTAATATTATTTAATTACCAATTAATTATTAATTAACAATAACAATAAAGTAAATATATTAGCATGTTAGCTGTAATTAATTTAATTTAATAATTAATATTATTTTTCCCAATTAATTAATTAAGAATAACAAAAAATTATATATAAAAAAATTACTCTAATTAATGTAATTAACTAATTAATATTAATTAATTACCAACTAATTAATAATTAAAAATATGTACAAAATTATATTAATTAATTAACTAATTAATATAAATGAATTACCAATTAATTATTAATTAAAATATGTACAAACATATATTAATTAATTAATTATTATTAAATTACTTCCCACCCTATTCCCCTATAAACCCATAACCCACTACAGAACATATTTATCAAGTAATCAATTAATTTAAATTAATTAATAATTAATTCTCAATTAATTAATTAATAATTCCTACTAATTAATAATTAATTTAACATAATTAAATTACTTCCCACCCTATTCCCCTATAAACCCACAACCCGCTACAGTAGTAAAAGACAATATTTAATTAAATTACATTAAAAATAAATAATAAAACATAATAAATACAATATAATATACACTAAATTTATTTAAAAATTGATATTAGTAACATCGAAGTTATTTATTTCGATATTATTGACATCGATATTTAAAACTTCGATATTACTGATATCATACTAATATCGATATTAAGACTGTCGATATTACTTACCTTCGATATTTTGTCCCATCGATATTTAAACTTCGATATAATTGTATATCGAAATTTAAAACTCGATATTTTGTCTGTGTACCACCCCTAAGTTTGCTAATGTTTCCCATAAGAGTGTACGAGGGACGAGATTGAACGCAGCCCTCAGGTCCATAAAAGCAACATACAAACTGCCCTTCTTAATTTTGATATATTTCCAAACAATACAAGTAAACCTAAAGACCTGGTCTACAGTGCTGACTTTTGCTCTGAACCCTGCCTGATATTGGCATAGTATCTGGGAATCATCCATCCACTCTAAAAGCCTGTTTAAAATGTGTCTGGCATACACTTTTTGAATAAGATCTATCAAACTGATTGTGCGATAATTTGCTAGATCATAGCGATCTCCTTTTTTAAAAATCGTTATGATTTCAGCCCCCTTCCAGGACTCCGGAATTGGAGTACCTGCTGCTATGGAGTTACATAGGAAATTAATATACGGTCCCCAAACTTCTATGTCATGTTTGGGTAGATCGCCAGGGATCTTGTCAGTTCCCGGGGCTTTCCCTGGTTTGATGGCCTGTATCGCCTGGACAGTCTCTTCTAAGCTGAAGTATAGAGTAGTAGTCCTTAATGGCAAATCGACCACCTGTTCAGCTATGGGGAACCCCTCTTTGTTTAGGGAGTATAACTTAAGAAAGTGATCTCTCCATGTTTTTTCATCAAGGAAGGTGTCCTTGCAGGATCTGCCCGACTTATTTCCTTTTGATATTAGGATCCAGAAAGTGGCTTAATCCTTCATTTTTGCTGCCATAAGTAGATCAGCCCAGATTTCTTCGTCCCAAGCTTTCTTTGAATAGGAGAGGGTTTTCTTATATGCTTGTCTGGTATCTCTGATTCCCTTTGAGTCCTTAGTTTTAACTGCCTGGATCAGGAGAGACTTTGCTACACAGCACTCTTTATTGTACCATGGGTTACCATGTTCTAAGTTGATGTTATGAGATCTATCCCCCTTCTCATAGATTTTACTCAGAAGAGGAGTTAAAGCATCAACCAAATTAAGGTGCATATCTAATACTCCATGATCGCCTAAGGTGAGATCCTGGCATGTAGCAACTTTATCGGCAAAGGTATTGTAAATACATGTCATAGATGTCTCCTTGGCTAAGATATATGGCCATCTTAGTGCACGCCTGTTATTACTTATCTGGGGTTCACCATCATACCCCTTGGGCACTATTTCTGTAGCTGTATTAGTTTTAAAAGGCTGAGGATCCAGGGTTAATTGTAACGGTAAGTGATCACTCTCAGTCCTATACTCAACCTTGAAATCAGAAATTGTTTACCACGAACTCATGGAGACCATTATAAAATCTATATGGGACTTGGAATTTCCTCTACAAAATGTAGGGGCTGCTGGTCTATCTGACTGGAAACGACCGTTACAAGCCCTTAAATCATGCCCTACAGTTAGTTGTAAGATTTGGCTAGCCGCAACAGTACATTTTACCACCCCATTGCTATCTAAGGCAGGGATATTGTTTGCCTTGTCTTGTTCCTCAAATAAACCATCTAATCCCAATATTGGCTCATATTTGCAATTAAAGTCCCCTCCTATAATTAATTGTGAGTTAGGGCCCAGAGTATTAAGAAAGAAGTCCAGTTGGTCAATCAGCCCAGATTCCTTATTTAAAGGGCTGGGCCTATTATATGCATTTATTAAATAGACATGCTTTTTTTCTCTGGTCATTATTTTTACACCTAACAAATCACGGGATCCAATGGAAAGCGGAGTGACTTCAATTTGTAAATCAATTTTTATCCAAATCACCAAGCCCCACCACCAGTTGTTATCAGCAGTTTAGTATACCGGTCCAAAGTAGATTTGATATATTGCCATCCCTGGAAGACATAGATTGACTTACCTTAAACCCTAGTTTGGTACTACAAAGGGGGCATGGAAGTGATATTTTTAATACTGTAAAGATTGCACCTGTGGCCCCAAAGAAGTTTATTTATAATCTTAAGAAACATACTGAAAATCAAGCCATCCGCCCTATCGATCAATGTATTGGGCCAATTGATGCCACTCGGGCAAATAGGGAAATGACCGACATTAATTTTGTACCTGATAATAGTGACCAGGGACCACTTATGATAGATGGAAACAACAAAAACCTGCATTTAAAGAGTGATGTCAATTTCTGTACCACAAACCATAGCTCAAATTGTGGCTACACAAACCATCTTACTAGGGTCGATTTTAGGGTTAGCCACTTGACTATACTCTCATGGAATGTGGCAGGCTTAAACACTAAATTTAGTAACCTGGATTGGCTGGATTTTATTTATCATTTTGATATTTTATGTATTCAGGAAACTTGGATAACTAAAACTTTACATATCAATGGGTTTAAAACCTTTCTAACTCCGGCCGTGCCTTCTAGGCATGGGAGGAGCAAGGGGGGGTTGGGTATTTTTATATCACACAGGTTGAACCTCAGAAAGGTGGCTATTGTGGTATCTAATATTTTCTATCACATTTTAAAATTGTACATTGATAAACAGTATTGTATCGTTCTTATAAATTTTTATAACAATATTCCTGTTACAGAAATGAGCAAAGTTATTAGGCAGTTTCTGGTGGATTTGTCGGCCATCCAAAGGAATATATCTAACGAACTTTGTGTAATTTGGGGAGGTGACTTTAATGTGAATCCGTGTAGTCAAGCGTATGGTGGACATTGTGGACTCTCACATGATGATGATATAGACATCTCCCATTTCTCACATTCACTTATTGGAGAAATGCTAAATACTGTTAAATATTCCTTGGATTTAGGCTTTGTTAATGATTTGTGCTCACCACCTATCCTCTTTAGTAGTACATTTAATGGTCGGTGGTTGTCCTCAACTATAGATTTTTTTCTAATATCAAATAGATATGCGGATAGAATTTCTAACTTTAAAACCCACACAGTAGCTTCTAGCGATCATTTTCCGATCAGTTTTAAGTTAGACTTGCCGACTAAGGTGGTATCCCTGGGACAGTTACCTACAGAGCCACTAAGAGACATTGCTATAAATAGGACTAACGGATACTCCATTAGATGGCGGGAGTGGATACTTTCCAATTAACCAAGACACTTCTAGCTAATTATGATCTAGAGTTTCAGGCCTGCCTAGATGAGAGGGCAGCAGATGTAGATATCCATAATTCCTTTCAAAAAATCTTACAGGCTGTTGAAACAAAAATAATGACAAAATCAAAAAGCACCTCCAATAGTAGGTTGCGTTGGTTTGACACTCAGTGTAGTAAGTCACACGCTGCCCTGATGTCGGCCTTGCATAATCCGATTAGAGATTGGGATGAAATAAAATGGGCTAGGCTGGCATATAAAAGATCCCTTAAAGTATGTAAAGGGGCCCTTTGAACTGAATTGTGGCAGGCCGTGAATGCACCGTTTTTGGCCCCCAAACACTCCCCTAGTTTTGAAAATACAATTGAGGCGGATCAATGGGAGTCCCATTTTTCTAGACTATATGGCGGTGGCTCTGTTCCCGCCATTGGTGGGGGCCCTGGTTTGGGCCCTTGTAGCCATCTCCCCATCCGCATCGATTTTGAGGTGGATGAGGTGATTGCGGCTATAAACGCTAGTGCTGGGAATAAAGCTCCGGGCCCAGATTGTGTACCCGTGGACCTTTTCAAATCATGCCCCAAGTTGTGGGGTCCACTTTTAACATTGGTCCTAAGGGCATGATGTGTTCAAGGTTTTACTTCGACCTGGACAGAGTCCACCCTTGTTCCCATCTTTAAGAAAGGTGATCGCAATGACCCAGCTTGCTACCGCCCCATTTCATTGTTGGACTCCTTAGTAAAGGTTGCCGGGCGGTGGTCTTAAATAGATTGCAAATGTGGGCTGAGGATACAGGTATCATTTCAGATTTACAGTACGGATTTTGCACTGGTCCGGGCACAATCGAACAAAGCCTGAATCTGAGCCTCATTATCGGAAAATATGTCCAAGCAAAAAAAGGGAGTTTGTATATGTGTTTTGCTGACTTGAGCTCAGCGTTTGATTGTGTCAATCACCCAAAGCTTTGGAAATTTCTAGAGGAAATAGGGGTGGAAGGTCAATTAGTTAATTTCTTAAAACAATCCTATCTAGAGGCCCGGGCTAGGGTTTGTTACGGCAGAACGGGTGAGCTTAGTTATAGTTTTCCCATTGGAAAGGGGGTAAGGCAAGGGTGCGTGCTCGCACCATTCCTTTTTACCCTCTATATAAACAGCTTGGGAGACTTTTTAGCACAGGAATGTCAAGACCTGCCTAGCATTGGCAACAGGGCAATTGGCGAATTATTATATGCCGATGATGCGGTTCTGTTAGCCCGCACCCCGAACGGCCTGCAAATAATAGTGACGAGTTTTGTATCTTATATGTCAAGCCTGGACCTGAAAGTTAACATCTCAAAAACCTTTGTCATGAAATGTAGTAAGCCCAGTGTAAAGTGCCGAAATATTTTCATACGTAGCGGGAAACTTGATTTTGTAGATTATTTTTCATATCTGGGGGTTGTTTTTCAGAGTAGGGGTTTGTGGGCAAAAGCTGTCAATTGCAGAAAATTACTTTTTGCTAAAGGTACAGGTGCTCTGAATAATTTTGCAAGGAGGTTAGGCAAGCACCCTATTGATGACCTCCTGGTAATATATAAAGCCAAATGTATCTCTGTTGCCTTGTATGGGGCTGGCAGTTGGGGCCATGTAAATGTGGAGCCAGTCCAACAAGTTGAAAATAGTTTTCTGAGATACCTTCTGGCTGTTCCTGATATCACAGCTACTTACATCTGCCATGCCGGGTCGGGCCGGTCATACCTGTCTGACATTATTAACCCCTTGCATGCTCGTCATGAACTACAGTGCTCCGGTGCTCATGACGAGCTGAGCTCGTCATGGCCTTTAGAACGCTCGCACGCTGGGATAATTCCCCTGCTGTGCTGAACGTTCTAAAGAAACGGGTGTGGCCGTGATGAGCTCAGCTCGTCATGAGCACAGGAGCACTGTAGCTCATGACAAGCTGAGCTCGTCAAGAGAATGGGGGCGCTGCGCGCACCCCTCTGTTCCCCTCAGCACAGCGGGGGAATGTACCCAGCAGGGAAGGGGTTAAAATCCAGCCTATTTTCTTATGGCAGAAGGTCTGGACAGGTGTGTCTACAGGCCTAAATCGGGAAGTGAGCTTAGATTGTTTGAAACTGCAGCAGGTAAATTACATCCCCTGGCTCGCATATATTAAAACATTTTTTGGTGACCTTGACCACACTGAGTTGTTTGACAATCCTGATTCCATGCTTCATATCTCGAGGAAGGACCTAAAAACATTATGTTTAAATCATCTGGAGACGATCAGGTTGTCTTTTAACATTATGAAAGAGCCAGTCAGAGCCAATCAATTACTTTTGATTCAAACAGAGATACAGTCGTATTTATTGTGTACCCCAAGTAATTATGATAGGTAGAAGTGTGGCTCAATGATTAGAGCGGCAGACCCTGATGCAGTGGTCTAGCCCGGGACCAGGGTTCAATTCCCCGCCTCGGCGGGTCTTGGGCTCAAAATTCCACGGACCTGATAATTCTCGCCTCAGTGCCTATTCCAATCATAGAGTCCCACTCTGCAACTATGGACAATAGCTTGCTTAATCTCCGCAACGGCCCCAACAACGCTAAGGATGCCTGGCCTCCACCTTGGGGGTGCCCAGGAGTGGACGCCTCTCAGGGAAAGCCAGGATGTTTTCCACAGAGGTATTCGTACAAGTGCCTTGAGACCCTTGCGGGTGAGTAGTGCGCTATACAAGTATCAATTTACAATTTACATTTACGGACACGCCTACGCTTAGGCAACTTTCACAACCTGGTTACATTTCCCCAATTAAATGACTGGTCACGTTATCCCTGCCCCTGTCCTTGTGACAATGTATCTAAACAGTTGACAATTCACATTATGTTTTTTTGTAAATGTTATACTGTACTTAGGAGAAGATGGATTGTGCCTTATTTGAAGATGCTAGGCTTGAGGCAATGTCGACCCGCATTTATATGGCTTCAATCTCTAACGGATGAAAATGTCACTAGTCACATTGTAAAATATCTGATAGGGGTGGTCAGAACAAGGTCATCGATGCAAGGTCCAACTCTGGTTGAAACTAACTGATTCACATGATGATTTTGTTACTACCTGAGCATGCGGCTAACACTTTGAAATCCGACTGTTGTTTCATGTTTATGGTAATTGTAATGGATTTTAATCAGTTTTTAGCTTGATAATCTTTTTAATTATGAATGCTTATTTTTAAATGTTGATTGATATTTCTTGTGCTTTTATGATTTAATACTTGAATCGGATAAAGCAAATATTGATTAATTGATTGACTCGTTTGCCAGCCACGCGACAGTCGAGGCAGCTGTGTTAAAATTCCCAATGCAAGATTATCAAACGCGGTGTGATTTGAAGGGCAGAAGCGAGAAAGGCAAGTCGTGTTTATACTTCTTCCTTCCTCTTTCTAGGCATGTAGCTAAAGAAAGCTGACAGCTCTCAGCTTCCGAGTAGTCTGAAGCAGTGAGAGAGCAAAGTATCACGGGCTCTAAAGCGAGTGAGTAAAGTATCCCGTGTAGCCCTGGGTGGATATCAAAAGACATCCGTAACTAGGGGCCCCTTATACCACAAGGCGCCGGTGCCACTGCACCTGCCGCACCAGTTATGGTACGCCACCTATTTGGAATAGCTTCTTTTCTCGTGATTTGGGCGGTAAAGGTAAAGATATAACTTCTGAAGGCAAAGCAACCACACAGGAGCACGAGCCGCCGGGCTGCTGGGAGCATCGTTGGTACCCGGAGTGTGAGGTGGTGGAGACGGGTCGGCACACACATGATCATTTCATCTATGTAAAGAATGTCTGGTCCACGCACCCAGTAAAAAAAATCCCATGTCGTGTTTTCTATGACCCAATGTCTGTCTCCCTGGTGCCTTTTGCATACTTCCCACCTCGTAGGACTCTCCCACCTGCATCCCCATCACCCGCTCAACCTACACGTGTCCTTGCCTTATCTCTGAAAATGTGTACAGCGCCTTCAGAGTCGTTTATAGCTCAATGAACTCAGCAAATCAGGGTTATTACGTGAAATAGCTGCTCCATATCATGGCTCGTTTCAGCAATCCACCAATATGCCCAAATAATGCGATTTAGTCATTATGTATCTATTTTGAGCAGGTCTGCTTCTCAAGGACAAAATAAACGGCGTTCGCAACGTGTAAAGCGCCCCAACGCAGTTCACTCGACTGTTTGCGCTATAGTAAAAACTGAAATAAATAAGTGTGTGTGACCACTTTCACGAAATTCAAAATCCACAGCTCCTCAATGGAATGCCAATGTATATTAAACTACCGTACTGGAACTATATTGCCTCTTATATAGTTCACACAATAATTCTGTGCGCCTTTCTGACGCACAGGGCGGTTACTCACAGCACGCACAGGCAGTACACCCCGGGCACGCTCCCGCTGTCTCTTATCAAGTAGCTGCCGTCCAGCCCCACGTCTGTTAACAGCCTCTCCCCGGTCTCCCGGCTGATGCTTCCGTGATACACTGACACCGCCTGCATGCCTTGGTGAGCCACTGTGTCTGCCTGCAGTGAAATGGTGGCGCGCTGGAGCTGAGGCCTGTGCGGTCTGACGCTAGAGGTTACTCTTCCAGCTGTTGACACAGGTCGACGGTCTGTCCTCACCCAGTAACACCTACGACAAACAGGATACGTGAGAGGCGGGACGTGTCTGTAAGAGCGAAGCCTCTTCTGCAAAAGTGCACCGGGTTTATTTCGGACTACGTCACCAAAACATTACGGTTACGTTTCTACTAAATAGATTTAGATTTCTATAGCCTCCCGAAGAGGAAAAAAGTACTCACTGCAGAATACACTGAAAGTATCGGTGAAACAAAGGCATTCTGTGTGCATGGTTTCCCCACTTTTTTATGTGGCGCATGCTAGTTTAACGCATTCAGTTAGCGAAGATTTATAGTTCAGTTTGTCACCATGATGTTTCCAAGAGATTGTTGCTAAAAGAGGGGAACACCTGAGTGTGGTGGTGGAGGGCTAGGCCCAAACGAGGCCTACGGGACGGCGCAATGAACGGCATTAGAACGGTTAAGGGGTCTTATCCGTTCGCCCTTCCGCACCACACCCTAAACCCAGTTTCTTCATACCTTAACGTTTACACTAGGCAGTGCGCCCAACCTTTCTGAAACCCTAAAAACCCCACCTGCTGTGTCCCATCTTTTGATTCAGTCAGGGCGCCTCCACATTTGCTATACTGAACCAATCGGGACTTATCCATGGATAGAGCCAAGGCAGCTGCAGAACTTTTTGATAACCTATCCAAGGGTATGCCTACTCATATAGCATCAGCGAGTTCAGGTCCACCACGTATAGAATGTCTTAAAGATAAGTTCATAAGATTAGAGAAACTAAAAAAACAGGAAAATTCCCGTTGGTGGGATGGAACCACCTTGAAACAATACATGCGACTTAAACAGATACCTAGGGGACTACGCTCCCAAGTCTTCCCTACTTACGACGACTTGGATACTGACCGTATGACCAAATAGGAGGACTCCCTTAATAATAACTCCATGGTACTCATGGATATTCTAATTGAAAGTGCGGAACGCAAAACAACTAAATTACAGTCGGAAATATCAATTCTAGAACAAGAAATCAAAGACCTCAACCTTCCTGAGGCGACAATTAAAAATTACACCTTACTAGATGAGATCCTTTTGAAACATCAAGCTGAAATCAAAAACAGAAAGGCACGCCAATTAAAAAGCGACAAGGCCGATTATTGAGATGGTAGGGTTTTTACCTACGCACGTAAATATGACTCCATGATTCCTAATAATAAACAAGGGAGACAAGCAGGGACATCCACTACTAACAGCTCAGCAACATCTAGCACTACATCCTTGAGTACAGCAGGACTCAGTGAGTCAGAAACCGAGCTAACAGACAATACTGGTACCGCTAGCTCGGCTTTTTTAGTGGAAATGCAACGCATCAGGAAAGGCAACAGGGCACTGCCACCAAGAAGCGCACAAGACCCAAAACCCACAGGGGCAGGCGGGGTAAACAACAAAGATTACCGCAAAAAACTGAGGTCAGGGACCATGAGAAATTGAGTACTGCTAATCAGGAAGTACAGGTCATTAATCTCTCCTCTTTTCCATTAACCACAGACATGATTTCCCTGCTGAGCAAAGGCCTGAGCTTTAATCCCTACTCTACAGGAGACATTTGCCAAACCAAAATTGATGTGTTCAAGTTTGTTCGTAACCTTAAATTAAAAAAACACTTTGCAGGAGAAAATAATACTAACAAACAGTCTAAGAATATTCCTACTGTTTTTGATGCTGATCAATTGACAATAAAAGATGTGCAATCAACACATTTGCTTCTTTCCTTGGCAGAACGTGAGGAGAGTCCTTATGACATGGAGAGTCTTCTAGAAGAGCTTGATGTGGAGACTGATTATGGTTTGGCCAGTGGCTTAAAGTGTAAATCCAAATGGACCCCCACACTACCTGGGGGTAATGCTATTGATAATTTCCATAGACGCATCCTAGAGGATCTTAATAAGGTTAATACCAAAAATTTGGATTCAACTTTCAAATACAAGGACAACCTCACTAAGGGTGAACGCAATGCACTTTCAACTTTGAGTAATAACTCTGACATCATCATCAGAGAAGCTGATAAAGGGGGCAACATTGTGGTGATGAATCTCCTTGACTACAATCAAGAGATTCTAAACCAGTTGAGCGATGAATCTTGCTATTCACAGTTGACACAGAACCCAATGGGTCCTCTGACAATGTTAATCAATGATAAACTACTTATTTGGAAGCAATCTGGCCTTTTGAACAATGATGAGTACCTCTACCTGAAAGTATCCAGACCATCCTTTCCCTGGTTATACACACTACCCAAGATACATAAAGATCTACCCTTCCCCCCTGGCAGACCTATAGTCTCAGGGATAGGAGGACCAACAGAAAGGTTAGCTGAATATGTGGACCTTTTCTTGGTACCACTTGTGAGGAACCTGCCCTCCTACATACAAGACTCAAAGCATATACTTAGTATAATGACAGACATGGAGTGGCAACTGGGCACCACCTTGGTAACTATGGCTGTGGTATCCTTGTACACCAGCATCAACCCTGATCTTGGTATGGAAGCCATGAACAAGATTTTATCTAACAGACCAGCCTCACTATGGGCACATACGAATATGCTACTATCAATGATGGACCTCATCCTTACCAATAATTTTTTCATGTTCGACCGGAAATGGTACCAACAGAAAAGAGGGGTGGCTATGGGTTCAAAATTTTCCCCATCCTTTGCCAACCTCTTCATGGGGGCACTGGAAACATACTTGATCTGGGGAACAAAAGGATCACAATATATCGACTCCATCATCTTTTGGGGACGGTATATTGACGATTGTATATTACTGTGGTCTGGTTCTGAAGAATTACTACAAAACTTTTTTGAATACCTTAACACTAACTCTTGGGAGATCAGGTTCACAATGCAACATAGCAAAAGGAGCATAGAGTTTCTGGACTTAGAATTTTATGTTAATGATAAATCATTACACAGCGGACTCTATAGAAAACCTACCTCTTGCAATGCTATTTTACATACATCTAGTTCACATCCATTGCATCAAATACGTTTTATCCCTTATGGTGAATTTCTTCGAGCAAGACGCAATTGTAGTGATCCAACTGAATTCAACAATTGCATTGTGGACATGAGTGATAGGTTCTTAAGAAGAGGATATTCTGAGGAAACTGTGAATAGAGCCAAAAAGAAAATAAGAAAAATTAAGAGACCAGACGGTCTCAAGAAACGAACGGAGCCCAAGTCCTCCACAAACAGTGTGAGACTCATAACTGAATACAGCGCAGTACACAACACTGTGAGAAAAAGTTTTATCAAACACTGGAATCTTTTAAAAGCAGACTCCATAGTGAAAGGATTGATTCCAGATAAGCCAGCAATTACATACAGAAAAGGACAAACATTGAGGAACAGACTCAGTCCAACTGTCCCCCGTAACATTCCCATCAATAATTGGATGACTAAACACAGCACCGTTTTTTTTAGGTGTGGTTTTTGTTCTATGTGCAGATGGGGCAAACAGGGGACTAAAACATTTACAAGTTTTAACAAAGCTACCTACAACATCAAACACAACATCACCTGTATGACCAAATTTGTTGTCTACATTATAGAGTCTCAATGTGGCAAATATTATGTGGGTAGCACCATCAGGGCTCTTAAAGAAAGGATGGCAGAACATATGAGGGCCATACAAAAAAGAGACCCGAAATATCCGGTGGCCCTGCATATTGCGGACTGCCAGCTCGTTGAGGATGAGGCCAAAGTGCGTTTCTATGGTATTGATGTTATTCCACTAAATATTAGAGGTGGAAATCGTGAACTCACTCTTAGATGCAAGGAAGCAATGTGGATAATGCGTTTACATTGCATTGAACACGGGCTCAACTATGATCCAGAGCTTCAATTTTTCCTAGGTGAATAAAGCACCAATTGACACAGTATCAGGAGTGTGCACTATATAGAAAGGCTCAATGTTGACACATACTTAATAGAACCATAAACTATCATCAACTACCGCTGTTCAGAATTCAGAAATAATGTGTTATTTTACGTTTCCCTTTTGAAATTTGTGGTAAATTATAGGATTTATACTGAATTTCAACATGATGTACAAAAGAATTGTTTTTCTATGATGGTATACATTATCCTATGCTTTTCTTAACCACTATTGTCATGAACCACACAACACCATATACTTTCAGAGGACTGTGATGAACCATGTGACATCCTATATCTCCTGATGATTTGCAGAATGTATTTTATGTTCCATATTTTTTATTCTGATTCACACAGTCACTTGGAGTGGGGTGTCTTTTTCGTGTCTTCTATGACACATTGGTGCGGCTAAGTACTATCGTCAGACTCGCGACTCAGCGATAGATATAAAGAACAAAAACTTCTTCAGTTTTATCACTGCTGATATATTTTAAACTATCCCCTGAGATAACCAATCTCTGAAATAAGTGAAGATATCTTAAATCCGTACGCATACCTCTCACGCGTAATTTTTATCCTAGGCAGTCGTGAGTTTCTATCTCGGGCGCCTTAAGAATACATTTAGGGCCAATATTATCATTCTGGTTCATGCTCTAGTCTCTCAGTATTGGAAACTATATAATTCCACTCCATTTCCGGTCACGTGTCCATATTTGGAAATTGGCGACCGGGAACCACAGGAGGAGGGATACTACGCCGACGGTGAGTGTCTTTCCTGATGAAAAATGGCAAGAACTAACTAGCAATTGTTTGCATTTTCAAATACGTCTAGGACCGTTTTTTAATGCCGCATTTTGGACTTTACCATTGCAGATTCTCCGGTTTCAAGTGGCACCCACTAGAACCGGAACCTGGTTTAGCATCCCCTCCCGGTCAGAGGCTTGATGTACACCGATATCAAGGTATCTTAATCGACTATTCTAGCTTTATCCTGATCATCTACAGACATTTGAAACACTAAGATCTAAAACACACGGCCTTTTGAATACACTTTTATAATTTTTTCTTGTCCTAGCACTACCGATAATACCAGTCATAACTTTACTTCTCGCAAATACTGAATTGATGGGACATTCACCACGTTAAGATAATTACGATCTTACCTCGTCTACTACTCCCAGATACGGTGAGTGGCGATTTCTAAGGGCTATTACGTCAGTATTCTTTACAGAGTTATGAATAACATGAACCTTTTAATTAGAGATTTTTATGACACACACAGCCCCCCCTTGTTTTTACCTCTTCTATAGGAAGAAACCACCACACCTGGAACCTCCTTAGTGAACGGAAGCATCCCTTCCTCTCTTCTCTTACAATACCCGTACCTGTCTAAATACGAGTAGGATCACCTATGCTTCCACGGTGAGAGGTTACTTTATACATATAGGTCTGCATAGAATGTCAGACATATGGATTACCTTTAAACGAATCACCAAGGGTACACACTAATAGGTGATTTCCCTGGTGCATCTTCTCCCTTCCTTGCCACCCATTAATCCTTGCCCCCGTTTGTCTTTTTCTCTACCACAGTAATCAGACTGTATAGACAAACTGATTGAGACCTATAGGATATTAGGTCGTGTCTTAAGGTATGCGAACTGCCGAACGTGCTAATAATTTCATTAACCTTTTTGTTAAAAGTTGGGCTTGCATGCACGCACTCCACAGCACAGTGATAATAATGACTCCTAAGGTGCATGTCACGTCGCAACACTAGGCTTTTTGTGGTGCTCCTGTCTTCGTCTATGCAGCTAATTCTTTGTCTGCGAAAACTTATAACTCTTTAACACTACATAATGTTTTGTGACCAATAGGTTTGAAATGGAGAA
This sequence comes from Lissotriton vulgaris, assembly GCF_964263255.1. Taxonomy (NCBI): domain Eukaryota; kingdom Metazoa; phylum Chordata; class Amphibia; order Caudata; family Salamandridae; genus Lissotriton; species Lissotriton vulgaris. The sequence goes on from NC_141691.1 coordinate 199,956,156, forward strand.
CTTGATGTGTAATCAAATTTTGTTGGATATTAATGTCTTCTGTTCTCCGTACTACCACTTTTGTCACAGACTTTGGAGTTTCTTTAAAGGATGATCCAAGGGATTTTCTCTATTCTGTCCTCTTTGCTCTAACACTCTAATCACCATAGATACCGATCAGCGCACCTAGTGTTAAAAAGTTAGAAATGCTTACAAATGTGTAAATATGCACCGGAATAGTATAAGTGTTCCATACCCATACTATTGTGCTTCTTTCCCAGCCCTGAGGAGTCACAGTGATCTGTTCCCACGCGACGAAACACGTGTCGGCTGGTTGTGGAACCAATAAACCTACATCTATTTCCCAAAGATACTGAACTGGATTGCAATTGTCTTAATTGAGCTCAACACTTAGAATGTTTCTGTAAATTTGCCTAATCTGTGGTTATACCGTGAATTGTGTGTGCGAGGTCATTACAGTTATGGACTGAAAGTGGTTACCTTGAACACTTGGGCCCTCATTTACAATATTTTGCTGTATGGCAGCACCGCAAGCTTTTCTGCTGCGCTGCCCAACGGCAAAAGAAAAGGGCAAGAATACGTTGTATCGATCAGATATGGTGCATTCCTGACCATTCCCCCGCGCTAGCACAAAAATGGCTGCCATGCTCCAAGGCAGGCACCCTCCCGCCATGGTACTTTGTAGGGGTGATTGTTTTTGTGCAGTAAAGGAACACCTTCCTACACAAAACAATCAATGGAAGTGATTTTCTCCTATGTGTGCTGTATGCAGCAGCACACATAAAAAGAGCAAAAAATAAGGAGAAATAAAAGTATTTCACCAATAGGGCTTAGGCTGTTGACGCATTTCCAGGTTTACAGCTTGTTTTAAATCTGGGAATGTGCTAAATGCCATGGGTTTTATGTGGGAACACCCTCCCATGGCACGCTTCCCCATCATAGTGTGAGGAATCTCAGCGACTTTCGCTACATTGCCTCACTCCATATCTGCAAGATTATGAAAAGCCACACAGGGTGGCTTTACGTGGCCGTGTAGATAGGGCTAAGCTCTGTTCAGGACCTTAACATCAGTTAAAGTGATGTTCTGGCAGCACACAGGGCTTGTAAATGAGCCCCTGGATAGTAACCCTGATTACTCATGTCAACATCTAACAGAGATCACCATTAACAAATCTCAATTTCATTGCAGACGAAGTACCCACTCCTCCTGGCCAGCTGACTGTTCTGGATGACGGCCATGATGTGGATATCGACCTTGCAACTCTTAACCAGGACACCATCCGGCAAAGCCTGGCCTCCATTAACACACCATCTCCGTAGTGGGGTCTTCAGATGAACTGTCTACCAACCAATAGATACCACCTGCCAACCCACCTAGAGCCCTGGACACCAAGAACACAAAAGTAATATTCCAACATACTGCGGTAGGAGTACAACTGGAGATGATAGATGAGGTGCGAGCGGGGATGGAGACCTTGGTGGGCACCCTAGAGGGAGTCTGTAGGTGCCTTAGTCCCAATAGGGACAACACTGCGGCCATAAGAGGCACCTACTCTCTGTTCCATGGCCTCTAGCAGTCCCTGGCTAACATCGCTGGTGTCATGAGGCAAAGGCATAAACAAATGCCCTGCCAAAGTGGCACCAGTGAGGTTGCCAATAAGCTGGGGGCAATCAGAACCATCTTGGAGTCCAAGGAGCGGAAGCAGGACTCCTACATTGCTACCATGGCTGCCTACCACCGCAACGTTGCTGCTGTGTTGCAAAACTGATACCTAAGGGGATGATGGACGGAGCGCTTGAGCAAATCAAACACTCACCCCCAGTCAATTGGTCTGGGTTTAATCCATCTTCAGTCTTTAGCTCACTCCACCACCCCACTTCAGACATGGCCATATGCAAATAAGTCTGACCCTGTGCCTCATGGGAACAGTCCAGCCCGAACTGCCAAGCCATGTCTTCCCTGGACCGGAAACAAGCATCCTGGGACCGGTTTCGGGTTCATAACCCTCATCAGCCAGGCTATCATGAATCCAGTGGCACAGTGAGCAAGGGACCCATGTCTGGGCATACCCTGTCAATTTAGGGCGAATAAATCAATACCAAAGGGGATGATGGACGGAGCGCTTGAGCAAATCAAACATTCACCCAGTCAACTGATCTGGGTTTAATCCATTGTCATTATTTAGCTCACTCCACCACCCCAGTTCAGACATGGCCATATGCAAATCAGTCTGACCCTGTGCCTCCTGGGACAGTCCAGCTCGAACTGCCAAGCCATGTCTTCCCTGGACCGGAAACAAGCATCCTGGGACCGGTTTCGGGTTCATAACCCTCATCAGCCAGGCTATCTTGAATCCAGTTGCAAAAAAAACAGTTGATGGAAAGAATGCAGAACAATGTCTTACATTCACCCCAATACAAAGATCTGGGCCTAAATCCATCATTTTTTTGCACTCCACACCACCCTAGGTCAGACACTGGCTATATGCAAATCAGCCTTGACCCTGTGCCTCATGGGAGCAGTCCAGCCCGAACTACCAAGCCATGTCTTTTCTAGACCGGAATCAAGCATCCAAGGACCGGTTTCTGGCTATCAGCCTTCTTCAGCCTGGATAGCTTGACTCCAGTGATGTGAAGAGCCTGGGACTCACGTCTGAGCATACCCAGCCCACTCAGGGTGAAAATTGCAAAAAACACAGTTGATGAACAGAATGCCGAACAATGTCTTACATTCACCCCAGTACAAAGATCTGGGCCTAAATCCATCGTTGTTTTGCACTCCACACCACCCTAGGTCAGACACTGGCTATATGCAAATCAGCCTAGACCCTGTGCCTCATGGGAACAGTCCAGCCCGAACTACCAAGCCATGTCTTTCCTAGACCGGAATCAAGCATCCAAGGACCGGTTTCTGGCTATCAGCCTTCTTCAGCCTGGATAGCTTGACTCCAGTGATGTGGAGAGCCTGGGACTCACGTCTGAGCATACCCAGCCCACTCGGGGTGAAAATTGCAAAAACACAGTTGATGGACAGAATGCAGAACAATGTCTTACATTCACCCCATTCTGTCCATCAACTGTTGTTTTTGCATTTGTCCCCCCGAGTGGGACGGGTGTGCTCAGACGTGAGTCCCGTTCTCTCCATGCCACTGGAATCAAGCCATCCTGGCTGATGAGGGCTGAAAGCCTGAAACCGGTCCTACGGTGCTTGTTGTTTCCAGTCCAGGGAGGACCTGGCTTGGCAGTTCAGGCTGGACTGTTCCCATGGGGCACAGGGTCAAGACAGATTTGCATATGGCTGGGTTCAAACTGGAATGACATGGTGAGCAAAAAAACAATGGATTCAGGCCCAGATCTCTGTACTGGGGTGAATGTATGACATTGTTCTGCATTCTGTCCATCGACTGTTGTTTTTGTGCCATGTTTTTTTAACTCGATTCTGGAAATTTCAGCTACAAAGTGACCTCTGGATAAGGTATTTATGACACAAAAAGCTTCTTATCATAATCTAACTCTACATAAAATAACTTTCTGTGGTTAGCATCAATAATTATTCTACTGTCAGTTCTCTCCAGACTAGAGTCGTTTACGAGTAGAAGAAAACCCGTAATTTAATCATCAATGAGATTCAATTCTGACCTTTTGCGTTTCGCACATTGAAGGGTGCGGAACTTATTTATTCCACAATTGAGAAGGAGGCTCTAGCCTGTTGGTGGGGCGTACAGTATTTTAGAATGTTTGTATGGGGAAACCATTTTCAATTGCATACAGATCATAAACCTTTGATTGATCTTTTTTCCACAAAGGGAGCGAGCAGATTTACTTCAAGGACAGCTAAATGGTTGTATCGTCTTCAGGAATATGTATTTGACATTAAATATATTCCTGGAGCAAAGAATGTAAATGCGGATTGCGTAACAAGGTTACCGTTGGATGTTGGACAAGTTTGTAAAGAGGATGATTGGATAGTAGCTGAAGTGGAGGACGTTTGCAGTGCCATTACTCAAGCGGAGAGGAAAAGGGCTCTAGATGAAGATGAGGTTTTAGGGAAAGTAAGAGATGTTTTGGGTGATGAACAGGGTTGGAAAGCACATAAGGACCTGTTGCCATTCAAGCTAGTATGGCCAGAATTGAATCTCATTGATGATTTGCTTAGAAGAGGTAATAGGTTGGTAATACCTATTAGTTTAAGAGAAAGGTTGTTAAAGATGTTGCATGAGGGACATGGAGGCATGTCAGCTTTGAAAAGGAAGTGTAGGGAGAGTTTTTTGGTGGGCAGGCATGGATATTCAAATGGAACGTTTTGTCCGTGATTGCATTGCATGCGCATGTAGTGACAAGACTCATTGTTCTAGAGAAACTGAAATCGTATCATCCTCATTGCCCAAGGGTCCGCGGGAGAAGTTAGCTATAGACATCTACGGTCCTTTTGATATTCTGGGTTTACCAGAGAGATTTGCAATAGTCATGATTGACTATTTTTCTAAGTGGCCTGAGGTTGCTTTTGTGAAGGAGATTAAGTCTTGTAATGTAATTTCTTTTTGTGAGGATATTTTTAGAAGAGAAGGCTGTCCAGCTGAAATCATCACGGATAATGGGCCACAATTTATTTCTGATGAGTTTAAGTTCTTTTTAGACAGATGTGCAATTAAGCATAGCACCACTCCTCTTTATCATCCAAGGGGTAATGGTCTCGTCGAGCGCTTCAATAGAGTGTTGGTGGAGTGTGGCCAATTGGCATATACCAATGGGGAACCTTGGAGGGATCATGTTTGGAACATGTTGTGGTCGTATCGTACAACACCACATTCTGTAACTAAAGAAACACCTTTTTCTCTTCTCAAGGGAAGAGTTCCTTGTTCTCAAGCTGTGCCAGCGTGGATGGGTAGAGCTGGTAAACATGAAGTAGATTTAAGAAAGTTACATGAGAGGGTACAGAAGTATCAAAAGGGTTATTGTGATCGCCATAATAAGAACATTGTTATGCCCAAGCGTGTTTTTACTCAAGGCATGTTTGTCAGAGTTTTTGTAGGTGATAAGTCCAGGAAGGGTTGTTCGAAATGGTCACCTCCAAGAAAGGTGGTTTGTGCAAAAGGGAACAGTGTGAAGTTGGAAGACGGAAATTGGTGGAACACGAGAAAAATCTCATTGTGTTCTGATACTGAGCTAAAGGTGTCTGCAAGACCTCATCAAAGAACGAGTTCTAATTTTGATGGGGTGTTTGACAAAAAGGAATCATCTGCTCACATTGGTGATGTTTCCAATAATTTGATTAAAAGATCTTCTGAACGTTGTCATGTAAGACCTAAAAAATGTGATGACTATGTTTGTGCATAGAAATATGTCTTATAATGTCAAAGGTTATTAATTGGTTTTTTTCCATTTTTTTTATTTTTTAAGAAGGGAGATGTGTTATATTTTACATGCAAGTTGGTTTTCTTGTGAATTGTGTTGAACTTGTAGAATCTTGGGGTTGCTGGGTTACCGGGAGCTGGAGGGTTGGAAAAGCAGTTCCAAGCCTGCATGGGAAGGTGAAGCTGTGTCCCAGAGGTTCCTGCATCTATACATTAAATCTACTTCTACAACCTTAATATCATTGGGTGATTCTTCAAAAGGCGGACTCACTGGTTTTATGCTGCACGAGGTGGTGAATGTTGTCAGGATTCAGCAGCCCAGTGGAGGAGGAGGGGGAAGGTTAGGAATGGGTGGGCGTGGAGGCAGAATAGAGTGGGAAACGCGCTGGGAAGGAGTGAACTCATGTGATGTCCACCGTGGTGAGCGGAAGCGGAGACAAGTCGCAGGGTCGGGTCCCCGATCCACTGTGTGGGTACCGGAGGGGTGACCTGATCATGGAAGGGAAACACACATTTAGGGAAGGCGAATGCTGGCAGAGAATCAATCTTAGAGGAAGCGGGTTCACATCCATTGTGCGTTTATCTGGGAGGCAAAGGAGAATGTAGGCAGGGTCGGAGCCCTGATCCACTGCCCGGGTCCCGGGGTGGGTACCTAGAGGAGGGAAAGGTAAGGTTTAGGAATGGGGAGCTCGGGGGACTAACAGGTGGTAGTAAGAGTGGCGAGGTCCAGAGCTTACCTTGAAAAAAGGAATTTCGGACAACGGAGCAAATCCAGACCCCGTCGGGATGCTGCAGTTAGGTCCTAGCCTCCACGGTTGTGTGCGGTCTGGCCCGGCAAATCGAGTGCGGGACGGAGCCGGTGGCGGTGAATAAGCCACGTTCCTGGGGGTGGGGCCTAACCAATGGGAGTTGCCCGTGACAAGTGGTGGGCCAGGGGGCGGGGCGTAGTTAGGGATGCGAAGAGAGGGAAGGCGTGTATGGGGAGATGAGCCGGCTGTCAAGTAAAGGAGGTGGGGAAAAGACTAGGCAGCGGTGTTGCCAGTGCCTGGGGGGAGCGAGTGGGTGGTGATAAATAGCCTTGAGGACGGGCTAACAGGACTAAAAGATCATCAGGTGACACATTTCAACAATTCAATGTGGAACCAATGCAAAATCGTAAAGGCAAAAATTAAAACATGTGACAATTCAAGATGTTCATAATCGTGACCGAATTACAGTATTAAAGTGTATGCAATTGTTAAACACACACTGAACGAGGCATTACGGACCACAAGGCATATTCATGGATATTGACATGGGTGGTGGCCTAGATCAATAGGAGGATGGAGCAGGCGGGAGGGCCATGGTGTCATTTAGGGCTGGCGAGCCGCCATGCTTTTGTAGGAGCAAAAGAAGAGTACGCGCATCTGGGTGAGGAGGGGGACACCCAGGGGCGTTGGGTACCGAGGGACCTTGGAGGGGAAGTCAATTTGGTCATGTTTTAATGATGGCGGGCACCATCACTGGTGAGCCAAGGTGGCCAGGAAGTAGAGTGGTGGTACAAGGATGATGGCAAACTGTCTTATACTTGTACTGTGCTATTCCATTCATCTATGGTGTTCAACCTATGATTAACTGAGTTGCAGAGTGTTATCCATTTGCATTCGCTATGGTTCAGTGGGGTTTGCAGGTTACCACCCCTGATGGGTAGTGAAGGTTGGTTGATCACTTGCCAGGAGATTTTTTAGTTCATTGTGGTTCTTTTCAATGTAATGTCACACCAAAGGAGCAGTAAGGAGCTTACAGTGGATTCTGCTTTTATGCTGTATTATCCTCTGCTTGCCCATTTGGGTGGTTTGGCCGATGTATATCAAGTCACATGGGCAACGGATCGCGTAAATCACATTCTGTGATCTACAGTTGGTGAAGGTTTTGAGGGGTAGGTTTTGTCGTTGATCTTGAATTCCTTGGTATTAGACGTGAGATCACAAACAATGCATGATTGGCATCTGTAGTGTCCGATCAATGGTGGTAACCCCCATGCGGCAGTGATGAAATTCTGTTGGGCGGATTTGGTCGGCCAAGTGAAGGCATGTACAAGATGGTTGACCAGGTTCTGTTCTCGCTGATAAGAGAAGAGGGGGGTTCTTGGAACATCCTTGGGTTCTCAAAATGGGCCAATTACGTGTAATGATCTTTTTGACTTGGTTACTGCTGGGACTAAATTTGGTCACAAAGGGAATGCGGGTATTCGTTGTCTTGGGTTGGGGTGTGAGAAGATCATCTCGGTGGCCCTCTTACAGGCACGTTTGATGAGGCGTGGTGGGTATCCCATGGAGATCAGTTTGTTTTGAAGGATGTCTGAATCGCTGAAATAATCTTTCTGCCATTTGCAATTCCTGCGGATGCGCAAAAATTGAGAGTAGGGTAAGCCGTCTCTGAGACCCCGTGGATGGTAGCTTGAATGGCGTAGGAGTGTATTTTGTTCCGTGGGTTTCCTGAATAGGGCGGTGCCAATTTTTCCATCTTCTACGTGGATGGTGACATCTAGGAAAGGTAAGTCATTAGTTCTACAGTCCGTGGTGAACTTGAGGTGAGATTGGGAACAGTTGAGCCATTCAACGAAGGAGTTCAAGGTGTCAGACTGGCCTTTCCACAGCAGTAAGATATTGTCTATGTAGCGTCGCCAGAGACCAATCTGTGTATGGTATGGATTGATGGGGGTATGTATGTGTGTCATTTCCAGGTTGTATACTAAAATAATAGCAAAATTTGGAGCAAAACATGCGCCCATAGATACACCTGTGATTTGTAAATAAAAAGTGTCTTGGTAAAGTAAATAGTTATTTTCCAGGGCAATGTGCAAGAGATCCATGATGAAGGAGGTGGGGATTAAAGTGGGTCGTAGTCTCTTCTCAAGCATTTCTTCGATGACCGAAAGGCCATCCTTATGGGGGATGTTGGTGTAAAGAGACTCAATGTAGAGTCCCACCATGAGTTTTGTGTTGATGTCAAAGGGCCTGTCCTCAATGGTTTTGATGAGGTCCATGCTGTCCCAAATGTATGTTTCAGTGAGTGGGACAAACTCCTTAATCACAGCGTTGATGTATATACCCAGTGGTTCAAGGACGGATCCACATCCAGACACTATGGGGCGTCCAGGGGGGTTGGTGCTGTCCTTATGGATCTTGTTTAACAAGCACTACGTGCACAAAGTTACCTTGGGTTGCCTTCGCTTTTTGTGCCCACAGTGCTGTTATAACTGTCCTCTATAAACTATGAATTTAATATATGATGCCATGCGCACTTTTGAAAAAATACTGGGAGTCTCTCATGGCTGTGTATCTGCCTTCCTCATTGAATCCGGTTGAGACATTGTTTTTTAAATACGTATACTTACCCAGATCTCAACCTGGTCTATGGGTTATACTCCTGTTGATCTTTACTAGTATGAAGTGCAGCAGGTATCATGCAGTCAATGTAAATGTTGATTTAAGTCACAGCACAGGTGGATGGTCTACCCATGGATACTAGCCAGCAACCAACACTGCTGTGACAGGCAAATGATGCAAGTGTGAGTGGGTAAGGGGCTAGCATCAGTGTGTGAGCACAAATATCCAAGATCACGGACAATGCTTTAGCAAACCAACCCTCCGATGCATGTTGCATGACTTGCACACACAGAGCTACAGTATGTAATAATAACCTGTTCCGGACTGTGTATCCATTAACATCAAGATTGCCACCTACAGGGCCCAATGTTGTTTGCAGATTTGTCTCTTGATTCCATGCCCAACCTGACAGGCACCTTTCCATAGCTCATTCAGCTACTCACACATGATGACAAACACTGCTAGCAAAGCATGTACTTAACATAACCTATGTTTAGATGCTAATTCCTACTTAGTAAATAAAGATGTAGTCTTGTCAATCAATCAAACAAGCGGTATTTGTACAGTGTGGATTATCTATCCAGGGGGAAAGCAGGAACTGGGGCCCCAAGGGCCATTAGTCAAAGAGCCAAGTCTTGAGCCCTTTCCTGAAGTTGGTTGAATCTCTCAACCAGTCGGTGACGCTGGCCATGGCCTTGTAGATGTTGGATCTGGCGGTGGCTGGGTCTTCTGTGACGGAAAGAATACGTTGGGTGTTGTCGCGTTTGAAAAGATGCTGAGTCCATGAGTGTGGATGGTGTTAGCTAACTGCATCATTTAGGTGTTGAAGTTGGCAGGGGTAAGGGAAGAGCTTCGGGGAACACCACAGATGATGATGCTCCTGGATTTGGAGGTGAAAGGTGGAAGGCAGATCCTCTTTGTGCGTTGGATAAGGAAAGAGGAGATCCATTTGAGGGTGTTGCCATGGATGCCGATATGGTGGAGCCTGGTGATGTGGGTGTGGTGGGATACATTGTCAAAAGCCACTCAGAGGACTAGAAGGATTAGTAGTAGGCTTGTATGCAGCAAACAATGATATTTAACGTAACCTTCAAACCTTACCTAGCTAAAACTACCTAAACTAGACTGACTAACTTATCTAACCTAACCTACATTAACTTATTCAAAAAATCATTTACACCTACCTTAACTTAACATACCTTACTCTATACATTTAACACAACATGATAAACATGAACCTTCAACCCCACCCCCTTAATACACAGCATCATACAAAGACAACAGAAACTACACCTATACATCAAGTAACTATTCATATGATCCTAAACAAAAAGATATATCTTTTTGTTTGTTTTTTAATATTTTTTGTATATTTTATATTTATATACAAAGCACATCAATACTCCACCCACTAAAACACCTAACTACCCCTAACGCTAAAATGTAACTCACCCCACCTAAACCCTTCATACTAACTAACCTGCAATAAGCTAAACAAATATATATTAGCTAAAAACAACAATTTTATACACAGCAATGTTCAGATAGGATCCTTATGGCTCATTGAAGGGTGACAGTCACTCCACAGCCTGCTTGACTTCCTAGAGGAGCCGAATGACTGTATCTATCTGTGTTCCAGCCCTGTCTCTCTATAATTGAGGTCCAAAAGTTCCTTCCTCACATCTCGCTGAAAGAAGCCAAGCTGTTCTGTGGCCTGACTGAGGTGTATGGCTGGTCGTGTGGGCTGCCCTTCGCAGGTGCTTGGAATAGCTCCTGCCAAACCACCCTTGTCTGCATCAACATCCTTGTCTTTCATACGCCTGTTCAATGTAGGTGGTCCCTGTGGGAAGGCAACCCATTTCCCCTTAGCCCTCATCTCAGAAATTACTTGCCCCTTGTCTTATAGGACTTTGCCATAAGCCAGATGTGGCGGTACGTTCCTCATAAATGTAGTGTTGCCTCTTCTGCTCCAGGGTCATGTTGTCCGTTTAAGCAGAATGAAAAACTGTCAAACATAGGGTAACTAGGAACGGGTACAGTCATCCTGATACTTAAATTCTTTTGCAATTATCACATGTTGAACTTCCTTATACCAAATGACCCTCTAAGGTAAAAGTGAGCATACATCTGCCTAATATCTATCTTGTCCAATTTTACTAATGCCCACAGTATCAATGCAATTGCTCCCTCTTGACACATCTAGGTATGACCATGTCAATACAGAGAATGCATAGGAACAATGCTGTTTTGTACCCAAGGTATGGTACACATGTCATCATTACTGATCATTAGTGCCCCTTCTGCAATGGCCTTGATCCCATTGGCATTAGCCAAAGTAAGATGAGCAATCTCTGCAAACTACGTGTATTGTGTCTCATTATTGGGTCCCGGAAATGAGAAGGATACATATCTGGACACATTCCTACCTACACTTAACATGTGACAGGTAATTTTTCTAAGAACGGGGTGTGTATAGCTAAGTCACTTCACACAGAGATGTAGGTAAAATCTCATATATGAACTGATGTAAGTCCACATGCCACGGTTCATAACATGCTCACAATGTAATAGCATGTATCCCATTACACAGCCTAGTGTCTGTCCCTACTTGTCAGATATTATTGTCACCTTGCAGCACTTCAGCATTTATGTGAATGGTGCGTGCATGCCTGCACTACATCTCATCTGAAATTTTCTATGGGATGTAAATAGCAATTGTTGCCCAATGTTTGCTCCTGTTTGTGAAAAAGTTTGTAGTCTATCGTGGCCAGCACAGTATGAAGGAGGATTGGACAATACCATGTTGGAATACTATGCTGTGCAAACATGCTTCTGGTCAAAAAAACCCTGGCATTTCTATTGTGAAGACAGGGCAGATGTATATTGATGTGTCCACCATAGAGTATGGGGCATTAGGCAATGAGTGAGTCCTTCTAATGCATTACGATGTGTGGAATGGTGATATCTGCCCTTGGAGCACTTAGGAGCTCATTCACAAACCTCTCTGTCCTGCAGGAACCTGACCTCTAATGATGGTTATGTGGCACATGCAGCAGTGCCATATTTACAAGCCCACACCATGCCAGCTTGCATGGTTTTTTATGACTTTGTAAATAAGGCCCATAGGGCTAGATGTAGGAATTTTACTGATTCGGTATTTTAGAATCGGTAAATGCTATGTAGGGAAAAATTCGGTAAGTATTACCGAATCGTTAAGATTCGGTATTTACCAAATCGGTATTTACCGATTCGGTAATTCCCATTCATCCTATGGGCCTGGAGGCCCGTAGGAATGAATGGGAATTACCGAATCGGTAAATACCGTTTTGAATAAAATAGGGAAAGAGTCAAGGGTGGAAGGGTGTCACATTGACACCCTGTTGCACCCTTGAATAGTGCTTGTGTGCACATGTGGCACACATACATGCCCTAAGGGCATGTATGTCTGCCACATGGCACTGGTGTAAATGCACAGATTTGCATTTACAGAGGTATTCATTATTTACCACCAACTAATAGTTGGTGGTAAATAACAAATCCTTAAAGTACAGAAGCACTCTTTAAAGTGCTTCCTACATGTCATTTACCTATTCGGCTCCTCTGTCAGGCCATCCATCATGTGGTCCATCAGAGTTTGGCAATATATTCAACTTGGATCTGAACTGGGGTGGCGAAGTGAGCTAAAGAACTATGATGGATTCAACCCAGATCTGTGACTGGGGGTGGGTGTCTGAAAAGTTTCAGCACTCCTTCCATCATCTCCTTGTGTTTGCAATATATTCAACTTGATATTAGTCAGACGTGACTGCTCATGCTACAATTAAATTCCTAATTTCTGACATATTATTCATACTAAATATGTTTTTTATTTTAGGGATGCACATTGAACCTTTCCATTGCGCACAGCATCTAACATCCCACACAATCCTCACACTACACAATTAGCATTCAGGATGACACTCACTGGTAATATTTGAATCCTTGAAACTCTGCACCTCACCAACTGTGTATGGGTCTGTCTGTCGACAAGAAATAGTATGCAACATTGCACTTTGAATGTAGAACAGGTGGGCAAGTGAAGCACAGTACATATGAATAGCGATTGGCTATGTAATCATTCAGGTTGTAATGAATCAAATGGCACAGTTGACATGCCTTAATGATACACATCGGTAAGGCAGGCTGAAGTGTTCACACACATATATGATGAGCCAGAACATATATCCAGTGGGCAGATGGTTGAACATGTTCTAATACCTCACTACTACAAGATTTCATAAGGGTAGTTGACTCTTGTGGCTCTCTGCACCTAAATAACTCACATACCACACTTAGTAAGGTGTAGCAATACATGTGTCTTCCTCATTTCTTTACATGTCCATGACTATGCTATATACGTCACACAGTAGCAATCCTTGTTCCTTATTTTAATGGAGACCAGACCTGTCAGTGCTGCACAGTACCATAAATGACCTGTGCTTCCCCCAAGATGATTTTTGACAAATAAACACCAACATGTATGAGATATATTCAGATGTGTCTAATTCAGTCTGTCAGATCATTGGATAAAGTAACATGTGAGAGGGGTCCCTTTTGCCATACATTGGGCAATATTTACAAGAGTCATGCATAACTGGAGTATCCTTTATAAAAACAGCTTTAGTGTCTCAGGTTTCTCAATCACTTCGATGAGGCCATGCAAAGCCACCCTGTGGTACATGCATTCAGAGGTATGGAGTCAGGCAAGCAAGTGTAAAGCATAGCGTAGCGATACTCTACATGAAGGAGACATTCTTGTTACATTACAATTGCTGTCCCAAACATGTTATATGTCTTTTGACACATTCCCAGATTTACTAAACTATGTCAAGCATGAAGGCCTCATTACTTTGTGCCTACCCAGGGGAGGTAAAACAAGAAGGATCATCAGCACATTTCTTTGTCGTTCAGTACCGTATGTGTCCTGAATTCCACTGCACACATAGAAAAAGAAAAAACACAGCCATTGAATGTCTTTGTGCAGGAAGCTGTTCTTTCCAGTACAAGAACAATCGTGTCAACAATGCTGACATACCTGCACCATGGGGCAAGGGTGCCTGTGTATGCTACAGACACCAACTAGGGCACCTGGGCAGGCATAACGCAATGGAATGCTCCATTATAAATTACTTCAGACCAAATCTGCACTTTATTTTTGATGCTGGCCCACACAGACAGAATCCTTATTGAACTGCCCTGCACCATAACATGTGAACTGCACTCCCAAAGGGTTTTGCCGAAAACTTTGTGTGTAACTTATGATCCGTAATGGCCCGTCACAACAGTACCTGACAAATGCGTGTGGTGCAAGATTCATCAATAGAGCAGTCCTCTACTACCTGGTGTGCTATCAGAAGAGTTGCCCAGGGGTGTTACAAGTATGTGTGTTAGTTATATGCCTCCTTGGGGCACTTTTGCTTTACGGAAAGGGCCACCGACACTTGTGTGGCCCTTTCTGTGACACAGATTACACAGGCATACATATAGTGCCTGCGCTGTCGCCACAGAATGCTCACTCATTTGCATGGTGTAGGAAGCTAGGTTTCTGTTGCAGTAACCCTCCACCCCCACTTTTTGCCAGACCACTGGTGCACTTTGACTTAATATGCCCTGGGTCCCAGCCAATCAGGTTCCCAAGGCATTTGTTCTTTCCCAAAACTGTACCTTGTACCCCAATTGGCACCTCGATGGCCACATGTCAGTGGCCCTTGTAAGCGGTACCATGTGTACCAAGGGCACTGTGACCAGGGAAGACCTCTAAGGGCTGCAGAACTTATTGTGCCACCCTCAGAGGCCCTGTACCTTTCCACACAAACACTGCTATTGCAGGCTGCATGTTTTGGTTCAGAATAAAGTGAAGAGTCGACATGGCATACATCCATGTATGCCATGCCTACAACCCACTGCCCTGGCATAGGTCAGCCACCCCTCTAGCTGGGTGCACTATACCTGTGGTGAGGGTATAGGTGCATGAGCCCTGTACCCCTACAGTGTCTAAGCCAATTCTTAGACATTGCAAGTGTATTAATGCCATTTAGAGTATATGGTGCTGAGAGTTTGTCATTACGAACTCCACAGCACCATAATGGCTTTACTAAAAACTGGGAAGTTTAGTATCAAACGTCTCAGCACAATAAACCCACACGGATGCCATTGTGGGATTTAATGAAAAATGCACTCAGAGGGCATCTTAGAAAAGCCCCATGCAAAGTGACCAGCCTCTGGTGGGTTCCCTGACTGATACAAACCAGCCTGCCACCACAAGGCATGTTTCTGGACCCCTGGGGTGGGAGCCTTCTCTCCCTGAGCCCAGAAACACAGCTTTTCCTGGGTGGAGGTGGTCACACCTCCCCAGGCCAGGAAGAGCCATCTGTGGAAACGGAGCTTCAAAGGCCTTGCTCCCTTTGTAATGCGACCCCCAGCCTCCCATGCTATCAGGAACAGGCCCCCTTCCTATATCCCCTCCATTTCGGTGATAAGACAGACGGGAACAATTTGCACAGCCCAGAAGGAGTGGCCACCTCTGCCAACCACCCCATTATGCGGGAGGCGAGGTGAAGCTTACTCTTTAGTGCCCGCCATCTTGCAGATGGCTGGCTCTCTCCAATCAGCATTAGGGATTGTGCCCACTCCCCACAATGGGCTGAGCACACAAAGCATGTAATCATCCTAAGGTGAGAAGCCCATTGGCTACTGACACCAAAACCCTAAAATGCCCCCTAAATACAGTATTTAGGGGGCAGCCCTGAACCAAGAAAGCAGATTCCACCAACCTATGAACAAGAAGGACAAAAGAAGATGCCAAGCAGATGAGACTGCAGAGAACAACTGGCTTGACCCAAGCCTTACCGGCCCGTCTGCAGTTTCCAGAGATCCTGCACCAGAAGTCACCCTGTACAGCAGTCAGTGGCCTCCAGAACCCTGGGAGGACTGCCTGCCTTTAACAAAGACCAGATCTCCTGTGAACAGCAGCTCTCTTCAAAAGACACAGCCAAGAATGACTACGAGCCTGCTTAGGACAAAGAAACCCGACGCCTGGAACCACCACTGCACCTGACCCCTACTGACCGGGTCCAAGTGGTCCACCGGTCTCAGCGAGGTCCCCCAGCACTCCAGATTCTGAGTCCATCATGATTGACCCCTCCAGGAACCCCTGATGTCGCCTGCAGCCTCTGCACGGAAGCCCCACCAACCGTGAGTGGCCTGGTAAGGTGAAATCCGACCTTAAAAGACACCCCTGGATACAGCCGCCCTTCGCCTTGGAGAAAAGAACCCGAGGTGCACTTACGTCCCAGAGCCCTCCAACTTACCTGCCCAGTTGTCGGTTCCTCCCCGAAGTCCTGGACCGAGCCTGCAGCTAAAAACCAAAAACGAGAATTCCAGTTGAAAAAAACAGGGTACCTGATGCCAAAACAGCACCCTGCACCCAGCCACCCCTTTGCCGCTGCAGGTGTACTTTGGGTGCTAACTCAGATCCCCCTTTGTCCTGAGTCTAACACCAGGATCTCTCACAACCCAGTGGCCTGCTCGTGAGCCACCACCAACCAGAAGCCCCCTATCCCCTATTGGATAACATTGGGCCTCAGCACTCTGCACCCACCTGACCTAGTGCCACTGAAGGTGCTTTGAGACTGCATCCTCGACCCTGGGGGAACTCTTGTTCTAACCCCAGAAACTCAACCCCATAGACCGAGTACTTACCTGTTAACCGACAACTTCATTTCTTTCCATAGGAATACATTGACTGTTTTCCCTTAACAATTTTCTAAGTGTGGAGTTGATTTGTATGAAAACCTGAAAAACTAGGGGATATTCTCAAGAACGTGCGATGATCAGCACCAAAATCGGTTATCGCAATGTTTCAATCGCCGTCTATCACCGGAAAATAACTCGGTGTTAACGTCCTATTCACAACACGGCAATAACATGCAATATGTTCCTGATAACACATCAAATATCCGCTATAAAGTCACTGAGACAGCGATAAAAATGTAAATCCCAATGCGCAAAAAGTTGCGATGGGCCCAACCGCAATAAAAAAATCTGCGATAATCTTCGCCAGGCCGGCAAGTCACACACGTCAGGCGGGAAAAATCACTATAAAAGTAGAAAAAACATATAAACAAAAGCAAAACAACAGCGAAGCACAATGGAGGTAGCCGAAGCAAGTACAGAGGACAACTAGAACACCACAAGCCCCCCAGAGGACCAGCTTGGGACCTCGGGGTTAGGGAAGGGCAAGGACAAGAAGAAGAGGAAGACGCCGTTCAGTCCTCAGGAAAACAGGATCCTGATAACAGAGGTGGCAGAACACCATCAACTACTGTTCATCACCGCCACTGTGTCATTGGCAACAAAAAATGGAATATGGCAGTCCATCGTGGACAAGGTGAATGCAGTTGGAGTGCTAAAGAGGATGATGGAAGAGGTCAAGCAGCGCTGGAATGATGTGAAGCGCAAAACCAAGCAGAAACTCACCAACAACTGGAAGGCAGCAATGCAGACTGGAGGTGGGAGTCCAGCGTCACAGGAGGAGCTGAACGAGATGGAGGAAATGGTGTCAACAGTCATCAGTGGTGAGACGGTGGCAGGAGTTGGGGGACCGGACACTGCTCAACATGACCTGAAACAACTTTACCAGGGTGAGTAACAACAAGGGACTGGGGGGACGGGGAGATGGGCACAATGTCACACATGCACAATTAAGTATAGCACATCTGCGGACAAACCAAGCCCCAGACCCCCAACTCTAATGTACCCAAGTATGCAACATCTCAGCACCTTATAAGCACAGAAGTCAAAGGTACACCACATAAAAGGGATAAGGGGCAGCAAAATCAGAGCTGCAGGGGCGACTCTCCCAAAATGCAGCATACACACATAACATGCAGAGCACATCAACATTGACAACAATGTGGTAAAAACCGCAACACGTCCACAACAGAACAGAGGACACATCTGGTGCCGCTTGGGTGTAGAAACTGGGCAATCAGATTTGGTATTGCAGGGAAATGTGAGTTAACAATGTACAAGTACAAACACACATCCATGATTTTGTTGAAATGTCCACTGTCCCACATCAAATAGGCAGCTCCTCCTAAACAGTCACAATGTACACTGTCATGCAGTCTGTATGTAAACATGTACAATGTAAATCCATATTTGTAAATGCAAACTACTCATCCTTACCGGTCGCAAGGCGCTGGGGGCTGTCGTGGAAATTAAGTGAGCTATTGCCTATAGTCACATGGTGCTGAGCTGAGCTGTGACAACATACATGTGAATACAATGCTAAACTGCATCTCCCCTTCACATTGCAGAGGGAAAACTAACACCTCCTGCAGAGCAGGCCGAACCTCTCTTTTCTGATGACGAAGAACACCTCCACACCTTTAACACCGACGCCCTCCAAGAGTTCATTGACAGCTACCTCAACCCACCTCCAGTAGCAGGGCAGTCCAGCTGCAACAAGGAGGCCCCACCACCTGCACAGAACACACAGCAGGCAGCACCCACCACCACGGCTGCCTCCCAGGACCCCCACGAAGAACACATGGCCTTCCAATGCCGTGTGTTGGGGTGCCAGGAGAAGCCATCCCCATCAGGGACAGCTCACAGTCCCTAACGGACACCCACAGTCCACTTCATGCTCTCCAATGATCCATGGCTGACATTGCTGGAGCCCTAACTCAGAGACAAGAATGACTGTCTAGTCAGAGTGGCTCCAGCGATGTCACCCCGGAGTTGGGACACATGCGGAGGATCATGGAGAACATGGAACAGACGAAGGTGGAAAAAGCGGCTGCCATGGCTGCACACCAGCGAGAGGTAGCTGGGTTCCTCAATGCCCTAAAGACCCTCCTCATGGCATTGCTGCTTCAAGGTCTGGTGCTGATGCATGCTGCTGCTACCACTCCATCTACATCTCTGCACCCTGAAGTGTCGGTTCCACACAGTGTGGCAGACATTCCACATTTGGCCCCTGAGATATCACTGCCACACAGTGCTGGAGACAAAACACCACCAACCACATGTGAGGCACATGAAACAGCAGAGGACGAAGATGCTGGTGAATCTACCTTCATGGTAAGTAGAGCGTAGTAGCATTCATCTCCGCCATATGGCCAATTTCTGCTTTGTTTTACCCTCTGCATCATCACCTTCCACTGTCCCCCAATACTCTCTGCGACACTCACCTCGGAACTCGACATGGACTGCCATATTCTGTTTGGTCACTAATGACACAGCATTCAGACTGCGGACTGTAATCTTCCGATGAACTTGTCATTCCCTAAAGGACTCTGGCTGGCCCCCCAAGGGCCAGCAATGCAAAGTGGGATTTGCATGGCCCTGTACTGCTCCAGCCACAACACTCCACAGAATGTGCATTAAACATTAATTTTCACACAGATGTGTCATGTCTATGATCATTCAAGTGTGGAAGTATGGATGAATGTAAGTCAGTGGTTCCCCCTCATGTCTATGTTGCTCATGTTGTGGGACTTGGGTCACAGGGTGACGCATTGCCGATTGTGGTCCTGGTAGCACCTACACTACAACAGGGACACACGCATTAGTCACTTCCTTGTCCTGCCCAGGACGGAACCACACCCAGATCCCAGGGTCATTATTCACACCCGTACACTGAACTGGCATACGCCAGGCAAGCCCACTCCGCTTACGCCTACAGGGATGACGACAATGCTATATGTCCCAGGTCTTCCCTGTAGTGATCTGCTGATCACAGTTCTAGTTGTCAGCATGCCACAGCCACTCCCTCATGGCTGAATTATACCCACACTACACCCATAGGGGTAGTGGCACATCAACATCTGAGCCAGTGTGCAGCGTGTGATGATGCCTTATCCTGTCGGTCCGGACTGGAAAGGATTTGTGTGAGACCTGCTGGCCCACAGTGTAGGCCTGAGCCAGTGGGAAGTGCGGGCCTTCTGCCTCTCGGTTCACAGAGTTAGTGGCACCTAAAGAGCGGAGCGGGTGTGCAGCCTGTGATGATGCTGTGTGCAATGATATGATCTCTGCCATTGCTAAATCAAGATCCAGTATCAAGTGAGTGACCTGGTGGCCCGCAGTGCGAGGCTGCATGATGTGGAGGCCGCCATGGTTGCGGGCCCCGGGCTTGGAGCTTGCACCGGCACGTGGTGGGCCCTCTTGGAGACATGCTAGTGGCAGAAGGTGAGCAGTGAGGCCTGGGTGCGCAGGGGCAGACAATCACTGCTGAGCGATGGGAGGGGCTGTGGTGCAGCAGCCCGTGTGTGCAGGGGCGGGCAAGCGATGATGGCATGTGCAACTGTATGGACTCTGCTATTCATGACTCTGGACGCTGTTTCTGATAGGGGACTTGGTGGACTGTAGTGTATACCGGCACATGGTTGGAGACACACCTACAGGCAACAGGTGAGCAGTGAGGCCTGGGTCTGCAGTGTCGGTACTCTCTCTTCCTCTCTTTCACTCTCTCTCTCTGATCTTTCCCTCTTTCCCTCTCTCTGTCTCTCCCTCTCTTTCTCTCTTTTTCTCTCTTTCGCTCTCTCTCTCTGTCCTTTGATGAGCGCATGACACACCTTCTTATCTAGAATTATGTCTTGCAGGCTGTGACTTATGGATTGTCCCGAGAAGACCCGCCATGACTCTTCAAAATAGTTATTTTGGGTTTATTCTGAATAAAACGATTTGTTTGGAAATTCTAAGATGAATGTATGGTTCTAATTTTTCTGACCACACATCAGGCAAATTGTTTTGTTCATGATTTCGTGAAGTTGATTTAACATATCTTTGTCCAGGGTGGAGGGGTGCCTGAGGTAGTGCCCCGGGGTTTCCTGTGGGTGTGGGTGCTGTGACCCTCTTGGGTGTCCGAGCTGCATGATAAGTGGCTCCATGGCATCTGTTGTTCTTCAGGTGTGGCTCTGGGCTGGGCTCCCTTTTCTGGTGCAGGTTGTCGTCCAACTTTACACCAGGTAAGAGAAGGTGTTATATTCCTGCTGCTATCACCTGTCGCCTGCTTATCGCCTGTTTTATGATCTTATTGTACTTAAATTTTACAACCTGGCAGTGAATACTCTCGAAAGTTGTTGTTCACTTTGCTAAGGTTGACTGTTCCATACAGTGTGGCAGGGTATACTCAGACATGAGTCCCTTTCTCACTGCGCCATCAGGATTCAAGCAAGCCGGGCCGAAGACGGCTGAATTGCCAGAAACCGGTCCCCGGTAGCTTGTCTCCTTTCTGGTGAAGAATTGGCTTGGTAGTTTAGTCTGCCCTGTTCCCATGATGCACTGGGCCAGGGACAGACTGATTTGCATATAGCCAGGTTCTGAGCTGGGATGGTGCAGTGAGATAAATAACGGTGATGGATCAAGCCCTGATCTTTGGACTGGGTAAGAGTGGTCTGCTTAATTCAGACACTCTGTTCATCACCACCCCCTTTTCTGAATCGTTTTTGGCCACTATAGGTGTGGCAGGGTATACTCAGACATGAGTCCCTTTCTCACTGCACCATCAGGATTCAAGCAAGCCGGGCCGAAGACGGCTGAAATGCCAGAAACCGGTCCCCGGTAGCTTGTCTCCTTTCTGGTGAAGAATTGGCTTGGTAGTTTAGTCTGCCCTGTTCCCATGATGCACTGGGCCAGGGACAGACTGATTTGCATATAGCCAGGTTCTGAGCTGGGATGGTGCAGTGAGATAAATAATGGTGATGGATCAAGCCCTGATCTTTGGACTGGGTAAGAGTGGTCTGCTTAATTCAGACACTCTGTTCATCACCACCCCCTTTTCTGAATCGTTTTTGGCCACTATAGGTGTGGAAGGTTATACTCAGACATGAGTCCCTTTCTCACTGCACCATCAGGATTCAAGCAAGCCGGGCCGAAGACGGCTGAAATGCCAGAAACCGGTCCCCAGTAGCTTGTCTCCTTTCTGGTGAAGAATTGGCTTGGTAGTTTAGTCTGCCCTGTTCCCATGATGCACTGGGCCAGGGACAGACTGATTTGCATATAGCCAGGTTCTGAGCTGGGATGGTGCAGTGAGATAAATAACGGTGATGGATCAAGCCCTGATCTTTGGACTGGGTAAGAGTGGTCTGCTTAATTCAGACACTCTGTTCATCACCACCCCCTTTTCTGAATTGTTCCATAGAAAAGCACAGGGTTGCAATATAACATCTTATAATGCATAACTTCAGTTTTGGAATAGCTAGTATAAGACAATACCTCTATTTGAACTCATGTTGTTTTTTTGACTCTTTATTCTGGGAACCTGCTTACCAGGCCCCAGTGCATGTTCCCTAACCCCTGAAAACGTGTAAAATCAGTTAAGTATCCTAATTGTCACATTTAACTTATTTATAGTATTTATAGTCCCTAGTATATGGTACCCAGTGTACCCAGGGCCTGTAAGATAAATTTCACTATTTAGCTGCACTACCTACTTTGACACCACTAACCCGACAATGCAAAACATGTCTCCAGGCCTGCCCCTGAAGCTTGAGTGTGCAGTTTTAAAACTGCAAATTCAACCTTTGCCAGGGATAAGCCTTCATTTATAATGCTTATTAACCATCCCTAAGGTAGGCACTAAATGTAGGAAGTGCGTACATAGGTTTTACAGGTCCCAGCAGTGAAAAATCTCCAAAGTCATTTTTTACACTGTGACAAGGTTGGCCCTAAGTACCCTCTTTATAACACCTCTGGACCTGTGAAAGACAGGTGAAGGACTGCAGCTGCTGTTGAACCCATGGAGAGAAATCCAAAAGACAAGAGCTGCTCACCAGCACAGAAGAGTGGACACGAAGGCTAGTTAACTAGCCTCCTGTTCCTGGAACACAAAGACTGCAAAAAACCCACAACTTGAAGAACTTAGCTGATCAGTTCCAACTGGATTTGCTCTGGACCCTGCTGGTGACTTCTGCAAGGTTTACTCCTAACCCCAAGTAGTGCCCAAAAGGTCCTGGAGCTTTTCCAGGTGTAACAGTGTATCCACACCCCCCCTTCTAAATTTCAAGACTGGACATTTAGAAACTTTTTCTGAATGTTTTTGCAAAAAGGTTCAGAGGCTATCACTGGACTGTGTTGAACTACCAGTCAGAGTCAACTTGCTCCTTTACGCGGCTGAAATGATCTTGACTTCCAGAAAAGTTTCTATGTCTGATCATGGAGTATTTCACTGGGCCCTATGGCGAGCAACAACCTGTCGTCATCAACACAGTCCTGGGCCTGAACTTCAAAATTCACCCTCTTGGAGTTTTCCAGTCTTCGATGCCAAGTGCCTCAAATTTCCGGCTGGAGCTAAGGGTTCCACTTAGCTCCTGTGCTTCCGCCATCTGATGTTGACAAACTCTTCGGATCCAGCTGGTATCCTGACCCACCAACAACCGTATGGGCGAGAAGTTCTCTCTAGAAAATTGACTAAGGCAGAAGGTAAAGTTTACATCAGCACAAACCATTTTACCCAACCTAGTTGAGAATGACCAGATTATTGATGTTATCCCTTTGTGCTTTTTGCCACTGGAAACATCTAAAGCATTTTGAAAAAACATCTCTGGTTCCCTACATCAACTTTTTATGTTTTGGTGACTATTTGCTCATAACATTTTTCCCATATTGATAAATTGGATTGTTATTTTCATTGTGTTGTGCAGAAATATGACAGAATGGCCATCTGGCCTGTGAAAAGGAACTTAATTAGCTTCAAAGAGAGCCTATGCTGTCACAGGCAGATTTAGTAGGCAGATTTAGTTTGCACCCTAAATTGTCCTGCTAGACAGCCAGTCACCAATCGCAGTAGAGAGGGGCTGCCTCCAGAACAAGTTTATAGTGCCCATTATCACAGCTACACCGCTGTGTGAGCAAAGAGAAGAAAGGGTCTCCAATCTTAGTCTTAAGTAGAGTGGGATGCCATGAGATAGCATACAGTAAAACACACAGGAAGTGCTGCAAAATGGGTAGGGCCATCCCTGAGAACTTTTACCCCATTGGTTAGGAAGTGGCCTGAAGTTTCCTCTACCATATGCTTTCAATGGGCATAAATGTGGCACCGCCAGTATCCTCTTATCCAGGGCTAACAAGTGGACTCCACGGGTCAGTTGGCTGACCTCCTATTGTATCACAGAGGCACAAAAACTGCAAGAATCCAACTTTTCTGAAGAGCCCAACTGACCAGTTCGAAATGGACCTGCCTTGGACCCTGTTAGTAAATTCTACTGCAGTACGACCTGACCCCTAAATGGTTTGCCTTGGGTCCTTAAATACATGTCAGAGTATACTCCTCCTGCCCAAACTGCAAACGCCGGGATTTTGAAACTTTTTGCAGACTTTTTCTCTGAAGCTCCGACGGGAGACCCACCAGGTCAAATCAATATAGAAACAGAACTGACAAACTCATAATTAAATCACATTTGGGTTCGAAACGCGTCGACTGCCAAGTGACCAAATAAGTGTGACAAAACACACTATCAGGCTTAACCCCCTCTTTTTTTAAATGTTGTGAAAGAATGATAACGAGTTTATAATTGCTCTGGAGGCCCTGTATAGTGCACTGTTTGGTCTCTGCCCTTTACAAGGTTGTGAAAAACTCAGACTCAGAAATCTCAACCTGTTCATGCTCTACCGCATTGTTCTGTTTCACTTATTTATTTGCTTATTTTTATTTTTTTTGTTATTGAATATGTTTACGTTGTGTTATGAAGCATTGAACTTGAGCTTATCCATTTATCTGTCAGTTGCTTTTATTTTTTTGTCTATGTCATGTCCAGGTCTTGTTCAACGATATAATATGAGATGGTTGAATTTTTGTAAAAAATATTTTTGTATTATTGTGTTTAAGTTTAGTTTGTGGCCTGTTAACTAATCCCTTTATATGTTGTTTTTGTGAAAATCAATGTAAGTTTTCAAACAATTGATTTTTTCTCAAAAAATTTACTCTTAAAAATGAAAGAAAAGAAATAAAAATGGACGTTTTTAGGTCACACCTAGGGCTCACTGACAGAATTTCGACCTCATAAATATCGACCTACAAGAATATCGAGTCAACAATATCGAAGGCAAAAATATCGACATCCTATCTACAACATGGTAAGTACAAAAATATCGAAAAAATAATATAGATGTAAAAAATATTGATGTTAAAAATATCGATTTTTTTTCTTTTAATATATAAATGTAAAATTAAGTATATAACACTAATAAATAAAATATACATATTTAAAAGTATCTAATAATGTTTAAAATTAATAAATAATACATATATATTAATAATACATTAATTAAATATATACAGTAAATATATAATATCTATGTACTGAACAATAATTATTAATATTTATTTTACTAAATTATAAATTAATAAAACATATTCTAAATTAGTAATACATTTACAAACATAAAACAATAACATAAATAAAATGAAAGTAATATAAAAAATACAATAAACATTAAATTTTTTTACAATTATTTATATAAAACGTTGGATAGCGTAAGGGTAAAAATTACTATTCCCACTCCAGAGAGTGCAACAGTAGGGAAAGCGTTGGATAGCGTAGGAGTAAAAATTACTATTCCCACTCCAGAGAGTGCAACAGTAGGGAAAGCGTTGGATAGCGTAGGAGTAAAAATTACTATTCCCACTCCAGAGAGTGCAACAGTAGGGAAAGCGTTGGATTGCGTAGGGGTACAAATTACTAATCCCACTCCAGAGAGTGCAACAGTAGGGAAAGCGTTGGATAGCGTATGGGTAAAAATTACTATTCCCACTCCAGAGAGTGCAACAGTAGAGAAAGCGTTGGATAGCGTAGGGGTAAAAATTACTATTCCCACTCCAGAGAGTGCAACAGTAGGGAAAGCGTTGGATAGCGTAGGGATAAAAATTACTATTCCCACTCCAGAGAGTGCAACAGTAGGGAAAGCGTTGGATAGCGTAGGAGTAAAAATTACTATTCCCACTCCAGAGAGTGCAACAGTAGGGAAAGCATTGGATAGCGTAGGGGTAAAAATTACTATTCCCACTCCAGAGAGTGCAACAGTAGGGAAAGCGTTGGATAGCGTAGGGGTAAAAATTACTATTCCCACTCCAGAGAGTGCAACAGTAGGGAAAGCATTGGATAGCGTAGAGGTAAAAATTACTATTCCCACTCCAGAGAGTGCAACAGTAGGGAAAGCATTGGATAGCGTAGTGGTAAAAATTACTATTCCCACTCCAGAGAGTGCAACAGTAGGGAAAGCGTTGGATAGCGTAGGGGTAAAAATTACTATTCCCACTCCAAAGAGTGCAACAGTAGGGAAAACGTTGGATGGCGTAGGGGTAAAAATTACTATTCCCACTCCAGAGAGTGCAACAGTAGGGAAAGCGTTGGATAGCGTAGGGGTAAAAATTACTATTCCCACTCTAGAGAGTGCAACAGTAGGGAAAGCATTGGATAGCGTAGGGGTAAAAATTACTATTCCCACTCCAGAGAGTGCAACAGTAGGGAAAGCATTGGATAGCGTAGGGGTAAAAATTACTTTTCCCACTCCAGAGAGTGCAACAGTAGGGAAAGCGTTGGATAGCGTAGGGGTAAAAATTACTATTCCCACTCCATAGAATGCAACAGTAGAGAAAGCATTGGATAGCGTAGGGGTAAAAATTACTATTCCCACTTCAGAGAGTGCAACAGTAGGGAAAGCGTTGGATAGTATAAGGGTTAAAATAACATACTTATAAATAAACGATTTTTGTAGTTATAAAAAAATAAACTATTAAATAAATATAAACCATATACAATACCTATACTTAATTATAAAACACATGCTTAGCAAAATATATGTTACCTAAAATAAATTTAAAATAATACCATTTAATAATATTTAATTACCAATTAATAATTAATTAACAATTATATTATTAACAATACAATGAGTTTTAATACATTATTAATAATTAAATTTACTTTACTTCCCACCATATTTCCCTATAAAACCACTATCCACAACATAACACATTTATCCATTTATGAATTAATGAAAAATAATTAGCAAATAATTAAAATAATTAACTATTAATTAAAATTAATTACCAATTAATTAAATGTATTGTATAATTCCTACTATTTATTAAATAATTAACCATAATTAAATTACTCCCCACCCTATTCCCCTATAAACCCACACCCGCTACAGAAAATATATATCAATTAATCAATTAATTAATTTATTTTTTCAATTATTTAATAATAATTAGCAATTAATTATAAATAATTAATTAATCCTACTAATTATTCATCAACTTACCATAATTAAATTACTTCCCACCCTATTCCCCTATAAACCCACAACCCGCTACAGAACATATATATATCAATTAATAAATTATTTAAAATTATTTTCCTATTATTTTCAAATAATTACCAATTAATTATCATTTATTAATAAATCCTACTAATTAATAATCAATGTAACTTAATTAAATTACTTCCCACCCTATTCCCCTATAAACCCACAACCCGCTCCGGTACTAAAACATACGATTTTCTTATAAATTATTTTCTTTTTATATAAAATTAATACACATATAATAGTAATTATTTTAAATACTTAAGTTAAACATATAACACATACATAATAAAAAACTATAAAATAATACAAATATCGATATTAGTGTCATCGAAATTAGTAACATCGATATATATGCTATCGATATTACTAACTTCGATATTACTTACATCGATATTAAGAATTTCGATATTACTTACCATGGGTCGATATTCTGTCCTACGATATTCTTGCCTTCGATATTATGCTCCTTCGATATTTCAGACTCGATATTATGGTAGGTCGATATTTCCTACTTGATATTTTGACTGTGTACCCACACCTAGGGGTCCATTAGGATGTAGAGCGGATCGCCACCGCCCGCATGGCTGTGGTGATCCACCCTACATTTTTCCCTGCCCGTCACCCATTTACCCCCGCCATATTAGTATGGCGGGGGTACCGCCGCTTTTCTGCCGGTCAACAAGTCGACCAGGCAGAAAAGGGATTAATATGGTGACGGTGTCTGCTAGACACTGCCATCCATATCAGGATGCAGGTGTCAGGCAGCCATTCCATGGCAGCATTGCCGCCACGGAAAGGCATACGGATTTTGAAGTTGGGGGCCCTTTGCAGGCCCCCAGGATGTAGAAGGATTGGGGGGCACCTGAGGGATACCGATGGTACCTCCCTGCATGTGCATGCACAACATGGCAGGCACCGCGCGATGCCTGCCACGTTGTGCATGTTGTGCACAACATGCATTTTTGGCATTGCAGTGGGTGATTCAGAATGCACCGCCCACCGCAATGTTAAAAAAGCATGATGCGCCCTCCAGTGTGGCAGGCGCATCCTAATCACCCCCACAGGACCACCGCACTTATGACGGGAAGTCCCTTTTTACGTCAGGATGGCGGGTGGACATCCTAATGATGCCCTAAGTGTCATGTCTGCTCTAATGAAATAACAACCAACTAAAATCAGTATTGGTATGTGTGTTGTTGTTTGCTTGTTGGAATTGACTTAATCTTACTGATTGTGGGCCAACACCCTGTTTAGCTGATATGATTACCCTAAGAGCACTTGCAGGCATCCCATAGGGCCTCTGCTATTCATACCTTTCCTTTGCTTTATCACATTTACCCCTTCCAACTGTAATCATGAGTGGAATGTGATCTGAAATTACCCTACCCACGTCTTCTGTCCATCTTATCCTGTGGAGGCCCATCCCTGGATGTGCAAGTGGTTTAACATAGAGAACATTTGGTGCGCTCCCTGAAGAATGAATGAATGAAACAAATTATAAAGTGGAGCTACTTTAAAGGTATTACAGTGCTGCAGATTTGGCCTCACTGAAAGTGAGGAAATTAAACGTTAATCTAGCCAATGGAGAGGCAGCAAGTTCCATAATTTGGCAGAAATACGGGTGAAAAAACGACCTCCCAATTAGCAGTGTCTGATATTCGGGTAGACAAGCTGGTAGAAAGTGGTTGAGCAAATGTTACAAGTGGGAATATAGAAGGAGAATTTGTGTTTGAGGTAAGAAGGTCCAATGTGGTGGACTGCTTTATGCTTAATGCAAAGAATCTTAAACATAATAGAGAAGACTTACAAGCCACTTGTGCCACTTTTGCGTCACTTTTCCCATGTTAAAAGTGACGCAAAAGTGATGCAAGGGGCTTGTAAATCTGCCGCAATGTGCTTTAGGACCAGGAGCCTGTGCAAAGCATTGCGATACAATCTGAATTATGTTTATTTATGAATGCCAATAATTAGTCTGGTTACTGCATTTTGAACTATCTGTAAGAAAGAGAATTTTGCCTCTTGATTATGTTGTGATCATCACACATCTATAATGGAATAACTGACTAGTGTTGTTCCATCCATTCCCTCTGCTCTTTTTGTTACTCATTGATCTAACCACCGTTATGTCTATGTTGTCATTAAAGTCTACAGTATAAAGTCAGGGGTTTCACATTTTAGTGAACCCACCCTGTGTTATACACTCTGATGAAACCTTGGGAGTGGGAGGTGTGTAGCGATTGCATATATTTTTTTAATTCCTCAAATGCACATCATGGCAGTATTGCAGGTTTTAGGATTTGTCCATACTCTGATCACTTGGAATGGTATTTTTTCTCACCATCGTTACTACTGCTTAGCCCCTGCTGTACATTACATTTACATTGCTCCAGGAATATGCACCAAGGGTCAGATTTACAAACCCCTTGCGCCTCTTTTACACGCCGTTGCGTCACTTTTGTGACGCAGCGGCGGCGCAAAAGATGCACCATGGTGCGGGGTATTTACAACGTGATGCATCTGGGAGATGAGTCACTTGTAAAGCCCTGCACCATAAGGAGGCGTTCCGGCGCAGGGCGGGGCGTTCCTGCGCAGGAACGCCTCCTAAAAGTGGTTGAGTGAAATCTACAAGATTTTATTCAGTCACTTTTAGGCCAATGCTGCGTCAAAACCCTGCGCCTGCTTGAAGCAGGCGTAAGGCTTGACGCAGCATTGGACAGATAGGGCACTCCAGAGCCTTGCTGGAGCTGCGTCGCGCTTGCGACGCAACTCCAGCAATGTGCCGCCTTTATGGCACAGATGCGTCACGCATCTGTGCCGTTTTTGCCACATGGTGCGCCGCATTGTAAATGCGGCGCACCATGGGTGGCGGAGCTGCGGCGCACAATAACTGGCGCATCCCTGGGGATGCGCCAGTTATTGTAAATCTGTCCCCAAGTTTTCAACATATCTCTGTTTTGGAAAAGTATCAGTCTGGTCTGTTTTACCTGAAGAACTGAATTGCTATGCCTCTTTTGATCCTGTCCCTCAGTTCATCAATATGCCACATCATCATTTTGAGAGTGTCCTCCCTGCTGTATCCTAGGCCGTGTGCATTATTTTCTGTTTCCGGTTCTCTCTCTCTCTCTCTCTCCCTGCACCCGCTTCTTGTGCAGTTATCTTTCCCTCTTCTATATGTCACTTTAATTGATGCTTGCAAATAATCAGCTTTATATAAGCCTAATCCTCCCCAACATACCTCTAATTCCACATTTCTAGATTGCTGGCTTAGAAAGGCCTGTAAACAACAATGAAAGCACCTATTGCCCTCCCCCTTAAACATGATGGTGGTGTGGCAGTAAAACTCATTTTCTGTGCTCTAAATCCAAAATATTTCGAGGATGAGGATGCATTACATAGTTTCCTCTGGGTTCTTTGTTTCAACATTATCTCTTCATGAATTGTGTGGGTCAAGGCTCTCCTTCTCTGAGCTGAATGTGACCTTCTCAACACCAGTCTCTATCTTGACCCCTCCCGAACTTCCTTCCAGGGATGGTTCCACACAGATTTTCAGTCTCAATCACTGTCTCCCATCCTTTGGTCTGGCTTCAAGCAGCTGCTGGGTTGTTCATTTTTCCCATTTGATCATCCTCCCTTCGAATATCCATTGTGTTAAAGAAGGAAGCTTTTGAGTAGGGGATAAGTTTTAATTGAGCGGGAAATATTGATCATGTAGGTCATTTGCATGGCTCTGAGTTTCCTCTTTATTTGTCAGAGGACTTTCACTGCTTCTGCATCACCTAGGTCTTGTCCAGAAAACACATAAAATGGCCCAATTCGAACATCACCCTCTCCATCATATGTACAGTTTCAGCAAAGCGTCTTTATCTTATTCATTCGACAAAGTGACAATCATACATCTTGAGGGTACCTGGGGGGGCTTCATGGTGCCAGCGCCCTGGACACACTCTTCACATTGAAGCAATGAGACATCTCTTCCTATAGTATCAGAGTTTCCCAACATTTCTGCGGAATTATTCTGAGAGGGCTATTTCTGCCCTAGCTGGGATTTCTGTAATCCAGAGTAGTTCTTTCTGGTTCACTCTTCTGTGTCTTATTTTATTTATTTATTTATTTGTCAGTTTAATATAGCGCAAACTTGACCCAAAGGTATCAGAACGTTCTACAGAGAAAGCACAAACAATAATAACATGAGTTACATAACAGGTGCATAGAGATATATATAGTAAGAGTAAGCACACCAAAAATAACATGAGGTACATAAAGGGTACATACAAAAATATAAATAGTAATGATAAAAATGCAAACGATATACAGTGGTTAATGCAACAAAATAGCAGCACATACCGCGGTTACATAAAGCGCCAATGGAAGTACACAGCAACAATTATATAAAAGAAGAGTCAGAAAGAAGTAGGATACCTGAGCTCCGAAAGTCCTGAGGTAGATATGAGAGGGAGTAGGCAGGGAAGGTAGAGTAGATGCATAGATTCTCCCGTGTGAAGGCAAAAGGTAACTTAGCAAAACTGTTTAAGGAAGCTTGGTGCTATACAAGACCAGAACAATATTATTAACACTTCTACTCTCTCTTCTAGGAGTTTGGAAATTGCCATCTAAGTCACTTTTATTTTCAGGCCACTTTTACTGTTTGTTGTGAAGAGCATGCCTCATCACAATGACGTCCACCTAAATCCATCTTTCCTAGCTTTGTTTCCAGAGCGGATTATGTATCCTTTATTATCTGCAGGATCATCTCTGTTGTGAAGCCTGTGACACCTGTCTCCTATTACTTCGGACAAGTCACTTCTCTGAGTTTTGGAGGCCTGAAATTGTGAATGATTTTGTGGTCTTTTTAAGTTTTCTCTGATTTAAGAACAGGACCTCCACATCTTTCACTCTGTTTGTGCTGTGACAAGTTGCAGTAGTGTCTCCTATTTTGAATGCCAAGCCAAGTCGAGCTAAGTTGAGCAGTATGGGGATGCCCCCAAACCTTCTCAGGAGTGTGAAAGTGATGGGAAGGGGCTGAATACCACTTGGATTTTTTTAATGCTTTTTTCTTGGACTTACACAAAGATTTGGACCACAGCAACAATCAATCTCATGATCAACTCTTGCAACTTCTGGAGTTCAAACAGGACTGAGACTGACCTTTGAGCGTAGACCGATCTCGTTGAGGAGTCTTCTGGTACTTGGGAGCATAGAGTTTTGCCTTGCTGTACCGTATGGCCTTCAGGCTCATTGCCATGCTGTCATGGCAGGCCTTAGAGTTGTGACTCAATCTCAGGCACCACAGGAAAACATGATGAGTATCTGTCACAGACATTTGTTTGCAACAGTCTTTACAAGGTTTATTCCCTGTCATCTTGGGTGGTGGCATTCCGCTTGAGCACTAAATTTGTGAGGTAAAGAGCTCTTAAAGAAACCGGAGATAACATTGGATTCAAGTCTGGGGGTGCAATAAAGAAAGCACTGAGGCCAGTACATGGGAGTTGTGCTTGTACAGACCCCCCACATCATTTCCAGAGCAGAACGGTGTCAATCCGGAGCAGCATGGTCCCCATACAGTGGTATTGCTGAAAAGGTTTTCCTTATCCAGTCTGACGCCTGGGGAATATTCAAAAGCTGAGAAATAAGCAGTTAGATAGAGTCTCTACCACAAAGAGCGTTACAGAAGGTAAGTAACTTGTTCATGATGAGTCACAGTGTAAGTATATTGTTTGGACCATATTTTGCACAATTGGCAGTACCTAGTGCAAAACATGTATTATGGAAGGATCCACTATACCGCAAATGAATGCAGTTTTCTTTGTGGTAAAAGCTAATGTCAAGCATTGCACATAAGGCAGAAGTACTGCTACAATTTCACCTTTGCGGTCCGTGCATGTACATTAAGCCATGTGGCTGAGGTTAATGCATGCTTTTAAAGTAATACCATGGTGGGCTTTGAAATTAGGCTTTTGCTGTCATATTTTCAAATATAGGTGTCCCAACTACAAGAGAACGGGTCATGTGACAATTTAATGGAGACCAGTTACATAGAGTGCTGAAAACATTGAAGACTGCCATATGTGAACAATAATTATGCATCTATTTTTAAAGTAACAACATTTTAAACTAGCCACCCATCATCAACAACAAAAAAGCTTTTTAGATAATTGCAAGCCTTTCCCCCCACTGTTGTGTAAGGAATATTTTACACTCCATAGGGTGAGAGCATACATGAACAACTGCATGCGATGTTGTCTTTCTATTCTGAGTTTCAGCGGGCGCCACTTTTCCTCATTATGTATAATTTGAAAATGTTTTTGAAGGAAACTCATTTGGAAACTTTTGATGGTTTAGAGTGAAACTGTTCAGCTTTCCCTGTGTGGTAGCTGATTGACAAACATTCCCCAGGTCTAAATGCGGAATGCAGGGAAAGCAAGATTAAAGAAAGCATTTACAGTATTTCAAAGAAAAACTACAATTAAAGAACATTAAAATGATGCAGAGTGCTGCCCTAAGTGGCGACGAGAAAGTCGTTCTCGCCCACCCTCCCCGACTCCTCACGCTTGATTTGTAACTCACGCCAGAACTGCCACTGTTTCCTTTACAAGACGGAAGAGAGTCGTTTTGTGCAAGTCCAGCCATGTTGATTTTCTGTCAGCGTTTTAAACCTTCGCTTGACGGCAGGGTACAATTTACTTGTGTACACAGTTAGAGCTGCCAATACTACATTTAATTATTATGGCTTATCAACATAACTTAAAAGTGATACATGTTATTACGTTCAGGCTAATGAGTCAATATGTTGGAATGGCTTGTGCAGACGAATACATCTCGTAAATGTGGAAACGGAGGGAAGCCTTTGCAGCCATGTTTTATTATTCCTCGTTAACCTGTGCAGTTATTTCAAGAAACATCAAGGAAAATGGCGTCTGCTCATTGAAACTGGTCAGCAGCTTCTGCACTCATATAAAGCTGCACTACAAACCTCTCAAAGGTCCAGATTCACATGTCCTTATGTAGTTGAAGCTATGCTAACGTAGGGTTACTATACATTTGGCCTGCAGGTGTGCGTGCACAAAGTGTATATTACGCAAGCTACATCTTGTGTACATCCTGATGATGGGTAGGTCTCAGAACTTCCTTCTTTGCATTATGTTGATTTTGTGAATGTCCTAATTTTCATGTGCAACCCACCAGCAGGAGACTAAGGGCCCGATGTAGGTGGCAAATTCCGGTCGGAAACGGACGAAATCGGCCGCTTCCGACCGGTATTTGGCACTTTGAGATGTAGGGGGCCAGTATTTACCTATTCGGTATATTTACCGAATCGGTAAATTTACAGAATCTGTAAAATACCGAATCGGTATTTTTACCGATTCAGTATCTTCCAGATGTAGGTGGGACTCTTCTGAGTCCCACAGGCCTTTCAGATTCGGTATTTTAACACCCAATCTAATTGGGTGTTAAAATACCGAATCCAGGTGTGCATGCACATGTGTGCATGCACACCTATGCCATGTGACAGACAGACATGCCCTTAGGGCATGTCTGTGTGCCACATGGCACACAAGCCAGTATTGGGGGTGCTAGAGGGTGTCAAAGTGACACCCCCTGCACCCTTGCTGGAATCGGTATTTACCGATTCGGTAAATACCGAATCGGTAATGCCCATTGATTCCTATGGGCTTCAAGGCCCATAGGAATCAATGGGGGATACCGATTCGGTATTTACAGAATCGGTAAATACCGAATCTTACAGATTCGGTATTTACCGAATCTGAAATACCTACATCTCCCCCCCTCTAATTTACCACTTCATAAATACCGAATGGGTATGATTCGGTATTTATGAAGTGGTAAATATAGATTTACCTACATCGGGCCCTAAGGGTAGTAATTGTAATATCTATGAGAATTGAGAATGCATAGAACGTAATCTTCTTCTTCCTGGCCCCCTGCAATGGAAGGTTCTAAGTGCCTGAGGAATAAAAGGAGTTAGGATCAACTATAATTTACCAATTATAGTGTAACCTGTTGTCCACACAGTAAATCTCAGAATCAATTGATGGAATTAAGAATGGGTGTATTATAAAGTTAAAGCCAAGCTGATATGAATCAGTGGTAGAAATATAGTACAAAAAAACAGAATCACTAAATGATATCCAAAACGACCTAGAAAATTGATCCTCAATACCAGAAAGCAAATGAGGAATTCGGTAGCTACTATACAAAGAATGAGAAATAAAGTCCGGTGAGTAGATTGAAAGTTTCGATTCTAATCGCTGCATATAAGATATGGACTGCATTTTGTAAAAAAAACTGGGCTCA
Organism: Lissotriton vulgaris; assembly: GCF_964263255.1. NCBI lineage: Eukaryota > Metazoa > Chordata > Amphibia > Caudata > Salamandridae > Lissotriton > Lissotriton vulgaris. The sequence continues at coordinate 199,991,548 of NC_141691.1, forward strand.
GTAGACTAAAAGGCTATACTCCGCTATTCAGGAACCCCACCCTCCCTGTAGAAATCTTTTCAGACGCTACAATGGCAGAATGGGAAATGAGTGGAATTAGGAAATTGGGGGATCTAATGGGACCACATGGAATCTGGCAGTTTGCAGACATACAGAATAGATAAGGTATTAACGAAACCATTTTTTTTAAAGTATCTTCAAATTCTTAGCTTTCTAGGTGGGAAGAAGGGGGGGCCTTGTGGATTCGACAAAAACTGAGTTATGGATGTTATTAGAGGGGAAGATTGTACTATTCAGAGGATATATACTGAGCTCTCTCTATTTAAAAATGACGATCTTTAAAAATACGAGAAGAAATGGGTGGATAAACTCGGCATAGATCATGATGACTTTGAAGCCTCATTAGAATTAGGCCAAACTGTACTATGCGCTGCAGGAATTTAAGCTCAGGAGTACAAAACAATCTTCTCCTTGTATTATATCCCTTTAAGGATGCGCAATGGGGGGGGAGGTGGGGGGGGGGGGGGGCGGACGGGAATTAGATTCTCATAATACATATGTTTGCGTCATGTCCCCAGCAGCAACATCTGGAAAAAGCGATAGAACTATTTTTTAACAGAACATTAGAAATACAAATTTGTATTACTCCTGTAATACTCTTGTTGGGAATAAATAATGAGGACAGGCAAGATCCATCACAATGTTTTCTCTTCATGGCTATGTCTGTACTTCGTATCTGTATTGCTACAGCATGGCTGGATAAAGCAACCCTAATGTTCCAACAATGGCTTGCCAGACTGCTTTCTACTTATAACCTCCAGAAGGGGATTTATGAGAGAAAGGGAAAAAGGGGGAGATTGCTTGGTAAACGTATCTGGGAACCCATTTACAGATGGAAGGAAAATCAGTAGTAATTAGTGACTCTTCATTCACCCTTTGTCATGCGGTCCTTTTATTTGAAGGGGTATCCGATTAAGAAGGATAAAGTATTTAATACTAATGTTAATTCTTAAAAGCGATATTCGGGTGCATTATTGCTACACTGGCCTGAATTCTTTGTGATTTTGTTTTGTGTCTCTTACTATTGCTTTTTCTCCTTTATGTATTGCAAAGAATGTATATATCTCAGATGACTCATGTTTATTTTTCTGTTGTGTTGCTGTGCTCAAAAATGACTAAAGACTAATAAAGAATAAAACAAAAAAGAATATGACAACTTTCCTATACATGAAGTTGTCTAAGGAGATCTACTAAGCCCTATTCGAACTTGGAATACAGAAACTCTACTAGGTCAGGGAAGCATAGAAAGGTGTCAACATAGCATATATTCTGTAGAAGTTCTCAAATGTAAAGTATATCGTATAGCATGAAACCACACAACAGAGATGGTGCAGAGAGGTCTGTACCTCTTAAAGTCCAAGGCGTAATCTGAACAAAGCTTAAGTGCAATGCCCAATTACACTCAGCAAAAGAACCTTCAAGCATTCCAAGTCACATGCCCAATTATTTCCCATCTTCAAACAACAAACTTGGCAACTACACTCAAGATTTCTTTCCTTTGGTCTACACATTAGAACGTCTTGGATTCCTCCCATCTCCTTATTCAACTCAGTAGTTCTCCCTTCCTTCTTTAAATCTTCTTATTCTTGCCAAGAGATACTCCTTTCGAGCCTCACTGTCTCTAACATACAACATGCCTTTCTTTAACCATGAGCTAATGCAACTACACCCTTAGAGACACGAAAAACACTGCATCCAAAGCAAGCATTCACGTTGAAAGTTGAGAAATCCAAAAGCTTAAGGCCTTTGGTCAATTTAGTATTGGCAAGCATTTCAGTACACATTTTGAATGCATGAATACAGATACAAAAACTGTTACAATATAGTTGTAGAGCACTTATTCAAATGAATACATTTTCAGGTATAAAATTAACTGACAGTGTTATGTAAAGAAATACTTGAACATATAAGGAATACAATGTTATTCAAATCACACAGATGTAGATATATGTGAGAACTGTAACTTGTCACCATAAAGAAAACATTAATATACACTCTCATATAAATGTCGAGATTACACAGTAGATGCACTGTCTGTAACTGTTTACGTGCACTACATTACGTTAATTAGGTTACCTCACAAGAGTACATGTGGCCATATGTACATATATATGTGGCCTAATTAAACATGAAAGGGTGGAGACAAAATTACACTGCTCCAGAATTATGGGAAGCTCACGAGAAAAACTTACCAACAGTGAACACTCGTAATTTTGAGCAGATTGCCGATTTTTTTAAGGATTCATCGAGAATATCTTGACTAGAATAGGGAATCTTTGGCAGTGATAGACTTTCAGGTACTTGATTATGCAAAATGTGTGCATGAGAGTTTTTGCTGAGTTGAACTTCATTACTCTTAGTCCCACCCACTTGTTCTTGACCCAGTCATTAAATATCAGGATAGACATTCAATCACAAGACAAGAAACAAATCAGGAAACGCTATCTTATCCCACCCAAACCTCAGCTTGTTGCTACAATAAAGTAGCATTTCCTAATAACTTCCTGTAATCCCAAACTCTTGTTAAAAGCCTGGGCATTTGGGAGGGTGGGTGCTAATGACTGGGTCAAGGGCTGGTAAGACCAATAGTAGAAGATTACCACGTCCCTTGTCCTTGATCCAGTCATTAAATATGAGATATACCAAATCATTCAGCAAATGCCTTTGACAAATCAAAACCATAACAAAACGCATGTCCGAGGTATCATGCAACACTTCTGTGATTTATTTTGCTGATCTTTTGATCAATTGAGCATGAAAAAAGAAATATAACTAATTAGAGTAACACAGCCTGTAAATTCCTTTCCCCAAAAGTCTCCTGACAGTTTTGCATACTCTGAAATCTGTACTGTATTATAAAGGTGTGCTCCAAAGCCCAAGTTCCACCTCTACACATCGCAACTAAAGTAGCACCATTAAACTAGCCCAAGACACATCCACGCTACTTGTAGAATGATCTTGAAGTTTCTGAGGTAAAGGCTGACCCCAGTTTGAGTAAGCTACTCCAATTTTCTCCTTAATCCATTAATTTATGGTTAGCTTCGACGCCTTCTTACTTCTTCCAGTAAGGCCAGAAGTAAAAAGTGATGTTTTTCCTAAATAATTCATGCTTAACATCCAACAACTTTAACCTTCACACTTCTTCAAAGGTAGGAGAAGGATAGAAAGCAGGAAGAATGTGTTTTTAAAGAAAAGCGACATTTGGAACTAATCTTAAGCAAAAAACAAGCATCCAATCTTAACACCACTGTATCATCTAAGAATCTTCAAAAAGGAGGCCTACATAACAAGGCAGACAGTTCCCCCAACTGTCTAGCAGAGATGATAGCAACTAGAAAAAGAAACATAAGTGGGAAATTTAAAATCCACGAAACTTAAGGGTTCTAAAGGTGGTTCCTGCAATGCTATTAAGACTAAAGGCAGATTGCAAGGAGGAACCGAAGAGTGGGAAACATGCCATGAAGCAACAAAGCTCTCAAACATCTTAGTGACCAAAGTCTTTGCCTATTTAAGCATGTTGTTGGTGTTCAGAAGGACTCTGATTGCACATCACTGCATTTAAGGCGCAGAAAAAGATAGGTCAAAGTGATCCAAAAAAATTAGAGGAACAGGACACAGAAGAAAGGTTCCAATGATTGGAGTAGGCTGAAAGTTTAAGATCTTCTAGATCCTTGAAGTGGCTCAATTAGATGAAAGGACAAACCCTGTTTTTCAAAACCTAACCTTTTTTTGAGGGTTGTATGCTCACAATGGAGAAGGAAAGCAGGGAAGAACCCAAGGGGGTTGAAGAGCCACCACCTTCAAGAGAGGGAACCAAGCCTTGATGAACCAAATTGGCAGGCTCACTATGACATCAATCAATCAATCAATTCATTTGTATTTCTAGAGCGTGGTTACCTACCCGTGAGCGTATCTAGCCACCGAGGTCTCACTGGGCTCAGTTAAACAGCCAGGTCTTTAGTCCCTTTGTGGATTCCATGAGAGATGATGATGTTTGATGGGAGAGGTCGTTCCAGGTTTTGGCGGTGCGGTAGGAGATGGAATGGCCATCACTGTGGCTTCGGCAGATGAGTAGGGGAGAGAGCAGGTGAACCCCCTTATGCTGAATCCCATATAACATCTTCTGGATTAAGGGAAAAGTAGGAAAAACAAACAACAGCCTTTTCACCACTTCATAGGCAGATCAAAAATTCCCCAAACTCCCTCAACAATATATTGGGAAACATTGAACAATACCTTGGGGGAAGAGAATTGAACTTGAAAGCAAAGAGGTCCACATAAAGGTTTCTGAACCTATTGCAAAATTGCTCCTAAAGTTGAGCTGTATTAACTCAGGTTTTGAGCTAAGGGAAACACCTCACTTAACAGATCTCATTTGAGTTGTCAAAACCCTTGATGAGGACTGCAGTTATTAAAAGTAGATGCTTCCCTGTCTACAATGCCAGAGAGCAAGTCACTTTGTTCAAAGACTGGCAATGAATACTGCCTTGGTGATTATGATATAGGCCACAGTCACCGTGTGTTTGGACCTTAGCAATACATTGGAGTGAATGATCTGGGACTTGAAGTGACAAATAGCTCATGCTAACTCTGTGAGTTCGCTCCAGTTTGAAGACCTTAATGCTTCGATCCAAGTCCATCTTGCTTGAACAGAGTGCTTTCCCAGTGTAGCACCCAAACCCAAGGTGCTAACATCTGTTGTTAGAACCAGAGGGATATCTGGTGGCAGCATGACCCCTTTGCAAAGACTGTCTGTGTCCAATCACCACTGTATATTACTGGTACCTTCTTCTCCAAGTTCCTCCATACATTTGGAGGTGCCACAAGAGAGGTCTCAAATGCAAACCTTGCCCATCGAACTGTGAACACTAAATCTGCCATGTGTACTTGAAACACCATCCTCTTCAAAAATATTCCCTCCTTGTGTCTCAAACAACCAATTCCACTGGTAGAAACACTTTACCTTGTTCCATATTGAACCTTGCTAATGAGCACAAGATCCTTTAATGGTTGTGCGTGGCATTTGGGTAGATTCAGAAGAAACCCTTGTTGATTAAGCGTAGTTATGATCTGCTCTATATGGCAAGACTGAATTTGAGCAGTTGGGGCTCAAATAACCAGTCGTACAAGTAGGGAAAAATCTAAATCTCTTGAAGATGGAGATAGTCAAACTGCGGGGCTACTACTTTGGTGAAGACCCTCGGAAATGACCATAGGCCAGTGGAAGGACTCTGTACTGTTATGTTATGTTATGTTAAAATTATTAAAATTATTTTTAAAGCACACTTACACCAGACAGTTTCATGGTGCTGTGAAAGGGGGGCAGCAGAACCAGCAGTAAGGAGTGAGAGGAGGGCATTGCGTTACTCGTAGGCCTGACAGAACAACAAAGTTTTCAGGCAGGATCTAAAGTGGGTATAGGATATAGTTAATCTAAGTTCCAGAGGGTGTGAATTCCAACAGAAGGGGGCAAGAAGAGAAAATCTAAGACCTCTGTGTTTCTTACGATTAAAAGTGGGAGTTGTGAGTAGAGCCAAGTGGGAGGAGCGAAGATTACGAGAGGGAAGATAATGGTGGATCAAAGAGGAGGTGAAGGCTGGGCTGAGGCCGGCCAATGCTTTAAAGGTGATATAGCCTAGTTTGAATTCGCAGCATTTGGCCACCGGGAGCCAGTGAAGACTTTTAAGCACGGGGCGAACATGATGGTGTCTAGGTTGGTGGAAAATGAGTCTGGCAGCCTGGGTCTGTACCAGTTGCAGATGGCAGAGCTGGTAGGCAGGGATGCCAACGTAAACTGAGTTGGCATAATCAATGCGGGAGATGACCAGGGCCAGAAGAGCCAGAGTTAAGGCCTCCATGGTTAAGAATCTGGAGATCTGTCGAATTCTGCGGAGGTGGAAAAAGCAGGATGATACCACTGCGCTAATCTGGGACTTCATGGATAGGTCTTTACAGATTATAACCCCCAGACTTTTTGCAGATTCAACAGGGCAGGGGGGAGTGCCTAGGAGGGAGGGCCAAAAGTTAGAATTCCACGGGTTGGAGGGGCCACCAGTCAGGATCAGCTCAGTCTTGTCAGGGTTGAGTTTTAAATGATTGGCCACCATCCAGTTGCTAATGAGGCACATGGTGGACTGAAAGTTGTTGATTGAGTGATCTAATAAGTCAATGTCGAACACCAGCTGGATGTCGTCTGCGTAGTTAAAAGCAGTGACCTTGCTTCCGCGCAGGGACCGAATACGGGTAGTCAGGTACAGGTTAAAAACAAGGGGGGAGAGGGAGGATCCCTGGGGGACACCACAGATCAGCTTAACTTTTTCAGCAGAAAAGTTAGAAAGGCGGACGGCCTGGTGTTGGTTACTAAGGAAGGAGGAAATCCACCTAAGAGCCGACCCCTGGATGCTGGTGTCGCCGACACGGTCGATCAACATGTTGTGGTCGACCGTGTCAAAGGCTGCCAACAAATCCAGGAGCACTAAGGCCTGACTGATGTTATGGTCAGCTCCCCTCCTAAGTTCATCCATAACTGAGAGAATGACTAACTCAGTAGAATGTGCTGGCCTAAAGCTTGCTTGTTGGGGGTCAAGGAACCGTGAATGTTCAATCAAAGAGCTAAGAAAGTTGGTGACATGAGCCTCAAGTAGCTTACTAAGGTAAGGGAGCAGCGAGATGGGACGAAAATTGCTCATCAGCGAAGGGTCAGCATGGGGGGCGTGGCTTGGCGCGCAATGGCGACGGACGTGGAAGGGTAGAGCTCCGAACTGAGCTCCCCTTCCCGGGGCCGTTTCTCCGCTATCTGTATCCTGTTTGAGTCGCAGATGGGGGCGGACCCGGAGATAACCCCCACCCACATATTTACTGGTGCCTGCAGCCTGCCGTCATGTCACATGTGCTGCCACTGAAGAGGGCGTTGGCCCGAAACGTGTCTGGCAGGAAAGAGACTCTCTTCGCAGCTCGCGCCCTTGCGCTGGCATCAATTCCTACCTGTAAGTGCATCCCCACCTAGCGGCAACCTTTTCTTTCCATTTTTTGCGGCCTGCCCGGTCGCGGGGTTGCACTACCGCTTACAACTGCGGGTCCACAGCTGCCTTACTTGGGCAGATTTCTGTTGTACAGGAGGTGCCTTTACTTGCGGTGTGCTTGCGGGAACATTGGCAATCCCTTTAACACTTTTTTTGCATGCGAATGGCGGCGGCTACCCACTTGGATTTTACCGAACCACCAGTCCCAGAAAGCATTGCTTCAGGTTTTACACCTGTGCATAATTACTGAGGGTATTTACTGGTGCCTGCAGCCTGCCGTCATGTCACATGTGCTGCCACTGAAGAGGGCGTTGGCCCGAAACGCGTCTGGCAGGAAAGGGACTCTGTACGCAGCTCGCGTCCTTGCGCTGGCATCAATTGCTACCTGTAAGTGCATCCCCACCTAGCGGCAACCTTTTCTTTCCATTCTTTGCGGCCTGCCCGGTCGCGGGGTTGCACTACCGCTTACAACTGCGGGTCCACAGCTGCCTTACTTGGGCAGCTTTCTGTGGTACAGGAGGTGCCTTTACTTGCGGTGTGCTTGCAGGGACATTGGCAATCCCTTTAACACCTTTTTTGCATGCCAATGGCGGCGGCTACCCACTTGGGTTTTACCGAACCACCAGTCCCAGAAAGCATTGCTTCAGATTTTACACCTGTGCATAATTACGGAGGGTATTTACTGGTGCCTGCAGCCTGCCGTCATGTCACATGTGCTGCCACTGAAGAGGGCGTTGGCCCGAAACGCGTCTGGCAGGAAAGGGACTCTGTTCGCAGCTCGCGCCCTTGAGCTGGCTTCAATTCCTACCTGTAAGTGCATCCCCACCTAGTGGCAACCTTTTCTTTCCATATATTTAAATATATATATATAAATATACATATATATATATATATATATATATTCAAAACAGCCATCCACACAAAGAAGAAAGCGGCAACCACAGAGGAGATTTACTTCAGAGCTGCTTTAATAACGGAAACGCACAGTCCGGTGGCGGCGAATGCATTTCGGCGCATTGCCTTCCTCAGCGCCCTTCACCCAACAGAATGTCCCGGTAAGTGCCTCCTGCTGCCTTTTGATGGAAACAAGGCTCCGCTCCTCCCCCTTGCCGTGAAGCACACCTGTTGCAGTGCACGTTAATACTATCGCACCACAACTCCCATAATGCCATGTACTGAGGCAGAATAGGCCGGTGACATGGCGGAGGCTCAAATGTTATTATTCTTTGTGCAGTAGCCAAGATCAGCAGGGCTCGATGTTCATCTTTGTCCGTTCTCCGCCAGGCCAGCCGCTCCTCCGGTCTCCTCAAAACCATCACAACCCTCGTGTAAGGCAGCCATTGAGCGGGGGCAAACTGCCACAAAAGGAGGTAAATTACCTCCACCGCCCCAGTTGCCACACACAAAGGCAGGTCCGAAGTTTATCCTTACCAGGAATGTTAATTGTGCTGTTGAGGCAATACCAATGGACTTCTTTCCAAAACGTGACAGGGGTTATCCAAATGCGCCATATATATGTATATATCAGAAAAAATATTGGTAAGAATAGACTGCAAACCCCCAAAAACATTTTGGGCCATATGTATCAAGCAATAATGTGTTTGCAAACGTCGAAATTCGCCGAATTTCGGCGTTTGCGAACGCATTAGTGCTAAATGGTATGTATGAAAGAAATCTGCGTGCACAATAAGGAATCGTAAATTTTGTGATTCCTTAAATACAATGTAAGAAGCATTAAAAAATGTAAATTGGCCTTATTGAATCGCAAATTACCACCAACTTCAAGTTGGTGGTAATTTGCTAATTCCTTGAAAAAATGCACTGTTTTGCATTTTTCAAAGTGCAATGTGAAGCACATACATGCCCTTAGGGCATGTATGTGCGCCACATGTGCACCCATGCTGATTTCAGGGGTGCAACAGGGTGTCCTTTGGACACCCCTGCACCCTTGAAATTATTCTCAATTTGCGATTCTCAAATTGCGAATCGCAAATTGAGAATAACTTCCCATTCATTCCTATGGGCCTTCTGGCCCATAGAAATGAATGGGAAAGTGTTCCTTAATTGTGATTTGCAATTTCCTAATCGCAATTAAGGAATACCAAGAAATCGCAAAAAAAATTGATTTTGTACATACATCCCTATTTGCGATTATCAAATAGCGATTTCTAAAAAATCGCTATTTGAGAATCGCAAATCAGGTTGTTGATACATACGGCCCTATGAGTCCAGTTTATATTTTATGATTTCAGCCGACATATTTCATGAGGTCATGTTGGTTTCTCAAGGCTGAAAAATACCAATTTACAAACGAATCAGAGAAACAAAGACAGGGCATTTATATCAGACAGTTGTAACTTTAAAACGGAAATACTAACATTCATAAGCATGACAAGGTTGTTTATCTATGAACACTGACATAATCTAACGACTAACAGAGGTTAGTTTTATAAAGTGGAAACCACACAAAAGTATGTTTTTCTGTATTTATTGGAAGCGTTGAGACAACATCTAAATAACGTCTATATAGCTTCACGATCAAGTCTTCTGAGCCAGTGTCCGTTCTCCCTTCGAGAATCCCCATACCCATGACACCAGCTATCTTCCAATCACAACAACCCAGTGACACGCGCATTGGCACACAACCTAATGTACATTAAAAGCAACTAGGATGTAACAGTTAGAATCATTTATTTTGCCTGAACTAGCTGCAGATAGTATATCGCTTCATCTTAATGGTCATTTTAATTCATTATTAGCAATTGAATTGGACAAAAGGTTATTCTAAACTTCATGAGGAAATAAAATAGCCTTTGTAAGAACCAAGAGATAAGGAAGGGTAAACAAAGGAAGGGATGGGTCAAGTGGACCAAACAGGGCCCTAGGCATGGATAGGTCACCTTATACAAATCCAAAACTACAAACTGAGCAAGGGTTGTCTACGTACCTCAAACACTAAAGAAATAAATAGGCACTTCATTTACACTAGAAGGTACACCATCCTCACAAATATGGGTACAGACTTTAAGAAGTCAGACACCTCAAATGGTTAGAAGACAGGTTTATCGTATTTGCTATAAAACGCACCTTTCAGTTTGGAACAAATGGTAAGTTACCAAACATGTGTACAGCTCTCAAACAAAAATTATCCTAAAAAAACAGACTTCATCATGTTCAGAGTTCTAACAAAAGTAGTCCATACATTTCTATGTAGAGAGCATAAAGGATAAAAGACTAGGGCCTGATTCACAAAAGTAAACTTATTATTTTGTGTAAGTTTAAGATTGTTTGCTATTCACAAAGGAATTTTATGAGTGCTATCTTTACGACTGTAGAATATCGTAATAACCTAATTGACGCAATTAAGATCCTCAGACAGTATTGGATCACATCCTCAACTGTAATAAAAAAAATAGAAATACAAATTTTGTGAATGTCTGAGGATCGGTCCTTCAAAATAGTGTGCTTTCGATTAATTATAAAGAAACAATCATACATTCAATTTATCAACATTGGACATTACAGACTTATTCCATGTTGGGGTCAAGATACAATAAAGGGTTCTTTTTCAGGAAGGCATGGAAAAACCCTGTTACAGTTTCTGAGAAACCAAGCAGGAAAGAGAAATCAATAGACATACAGAAGATAAAAAACACAGCAACTAAAAAACATAAAGCCATAAAAATAGTGAGCTGCTACGTTAATCTCAAAGATTTCTTAGTAGTGTGCAGTACAAGCTTATTCCATTGAGCGGTTATGTTGAAATAAAGCATCCTTTTCAGGGAAAAGAATAGAAAACCCTTGACGAGATTTTCGAAAATCTAAACTATAAAAATAAAAATAAGAGAAACACAGGCAATAATACAGCATGAAATGTTTGAGCATAACCTGTTGTAGCGGATCATTAGAAACAATCGCAATTCAATCAGAAAGAAAAGGAACATGTCTCAGTGGGCAGGTCAAAATGACAAATGATTGGTGCACCTCTGTTGAAGCGCATTTAAATATAATGAAATGCTGACCAAAAAACAGGTGCCAAAAAATGTAAATTCTGTCTAGAAAAAAACAGAAACTGGAATGGGCGGTAGCTATTTTAGTAGCTTTAAGTATGCACATTGGTGATCCAACCAACAGACAGCTGGTGAATCAAGTGGGTGGTAAAGGACACCCATAACAAGCGTTCAAGAAACAATGAAAAGGAGTTAAAAAAAACAGTAAATGAGCAGAATTGAAATTGAATATATAAATTGATGCAAAATATTTGCTAAAACAGGTATTGCAAACGGAACAAAAATGTAAAGAATATAAAAAAAGAGACAAGGATTGATAAAAAGGCAAAATACAAATTACATGTATGAAGTATTACATGTATTAAGGAAACATGGACATAGGAAAGGAAAATAGGAAAGATAAGAGGAACGAAGAGAGGTTTGAACCTGGAAAGCACTGTAATCAAAGGTCCATTCATGCATCATATTATTGATTTTAGAGAACAATTGAGAGTTGTTAAATGTCACGCGTATACCATGATAAAAATCTGAAGGCCTCATTGCCAGTTTGGTGGTGCAGCTGTGGAGTAGTTCACCCCCGCCTGCACCGCCAAACCCAAATGCTGCCCTACCAGATTGCCATGCAAATTGTGGTCTGGAGGGCAGGCAGAGTGGCAGTCCCGCGGCGTTACAGTATAAAGGCTCAATGAGCGTTTAATATTGGCCCACCATGGGACCGCCACAGCATGTTCTGCATTACATAGTTTGTAAAGTCCACGCTGTGCTAGAACTAGGGGGGGTGCTTGCGCACAGGGGAGCAAAACATGTGACATCCTGAATACATCTGCCTGCAAGGGGCAAAGGGGACCCTGTAGGCCCTCTTTGTTTCTCCACCGCCAGCATTTACATTAAGGTACTGAATGCCATGTAAGGCTAGTGGTCGGGAAACTCAAAATATGCATGGAGGTGCGACAGCAGCACCACCAGCATATTCTGAGCCACTGACCACCGCTCCACCACCAGGCAATATGTTTTGTGGCGGTTGCAGCAGTCAAATGTCAAACTTATAATACGTCGGTCGTCAGCCTCATGCAGTTTGAGATATGGCGTTGCTCTTTCACCTGCATTTTAAGCTGCCTTGCATCATGCACACACCCTTGTACCATAATGGTAGGGTGTGTGATGCTTAGCATAGGTTTTGCATTGGAATGATAGCCTTCCGGTAAACAATACTATGTTTAGACACTGTTTAAACCGTTCCAAGTTTGTGTATGTGCTGTACTGTATTGCCAACATACAGTTGGAAACATTTTGAGAAAAGAAAACTTTTATCAAACTTTATGCCTACCTTTAGAAGGCATACTTATTTGGCACTAAGCTATGTCTACCATTTTTAGCTTTGTGTCAAATGTATAGACGTTTAGATGGGAACACCCATGTACACCCTTCAGATGTACCCTTGAAGCAATGTTGGCCAAAGTAGCACAAAGCCCTAATTTGCTTTCTTTATGGCTTCTTTCTAGGGCATACCCAGATTTGCACTCGTTAGGAAACAGTTCATCAGGACTTTGCATTGGTTTGCATCTCTTTTGTGACAGTGAAATAATGCTAAGTCTTAATAAACCTGGGCCTGATGTACAACCCTACCAATTTGCGAGTCGCAAATTGTGTTATTTTGCGACAAATAGGAATGTACAACAGTGTCTCAGACACTATTTGCGATTCCTAAAGGAGTCGCAAATTGCATGCCTCATTAATATTCATGAGGCAGGTGCAATTTGCGACCCCAAGAGGAATAGCTAGCACTCCCAGGGATGATGGCCTGCTAGGGTCAGAAGACCGCAATGTCTTTGGATGCTTTTTGAATAAAGAAAAACAATTGTACGTTGAAGTGTGACTGGTTATTTGGAAGGGAATAGGTTACAGACTCTTAAAATAGGGTTTTTACGTTGGGCAGTCCTATTTTGCAGTCGCAGACAGGCTGATTTCCCATTTGCAACTCAGATCTGGACATGGAAACGGCAAGATACAACTCTGCCCTTACCTCAGCACTTGATTCCATTGCTCCTCTTGCTCCCCTGGCGTCCGCCAGATCTCGTCCCTCGGCTCCCTGGTTCACCCCCCTCCTTCGCGAGGAAAAAAGCAAATGCAAAAGGCTAGAACGCATGTGGCGTCAGAAATATGATCCAGTGGCTAAACTGGCCTATAAATCTGCTTTAAATAAATTTCAAATGCTCAAACGTTCCTCCATGAGATCATATTTCTCCAGCCGTATTCAACAGGCACAGAATTCGTCAAAAACCCTCTTCTCAATTGTGAAAGATTTTGTTACTCCTCTGGCCATAAAAACTCAATGCAGCCCTACCCAAGATCTTTGCAATGGTCTCTCTGATTTTTTTCAGGACAAAATTACTAAACTTGCTTCCTCATTTGTCTCAGCCATGCCCAACCCAATTCCAGACTCCTCTCCCCTTACGCAATGTTCCTTTAACTCCTTTAATGAATTATCATTTGATTTTGCCCTATCTCTTCTTCAGCAAGTCAAGTCTGGCTCACCTATAGACCCTGTTCCTGCTAAAGTAATGGGCAATCTTGCCCCAGTTTTAATTAATCCCCTTCTTTCCATTTGGAACGCCTCCCTGACCCAGGGTCATTTTCCTTCAGCTTGGAAACAAGCTAGGCTGCTTCCCATTCTTAAAAAACCCAACGCTGATCCTTCCCAGTTCTGCAGTTACCGACCCATCTCGCTTCTGCCCAAGCCATATTGGAGAAAGTTGTTCAGAAACAAATGGCCCAGTTCTTGGAAACAAATAAACTGCTTCACGATTCTCAATCTGGGTTTCGAACCGGTTACAGCACTGAGACAGCGTTGCTGGAAGTCTCAGAGACAATTAGGGAATCGGTGGATAGGGGTGAGGAGGCCATGTTGGTCCTCCTCGACCTATCCGCTGCATTCGACACGGTTTCCCATGTCATTCTTACATCCCGACTACAACAGCTGGGGATTGAGGGCACTGTCCTAGCATGGCTTAAATCCTTTTTATCCGGACGGACCCAAAGGGTACTGTTGCATCCATACCAATCCGAAGATAAACCCCTCCTGTGTGGCGTGCCCCAAGGCTCAGCCTTGAGTCCTTTATTGTTTAATGTTTACCTGGCCCCCCTTGCCAAGGTAGTTGAGTCTTTTGGAGTCAGGGTGGTCTCTTATGCTGATGATACTCAGCTTGTTTTTTCATTTAGAGACCATTCTGACTCCCTCTTTTCCAACTTTCGAAACTGCCTTGGCAACATTTGCACTTGGGTGGCTGCTAACCATCTTGCCCTCAACACTGAAAAAACAGAGGTCCTCTTTTTCAGCCAGAAAACTGCTCCCCCTTCAACTCTTTGGTGGCCTACCATTCTTGACCCTCCTCCTGTACCAGTGCAATCAGCCCGCAACCTGGGCTTTATATTTGATAATACCTTGTCCGGAAAAACCCAGGTTAATAAAGTAGCGGCGGCTTGCTTTAATAAACTGCGCATGATCAGGAAGATTTTTCCCTATCTCCCCCAGTCTTCCCGTAAAACAGTGGTCCAGGGACTCATCACGTCACACCTTGACTATGCCAACAGCCTCTATGCCGGTGCCCCCCAATATCTCATTGATCGACTTCAGATTATACAAAATGCGGCTGCAAGGCTGATTGGCAACATCCCTCCTCGCAACTCGGTCAGAGCCTACCGAGAGGAGCTTCATTGGCTTCCAATTGCCCGTCGCATTGACTTTAAGGTTCTGACCCTTGCCTTAAGGGCAATTAATGGCATTGGCCCCTGCTATCTGAGCAAAAGGCTTAAAATAGCTTCTTCAGTAAGGCATCTGAGATCTAATAGTCTACGCCTGATGACGGTCCCTCGCTTCAGACTCACGCGTACTGGTGGCAGAACCTTTACCGTTGTGTCCGCTAAGCTTTGGAACAGTCTACCCTTGGATCTCAGGTTTTCTGAATCAGAACAAGTCTTCCGTCGTAAACTGAAAACATGGCTGTTTTCTAAGCACTAGCCTGCAAAGCTTCTGCAGACCTGTAGATTTGTCATGAACTCAGCAACTCCCTCTGTGATAAACAAGTAGTCTTAGCGCCGGGACACCCCCTCTGGAGGTAGCCGTGCGCTCTATAAAATTCTTAATAATAAATAATAATAATAATAATTCTTAATAATAAAAAATGGTTGTACATCTGGCCCTTTGTGTGGTATCTATGGCCTTGGTCCATTCTGTAAGTTAAGAACCTTTCAAAAGTTGTGCCTTCGAATTTTTGGGGGCAAACACCTGTGAGGTTCCATATAGGAAGAGTGGTCTTGTGTGCTTTCAGTAAGGTGGCTGGAGGTTATCTTCTCCTAGGAAATACTCATCTTTGAACAAGAATATTTCACAATGTGTTTTTCGGAGGTTACTTCATCTGGCCCTAAATCCATTGTGAAATACTTACCATACACCAGCCTCAAAGCAAAGGAATATTACTAGAATGATTGTGGGTTGTTTTAACTATGTGATTAGGTTCTACCTATGTGAATAATGACGTATCCAGTAGCAGGTCCTGGACCATGAACAAAAAAACAAGACACTTTAGCAAACCGGTGACTTTTAAGGACACTAATGTAAATGTAATATTAATTAAGCAATAGTTGTTCTTAGAAAAGTTATTTAACCCTATGCTAGAGGATGTATGTGCCCTCAGGTAAGTCTTGTTTACTTACTCTTTGTTCCATGTTTGTCAATACCTTTCAGCTATTGGAATCATGTGCCATTTTTGTTACATGATTTGCTTCCATTTAATATTTGCCCTGCTCGCTGACTCAGATACAGCTTGAACTCCTGATTGGTGCCCACAGAGGTATATGCAATATCGAACCTCCTTTTTCTATTACCCATCACGTTGTTTAAAATATTTTCTTTTGAGAGAGCTCATCTTTGGTAATATGCTGATCAGTGCTGTTATGAGGTACAGATGATTAACCGACTTGAGCCATCTACTGACCTGGGAGGTCACTTTCTTTTGGGGGGCTGTGGACGCTTGCAGCCCGAGTGCTGCTTTACCCTGACACCGGACCCTGTTGACGCTCGCATCCCGATCACCGCGGCGAGGCGGTAGATCGGGAACTACACATCCCAGCAACCTTAGCGCCCAGGAAGGCGCGCATCCAGCATCCTGCCCCGCCCCCGGAGGTGCGCTTAAGGACAGCGCGAGCCCCGGGGGAGCGGGGGACTTGAGCCATCTACTGACCTGGGAGGTCACTTTCTTTTGGGGGGCTGCGGACGCTTGCAGCCCGAGTGCTGCTTTACCCTGACACCGGACCCTGTTGACGCTCGCATCCCGATCACCGCGGCGAGGCGGTAGATCGGGAACTACACATCCCAGCAACCTTAGCGCCCAGGAAGGCGCGCATCCAGCATCCTGCCCCGCCCCCGGAGGTGCGCTTAAGAACAGCGCGAGCCCCCGCGGCGCGGGATCGCGCGCGGGGTGGCGCCCGGGGCTAAGCCCGGGCAAAGGGCGGGCCCTCTGTGGCCCTCAGAGGACCTGAGGAGGACGGGGCGGGCCACCCCACTTGGTCCTAACATAAGAGGTACTGAGACTTTATACCTTATACATATCTATGTTCAGCTGTCCAGTGTCGTAATCAGGCCCTACGTACTCCTCCTATGATGTCTATTTGGGAAGAGCTTAATGCCGTGTGCGGCACAAACTATGTCCCTGATTTATTAACCCCCCCCCAGAGTGGGGAAAGACACTGATCTTATAAACTGTACCACCCAGGCTGTACCTGTATCCCCTGATTTAATCCTGTTGAACAACGAGGAAACTCCATTAAATGTCGATCTAATGTGCTGTAGCTCCCCATCCTTCCCGGCCAATCCAATTGTATTAACGCCATATAAAGCAGGGACTACTTTAAATAATCCTGTTCCCCCCCTCCAATCGACCCTATTGGCCCAATTTGAGCAATTGTTGAATGCTGCTCTGTTACCCTTGGTCACTAAAATTAAGGAGTTGGGAGACAGGTTGACCAGTGTTGAACAAATAATAAAAAGGATTCACCCACCAACTGTTAATTCTGCTGTTTCCCAAGGTTCCACGCTCTCTACAAACCCTGACAAGCCTATTTCCATTGAACAGAGGAGAGCACGAACAATTGACCCTGCCCTGAGCATACCCTTCCCAAGGGGCCGTAATAATACTCCTAAACCTACTAGTGCCCCTTTTAAAGCCTTTAGATATCCTCAGGTAAGAAGGCATCGATTTAATTTACCCCCTGAAGCTGCCCCCTACGTGTCTGTTCTTTCCGGGGTGCCTGAACTTGGTCAGGGCAATCACGAAACAAGCGAGGATCTGCTAAATAAGACCATCTTTTGGCTTAATAACAACAGACCGCTGCCGCCCGCCCTAGATGGCGGAATTTTGAGCGTCAGGAGGGTGGGGTGGCTAGGCAGATTGCCTAAAGACATTTCGGGAGACCTGATATTAATCAGATTTAAACACAGGAACATTGTCCCCTATTTAAGACTTTCTCAACCAAAACCCGGAGATGGCCCTATTTCTACTTGGGACTTGTTTGACTTTTACCCGGGCCCTAGAGTAATGAACAATAACACTTGGTGAAAGGGGACTCTGGTTACCACTCTTATAGACAGGCATGTAAAATGGAAAAAGCCCAATATGTTCTTAATAATTGTATTTATGTATCTTCTCGTACATGCTATGTCATTTTTTATCTATGTATCATGGCCTAACCGATTGCTTCTTTTTTAAATAACTTTTAATCATGCTAAGATTGGTTCTCCTGATCCTGCTTTTTAAATGGTTATGATTTTTCTGATACACTTTTTCACTTCCATTTACTTTTTTTTTAATGATCTAATCAAATTGTTTGTTTTAAATTATTTCTGTAATTGTATGCTTGTATGATATTTTATGAAATATTTACGCTTATATGATATTTCTTTGCCGAATATCGAATAAAGCTTATTTTGAACCTTTGAACCTTTGATTAACCGACATCTCTGGAATTCTTTTGCATGTAGTAGGAAAATCTTTGATGGATAAGCCCTGACAGATATTTCAGGGCCACCCGAAGTGTGTTTACCCTTCTTTGGACTAACCTTAACAAGTAGCTGGTAACTCCCCTGCACATAAGTGAACCTAGAGGGGAACAGAGTCAGAGCCCAGTCAGGCTATCTATCAGCTTCATTTACACTGCCATGATCACCTGGGTTTCTAGATGCCTCAGGCCCTGATACCTGTCTTCAACCCAAATTTAGTAAGCATCCGGGAAGGCCACAACCTATTGACAGCTTATGAGACAGTGCTCGACAGAAGAAATATACAAGGCAGAGCAACTGACACCTGATCATTTAGTCATTACCCAGTGAATGTGCCAAAATTCATACAAGCCAGAGCAGAAGAGACTGGAACTGGTGAAGTTCTCCATCAACTCCCTCTCCACCCATGATGCTGAATATGCTCTGATATGTCTTCAGTAGTGCCAAAATGAGCTAAAACTCTAGAAGGCTGCTACCATCTGAGTAGAGAAAGAGAAAGGCAAAATCAATGATCGCATAAGACATTTGATAAACCTTTGCAACATACTATCAAAACTTGTGAAAAACTGTACTTTTCTGAGGTGGTGGCCTTTACCCCTACAGGAGACAACTTCTTATCCTCAATGTTTCTACCAAAACATCCGTATAACGGGGGCCAGGCCCTACCAGATATTAGGGCCTACTATAGGGCAGCACATCTTATTATAGTCAATGAATAGAGCCTCGCACTGGGTGATCATCCCGCTTACCGATTGGAGCAACTACAATTCCAAGATCATACATATCTACATTACCTGTATGGTGGGCCGGGTACCGCCCGCCTCCTCCCGGCCACGCAAAGGACGGTAGAGGCATTGAAACGTGCAGAGAAGCAGAAGCAATGGGATAAGAAACCCACTAGGCAGACTCCACTATGGGAAGGGGCCCAACTGAAGGAAATTCGGAAACTGAGAGGTTTCCATAGTTGGGACTTAATAGGAATCTTCAATGTTGTAGATGTCCTGGACAAAGGCAAACTGGCGTCCTTCACCTCCCTGCAGGCCACTTACCAACTTCATGCGAACCAACACTATGCTTATCTCCAATTTCACCATGCCTGGCGAGCTGAAGGGCTAGCGGAAGTGACGCTCCCGGAATATACCCCTTTAGAGGGAAGACTCCTCCAGGAAGAAATTCCTTGCAAGGCTATCTCACTGACGTATAGAACACAAATTAATAATATTCCTGATAATCTGAGCCTGCTCAGGGTTAGATGGGAACATACTACCGGCCCGCTGGAAGACCTTGACTGGGAGGGCACCCTTATGCACCCCCGTGAAGTTGCGTTCAGGCTGCGACTGCGCCTTGTACAATATAAAATCCTTCATAGGGCTTATTTAGATAGGGCACAACTGCACGCAATTGGCAGAGCAGAGAACCCTGAGTGCCTTTGATGTCACGCAGAACGGGGGACATTCATACACAAACTCTGGGAGTGTACTAAGACACAAATGTAGTGGTCCACAGTGGTGCAGGAAATGAAGACTATACTGGGGGCTCACCTAGAGGTAGAACCTCGCTCTATACTATTGGGGATCAACACAGATGCAGATCTTCCACAGTATAAGCTTCTATTTGTCAATTTGGGATTGATAGTTGCCAAAAGAGATATTGCTCGCTACTGGGGCGTTTCCTAAATCCCTACCATAGAAGAATGAAGGAACTGTTTGAATTTATATATGGTAGCCGAGAAAACTACATATATAGTGAGAGGATGTCCTAGAAAATTTCATAAAATATGGACTCCCTGGTTACGGCACTATGGCTTGGAGATTGAGTTGGGAGAGGAGGGATCGAGCCTGTCAGGAGGGGAACTGGGAATTACTTCTTGACTGTTTTACTGCCTGCATTGTTGATAGATATGCTGCTAGTTATTGAAGGGTCTTCCAGTATATGTACCTATGTAATCATACGTTGGGGAGCCCTGTTCTTGTTTGGGAGGGGAGTCGTGACCTGTTCTATCTATCGGCGATTATCAATGTGTATTGATGCCTGGTTATCTCACACTCATTATTTATGTGTTTATTGTTTAAATACAAATAAAATAAAAAAATGTATTAAAAAAAAGACTATTTCTACCAAAACTAAAAGACACGGTATAAGATATGCTGAAAACAATGGTGGACAACGGCCGACACGGTAACCGCACTTCCCTGCTATGTTCCCTTTGTAATTATATCCACACTATGTCCAAATCAGTGTGCACATGCAACTCCTGCACCTGTCGTTGTTGGGTACCAAATGCTAGGTAGGGGGAGAACTAAAGCAAAGTTGGAGTGGTGAACTACTCCAAAGAAGTAATCTCAATAAGTCATGTAGGCTTGTTTTGTTGTATTAATAAATCCTTTATTTTCAAAGTCATCCGACAGTAAAAAGTTCCAACCTACGCGTTTTGGTCATTTGAAAATGAACTTCTTCAGGGCTGTAAGTTACAATATAAAACGACATAAATATATATACAAACAAAAAATTTCACTCGACACAGGACTTAACAAAAAGAATATAATACAAAATGAAAGAAAAAGTGAAAATAAAATATAAGAAAAAGGGCACAAAATAGCAAAGGGCCTAAAGGGCATGTGACCTAAATGCACATAGTCAAAAACATATAAAGCCATACGTGTAAAGGACATACAAAACATAATGTTACTAAAACAGTCTCCTTGGTATGTGTTAGTCGTGCGTTTCCAGGGCTTGAGTCAAAGAAATAACAATACACACAGGGACTGACTTTGGTCTTGGGCGGGGATCCTACCCATTGAAAAGATAAAGGGGAAGGGGGAGGTGATTCAGGTGATGTAAAACACTAGTCATTTGGGGAGATCCCTCCCTGGTGGAAAAGCCAAACAGGGCACATGGTAAAGGTATGCAAACCACAAAAAAGCAGGCAAAGTGAGTTGGGTCTGTACATACCAATGAGTGGTGCGTGATCGTTGGGGGAGATAGTTCTCAGATCCCCCAGGTAGTCTCATGTACAAAGAGCGAGCTTGATCCGGTGTGCTTGTGACGTACGTTGCAAGGAAGGGTATGGAATATCCAAAGTAATGTGATAGTGAAGGCCTCCCTGATAAGGGCCAGCACCGGGTGTTTCTGAGGAAAAGAACAGAGTAAAAATAAACATAAATAAGAAGTGTGAGCGGAACAACGATCAGAAAAGAAGTCAGGGCGAAAAAGGGAGAAAGATGGTGGAGGCAGGGAGTAGGGTGAGCAGAAGGTCGCAAAAGGCCGAAAAAGGGAAAAAAGATGGTAGAGGTAAGGGGTAGGGTAAGCAGACGGTCGCAAAAGGAAAGAGAACAGAGACCTAAGGGTCACAGTGCGCGCACATGTAAAGGCAAAAGGTGGACATTGAAGGCGGGTCAAGTCCAAAAATCTTATGGGACACACCTGTGAGTAATATATGGGGTTCGCACTGTGAGCGTGATCTGAAAAGGCAAGATATGTTTAGTGGGGAAATCTCTAAAGACAATATTTCAGGTTTGATATCAGATCACTCCAATAACAACCCCCAATGGAGAGGATAGTATTTATGTGGTGTTCTATAAAATGGGACAAAAACATGTTATCAACATGTACAAGATTTTTAGAACAGCCACACAGGCATCTTAACTACTCTGTTGAACGAAGCCCTGATCACCATTCTCCCTAAATATGGCAAACCCCACATTCATGTCTTGTGTTATACATCTATCTCACAGATTTTTATGTTTACATCAAGATAGTGGTGAAGATCCCATTGAACAAATTTAAGTGGGCAATTCCTTACCTCATACACCCATGTCAAGTGAGATTCATCCAAGGTTGTTCTTAATTCAACCCCCTGAGGATTTTTTGTCAAGTGCTATGGCTAACAAAGGACTCTAAAGACAATATGATTGTTCTCTCCTTATATGCAGAGAACGCTTTCATTAGGATCAGTTGGAGCTATCTCTCCCAAACTATGGAGAGGGTTAGGCTGGAGAATACTTTAATTTCTAAAGTGAGATGGCCTTATACAGGTATGCCTGCCCAGGTGAACTGGGGTGGCCACTATTGCCAATGTCATTGTTACTTCTTTTTAAAATTATTGGCAAAAGTTATACTATACATAGGGACAAACGGGGTCATATAAATCCGGGGACTCCAAAGAAATCTTATATACAGATGGCATCCTCAAGACGCTCACTGACGTAGAGCCCGTGGTGCTCACTTTTCTTTCCTTGATTAACTATTTAATAGCCTTCACTAGGTACAAGATTAACTGGGACGAAAGCAAAGCTATGGCAATGTCACAATACACTTTGCCATCAATTATAAAAAAATTGCCCATTCCGGTGGAAACACTGCCACATCAGCCGAAAAGGAATTCTTGTCAATAGGGGACTTAAATATATAATAGAGGATAACTTCACCGCCACATATTACCAAAAAATATTTGGGATTGCTCATGTTAGGCTCATCTACCATTTGGGAAAATGGGAATAGGAAAACAATTTAGCTACCTGTTTAGCATGCTGCCACTTTCGGTACCTCAGGAACTCATGGCACAAATAGACTGGGATGCCTTGTCCTGTATGTGGAAAAGCAAGACATCATACAACAAAGCTCACAGACAATATGTAGACAAACTAGCAAGAGATATGTTTATGCCCCATCTAGACTCTTATTACCTAAAATAATAACTATCTCCACTGTCTTATATACTTTCCCAGTTAAGCACTGCAGATTTATAGTAGGATCTGGAATGTGCTCTCATGCCCCTGTCTGGGACAGTGGGTATAGATATGTTTATCTGTCCAAATCAGCTACTTCTTTGACAACTCAGTTCTCCAAAGCACTGTATTAACAGGAAGATCAAATAAGTGCCTCTGGATAGATCTGTTTTTCCATGTAGATCTAAACATCTAGAACAATGCAGCCTTATTTATCGGAGGAGCAATGATACAATAGGTAGACTGGATCTCAGCAGGAATATCCTCTATTGACAAATTATTAACAACAGAAAATGTTAAACTATTTCCCTCACTACGGGAAGACTTTAGCCTTCTAGCTAACCACATGTGGAGATATGCCCAATTGTCTCCTTACCTAAGAGTGATATTTGAAGAGCCTCTATCAAGCTTGGTAATGTCTTAGAACAGCTTTTGAGATAGGTATACAACAAGGAAGTAACATCAGACCTCTATGTAGTGATTCATGAAAAGGTATTCACTGAGGAAACAGAGCAGGAGCTAAAACTGCAGTGGCTGAGTTAGCTACATATAAAAGTACAAAGAAAGACTGGTCTGATATTCCAGCCAAACAAAGCAAGAGCCTGAAGGAGGCCCACTTTAAATTAACATACTTTAATGTCCGCATTAGTGTTAGTGGACTCCAAATAGACTATATAGGCAGCACTTCTCGCTAGCGATGCTCACATCCAAAAGTAAATTTGAACATATCCAATAATCCTGCCTTATAAAACTCCAGTAGTGGATATCAATCTAATCAACAGTGGCAGCTAATGATGCACTGCTCTTGATGTTTAGTGCTATGCCGTACTGCACAACTGATCAATAATACGAGACATCTTGCACAATCAGTGTCCATTGCTGTTCCTTGCAACAGCAAAAATGTGCATACTCATGCAATGGCATTCCCCACCTTCCCAACTCATGGTGTGTGGCGAACTGAAATGTTTAGAGGCGCTACCTGTGAGGGATGGAAGACCGATTGATGGTGTGGAGTCAGAGATGAGTGTTGTGCAAGTGGGAAGAAAGTGACTGACTCACTGACTCCTCATAAGTTTAACTGGCTACGGAACATCCCTGTCTTAGTGATTATGTTCTTTTCTCTCTTGAAAATTTTCAATAATTAATAACTTCAGACTGCAATCATATGGATGCCAGAGGTAAAGGCATGTTTTCTTTTTAATTCCTTTTATATTTGTGGCATTTGCATGCAACAAAAATACAACCAAGCCATGACCAAGCCTTTTGGCTTTGACAATGGCTATTTAATTTTGGAAGGCAAAAACACAGTAATATTTCACAATGGTTTGGCAACAGACATGTTAGTACAGAGCTCTGTTGGCTAGTGGAAGGGATCAATAGTCTTGAATTACTGAAAAGTAGAGGTGAACCGTCTTTTGTGGCCTTCTTGTTTCTGCCTGTTCAGTGTTATGTATCTATCTACTAACTGACATTTTAGTTCCTTCTTTGCTGATGGACGACATTCAAGAGTCTACTTCTGATCCAAATGACTGTCTATTCACTTTGATTACTTCAGAAAGGTGGTAAGTAAAATCAAAAATATCATGATACAGGAATATTGAGTGAAAAATATTGATCACAAAAATATTGTTTTTGCATAAATATAATGTAAGTATAAAAATATGGAATAGAAATATTACTTTATACTAATATAAAATATATACAAAATATAGTATTTTTATATATATATATATTACCTACTGGCGGTCGCCAGTAGGTAATTATAGTTAGGACCACGTTTCCATAGGAAAAGCATTTTTTGATATGCTTATAACTTTGACGTCGTTTGATGAATCTTTTCGAAATTTTCCCAAAAGTTTCTCTTTTTAGATCAGCTCCTATCTTAAGTTTGGGGGTGATTCTTCAATGTGGGGCTGAGAAAAAAGGAGGGTCCCAAAACGGGTTTTCTCCATGCAATTTCCACAGGAAACTTTAGACAAGGCTGCAGGACAAACTGATGAACAGAATTACGTCGAATTTGGCAGGAAGAAAGGTCTTGGTCCAGAAAGCAAGCTTGTGTGTAAATGGGGTAAATCTGTTCAGTAGTTTTTGAGAAATATCAAATTTTTTGGATATCGATATTTGAGAATTCTGACATCTGATTGGCTGAGGATTTACGAGCACAAGCTTGCAGCTCATTGGCTGCGAACTCTTAAAAGGAAGTGTTGGCAGCCATTTTGTGATTCAGTCCATCAGCTCGCATCTCTTCCTCCACAAGCCATCGGGTCCGTAGTTCTGCCTCTGTGAGGCAGCACTAAAAATATACCACAGCTCTGTCTGTGCGAGATACCCCTTTCACTGTCCCTCTCCCCGCATCACCAGCTCGCGGTTATGCTTTTAGAAGCCAGTGCGTCTGGGAGCTGTCAGACATTTTGTGACTCAGTTAGTCAGCTCACATCTCTCCCTCTACAAGCAATCAGGTCCGTAGTTCTACCTCTGCGAGGCAGCACTGAAAATATACCACCGCTCTGTCTGTGCGAGATACCCCTTTCACACTGCCTATTGGGTACATAGTTCTACCTCTGTGAGGAAGCACGGAAAATATACCGGAGCTCTGTCTGTGCAAGATACCTTCAAGATGTTGAAGATATGCTTCAACATCCTACGAATGCTCAAACAAATCTTCCGTTGGATCCCCACCGAAACAAGAAAGACGGTCACCCACACACTGGTCACAAGCCGATTGGATTACGGCAACACCCTTTACGCCGGAACCACAGCCAAACAACAGAAAAAACTCCAACGCATCCAAAATGCCTCAGCCAGACTCATATTGGACATCCCTCGGTATGCTCACATTTCTGGCCACCTGAAAGACCTCCATTGGTTCCTGTCAACAAGAGAATAACGTTCCGTCTCCTCACCTACGCTCACAAAGCCCTCTACGACCTACGACCCGAATGCCTCAACACGCGTCTATCCTTCTACAGCCCCTCCCGCCAACTACGATCGTTCAATCAAGCCCTCGCTGCAATTCCGCTCATCCACAGATCCACCATGGCAGGAAGATCCTTCTCCTACTTAGCGGCTAAAACCTGGAATTCTCTCCCCACCCACCTCCGCCTCACTCAGAACCACCTCTCTTTCAGAAAGCAACTAAAAACCTGAATATTCGATAAGTAAATCACCTCCCTCCCTCAAGCGCCTTGAGACCCTCTGGGTGAGTAGTGCGCTATACAAATTTTGGAACTTTAACTTGAACTATACCCCTTTCACGCTGCCTCTCCCCACATCAACAGGTCGCGGCTATGCCTTTCGAAGTCAGCCCATCGGCTCACAGCTCTGTGAGTCGGCATGACCCGCTACACTACCCAAACACCACTGCACTATTCTAAACCCTAAAACACTACTCCCAGTACGACCTCCTACACTACACAGATACCACTTCACTACCCTAAACACCAGTGCAGTACCCTTAACCCTAAAACACATCCCGCAGCACTACCCCCTACACTACACAAACACCACTGTACTACCCTAAACCCTAAAACACTACCCGCATTATGACCCCCTACACTACCCAAACACCACTGCACTGCCGTAAACCCCAAAACACTACCCCCAGCACGACCTCCTACACTACACAAACACTACTGCGCTACCCTACACCCTAAAACACTACCCCCAGCACGACCCCCTATACTACCCACACACCACTGTGCTGCCTTAAAATACTACCCCCAGCATGACCCCCTACACTACCCAAACACCACTGCGCTGCCAGAAACCCTAAAACACTACCTCCAGCATGACCCTTTACACTACACAAACACCACTGCACTACCCTAAACCCTACATCTACCCCCAGCACAGCCTCTTACACTACCCAAACACCACTTCACTGCCTTAAACCCTAAAACACTACCCCTAGCAAAACCCCCTGCACTGCACAAACACCACTGCGCTACCCTAAATCCTAAAACACTACCCCAGCACAACCCCCTTCACTACCCAAACACCACTGCACTGCCGTAAACCCTAAAACACTAGCCCTAGCATGACCCCCTATGCTATACAAACAGCATTGCACTACCCTAAACACTAAATCTACCCCCAGCACAACCCCCTACACTACCTAAACACCACTGTGCTACCCTAAACCCTAAAACACTACTGCCAGCACAACCCCCTATACTACACAAACACCACTGCTCTACCGTAAACTGTAAAACCCTACCTCCAGCACGACCCCCTACACTACCCAAACACAACTCTGCTACCCTAAACCCTAAAACACTACATCCAGCACGACCCCTACATTACACAAACACCACAGCACTACCCTAAACTGTAAAACACTACCCCCTGAACGATCCCCCATACTACCCAAACAACACTGTGCCACCCTAAACCCTAAAACACTACCACCAGCACGACCCCATACACTACACAAACACCAATGCACTACCTTAAACTGTAAAACACTACCCCGAGCACGACCCCTATACTACCCAAACACCACTGTACTGCCCTAAACCCTTAAACACCACCCTCTGCATGACCCCTACACTGTACAAACACCACTGGTCTGTCCTAAATCCTTAAACACTACCCCCAGCATGACCCCCTACACTACACAAACACCACTGCACTACCCTAAACTCTAAAACACTACCCCCAGCATGACCCCTACACTACCCAAACACCATTGCACTACCCTAAACCCTAAAAAGACTATCCCCATCACAACACCCTACACTACACAAACCACTGCACCACCCTAAACCCTAAATCTACCCCAGCACGACCCTTACACTACCCAAAGACCACTGCACTCCCCTAAACCCTAAATCTACCCCAGCATGACCCCCTTCAATACATAAACACCACTGTTCTACCCTGAACCCTAAAACACTACCCCAAGCCTGACGCCCTACACTACACAAAAACCAATGCACTACCCTAAACCCTAAAACACTTCCAGCACATCCCCCTACACTACTTAAACACCACTGCACTACATTACACAACAGTTCTACAGTTTATTTTCTTTTATGTAGTGGAAAAGTTAGGAAAAACAGTACTAATGACAAATAGTAGTTTATTATTTAAAAAAACCTTTGAAATTCACTGAAAAAAACCATACGTTTCAGGGATGTTATAGTTAGAAAATAGCATTTAAAAATCTTTGAAATTCACTTAAAAAACATAGGTTTTAGGGATGTTATAGTTAGAAATTAGCATTTAAAACACCTTTGAAATTCACTGAAAAAACCATAGGTTTCAGGGACGTTATAGTTAGTTGGACATTTTACTCGTACAAAACCAGAGAAATTCCGCCGTTATAGTTAGTTCAGCTAACTATAACTCGCACCCCCGCAGTGCACTGCTGATTACGTCACATAATACATCATTCATGACATGGTCAGTGACATCACTGATGACATCTCAAATGACATCACTGATGACATCATCCATGTAAAAATCTGGTGCACCTCCTCACACTCTAATGTAAACTTTCATACACCCACTATAAAATACAGACTACCATTTTCAAAATGATCAACACACATATTGAAGTTACTACATATGCACTCACTGATTCATAGGTCTACACACACATCCACTCATTTACCCATACAATCACTCATACATGCAGTCACTCTTCAATACAACACTATCATATGCACTCATACACCTATACAGCCAGTCATACACCACCACTCATCCATGGAGGTATCCATGGAGGTACTCACACACCTAGTTAGTCATGCAAAGAATCAATCACACTCCCATTTACTCACCTACACAGTTATAGATACACCACCTCACTTATTCATACAGATACTAACACATACTTACTCTCGTATATAATCAGTGATACAAGTACACACTACAGCTACTTTCACAATCACTGACTCTCACGTATACTCATTTATATACTCCAACTCTCACATACACTGCCTTTTACAAATGTACTTACACATGTACCAGTGAGAAATACATTCACTCACCAACACACCTATACACACACTCATCCACCCATACAGCTGTTCCCACATGCACTCTTATACTCAAACAATCAGAAAAATCAACCACTCACACATGTATGCACAGAGTCACACACCTCCCACACACACACATCAGTCTCCCATACAAATACTCAGGCAACCAATCAATAACCCATATAGACACTCATGTACCTACTGACCAGCCCATCCAGCAGCTTATACAACAGCAGTCAGACTGATACAGACATTGACACAGTTAATCACTAACCCATGCATTCAGTAAGACACATGTAATCAATCACTTAAACAGTCAGTCATGCACCTACTTAATTCTCAATGCAGACAGTTATACATACACTCATTCTTCAATACACCTTGGCATATATATATAATACATATTGAAACTTTATAGAAACACAAAGTCACTGGATGATGTCATCAGTGATGTCATTCGAGATGTCATCAGTGATGTCACTGACCATGTCATGAATGATGTAGTATGTGATGTCATCAGCAGTGCATTGGGGGGAGCGAGTTATAGTTAGCTGAACTAAGTATAATGGTGGAATTTCTCTGGTTTTGTACGAGTAAAATGTCCACCCACTGACCTAACACGCAACTTGGGGTTCATCCTGGACTCAACGCTCTCATTCACCCAACAAGTCAAAGCTGTCTCTTCCTCCTGCTTCAACACCCTCCGTATGCTTCGCAAGACCTACAGATGGATCCCTGCCACAACCAGAAGGACAGTCACCCAGGCCCTTGTCACCAACAGGCTGGACTACGGCAACACCCTTTACGCGGGAACCATGGCCAAACTCCAGAAGAGACTCTAACGCATACAAAACGCCTCAGCACGTCTCATCCCCGACATCCCCCACCACAGCCTGAAGGACCTGCACTGTCTTCCCATCAACAAGAGGATCACCTTCAAGTTCCTCACCCACGCTCAAAAATCACTCCTCAACGCAGGACCAGCAAACCTCAACAAGCGACTCACCTTCCACACCACCAACCTCCAGCTCCGCTCCGCTGACCTCACCCTCGCCACCATTCCACGCATCCACTGAACAACCAGCGGAGGCAGATCCTTCTCCCACCTCGCGGCCAAGACATGGAACTCCCTCCCCATCCACCTACGACAGAGGACCTGCTGACCTTCAGGAGACTCCTCAAGACCTGGCTGTTTGATCAATAGCCGCTTCCCCCAGCACTTTGAGACCCTGACGGATGAGTAGCTCACTTTACAAATGTTTGATTGATTGATTGATTAATACTCTATTCTCTCCCCTGTGCTCAATTTGTTCTATTGCAAAGAAAGTGAGGGAAGAGCTGTTAGATAGATGGTAGTCAAGAAAGTGTCCAGCTACTGGGTAATGAGGGTCTTTGTTATTAATGGCCCGCATGAGTTCCAATACTCTTTTCTTGGTGGCTAGTGTGGTGTTGCTTTTTACAGGGACATTCAAGAATGTAGATGGTGAATATGGTTCCACATGTAAGGAATTGTTTTATCATTCTTTCTCCTGTCAGTGTATGGTATGTTTTCCTCATTGAGCTGTTGCTACAGGCTTTACAGTGGCCGCAGGGACAGAAACCCTGAAGGCCAATCAGTGTGTTGAGATGTGTATTGGTGATGTCCCCTTTCACAAGAAAATATTTAAGATTTCTACCTTTTCTCTACATAATGTATGGTCTGTCCTGTAAAGTGTGACCTATCGTCGGGTCACTTAAAAGGATATTCCAGTTTCTATTCAGAATTCTCAATATTTTCCTAGGTTCTCTATTGTAGGTAAGGATCACTCTGGTTGTAGTGTCTTTCTCAGTAATGGGAATGTGGAATGATGATCAATAGGACTTGCCATGTTTATTTAGTTATTCACAACAATAACTCTTCTCTTGATTCCTCGAGGCTGACATTCACCTAATCATATGCTTTCTCACTGCACTTTCACACGCTCTTTGTATGAACTGTAAATAGGGCATCACGCTGGACAAACTTTACCAACGAACCTAAATGTGAACTATAAAAACAATTTACTAAAAACAAGAAATGCTCATTTGTGGAGATATGAGTCTCCATGGTATTTAACTAAATACTCCAAACGAGAACGTGCTAGCAAGTGAAGCACGCTGTAACTATCCAGACACTATGGCAGCAGGTACCTACACATTAGTGAAGGGGAGGCGCAAACATCAGACATGTTCCAGTCTTTATACGCAGTCCACATTTCTTATTTACGTAGTGGCACATGTACACTGAACTTTAGCTCTAAACCAAGAACATGGGTGAAGAATCAGAAAGAAGGGTGGCAGCCCTAAGTCTCTTTGCCAGGGCACTCAATAAAGGTCAAAAGAAAATTGAAACAAAAGCAAAAGACACAGCTTTACAGGACAAACTAAAAAGGCTAGAGAAGATAAAAAAATCTGAAACATCAAAGTGGTGGGAAGCAATCTCACTACAAGAAGAGGTGTAGGAGGTGTGGCGCAGCGACCAGGGCGACTGACGCTGAAACTGGACGCTGGGGATCACGGTTAGATCCCCGGCTCTGGTGGCAGGGGTCTGCCCAGCACCATGTGACTCTGGGCAATAGCTTGCTTAATCTTCCCGACGGCCCCCCGTGCCTTGACACCTTCGGGTAATTGTTCGCGCTTTACAAATAATGGACATTTACATTTACAAGATAACATCAACATGGATATGGTGCCCAGAGGGTTGCATATTTACACCACTCCTTCACACGAATCACCAAACCCCAGAATGCTGGAGGAATGGGCGGATAATTCTGCCAAAAGCTCTAAACAAATGCTGACCATCCTGGTCAAATATGCCTGGGAGGATAGGAAGGCAATACTACAAGAACTCAAATCATTGGAAGCTGAACTTAAAAATAATAAAGAGCAAGACATATTAAAAAAAATACAAGAGTGATCTCAAATCAATACTAAAAACCTATGAAGAGGATAAAAAGGTTTGGAAGCAGCGCAAACCACATCGCGACTGCGTAGACTACGAAAGCGGTGGAATTTTAACATTTTCCCACAAATACGACCATCTGTATGAGAAGCTGTCCCTAGGAGAACCTCTAGAGAGCGAAACTGAGAACGCCAGAGGCACTGATTCTAGAACTCATAGTGATGCAGAAGTAGAACAACCACAGATACAAGACAGATCGTTGGGCAGAGAAATAGGCACCAAAATACAGCCAACTTTTTTAGACAAATATCTCCTCCTACGAGCAAGGAGGGATACACCTCGGAATACACAACCAGCAAGAGAGTGAGGAAGAGGTCAAGGACGGGGTCGAGGACGAGGAAAAAACCAGGAAGAAGCAGGAGAAGAAGGAAGTGAAAGCGACAGAGAAAGCAAAAGCGGCAGAGGACGAGGAAAATGGCTTATGAAACCAGACAAATGGGCCAGAGGAAACAAAAATGATGGATGACATACAATAAATAAAACCATTATCAATGTATCATATAGACCATTATCGGTGATTAAAAACGCATTCTGTGCTTAGGCCTTTCCTTCTGTCCTACTAACTCTTTCATCTATCTCAAGACTAGAGTTGACATTTTTAAATGTGTGAGAAAAGTCAAATTGAAAAAATGGCATACTTTAAAAGGGGTGTCAGAGGAAACCCACTCTGATGAAACAAACATAACTGAACAGAACACTTTTCAAAGCATAAAGGACAGGGACGCATTGTTGGCAATGCAGGACCTCTATCAAGAAGCAGGACTGGATCTTAACGAAGAACAAACCATCCTTAGAACTGACAAAGTGGCCAATACCAATTTCAGACCAAAATCTATCTTCCTTCCTTTCATGCCACACGATAATATTGATGCATTTCACAACACAGTCACTAAAGATTTGATCAAATTTCGTAAACAAAAACGTAATAAAACTAACACCCTTCTAATTTCACTAAAGAACAATGACAAATTATTAAATCCTTGTCTGATGATGAAAACATCATCGTCCGTCCAGCCGACAAAGGGGGAAATATTGTGCTATGGGACAGATCTGCTTACATCGCTGAAGCAAAAAAACAACTAGAAGACACTAGATCCTATGTTAAAACCGATGTAGAGGATTATAATGTGAGCATAGTGAATATCCGGAATATGCTCAATTAAGTTAAAGACAAGGGTATCCTCCATTTGAAAGAAAGAGTATTGTTACCTTAAATGTGATCACCCTAGAACTCTCATCTTCTACCCGTTACCTAAGGTTCACAAAATCCATAACACACCACCGGGCAGAGTTATCGTATCCTCAATAGGATGTGTCTCAGAACATATCTCCAAGTACATAGACCATTTCCTTTGATATTATGTGGAGAGGCTTCCCTTACACATAAGGTACACTGAAGACTTCCTGGGTAAAATCAGTAGCATCAGCTGAGAAGAGGACTATCTCATGATCACAATGTATGCTAATTCGCTTTACTCTGTTATCGATGATTCACTTGGAATACAGTGCTGTCAACACTTTCTCAACAACTACAAAATCTGTTATTTGGAACACACGGAAATGTTGTTGAAACGTATGAAATTTTGTCTCCTTAACAACATGTTTCTATACAATAGCACCATGTTTAAGCACGTCCTTGGCACTGCTCTGGGCACATACTTTGCCCCTAGCTTTGCCAACCTGTTTCTCGGTGTGTTGGAAGAGGAGGTTCTAAAAAAACTCAAATCAGATCCCCACGGCAACAGGGTGATCAGATTGTATAGGTACATCGACGACCTGTTTGTGGTGTGGAAGGGAAGTGAGGAGAGTGCTAAAAACACCATTACTGAACTCAATGACAACACTTTCAACCTTAATCTCACATACACCATAAGCAAGAAACAAATCAAATTTTTTGATGTTGTGGTAGAAATAGAGAGCAACCAAGTGAATACCAAACTCCACAGAAAAACTGCAGCAGGGAACAGCCTTCTCCATGCTTTCAGCAGCCGCCCAGAAACACTCAAATGGAGCATTCAATTTGGTGAGCTGTGAGAGCAAGGAGAAACTGCAGGACACAAGAAGATTTCCTAGCAGAACAAGAGTACATGATGACTAGGTTCAAAGAAAGAGGGTATCCCAACTGGGTGTTATCAAAGGCAAAAGAAAAAGTAAGCAAAAGCAAAAGAGAGGAAATACTGATAGACAAACCTAATACTGAGGAGGACACTACAACCTGTGTGATTCTTACCTACAATAGAGAATATAAGAAAATATCGAGAATTCTGAATAGAAACTGGAATATCCTTTCTTGTGACCCGACCCTGGGTCACACAATACAGGACAAACCATACATTATGTATAGAAAAGGAAGAAATATTAAAGATTTTCTTGTGAAAGGGAGCATCACCAATACACATTTGAACACACAGATTGGCCTGAAGGGATGTGTTCCCTGCAGCCACTGCAAAGCCTGCAGGAACAGCTCGATGAGAAAAACATACTGTTGTATCTTACAGCACTGTCTATGGTGCCTGTATAACTTATGCCCTGCCCCTAGAATCTTACAGCTTGATGATGTGATATGGAATGTTGAGTGTCTCTCCAGAAACAGACAGTTATGATGGGGCTGAGCAGAATGCTGGCTGCTCCAGTGGGGCTCATCCACTGGACATAGGACTTTTTCAATAAATACTTATAAAATATTTATACCAGCCTGGAGTACATTACTACATTTTAATGGCGACGATGTGATCCTATTCTACATGCTCAATATAAATATCTACGATCCAGCAGTCAACTATCAAGATCTTGAAAAAGGCTACATCAAACCTCAATCTTCAAACAAGCACTCTGGATATTCAAATGATTCATCAATCTTCAAATTTCAAACAAAGACTCTGGCTCCGAGCCCCACCACTGACCATCACACCGGTCGCCCCCAACCTACACTCGCCAGATGCCTAAGCTGTACATTCTTCAACTTAAGTGTGTTCCCTAATCTTCAACAGCAAGAGAAGCGGAGACAACTTCTCTACAACCTTCGAGAGGGTAAGCAGGGTAAGCCTGACTCAAAATGCTCTTGCACAAATCAATCCATTATTCCTCCCATTTCCTGCTACTTACTTATACAGCATCTCTATAATCAACAAAGCAGCCATCTTAGCTGTATGTGGAGGGATAGTGTTTTACTTTGCATCAAAACATCTGGAGAAGTGTTGTCTAGGACTGTTTTTTACACTAAATTTTTCGGGCAATCCACAAACTGTGCTTCCATGAGATGTCTACTACTCTACACGGCGTCAAATTTTTGAAGGCAACTCAATTGTTCGATGTGTGATCAGTGTCACACTTTGCGACATGCTGTGTTTTGTCTGGAACAAGTGTGAAGAGCTGTTCATGTGCAGTGTCGGATCAGCATGCACAACACTGGAGTGGTGTTTTCCGGTGTTTCGATTTAACATGAACTGACTTCGCACAACATCACTAGTGTCTCTATACGGCTTTCGATTAAGTCTATTTTACTAATGTATTTGGGGCACCAGCCGTCCCCTCGACATTTTGGGAGTTTAGCTGCCTGTTTGAAAACTCTTCATGAGCCACCTGTTGCTCATCTCCCTGCACGTTCCTTATTTCAAAAGATGCATCACTGAAGCCTCTGCACCTGGAGTCTTACTTGTTTCCACCTAAACCTTATGCATCCTTTGTGATGTCATTTTTTTGGGAATCTTCTATGTGGTGAGGTCTTCGCGACCGCGGGCTCCTGCTTGACTTTTGGATGTATAAACGTGCCGTGATCCACTTAACAATACGTACAAAACATGCCGCCATCTTCTGTTTGGCTGAGGTACAGAACTCTTCACCGTGATATTTTTGCTCTGCAAACCTCTCTACAAAATTCTTTTATTTATTCTTTCATTTATTTATTTTCTTCGGCCTGTCAGTCAAGGTGTCCTAATTTTGGATGTATTTTCCAGCATTATGGATGCCTTTGTCAGTTATAATGACTCAAAGTGTAGTGGACCTTCAACTTTCCTTCAAGTTCAGGCGGTGGGTTTGAGTTGCTTTTTTTTTGTCTGGTTCGTTTGTCTCATTGCAGTCTAAATGGATGCTTCTCTTCAACAGATATAGTATGTGTCCTCCGTGTGTCATCCTTTTTGCTTGGACGCTCTCCAGTAAGGACACAAGTTTACTTTTGCACTGCTTCGACACTGCTGCAACACTCTGGATGTACTTTGGTTTTACTATTTACTCCATGTCCTTTCAAGCGTTCTTCAAAGACAGCTCTTCAAGTTACAACAGCTCAATTTTAAAAATATTTTTATTACCCATGGACAGGGATCGATATCTCTACAGAAAATTTTGATCTAGTGTTGTCGCATAGTTCATTTTCTTAAGGGACCTCAATGCACTGTCTATTTTTTTGCAACCTTGGTGTCTGTCATATTATATTACAAATTCTATCTATGCCTGTTTTACTAAATGCATTTGACTGCATTTTCTTATGACTGTTATGTATCTTTGTGTTACAGTTTCCTCAATTGTTTTCTTAAATGTTATTACTTTGTGAGATTTATCTCTATTGTGTGCATATTTGCACCTTAAGTATACACTTTCAGTTGTCAATACCTTAATTTTTCGAAATTTTCAATATGTGCAACGGTACTCATTTTTGACGTGTGCAGTATTCTCAAGAGGTATTGGTCCCATTCTCTTTTCAAGTCAAAGTGCAATCCAATTGAAATGTAGGATAATGCAAATGTTTATGTTACTGTTTTTTTAATGTTTTTCTTCACAGGATTCTACATTGTGTTATTTCAATTCAGCTCAATTCTATTACTCTATTCTCTCAATCGTATCAATGTGCTTGCGTGCATGCTGTAGTCCCTAGCTGGGATTGCACATCTCAATTTGCGCACATTTTACTAGTATTCTTTAGTTGAGTTTTCAATTGGTAATTACACTACTCACGGTTTTGAATAGTCAAATCTATTTTTGATTGGTTTCAAATCTTTTGCACTAAGTATATTGTGTGGGTTCTTATCAATATCTCAATTCTTAATTCTTCCTGTGTATTGTCGTTCACAATATTGTATTGGTTTTAACAATGCTTTCAAGTTCTAGTCTGTGTCAGCTCTGCACCTATGTACATTTTATTTGTTCCAGTTCACATTCAAATACTGTTTCTTTCAAACTTAAGTGTCAGCTCTGCACCTATGTACATTTTATTTGTTCCAGTTCACATTCAAATATTTTTGCTTTCAAAGTTAAGTGTTTTGATTGCAATATTATTGCTGAGTCGCTCGGCCTGCTGCATGAGAAATGATCGACATGGTGAGCAAAGTGCAATTTTACTTGTTTATTTAGTG
The DNA here is from genome assembly GCF_964263255.1 of Lissotriton vulgaris. Taxonomy (NCBI): domain Eukaryota; kingdom Metazoa; phylum Chordata; class Amphibia; order Caudata; family Salamandridae; genus Lissotriton; species Lissotriton vulgaris. The sequence continues at coordinate 200,028,733 of NC_141691.1, forward strand.
TTTTTCTTTTCCTACTAAGTCACCTGGGCAAGCTTACAGTTGAGCTTGTTTTTCACGGCTCATGCACTTTACCTCAATTATGGTGTCGCACGCAGTCATTCAAGTTTCTTCCATGATGTCCATGATTTCTTCAACCCTGTCGCCTGGCACCTTACTGAGCATGCCGGGAGGTTTCTGGCGTGCGTTTTCTGTACGTACCGCTATCTTCTGGCTGACGGGCCCAACTCTATACAGCTTTGTATCTGTCCACCATATCTCAATCGCAACCTCGCTCTGCTCTTGGCAGTTAAAGCCTATTTTTTATTCTCGGTGCTTCGTTTGATTTTTCACTACATCCTGCTTTAGTGCATTTTTTATTTTTCCACTTGTTTCGATGACTCAACTTATGGTGGATTGGAACTCCCCTTCAAGCTTTAGTGGTGAGTGGATGGTTCCCTTTCAAGATCCCTATAAGATGTTTTCTTTGAGCTCATTTATGACTCAACTACAGTGAACTTTGGGCACCAGTTCAAGTTCAGGAGGTGAGTTGCGTTGCGCTTTCCATATCTTCCTCGGACCTTCGACAATTTGGAAAGGTTGTTTACTCACTTTCTAGTTCTAGGCAATCATGTCTTTCATGCGGCCTGTCATTTATCAAGAATGTTACAATTATATGGGTCTTTTTGCTTCTTTTGTATGCTCTCCGGTAGGGACACTAGTTGACCTGAGCACAACTCTTTCAAAGACATCTTCTCAAGTACTTTTCAAGAGAATTTTTTAAGGCATGTTCTTCGTGTCTTTATGTTTCTAGCATCATTTTGCTGAATTTGTTTTACCAGTTATGCTGTTTTTCACCTTTGCGATTTCTATTTTCCATTCCAATCTCTATTTAGTTGAAAATATTAGTCAACTAAATAGAGATACAATCATAGTCTCTTGTATAGCGCACATGTCACAAAAGTCTCAAGGCGCTATTCAAGTTTAATGCTATTTGTCTGCTTGTGCATGGTTTTTCCAGTGCTGGTATGTTTTCTATAATGGCAATTCAAAATTAACATTTACATGGCCATGTTCTCAAGTGTCCGTTGTATGGTATGTATGTATTTCAACTTAGTTCAATGGTGTATATACATATATATGACCGTACTTACATGCTCTCAAGATTTCAATCACTCAATTTTTTCAATTTGTATTTTATTACCTCAATGTACGTGCATGTTTGCAGTATTCCATGGTCGGGATTGCACATCTCAATTTGCAAGCATTCCAGCAGTATTCCCTAGTTGGGATTACATTGTGTTATTATCTCAATTTGTCGATTATCAATGTACTTGCATGTGTTCAGTTACTTTATCTCCAATGTACTTGCATGTCTGAAATTTTCCCTGGTCGAGATTGTACATCTCAATTTGTATGCAATCCAGTAATATTTCCTAGTTGGGATTATGTTGTGTTGTACTTTCCTCAGTACTCAAAGTTTCAAATTGTCACCCTCAACAGTTCAATTGCTCCATTGTCTTTATGTTGTTTTCAGTGTGTGACTTGTCAATTTGGGGTTGCTGCCTCTCAAGTTTCAATGTATTTTCAATGTTTGATTTTTTTTAGGTTGTCGATATGGGAGTTTCTCCCTTTCAATTCTTCAATGAGTGACCCTTTTTGAGGTCGTCCCTCTATGAGTTTACCCCTTTCAATTGTTCTATATGAGACCTGCTGCAAGGTCATTTCTATATGGGTTTTTCCTCTTTCAATTGCTCTATATGAGACCTGCTGCATTGTAATGCTCTAAATGCAAAGTTGTCCACAGTATATTTTTTTGCTGTTCTAACGGGGTAGTTTTTAGGATCTTTTGTTGTTCTTTCCTCTACTTCTCTGTTTTCTTTAGCTACTTACTGATTGCCTGTCTCCTGTCCAGCTAGTGGGGTAACTGGAGTTGTTCTTGGGTTCCTCTTTTCTCTTTCTTTCTCATTGTCTTATGGAGAAGGGAGAATGAGTACTTATTTATTTTCGTCCTTTTTGGTTGTTATATTCTACTTCTTTTCTTCTTTTTCTTGCTTTGCAGTTCTTCTCTTCCAGTGTTTTCTTTCTTCTATGGTTCTATCTTTAGTTGTGATGGAAGAAAAGGAGATATGTTGTATCTTACACCACTGTCTATGCTGCCTGTATACCTTATGCCCTGTCCCTAGAATCTTACAGCTTGATGATGTGATATGGAATGTTGAGTGTCTCTCCAGAAAGGGACAGTTATGGTGGGGCTGAGCGGCATGCTGGACGCTCCTGGTGGGCCTCATCCACTGGACATATGAATTTTCAATAAATACTTTTAAAATATTTCTACCAGCCTGGAGTTCATTACTATACATACCATACACCAACAGGAGAAAGAATGATCAAACAATTCCTTACATGTGGAACCATATTCACCATCTACATCCTTGAATGACCCTGTAAAAAAAAGATATATAGGCAGCACCACAGTAGCCACCAGGAAAAGAGTACTGGAACACATAAGGGCCATCAATAACAAAGATCCTCATTACCCAGTAGCTAGACACTTTGCTGACTACCATCTCTCTAACAACTCTCGCCTCACTTTCTTTGCAATAGAACATATTGAGCAAACCCACAGGGGAGGGAATAGAGTATTACAGCTACGAAAGAAAGAATCCTGGCATATAATTAATTTACAAATCAAGAGCCTGGACGGGCTTAACCAGGACGAGGAAATGAGTATTCACCTACATGAATAATGTGTACAATTGTTAAGTCTACTATTGCTGTCTTTTGTTCTTAACTGTATAGAGTACTGAATAATGTATGCTACACACTACAGTATATTTTATTCGTGATTTGAATAGGATCTTAACCCACACTTTGAGAGTAACTCATGGATGTATTTTCTTTTCTTTTATCGCAGCAGAGTAGGAAGGGGCTGACTTAGAGGATCAGCCCCAACGTACCCCCTAACCTTTTCTTCAGTCGTCACAGTGGAGGGCCTGACGAGACTGATAAGAGATTTGTTTCCATAGCTTAACTATCTCTGTATATCCTGTGTCGGAATTAGAGTATAGATCACGTCACTTTTTCATTTGTGTTTTTTTTGTTTCCCTGTGGAATACTGTTTTTTGGTAGATGTTTTGACTGTAATACTTAACAGTATGGGTACCTGTGGTCTAGTAATTGGGCATTATGCCAACTGAAAAATATACCAACAGAGACTCTGTATTCTCCATTAGATACCTTGGTTCTAGTACTAGGGCACTATGCCGAAAGCAGTCTTTTATTTTATTTTATTTATTTATTGCATTTATATGGCGCAACAGCTACCCTGAGGGTTTCCCGGCGCCCTGGATCTGTATTACTGGTAAGGAAGCAGGGGACGATTATTGATCAAACAGCATACAGTATACATATACAGAAACTCTGAATTCCCAAAGAGATGCCTTGAGTCCCCCATTACCCTCAATACATTTACGTGGTTCCCATACTGATGTCACGTTACTTTTTGTATAGACCCATCAGGTTTTTGCATACTTCCCAGGGGTGGACCATTACCTATAATAAAAGAATTCTTTATTTATTCATTTATGTTAATGACTGTCCACTAAGCCATTTGACTTTAGCATCTGACCCTGGTCACTTGATAGGGCAATTTAGGATAATTGTGAGAGCAACACTACCATTTTCGACGTTTAATTATGCCTAAAAAGTAAAAAATAGATACAAACGATTTGACTAAAAATATGCTACAAATACATAAATGTATGTATATAAAAATATCAAATCAAATACAAAAACATGTAATAATAATAAATATGTAAATAATGCTAAAAAAACTATTGAATTCTAAAAATGATAAATATACTATTCCCACTATAGTATGTGCAACAGTACGGAAAGTGTTGGACACCAAAAGGGTACAAATAATTATTCCTACTCAAGTGTGTTCAACAGTAGGAAAGGGTTGGACTCAGGAGGGGTAAAATGTACTATTCCCACACCAGTCTGTGCAACAGTAGGGAAAGCGTTGGACTCAGGAGGGGTAAAATTTACTATTCCCACTAAAGTCTGTGCAAAAGTTGGGACAGTGTTGAACTAAGGAGGGGTAAAGTGTGCTATTCCCACTCCACTCTGTGCAACAGTAGGAAAAATGTTGTACTCAGGAGAGGTTAAATTTACTATTCTCATTTCAGTCTGTGCAACAGTAGGGAAAGTAGTAGAATCAGGAGGAATAACATAAACGATTTCAACTCCAGTGTGTGCAACTGTAGGGAAAGCGTTGGACTGAGGAGGGGTTACATTTATTATTCCCACTCCAGTAGGTGCAACAGTAGGGAAAGCGTTGGACACAGGAGAGGTCATATTTACTGTTCTTATACCAGTTGGTGCAACATTAGGGAAAGCGTTAGAATCAAGAGGGGTTTACATTACTATTCCTACTCCAGTCTGTGCAACATTAGGGAAAGCGTTAACTCAGAAGTGGAAAATGTGCTAGTAGCAGTAGCAACAGTAGGGAACGCAATGGACTCAGGAGGGGCAACATGTATTGTTCCCACTTCATTCACTGCTACACTACAGAGAGGATACTTCACTTAAAACAAATAACATATTTTAAAAACGCTATTAAATACCCAAAAATATAAAATTCTAAATATAAACATTTAGGGGCTGATTACAATGGTGGGGAGACCCCCACCGGCGGTCTCCCCTCCATTTTAATGAAGTTTACCGCCCTCCACATTGTCATGGTGGGTGGCTGTGCGGGCGTCGGAAAAACGGACTGCAACGGATCTGACATCGGTCCATCTTAGGAGCTCGTAGTCCCTACAATGCTGGCAGTGTTGACTAAGAAAAACGAAAGGAGCCAGGCCCTTAGGGACAGGTGAGAAGGCTGGGCCTTATCTTACACAACCATACCAAAAATTGCCTCATCACCTACATTTGTATCCACACTTGAGGAAAGCTGAACACGCTACCTGTCGTATTCAACAAGGTATTTTTATTTTTACCAGATTGACTTTTCAATTAATCAAAGTTCAAAAAGATGAATTAAAGACACATAAAGACACATTACTGCATTACATATTTACACCATGAGTGTCATACTCTTAAACTGTACAAATGTGTTTCTAATTTTGCTTGGAAAACAGTCAAACACAAAATAAGTGATGATTCTAAAACAAACAGAACATTTCAAACATGTGCAACATACAACGATACATTTTCTACAACTGTGGGGAGCGATTAAAGCACAAAGAATAGTGAAAAAAGGAAGGGAAAGATAGAAAAGAAGCAAAGTTAATTTGTAAGTTTTTTGCCACCAACAAGATGCTGGTATGAGGAAATGGATCACAATAAATCCTTTCTAACTGGCCGACGCGTTTCGATTCCAGTGAGTGATTTCCTGGAATCTCATCAGGGCGCAAAAAATTCTGTCAGATTGTAGGGGGGAAACAATCAAGTATTCACGCTTTCCTTGACAACTGCGAGGCTTGAATTAGATTAATTCAATCCGCTATCTCCACAGCGGATGCCTCCACAATTCCGAAGCCATGACAAGAATACTTAAAATAGAATAACACGAAGCTTCAAGCCTCGCAGTTGTCAAGGAAAGCGTGAATACTTGATTGTTTCCCCCCTCACCCGCCTGAGAGTACAACGTTGACACAGCGGCAGCCGTCAGGCTTCATTTATGTGCCTCCTGACGATGGTCCCCCGTCCATTTCTTGATTACACGTATAAGAAGTTCGACTTTGCACAGATAGAAACCACGTGCATTTTCGCATCTCCTACAATCTGACAGAACTTTTTGCGCCCTGATGAGATTCCAGGAAATCACTCACTGGAATCGAAACGCGTCGGCCAGTTAGAAAGGATTTATTGTGATCCATTTCCTCATACCAGCATCTTGCTGGTGGCAAAAAACTTACAAATTAACTTTGCTTCTTTTCTATCTTTCCCTTCCTTTTTTCACTATTCTTTGTGCTTTAATCGCTCCCCACAGTTGTAGAAAATGTATCGTTGTAAGTTGCACATGTTTGAAATGTTCTGTTTGTTTTAGAATCATCACTTATTTTGTGTTTGACTGTTTTCCAAGCAAAATTAGAAACACATTTGTACAGTTTAAGAGTATGACACTCATGGTGTAAATATGTAATGCAGTAATGTGTCTTTATGTGTCTTTAATTCATCTTTTTGAACTTTGATTAATTGAAAAGTCAATCTGGTAAAAATAAAAATACCTTGTTGAATGCGACAGGTAGCGTGTTCAGCTTTCCTCAAGTGTGGATACAAATGTAGGTGATGAGGCAATTTTTGGTATGGCAGTGTTGACTAGGCACCGCTGTAAGGATTACGATGTCCCTTACCCACCAGCCTTTTCATGGGGGGTAACCCGTCATGGAAAAGCTGTCAGAAAAGGATAATGGGGGCCCGTAGTGGGCCCACCTTCCCCCTTGTCCACAGTCACGGGACCTGCATATCTCTGCACCATGTGCCATGTATTGCAAGGATATGTGTGGGGTCTCTGTTTTGTTTTGCTCGGTCGCATTATAATTAGTTCTGTGAGACCGCTGCTTTGTAGGTGGGCGGTCCCAATCCCCCGATACGATGATGGACGGACTAAAGTCTGTCTGCCATCGTAATCACCCCTAAGGGCCTAATTAGGAGTCTGAAGGTCGGTCTGAGGACCGCCAAACTTGTGGTGTCACACAGGTGGTGGTTCAGCCACCGCCACACCAGTGGTCCGACCACCCTATTAAGAGTTGGGCAGTCTGACCGTATTGGACCCCTGGCTCCATCAGGGAACCGCTGTTCCCTGATGGTGTCGCAGTTGTCAGGGCCATTGTAATATGCATTTGGTGCCGCTGTGGCACTGCCATGCATATTACAAATTTAAGGCCTGCCAGCATTTTCATGGAGGTCTTTCCTTCAATAAAAGGCTGGCGGTGCTGAAACAAAGGAGGCCCTACAGGTCCTCCTGTATCCCCTCAGCCTGGTGATGCAATTTGTGTGGGAACTAGTTTGTGCTGTATTCTTCCAAAGATTGCTCAATCTTAGGTCTTGAAGGGTATTTTTTAATATATTTAAGCCAATGAATGGCTTGCACATTAGTTTGGTTCAAACAGTCATCCACTATACCTACAAGTGAAGTTCAATTTAGGTATTATCCATAGCTTGACCCATTACAGGATATGAGCCAAACCTACCATGTCTTCTAGGAAACCCAAACCCACTTCATGGTGAGTTGTAATTCCCACCTAAAGTAAAAAGAATACATTTCTATTATGTATTAATATTTATTAAAAGTGATGTATAGAATTAAATAAATAAGGTAATTATATATTTTTTTTAAATGTTACATTAATTTATACATTTAAAAAAGGTTGTTAAAATCTTTGACAATTAAATAATAAATATGTTTTATTATATTTATTTAGCATTAAATTATTTTATTTATATATATTTTTTAAATAATTGCATTTAATTGACATGATTCCGCTGGGGTTTTATTTAAAGTCTCCAGGTCAATATTTTTGTACGGGAGGGTGTTGTAGTACCAGTGGTTGACCATGTATAGTGCTTGATTTACTCCAACTCTGAGCAGGAATAATTTATTATTGTTTTGAGTCCCTATTTGACTGTAATAACTATAGAAGTGCCATTTGTGAATAGAAATGTGCTTACTCTTTTGTGGATGGGTCCATATCCCTCCAAAAACCACTCATTAACTATCCCTAAACTCATCTTTACTCCCCTCTAAATCAATTCCATTTAGTAGTAAGTATGCCCGTTTTCCAGCCATTCCGCTTGTCCCTCCCACATTTACTACTAAGGGCCTGATTACGATGCTGAGAGGAAAGCCATCTGACAACTTATTGGAGGCTATCAGTTTGACATCATAGGTTTCGGTCCGACCACCGTAATATGATACTGGCAGTCAGAAGGAAACCAGCAGAGGAATTCCGATAGGCTCAAAGAGCCCAACGTGGCGTCAGTGGGACAGATAATACCCAAATGATGGTGGTGCCTACTCAGGCACCGCAGTCGGGAGTATGATGTCTGCTTCCCACAGCCTTTCCATGTCGGCTTTTCTGACATGGAAATGCTGTCAGAAAGTGACTTTGTGGGCCCTGCTAGAAGCCCCTAAACCCTGCAGCCTCCGCTATGAGGCCAGGGGCACCCAAATATCCATGCAAAATGTAGTGAGCTCCGCATGGTGCCTGCCACATGGCGCATGGATGGTTTAAAATTGTATTTTTACTATTGTAGCTTGTGCTGCAATAACACAACATTAAAAACACATAGCAGACTCGCAATCATCTCAAACTCAAGGCCCTCAAAACTGAATTCTCTCTGTCTTAAATTGTACCCCACTCATCATTGACTCCACCAAATTCCTAGGTTTTACCCTAGACAACAAACAACCATGAATAAACACATCAGCGCCATCACCAGAGGAGCCCACCATCAGTTGCATAACCTTAGGGAACTAAAAACGCCCCTCCCTGCGGCTGACCTCATAACTGTGACTCAAGCACATGTGCTCCTGAAACTGGATTATGTTAGCACTACCCTTGTAGGCCTCCCAAAAACCTCACTTGCACCTCTTAAGGCCACTCTTAATTCAGCAGCTAAGCTCATCACAGGATCTATAAAAAGTAATCACATCACCCCAGACCCATGTGCTCTGTATTGGCTGCCACTTGAGGCCAGGAGGCATCCTAAAATTGCTTGCATGTTTCATAAAGCATTGCACCACAACACCCCCGCCCCAGAAACTGCCCGATTCGGATGGGAACAGATCATCCAGAAGTAGGAGGTCCATACTAAGAAGGAGAAAACCTACGACCGTTCCTTCTCTGGGATGGGCCCTAGTATCAGGATTTCTCTCCCAATTGAGATCAGATGTAACCCATCCTCAATATCTGGGTTCAGGGACCTGTCTTGTGTGGTGGCTAACTTCCAGATACTATCTTAAGTGTAGCCCAACAAGAAAGAAAAAATGTCTTTCTTATAGTCCCCTCACTCACCGGAGTTTCCTCACGGTGACATGCTTCATCATCGGGGTCCTCCCAGTTCTCTACGAAAAGGGGCGTGCTACGACTTGCGAGTTACGTAGGAGCACTGAGTAGTGAAGGACTATGTGTGGTGTAAGGAATGTGAAGTGGAGTGGATGGGTGTGTGTGTGTTTAAAAATACTGTGCTAGTGGGCCTCAATGTTTTATTCTGCTCCTAGACCAGTATGTTAAAAATGGGGTTATACTGTGTACCAACCAATAATGTAGTTGGGTTCAGTATTTGGTCAACATGTTTCACGCTACCCCCAGCGTTTCTTCAGGACCATACAGGGACCAGCCCTGTATTGTACCACTCCTAAAAAACCTAAAGTTAGGAATTTATTAGTGCAACATATATTTACAGTGATTAACGTTGTCCCTATTCGGTACACACGTGGTTCTACATACATACGCTTGACTTTTAAGGCGAATGTATAGTTCAATGGTGAACCTGTAAAAGAATGAATAAAGAACAATTAAAAAACACCTCGCCCCTATCTCTGCCGAGATCGGGGACTTTTTTTCGTCCTTCACAAACATGCACGTTTTTGATACATGCACATATATGCATACAGACTATATGGTGTGGTTTCACCATATTGGTGCGTGCATACTTTCAGATCCGGTGTCTGTTCGCCAGATGCCCAACAAGTGAACTTAACGTGGAAAAAGACAAACGGAAGTGACTATACATAAAACAGTGGACACACATTTAACACACAACCAAAGGAAACGTTTGAATATTTACTTTTGTTGGCGCTTAATAGCACATCATGGTCTCTTAGGGGGGCGGTATTGCCTCGGTGGAAAACAATGCTAGAAGGATTTTTAGGGTTGTAGAAGACGTGGTTAGTGATCGAGCGTCTTTTACATATATCATTTAGTTAGAGGTCTAGTATTCGCTACCCTCTCTTGGCGGTTAGGTCAGATACACTTACTTCCTAATCAGCAACCCGCGCCGTGTTACCTATCAGCTTCCCCTCGGACCGCATCTTGCAATGTGGTCCGCGGGTTTGGTTTTTGTTTGTTTCGATTTCCGGGTTGGAACTAGACCGTCGCGCTCAGGCGGCCATCTTAGATGGATGCAAACGAGCGTCACATGCGTCTTTCTTCCATGCCGTTTGTTACTCGCCCTTATTATCGAACCGGCTTTTTAGAAAACACAATGTTTGGGGTAATGTTATAATAATTACCCCAAACATTGAGCGCGACGGTCTAGTTCCAACCCGGAAATCGAAACAAACAAAAACCAAACCCGCGGACCACATTGCAAGATGCGGTCCGAGGGGAAGCTGATAGGTAACACGGCGCGGGTTGCTGATTAGGAAGTAAGTGTATCTGACCTAACCGCCAAGAGAGGGTAGCGAATACTAGACCTCTAACTAAATGATATATGTAAAAGACGCTCGATCACTAACCACGTCTTCTACAACCCTAAAAATCCTTCTAGCATTGTTTTCCACCGAGGCAATACCGCCCCCCTAAGAGACCATGATGTGCTATTAAGCGCCAACAAAAGTAAATATTCAAACGTTTCCTTTGGTTGTGTGTTAAATGTGTGTCCACTGTTTTATGTATAGTCACTTCCGTTTGTCTTTTTCCACGTTAAGTTCACTTGTTGGGCATCTGGCGAACAGACACCGGATCTGAAAGTATGCACGCACCAATATGGTGAAACCACACCATATAGTCTGTATGCATATATGTGCATGTATCAAAAACGTGCATGTTTGTGAAGGACGAAAAAAAGTCCCCGATCTCGGCAGAGATAGGGGCGAGGTGTTTTTTAATTGTTCTTTATTCATTCTTTTACAGGTTCACCATTGAACTATACATTCGCCTTAAAAGTCAAGCGTATGTATGTAGAACCACGTGTGTACCGAATAGGGACAACGTTAATCACTGTAAATATATGTTGCACTAATAAATTCCTAACTTTAGGTTTTTTAGGAGTGGTACAATACAGGGCTGGTCCCTGTATGGTCCTGAAGAAACGCTGGGGGTAGCGTGAAACATGTTGACCAAATACTGAACCCAACTACATTATTGGTTGGTACACAGTATAACCCCATTTTTAACATACTGGTCTAGGAGCAGAATAAAACATTGAGGCCCACTAGCACAGTATTTTTAAACACACACACACCCATCCACTCCACTTCACATTCCTTACACCACACATAGTCCTTCACTACTCAGTGCTCCTACGTAACTCGCAAGTCGTAGCACGCCCCTTTTCGTAGAGAACTGGGAGGACCCCGATGATGAAGCATGTCACCGTGAGGAAACTCCGGTGAGTGAGGGGACTATAAGAAAGACATTTTTTCTTTCTTGTTGGGCTACACTTAAGATAGTATCTGGAAGTTAGCCACCACACAAGACAGGTCCCTGAACCCAGATATTGGGCTCTTTTTTGCTACATTAATCTCTTTAGGAGGATGACCTGTTCTTAAGTACCTCCTTCTCCCCCTTTTCTTTGTACATGTAACCCATCCTCATCCATCTTCATGAAAGAAGTAAAAGAAATCCTATCCAATAAATTCCTCACTCACTGAATGACTTGGTCATGCCCAGCTCCCTGTTTGACCCCGTCACCTCTTCAGTACACTTCCTTCTGTCACTCTGAAATTTTCCCGAGTCTTGGACCTATGTTTTACAACACTCACCCCCCCCGTTATTCCACGAATCACTACGTCAGGGATTACTGTGCCTCCCGTCCCCCACCCTGCATCATCCTTCCTTAACTACCTCAGTACTTTTATGTACACTGTTGATCGTACTCTTCTTTGGTTTTCTGCCAATTGTTCGGTGTTAGACTTGGCATTTTTGGATTAGTTTGCCCTGACTTTTTGCATCTATTTCCTGTATTTTTGATGCTGTGCTGGATTTAGTTTTTCTAGCTTAGATGCTTTATGCACTTTGCCACTGCTGATCAATGTCAAAGTGCAAGTGCTCCCTGTGTAAATTGTTATTATGATTGGTTCGCCCTGATTGGCATATTTGATTTATCGGTCAGTCCCTAGTAGTGTGCACTGAGTGTGCCGGGACTGGTAAATCAAATACTACTCGTGGGCCTGCAGAGCTGATTGTGCCACCCACATGAGTAGTTCTGAAATGGTAACTCAAACCTGCCACTGCAGTGTCTGTGCTCAGTTGTTAACTGCCATGTCGACCTGACAAGTACACCCACTTCCCAGGCCCTAACCTTCTCTTTTCTTACATATCAGTCACCCCTAAAGTAGGCCCAATGTACCCCTGTGGGCAGGGTGCAGTGTATGTGAAAGGTAGGATATTCTCTGATGTGTGTGGCATGTCCTGATAGTGAATTACTGCCAATTTCATTTTTTCACTTTTGCAAGGCTACTTGCTCCCATAGGACAGAATGGGGAGTTTGTTTATAACCTCTTATAAACATGAGTCCCCCTGAGAACAAGGTAGAAAAAAAAGTTTAGTATGTCTGAACTCATAATGTTAAAATGCATCTTTTAGTGAGGGTGATTTATACATTCTGTGTTTGAAAATACCACTTTTAGAAAGTAGGTATTTTCTTGTTTAGCCATCCAGTGTGCCTCTGCTAGGATGTGGATTAACTGTCTGGGTTTGGAGTGTGAGGAGCTGGGGAGGAGCAGACAGCCTGATGAGTCAGGACTGGGCTGAATAGACCTGGGCTGCATTTAGAGTAGGAGGAGGAGATTTCTTTCACCTGAATGGGCCTGGACTGCTTTTCACAATGCCGTCTCCACCTCCTGCTAGGAAGCTGCACCAGAGAGGTCCGATTATTTTTGACTGGGCATAGGGCTTCGCTGCACAAGGGGTATAAGTATTAGACCTAAAGCCCCTGAACTTTAAACTACTTTTGGAATCAAGTGGTAGCTTTATAAGGAGAAGAGCTGGAGACATCGAGTAGAAGTACTGCCCTTGTTGTGTGTCTGGGGTTGGCCTGCAGTTGCTGTTTCTGCCAAGGAAACGAGAAGGAATTTACTGTGTGCTGTGTCCCCTGCTTGAGGAAAGTCTCCGGGGGCTTGTGTAGAGCTTGCCTCCTGTTTTGAAGTCTCAGGAATACTTTACCTCCAGCTCCCCTGAACTTCCTTGCTGGGAGTTCTGACCTGCCAAGAAGTGCCTGTGACTGTGTGGGGCTCTGGAGGTTGTTTCTGCTGCTGGGAGCTGGAAAGAAACACAACAAGAAAATTGACGCATCATTCTTCTCGCGACAGTTTTCCGATGCAACACCGTGGTGCGAGAAGAATCTCCACGTATTACTGCGCCGATGCTGACACCGACGCAGCGCCTGTCGCCGCTGCAAGAATCGACACATTGAGGGATTGCGGCTGAAGAAACCAACGCAACGCCGCTCGATGAAGACACATCACTTACCAACAAGTCCCAGATTTCCACACATCATCCCTTTGCAGCAGGTTTTCCCTGACGCATCACCCGGGGATCGGAGTTGTCTCAGAATGGGTGCACTGCTTCCCCCTACAGACCGTACCTGACGCACCGCTCCCCTGTACTCATTGGAACTGTTGCATCGCATCCACGAAGGTCTCAGGAATCAACGCATCTCTTTGTTTTTCAACGCTTCCCATCACAACGGCTGTTTCGCTTGGTGAATTTTGTTGCAACAACAGGTACTTTGCAAGGAATCACAAATCCATGGTTTTCTATGGACTCAGTTGCTAACCCCTTTTGAAAGTCATTTTTCTTAATACTTGTGTGTTGGATTTTTATCGTTTTAGTCTTTTTAAGTTTAGATAAAGATACTTTATTTTTCTAAACTTGTGTGGTTTCCATTTGTGGTGTTTTCACTATATTACTGTGAGTGTGGATACACATACTTTACACATCACCTTTGGGATAAGCCTGTCTGCTTGTGCCAAGCTACCAAGGGGGTGAGCAGGGGTTATCTAGAGTGTGTATCCCCTTACCCTGACTAGAAGCAAGGGTCTCTATTTGGACGAAGATACCTACCATTCCCCAATTAGAGACCCCCCCATTTCTAACGTTCACCTATTTACACTTTTATGTAACCTGGGTATCGCTGCTATTCTACTTGTATATCCCGCCTCTCCTGGAGTAGTATTTTTTTCCTCTCCCTGTACCTTGTGTTATTGATATCGTTCCTACTTAGTAAAGCACTAAGTTGCCTTGTTTATTAGTCCTAGGGTGCCATACGCCTTCACTTCATCAGGCGTATCTATGTATCTACTCTCTCTTCTCTAACAACTTCCTTTAATATCTACCTCTGGACTTTTGGCGCTCATTTATCCTACTGTCCTATGGACTCCTATTTTATGCAATTGTTGCTGTGTATTTTTATTGGTGTTTTATATAACCCCCATACATGCTGCTATTTTGTTCCATTTCCCGTTGTATACCATTTACATTTTTACCATAACTATATACATTTTTATGTACCCTTTATGTACCTCATGTTATTATTGGTGTGCTTATTCTTTCTATTACTATATTTATCTCTATGCACCTGTGATGTACCTAATGTTATTATTGTTTCTGCTTATTCTGTAAAGCACTCTGATATCTTCGGGTCAAGTTCACGCTATATTAAACTCACAAATAAAATAAAATACTAAATGGGCTACAAAATGCAGTTTGTGACTAATCCCCATTGTGTATGGGTTTCATTGGAGAACAGTTATTGACAGCTCCTATGTTATATATCTTGTGTACTACTTCATGGTCACCTGCCACCCACATGGTGATTACATGAATCAGATATAAAGGGGGAATCGTATTATGTAGAAGCCATTGATAAGAAGGTCTCTCTTACCTTTCTGGAACTCTTGCTTCCTCCACTGACCATTCATTAAAACAATGTACCTAGCATACTGCCACGCTTCCCCACTAGCCTGCATAGTTTTATGTCAGAATATCAACTACAGAAATATCATACTACAAGAATATTGTAACAAAAATATCAAGAGCCATAATATTGTGGTGGTCCGTGTAGGTTGGTAAGTATAAAATTACTATTCTTAATTCCACATCTACGTACCCTGAAGATAGATATTTCTTCCAGGTATGCAGATGTGGAGTTAAGTATATTAAACTTATACTGAACTTGTTGATATTTCTGCTATCGATATATTTAATAAAATATTTTTGTAGCTCAATATTTAAAAGTCAATATCCAGGTAAAACACCAGCCTCCCCTCCCTCTGTCACCATGACAGTTTTCTTTTTTTTAAAAGAAAGAATTCCTGATGTCTTGCTGGCATCTCCCACATCCTTTTGTGCCTCACCTCTCTAACAACTGACAAAACAGAGAGTTGCAATGACAGCCAGGGCCAGACTGGCCGGAGCGGGCATCGGGAGTTTCCCTGGGAGGCTGGAATGGTGGGGGGTAGTTTTTCAGCGGTGGAGAACGTTTTTATTACGAGGGCTTGTTTTGCAGGGCTGCTACAATATCGATCCCCAGTAGCAGCCGTGCTTCACACGTGCACTCCCCCAGGACTGGTCCAATAAAATTGCCAGGGCTGCTTTGGGTTCCAGTCCGGCACTGCTGTCAGCACCTCTTCCATAGCCATTGCAAGCACAGAGACATACCTCCTGTCAACCGTGGTTCTGCACAGGATAGTAGCGTACAGGGGAAAAATCAGCTGGCAAATTCGGAACTTCCGCATCCTTGCCCCAACTCTGCTAAGTTTTCAAGGACATGAGATGGAGGAAGGTGAGGAATAAAGCCGACCGAAATCTGCAATTGCACTGGCCGCTTGGGTCTCTGGCATTGCTGTGAAGGTGGTGGTGGGCTAGCATCCACCTAAGCACCTACTTAAAATTGGTCCAAGATTTACTAGAATTAATCCAGAACGGCGGTGCGTTCCACAAATGGTTAAACGTTGTGCAGCATCATGCATGGTATTTTTACCTAAGGGCCAGGCTCCAGTACACATTTCTATGCACAGATAACTGCACCTGGATAAATTGCCTAATATATATGTGCAATTTCACACATTCTCAGCAGAGGAAATTCAAGAAATGTTTCTTTTGCTCGTAGTTTGTGCCTTTCAGTAGACACTAGGATTTCATGCAAAGGATCACTCTGACTTTGAGTTAAATGCTAGGGATATTTGCTTTTTTCCACCATTTTATGTCTGGTGCTATGTGACACAAAGCTGTACCCCAGTACACTCATATCAACTTTTCAGCACAAAAATACTTTTGCATGTTGCACCTCTTTACATCACGCAATGCTGCTTTGCGTAATGCTAATGCGAGAGCCCAAAAGAACAGTAAGGCCCTTATTACAAGTTGCCTGGAGTGATATCCCCAAATGAGATATCGCTCTGGGCAACTACAAGTTTTCTCCTTTCTCCAGGCCTGGAATAATCATGTCTGCTAACTCCTTACGCGAAAATTCCAAGCCAAGAGAAACTGACAAGAACGCCAATGAGTGTGTGGGGGGAAGTTGCGGGGAGCAGGAGTGAGGGAGAAGATGTCAGGAGCAAGACAAAGTGCCCTCCACCCCCATGAATTAAAAAGCCCTCTTCTGTCGCTGTCCTCACTTTCCCTCGACTCTGCACAGCCAAGAATAAAAAGCCCCACACCATTTACCACCTACTCTTGAAGAGAGAAGAGCAGGGCGGGCCTCATTCACGAAGGTAAGCTTACTTTTGTGTACTTTTTTGGGACTTTTATATTCACTTACTACAAGCTAACAGTAAGTGTACGACTGCAGAGTCGGGGCAGAGAATTCCACATATAAAAAGATAAGCCTGCCCTATCTTTTTATGTGCAGGGTTCTCCGCCTTGACTGCAGAGTCTCACAGTAATAAACTTACTATTTACTCCTAGTTTGTGAATACCAAAAAAACATGGACTTACACAAAGTGGATGTTTACCTTTGTGAATCAGGCCTGCTAAATAGGACCAGGTATTTCTAGGCATGTGTGTTATTGCCCATTCCCTGGGAAATACCTTGAAATTCCCTTTAAACCACTGAGAGACTGAAGAACGAATAATTATGGCCTGGTAACTCCCTGCAGAGTTAACCTGGATCTTGTAATTACGTTTTAAATCTGTGCCTTAGGTTTAATCTCTTTCATCATAGCATTTAACAACTGGTTTCAAATCCGGCTGTAGGTGTATGACTACAGAGCAATAATATTCTTATCATTTTTTACATAACCATTTCCGTGTGTCCTGTTAAATCTTTAAGTTATTGAAAAATAACATCCACCATGCGCTTGTCTGATAGACAGCTTTCGGTTCTACGCTGATTCCACTAGTCGGACATATATTTGATCATTTTAATGCAGATCTATTTAAATATGTGTCAATAACCTTTCGGCATGGAACCGACGCAAGCGTCCATTGATTTCATGTTTTAAAATCACTTCAGCTCCATTGATTTCACCCACGGGTACCTGCGCACATATAGCATGAAATATGTTACTTACTGGAAAGTAGTGATTTCCAATTTAGAAAGCTGTTGTGTTGCAGTTACCGCACATTCAGATTTTTTTTAAATGAAATTAAATAAAAACAAATTATTGTATGTATGTTAATGACAAAATCTGTTTTAATGTATTTCTTGCTAAATTGTCTATTGATATTTTGCAATGTATATGAAGGGCACATCCCGACAGAATTCCACAGGCAAGAAGTGTGGAGAGTCTAAGAAAAGTCCCATAGAAATGTGTCATTGTTTAAACATAATATCGTAAGAATGAGGTAAAATAAAGAAAAAAATATTTCAAGATAAACAATATAAAGACACACCAGCCCAGCAGAGGAAACATTAAAAACCTTAAGCCAGATGCATCAAACCAAAAACTGCTTGCAAAAATTGCGATTAGCTATTTGCGAGCGCTTTTTCGCATTTTCCAATGCATCAACCAAAAATTACAAAATCGCAGAATACTGAATCGCTAAAATAGGGAAATGAGATATTGCGATTCCTTATTAGCGAGAAACCAAAAATGCAATAGCAAATAAGGAATCGCTAAAATAAATCGCAATACTATGCATGAAAAATCGCAAATAGCGATTTTCTCGAAAATCGCTATTTAGCAAGTGCAGATTATGGGGAATCACAATCAGGGGTTAAAAAAAAATCTACTCAGCTACAAATCATCAGAAGGCTTTTTAAACTGACCCATGAGCCCATAGCGGCCTATCACAATGGCAGCACTCTACTTATTTGCGTGGAGGATGACGATCCATGCAGCAGACCCGGCCAGAAGGAGAATAAAGGAGAGAATCTTCTGCCTGCGCATCACTTTGTTGGGACACACTGCCGAGCAAATATATGATAAGTACAGGCTGAATGCTGCAATGATTTATTACTTAATAGTTGAATTGGAACCACTATGCAGCGCCAGACACTTAGGACCCATGCCATCCCAACTCATGTCCAGGTGCTATGTTGCCTGCACCTGCTTGCGTCAGGCAGTTTCCAGGGTGTAGTGGCAGAAGCTGGAGGGGTATCACAAAGCTCCCTTTCGCGGTTCTTCATATCCTTCCAGCCGCCATGATGGCTATGATCCACAACCTCATCACCTTCCCCACAACCCAACAGGAATTTACCCAAACTAAACTCGACTTCTACCAAGTTGCCCAGTTTCCACACGTGATCGGATGCATAGATTGCACCCACGTAGCCATATGTCCCCCAGCAGAAAATGAGTATATCTTCCGTAACCGGAAATTGTAACACTCCATCAATGTTCAAGCAGTGTGCAATGCGAAAAACATCATAACCGACATTGTAGCGCAATACCCTGGGAGCACCCATGATTCATACATCTTTCGACATAGTGGCGTTCACACACGTCTGCTCAGGGGCGAATTTGGTGAAGGACACCTGTTAGGTAAATTAAATACATATACTCATCACTGAAGTATGAAATGGCAATGCATACCTGACACTAGGACTTTGCTTAATACCCTGTAGGTGACAGTGCATACGCCGTGAGGAACTTTATCATGACTCCATACTTGAACCCAGCCAGCCCACAACAAAAGAGGTACAACGCAGCCCACATCAGGACATGTAATGTGATTGAACGGACATTTGGATTGCTCAAAAGTCGCTTCCGCATCCTGCAAAAAACTGGAGGAGCAATGCGCTACAGTCAGAAACATGCTGTAGGATAGTGGCTGCATGTGCAATGTTGCACAATATAGCAACAAAGAGAGGTATCCCCATAGAGTTGTCCGACACTGAGGACAAACAGCCCACAGCACACCCACGACGGGCCCATTTGGCCAGTTTAGCGGAGGGGCAAAGGAAACGTACAGACATCACCCAGCATCATTTCTGAGGTATGTAATGATGAGACACACACTTAATTTCAGGAAAGGAAAGGTATTTATTAGCACATGAACCGGTAGGGGTGTTTAGGTAAACCTAGCTGCTGGCCATTAGCACAATAACTGCATGCACTAAAGGACAAATGAGACACACAAAGGACTTGATACTCAGTCACAAAGATTGTCTTGGACATGGTTACGTCACCATGGAAAATTCCAGTAATCTGATTTTGTTTAGCGTTTCCTCCCTCGCACACCCAAACGTCTTTCGCCGGCATCTGCATCATCACTCCTGGATGCAGCGGGGGGAGTTGATCTACGGGTTACTGCACCTCCTGCCAGTGCTGACTTGCGCAGAGATGCTGCTAAGGCTGGATGCCTCACTACCCTCTTCCCCTGTAACATTGCCGTGCTCACCAGTACTAGACTGCATCAGTTCAATGGCAGTGGTTATTTGGCCAAGTGCTTTGGACACATCTCCACAACAATGGCCCACATCTATTTGCACTGCCACCGACCTACGTGATAGCAGTGCAATGCTGTTGCATATCTTGTTGTTAGACCTGGTTTAGCCAGCCATGCACATCATAAACTGGTGATGCCTCCTCCTCTGTGTTTTGTGTCCCTCCTGCACCACACGAGCCACCTCCTGCAGTGTGTTGTTTGACTGTCTGTTTGCTTCCACAACTGCTGTAGTCAGTTCCCTCACACTCTCGGCCATGACTGATATGTTCTTATTCATTTTTGTCATTTGCAGATTAATGGATCCTATATGCCTCGCTTGCAGGCGCTGCACCCACAACATCTGTGACTACACGCCACCCACACATTGGGAGTTCCTGCCTCCTGTGCCCCGATAAGGGTCCTTGGTCTGCGTCTTCTACTCATCCGGACATGTGCCTGAGGTGTAGGTGTGGGGCTCACACTTGGATGGCTTGTCTCAGGAGCTGTTTCATGTTCCTGATCTGTCTCCATTGGCTGCAGTGGTGTGACTGTGGCCCTGCGTTTTGGCGGTGCCTTGGGTATGGTTGGTGGTGTCACAGGTTTCGACACGGCAGCCTCAATAGCCTGTGTGCTGTCTCCACATTCACTGTCATCAGTGTCTACGTCTGCTGCATCTGTGATGTGAAACAGTGCAAAATAATTTTATGTTGGTGCTAATGTTGAGCCACATTAAATTACTTTACATTTAAGATCTCACTGTCTCTAATCACTGACTGTACTGCATTTTTGTGGCATTTAGGCTTACAATGTTGTACTATGAGTAGCAATTTAGTTCTGCAGCCTACAGGTCCCATAGTGCATTTGGGTCCCTATGTGAAATGTGGACTGGACTTTATTACTGTGATTTTGGTGGTTATTACAGATTGGGCACAATTAGTATTTACATTGATATGTTAATTCTCATGCATCTTACCTTGTGTACTACAGGCCGCCCCAGATGTATCCAGCTGCATTACTCCACCACTGCTTCAGGCTGGATAGTGCCCTCAACATGGTCCTCCAGGGATGTGTTGTCTGAAACTGTTGAGGTTCCTCCTCCGGTCCACTTAGCGTCCTTCAGTCTTTGCGCTATCTGATCCTTGGCACGGCTACGCAGGTCGTACCATCTTTTCTTTAAGTCATCTATGCTGCAGTGTCTCACCCCCACAGCATTTACTTTGTTCTTGATCCTGTGCCATATTCTTCTTCAGGTACTTTCAGTGAGAGCTTCCCAAAAAGCATATCATGTCTCTTTGTCACCTCCTCAATGAGGTTCTCCAGTTCACTCTCACTAAACTTTAACTTTCTCTTCCTTGCCACTGCACCCTCTTCTGTTGTTGTTTGGGACATTTTGGCTGTCTTCACCTGTCAGCAAACAACAATTTGTATTTTTTACTCTCTCCCCCAGGACTATGCTTCTGCCTCTCAGTTCCTCTGTGCACAGAAAGCAGCATGGGCTGATTGACTTCCTGGTTGCGAGGTCATCAGCCTTCTCCCAAAGCAACTCTGTAGTTTTCCCGATCTCGCAATTTGCGAGATCGAAAATTGCGAGAATACAGGTTTTACACATTTGCGATTCTTTATTATGAAATCTCTAATGTATTTAGCGATTTTTACCGAATCTTTATTTTTTCGCATTTGCCATCATGCATAGGTAATAGCGAGTCCTTATTTGCGATTCCTTAATAATCGCAAATAAGGATTCTCTATTTCTTTGCTTGATGCATATGCCTGCTTATTTCTCTTTTCAAATGTGCCAGGGGGCTGTTGCTGAACTATATAAGCGCGTTATTGGTTGCGGTAGAAGGAGTAAGAAAGCAGCGTAAAAAATCCTGGAACATGGCAACACTGTAAAACCTTGAGGGTGGGATAAGCAAAGAGGACAAATGTGATTGTGGGTAGAGCTAAAAAATAAGTTAGCAGCAATGCTATTACATCGACTTTTGGCAATGGCACACACAGTAGTAAATGTATATGTAAATGTACAGGAATTTATATAGCGCAAATCACCAACCGGTTTCTAAGCGCTTGCTTAGGGAACCCGTCCTGGTATTCCCCTGTGAGATAACCCCGTCAGGGTATCCGCAAGGTGAAAGCCAGGCATCCCGCCGCGAGGGGCCGTTGTGGAGATTAAGCAAGCTATTGCCCAGAGTCGCAGAGAGTGAACCCATGAATCGAGTAGGCACCGGAGTGAGAATTGTCGAGTCCATGGAAATATTTTTAGGACTCAAGACCCCGCCGAGCCGGGTATTGAACCCTGGTCCCAAGCTGACCTCTGCTTCCAGGTCTGCCTCCTCTAACCAGTGAGCCACACTTCTCCACTAAAAGTAGCAATCAAAACTAGGGCATCACCCGCTGAGAAGTGTGCTACTTACCTAATTCACACGACTGGCGATCCGACCATTACCCTCCCTTTTTCCCCAGTTGGAAAGAGGGTTATTGGTAGGGGTAAATATGCACTTACCCATAGCAATAAGGCCACTAACATGGTATAGGGTCGAGTAAAGATCTCAGTAAATTAGCGCCTTGCTCAAGCCTTGGTAGCTGACAACGAGCAGTCAGGTCTAACTTAGGAGACAGGAGTTTAAAGTATTTAAAAACACTAATACATCAAATAAGAAAGACACAACGCAGAAAACACCAATTTATAAAAAGAGGAAACTTTTTATGAGCAAATAGAAACCAAAACAACAAACATCCAATGTAGGGAACCAGAGATATTCATTTTTAAAGATTAACCCCTTTATAGTGCTTAAAAAACTATAGCGCCACCCTGCCCCTGCTACCTTCCAAAGGTTGGTGAACAGGGTCCTCTCGGGGTTGGAGCAGTTCAGTGCATTTTATCTGGATGCTATAGCTATGTATAGTTCCATCTCAGAGGATTACTTAAAGCACCTGAGGGAAGTGCTGTTCTGTGCTGTACCTGGACCACCTAGTAGGTGGAGACCATGTACAATCTCTCCAGGCCGAAATCCAAACCATTCTGGATTGGATAGCTCCTACTACCCAGACACAGGTCAGGGCATTCCTTGGTCTGACTGGGTATTATAGAAGCTTTATTCACAACTATGGGACCGTTGTGGCTCCCCTGACAGAACTTCTAAGAAGAGATCAAAGAAAGTGAAGTGGACCCCAGAGTGTCAAAGGGCCTTTGACACTCTCAAAGAGGCTATGTGTTCAGCACCAGTCTACCTGATCCCTGACTACACAAAAGAATTTGTGGTTCAGACAGATGCTTCGGAAGAAGGGATTGGGGCAGTGTTGGCACATGTAAATGAGGAGGCCTTGCTCAGCCACTTGCCTTTATTAGCAGGAGGCTTCACTCCAGAGAGAAAAGATTGTGTGCCATTGAGAGGGAAGCCTTTGCTGTGGTTCGATCCCTGAAAAAGTTGAGGCCATATCTGTGTTATACTCACTTTTGTGTTCACACTGACCACAGACCTCTCAGGTGGCTCATGCAGATGAGAGGGGAGAATCCCAAACTATTGAGGTAGTCCATTTCCCTACAGGGGATGGACTTCCCATTGGAACACAGACCTTGGATGCCCATGGTAATGCAGATGGACTTTCAAGGGTTTTCCACTTAACTGATGATGACTACCAGGGTGTAGGTTAGTTACCCATCACCTTTCATTTGGGGGGAGCCATGTTAAAAAGTAATTCTTTTGCCCTATTCACCCCCATTGAACAGACATCCCAGAGACCATCTAGCAGATTCCAGACCTTTGAATTGGTGATGTGGACACTTTGAACCTACAAGGAGACCTTCAGGAAGCACCATGAGATGATTGACCCGACCGCAAGAGTCAAGCCGACTTCCATAAACTGCGACCCAGCCAGGATTTCAGGTTCCTCCTACGGAAAGCTCCAGACTTCCAGGATTTGACTGGTGCCTTGCGAAAAGTCAAGCATGTGAACCCTCTTTGAATCTGGCCTGCTGCTGAGGGTTGGTTGCCTTCAGAAATGAAATCTCCGGAAAAATTTCTAAGTGTGAAAGTTAAGTTTAGACCGGGGCTTCCTGCTTAGTGTATCCCACTAAGGTTTTATCGCGGTCAGCCTCAATCTTTGACTTTGTCCCAGTCAATCGCGACCAAATGTCCAAGAGTAGCTCTATAGATCTTCAATCACTATAACGTGATTACTCATTAAAAATGCATACCTCTGGTTCCAGACATTGGAATTTTGGCATTTATGTGTTCATTTCTTCAGAAAGATATTTCCTATTTTTATAAATTTGTGTGGGATTTTTAGTTTCTGTTTTGCAGTACTTATTTGATGTATTGGTGCTTTTGCATGGCTTAAATGCCTGTCTCCTAAGTTAGGCCTGACTGCTCATTGTCAGCTCCAAGGGCTGAGCAAGGGGCTAATTTACTAAGACCTTTACTGGACCCTATACTGTGTTAGTGGGCTTACAGCTAGTGGTAGGTGCATAATTACCTCTAACAATAACCCACTTTCCAACATCCCCCCTAGTCTGAGGGCACACTACGTGCCTTGATTTATATACCATCTGCCTTATCTCTTTAATGTTCAGACGGGATGGCTTCTTGCTTCGAAAAGCAGACATTTTTAGATCGCCATTGATAAGAATTGCAGCGTGGTAACAACAAGTGAGCATGGCTGCAAGCATGATGTTTGCAGAGTTCACCCTGTGTGATAATGTTAAGAAACAAGCATTTGCAATGCAATCGGTCTCGCCTTTGGGACCTTATATGTATTTAGCTATGCAGCACATTAGCCTGGGTGCTGAAACATCTACTGTTCTTTAACATGGTGGGAAAGTAAGCACCAAACTGCATGACACGCTAGGTATGGGAACACATGGAGAGAAATATAGACTTTTAGAGGGAAATGGTATAGTTCATAGTTATGTTTCTGATATAAAATCAGGGCTTTCGGTGGTCATATCACTGAAAATACAAGATTTGAAAAAAAATAATATTGTTTACAGGTGCTCGGGGGAAGACAATTTCTATGGACTAGAATCTAGAGAATGCTAAAGTGATTCTGGTATTTTAGATGACCTCTACTGGTCGTTTTATATCAAGACAGTTAAATAGAGGGAGTTGAACAGAACAAAAGTCCCTAAGCAGAAGCAGACAAGTCCTTGGTCTTATCTCCAGAGTCCGCAAAGTACATACACATATAAGAAAGCAGTTCTGGTGTTTTACGGACCTCTACTGGTCGTTTTATATCAAGACAGTTAAATAGAGGCAGCTGAACAGAAAAAAAGTCCCTGAGTAGAAACAGACAAGTCCTAGGGCTGATCTCTAGAGCCCACAAAGTAGTAACACATATAAATATATATTAAAGTATATACAAGAGGTCTCGAATGCTCGACCTAAAAAGCTGAATTTTACAGCATAGTTTGAAACATGCATTTCTGCAGCAACCCTTGAAATGTATTCCAATAATTTCATGGTGTGCCAAACAAGTTTTTCAATTGTTAGGGGTACTGGGGTTCACTATTCTAAAGATTAACATACACATGAAGGTGCAAATTATTGCAACTTGTGATGCATTCTGTTGGGTTTGAAAACATCTATAATATATTTTGCAAATGAAAATATTTTTCCCTGTACAATGATTCACAGACATAAAAACAAGGAGGCCATGGCTATGAGGATGTGGCAGTATTCATGGAATAAGTCACGCAGAAGGGATTGTGCATGGATAATGATTAAAAGATGCACAATGTGACCATGGTTAACTGTGGAACTAGAGGGAGATGTACGTAATAAGAGGAGGGGTTTCAAGACCTTTGCAGAGGTCAAATGCCACAAACTGAAAAACCAAAGTAACTGTAAGCACACAAATAGAGAATAGGCCGGAGAGGGAGAGCTCAGCATCAGATCAAGAAGAACCCATCCTGTGTGGAGCTGGGCAGACAAGGGCTCTCCTACCAGATTTGAGATGGTTCCATCTCTCTTGTTGGTGCTATTGTGTGTGAACTGCCTGCAATCCAAAGCTGGATAAAATTGTATTGGTGGATTTCCACTGTGTTGATTGTAAATTCATGAGAAACGGACCAGAACATCTTAATACAATAATTCAATTTTGGCGTTGGCTGCAGGATTTGCTGCCCGGTTCCCAATGAAGAGATACTTGGTTTAGGAGGGAAGAAACCATGGAAACAAAATATGATGTGCCAGGGTGGGCTAAGAGAGGGTGATGGCAACCTTTGGCAGTGGAGTTAGCAAAACAGAGGAGGATTTGGGAGAAAAGTTAGGAAAGGGATTACCTCAGTTCAGTCTGTAGAAATTTCTCCATCGAATTGTGGTCCAAAGAATTCACAGGAGCCCAGCATCAATGGATAAGATGTTGGAGAGGTGGAGGGTCTGTGACTTTCTCTTTGTTCTGTTTCTCTTTAGTCAGGTTGTGGTCACCTTAACTCCAGTTTTATTTATTATATGTTTCTCTGCTGGTGACGGAGGTGAAATCCGGTCAATGGGGGCACAGAGAGTATGACAGATTGTTGTAAGAAGGTATACATTTTGTTGTATTTTTTTTAGGTTTTCTTATAACCCTGTCCCGAGGAGGCCAGAGTTGTTGAAAGGCCGAAACGCGACTGCGTCGGCACTTTCCATAAAGAGGAGTCTGATTTAACCTTGAAATCAAAGTGGAATTATACCTTTTGACACATTCCTTACATTTAGGTTCTATATCTTCCGTTTTGAACCAATTGTGTCTGAAAACCTCTGAGTGTACTTCCTAGAATTAATAGGAGGACACCTAGCTTTGCTTTAATATTTTTTTCTGGGTGAAGAAGGATTTGTTTCTGATTATATACTGCCTGAATTAATTTAGTGTACTTTATCCTTTTGTTGTTGTATATATCTGTGTACATATATATGTATATTTGTGCATAATGTAAATTTGAAACTTACTGAATTACTGAATAATGGTTTCGTGTGAAAATAAAATATGTAATCACGTCTTCCACTAGTCGTGATGGTATCTTTAATTATAAAATAGCAGGTCAGTGGACAAGTGCCACCAGTATAGGAGAATTAACAGTCCGCTATTAGTCAATTATTCAGATATCTATTCCTCCTTTCCCATTTTCCCAGTTTGCTTGGAAAAGATGTTATAAGCACTTGTAACGGTGCTTCAACATACAGAATCTGAAACTGAGGAAAATCCACTGACAGTGACCACCAACCTGCCGATTGCTAAGTGGGGACGAGAAGAAGGATTGCCTTCCAGAACAGTGGTGGCTACAAAGGGAACTTCAACTAATGGAAATGGCATTTGCAGGAGCACTGAGATGTGACTGCAGGAAATATCCAAGAAATGGCTCAAGGAATGTCTGGCATGGTTGAATTTGAAGGACTGGGGAACTTTGTTGTCTTCAAACTATTCAAGGAATAAGAAAGTTCCCTTGAGCAGAAACTAAATTGACTAAGTAAGAAAGTTACAATCATAACAAAGTACACCTATAAACAATATCTTCAATTTATTGATCATATAAAAACATAAAAAAGAGTGGACAAGAATGTAACCACTCAACCACAAGTTAAAAACAAGACAATTAAAATAAATACACATTCAATGTTGACCAGCAAAATTGAGAACTAAGACAGAGGACAGTAAGACATACAACTCGTGCTATACTGGGTGTATATTCTAACTCTATTGTTGACACCTAGGTTGTGTACACATTATTACAGTATATCAACAGAGGTGTTGGAGTCATGAATTATACTACGTGGTGCTTCGACGCGTTTCGGTGGTTGTCCGCTATGTTATCCACCTTTATCAAGACTACTTTTTGATATCTGTCGTAGTATAGGGGTCAATGTGATCACCCTTTAAAATACCGTTTATACTCCTTGAGAAGTTATTTTGATGTCAGTATGCGATGTAGGTAGAGACCGGCTTTGGATACCCACTTTGATTTTTCTCATTCGGTCAGGCTACCAAAATGATATATGCTCCTGGTCCATCTAGAGATGCGATATCAGATTTAAATGGTCTGTTGTAATCAAGCCTCATATAACGATGATTTCGGTTTGTTACTTTATTCTTATTGGGTTAAAAACCAGAGGCGCCGAATAAATATAATATAATATCAGTTTAGGGTAAAATGGAAGGCATTGTTGCATCGTTATCTTTCTTACCCAATTCAGGTGATCCTGTTTTAGAATGGAGACAATGAAAAGAAGGATTTGAAGCCTATTTAGAATCTATTGATGGTGATGTGTATACTGATAAACGAAAACTTGCTATTCATAAACATTGTTTAGGCGCGGACGGAAACGTGTTTTGAGTCATTTACCACACATTATGGTTGATGAAGATGGCAAAGTTGATTTTGATGTATATGACATGGCGATTTCACAATTAGATACATTAGATATCAAAAAAATGAATGCAGTAATTGCCAGACACAAACTTTTGAGTAGAGCTCAATTGCCCAATGAATTCATCGACTCATTTGTTAATAGTTTATGGGCTCTTGCTGCAAAATGTAAGCATGGAGAATCCATGACCAGATGTTACGTGATCAAATGGTACACAAAATTGGTGACACAAAGGGGCCAATTCCGATCCGGTAAAATCCCCCACGAATCGCAGGGCGATCCGTTTTTCCCATACGATTCGTACACCTACAACTACCCCATACGTACGATGAAGTATGATCCTAACCCAAAGCATATCTACGTACGAATCGTACCAAACACCATACGAACCAAAAATACATACGATTCATATCCGAGTCACGCTGTACGTGCCGTCCGTACGTAAACAGGCAGCAGTTTCCGGACCAGCAAGTACGAATCGTCCCGGCGACATTCCGTACGACCCTATTGCTACGGGAGCTGAAAACTACTGTAAAAGTAGAGTTTGGCACAAACCGCACATAGGTACGCGACAGATACGCCATGAACCCCATCAACCGTGTCATCCCAATCTTGTGCGCCTACGACCTGGTGCATAGAAACCGGCAACGGCGCATACGGTGGGAACAAACTACCTCAACAACGGAAGTGTACATGTACGGTGCGTCACACGCTCGCGTATATCACCATTGCAATAGTGATGCGGGCCGCACACACGCCATTTATGTTGGGCTAAGGTGCGTCACATCTGAGGGGTGTGTGGATATCACTCCCAGCAGTGTCCAGACATAGGAGGGGTGAGTTCAGAGGACTCCCGGCAGTGCCCAGACATAGGAGGGGTGAGTGCAGAGGACTTCCAGCAGTGTCCAGACATAGGAGGGGGGTGCGGATATGACTCCCAGCAGTGCCCAGACATAGGAGGGGGTTGTGAATATGACTCTCAGCAGTGCCCAGACATAGGAGGGGGTTGTGGATATGACTCCCAACATTGTCCAGACATAGGAGGGGTGAGTGCAGAGGACTCCCAGCAGTGTCCAGACATAGGAGGGGTGAGGGCGGAGGACTCCCAGCAGTGCCCAGACATAGGAGGGGGTTGTGGATATGACTCCCAGCAGTTCCCAGACATAGGAGGGGTGAGTGCAGAGGACTCCCAGCAGTGCCCAGACATAGGAGGGCGTTGTGGATATGACTCCCAGCAGTGCCCAGACATAGGAGGGGTAAGTACAGAGAACTCCCAGCAGTGCCCAGGCATAGGAGGGGGTTGTGGATATGACTCCCAGCAGTGCTCAGACATAGGAGGGGGTTGTGGATACGACTCCTAGAAGTGCCCAGACATAGGAGGGGTGAGTGCAGAGGACTCCCAGCAGTGCCCAGACATAGGAGGGGTGGGTGGATATGACTCCAAGCAGTGCCCAGACATAGGAGGGGGTTGTGGATATGACTCCCAGCAGTGCCCAGACATAGGAGGGGGTTGTGAATATGACTCCCAGCAGTGTCCAGAGATAGGAGGGGTGAGTGTAGAGGACTCCCGGCAGTGCCCAGACATAGGAGGGGTGAGTGCAGTGGACTCCCAGCAGTGTCCAGAAATAGGAGTGGGTGTGGATATGCCTCCCAGCAGTGCCCAGACATAGGAGGGGGTGTGGATATGACTCCCAGCAGTGCCCAGACATAGGAGGGGTGAATGCAGAGGACTCCCAGCAGTGTCCAGACATAGGAGGGGTTAGTGCAGAGGACTTCCAGCAGTGCCCAGACATAGGAGGGGGGTGTGGATATGACTCCCAGCAGTGCCTAGACATAGGAGGGGGTTGTGAATATGACTCCCAGCAGTGCCCAGACATAGGAGGGATGAGTAAAGAGGACTCCCAGCAGTGCCCAGACATAGTAGGGGGTTGTGGATATGACTCCCAACAGTGCCCAGACATTGGAGGGGTGAGTGCAGAGGACTCCCAGCAGTGCCCAGACATAGGAGGGGTGAGTGCAGAGGATTCCCAGCAGTGCCCAGACATAGGAGGGGGTGTGGATATCACTCCCAGCAGTGCCCAGACATAGGAGGGGGTTGTGGTTATGACTCTCAGCAGTGCCCAGACATAGGAGGGGGTTGTGGATATGACTCCAGCAGTGCCCAGACATAGGAGGGGGTTGTGGATATGACTCCCAGCAGTGCCCAGACAGAGGAGGGATGAGTGCAGAGGACTCCCAGCAGTGCCTAAACATAGGAGGGGGTTGTGGGTATGAATCTCAGCAGTGCCCAGCCTTAGGGGGGGTGAGTGCAGAGGACTCCCAGCAGTGTCCAGACATAGGAGGGGTAAGTGTAGAGGACTCCCGGCAGTGCCCAAACATAGAAGGGGGTGTGCATATGACCCCCAGCAGTGCCCTGACATAGGAGGGGGTTGTGGATATGACTCCCAGCAGTGCCCAGACATAGGAGGGGGTTGTGGATTTGACTCCCAGCAGTGCCCATACATAGGAGGGGTGAGTGCAGAGGACTCCCAGCAGTGTCCAGACATAGGAGGGCTGATTGCAGAGGACTCCCAGCAGTTTGCAGACATTGGAGGTGGGTGTGGATATGCCTCCCAGCAGTGTCCAGACATAGGAGGGGGGGTGGATATGACTCCCAGCAGTGCCCAGACATAAAGGGGTGAGTGCAGAGGACTCCCGGCAGTGCCCAGACATAAAGGGGTGAGTGCAGAGGACTCCCAGCAGTGTCCAGACATAGGAGGGGTGAGTGCAGAGGACTCCCAGCAGTGCCCAGACATAGGAGGGGGTTGTGGATATGACTCCCAGCAGTGCCCGGACATAGGACGGGGTTGTGGATATGACTCCCAGCAGTGCCCAAACATAGGAGGGGTGAGTGCAGAGGACTCCCAGCAGTGCCCAGACATAGGAGGGGGTTGTGGATATGACTCCCAGCAGTGCCCAGATATAGGAGGGGTGAGTGCAGAGGACTCACAGCAGTGCCCAGACATAGGAGGGGGTTGTGGATATGACTCCCAGCAGTGCCCAGACATAGGAGGGGTGAGTGCAGAGGACTCCCAGTAATGTCCAGACATAGGAGGGGCGAGTGCAGAGGACTCAAAGCAGTGCCCAGACATAGGAGAGGGTTGTGGATATGACTCCCAGCAGTGCCCAGACATAGGAGGGGTTTGTGGATATGACTCCCAGCAGTGCCCAGATATAGGAGGGGTGAGTGCAGAAGACTCCCAGCAGTGCCCAGACATAGTAGGGGGTTGTGGATATGACTCCCAGCAGTGCCCAGACATAGGAGGGGGTTGTGGATATGACTCCGTTAGTGCCCAGACATAGGAGGGGTTTGTAGATATGACTCCCAGCAGTACCCAGACATAGGAAGGGTGAGTGCAGAGGACTCCCAGCAGTGCCCAGACATAGGAGGGGGTTGTGGATATGACTCCCAGCAGTGCCCAGACATAGGAGTGGTGAGTGCAGAGGACTCCCAGCAGTGCCCAGACATAGGAGGGGGTTGTGGATATGACTCCCAGCAGTGCCCAGACATAGGAGTGGTGAGTGCAGAGGACTCCCAGCAGTGCCCAGATATAGGAGGGGGTTGTGGATATGACTCCCAGCAGTGCCCAGACATAGGAGGGGTTTGTGGATATGACTCCCAGCAGTGCCCAGATATAGGAGGGGTGAGTGCAGAAGACTCCCAGCAGTGCCCAGACATAGTAGGGGGTTGTGGATATGACTCCCAGAAGTGCCCAGACATAGGAGGGGTGAGTGCAGAGGACTCCCAGCAGTGCTCAGCCATAGGAGGGGTGAGTTCAGAGGACTCCCAGCAGTGCTCAGCCATAGGAGGGGGGGTGGATATCACTCCCAGCAGTGCCCAGACATAGGAGGGGGTTGTGGATATGACTCCCAGCATTGCCCAGACATAGGAGGGGGGTGTCGATATGACTCCCAGCAGTTCTCAGTTATAGGGGGGGGGCATAATCATCACCATACAACAACTACATGGGTGTATGTTTACATCACATACATAACCTGTGACAGTCCTGATAGTGCCAGAGCAACACATCACCTACAGCAGTGTCCCTCTCCATGGAGGATGGATTTCTGTCACACACTGCGTGACACACCACATGTGGGTGTGATGTCAGATCCCACATGCATATCCACCCATGGAGTTTGCAGGCAACCTACACACCCTCCCATCATTACTCCATAGTGTATATTCATGTAACCACCCACTAAACAAATAGAGAAAAGAGGAAAAACACACTGTCATGTATAATCCGGGCCTGATATGAATGTCCAGGTGGTGAAACATGTACTCTCTCATGGAAGGAATAGGGTTGAAACCCCTTAGATACAAAGCACTAAATTTTGAGTTGTGTGCACAAATACCCTGCAGAACAAATCCAAACATAAGTGTAAGGCTGTGATCATACATCTGTATAGTGTGCAAAAGGCTGATGGTGTCCTTGAAGGCATTACTACATACTACAAACACAAGTACAGTGAGTAGCATGGATGGCTCAGACTAATGAGCACAGCTCATTTGTGAGCAGGCTTGGCCATTGCTGAGGGGAATGTTTATAAAAATAGGAAATGTGCACAAAAGTCACCACAACTATTGTGCAACTGTCTGTACTGAAGATCTCATATGTCACTGAGGAAGTTACACTCTTTTGGACAATGTCTGTAGGCAAACTGAACACACACAAATCAAGATCATTAGCTGCTACATTGTGATGGCACATAGATACTATGGTCCACCTCATTACCATTAGAAAATACACATCTTTCACAATACCAAAACATTACCATGACACCAACTCCTAGGCACACAGCACTTAAAGCAAGTACCTGAAATGCAATAGTTCAGAATGAAAAATAAAATGCTTTATTCAGCTCCAAAACGAAATTTAGTTCATAAATGAGTCCAGGCTCAAATGAAGGCCAATGGCCAGTCCAGAATAACGTTTTTCCTGCATCTGGAATCTTGTGAAGGTTGTCACCCCAAAACTTGCCTGCACATGATGGGTTTAAAGGTTAGTGGACCCATGGGGGGCATCATCTGGGTCAGTGACCGGCATGGCGGGGACAGAAGAGGAAAGGGAAGGTGTTGTGGGTTCAGGGGGGGTAGGAATCCTCCTCAGTGGCATGTGCAGCTCCATAGTTGGAAATGTACTCAGTGCTGCCAGGTCCGCCAGACTACCACCTGCACCCGGGGACACAATGGGAGTGGAGGTAGAGGGCTCTGAGTCTTGCGGTCTGCATCTGTGGCTGCGTGCCTGCTGTCTGACCCCAGTCCCTGTGTGTATGCCTGAATCTCCCTGAGATTGGGTGTCTGGAGATCTGGAGATATGGAGATCTGCGCCTAGACTTCTGTGGTGGTGTGCTGGGTGGCTCTGTTGGTATGCGTGATCTTGTGTGTCTGCGTGTTCTGTGGACAGGTATGGGAGAGGGGGATGTGGATGGCCCTGAAGGAGTGGTGGGGACTTGCCGCTGCAGGAGGGCAACTGCTGCCGTCAGTGAGGAGTCTATGGACAATAGACTACGACGTTGGTCAGACATGTTATCTGACATGCCCTCCATGAATGACAACAACTGTGTCAGTATCTGGGTTTGACCATGGAGGAGAGTCAGCATTGATGTCTGACCAACATGAATCTGCCGCAGTAGGTCCACAGACTCAGCACTGAGGGCAGCAGAGGAGACAGGGTCAGAGGCTGCAGTGCCGGGGATGAAGGAGACATGGGGGGCAGCACGGACAGAAGGGACAAGAACAACTGGGAGGGTGGAGATGGGTATGGAGGAGGTGGGGACAGACACAGTGGTGGAAGATGCTGTCGCCGCGTATTCCCCCTCCTCCTGGGAGTCAAAAGCTGAGCTGTCCACATAATAAGAAGTGTCCCCTTCCAAAGGTCCGGCCGCCTGACTCCCCTCACCCTCCGTGCCACTGGCTCCCTCCAACTCCTCAGCGCAGGAGGCACTGCAGCTGTGTCCCTCCTCCTGGTCCGTGCTTATGTCTCCTCATGTGTCGGTTGATGATGCTGTTGGCAAGGAGAATAAACAAAAATGCACCAGGCACCTGTACACATCTGACACATGAACACAAATGTATTTGTGCACGTTGGAAAACATGGCATGCATCATGAGTAACAGCCACATAACTCAGCACATATTTCAGACTAGTACTACACAGTTGGTATACACACCATGCTACTTGAACACAAGGATCCAAATAACAGGCCAGGTCACAACTTGAGTGAGAGTCACAATGAGGATGTTCTTTTTGTTTACATGAGAGCTGATCTATACAATGAAGTTATGCCACCTCAAGACCACAAAGAAATAAACAGTTGTGTTTCCCCTCAGTAACACACCTCACTCCACAAGGTTACACCACTCCGAGAGCCCAGAAAGTAGTGTTTGTTGTAAAGTTATGGCATCAAATCTTAATAGCATGGGACTCTGCACACTTCACATATTCAACTTGTATTGCATGTTCAAATTGTCCATCTTGTGGTCATAACATGTATGTGCCTGCATGAAAGGTCTCTAACAAGGAAATGCACACAAACAACATAGACACATTTATTGAGACAGCTTTCACACTTCAAGATGAAACACTGTTAGAAATAAATGGCGTGGAACATATACCATATACATGGTCCAACGGAGGTCTTGATGGATTGACACACATTAGTCTGTACAATTGACAGCAAAGGTGTCTCAAGCACTCGAGACCACTGTGGGGACATGTCTATGTAGATGCAGGCACACCATTAACCACTAACACTGGCCTCATTCAAAACCTTCCAGCTCATTCAAAAACATTGCACATGTTGTGTGGTGTACACCACCTTGTGAGACAACTATAATGCAGACACATAAGTGTAACCTACACATTTTCTCATATGAACACAATCCAAGCATTAACAACTCTCAACAAGTGTTGGGAGTGACTAGGGACATTGATCAATGTGACATTACTTCAAATGTGTCACTACTCACAGGGGCATCTATCACCAGATCATACAGTTGTTAGCACAAGGCACACACTGGCTGTCATGTGAAGTGGCCCACATGTCCCAAATCACAACAATGCTTAAGCTAATGTGGCCCTCAATTGCGAAGATCCAAATCATTTCTGCATTGTACACACACCCTTAACCACATGGGAAATATGAGCACTGTAGTGTGCGCACTAGGACAAAACTGCGCAGCACCGCAACTACATACATGTTGCTAAAATCTTTGAGGAACAAACATCTCTGTAAGCAAACAACATAGCCTGTAAAGACCACAATGACAGCACTGTCCAGCATCACAGGGGAAGTGCATGGTGATAACTCTGACTCACAAATGACATCCACAGTGCACAACTGACAAAGCCAAACAGGCTGGCCCATTACACCTCTCCTGCACAAGACCCCATCACTCCATTAATGTGTTTGAAACAGCTCAATAAGTTAAACATCAGAATCAGGGTATCAAAAACTGTGCAGCAACTTTTTAAAATGTACAGCAAGGTCACCTCCTGTGGCTGGCAATCCATATTAGTCACAATCAGCTACCGATTCTTGAAAATAGGCACACAGGCACTGCCCAGTGTGAGTATGCACAAGCTAAATCTTGTATCCATGGGCAGTGTGCAGATGTAGCTAACACATGATAAATACAAAGTATGGCAGGGACCAATGCCACTGAGGCACACCCATGCTGAACCCACATACAATGGGCATAGTGTTGGATTACACACATGATAAGGAGGCCAGGGTGTTTCAGGATACTGTGGTGGGCACACAGATCTGTGGGTCAAGAATTAGCTGACTTTCTAATGAATAACCGTCTTGTCACAATGCATATCTTGCAAATGATGTACATCATGTATGAGTATGCAACATGGCTCATGCATGCTGGTAGTGTGTGAGTCATATAAATTGCACCCTTTGCGCTGAGGAAACTCACCGGCTGCTGCTCAAAACGCCAAACTCCCTTGCCATCCTGCCTGCCTCCCCGTATCCCTGGAGGGATTGACCGCCCTGCCGCGTGGTAACAGCTTGCAGCACCCGATTCGCGGGTGCCGCTGCGCGGCGTGAGGCGTAGGGTCGAGGCTGCTGGAGTGCTGACAGTAAAGCTTTGAGGGGCGCCGGAGAAAGTTCCACAGGGGGTACCATGATTGGCACAATGGACAAATTCATTACCAGGGTAGCTGCTGTCATCGAAAAGGAGATTGCAATGACGGAACGTCGCCTCTCACAAGACTCCCTGGGAGCTGTTGCACATGCCCTGTCCCCAATTTCCACCTACCCTACCTCTCCCTTGCCTGTGATCCTGTCCGGGGAGACACATATTGTAGCTATAGAGGCAGGTATCGATAGGATAAAAAGTCTGATAACTAATCCTCTTCCCTCCAGCCCTAGCCCAGTTGCTGTAGAGCCCTGCCCCGTTCCATCTACAGCTATCTCGTCTGTCCACAAGTCACAATCTTGCTCTGATGTTCCAACATCTGGCCAAAAACTGTTGCCCCAGACACGAACGGGCCGGGCACATAAGAAAAGGAAAAGGGCGACCAGTATCCGGAAGGGTTGTTACTCCTCGCTTTATAAACGTCCTAGGATACAGTCCCAAAGGGTTCCTATGCATCTAGATTCTGGTGGGCCTGAACCATCTGGGAGCTTTACCCCTCTACAGCCTGCCGCCGACACCCCTCTGTCTCACTCCCCGGTCCCGGCATTACTTATACCTGCAAACGAGGGTTCTTCCCTCGAGCCCCTCGAGAAACTGGTTAAGTCTTTGCTGGTACCGCTCATCGACCAAGTTAAGAGTCTGGGGGACCGGTTAGACAGATTCGAACAGGCCTCCAGGGACAATTTCTTCTCCCTGAAAACTCTGCTTAAATTACAGCCAAAGCTCAGGGAGGATAACGCAGACGGGAACGAAGGAAAAGGGGGTTCCGTGGGCCCATCAAAGGGACACCAATCGGCACTGCCTGCTAAGGCACAAGCGACTGGGAATGTCATTACACCAGCATCCCTAGCTGGTGCAAAACAGGCAAGGCCGATTCCTACTGCTCATGTCGCCCAGGTGCATGTTAGCCCCCCCTCAGCAGTGAAATCACCCATGCCTAACCCTGTCCAAAAGAAGCGGCAAAAAGGAGGGGCCGGTCCTAATTCTAAACCTCTGGCCGCCCCGCCCACTAAAGCTAGTGGAGTAGCCACGACTCTAAAGGCAAATCCATCCACTTGCCCACCCAAAAATCCCACCCCAGTGGCCATTCCACAAAAGGCGATACGCAAGTGCCCCCCAGTCAATCTCCCCCCTGAGTGCCAACCATACGTTGTTGTCCTTGTCAAGGTTCCCCCCCTGAAGGACACCCAGCAGGAAACCCACCAGGCACTGAAGAATAAGGTCATCGACTGGCTGCAAGCCAACAGACCCCTTCCACTGGGCGTGGACGGCCTGATTCTTGGTGTACGCAGAGTGGGTTGGATTGGACAGGGAAAAAAACTATTTGAGGGGGACTGTGTGGTGGTCAATTTCCAAGACATAAGAGCTGCCCACTCAATATGCAGTCTAGGGCGAGCCACGGCTGGCCCCGGAGTTGAAGCAGTTGATTTAAAATTCTTCTACCCGCGGCCGGCCTCGAATCCCCTAGTTAACCATACCGTGTTCCTACCCCAAAATAGTGCTTATGCTCAATGGCACCCAACAACAACTGTAGCGCAGCGGCACACAGTTCTGCCAATACCGAGCTGGGGCACTTGGGGCTGTTGACTTCGTGATGCCCCCAAGGAGGCTCTGGTGGTCCGGTGCTCCGGCGTCCAGTGCCCTCCTACTGCTAAAAATAATATCCCTCTGACCACACCAGAAAAACAGGCTACCCTTGAGATCACAGGGGAACTAAGAGAGGTGAGGGCGCCACTTGAACCTACAGTTGTTTGTCCTACTGTGGGCACTGTGGACTTATCCGGTCCTGTCGAGACCCGTAGCATTGCGGCTGTGGCGGACCCACCTATTAGGGTTCTCAGCTGGAATGTTGCTGGTCTGGACAGGAAGCTGGCACTGCCCGACTGGAACTCGCTTGTGGAGCAATACTCCATATGCCTGTTCCAGGAAACCTGGAGTAAGGAGCCCTTACACAAGGCAGGATATTCTACCCATCACTTACCAGCTGTTCACTCAGAAACGGGCAGGGGTCGGGTGGCCTCCTCATCTGGGTGGCTTCTGCACTTAATTGCAGGGTGGAGGAGCGGGACACTAAATGTCCGGACCTTCTTAACATCTCCCTGAAAAATTCCAAGGGACGTGTAATTCTAAACATCTTTAACATCTATGCCCGAGGTATGAAGGGGGGTAGAGAATCCCCAACCATAGCCTGCCTGGAAGCTTCGCTTCGATCCTCACCATACAAGCACTGTACTGTGGTTTCGGGTGACCTCAATTGCACCTTTGAGCCCCTTGGCCCCAAAATCTCACAAGATCAAGAGGAAAATGACAACAGGTGGGGGATACCAGCTCTAGAGCTCAGACCAATCAAAAAATGGACAGAAGTGGTGCTCCAGATTAACTCCCTAACAATGGAGTTTGATCTGAGGGCCGCTAATGGTAGGACTGGTTCTGACAAAGCGGGAGCCCATACATATAACAGGCCTGGGCACACGTCAAGAATAGATTATTTTCTTCTTAACGTAAACTTATGGAGCATGGTAGAAGATATGGTGATTATACCCTCTGTCGAGAGTGATCACAACCTCCTCTCGCTTACACTGTCCCATAGGTGGTTAACTGGCACAGGGAGCAGAACCGCTTGTAACCCCGCCCCGGATATGTCATCGGTCTCCAACGCGGACGACGGCTAAAGTGGGCTAAGCTGTCGCTCTCTGTGGAGAAAACTTCCACCATAAGGCAGCTTCTAGCTGTAGCCTTAGAAAATCTCGACTCCCCGGAGGATGGGTTGCTGGAGGTGACTGCTAGGTTCTGTAGCCTAACCCAGGCTATTAGTGACTTTTTTGTTGTCCCAATTAGTGCCAATAGGAGGAAACCCTGTCCACGGGCTAGACAAGGCTGGTTCAATAGTAAGTGCAGGGAGGCGAAGACACTGCTCGTTGAAGCAGTCAAATCCAAAATACATACTAGGACCAGGGAGGCAAGAAGGCTATATTCTCTCTGCCAAAAAAATGCCAAGAAGGAGTGGGAGGACAATTACTGGCAGGACCTCCTGGCTGCTAGTCGAGGGAGAGACGCCAAAGGGTTCTGGGACCTGGTGGGCAGTAGGAACCGTCCCGATGACACACTAAGGACCTGCACCATTACTGCCCAGAAGTGGTTCAACCATTTTAAGACACTCTATTCCGCCGTTGAAGGTTCGCTTAATGATCCCTTCATCCTTCCGCCATATACCCTGGATAGAGACATGGATTTGTTTTCTGCACGGGAGATCACGAACCTGATCAAAACTATGGTGCCATTAAAAGCTGCCGGCCCGGATGGGCTGCCAGGGGACCTTCTACGAGCCTATCCAAAAGAATGGGGGGTACTGATCTCGGCCCTTCTTAATGCCATTATCGAGGGAGGATCTGTGCCCGATTCCTGGAAAGGGGCAGAGGTAGTCCCAATTTTTAAAAAGGGCTGCCAGGATCTACCAGGGAACTACAGGCCAATAAGCCTTATAGACTCGACCCAGAAAGTGGCGGGGAAAGCAATCTTGGGGAGGATTCTCCAATGGGTGGATGATAACCACATATTGTCTGATATGCAAGTTGGGTTCCGCTCAGGCACAGGAACCATCGAACAAGTGTTTAGGCTCCTGTTACTTTACAGGAAGGTAGTGGAGCTAGGCAAAGGCAGTCTCTACTTGGCCTTCATAGATCTGAAGACTGCCTTTGACCTGGTTCCTAGGGAGGAACTCTGGAGGGTGTTGCATGGTCTAGGGATGCCCCCTTACATCTTAAACCTCCTTATTAAATTGCATAACGCCACCTATGCCCAGGTTAGATGGGGGCTGAATGGGGAAAAGACCGACAAGATCAGGGTCGTGAGGGGGGTCCAGCAGGGCTATGTTCTAGCTCACACCCTATTCTCCCTTTATGTGAATGGGGTGGTGGAGCACCTGCTTGGTGAGCCAGCAGACGCCCCCACACTGATTGGCGTAAAAATCCCAACATTGCTGTTCGCCGATGACACCCTTCTCATTTCGAAAACTCCCCAAGGCCTCCAGAAGCTCCTGAACCGCTTCCAGGATTTCTGCACCACCAGAGGACTTGTCATCAATGTGGACAAAACAAAGTATTTAATCATGCACCCCCCCCCCGCAAACTTGGCCGCCCCCCTATTTTGAACTCTATCCCCCTTGAAAGAGTGGCAGAATTTGACTATCTGGGAATCCGTTTGAGCGATGCTATGAGCTGGACTGCCCATATCAACAAAATGACAGTTGGTCATAAAAGGGTGGGGGGGCCCTCCTTAAGGAGTACAGCAACTCATCAAAACACTGTGTAGCCCCGATAATAGACATCTATAAAGCCCGAGCTGTATCTGCATCACTCTACGGAGCCGAACTATGGGGCCTAGGCAACATGGAGTCTCTGACCAAGGCAGAGAATAAATTCATTAAGGACCTCCTTGCCATTCCGATGAGTACCCCGACAGTCCCGGTGCTAATGGACGCAGGCTGCAAAACAATTAAGGACCAGGCCCGTCCCCGACCTCTCCTGCTCTGGGCTCGCTTATGGAAGGTCCCGGAGCTAAAATCCTATGCAGACGGGCAGGCAGAGGTGATGTGTTCGGACGGTTGGCAGAAGATCAAATGGCTTAGGGACATCAAACACCTGCTAGGGGACCTAGGATTGGGGTCTTGCTGGTCCAACCACTCAGCTCCCCCAAAGGAGTCCCTAAAAAAACTATACTGGGAATGGGTCTCTACCAAGCTCATTAGCAACCAGCGCCACTGCAACGCCACCGCAGCATATTTGAAAATAAAAGACATTGTTGCCCTTGAGCCTTACTTGGACATTATTACCATTGCCATGGACCGGGCTCTCTATATTAAATTCAGACTTGGGACTCTACCCCTCGCCGACCTCCGCTCTAGGTGGAATATGTCTCATCCAGCATCACGCCGTTGTGCCCTATGTACTGATAAATCCGAAACTGTGGCACACTTTCTTTTTGAATGCCTGGATTATGCGCGCCCTAGATCACGTTGGCTAAAACCTCTTTGTAGAGAACTGGGCACTCGACAGTACCAGGTGGCCCTCCGGATTTTATTAACTCAGACAGCCCCTCCCATTGTTTGTGCCGTATCTAAATTTTTTAAATGGGCCTGGTTGATTCGACTAAAAAGACTGTCTAAATCAATTTAATTTTTTCTTAACTAATTTATTCTGATTAATTGCTGTTTTTATCTTTTTATCTTAAAATGTACAGTCTTTTTTTACGATGTGCTGCTTTTATACTTTTGTAATGCTTTTATGATATATGCATATCGAAATAAAGCAATCAACCAACCATAAATTGCACTCTTATGTTGATACTCATGATCAGTGCAAACGAATATGAATGCCAACCACAGTGCACAGGTCGTGGCACAGGCAGGGTTACAACACATGTCACAGACCTCCCTCCCACATGATGCGCGAATCAATGTGCTGTCTAATTACCTTGCACCCTAGAAGTACATGTGCAAAATTTGAAAGACACAAACCAGGGGTCACATGTGGAGGAGGGAAAGGGATGGAAAAGAGCAGCAGATGAATATGGTGAATTTACACTACAATGCACAAATAGCCTGTCTGACCAGACCCCCCCAACTGTGGGAGTGTTCACAGGCTTCAGAGCACCTCAAGTACCATGTGACACACAACACTACAAACAGACATGTACCTACCCCCTCCTTGCTGCTGTCCGTCCTGCAACTGCCTATGGATTTCTGGAAAGTCTACTTCCAGGACCCGGAGCATGTGGGGGGTGAGGTGACGGCTGCCGCCATGCCGGAGTGGAGCTTCCAGCTTCAGCTGGACCCGGGCAATACGGCGGGTCCAGCACCGGATGTCCTGCACCTCTTCCTGATATTGAACAGCCAACGGCGACGGCCCCCCACAGACCTGACAGCCCTGACAATGTCCAACCAGATCTCCCCCTTCACATAGGCAGTTACATGTCAGGAAAACAAAGTTAAACAACATCACTACACCTGCTGCATGTCCCTGACACACACACACTTGCACTACGTTGATGATGTAAACAGGGCATAGGATGCTGACAGGACTTGCATCATTGTCCATCTGAATTTGCCCGGTGGGCAAACACAAATGCACTAAATGCCTTTGAAAGGTAACAGATGGCATAAGGGGTTCAACACACTCACTGATCATGACACACACTGTACAAAAACTGCAACTGCAGAGTGTTAGACAGCACGTGACATGCTGTCACATATCCCACTTGTTGGACTTGGCCCTTAGGGCAGGTTCACCCCTAGACTTTTTGCCTTATGTGTGACCCTGTGTCAGTGATTTTTGGGTCTCTGCGCACTTTCCCCTGAGTCCCAGAGTGAAAGTGCGTGCGTGTAGTATGGCTGGCCTGCCCTCCCATAGGAATGCATGGGGAATGTGTGTGTCACTGGTAGTTCCTGATGCGTGGGGAGTGCAGGCTCGAGTTTAGTATGTGTAAACTCGTGAGAGTGAATGCTGCGAGATGGTGTCTGCGGCATGTATGTGTCTAGAAGGGAAGTGCTACTTCTGGACATTGAGATATGTGTGCAGTGAGGGTGCTGGAGCGTGATTGGCTGGAGCTGGCTGGCATGCCAGGCTCCAGGAAGTCTGGATGGGTCTGCCCGGTGGTGAGTGGGAGATTAGCATGAGTGATGTGTGGGAGGAGTGTACCTGTGTCCTGGATGGGCTGGGTTTTCCCCACACAATGCTGGCTCCGCCCCCCTGTGGTGTGTCTAACGACCCTAGCCTCCCCAGTGAATGAAATGGGTGGTTGGGCCATCAAGAGTGCTCCAGAACCAGCTGCGACTGGTTTCTCCTGCACCTTTAGACAAAGGATTTTACAGTATAAAGAAGGGGCTGTTTCCCCTTAGAAGATGTTCTTTCCTGATCCTACTTGAGGGGGCTGCTGCTGCTGCTGGGGCCAGGAGGAACCGCCACTTGGACTGCCTCCCTGCCTGGAGGGCCAGTGAGCTGGCCCCTGGCCCAGCCTTGCCCCCCCTGCCTGCCCAAGGACTTGCTGGAACTCTGCCCTGCTTGCTGAGGGCACCTGGGAGCACTTTATTCTGCTCGTAGCGCTAGGAGCGCGCTTTATGCCCTCTAGCGCTTGGAAGTGCTTTATTTTTGATTATAGCGCTGGGAGCGCTGTGTTAACTGCCTATAGCGCTTGGGAGCGCTTTGCCTACCCTAGCGAGTGCCACCTCGCTTATTTGTAGTTAATTTGTCGCCTGGCAGGTGCCCACCCTGCCAGGGACCTTGATGCCCGTTTTCGCTCTTGCCTCGAGGGTGCCGACCCCTCGGTAACTTCATCCCCCGCCTACGAGTGCCTGGAACGGGCCGCCGCGCTGCCCGCGGCGACCCAGATGTGGTTGGCCGGCCGGCCAATCAGTGAGCGGCCCGACGGAAGTCCCGCCCCCGCAGCCGCGACCCGGAAGCCAGGCAGGCTTGGGGCAGGACAGAGAGGCAACCGGAAGC
This sequence comes from Lissotriton vulgaris, assembly GCF_964263255.1. Lineage (NCBI taxonomy): Eukaryota > Metazoa > Chordata > Amphibia > Caudata > Salamandridae > Lissotriton > Lissotriton vulgaris. The sequence continues at coordinate 200,072,515 of NC_141691.1, forward strand.
AGACAGGAGGCCACCCCGTGCTCCGGTAAGGGGAGAAGCCGGCGTCTTTCCTTGTCCCCCCCAGGCTCCCAAAGCGAGGAAGAGCCCAGGGGAGAAGTCTGCAGAGAGCCCCGAGGAGCGGGAGCTCTTGTGAAGAAGACCGCCGCCTCGAGACCGGTGAGTGTGCATCGGGGGTACGCGACTCACGCGAGATGCGTGAGATTTGGTAGGGGCGGTCGATTTCTCCCTGCTGAAGCGCACAGAAGCGCTACGAAGCGTCCAGGTGGCATTTTTGTGTTGAGCCCGAGAGGCTCAGGGGGCAAATCTTAATTCTAGAGCCCGGAGAGGCTCCAACGTCGTGGGGGCATTCTGGCTACAGAGCCCTGAGAGGCTCTGGAGGGCCATAGTTGCTTTGAGTCCCCAGGAGGGGGGCTCCAACGAAGGGGCACATTGTTTTAGAGCCCCGAGGCTCGTGAGTGCCTGTATATTTGTGGTAGAGCCCAGAGGAGGCTCCAGGGGGCATTTCCTTTTGCCCCACCAGTGTGCTAGAGCCCTGAGAGGCTCAGGGGGACAATTTAGTTCTGCAGGGCCTGCGAGGCTCCAGCGTTGGCCCCATCCTCATCTCCAGCTGCCCAGCACTTCGTGGGCAGCTGCCACGTTTAGGACCCTGACATTGGGACACATGGACAGTCACAGGTGGTGACTTGTGAGTTTGGCGCAATTGTTCATTTTGCTTACACCTCTGAATGTATTGTTGATGCATCATGTGTTTTCCTCCTTACACCTCTGAATGAATGTTATGCATTGCATCATGTGTTTTGTTTTTACACCCCTACAGGTATTGTGATGTGTAGGTGGTTGTTTCTCCCTAGTACAGGTGGTGCTAGTGAGGTCCTGTTACCAGTGATTACTGGTTGTGTGCTCTATGTTTATAATGTGTGCTACACTGATTTTACTTTCTAAAGTGCTATTTCTGAAAGTATTGCTTCTAAAAGTGCTGATACCCTTGACAGTGGTCCAAGTGGCCCTGTCCTGTACAAATATCCCTTGTAAATTCCGCCCGTGCCTGTTGGCACAGTGTAACAAGATGTGTGTTTTATCTGATGTATATTTATTATAATACAAAGGCTATTTTTATATAACCTGGTGTGGAGTTTTTCTTTGTGGTGGGCCTTTGGTTGTTGTTGCTGGGGTGCGTGCGCAAATGCTTAGCTTACATCGCCTCCAAGTTTAGCCTTGCTGCTCGCGCCACGTTACCTAGAGGGCGAGTAGGGGTTATCTTGGCGTGTAACTCCCTTGCCCTGACTTGGGTGTGGTGGTCTCTGGCTGACTTTGGCGAAAGCCCTGGCCAGCCGGGGATCCCATTTCCAACATTGGTGGCAGCGGTGGGATAAGGATTTGTGTTTGCGTTGTACCACAGTGGCAACTGGCCACTACAAAGCTCTGCATTTTAGATGACCACATTTTTGGGGATTATTGTTTTTGGTAAAATTCCATTGTTTCTTCTCCTGAAGAGTGTCATTTGATAATTGTGTTCAGTACATCTGTCCCCCGCCCTGCTTCCAGAGTTTGGTACCTGTGTCACATGTGGTCAGGTTGAGAAGTCAGGGGTGGTAGAAACTGCCTTACCGATCCGAGGGGAGGGTGTGTGTGGATGAATGGTGTTTCCCTGGACGCATGAGTGAGTTCTTTTTTTAAGGAGATTGTTGAGATTTTGGAATTGTGTACTCTTACTTCAGATTGCTAGGCCCCTTGTGTTGCACGTGTCTGTGAGCATCCTGTCAAGATGGAATCTCCTTTTAACCTTTGTGGCCTGTTTAAGTACAGTGTGCATGAGTTGGTACGGTTTTGTGAGGAGAGAGACATCCCAGTGAGTGAGTCAGACACCCAGTCCAAGCTTAGGGATAACATGATCCTGTGGCAGAAGAATGACTGGGAGCGTGAGCACAATGAGAGAGAGAGGGCCCGGGCCGCACACCATGAGGGTGGTGGGTCTGAGGCGAGCCCTGAAGAGTCTGATGTGGAGAGTGAGTTTGACAGTGGATGGGCGCCAGCAGAGAGCGAGTACCCCCTAGATAGGGAGTCCCTTGCTGGGTCCAGTGTCAGATGTAGCACCCCATCCCTTTCCCTGTCCCCAGAGGAGTGGGTGGATAGGAGAGAAGAGAGGGAGCACCAGCTGGCCATGGAGAAGCTCAGGTTAGAGTATGCCAGAGAGATGGCGCAGCTGGGTGTGAATGAGCGGACTGCAGAGGCTGAGAGGGCCTTGGCCAGGGAGAAGATAGCCCTAGAGTGTAGGTTATCCCCTGACTGCAGTCATAATTTTCTGGATCCCCCAGGGAGGGTTGAGTCCAGTGGTGGCAGCTATTTAGACTTCAGTGTAGGAAGTACCCTACCCAGGGCCCAACGTATGGTCCCTTGTTCCCAAGAGGAGGAGTGCCGGATGAAGTTCAGGAACCTTAGGAGACTGCCTCACCAGGAGTGGGGGGAGTTTGTGGATGACTGTTCTGATGCAATGTGGGATTGGCTGGCGGCTAGCTCGGATGATGAGAGAGAAGGAGTACTGAATATGTTTCTCAAAGAGCAGTTGCTCAGTGTTGTTGGTCCAGAGTTGCGCCAGCACCTGTTGAAGTCGGAATCCCTTAGTCCTTGGGCGCTTGCTGAGGAAGCAGAACGCTGGGAGAGTGCGAGAGGTTCTCTAGAGTCATTGGTGAGTGACTCCAAAAGTAGTGGTTCAGGGATCTTCCAGCCCAGCGTGGTGGAAGAGGCTCAGTGTAGCCCAGCTAGGTCCCAGGATAGCGAGAAGTGTGGAGGGGCTGACTACCTGGCTCAGTGGAGCAGGAGTCAGTGGGTGGCTGAATGCCCCCAGAGGCCCGAAGTCCTGTCTCAGAACCTGGGTGGTTTCTTGAGGGAACACCAGGTTGGGGACCTAGGCTGTCCTGTTAGCCCATTTGAGGAGGATCTCCCAGTGAGTAGAGGACCTGGAGCGTCTGTAACCAGAGCTCCTGTGGTTCTAGAGGCTGGCAGTACCGCTCCGGTAGGGAGGGTACAGGAGTCCAGCGTGAGGAGTGATTGGGGGATGAGTTTCCCAGTGGATGCACCAGTGGACCAGAGACTAGCCAGTTGGGCTAGATCTTCTTGGGGGGACCCGGGTGGCGCCACTTCTGGTCTGGGGGATCTTTGCGCACTGTCAGGTGGACAGGAGGCGGGAGATCTGCGCCAGACAGACAGTCACACGACACATGGGTCATGTGTCAGCCTCAGGGGGATTGCGTGTGAGTCCCCAGAAGTCCTGGAGTGCCAGGCAATTATTCCACCAAAGGTTTTAGACCAGAGGTTGGGAGGCCAGGTTCAGGTTCGGCCTGACCTGAAGAGTAGGACGACTGTAACCAGTGTCCTGACCGGTTCTTCTTCCAGAGGAACTTCTCCAGTTGGGAGAGGGCAGACCTCTGGAAGGGGGTGCAGAGGGTGGGAAAGCCCACCTCTGACCCCGGTGCAACCTGAGGGGTTAAACCCTGGGTTGGAGTGGCGTTGTAAGGGTACCCCTCGCAGGAGGAGGAGGAACCCTGGAAGAAGAGGTAGGGGGAGGAGAGCCTTCCCCGAGACTCCTGGTCCGCCTGAGGTTGTAGGCCCTAGGCTGGTGAACCAGTGGCAGTCTAGTCCTGTCTTGCAGACAGGGAGAGTGGAGAATGGATACTATGTGCCAGGGGTTACTACCCCCCGCTCTGCGAATTGGCAAGGACCGGTGGCACCTGGGTGGCCCAGGGCCTGGTCCTGGCCGCGGACAGCTTGGGAGTACCAGTGGGGTAGCCCAGTTGGTCCTTACAGTAGCTTTAGAAGGAACCCTAGGGGTTCACCGTGGCATAGAACAGGAGGGTGTCCCGGCAGTGGCGGGCCTGCGTCCGTGTTCTATCGCCCCAAGCAGGGAAGTCCATCACGGTGGTGATTGTTCTCCCCTGCGTTTTGGCTGGAAGGGGGTTGTGTTGGACTTGGCCCTTAGGGCAGGTTCACCCCTAGACTTTTTGCCTTATGTGTGACCCTGTGTCAGTGATTTTTGGGTCTCTGCGCACTTTCCCCTGAGTCCCAGAGTGAAAGTGCGTGCGTGTAGTATGGCTGGCCTGCCCTCCCATAGGAATGCATGGGGAATGTGTGTGTCCCTGGTAGTTCCTGATGCGTGGGGAGTGCAGGCTCGAGTTTAGTATGTGTAAACTCGTGAGAGTGAATGCTGCGAGATGGTGTCTGCGGCATGTATGTGTCTAGAAGGGAAGTGCTACTTCTGGACATTGAGATATGTGTGCAGTGAGGGTGCTGGAGCGTGATTGGCTGGAGCTGGCTGGCATGCCAGGCTCCAGGAAGTCTGGATGGGTCTGCCCGGTGGAGAGTGGGAGATTAGCATGAGTGATGTGTGGGAGGAGTGCACCTGTGTCCTGGATGGGCTGGGTTTTCCCCACACAGTGCTGGCTCCGCCCCCCTGTGGTGTGTCTAACGACCCTAGCCTCCCCAGTGAATGAAATGGGTGGTTGGGCCATCAAGAGTGCTCCAGAACCAGCTGTGACTGGTTTCTCCTGCACCCTTAGACAAAGGATTTTACAGTATAAAGAAGGGGCTGTGTCCCCTTAGAAGATGTTCTTTCCTGATCCTACTTGAGGGGGCTGCTGCTGCTGCTGGGGCCAGGAGGAACCGCCACTTGGACTGCCTCCCTGCCTGGAGGGCCAGTGAGCTGGCCCCTGTCCCAGCCTTGCCCCCCCTGCCTGCCCAAGGACTTGCTGGAACTCTGCCCTGCTTGCTGAGGGCACCTGGGAGCACTTTATTCTGCTCGTAGCGCTAGGAGCGCGCTTTATGCCCTCTAGCGCTTGGAAGTGCTTTATTTTTGATTATAGCGCTGGGAGCGCTGTATTAACTGCCTATAGCGCTTGGGAGCGCTTTGCCTACCCTAGCGAGTGCCACCTCGCTTATTTGTAGTTAATTTGTCGCCTGGCAGGTGCCCACCCTGCCAGGGACCTTGATGCCCGTTTTCGCTCTTGCCTCGAGGGTGCCGACCCCTCGGTAACTTCATCCCCCGCCTACGAGTGCCTGGAACGGGCCGCCGCGCTGCCCGCGGCGACCCAGATGTGGTTGGCCGGCCGGCCAATCAGTGAGCGGCCCGACGGAAGTCCCGCCCCCGCAGCCGCGACCTGGAAGCCAGGCAGGCTGGGGGCAGGACAGAGAGGCAACCGGAAGCAGACAGGAGGCCACCCCGTGCTCCGGTAAGGGGAGAAGCCGGCGTCTTTCCTTGTCCCCCCCAGGCTCCCAAAGCGAGGAAGAGCCCAGGGGAGAAGTCTGCAGAGAGCCCCGAGGAGCGGGAGCTCTTGTGAAGAAGACCGCCGCCTCGAGACCGGTGAGTGTGCATCGGGGGTACGCGACTCACGCGAGATGCGTGAGATTTGGTAGGGGCGGTCGATTTCTCCCTGCTGAAGCGCACAGAAGCGCTACGAAGCGTCCAGGTGGCATTTTTGTGTTGAGCCCGAGAGGCTCAGGTGGCAAATCTTAATTCTAGAGCCCGGAGAGGCTCCAACGTCGTGGGGGCATTCTGGCTGCAGAGCCCTGAGAGGCTCTGGAGGGCCATAGTTGCTTTGAGTCCCCAGGAGGGGGGCTCCAACGAAGGGGCACATTGTTTTAGAGCCCCGAGGCTCGTGAGTGCCTGTATATTTGTGGTAGAGCCCAGAGGAGGCTCCAGGGGGCATTTCCTTTTGCCCCACCAGTGTGCTAGAGCCCTGAGAGGCTCAGGGGGACAATTTAGTTCTGCAGGGCCTGCGAGGCTCCAGCGTTGGCCCCATCCTCATCTCCAGCTGCCCAGCACTTCGTGGGCAGCTGAGACGTTTAGGACCCTGACATTGGGACACATGGACAGTCACAGGTGGTGACTTGTGAGTTTGGCGCAATTGTTCATTTTGCTTACACCTCTGAATGTATTGTTGATGCATCATGTGTTTTCCTCCTTACACCTCTGAATGAATGTTATGCATTGCATCATGTGTTTTGTTTTTACACCCCTACAGGTATTGTGATGTGTAGGTGGTTGTTTCTCCCTAGTACAGGTGGTGCTAGTGAGGTCCTGTTACCAGTGATTACTGGTTGTGTGCTCTATGTTTATAATGTGTGCTACACTGATTTTACTTTCTAAAGTGCTATTTCTGAAAGTATTGCTTCTAAAAGTGCTGATACCCTTGACAGTGGTCCAAGTGGCCCTGTCCTGTACAAATATCCCTTGTAAATTCCGCCCGTGCCTGTTGGCACAGTGTAACAAGATGTGTGTTTTATCTGATGTATATTTATTATAATACAAAGGCTATTTTTATATAACCTGGTGTGGAGTTTTCCTTTGTGGTGGGCCTTTGGTTGTTGTTGCTGGGGTGCGTGCGCAAATGCTTAGCTTACATCGCCTCCAAGTTTAGCCTTGCTGCTCGCGCCACGTTACCTAGAGGGCGAGTAGGGGTTATCTTGGCGTGTAACTCCCTTGCCCTGACTTGGGTGTGGTGGTCTCTGGCTGACTTTGGCGAAAGCCCTGGCCAGCCGGGGATCCCATTTCCAACACCACTACACCTACGAACCCTCAGCAGACCACACATACACACCCTGGCACAGATCACTTGCCTGTCTGTCTCAACATTGTATACAACCCACACTTTGCACATGTCACACTTGACAAAGAGGTGCCACAGGTGTAGGGCTGACTGTGCAAGTCATGCACACTACACTGCATACTTGTCACATCAGATTGCTACAGCTGCTGCATACACCATGCAGCTGTGTTGCAAAACATCACATACACACTCAGCCAGGTGACAAGGAACATACATACTCTTCAATGTCCATGAGTTCAAACACAGCATATGTACAAAATCACCACAGGTCCAAAAAAAACCAGAAACATCAGTGAGTACATTCAGCTGTCACTCTGGGGTGAACACTATTACAGGTCATTAAATTATGCCAAAAAAGCCTGCAGGGTGTGGCACAACAGAATGTGTAAATCAGTATGCATTGAATGTCACAGTTGCTATAATGCAAGAAAGGAGTAAACACACTTTTACTACAACATGCTCTGCATGAGAGACACCACAATGTACACACCCTGATCCACAAATACACAATGGATGTAGTGACACTGACACAACAGGTGCACAGTCAAAGCTAGTGCACTCATCACTCACCTGCTCCCCTGGTCTCCCATACAGCTTGCTGTAGTTTGGTAGGAGGGCATCCAGCAGGGCCTGGTTCTCCTCCTCACTGAATGCAGGTGCCCTCTCCATGGTCAGCAAAATCAGAGTCCAAGGAATGCAGAGACAGCAGCAGTGCGGTCCACTCCAATGTTGTGCAGGCAATTGCTCTCTCACACACATGCAGCCTTAAATCAGTGCTGCTGAGGGGCTTTCAGTATCAGGAGTACAGTGTGATAGTCCACATTACTTAGCATCCTACGTTTCATCCAATCACTTTTAACCTAAGGCCTTGACACACATTTGCATGGTTCAAAATTTGAGCTTCAGCTCCCCAACAACATTGCAACATTGTATAGTTTTGCCCAACTGACTTTTGCAGGACACCTGTAGCACACACTCAAATCTCAGTATCCATGACAAACAACCTGCATTCTGACACTACTACTCGTAGCCTAGGTGTCCCCTATGTATTTTTTGGGATCCACACACAAGTCTGGTGCGTTCCACGTCGTGTACTGGACTTTCTTAATAGTGAAACGATGCACACACACGCACAAAATGTCGGGGTACTGTTCGCTCGCGTATGGCACGATTACAATAGTGGAACGAAGCGCACACACGCACGCAATGTCGGGGTACGGTTCGCTTGCGTATGGCACGATTACAATAGTGAAACGATGCGCACACACGCACGCAATGTCGGGGTACGGTTCGCTCGCGTATGGCACGATTACAACAGTGAACCGATGTGGAACACACGCACGCAATGTCGAGGTACGGTTCGCTCACGTATGGCACGATTACATTAGTGAAATGATGCGCGCACACGCAGGCAATGTTGGGGTATGGTTCGCTCGCGTATGGCACGATTACAATAGTGAAATGATGCGCACACACGCACACAATGTCGGGGTACGGTTCACATGCGTATGGCACGATTACAATAGTGAACCGATGTGGAACATACGCACGCAATTTCGGGGTACGGTTCGCTCACGTATGGCATGATTATAATAGTGAAACGATGCGCGCACACGCACGCAATGTCGGGGTATGGTTCGCTCGGGTATGACACAATAACAATAGTGAAACGAGCACACACGCACGCAATGCCAGGGTATGGTTCGCTCGCGTATGGCACGATTACAATAGTGAAACGATGCGCACACTCGCACGCAATGTCGGGGTATGGTTCGCTCGCGTATGGCACGATTACAATAGTGAACCGATATGGAACACACGCGCGCAATGTCGGGGTACTGTTCGCTCGAGTATGGCACAATTACAATAGTGAAACGATGCGCACACGCAATGTCGGGATACGATTCGCTCACGTATGGCACGATTACAATAGTGAAACGATGCGCACACACACACTCAATGTCGGGGTACGATGCATTTTACACAGCGCGTTTCACACGCTGATGTGAATGCAGGGGTACGGTGCATTTTACACAGTGCGTTTCACACGCTGGAGTCAAAGCAGGGGGACGGTACGTTGCACACGCTCCCGTATGGCAGCATTACAATGGTGATACGAGGAGCACACATGGCAGGGATGTGAAAGTATTGTTAAAACAAGGATGTCTATCAAGTTCTTGTCATTGCATACTTACATGAGCAGGCCCTAGGTATGCCAGGCACTGATATAGCTATAGCACAGCATATCAGTTAATGTTGCACAATTGATGTGTGATGACCTGTTGACACATGTGATGTGTGATGGGGCACTATGTGGTACACATCACCTTTCCACTTGTCCCATTGGTATCATCATGCACATGTTGTCATGTATATAAGCACTGGGATTGCACAGTCATCACTTCCGGAACCTGTCTCATGACGCCAGGGACTGTGGCAATTTCTCACTTGTCAATTTGACGCTAATAAGGTCCCTATGTAACAATGTAATGTGTGTGTAATTTTGAAGTTTGAATTTGCAGTTTGGGTTCCGTATAATGCATCTGCTGTTGGTGCATCTATAATGGGTCTGTGGTGTGACTGACATGGTTTTGCATGTACGCACACCATGGCACATGTGCTTTTGCAGTTGCTTTTGGGTCTGATGGCATCATACATCATTTATCCACATGCATACATGTCTGCATCGTGAAAATTGCTGTGGTGTTGCGTTGTCACATACACACCTCATTAGCAAGTTGTCTGATATGTCCAATAGATATTCCATGTGACCTGGGTCTGTGCCTTGCAGTCAGCTGTCTGTATGGGATGATAACCTTATAATGCAGGTCTGGTGATGTGTGTCACTTCAGTGATATATTGCTCTGCTCACTCAGAGCAGCCCAGCAGTTTTTTAGTGTGCATGTAATGTTTTATAACCAAAACTACAGATGTATATTGGTTATTTTTTCAGTGCCAGGAAGCTGGCATATGTGTGCAGGATGTATTGCTTACACCAGACCCCATAGTACCTTGATGTGTAGTAGCAGTGTTGCATGTGCTAAGTACATTGGAATAGTTTTTGGCTGACAGTTGTTCTCCATTCTTAAAAAATATGTCCTGCAGGGCACCGCCTCTACCAAGGCCTTTTCCCGACTTGGAGACCATGAGGGAACGTGATTGCATCCGTCGTTACAGATTCACTCTACATTTGATTCAGAAATTGACAGACAGGTTGGAACCACATCTCCAACCGCGACACAGGTATCCAACTGCGCTGACACCAAAGCTAAAGGTGATGGCAGCCCTTCATTTTTTTGCCACAGGTATGTTTCAATTTACCATTGCAGATGTGGGGGGTATGTCCCAAACCATGTTCAGCCGTGTCCTACGTGATGTCTTAGCTGCCATGTTAGAGCACATTGATGAATTCATCAAATTTCCGAACCCAGAAGAGTTGAGAGATGTCAAGGGTGAATTCTATGGCCTGGGAGGGATGCCACATGTCATTGGGTCCATTGATGGTACACATGTTGCTTTGGTGCCACCACAGGCTCAGGAGCAGGCCTACCGCAATAGGAAGCATTATCACTCAATAAATTCCCTTGTGGTGTGTCTTGCTAACATGCTGATTTCACATGTTTGTGCACGTTTTCAAGGATCGTGCCATGATGCATTCATCATGAGGCATAGCAGGGTACCACAGATGATGCTGCAGCTGCGCAACGATCGTGCATGTCTTGTTGGTGGGTATACTCTGCTTGTCCTGTATGTTTAAATTGTTGTTTGCTCTGACAAAATTGCTTTACCCAAATTTCAACACACTTTATATTTGTAGGAGACGCAGGATATCCCAACATGCCATGGCTCATGACACTGCTCCGCAACCCAAGGACAGCTGCAGACCAGCAGTACAACAATGCACACTGGCAGACCAGGCGAGTAATTAAGCGAACGTTTGGACTCTTGAAGAGCCAATTCCGATGCCTTGATAAGACTGGCGGATCACTCCCAAACGCCCCGGTCAAGGTATGCAACATCTTCATCGTGTGCTGCATGCTGTACAACATGGCAGTTAAGAAGGCTGTGCCACTCATCCTGGATCCTGAGGAGCTGGAACATCCACCCGTTGAGGACGAAGGGCTTGGCCATGATGAAAGTGATGAGGAGGAGGAGGACGATATCCGGAGCCAGCTCATACACAACTTCTTCTCTTAATGGTGAGCCACTGGGAATTTGTGTGCAAGCTTGTGGCATGGAGTGGCATGTGTTGCATACTGTGTGTCCAGCTGACTGTATGCGAAAACACTTTGATGTTTGTTGTGATATGTCACACAAGTGATGATGTCATGACACACGCATATGTGCAATGAGTGAATTTGTAATGTACATGTGTACTACATTGTGATGCATTTTCACATGACCATGTCTGTATGCAATTCTTGTTAATGTGTCCCCTTGTGTGCCTGTCTTTCCCAGGTCGCTCTGTCTGTTGTCTGTACGTGTCATCTTGGTACTCCTGCTATTCATCCTGATGATTGCAACGTGTGTTGAATCAGCGTTCCATGCACAGACATGTGGAAATGTCAGTTTGGGTACGATATCTGAACATGGTTTTTTGGGGTTGGTATGCTGTGGGAATGTGTGGGAGCTGTTTCTGTGCTTGTTGTTGAAGCATACATACATGTGTCATTAACATGGATCAAGATGCCTGTTACAACATTCCCATGACTGGACAGTCACCCTTCTTGTTAGTCATCTGTTGTTGATTGATGACTCTGGTGAATATATCAATGTGTGTAAATCATGGTCCAGACACATTGAGGGTGTCACTGGTTTACATTGTGTGTGACGTCACAACCGCAGGCTCTGTGTGGAATTGCGACCTCACTGTATGCAGCAGGATGTGTTTGGCTCATCACATTTATGTTGTGGGCCAGTACAGTTTGGTTTACCTATAGACATGTTGTGAAGGTGTGGACCACTGTATGTCCCACATGTTCTGACAAATGTCCAGTGAGTCTGTTCGTATGGATGCATTGCCCCCTGTGCCAGTATGTAATGTCACTGTCCAGTTGCTACATCAGTGCCGGTGGAGAACACTGCTTTACAAGCCTTCTTGGTAACTATTTGTCAACTTTCTATTCCCATGATTCCAGGAATGTTGGACTGATGACGTAGCAACGTAGTGGTGTTGCTAATATAAAGACTTCTGTTACACCAGTCAGTTGACATTAATCGCAGCAAACTCTTGTGCCGTGCTGCATATCCTGGTCACGGTAGGGGTGGTTTGCTGGCTTTGTTCCTCATTACTCTCTGTAGAGTTTGGTCACACCTGCTTGTCATGTTTGGCATTATAAGGCACAGTTTGAAGAGCCAATGATTGGCTCTTGTTAGGCTTCCTTGTCTTTAAATAATCCCCTTCCTCGTTGCATTAGCTAAGTACGGCTCTAGCGGGTGGTGTGTATCTTACATTCATGACCCTCACTGATTCCCAGGGCTGACTACAGTTATTTGATTTGCGTGAGTAGCACTGCTACACATTCAATTCACTGTATTTTTTGAGCCACATTCATACACTGTGAGTAAGTTTGTGAGCGCATGGTTCTAATTGACTTGAAGCAGCCTGGTGAGCATTAGACCCCCTTCATTTAGGAGACAATAATTTTATGTGTCCCTGTTAAAACCTCAGATGTAGTATCAAAACCTTGCTGACAAATTGGATACAGTGGCTGTTTTTACAGTACACAGGTGTAACTGTTACAGTATACATCATGAGTATAATGTGATTCAGTGCCAAGAACTGTTAAATTGTTATGCTTGTTTACCTTTGTTTCAGATCTCCCTCCATAATTTTCCCATCCTCTCCTTACCTCGTCTGATCACCCTTTAGAGTCTGTCATTCATACTCAGACCAAGGGGCTATCTGGAGATGGACCCCTTTCAGCATCACACAAATCGGAGGATCAAAGGTACCGACTGTCCCTGGCAGTCATGTGGAGATAGCTTCAGCAGCATTACAGGTACCCTCATTGCATTACAGTTATTTCCTTGTGAGCAATGCCCCTGGCCATGTACATTGGCTAAATCAGCATGGCCTCAGAACACACTTGAACCATTTCTGTTGTAAAAGTATTCCTAAGTGTACATTGTGCCCCATTACTGTCACCGCAGATGTCTTTCCAGTGTGCATGCCTCATCTATGGCATACTTTACAATGATTGTGGTTATGTGTACTGGGGGAACAGGCATGGTGTTTGTAATACGTCATGGTCCATTATGTGATTGACAAACATGCTTGTGTATGTATTGTTTTAGCTTAAAACCCACAACGGTCAGGCAACACATGCTGATGCTGTTGTCCTCTGCCCCGCTTGGCCTTTTGAGCCTGATCCTGTGGCCGTAATATTTAGTGATTGTTCACCCATTTCCTAACAGTGACCCATGAGTAACCAGACAGTCCTTCCTTTCCATACACATGTAACATGCTGCTACGCAAATATCCTTGTCTTTGTGTGCCACTTTTCCATGGTGTCTCACACCTTCTGCCATCATGTGTTCAGAGATTCATGATGCTGTATCCCCAGTGACACCGCAACACCCAGTGGCCAGATTCTGCAACACACACGCCTCCAATATGGTCCACCATCCATCAGTCCATTCTTTAGGCATACCGCAGATTGTACGTGCCACAGTTGCACCACATCCATGACAAAGGCAGGCCAGTCAGCGCCTACAACTTGCATAGTGCAAGGCCCTGTGGTCATTCAATGACACAGGTTACAATACAGACTCATGCTCCTGCCACCCTTCACACAGTGAAAACCAGACAATCATGCACCTGGTATCAGGCAACCCCTAACAGTACCCATTACAGCTTCCCAGGCTGTGTGTGCAACTCATACTGCCAACCCCGCACTGCCACACATAACAGTGCATTCCCGTACAAGCAGGTATGTGCGTCGTTCTGCACACATGCTACTTACAACAGCACAGCATTGGGCTCTGTTACCTCATCAACACAAAACCATCATTACTGTGACATGGTTTTACGTAAGCCCCGCGCACAACTTCTACATTGCCATCACAGATGGATACTAGACCACCCGCAAGGACGACGCCAACTTTACAGGAGTATGATTGTCAAAACTTTGTGAGGTACACCCACAAAGTGACATACAACACCAAGCACCAATTGTGGTGATGCTGAGAATTTGCAGCTCTCACAGGATTTTAGTTGATTAGAATCAGAAAATCCTCAGCATATGATATCATTTATACTCCAGACATGGCAATCTATTCAGCCAGAGTGGTAAAGTAAATATTACCAAAGTCTGCGGGCTCTGAGCAGAGCCCTGCGGCATACCCCACTTTTGTGTTTTGACTAATGAGTCGATGTTGTCGTTGTGGACCTGATGTGTGCAGTCAGATAGTTAGAACAATATCCAGTTCAGCCCTGAGGACCACACACCTATGGTCTTCATGTGGTTCTGAAGAATGTGATGGTCTACGGTGTCAAAAGTTGTAGACATGTCAAACAGCACCAACACCGCCTTGGAACCTCCATCTACCTCCCAGCGTATAGAGTCTGCCATTTGTATGAGGGCCACCTGTGTTCTATGGTTGGGATGGAAGCTGGATTGTGAGTCATGAAGGAGGCTATTACCTTAAAAAAAGTGCATCAGTTGCTTCCATGCAAATTTCACATAAATCTTTTCCAGGTCTGATAGATAGATCTTGGTGTATGATTGGAAGCTTAAACAGGATTTGTGTTACCTTTACTAAAGATGTGCAGGAGGAACATGTGTCTCCACACATCCGAGTTATAGACCAATCTGAGGTAAGGGTTTCCACATGACGTTTCAGTGTTGAAAGTGAATCTTTGCAAGGATGTTGTAGTGGTTTGTGGACAGGGGCTCAGTAGGGGAAGAGGATTAACATATGCAAATTGAGCTGAGAGGCTTCCACATAAATTGTGTTGAAACCTTAAACCACTGGGCTGCTACACAACTTTCCTGATTGCTCCTCAGACATTGGACTAGTACTTCAGCACGCAGGCCCACAAGTAAACCAAAGAAAAATGGGTCAGTGGTAGAGCAACTCCTACCTGGAAGACAGACACACCACCATCCTGCATTGGTACATCAATGTTTTCATCCAGTACACCAAATCCACACTATCGCTAACTCATGATGCAAGTCCATCCACAAGCTGCAAAAGACCTTCAGATAGATCCACTCCTAGTCAAGACAGACAGTCACCCAGGTCCATAACAGCAGCCGGCTCAACTATGTCAACAACCTCTACACAGGAAGAAGAGTCAAACTCCAGGAGGACATGTGCACACCCAGGCGCATGCGCACACCTCATCATCAACATCCCCTGCCACAGCCGCATGACCGTCCACCTGAGATACCTATTAGAGTCAAGAGTGACCCTTGACCCTGCTTGCTGGCCAGGTCGCCCCCCTGCCACCAAAAAGCTCCACCTGTTCCCTTCCCGCTACTGCGTGAAGCGTGACTTTGCACCTGCTGTGCCCATCCTTCCACTGTGCAGTTGTGGTTGCCTACTGCGCTTTCCCCTGTGATTTGTAACTTGTATTATCTTTCTCCTTTGTGTACGCTGTGCTCTTTTTTTCCATTGTAGCCGCTAAGGCGTGCACATGCAATTTTTTCACCCACCCGCCCCCTTGCTTCTGCGCACCCCTTCCCACCTCTGCCCCTGTGGCAACGTCCCCGCGCCACCACGCTCCAGACTCCCAGATGCACCTCCTTCCCCACTTTAAAATGACGGAGCCTGTGTGGGTGTGCAGTGGACTTGCACAGCGGGTGCGCCACTGGAGCACCAAAGGTGCGCCAAAGTCAATCCCAATGTGTGCCCGTCCGTGCCTGGACCGTGCCTTGCGCATGAACCCCTGGACCCCAAAGCCACCACAACACCAGCCTACACTACGACTCCAGCACCCTCCATACACCCAACCCCGGACGCGATAACTCATGCTACCGTGCTACCCCAAAGCACACCCAAGGGACCTTCACCTGCTGGAACTGCAGCTTCAATAGCATCTAGCCCACCAAACCATTGAACAGAAAACCCACCACCTCCAATCCATCCTCCTCCTCACCCACTCCACTCGCAAGGACGCCATTAAACTCTGGGACCCCCTAGACTCAACCACCCCTGACGTCGCCTTCCTGACGGAGACCTGGCTGAATGTCACCTCGTCACAAGACATCGCCATTGCCATCCAAGAGGGCTACCAAATCTCCCGCAGGGACCGCACCAACAGAGTGGGAGGGGGAATCGCCACCATCCACAAGGACTCCCTCACCACCGCAAAGTATATGCACTTCCAGATCCACACCGACCCCAACACCACCCTCAGAGTGACTCTCGTCTACAGACCACCCGGACCCCCACCACAGTTCAGCGACACCATCGCCAACCTCATCAGCACCCACGCACTCGCATCCAAGGACTACATCCTCCTTGGGGACCTGACCTTCCACCTCAAAAACAACAACAACGCCAACACCACCGCCCTGATCGACAACCTTGGCAACCTCCGACTCAAACAGCTTGTGACAACACTCACACATGCCACTGGACACATACTGGACTCCATGTTGTCTGTCAACCGCACCACCAAACATTACTGGACTGACCAGAGATGCGTCCACTTCACCTTCAGGAAGCACCCCAAACACCACTGCACTCAACAGTTGCCACGCCGCTGCTGGGGCAAGGTCACCAAGGACCATGTGACCATCACCCTCGCCCTGGGACCACCCACCGACCCCAACACCACCACCAACAACATCATTCAGTGGATCAACAACTGCCCCAACGCCCTTGCCCCACTCAAGACCTCCGCAACGAATCACAACAACAAGAAAGCCACTTGGTTTAACAAAGACCTCTGGCCCTTCAAACGCACCTGTCGGAAAATGGAGAAGAACTGGCTCTGCAACTGAACACCAGACAGCTACACAGCCCACTGGAACGCCACCCACAAACACCACCAACTCATCAGGACTACCAAGAGGACTGCCTTCAAGGACCGCCTACACAACAACACACACAACACCAAAGAGCTCATCTACCACCCCACCTCCGACACCAACGACATTGCCCCCTTCACAAGACCTGTGCAAATACCTGGCCACCTTCTTTCACTGCAAGATCACCAACATCCACGACAGCTTCAACACCGACACCCCCGCATCCACCACCAAGACCACCACCCCTGCCCCCCACACACACCAGTCACCAGACCACCTGGTCCAATGTCAGTGAAGAAGACACTAGCAAGACCATGTACTCCATCCACTCCGGATCCCCATCTGACCCATGCCCTCACCACGTTTTCAACAATGCAAGCACAGCCATCGCAGACCATCTCCGAAAAACTATCAACATCTCCTTAGAGACAGCAACCTTTACAGAGAGCTAGCAGCACGCCGAGATCAACACCCTACTGCAGAAACACAAGACAGACCCCAATGACCTAAAGAACTTCCGGACCATCTCCTTGCTCCCTTTCCCCGCAAAAGTCACAGAGAAGATTGTCAACAGACAGCTGACCTGCTACCTAGTAGACAACATTCTGGACCCATCCCAGTCCGTCTTTTGCAGCAACCACAGCACCGAGACCACCCTCATCGCCACCACCAACGACATCTGGATCCTGATGGACAAAGGAGAACCAGCCGCACTCATCCTTCTGAACCTATTAGCAGCCTTCGTCACGGTCTGCCACTGCACCCTAACAGCACACCTCCATGATGCAGGAATCCAAGAGATGGCCCTGGCCTGGACCACATCCTTTCTCTCCGGCAGTACGCCGAACGCCCGCCTCCCACCCTTCTGCTCCAAGACCACCAAGATCATCTGCGGCGTCACACAGGGATCATCCCTCAGCCCGGCACAGTTCAATATCTACATGGCTCCACTCCCCCACGTCACTCAACAACACAGCCTCAACATCATCTCCTATGCCAACAACACCCAAATGTTCATATCCCTCACCAGAGACATCCACACCACCAAAGCCAACCTCCACAGGGGAATGAAGGCCGTTGCAGAATGGATGATGGACAGCAAGCTGAAGCACAATGAAGACAAGACGGAGGTCCTCATCCTCAGCACCACCCCATCAGCCTGGGATGACTCCTGGTGGCCAACATCGCTAGGAACAGGCCCAGTACACACCGACCACGCGCACAACCTGGGGGTCATCCTCAAATCCGCCCTCTCCATGACCAAGCAAGTCAACGCTGTCCCTGCGTCATGCTTCAACACCCTGCAAAAGCTCTGCCGGATCGTCAAATGTATCCCCTCCAACACAAGAAAAACCATCACCCAGGCCCTCATCACCAGCAGACTGGACTGTGGGAACACCCTCTACGCAGGAACATCAACCAAGCTCCTGAGACAGCTGCAACGCATCCACAATGCCTCAGCATAACTGATCCTCGATGCCCCCAACGCTGTGACATCACACCCCACCTGAGAGGCCTGCATTGGCTCCCCGTCAACAAGAGGATCACCTCCAGGCTCATCATCCACGCACACAAAGCCCTACACACCACCGTACCAGCATACCTCAATGACCAACTCAGCTTCTACACCCCTACCCACAGCCTCCGATCTGCTTGCCTCGCCCTCGCCACTGTTCGCATCCAGAAATCCACCGCCGGCGGCAGATCCTTCTCCCACCTCGCCACCAAGACCTGGTACACTCTCCCAACCAACCTACAGCAAACCCAGGAGCTGCTGCCCTTCACAATACCTGGCTCTTTGATCATTAGCAGCCCCCTCCCCTCCACCCAGCACCTTGAAACCATCACGGGTATGCAGCGCACTTTGCAAATATCCTGTTTGATTGATTTTTTGAGAGTCCCACCTTCATCCTCCTCAGCCACACTCAGTAGGCACTCCACAACCACAAACCAAAAAAGAAATATGCACATCTCCCATCCAACACCACGTTGCCTGTAGTCTGTCCAGCCACCCTTGCTCTGGGCAACATTCATCACTTCCACAGCACAACTGCATGCAGGTGATAGTTATCCCACATCAAGAAACAGACCTGGTAGTCCCTCCCTCGACACCGACACATTACCCATGACCTGTACACATTCATGAGACTCTTACGTCAGAGCAGTATGGCAACCCCCTCCCCCTCAGCAGAGAGTAACCATCACGTGTGAGTATTTCCCTCCATAGGTGTAGTTGATCAAACATTGTGACCTATGTGTGTCCACAACCAGACTCAGATCCCAGTGTATGGATGGCTTGTGTTTGTGCAGCACTCTGGCATACTTTGACATATCCCCTAACACGTATGTTGTTGACTCGGGAAAACATACTTCAACATCAATAAGTATTGTGTTTTTGTTTTTTTATTCTCCATCTTGTGAGTGAAATGTGAGTAGGTGCTAGGTGCTGTACAAAAATTGGGGGAATTCAAAGTTCACAGAAGGAGATGTGATGCCTTGCAGTTTCAGTCAACAGAGTCCAGAGCACAGTGTTTGGCATCATTGGTGACACCTTACCAGCAAGTCCATGTTGGAGAGTGTGACAGTCAATAAGGAGATGCTGTTGCACACAAAGGCAAGATCCCAGACCAGGTGACCTGGGAGATGCACATGGCCCTCTGCCTCTCAACGTCTTCTCCGTGGACGGCCCACCTTCCTTGGCGGACTCATATGCAGGCCTTGACGATGCCTGGGACTCTCCGTCGGATGGTTCCACCTCTTCCTCCTTCCCTGTGCCTGTTGGCAGTCTTTGCCTGGATGTTTCTGGCCTAGTGACACAGGGAGGGTGCTGCATGTTGTCAGCAATCCGACGGAGTGAGTGGCTTATGTCCCTCTGCACCGCCAAGAGCTCAGCCAGTCTTGCCTCCATCCGTCCTTGTTGTCGTCATTGACTGGCGTGTTGCTCGGCCTGCTGATTATTTAAAGTGATGAGGGCCCCCACTCCCTGGCTGAACTCCCTGGTATCCCGCTGGTATCCCTCTATGATGTTTCTGAGTTCAGACATACCGGGCCCGTCAGCTTGCTGGTCAGGTTCTCGCCTCTGCCTTGTGACACTCCCACCACCCCTGCCCACACAAGCCCGGCCTGCTGTTGTGGGCACATCGGGTCAACGGGACCCCAGAGGGTTGACAGTGGTGGTGTTGTCTGCCTCCTCCTGGGTGTCCGACGAACCTTGTCTCTCATTGTCAGACTGGCTCAGTTGTGGATTGTGGGCAGGGCTCCGAGCTGTCTGCTGAGATGTGGCAGGTGTGGTGGTTGGCGCAGATGCCCCTGATCCAGCTGCGGCACGGGTTTGGGATTCAGAGGTGCCAGGTTGGTCTGTGTCATCCATGGAGTGGTGAGAGGTGTCGCTGTTGGTGGGATCAGGGTCCTGTGGAGCCTGCGACTGTGATCTTTCTCCCCCCCGGTCGGGGGTAGATTGTGCATGTTGCCCTGTGGGTGTGAGAGACAGACGATGTTAATGCCATTTAATGGAAAAAATATTTTTCATATACATTGTCGTTATCACTGCTACACCTGCTTTGGAATTTTCACACTTGTGGTGTCAGATTTTAATGTGAAGGTCTATTTACAATGAATGGCACAGCCAGGCATATCAGCAGTGATTTGGCAGTCATTGTACAGCACACCTATGCCAGCATGGATGCAACACTTTCACACTGTGGATCACCATAGTGTGATAACAGTACAGCTGCGTCCCACATCTGTGCCATGGAAGTGGCATATTGCTTGAGTTGTGTCACTGGTGCAACGCAGATCCAGCAATGCTCTGTGTGGCCCTATCTGCACAATGCTGTGTCAATCCTTATGTCAGCTTTAGGCATGCACAGGTTTTTGAGGCAGCATGCGCATAAAAGTGGCTGAGTGAAATTTTTAAGATTTCACTCAGCCACTTTTGGGAGGTGTTGATGTGCTGTGAAGGGCAGCCACCGCACACCACAACACGAACACACCATGACCAGTCCACATACTTCTGCCGCAGGGCTTTAGACCGTGACACATCTCCCAGGCTCATCACCTTGTCAATATCTAGCACCATTGCAGTAATATTTGTGCGTCCGCTGCATCAGTAAGGTGTAGCTACGTCATTGTGGTATAAGTGCAAGTGACTTGTGAATCAGGCCTGTGCATTTTTTGCTTAAATGCTTCATCAGATCGGTATTTGTAGTGTTACATGACGGTTGTGACCGTGGGCCACTACATTGCCTGTCCCAGCTGGCTATGTTTATGTAATGGTTGTGTGTGACAGGCCGTGCTGGTAGTTGGAGTGTGCGTTGGAACTGGGCCTCACTCATGGTGTGGCTGTCCCCCCATGGAGCATGCTGCCATAACCAGGGTTGTGAGTTCTGGTTTAAGATATCTGACCTTGTTGTCCTGATGTTAGTGTTTGCACTGGTCACAGGATGACCATCTGCAGCATACACCATGGTCAGCTATGTTGTCAGTACTTTCTCACTCCCTGTACATTGAGCATGGTCCATGGGTGTGTCCCTGGAACATATGGGATGATTGCAATTGGGCTTGTGCGTACACAGCAGCGGTGATAGGGTTGTCCAAAGTTTAACACTCTTCAGCATCCCCCCTGCAGCCTTCTGACCATGAGCCTTGCACCTACCCCCATGCTGTTGACCACTGGTAGGAGTCATATCCAAACCCCCCTCCTATGTCTGGACACTGCTGGGAGTCATATTCACAACCCCCTCCTATGATTGTACACTGCTGGGAGAGATATCCACACCCCCTCCTATGTATGGACACTGCTGGGAGTCCTATCCACACCCCCTCCTATGTCTGGACACTGCTGGGAGTCATATCCACAGCCCCCTCCAATGTCTGGGCACTGCTGGGAGTCCTCTGCACTCACCCCTCCTAAGTCTGGCACTGCTGGGGGTCATATCCACAACCCCCTACTATGTCTGGGCACTGCTGGGAGTCATATCCACACCCCCTCCTATGTCTGGGCACTGCTAGGAGTGATATCCACACACCCCTCCTATGTCTGGACACTGCTGGGAGTCATATCCACCCACCCTCCTATGTCTGGGCACTGCTGGGAGTCATATCCACAACCCCCTCCTATGTCTGGGCACTGCTAGGAGTCATATCCACAACCCCCTCCAATGTCTGGGCACTGCTGGAAGTTATAGCCACCCACCCCTCCTATGTCTGGGCACTGCTGGAAGTCATATCCACACCCCCCTCCTATGTCTGGGCACTGCTGGGAGTCATATCCACACACCCCCTCCTATGTTGGGGGACTGCTGGGAGTCATATCCACAACCCCTTCCAATGTCTGGGCACTGCTGGGAGGCCTCTGCACTCACTCTTCCTATGTCTGGGCACTGCTGGGAGTTATATCCCCCCCTCCTATGTCTGGCCACTACTGGGGGTCATATCCAGCCACCCCTCCTATGTCTGGGCAGTACTGGGAGTGATATCCAGCCACCCCCATTCTGTTGGGCACTGCTGGGTGTCCCTTCATTTCACATGAGTTGTTTGTATACTCACCAGGCTCCACGACTCCTGTAATTCCATGTACTCCCACCAGTGGTAGCAGGGCCATGACCTTCTCCTCCCAGGGCTGGTACTGTACTGGCCTGCGGGGATCACCACCTCCAGTGAATTGGGTATTGGCGTAGTCCTCATCCATCTTGCGTTTGACCATCCTCCGCAGATCGTACCACCTGGCCTGGCAATCCTTCCTGGTGTGCCTGATGGGTGCAACAGCATTGACCCTATTGACGATCCTCTCCCACAGCCGGGTTTTGTCAGCTATGCTGGTCTGTCTGACCAATGCACCAAACAGCTGTGGCTCTACTCTGATGACGTCATCTGCAAGAATATCCATCTCCTGGTTTGTGAACTTTGGATTATTTAGTGCAGACATGTTGTGGGGCGAATGTGATTGGGGGGTGACGGTGTATGGATGGGGGATTGTGGGTCTGAATGTGAAGTGGGTGTCTGGGTCTTTATATGATTGGGGGTATGTGTGAAGGTGGATGTGTGAGGTTGTTGGTGTGTTGTCAGTCTCTGTAGGTAAATATGCATGTTGCAAAGGAGGCTGGTTTGTGTGGGTGGGCCCTTTTTATTGGTCCATTTGTGGGTGTGGATTGGTTTGAATTTTTGGGAGGGTGTGTTATAAGGGGTGGGTCTCAGTTGGGCCCTCTGTTTGCCACTTTGGATTTGGCCAGGACATTGCTTTGCAATGGTTTGTACACAGGAGATATGTTTTTTGCTGTTGTGTGACTCTTTTGCACACTCCTTGTGCTGTTTTAGGGTTACGCATGTGTTTTTTGAGGTGGGTTTGTTTCGTACTTTATTGTGTAGCTCTCTCATATGCGACATATTTACGGGGTACGCGTGCGCTTCGTTGAAAGGGGTTTGTTTTGTACTTTTTTGTGTAGTTCTCTCATACACAACGTATTTGCAGGGTACGCGTGCGCTTCGTTAGGGAGGTTTGCTTTTTATTTGATTGTGTGGTTCGCTCATACGCGATGTTTTGCATACAAATCGTAGTTCATACGCGACGGACTTTTCCCGTATGAATCGCATTCACGGTCTCCGATCAGGATCGTACTTGGCGGGTCGTAGACCATGTTTACAAATCATACGGTTCAGTAGCCGAATCCGTATCGTACGGTTTTTCGCTAGTTTTTCGTACGGTTCGTAAACATTCGGACGGAATCTTTGGAAATGGATCGTACTACGCAATTCGGATGGCTTTGTACGAATCTTACGGAAACGGCTGCAAATACGAATCGTCGGGCGGTTTTCTTTCCCAAATCGGAATCGTCCCCAAAATGACAAGAGATAATGTTAGCTGCGGAAGACCTTACTTTAGGGAAAGCTATTGACATTAGTCATAGATTTGAAGATATGAAGTTAGGTATGAAAGAGCTGGCCACAAAACCGACTTCTGAGGTACAAGTAGTGAAAAAGAATGTGAGTGATGATAAATCATCAAATGATAGTTGCAAGGAAAAAACTAAAATGAGCCCCCAATCTTTAGAAAGGAAAAATTATGTTTGTTTCAAAAGCAGATTATCTGGTCATTTTACATGGATGACAGATCATGCCCAGCAGTCGGACAGGTTTGTAGGTATTGTAAAAACAAAGGTCACTATGATAGAATGTGTAGGAATAAAAACAAATATATGAACATACCTTCCCATATCAAGGAAGTACGTCAAGAGTCAGATGGCTTAGTAGAAGAATTTTTCCTTGGCATCCATGAAGTTAATGATCAAAACAAGGATTCTCCATTCTGTGTTGTTAACATTGATGGGAAAGATGTTGAAGTTATGGCTGACTCTGGTGTTCATCATACTTTAATCGGTGATTAATAGTTGAAACCTTTCCCAATATACAATTGAAATCTTCTGACATAAAATTGGTTAGCTATGGCAGTAAACCCTATGATATGTTAGGTTATTTTGTTGTTAGTATTAGATTTAAAGGTAAGACCATAACTGCCAATGTGTATGTAGCTAAGAAGGGATCTTGCTTGTTGGGATGGCCACAACAAAGGGATTTGCTCATTATTCTGGAACCCAATCATCCTGAACAAGTTTTAGGATATAGTGATTTCATAGCTCAAGTAAGTGAAGATAAAACAGCTAAATGGGAGAAATTATTCCACAATGTCTTTTCATTAATGCTAGTATTGTTGGAGGATTATGGGCATAAAATTATTTTAAAACCGAATACTGTTCCTAAAGTATACAAAGTCAGGAACATTCCTTTGTCTATGAGACAAGCGTTAAGAGAAGAATTGGATAGATTATGCAGTCAAGACATAATTAAAGAAATCAAGTTGTCTGAGTGGTTGTCACCTGTGGTGGTAGTACACAAACCTAATGGAAAAATTAGACTCTGTGTTTATTAGAGAGATTTAAACGAATGTGTGTGGGTGGATCGGCACCCATTGCCAAATATAACTGAAATGTTTTCAGCATTGAAGGGGCAGCTGTGTTTTCAACATTGAACTTATCCAATGTGTATCATCAAATTGCCTTGCATGAGGATAGCAAGCCTTACACCTCATTCATAACTCCTGAAGGGGCATTTAGGTACAAAAGGTTGCCTTTCGGTCTAATATCAGCCTCTGCAGTATTTCAAAGTGTCATGTATAAGTTGTTTAAAGATGTAAAAAATACCCTGTATTTTTATATTGATATACTGGTGTTTGGGAAGAATAAGCAAGATCATGCATAGACTCTGTGTAAAGTTCTTAGCATTTTGCAGACTTATGGAATGACATTGACCAAAGAAAAGTGTAAATTTGAAATGGAATCTTTTGACTATTTGGGTCAGAAAATCAGCAGAAGAGGCATATTACCTAGACAGAATTTAGTAAAAGTAATTGAAGAAGCTCTACATCTTCGATCTAAATATCAGCTTAGATCTGTCCTAGGTCTAGCAGAATATTATGCCAAATTCATTCCTTTGTCTGCCGATAAGACTAATCATATGAGAGGTCTAATGAAAAAAAAAAAACAATTTCTTTGGAGTAAAGAATGCCAACCTTAAGAAAGAATTATCTTCCACCTCTGCTTTGGCTACATTTGACACCCGTTGTAGTTCAGTTATAGTTACTGATGCAAGTAATGTAGGGATTGGTGCTATGTTGATGCAAAATCAGGATGGAAAGCTAGTCACCATTGTGTTTGCATCAAAACCAGTTAGGAATGCGTAAGTTAACTATATCGACACTAGAAAAAGAAACGGATTGGTGTCAGTACAACGCGGATTTTTACAACGCATTCCGTTACAACGGAATTTTTACAACACAGGATCCATTACACCGGATGCCATTACAACGCATGGCATTACATAGCAGATGCTATTACAACGCATGGCATTACATCGTAAGTATAGGTAAGTATACCTTTTTTTTAAAAATGTTATTAAGTTAATTTAATTAATTTAATTTAATTAATTTAATTAAAATACATTTTAAAATAGCCATTAATTTAATTTTATAAAATAATATCTATTTAATAAATGTAATTTTAATAAAAAATGGAAATAATTTAATTTAATTAAAATAATGAAATTAATTTAATGTACATATTTTTATAATTGAAATTAAATTAAATTAATTGAAATAATTTATTTAATTTAATTAATTTAATTTAAAAATGTAATTAATGTAATAAAATTAATTTAATTTATTAAATATATTTTAATTAATTTAAAAATGGTAAATATAATTTAATTATCCCTAAAAACAAACCTACCCCTGAACCCTACAATACCCCTGTACCCCAAAACCCAAACCCTGCCCTAAAACCTAAAAACACCCCTGTACCCCAAAACCCAAAACCCTGCCCTAAAACCTAAAAACACCCCTGTACCCCAAAACCCAAAACCCTGCCCTAAAACCTAAAAACACCCCTGTACCCCAAAACCCAAACCCTGCCCTAAAACCTAAAAACACCCCTGTACCCCAAAACCCAAACCCTGCCCTAAAACCTAAAAACACCCCTGTACCCCAAAACCCAAAACCCTGCCCTAAAACCTAAAAACACCCCTGTACCCCAAAACCCAAAACCCTGCCCTAAAACCTAAAAACACCCCTGTACCCCAAAACCCAAACCCTGCCCTAAAACCTAAAAACACCCCTGTACCCCAAAACCCAAAACCCTGCCCTAAAACCTAAAAAAACCCCTGTACCCCAAAACCCAAAACCCTGCCCTAAAACCTAAAAACACCCCTGTACCCCAAAACCCAAACCCTGCCCTAAAACCTAAAAACACCCATGTACCCCAAAACCCAAACCCTGCCCTAAAACCTAAAAACACCCCTGTACCCCAAAACCCAAACCCTGCCCTAAAACCTAAAAACACCCCTGTACCCCAAAACCCAAACCCTGCCCTAAAACCTAAAAACACCCCTGTACCCCAAAACCCAAAACCCTGCCCTAAAACATAAAAACACCCCTGTACCCCAAAACCCAAACCCTGCCCTAAAACCTAAAAACACCCCTGTACCCCAAAACCCAAACCCTGCCCTAAAACCTAAAAACACCCCTGTACCCCAAAACCCAAACCCTGCCCTAAAACCTAAAAACACCCCTGTACCCCAAAACCCAAACCCTGCCCTAAAACCTAAAAACACCCCTGTACTCCAAAACCCAAACCCTGCCCTAAAACCTAAAAACACCCCTGTACCCCAAAACCCAAACCCTGCCCTAAAACCTAAAAACACCCCTGTACCCCAAAACCCAAAACCCTGCCCTATAACCTAAAAACACCCCTATACCCCAAAACCCAAACCCTGCCCTAAAACCTAAAAATACCCAAACACCCCAAAACATATACCTCAGTACCCCAAAACATATACTCCTATACTCATACTTATTAAAAAAATTACTTAAATTAATCTATTTAATTTATAATATTTAAAAACATAAATAAATATTTTTATTTATAATTAATATTAATTAAATCAATTATATAATATTAAATGAAAAAAAATTATATACTTACCAATACTTACGATGTAATGGTATGCGTTGTAATAGCATCTGCTATGTAATGCCATGCGTTGTAATGGCATCCGATGTAATGGATCCTGCGTTGTAATAGCTGCGTTGTAACAGCATTACGACGTAAAAGTTGCGTTGTAAGTGTAACATACCAAAAGAAACACTGGCATGTTGGTGGGGAATAGAATATTTTCGCAAATATGTATATGGTACTCAATTTAAAATAAGATCAGACCACCGTCCTTTAGTGGAGTTATTCACTACTAAAGGATGTGGTAAAGCCACACCCAGAATTGCCAGATGGCAATACAAATGGCAAGATTTTAATTTCAAGGTGGAATACATTCCAGATGCCAGGAACATTTTAGCAGATTGCTTATCCCGATTACCTATTAAAGAGGCGTGTGACCAGTCTGTATTGATGGGGATGTCGAGAGAGTTGTATCCATTTGTGTGGTATCAAATGGATGCATTAAACAAGATGAATGGAGGAGTGCCTGTAATAATAATGAGGAAATCCAAGAGATCATCAAGTATAATAAATCACAATGGCCAGAAAAGAAAATTCTGGATAATGAATTGTTACCTTATTTGTACACTGCAGATTAATTATCAGTAGTAGATTATATGCTTAGGTTATCTAAATTTCAATCAAGGAAGTGTTGCAACAAGTGTCTCCACCATGCAGCCTCCGACATTCACATGTTTCTAGACTGTCTCCCCATTGAAGTCTTCTGGGACGAAGTAAAGGGTACTTTGAATTCGATCCTTAAAACATAAATACCATTCACCCTGTCCCTTATAATATTTGGCTTATTACCGGGCCTGCAAGGTCCTTCTTGTTCTATGCAATTCTCCTCGCAAGACGGCAGATCTGCAAATTCTGGTTTGAATCGAACGCACCGTCACATGCAGGTTGGCTTATGTCTCTGTATGAAACCTCAAAGGTGGATTTGGCCAGGTCCTGTAGCAAGCGAAACCTCACCTTTTGGAACTTGTTGGTCCAGTGGAGTTAGATCGATCGTCAGGTCCGCAGGTTGTTTTTTTTTTCCCCGGGTCCAATGATTAAGCTGACATACTCCTTGAACCTGTTTGTGGCCTCGCCCAACAAAGAGAACAAACTGGGTCCAACAGGCTGAAAGAGGCCGTGATGGAGTTAAGATTCCTGAAAGCTTCTCCCGCCAATTTGGTACCGTTGTTTTGGCTTGAGAGAGGATCAAGTTTATTGCCCTGTGCCAAATGTTACTCAAGGTGGTTGGCGCTTTCTATGGAACGAGAGTTCGGCAAATGAGGACAAAAAAAAATAAATGTGTTAACTATGAGAAAGCTCCTGTTTCTAGCCCTGAAAATTTATGGGAAAGAATCTCTCTTGATATTGTCGCTCCCATGTGTTTGTCCAACAATCAGGTTTATGTTATAGTTCTCATTGATCAATTATCCCAATGGCCAGAAATAAAATATGTACATCAAGTTGATTCACATACAGTGATTCAATTCTTAAATGAAGTGTTTTAAAAGGAAGGTTTTCCCAAATGCTTAGTTACAGGTAATGGTGTACAGTTAAGATCAACTGAATTGAAAGATTATTTAGATAAGCAAGGCATTAGTCATTTACGAATGTTAGTGTATTATCCACAATGCAATGGAATTGTGGAAAGGTCGATAAGGGTTTTGAAGGAAGGAATACAGTTGGCTTTAGCTAGTGAAAAAAAATGTTCTCAGATACTCAAAGACTTATTATGGAATTATAGAGTTACACCCAGAACAGTTGGAGATATATCTCCATTTGAGACAATGCTGTGTGTAATTTAAACAAGATGTGGATGATGGAAATGAGAAGTAGAGTAAATCATTCCAAAGTGGCAAGTTGTACCAAAGTGGCAAAGTTTGATCATCGATGGTTATCAAATGATAAACAAGAGTTTTCTCAGATGCATAAGGGTCCCATACTTCAATTTGATATTGGTGAATGGGTTTGTGTGAAGGCAGGAAGATTAATTATATCTGGAGAATCCAGGTTTTCTGTTCCTATGAAAATTGTCGAAGTGGGACACCAGGTAGTAGAGTTGTCTGATGGAAATGTGTGGAGCATGGGCAAGGTTGTTAGAGTGCCTAAATATGTATGACCTAAAGAAGACAAGTTTTCTGAACCAAGAAGATGTTGTGGTGAAACAGCAAAACAGTGACATGTCAAATAAGGGACTAGGATCAAGGTTGAAAATGAAACCAGCTTGGTGCAAAGACTATGACATGTCATAGTTTGACAAGTTTAGGTCATGAGTTTACACTTCTACATGTGAACCCGTGTTTTCTGATATTATTTATATGTGACTTTGTCTATATGTTTTTGCTTTGGGTATTATTTTACACAGAAGTTTGGTTGTTTTTGCAAATCTTGTTTTCTTCTCTACCTGTAAATTCTTTGTACAATTTTTAGATGTTATCTTCATTGTTAAAGTGTTAACAATAGAAGATGTTTTGTATCCTGGCCAATGATGTGGAGTGAAATCTGGGGCTATAACCTCGTGGGAGCCCAGATTCTAGCCAACGTCAGTTAGCCCAGGCATTTCCTGTGGGTGACTAATTAGCGTTGCCAAATGTTAGATCTGCTACTGCATACTTTCCTCTTTACAGGCTCGTACCAGCCGAATAGCAGCGCCATGGTCTGGCAATACCTTCTTGCTGCTGTTACAAGAATAAAGTTGACAACAAAATGCTGACTAACTGCTGGTTGTGTGATTAAATTGCCCCCAGAAATGAGGAGGGATTGGCGACTGTGGGGAATTCATTGCTTAACATAATGAAACAAGCAAAAAATGCTATTGCCTGGATGAAAAGAGACTGAAGGAACAAAACCATTAGAACTAAGCCATGCCCTTTGGCATTAATGTATTAAATGCAAGATGGGATATTCTGCATTGGAGCATTGGAAGAAAATGGATCCTTTCTAAGACAAACTAATTGTAACAACACTAAAAGTTCTAATTCTCACTTTCAATCAAATTAAGGAAGGAACTATACAAGAACAAAAAACCTTCACAGAAATAAATGATGAAGGAATGTTTGATAAAAAGAATTGAAAAAAACAAGAACCCCCTGGACACTGGTGTCAGTGAACTCTTAGGGCAGGGATAATAATGTGTGAACAAAAACCCTAGGCAGTCAACAATATGGCAAACAAGTAATATAAAGTGACAGCGAAAAAAATCATACATAGAGAGTTAAAATAAAATTAATCATGATTTTAATGAAGACAGATAAAAATCACACAAGTAAATGGCATGACCATCACCCTATGGTAATAAAATTATAATTAAAAGACATTTATTTCAAACATTTATTATTTCATCATACAAAGTACACCTCTACAGAGTAATATCACTAGTATCCATAAGAGACAACACTGTGGCGAGTGAAACTCGACACGCGTTTCGGCGCAAACAACGCCTTCTTCAGGAGCCACAAAATGATACAGTGATATTGTTTTAAGAAGATTAACAGAACCTGTATACAGAAAACAAGCGAACAGTTCTTGGGCACTCGAAAAGTTAATGGCCACAACAGGTGTATTCCTGTTGTATGGATAGCAGCAAGGCTTCTATTGGTTCAATTGATAAAAAGTGTCCACAGGCACCGATATGTTTTATATTTAGGATCCTTAAGACGTAGAGCCGTGTCTTCTTTCCGACGATATGTAAAGAATATACGATGCTCCGTCAATGGCTTACACCGATCTTTTGTAGAAACCTCCTCAAAACAGGGTAGCTTTAAAATCAAAATGAAAGCAGGATAATGCTCTCAACGTCCCGACGTGTCGCCGTGCAAGTCCGCCGTGGAACCAGAGGGGTGGAAAAAAATTTGCACGTCGGGACGTTGAGAGCATTATCCTGCTTTCATTTTGATTTTAAAGCTACCCTGTTTTGAGGAGGCTTCTACAAAAGATCCAAATGAGTCCCAATTACAGAGCAAACACCACCCTATCCCGATAGAGTTTAAATTAGAGGAGGTTGTGACAGCTATAAAGTCCACTCAGAATAATAAAGCCCCGGGACCAGATGGGATCCCAAGCGATCTTTATAAAATGAACACAGATCTCTGGGCACCTGTCTGTCTACGAGTGATGGGGGCCTGCTGTGAAATAGGTTTTGTTAAAACTTGGGCAGAATCACTGATCATCCCAATACATAAAAAGGAGGATAGGGAAAGCCCATCAAATTACAGACCGATATCATTACTAGATTCTCTAGTGAAAATCGCAGGAAGAGTGGTCCTGACTAGACTGCAGGACTGGGCAGAAGAACAGAACATCTTGACCCCAGTACAATATGGATTGCGGCTAGGGATGGGCACAGTGGAGCAAGTTTTAAATTTTGTCCTATTACAGGGGAAATACACTAGAGCAAAAGAGGGATGCTTCTACGCAATCTTCGTCGACCTTTCGTCGGCGTTTGATTGTGTCATACACAATAAATTATGGATAACATTAGAGGAGATGAAAGTGGACCCATCGATTGTTCTCTTTTTGAGACAATTATACTCGAATGCTACTGCCAGAGTAAGGTACGGGCTGGGGGGGGAATGTACAAGGTCCTTCTGCATACAGAAGGGGGTGAGGCAAGGATGTGTGCTGGCCCCATTCCTTTTCTCATTATATACTAACAGCTTGGAGAAGGAATTGGGTGCCAGCAACATTGACTCTCCAAAGGCGGGGAATAGGCAGATCAGCTCCCTTTTGTATGCGGATGACGCTGTGTTGATGGCAAGAACAAAGGTTGGTGCCCAAAAAGTATTAAACAAATACGTAACCTACATGGAGGATAGGGGTCTCAAACTGAATGCTAAAAAGTCCTTTGTGATGGGATCTGGCAAAGGTGGAGCCAGATGTAGGCAACTCAATGTGGCAGGCACCCAATTACAAGCTACAAAAACATTCCCATACCTAGGAGTCACAATCGAGGCAACAGGGGCTTGGGGCCCCGAGGTGAAAAATAGATCGTTAACCTTTAAACGCTCGGTGGTGGCTATAAAGCACTTTGCTAGAAAATTGGGCAGAAAACAACCAGAAATAATGCTCAGTATATATGTGGCTAAGTGTAGAAGTATTGCTCTGTACGGAGCAGGAATATGGGGATACCATGACGTTACGGCGGTCCAGATCATCGAAAATAACTTTTTTCGATACCTCTTGCCCCTCCCAAAAAGTATATCAAATTACAACTGTCATATGGAATTAGGAATGAAACACCTGACAGACCTCATTAAAATCCAGCCAATCCTACTTTGGAGGAGAATCTGGGTGATGCCAGAATTGGGCCTAAATCGAGAAGTAATCAAGGACGACATGGCACTAGCCAATGCAAAAAGAATCAAATGGCTTGAGTATGTGAGGAAAGCTCTGACGGACATTGAAAGGCCAGAATGGTATTACAAACCTGAACTAATTGGGAAAATCCCTAAGAAAGCCTTAAAAAATCTATGTATGGAACATTTTAACATCTTAAGGCTTGGGAACGAAGTCAGTAAAAGATCTGTGCTCGACCATCAGCCTCTGCTGACTACCTATAAAATACAACCATACCTAACCATCGTTACTCTGGGGTTTGAACGCTTTGTCCTGACTAGATTCAGGTTTAACATTTTCCACCACCTGGTTTCATATCCGGAGAAAAATGATTGGAATAAAACTTTGGCCCCATGCTCATGTGACAATGTATCCACCCAGTCCACCTTCCACCTTGTACTATTATGCAAACTGTATAAGAAAGAGCGTGCTAGATGGCTGAAACAATATTTGAGAGGTGGGGCATGGAGGCAATGTAGGCCGGCTTATCTAAATCTCCAACAACTAGGAAACCCTCTATGTATTAGTTCTATGTTGATGTTTTTAAAAAGTGTTTTGAAACTACGGAATTTATCATGAACTTCTGAATTATCGATTAATCATCCCAACTGATTTAATACTTTTTTATAATTATTTATTATATGGATTTGTAAAGCGAAATTTTTGTATGAACTGCTTTTATGATTTTAAAAGGTGAAAATCGAATAAAGCATATTGAAATTGAAATAGTGAGGTTGAACAATCAATGCTTTTGTTTTGAATATGTATTGTAGTATAGTAACTCAGAAACTGTAAACATTTAAATAATGCTTAAGAAATGGAATAGTCAGTCAATTCTATTATTTTAAAACATATAATAGGACTCATATTCCCTTTGTTTGGAATCTTAGTAAATATAATAGTTAAGTGATTAAAACAAATGGTTAAGGGGGATGCACTATCCTTCTTGCAATAACAATAACTTTCATTGGGAGCCAAAGCGTGATGCAAATTAGAAACTGTGTTTCAGGTTTGTTAGCAAGCTTTGAGCAATCCGCTCTATCTCTCTGAAACACCATCTTCACTTGTAGCTAGATGGGAATGTTGGAAATATTCTGTGATGAGGGAGGTGGTTAGTACTGGTACCTATGGCACATGTGTCAGGCTGTTCCACAGAGGAATGTGTGTTAAGTTCTAACAGTATGAAACAACATTAAAGCTCAGCAAACAACACAAAAAAGTCCTAAAATGATTTATAAAAATTAGCAAAGAATCTAATATGCAAGAAGATACAAAAATATTAATAACAGATTAGGGAAACCAGAGGTATTTATTTTTAATGTTTCAAAAGAAAAAACACCAACTAACAGGTTTGGTAGATTTTGACCAATGTGTGATTTCAGGCCACTACACTGGAGCAGGGTTCAAGTAAGCTTAGCAGGCTGCAGACGTTTTTAACTCACTACTTTCTTTCAGTTCTTGTTCTCAAAATTCTTCAGTGGGGCATGGTAGGGTGCTGAAATGGAAAGGTGCTAAAACTAGTGAGGGTCTATTGTAGTTGATACCCTTGGAGCGGAAGACGGGGCAACATTTTCTCTTCACAACTAAATTACCAATCTGATCATTTTCACTCACTGGGCCAATAACCTAACCTACTACCATCACTGGTTCTCCAATTGATCTTTTATGTGAGCTAACAAGGACTTGAATATTCAGAGAACGTGAGGCAATTCCCTATGAGAACCTGGAATAAAAAATGCCAAAGAGGTGCAAATTTTATGTACCAATTCACCTTTGTTACCAACAAATATAAACCAAAAATGAATCAAATCCGATAAGATTTGTTGATGTAAATCATTTATCTAAAACCTCAATTTGAATGGTGAGGAAACATGAAATTGCATTTCGAAATCAGAGTTTATGACAATCAATTAGTAAATTAGCTGCACAATGTCATACAGATTTCAAATATGGAAAACATATGATTGTTGTCTAGAAAAGAAATGAGAGAAAAATATGGGGAAAATCAAGATTCACAACAAAGTAGGGTGGGAGGTGCACAGCACGTTTGTTTGAGCTTGGGTAGTGGGTTAGTCAGGAAGGGTGCACTCAAGGGTGGTGTTTCCGTCGAGCACCAGGAAATATAGAGCTAAATGGTGTAAGCAAGGATTTGCATTTACATCCCCTAAGAGAGGCACTCCTGGGTGTTCATAGAAATGATTTAAAAGTTCAAGTTGAAGGTAGATTTATTCAATACATTTCAATCATGATGGTTAGTTTGTTCAATGATATTGTCGTCATATCACTGTTGTAGGTAAACGATAAAGCATGAAACTCCAATGCATTTCGGGCTGATTCTCTTAGGGGATGTAAATGCAAATCTTTGCTTACACCATTTAGCTCTGAAAATCAAGATTCAGCATTATATCATACAACCAAATAATGCAGAGTTGAAAGTTCAACGTGCCACAGGAAAGAGTCAGTAAACCGAAAGGGTTACCTCCTGCACATTAAATCAGTTGGTAAGTGCAAGATCAGGTCAATTCAGGAAAGTTCAGTTCAAATGGCTTTGGCATTAGAGTGAAATCAAAGTTCAGTCCGACAGCATGCCAGGCAGGAAAATATATGATGACAACCAGTCCGACTCCTCCTCCAGGGGAAATTATACTTCCAAAAGTTTTAGTTTACACCCACAAAGTATCCATTCTTGTCATCCTAGAGGACTTTCATTCATTATCCACAGTGGCCCATTTATTGTGTGAGCAATACCTCACTGAAAAATCCGGAAGCATTCAATAATCCTTTTGCAAAATCATCAAATTCAATTACTTTATATTTCCATCCTTTCCTCAGAAGTAAGGCGATTTACTTTGTTCACTGTCTGTTTGTTCCAAAACGCACTCTCTGGGTTTGCAATTTTATCAATACATTTCTGTCAAAAGTGCTGTTAAATGAAAAGTCCTTTGTCTTTAGACCACAAGAAAGAAACTTCATGAAAAGTTCCCACAGCGTTAAAATTAACACTTCAGCTAGATTCTGTTTTTTTGAACAAGGAAAGAAGAAAAGCATTTAAGGCCCACATGAAAATTCGTTATCACTGACAAAATATAAAATACAAAAATATAGAATACTAAAAATATCGAAGTAAAACTATACAAAGCAAAAATATCGAAGTCCTATCTACAAACAGGTAAGTACAAAAATATTAATTCAAAAATATCAGAAAAAATATATAGTTAGTCAAAATATTGATTTTTTAAAAATGTCTTAAAAGTAATTTAAATTTAATGAAATAATAACTATAATTAACTAAAACATACTTAAAAATACTTAAATAACTTTAAAAGTATTAAATAATTAATTTAAGTAAAAAAATAAACATACAATTTAATTTTTTAACACATATATATATATATTAACATAATAGTAATTAATATTATACAAATTTTTTTACTGTAGGATAGCAGGAGGGTAAAATGTACTATTACCACTCCAGCAACCGCAACAGTAGGGTAAACGTTGGATAGCGTAGGGGTAAAAATTACTATTCACGCTCCAGTGAGTGCAACAGTAGGGAAAGCGTTGGATAGCATAGGGGTAAAAATTACTATTCCTACTCCAGTGAGTGCAACAGTAGGGAAAGCGTTGGATAGCATAGGGGTAAAAATTACTATTCCCACTCCAGAGAGTGCAACAGTAGGAAAAGCGTTGGATAGCGTAGGGGTAAAAATTACTATTCTCACTCCAGGCAGTGACCAGTAGGGAAAGCGTTGCATAGCGTAGGGGTAAAAATTACCATTCCCCCTCCAGAGAGTGCAACAGTAGGGAAAGCGTTGGATAGCGTAGGGGTAAAAATTACTATTCCCACTCTAGAGAGTGCAACAGTAGGGAAAGCGTTGGATAGCGTAAGGGTAAAAATTACTATTCCCACTCCAGAGAGTGCAACAGTAGGGAGAGCGTTGGATAGCGTAGGGGTAACAATTACTATTCCCACTACAGAGAGTGAAACAGTAGGGAAAGCGTTGGATAGCGTAGGGGTAAAAATGACTATTCCCACTCCAGACAGTGAACAGTAGGGGGAGCGTTGGATAGCGTAGGGGTAAAAATTGCTATTCCCACTCCAGAGAGTGCAACAGTAGGGAAAGGGGTTGAATAGCGTAGGGGTAAAAATTATTATTCCCACTCCAGAGAGTACAACAGTAGGGAAAGCATTGGATAGCGTAAGGGTAAAAATTACTATTCCCACTCCAGAGAGTGCAACAGTAGGGAAAGCGTTGGATAACGGGAGGTTAAAAATTACTATTCCCACTCCAGAGAGTGCAACAATAGGGAAAGCGATGGATAGCGTAGGGGTAAAAATTACTATTCCCACTCCAGAGGGTGCATTAGTAGGGAAAGCTTTGTATAGCGTAAGGGTAAAAATTACTATTCCCACTCCGGAGAGTGCAACAGTAGGGAAAGCGTTAGATAGCGTAAGGGTAAAAATTACTATTCCAACTCCAGAGAGTGCAACAGTAGGGAAAGCATTCGATAACGGGAGGTTAAAAATTACTTTTCCCACTCCAGAGAGTGCAACAGTAGGGAAAGCGTTGCATAGCGTAGGGGTAAAAATTACTATTTCCACTCCAGAGAGTGCAACAGTAGGGAAAGCGATGGATAGCGTGGGGTAAAAATGACTATTCCCACTCCAGAGAGTGCAACAGTAGGGAAAGCATTGGATAACGGGAGGTTAAAAATAACTAGTCCCACTCCAGAGAGTGCAACAGTAGGGAAAGCGTTGGAGAGCGTAGGGGTACAAATTACTATTCCCACTCCAGAGAGTGCAACAGTAGGGAAAGCGTTGGATAGCGTAGGGGTAAACATTACTATTCCCACTCCAGAGAGTGTAACAGTAGGGAAAGCGTTGGATAGCGTAAGGGTAAAAATTACTTTTCCCACTCCAGAGAGTGCAACAGTAGGGAAAGCATTGGATAACGGGAGGTTAAAAATTACTATTCCCACTCCAGAGAGTGCAACAGTAGGGAAAGCGTTGCATAGCGTAGGGGTACAAATTACTATTCCCACTCCAGAGAGTGCAACAGTAGGGAAAGTGATGGATAGCGTAGGGGTAAAAATTACTATTCCCACTCCAGAGAGTGCAACAGTAGGGAAAGCATTGGATAACGGGAGGTTAAAAATTACTATTCCCACTCCAGAGATTGCAACAGTAGGGAAAGCGTTGGATAGCGTAGGGGTACAAATTACTAGTCCCACTTCAGAGAGTGCAAAAGTAGGGAAAGAATTGGATAGCGTAGGGGTACAAATTACTATTCCCACTCCAGAGAGTGCAATAGTAGGGAAAGCGTTGGATAGCGTAGGGGTAAACATTACTATTCCTTCTCCAGAGGGTGTAACAGTAGGGAAAGCGTTGGATAACGGGAGGTTAAAAATTACTATTCCCACTCCAGAGAGTGCAACAGTAGGGAAAGCGTTGGATAGCGTAGGGGTACAAATTACTATTCCCACTCAAGAGAGTGCAACAGTAGGGAAAGCGATGGATAGCGTAGGGGTAAAAATTACTATTCCCACTCCAGAGAGTGCAACAGTAGGA
The DNA here is from genome assembly GCF_964263255.1 of Lissotriton vulgaris. Classification (NCBI taxonomy): domain Eukaryota; kingdom Metazoa; phylum Chordata; class Amphibia; order Caudata; family Salamandridae; genus Lissotriton; species Lissotriton vulgaris. The sequence continues at coordinate 200,110,532 of NC_141691.1, forward strand.
AAAGCATTGGATAACGGGAGGTTAAAAATTACTATTCCCACTCCAGAGAGTGCAACAGTAGGAAAAGCGTTGGATAGCGTAGGGGTACAAATTACTATTCCCACTCCAGAGAGTGCAACAGTAGGGAAAGCGTTGGATAGCGTAGGGGTAAACATTACTATTCCCACTCCAGAGAGAGCAACAGTAGGGAAAGTAAATACTTTATATAATAATACAAATAAATTAAATATTAATACCAATAAAAAATGTATTACAAGTAATTACCAATTTAATATAACATAATAATTAATCAATTACAAATACAAATACAAATTAATTATTAAAATGCATTACCTAATAATACAAATTAATTACTAATTAGCAATTAATTAATTAGCCATTAAAAATTTACAAATAATTCAAAATAAATACCAATAAATAAATTAAAATATTTAATTAATTACAATTAAATTACTTCCCACCCTATTCCCCTATAAACCCACAATCCGCTACGGAAAATAAATTAATAAAATTAACATATTTATCAATTAATCAATTGAGTAAAATGAATTGCCAATTAAAATTGTATTAATTACCAATTAAAAATTCATTAAACAATTCATTGAAAATAAATACCAATAAATAAATGTAAATATTTAATTATTTAATTATTATTAAATTACTTCCCATTCTATTCCCCTATAAACCCACAACCCGCTACAGAATTAAGTTACGCAAAAATTAAATAACATAAAATTCATTACTTAAAATAAATTATGAAATAAATATACACTTTTCTCACATATACTAACATACAAAACACTTTAAAAAATTCAATATTTTTAATACCTATATTATATACTTCGATATTTTGACTTTCTATATTTATGAAAATCGATATTAAATTACTTACCTTAAATTCGATATTTTTGTTGACTATATTCTGTCCATTCGATATTTTGTCCATTCTATATTTTCACTTCGATATTAGTGCTATTCTATTTTTTTGATCCGATATTTTGTCTGTATACCGAAAATTCACTGAATTATTACCACGTTATGATTAGTACAAAGCACACATTAATATGTGTTTCAATTTTCTCAATTAATTCAATAATTCTTCTTCTAGAAGGTATATGTCAATATCAGGCGCTATATCAAGCACTACCAAAAATTATTTGCATTTTACCATTTTCATAACAAAAATATTACATTTCCATTCTAAAGAATAAGTTTTTATGACTCAATACTAGAATAAGTTGCAAGCTTTCATGCTATCTGTCATTGCTAAATTAAGGATTCTGATCATTTCAGGTGCTTTATTATGTAGAAATTGTTTCATTTTGACACCTCTTAAAAGTTATTGTTATTACATTTTCAGTGTTAATTAAATGTAGTTTCTCAAACCACGTGATTACATGCATAGGTAAATAATATCAGTTTCTCTCTTTGTTTACGTTTTCATATTTCCATGTTTTAACCACTTCTGCATGCTTTTACAATGCAGTATGAAATCTCACGTTTTTCGTTTCAACCATTTTACACATTTCCATCAAAAATTAAGTATCATAAATCTCTTTTGATGGTGAGAATTGATAGAGGCAACCGTTATTCAACTTTTATGCTCCATCAATTCCCCCTTTGATGGCGAATCAAGCCATCACACAATCTTATCACCCTATCTTATTCTGATAACACATTAGAATGCAGTTGTCTTCATTTGTTTCAGTTTCACTTGTTCCACATTTTTCATATCAAATAGAAAACACTTTTTCTGTCTTCTAATTTAATCTCTGCTCTATTTCATTTTCACCCTCTAGTTTCTTTAGAACCCTTTTATGTTTACAATATCGGCACATTATTACTAATAAGCCAACAGCAATTGTTATTATTGGTGTTAGTATTTTTCCCACAAGCTACTTCCCAAGCTGCAAACCAATTTCCCACAGAAGAAAATATCTTCCCAATTTTCTCCCAAGCACCATCTACTTTTAGTTCTGTTAGTTCTTTTCCTAAATTAGTAATATTTCTCATATATATCCCTACAAATCTTTTTTAATTTTGAATAGGGTATAAGTGCAACATTGTTGAATCTAAGAGTACATCTAAAGCAAGTTGGTTTTGTAAAACCATATATCTAATAGCAGCAATTTCGGTGTCAATTACTAAAAATCCACCAGCAATATATGTCGATAATTGATCTACTATGAAATGAGAACTGAACCTTCTCGCACACGAAGATTTGTTAAATTGAAGGTGAAGAGATACGAGCAAGTGATTAGGTGCTGCCTGGGTACCTCCTTCTGAGTCTTGGAGGTGGAAGTGAAGCTTATGATAGCGCCATTCCAGTCGGGAATGGCGGCCCCCGACGCACACTGTGTAGAAAAAATTCCTTTGAACTTGTAGTTTTCTTTCAAAATAAAGTTTTATTTGTAACGTTGAATGTTGTAATCCTTAGTATTTCACATATTTCATAAATCAAATTTATAATTGGCCCAATGCATTTCGGGCATTGCTGCCCTTCTTCAGGGGCATTGATGTTCTATAAGAAAGATGAAACACAACTGTAATATATTCGTAATACATTGCATGTCAAAAATCATAATGGTACTAATAGTGTGTTATTACACCTATACCCAGGCATGTTTGAATGAACTTACATAAGTAAAGAATGACTTCATGAAACGTAAAAACGCATTCTCATGAGTGTACACTCTGGTAGTATATATCCACACTACTTATCAACAGTATAGAAAAACAAAGTACATGAAAGAAATGAATGACCCAATCTCATGCCTTCAATGTTAAGCAAAAACAGTGTCTTAAGAAATGTAAAAGAAACAAAACAACCAGTCACTCTAAGATTATACTACGAACGAATCTAAGAAAGAAATGAGCCAAACATACCTTCCTCGTTGAAGGAAGTGTATAGTCAGTATTAAATCGGTGCACGTAAGCCCAAGACAGCTAACCTGTGGTAAATGAAACAGTGTTTTTTTTAAACAATCGGTCTGTCGGATAATGTGTGTGAAGTCGGTAGTTACCCTAATGGTCGTACCTGGAAATGTAGAAAGCCACCATCAGATTAGGGCGTGATCTATGTTTTGCTTGGCTCAATGAATATTGCTCTGAAAAAAGAACCATGTCGGTTCAGTTTTATGCGCCGATAACAAACAAGAATAGACTCGCAATTCAACGACTTGTGAAGTTGCGGGACACTCACCTAAAGTCTGGCGTTTCCTAAAAGCACCATGATCTTCCTGCCGTGTGTTTGAAGAAATGTTTGGCGGGGTTTTAAACCGGAGTCGGACGACTCCGGTTTAAAACCCCGCCGTCATGTACTTTGTTTTTCTATACTGTTGATAAGTAGTGTGGATATATACTACCGGAGTGTACACTCATGAGAATGCGTTTTTACGTTTCATGAAGTCATTGTTTACTGATGTAAGTTCATTCAAACATGCCTGGGTATAGGTGTAATAACACACTATTAGTACCATTATGATTTTTGACATGCAATGTATTACGAATATATTACAGATGTGTTTCATCTTTCTTATAGAACATCAATGCCCCTGAAGAAGGGCAGCATTGCCCGAAATGCATTGGGCCAATTATAAATTTGATTTATGAAATATGTGAAATACTAAGGATTACAACATTCAACGTTACAAATAAAACTTTATTTTGAAAGAAAACTACAAGTTCAAAGGAATTTTTTCTACACAGTGTGCGTCGGGGGCCGCCATTCCCGACTGGAATGGCGCTATCATAAGATAATTGATCTACTACCATTGACAGTTTAGGAATTTTGTGTGAATTCAATATTACCCCGACTGAGGGTATTATTGCTCCAAAAATATCCCCAATAATTTTAGCAGCAGTTATTCCTCTTCTTTCACTAATTCCATTGAGTTAATTTACATGACACATTTTTGGAAATACTATTCCCATGTAGCAGCACCCGTACCAATTTTTGGCAATTTATAATAAGCATTTTTCCCACACACAAAATATACTCCTGGAAATACTGGATCCAAACCAGCCAAACATAATCCCACAACCTTCCATAAGTAGGAAGGTATGTTCACACTCGCTTGCATCTTAAATATGCATAGCTTTCCTTTGTGTTTCCAATCTAGAGTCATTGCAGCGTGTGTCTCTCCCTTTTCATAATCACCCTCTCTATGTTCCCATGGCAGTGTTTTCATTTGGTTCTCAGATTTCTTCTTTATTTCCTACCTATGATCTTCTACTGAATGAATAAACTCTTTTTCTACACTATGCCAAGCACAAGTTAAATTACGTCGATGTGCATATACTATATCTATAGGTGGTGCGGGTGGAAAAATTCTCCCATTATTCCAGCATATCGTACTATATTCAAATTATTATTTACCGGAACTTCTGAGAAAATCAGCTCATAGATCAAGTAATAATATTGAAATTGCCCTTTACCATGAAACAGACTTGTTGGTACACTACAAGATATACCATATGTTAAAGGTCGGTGATGGTATGTCACCCTTTCAGACATGGAAGTAGGTAATTGCATGCACACATAACATCTCTCACATCAATGTATTTACGTAGTCATACAATAATTTAGTACGTACATTTAGTGAATAATCGTTAATTGAACTATCATGATGCAAATCCTCACTTGTTAAATCTTTAGTTATTACCACTCCTTCTTGCACATTAATGACTACAGTAATTGTGGGCACATGTAAATAAGAATTTTTACTCAAATAAACATGATGAGGAAGATTTAGTATTATCAACTACAAGACAAGGACTAGAACAAAAGCAGTTAGAAAGCAAGCACATATACGCTTACGTCTCAATTAAATTTGATTTAAATTGTCCATCTCGGGATTGAAGGCATTCATAAAAAAAAAATTAAAATGTATTAAACTAGTCTGTAGCAAACAGGCTTTTGTGGTAGCTTTAAGGCAGCGTCTGGTCAGAACTTTATCCTTTTGCTTCTCTTTCGGCCTTTATTTTGCTCAATTCTTCTTCACAACAATTATTTCATGGCTGTTTGTATGAGCTGCAAAGAACTCTTTTTTCCTAGTCATTTGCAGCATATAAATATGTCCACTCTGAAGCTGCATATCTTTGACTTAGTGCTTGTGTTATTTTTGTTCTAAGGACTGTAGACTCTTCTCCGTCTGTGTCACTTTGCTCAGATTAACTGGAGACTTCAGTGGAAGGTATTCTTTCTGTGGTCAGTATGTTTCTCAATCTTTCAGATTTTCTGGGTCAACCATCTCCTCTTTAAATCAATACTTCTCTTAATTGGATCCCCTCCACTTTGACCCTCGATTCCAAACGGGGTCAACTCTCTTTGACTCTCATTTATAACTGTGTCTCGAGACCAAGTAGCTGGCGCCCTTTCTACTTTGTGCTCAGTCTGAACGGGACATCTCTCTGTTGCCACCGGTTCATCCACCACAGACTCCGCACTTTCATAAGGACATGGGACTTGACGAGTGTGAGCTGCATGCACCCAATTAGGTAGACCACCACATTGAACAGCAGTTGCGGTTATAAGAATAACTTGCTAAGACCCACACCAATGATGTTCCAACCAAGACTTTTGCAAGTGCTTCTTTATGAGTACCAAGTCATCTGGGCACAGGTCATGGCACTGCTCCTGTTGAACGGTAGTTATGACTTTTCCAACCTGTTGAGACACAGAACATACCACATCAGCCAGTCCTTTACAATAATCGAGTACCAAGTAATCCGAAATATTCACAAGCTGATTTGCTGGGATTGTAGGCTGCCTCATAGCCCTCTCCCTTATTATCTCTTGAGGGGACATTCCAGTTCTTCTGTCTGGGATACTTTGCAAACTCATCAACAGTTAAGCATGGGCGAAATTTGTGAATTCGCGTTCCGTGAATTTGCGGATTTGCCCGCAGAATCGCAAAGAAATCCGCGAATTTTCCCGCAAAATCGCAGATTTTTTTGCGATTTGCCATGGAGTACTTTCTACTTGCTAATCCAGTAAGTGCTCCCTCAATGGGTAAATGTATAGTGCTTTTACTACACTGCAGCTGCGTAAAGGGTCAAAAGATGTGTCTCCAGTGACCATGTGTGCCTGTAACACAGGCACAGGCACTCATGGTCACTGGAGACACATCTTCTGGCCCTTTACGCAGCTACAGTGTAGTAAAAGCACTATGGGGCAGATTTACAAGCCGCTTGCGCCTCTTTTGCGCCGCAGTTGCATAAACTTTTGTGACCCAGCGGCAGAACAAAAGATGCGCCATGGTGCTGGGTATTAACAACGTGACGCATCTGAGATGCGTCACGTTGTAAAGCCTTGTGCCGTCAGGAGGCGTTCCGTCGCAGGGGAGGGCGTTCCTGCGCAGGAACGCCTCCTAAAAGTGGCTGAGTGAAATCTACAAGATTTCACTCAGTCACTTTTAGGCCAATGCTGCATCAAAAACAAGGCTTGACGCAGCATTGGGGAGATAGGGCCCCCCGGAGCATTGCTGGAGATGCGTCGCGCTTGCGACGCAGCTCCAGCAATGCGCTGCTTTTACGGCACAGATGCGTGATGCATCTGTGCCATTTTTGCTACATGGTGCGCCGCATTGTAAATGCGGCGCACCATGGGTGGCGGAGCTGCGGCGCACAATAACTGGCGCATCTCTGGGGATGCGCCAGTTATTGTAAATCTGCCCCTATACATTTAGCCAACGAGGGAGCACTTACTGATTAGACAGTAGAAAGTACTCCAGTTGAGTAGAGGTATTGCACAAAAAGGTGGCATCTTCGTTTACAAACACGCAGGGCGGGATTCATTCTGACTCGTTTTTTGTGCCCTTCTGCCCTCTTTTAGACTCATTTTTCCCTTGTTTTTCTGCCCTTCTGCCCTCTGTTAGACTCGTTTTTCCCTTGTTTTTCTGTCCTTCTGCCCCCTGTTAGACTCTTTTTTGTGCCCTTATGCCCTCTGTTATTCCCTTGTTTTTGTTGCCTGCTGCCCTCTGTTAGACTCATTTTTTGTGCCCTTCTGCCCTCTGTCAGACTCGTTTTTCCCTTGTTTTTCTGCCCGTCTGCCCCTTGTTAGACTGCTTTTTGTGCCTTTCTGCCCCCTGCATCACCACATCATCACTCAGCGCTACCCCAGCATCACTCAGCACCACCACATTATCACTCAGCACCACCCCATTATCACTCAGCACCACCACAGCACCACTCAGCACCACCACAGCATCACTCAGCAACACAACAGCATCACTCAGCACCACAACAGCACCACTCAGCACCACCACAGCACCACTCAGTGCCACCACAGCATCACTCAGCACCACCATATTATCACTCAGCACCACCACAGCACCACTCAGCACCACAACAGCATCACTCAGCACCACCACATCACCACTCAGCACCACCACAGCACCACTCAGTGTCACCACAGCATCACTCAGCGCCACCCCAGCATCACTCAGCGCCACCACATTATCACTCAGCACCACCACAGCACCACTCAGCACCACCACAGCATCACTCAGCACCAACACAGCATCACTCAGCACCACCACAGCACCAATCAGCACCACCACAGCGCCACTCAGCGCCACCACAGCATCACTCATTACCACCACAGCATCACTCAGCACCATCACATTATCACTCAGCACCACCACAGCATCACTCAGCACCACCACAGCATCACTCAGCACCACCACAGCACCACTCAGCACCACCCCAGCATCACTCAGCACCATCCCAGTATCACTCAGCACCACCACAGCACCATTCAGCATCACCACAGCACCACTCAGCACCACCACAGCACCACCCCAGCATCAATCTGCGCAACCATTCAACATCAACTGGTTCAAATATGTTCTCTCAATGTTTCAAGCTTTATTACAAATGTCACAAAAAGATGTTAATATTTCACTTCTGTTCTTGGATTTTTGTCACAATAAAATACACTGAACATAATCTTCACAAAAGTTATTTACAAAAGTTTAAGCTATTGCCATTATAAATTAAAATCACTTCTATTTAAGTATTAATTATTTTAAAAAAATTACATTGTAATTTGTAATAGCAATACATCTAAGTCACATAAATACAAAACATGTTGCATTACAAATGCTATAGTGTCACATTTGCGAAAGTTATAACTATTGGCATTGTAAATGACAAAGCTGTTAATTTAGCTATTTTCAAAACCAACACATATACAAAAAAAATTGTCATTTACAAGACCAATAGCTCAAACTTTCTTAATGCGAGACCTATTGCATTGCAAATGCTTGTTTTTATATCTGTCAGTGCTTCCTGTTGAGGTTTAATTTTCGTTACAGGCGCCTCATTGCCTACTTGTAACTATTCTCTGACCCTGCGTCAGTTGCAACGAGGCGCCAGGAAGCACTTACAGGCTTACAGCAGCAGGTGCTGCTGTAACCCTGTAAGTGCTTGGCTGAAAATTCGTCCCCGCTGATTCGCGGATTTTACCGCGATTTCGCGAGATTCGCGGATCGCGAAATCACGGAAAACCCGAAAATTCCACGAGCGGAACGAATTTCCAGCCCATGTAATGCATCAGGCCATTTCAGTGAGGTGGACGCAGACACCTTTGCTAGTCTGGACTTAATCATTCCATTTATTTGTTCAACGACTCCAGATGCCTCTAGTTGATAAGCCCAGTGTAGCCTTTGCTCTTTTTGTAATGCAACACAATGCATTTGTATCACTTCATTGTTGAAGTGAGTACCTCTATCCGATTCCAACAAGACCGGTAAACCGAATCTTCGAATTAACTCTCTAAGAAGCAGTTTACTTACTGTTAGGCTACCATTACACCTTGTGGGGTAAGCCTCTACCCAACAAGAGAATAGGCACACAGTCACAAGGACATATTTCAATCCATTACAAGGTAGCATCTCTATGAAATCTAATTGTATGCAGGTAAAAGGACCTCTCGATTACCCAATGTGACTCGTACTGACCACTGTTTTTTTCCTGCATTTTGTTGCTGACAAATTATACATCTTTGACACAGACTCTTTGCAATGGCTCTAGATTGTGGTTTGTACCACGTTTGACGAAAGAGACGTAGCATAGCATCTCTACCTACATGTTTAGGTCTATGGCAAATCCTTGCTGTCGGACTTCCTGTTTACGATGACATCCTGTTTTAATACACTCTTCTCTCTCTCTCTGCTTGCGGTCTGGTGCTGGAAGTTCTCTGATTTCTTCCCAAGGTTCAACAACTGAAAACATCAACCAAGGATTCTGTGGTATCAGAATGTTCCTTCAAAGATTCCCCATTGAATGCATAAGAATTTAGGGCGCAATAATGCGCAGTCTCATCCGCTTAACAATTGCCAATTGTGACATATTCATGTCCAGTTTGTTGGGCAGAACACTTCACCACCGCAATCTGAGCCCGCAGTTGTAATGCCATCTATAGGTTCTTTACACACTCTCCATTTTGTATAGGTGAACCTGGAGAGGTCATAAACCCACGCTGAGACCACAACTGCCGGAAGTCATGCACCACCACGAAACCATATTGACTGCGAATATGGTTACTCTCATTTGTTGTGTGATGCTGCAAGCTCTGGTAAGTGCAATCAATCCAGCCACCTATGCAAAATACACTCCTTTCAACCACAATGCTTAAACTACACCCACCACAGTGCAGATTGCATATGCAACTTGGAAGGTACCTCCAGAGTCTCTCATCCATGATCCATCCACACACAGAACATGATCTGACTCAGGCAATGGAGTGTCTTGGAAGTTAGGACCCGGTTTGGTACACAATTCGGCAACATTAACACAATCATGATCAGCTTCTTCCATGGAAACTTAATGGCCTGGCAATGCCATCAAGGTAGCTGGATTCAAACTCGTGCATCTCGTTACAGTCACATTCTCTGCACCCAAAATCACCTGCTCATATTTTGTTAATCGACTACTGATGAGATGCTATGTTCGAGTTCGTGTTGACAAAATTACAACTGAATATGGCACATACACTTTCAAAGGATGACCCATCACAATGTTTTTGTACTGTTCCAAAATGCAGAAACGGCTTTCAAACATCCAGGTAAAGCAGCAGCTACAGGATACAAAGTAGCAGAAAAATAGTCAACAGGTCTGCGTGCAGTTCCATGCAATTGCGTTAGAACATAGTGCACAACCTTTGTACTCAGTGCAAAACAAAGTAAAACTCTTTTTAAAGTCGGGCATTCCCAATGCTGGAGCTCGACACAAACTGTATTGCAGTTCAAGAAAACAACGCATGCATTTCTCATCCCATGGAACAGGATCTGACATGTCTTTGTGTGTCAATCTCTGAAATGGCTTGGCTATCAGAGAAAAATTTGGTATTCACTGCCTGCAATAGCCAACCATTCCCAAAAACGTACGAACTTCCTTTTGAATGCTTAGTGGATCCATCTGCAATATAGAGGTGATTCGATCTTGTGACACTTTCTGACTCCTTTTTTTAATATGATGTCCCAAATACAGAACCTCTCTCTTACAAAACTGGAGTTTCGCCGGAGACACCTTATGTCCACTCGCTGCCAGATGATTCAGTAAGGCGACAGTATCTGAACCACAAGCGTCTTTGGTTCCAGATACACTAATAGATCATCAATGTGCTGTTGTGATTTGGCATTTCCAAAGATTGCAAATTTCTTTTCAGTTTGTGATAAAATATTGAGGGGCTTTCCATATACCCTTTGGAACTCGCCACCATGCCTAAACACGGTTTCTGAACCGGAATGCAAACAAATATTGGCTATCTTGATGCAAGGGAATGGAGAAAAATGCTTGACACAAGTCAATCACCAAAACCTATTCAGCTTCACATGGAATCTGATATATAATTACAGCTGGATTTGGTACTATTGAGCAGCAAGCTATTACAATCTGATTCATTTTCCTCAACTCCTGAACAATTCTATATTTACCATTTGGATTTCGTATGCCCATGATAGGTAAATTTCATGGACTGCCAAAAATGTCTCTCAAAATTCCTTGTTCAATCAGAGTCTCAATTAATGGAGTTATTCCAGCAATAGTTTCAGGACTTAAGTTATATGCTGGAGTTCTTGGGTATTCTGCATTTGGTTTTACTGTAATTTCAGATTGGGCTACTCCTTTCACCAATCCAAATTCTTTCCCTGAAAAATCCCATACTTCAGGCAAGACTGTATCTCTCAACACAGGAGGTAAGTCATTTTCAGTGAGCAAGGGATACAAACTCTTTATTTCTGTCTTTCGCCTAGCCATTTTAAATACTACTTCCCCATCGTAGGTATGAAATTCGATTTCTCCTGGGGTACAATAGATGGAACAATTAATTTTGCACAACAAATCTTGTCAAACAGATTTGCTGGACTGGAGTCACACACCACAAATTTATGTATGTCGTCAAATGTTCCAATTTGTACTTGCACAGGTTCTATCACTGTGGTTGAAATCAATGTGTTTGATACTCCTACAACTTGGATTGTTTCTCCTGAGAGGGGTGGTTCAGAAACTTCAGAGTTCTCCCTGTGGATGAGCTAGCACCAGTAACTACAAGGAATGAAATAGGTGTTTCATTTATCTTGCTGTCCAAGTACGGACCATTCTGATTTACCTCTAAGGATGCGTGCGCCAAGCATGCATTCCTCCTCCCTTCTCAGGCACCATCATTGGGAAGTATCTTAGTCACTGTCATCCATCTGTAATAAATATTGTGAGGCCACTTGTATATTCAGATTTACTTGCACATTGGTATGGAAACCCATATTCACATTGTAGTTCTGTACCTGACCATTCAAATTTTGCATAGGAGCTTGAAGCATATTCTTAATTTTACTCCTTACATTCAACAAAGTCTGATTTAAAATATCATTAGTCACCTGTGACTGTACCATTCCATCTGCACTAGTCACATTTGCCTGTTCATTCACCTGATTAGCCAAATTAGACTTACACTTGCACTTTCAATGCCCGAACTTGCTTCAACAGTGACACTGGAATGTCTTTTTCAATGACTCTATGTTCGATCCACATCCTCTTCCTTGAAGCATCAGATTTGGCATGGGGTTTGCCATGGCCCCTTACATTTGAGTGGTAGTCTGACCATTTCCCTTTATCATACCTGTAAAACCCGAATCAAATCCACAGATCCTTTATTAGCTGCCCTCTTCTGCACCAACATCAATTTCCCCTTCAAATTTTTGTGTAGCATCTCAATATCATCCCCACAATACTTTGCATAACGAGGTATTTCATCTGTTGACCAGCAAATCAAATTCTGTTGAATCACAGTACTAATCTCAGGCCTCAAACCATAGACAAATCGATACACAAAATGTCCCATATCTTTTTCTGACACATTTTCAATTCCATTATACTGTTTGATTACCTGCAAAAGTCTCTCATAATTTGCATGTACTGATTCTTTTAACTCTTCGGCAGTCTTATCTATTTTGACCTATCCGTTCCTTTCTGCTAGATTTTCCCTTTCAAATACATAATAACCTAATTGTATTTTTTCACCTCTGCTGATGGCGCACCTGTTTTGGGATCTCTAGCATATTCTGTCTCTGGCCAATCAATAGCAATCTTACATTCCACCCAAAAATCTGCAGGCACCACAATATCAAACAATGCATCTAAATCTTTCAACAAAACTTTTGAAACTTTCAAAAATCTTTTAACTTGCTTATATCACTTGACTGGTTTTTCCCTTACCCCGGGAAATCATTTGTAAAGGACAATATGTCTTGTCTACTCCAGGGGATGTGTACGTACCCTACTCCTGGTACCTCTATTATAGGATATGCCATTGCATCTGCCTCAATCTTTTCACTTACCCTCATTGGGTGCAGAGGCTGAACCATTGTGGTATCTTTTTTCTTTTTAGCCCATCTGCCTTCCCATCTTTCTATTTCTCCCTATCACTTCAGGGTCGTTATTAACTCTTTAATCTGCGATCTTTTGCCTAAGGGATTCAAGCTCTCCAAATCGTTGTCACTAAAATCCAATCCATATGTTTTCTGTAAGGCTTTGGACTTCCTACATGCAGCCTATATTTCTGTGCTACCTCAGAGAATGTCTCATGGATGTCTTTTGCCTTCCGTGTTATATCCTTACATATTAATAATACTTCCTCATCACTACATTTTGATAGTCTCTGGGCTATTTGTTCCCAACATCATTTCTTCTAATTCCACTTTTAATTTACTCACATCTATATTCATGCCTCATTTTGCATTATTTGATATGCTACTAATAGGGCTACATCTCTAATCCAATCATCAAGTTCCTCTGGGAATGGCCCTATCAAAGTACTAATTTCTGATCGCTGAGATTCTCCACCAACTTCTCCTGTTTTCTGCATTACTTGTGATCTGCTCTCTTATTTTCCATTGGCAAAACTCTCCCTGCAATCTTTTGCTGTCCTCTACTGGGCATTAATAATGGCTCTAAGCCTCCTTCCATGATGGAATTCATTCTATTACACATTTCTACACTACTCTCATGAGCTTCAGTTCTTCCTGACGTGCACAATTTTCCCTGATCTCTCACAACGTCTCTTGTTCCATGTAAAGAATTCATTTCTCTTACTGTTTCTGTTGGAACTTTAATTGCATGAATCTGTGAAACTCCTTGTCCTGTCTGACAAAGAGGAACAACTGGACCAATTGTTACAGGAACTGATAATGCATCAGGACTATTTGTCACGACTACATTTGAAGATCCTGTTCTTTCAGAAGTCTGAGCTTCATCCAGAAAAATCATGTTATAGGCTGGATTTAAATTCACAGGTGGAGCCTATGACCTCAAACCCACAAACTGATTTTTCCCTGAATCATTTTGTTCTTCGTTATGAGGTGGAAGTCTATTCAATAAACGTTTGATCAATAATTCATTATCTATATCCTTTAGAACTTCTTCTGTTACAGGAAGATCTTTTGGCTCTTCAACATGTTTCCTTTTCTCTTTACACTTTTCTCCTTCCTTCTGTTCAGCTACCATTACTGGAAACATTCAGGCTCCCAAAGCAACATCTTGTTTTAATAAGTTTTTCTGGGTATCCCATTTTGCCCTGGCATATCGATTCAGTGTATTTCTATATATCCCCTGACATTTGAGGATCAGGTTCAAATCCCTTTGTGTTGCTCATCAATCTTTTTGGGAAACTGGGCCACTGATTAGTCGCCCTTTAATCCCCCCTATCTTCCCAGCAGACAACTTTGATCTACCAACGCCTTACTGGCTGTTGTGCCAAAGGTTAAAAGATCTAGATCAGGAGGTCGCTCCTTCTCTTTGAACGTGGCCAAATTGTGGAACAGTCTACCTTTTCACCTCAGGTCCAGCTCGGACCTCACCTCTTTTAGGAAAAATTTAAAAACTTTCCTGTTTAACAAATAGTTTGTTCCTCCTGTACTCAGCCCCACGGGCAACACTTGTTAGCTTTCAGCACTGGGACGCCTCCGGGCAGCTATTCTGCGCTTTATAAAACTCATTTTCATTTCATTTCATTTCTCCGTCTCTCCCAGAAGTGCTTTGTGGTTCCACTCCTCTAGGGCTTCATATTGGACAGGTCTAGGACTAGGTTTCAAATCATTCATCTGTCTTCTCAAATTTTCTAAAATTGTTACATTAAATGTCCCATACTGTGGAAACGCTAAGGGGCCATGGGGCACATGCATCATCCCGGCCTTTTGCAAATTCTAAATTGCGAAAAACAGGGAATCGCAATTTGGAATTCGCAAAATGGGATGCATGTATATTTTCCTAAAATATTTGTGATTCGGTAAAAATCGCAATTTTTACCGAATCGCAAATATTATGCGATTTCCAAAGTGCAAAATCACTATTCCCATTGATTCCTATGGGCCAAAAGGCCCATAGGGATCAATGGGAAGGCTTTACCAAATTGCGATTTTCTTTTTCAGAATTGCAATTTGTTCATGCATAACATGGGTGCAGGGGGGGTCCAAAGGACCCCCCACTGCACCCCTGTAATGTATTTTTAAGTGCCTGTTTCACACACACATGTCCTAAGGACATGTGTGTTTGTAACATTACACTTTAAAAAATGCATTTTTGTGCATATTTAAACATTTTCGCAAATTACCACGAGGTTCAACCTCGTGGTAATTTGCACTCCCTATTCTGAAATTCGCAAATTTCAAAACAATGATGCATTGCTTTTAAGGAATCGCAAAATTGCGATTCCTTAAAAGCAATCGCATTTTTGGAAATCGCTAAAATAGCGATTTTCACAAAAATGCATGATGCATCCCAAAAACTTATTTAGGAAGTGCAAACGGCCGAATTTACCGATTCGCACCGTTTGCACTTCCTAAATAGGTTGATGCATGTGCCCCCATATTTCTATGTATATTTTGCCAAATTTTTGAACCAAGTACAAGCATGATATACTCTCTCCAACGACATCTACAAAGCAGGTCTACCTTCCAGAGCCACAGGAACTCCTTCCCTAGTTGGTATATTCTCATCTTTGCACATTAAAGCCAATTTAAAGAATTTCATAATTTCTTTGCTCTAACTCAGTCTGCTTTAAACCTCTATACTCTCTTCTGTCTTATTGTTTATACCTCCAATCACTGTTCATCCTCGTCCACCAATACCAACGCAGCTTCACACCAACCACCAATACAAGTGCAGCACTTTTATGACATCAGTCTAATCCCTCACTGCAACAGACTCTCACTTCACAATCAGGTCATCAACTTTTCACTTCATACTTTTACATAAAACAACTTTGTTTGCTTTACTAAAAGAATTATATATGCCCACTCATTAAGAGAATATAAATCACTTCCAGTGGAAACCTCGACCAGTCCGTTTTCACTCTCGTAATTAAAAATCTTTAAGATCTCCCCCTGTGTGCTTCCTGAAGAGATCTCACCAATTCCAACATGTTACGCTTCAAGTTTCCTTTCTCAGTACCGGCAATGAAGTCTCATGCACAGTACTCATAAAACAGCAGACAAACACACTTAGGGGTCCATTAGGATGTTGGGCGGTAGCACCACCGCAGTACTGGTGGGGCAGAAAACGCCTTTTTCAGCCCGCGAGCAGCGGAACTCACATCCGCCATATTAGTATAGTAAAACATAGGTAATTTCCCGTCCGATGCGGAGCCACGCGCACCGCCATCAAAGTGCGCCCGGCACGCCAGCGGTAGGAGCCAATGGAGCCTCACCACAGCGCGGACCGACGTCCGCCCGCTCAACAAATTAGGATGGGCAAAACAAGCAGACGCACCGCAACAGTGACACCGCCCAAACAGACACGGCGGAAACTCGACGCGGAGCGCGATAGCAGAGCAGCGGTCATGAACGCCATGGACCCAGCACTGCATATGCATCCGGTGATGTACCTGCTACAGTACTATCATCAAATGGGCCGCCGCGGATGCCACCGCAGGTACGCAACTAGACAAACACAACACACAACACACAGGCCGACACAGGGTATAATTTCTCTACCAACACCCTGCTGGGGGTCACAACACATCCACAAGTGCACCCACACATTACCCACCTGGCACAAAGTCACCCCTCTGCATCCGGGACACAAATCGACCGCCAACTAGCAGCAACCTTCCGTTCCAGCCCACGTCAACGCCGCGGTCAACACATGCGCACAAAGCAGAAGGCAGGACCACTCCAAGGCATGGGCAGGGTACAAAGACCACAGGGACACACCACCCCCAACCACAAGCAACACACCCAATCAGGTCACAGGCCAGGTGCCCATCCTGTGCACCCCCATGTACACCAATAAGCAACAAGCAAGCACAATACACACCCTGCACCACACAACAAACAACCAGGGACACAGCCACTGCATGAGTGGCTGACAAGGAACACACACCACCAGTGCCAAAAACACCAAAGGCTGCCAACAACTCCCAGCACAAACACACACAAACAAACACACACCCTGGGTGTAGGTACAAACAGAACACCCACACAGGGATGCCTGAACTGATGCCTGCATAAAGACAACACACAAACACCACAGGATCACATCAGAAACTGACATAACCTGACAGCCAAACTGTGGAAGGGCAATGGGAGCACAAACACAACATGAGTGCCCAACATCATCTCTCAAGAACAGAACACACACAACAGACCACAAATCACACAAGAAGGGCACCTGCACAGACCCACACTGCCACATCAAACCAACCACACATGAACATGAAAGCAAAAATCTACAAACGCCACAGGACAACAGGGGATGCACATCAGTCAATGCCTAGGCCACATATACACACCACTGTATGTACAACAATCAGCCAGTGCACAACAAGCACAACAGACACACACAGACATAACTGATTGAACCTCAATACACACACCACAAATCAGTACAGCACAAATGCAACAGCACACACAGAAAGTCAAGCAATACAACATCCTACACACATACATCCAACACAACAACAACAGGATGCACCACTCTGGGACACAAGAGCACAACCATCTCCACCACATCTCTGGGTAGCACACACAGCTGTAGTGCACATGAACAATCCAGTCCCAATAACTGCACCACATGGCACAGCCCCACAAACAAGTGAAATGGAGGCACATGCATATGTAAACCAAGGGGATAGCTACACATTCAAGTCAACTGACTAGCATGTCAGTAGTAAACATGTAAGTGTTGTATCCTACACAAATAGAGGTAGTGCAGACCTACAATGGCCAGGCACAAGTGGCACACATAGGTGATGGCAGTGCACCACACACCATGCCATGCAGGAGGATAAAAGGCACCATGGGCCTGCAATGCATGACAAACACAAACACAATGCCAGTGAGGAGCAGCAGGGCCACACAGTCTACAAAAACACACTCCAGACACGCTGATCATCAAACTATCACAAAACTGAAGTGCAAGTCACACACATTTCACACCCATAATTGACAAAATCAACAAGGAAGAGTCACACAGAACTGCATGGACACACCAACACACTGCACAGTGCACTCCAGACAACTCACACAACTGCATACAATCATTTACACAGGGCAGAACAATACAAACACCAGGCACACACCTCCAGGGTGAGACATGTGTGGCCATCACAATCCAGGGGCACACACACATCCACAACCACCACAAAGTCACAACCTTCACACTGTACAACTCATCACCACCCAAGAGCACACATCACATGTAGTCCAGGGGGCCATGACTCAGGGCCAACACAATATGACCATACACATACACAGCTGGGCACAGATACAGGAATAACACACATACATCATGAGCTTGCCCAGCCTGCATGCAAACATGTGCACACCATCACACCCATGTCAGCTTGGGGCACTGCACCCCAAGCTGACATGGCAACAACGTAGCCAACAATAGCAAGCCACCACAAAAAGAATTGCATGACAGGCAAAAGATGCAACACAGATAACACAAGTATCAGTGTCTGTATGGACTGAAGACCCTATTACCCCTGTCTAAAAATGTGATACGGGCACACAGCTTGGTGATGTTAAAGTCACACATAGAGCATGGGGGCACAGGCAACAAAATGCACCGCCCCAAATAACTTTATTCTGCAAGGACACTGATAAAACAGACAACAGGAGTAACTGTCTTTATTGACATATTGCACAGATGTGAAAGTAGAACAACAGTAGACAAGAGCAATACAATCAGCACAGGCAAACTACAAACAGGAAGGCCAGTGTCCATGGCACAGGGGGGAGTCCAACACGACAGAGCAGCAGGGCCAGTGTCCATGGCACAGGAGGGAGTCCAACCCAGCAGAGCAGCAGGGCCAGTGTCTTTGGCACAGGTGAGAGCCCAACACAGCAGAGCAACAGGGCCAGTGTCCATGGCACAGGGTGGAGTCCAACACAGCAGAGCAGCAGGGTCAGTGTCTATGGCATAGGTGAGAGCCCAAAACAGCAGAGCAACAGGGCCAGTGTCCATGGCACAGGAGGGAGTTCAACACAGCAGAGCAGCAGGGCCAGTGTCCATGGCACAGGGGGGAGTCCAAAACAGCAGAGCAGCAGGGCCAGTGTCCATGGCACGGGGGGAGTCCAACACAGCAAAGCAACAGGTCCAGTGTCTATGCCACAGGCGAGATCCCAACACAGCAGAGCAACAGGGCCTGTGTCCATGGCACAGGGGGAGTCCAAAACAGCAGAGCAGCAGGGCAGTGTCCATGGCACAGGGGGGAGTCCAACACAGCAGAGCTGCAGGGCCAGTGTCTATGGCACAGGTGAGAGCCCAACACAGCAGAGCAACAGGGCCAATGTCAACTACATGGCGCACAACAAGTACATGTGAAGCTGTACAGGCAAGGGCAGAGCAGCAGTGCGTGACAAGGCCAGTGGCCAGGGAGAAGCGCAGAGTCAGGACATGAGAAGCTGCACAGGCAAGGGCAGAGCAGCAGTGAGTGACAAGACCAGTGGCCAGGGAGAAGTGCAGAGCCAGGACATGAGAAGCTGCACAGGCAAGGGCAGAGCAGCAGTGAGTGACAATGTCAGTGGCCAGGGAGAAGTGCAGAGTCAGGACATGAGAAGCTGCACAGTGTGTGTGTGTGACTGTATCCTTCCATGGCCAGCAACACCCCTAGGTGGCAAACAATGACCAGGACTAGCACACCTGTATGAGAGATAGTTGTATGAGGGGGACTGCAATTCACATCTGTGTGTCATGCGGGCTTGGAGCTGGCTGTGTGTCGGCGACAGCAGGAGCATTGACTGGGAAGACAGAGGCACAGATGATGTAGGCTTATCAGTGGTTTGGTAAGCTGGAGGGCTGTTTGGACCAGACGGTATAGTGGCACGTGGAGGTGGAGTCATGCATACCTGAGACACAGTGTGGGTAAGAGAGGTTGGAGGGGTACCCTTCCACTTTTTGGGAATATGAAATGGCCTCCTTGTCTTGGGGTTAATGGTAACTGGCGAAGACACAACAGGCATACACACTAACAGTTCCGCATCAGGTGCAGACACTGGCATTCCCTCTGGTGATGTGCTGGATCCAGCGGAACGCTTTGTCTGGCTACGCCTCTGGACCACCTTTCCCTGTTTGCTCGGTGTCCCACCTACAGTGCCCTCCTTTGTGTGTTTGCCAGGTGTAGCACCTACACTATCCTCTGTAGCGGGAATTCCATTCTTCTACAGAACTGTGCATAGAGACCTGGAACCTCAGTGAATTAGGATGGCCCAAAACTCACCTCAGTACCCAAAATCCCCTTACCGAGCTAGCTACAGTGTCTCATTGGTCATAACAAACTCCCAATGTTTAGAAAAACCAGAACATGAACTTAGATTACCTCAGGTATCGTGGAACACATGAACACTCTTTCGCTATATAATCATTTCAAACCAGAACGTGGAGTAAATGAGGACACGTGCATATTTGAAATATTTATTTACTAATGCAGGGTTCTCAAACGCAGTATCTTATATAATACAAGCAAACATATTATAAGCAACAAAGTTTTCAGCATAGTTACTAATCCATAAAAGGCGAATGACATACTAAGATGCTGTAATGAATAGGAATTAACAATACCCTCCCTATTTAGCATAGTATTTAATATCTATGAAGGTCTCATTTGGGTTTTAGCAGGGCGGGCCCATACCTCAAAATCTCAGTGGCAGAAGATCACATCATCTTCCGCCAGCTCTCTGCATGCGAAGCACAATCAAGTGTGTATCGTGTGTGTTCAGCATAACAATATTAAACCCGCCTAGAGCCAGATTTTGGCAGCAACATGTGTGTTATGTCTATGGAGGTGTGAAGATCAGACCTCACAACAACACTGTGTCGAGTTATCCTTGGAGCATTCAGCACTCACTGTGCAGACAGTGTACCGAGCAAAACTGATATCAGAGCAATAACATATTATTTCTCAAGTAAATCACGAAGCTCTTCTGGGTTGAAAGCTAAAACAACAATTACGTGTCATGTGCAAAATGAAGCAAAAAGGAAAAATGGCGTTTAAACATTTAATAAGCTCATGCTAACTTAACACAGTATATAGAAAAGAATTAGCTATATGACACCTCCTTTGTGTTTTTGCCAGGTGTATCACCTACGGTGCCCTCCTTTGCCTCCTTGCCAGGTGTCCCACCTACAGTGCCCTCCTTTGTGTGTTTGCCAGGTGTAGCACCTACAGTGACCTCCTTTGTGTGTTTGCCAGGTGTAGCACCTACAGTGCCCTCCTTTGTGTGTTTGCCAGGTGTCCCACCTACAGTGCCCACTTCCACATGCTTCACTGGGCTTGGATTAGGAGCTGACATGGAGGGGGGATGTTGCCCTGTGCCATTCCTAGGTGTACCCTTGCCAAACAACACCTCCTCAGTGGGCAGAGACACTGCACGCCTACTTCTGCATGAGGTCTTAGGGTCAGTAGAGTCCTTTGCTGGTGATGCCTCTGAGGCATGGGAGCCTGATGCCACCCTCACTGCTTTATCGGCCATGCTCTTCCCTGATGGGCTCTTGTCTATGCTCTACTCTTCCTAGGGGATGGTGTCTGTGGGCGGGACCTTTAGAGTTGTGTTTGCTGTGTGCTCCTTGTGTTGTATCGTGTTTGTGATGCATGCACACTCTGGTCACTTGCATCTGATGTGGCCACTGACTGGGGGGTGGACAAAGGCACCTGAGCAGGAATGTGAGCATGTGCCTGGTGAAGGGCAGACGTCACTGCAGATAACAAAGCCTGGACTGTACGGTGTAGCCCACCCAAGTCACAGTGTATACCCTCCATGTATGCAACCACCTCGCCTAATTTCTTGTCATGCTCACTGAAGGCATTGATCAGGGCAGTCTGGCCCATACAAAGCTGGCGCAGGAGCTCTACTGACTCTGCAGTGAGGGAAGCAGGGGGGACATGTGCAGGCTCAGAGGTGCCATGTGTGAATGTAACTCGTCCCCTCTTATGGACATGGATATGGGCAGCACCAGAGGAAGTGGATGGGATGGGAGGCTGGCCACTGGCCGCTGTGTAGTAGATGATGACGCTGACTCACCATCCCCTGTGCCTAACAACGAAGATGCATCACCATTGGCATCAGATGAAGTAGTACTCTGTGTCTCAGGCACAGATTCGTCCTGCATACTACAGTCCCCCTCAGATGCGCTGGTGAGCTCTGTTTCAATGGCCTCCAGTGCAGCTATGGTGGTACTTTCGCCACCACTGGTTTCCAGGTCCCGGTCCTCCGTGTCCACAGTTGATTCTGCTTGAGAGAGAGAGACAGGATTGTGTTTGTGTAAATATCAGGACAAACCAAACCAATCACTGCAGTACAGGAGATGCCCAAATCGACATGCTGAACAACACACCCTGCAATCACATAGCAGCACCACACTACATAGACCACTACAGTGCCTGTAACACTGAATCTCTGCCATGACTGAGCTATGTTGAGGACACACACCACAACACCCTGCCTGTGGATTAGGTGTACCAGACATACAACTTGAGCAGCCCACACCTAAGGGCCTGATGTGTGGACAACAATCATTACTACAGACATACCTTCAGGGTACAGGCAGGGAAAACACCCCCCCCCCCATTGGGACATGACTGGGCACAATGCCAAGTGGGCCATACCAAGCATCATTTGGTACTCAGGGCCACCTTGTTGTCAGATGTGCTGGCCTCAGCGGTCATGGTGCATGCAAAGTATGCATACATGAAATCACACTCAGATAGTAGACCCTGCTGTTCCCACCCTTATAGATTCCTCACACTCTACCAATGCTGAAGTACCATGTGTATCTTTACATATCTGGCAATGAGGAAGAACAACATGGAGGGTCACCTTTGTGAGGGAATTTTGTCACAATGCATGACACTGGCACACATCTCAGCAGACACTCACATGACACAGCAAAACTCCACCACACGAACATCACATGGTCCCCCCCTGCAACAGGCCCTGTACACATGCATCCACTCCCAGCCACAGTCACCCTCCCCAAAAACTCACCCCTGCCTTTTTGCCGATGCTCCTTCAGACGTGCATCCAGCTCAGGATGAGTCACTGCCAATATGCGGATCATCAGTGGAGTCATGTTGCGCAGTGCTAAACGCCCAATGTGCAGTATCATGCCCAATGTCATCTCAGCCACGGTTTTTGCAAGCCAACTGATGTCGTCCCACCTATTGTGGCAGTGTGTGCGTCGTCTGTTGGAGACTCCCAGGGCTCTCACCTTTGCTGCAATGGCCCTCCACACGGCCTTACGCTGGTGTACCATGAGCTGCAGGTATGGGTGAGAAGAAGGAGAATTGATCGGTCACACAGTGTCATGTACTAACATCTATCACCACAGTAGCAAGACATCTACTCATGACCATTTTTAAACTTCCCAAATCACAACTGGGGGATACCTCACAAGGGCACTCTACATGGGCCAAAACCATGTGATTACATGCATTCATGAGGTGGCACAGGGTCACACATAATCACACACACATTCAGGATGACTGCACTGAACACCCTCGGTGGCTTGCAGACATCACCAGTCCCATGCATGTCTGTACACTACATACATCACATTCATACCTGTGTGTGTTTTGAAGCACTGTGTGCAGGCACTGGTCTGAGTGTCTGGGATCACAGTGTTTCAGCCAACAGTGGCACACAGAAACAATCTCCCAAGCAATTCCGGTCCTGGCACCTACACGTCCAACATCCTGTGGCCCTTGATGGCTGATGATGTCACACACACCACTCACACATAGAACTGCAGGCCGGTAAAACAGTGACATTGGGACACACACACTCCCTCGCCCTAGAGACAGCTTGTTTTGTCAGTGTATGACACAACCCCACACCCTCAGGCATATCATGCTGCAGCACAAGTACCTGTCTGACACCCCACCTGTTGTGTTTTATCTAGGACCCTTATTAAATATTTCATATTTAGTAATAGCCAATGCAAACCAAATGCGGCAAGGCTACTTACTTAGACTCCTAGAAAGCACAACGAGTTCTTACAACATACCAAACCTCCAGCAACCTGGGAATTCTCTGTGCTTTTGTTTTGATTTGTCTTAGAACTCCTGCAAGCACTGCAAGCACTGAAAGAATGGTCAGTTCTTAGTGACATCTTTCATTGACGTCTTATGTCCAACCTTACGTCAAACACAGCACCTTCCAGGTATAAATATATCAGCGTTTGCCTTAAGCAACACACAGTGGTGTGGAGCAGAGCGGCTATCTACTTATCCGAAGCCCAGCTGATGCGAGTGCCGAAGGAAGCCGTCCCTCCCATTTGACGCACTGAGAAAGACGCTGTCTTTTTCTCCTGCCGAGAAAATCCAGCTCCGGTGTTCCCAGTCACCCTCGCGGGATACTGGGAGATCGAGTCCTGAGAGCGAGATACAAGACTTCCTCCATTCTAAAACCAAGGTACGGAGCTGATTAGATCCTTAGAGAATTCTTGGGTCCGATACTTGGCAAAAACTCGCTCAACTTAAACTTCAGCCCATCTACTCCTTCTCATGTACTAGGCTTAGGTTAGGTACATCGGGGTAGGCGTATTTAGAAGCACCAGTTGAGTACGTTTAGTCAAACTTTTATCATTGTATGTAACTGTATATATTTTATACCTATTAAGTATCATATGGCTCAGAAACCATATCAATGCTTTTACAGTATTATTTTGTAATACTCCTTTTACTGTACGCACTATACTTCATAACAAGTATTGCAATCATAGCAATTCATTTCTCTTGCATGAGAAAGAAGTCTGTTCAATAAATAACACCTTTTTATTGAAAACGCCCGTCTCTCTATTTCTCTGCACTCTGGTGAAATTAAGTATGCACAACTGACTGAGTGAAATAGATATCTATTGCTTTCACACGACTCTGGAGATATACTCCATATTCTGGGGGAGCAAAGTTGTCATGTTTATGCAGTTGTCAGAAGCTGAATCCCTTTTTGTCTAATTAGGGAAGTTCACTCCTCCCTGCTCATTCGAGAAAGTTTCTAGTGACCTCTGAGCTAGCTGGCAAACCTAAATTAAGTCTAACATATTCAATAGAGACCTAGTCAACCTCAGTCCTACGTCTAAACTATCGTTTATGTTATTCCAATGCGCAGAGCCTATTGGGAAAATAGGAACTACACTACATGGCGACCAACGTTTGGTAAGGCGATAATCTAACGCAAGATACTAGAGTAACTCAGTCGTGCTTGTTCACACAGACTCCTTTTTCCCGTAAAAACTCCACTAGACGTCTGGAGTGGGTGAAAGGTTAATATCCGCCGGAACTTAGTTGGATGAGAATCCTATGTATTAGTTTACGGTATAATCAACGTTGAAGGATACAGTTTTCCAAAATATTGTGCACCTAGGGCCCGATGTAGGTAAACGGGATTTTCCGATTTCAAAATACCGAGGCGGGCCGAATCGGTATTCTGAAATCGGAAAACGAGATGTAGGAAAAAAATACCGACTGAAGACCGATTCGGTCGGCATCGGTAATGAGATTCGGTACGTTCCGATTCAGCTCGGTCCGAATCGGAAATTACCGAATCGGCCAACAACGAATCGGAAAATACCGAATCGGCTACCACCGAATCGGATATTTCCGATTCGGCGAATACCGAATCGGTAAAAGCCGATTCGGTAAAAACCGATTCGGCAATCATAGACCCATGGCGAAAAAGCCCATAGGAATGCATTGCATGACCCGATTCGGCTTTTACCGATTCGGATAATACCGAATCGGATTTTACCGAATCGGATTTTACCGAATCGGATTTTACCGATTCGGATTTTACCGAATCGGTAAAACCAGACTCGGCAATAGGCGATTCAGCCAATGAGGTGGCTCCCCCTCCCCCACCCAAACAGGGAGTGGCAACCCTGGCAGGTGCAGCCAATTAAGAAGTTTCTAGAAGTTTCTGGAAAGCCTGCCTGAGCCCAACACACAGTTAGCAGCAGTGGGAGAAGGAGGTTGCAGACTGAGCAGGAGCAAGAGAATATGGCAGATCAGGCAGGAAGCCAGAAGTCCTCCCAAAAGAGGAATCCCAAATTCACCACCACAGAACTACAGGTGCTGGTTGAGGAGGTGGTGAGGGTGCACCGCCAGCTCTTTGGCAAGCTGTCCCTCAACGTGCCAGACAGCACCAAGAGGCGATTGTGGGCAGACATCGCCCAGAAGGTAAATGCTGCTGGAGTCACCCCCAGGTCCATTGAGGAACTTAAGAAAAGGTTCTATGACCTCCGCAGCCTCACCAAGAGGAAGCTGGCCGACCTCCAAAGGCAGGCAGGACTCACCGGAGGAGGCAAGAACCCGGCGCCACCCCTCACCGAGCTGGAGGAAATTGTCTCCAGCACCATCGAGAGGGAGAGCATTGTAGGGATCGGGACCCTGGACAGCACTGCGATGGCCACAGCTACAGGTAAGAAGCATGCGCATCATGACACACCCTACCAGACACCTCCCCATTATACACAATGCATAGGCAAACACCAGCACTGTACTGTCACCAACATACAAGAGACAAGCATCATGGTACATGTAGTCAGCAGGAGTTAGCCAAATATGTCAGTGCAGAATCACAAGACAGGAAACAGTGTGACACGGTGTAAGGAGATGCAAGGACATGTGGAATGCCATAATTGTACTGACTGTAATACATCGGCACTCAGTTTACAAATGCTTCTTTGTACCTAGGGGCACCATCAGGCGGCACCACTGTGGCAGCAGAGGGAGCTTCGACTTCACATACTGCAGTGGCAGGGCCGAGCACCAGCCAGCCTGGCCAGGAGGAGGAGGAAGAGGATGAGGAAGGAGACACCCCAGGGCTTGGAATGGAGGGAGTCCTGGTGATTGATTTCCAGGCAGTGCACTCCCCAGTACTGCCCAGCTCACCCCCCTTGCAATTTTCCCCATACAACTCCCCAACAAGGCAGACCATTCCGCCGACAACATCTCCTGCCACAACCGTGGCCTTGCCACCCGTCCTACCTGTCCTGGGAGCAGGGGCTCCGGGACCGGCCAGCACCACACCACCACCAGTGGCACCCCAGCCCACTCAGCAGGCCGGAGGCAGCAGTGCCAGACGCCGTGCCACCACCACCACCACCACCACCACTGCTGCACCAGCACGGGAGGGCAGTGTGTTCCTGGGCCTGGAGGGCCAGATGGTCAAGATCCAGCGCCAACAGGCCAGATCCACCATGGCCTGCCAACGCCAGCTCCTGCAGCACAACCTGCAGATGGGGGAGTTGGTGAAGGGGTTCCAGGCTGTTGTGGACAGCAACAAGGAGGTGGCAGCAGGGTTGGGCAGGCTGACCACTGCCATCACCCACTCCTCTGCCAGGCAGGAGGAGCATGAGGTTGCGCGCAGGAGGGATGCCCGGGTGCTCAACCGGGCCATGGCCCGCCTTGCAGCGGCGACTGCACAGCTGTGCCATCGTAGCGCAAATCAGGAGTCGGTGCAGAGTCAGCATACTGCTGAGCTGACCAGGGGGATGGCCAGGATCACCACGGCCATGGAGGCCATGTTAATTTCAAACGCCGCCTCCAATCCTGCCCTGGACCTGGGTGATGCTGGTGACAGCAGCAGCCGCAGCAGCCCGGCCAGCGCTGCATCAGAGCCAAGGAGGAGCACCAGGCGCTCCGCTGATGCTGCTGGCCATTCGGAGGGGGCCGAGGGACACCCCAGTGGGTCTGGAAAGCGGGCCAAAAAATAGGCTGGCAAGGGGGGATGATCATACCAGAACCCTGGACTTTATTTGTTTTGACAGACTCCATTTTTCTATGCACTTCAGTGATGTAACTGTGGTGCATCACTATTAAAAAGTTTATTTTCCAAGCAACATTTAGCTGTCTTTGCATCTGTACTCAGTCAGAAATAGTTCTCAGTGATCTCCTCACGTCTGTATCTGCCATCACATGGCGTACACACCCCAGCTGGCTGTGTCAGTGGCACAGCTTCGTCGTCGTCATAGTCCTCGTAGTCAGACAACTCCACCTCAGTGCCCTTCTTGACCGCAAGGTTGTGTAACATTGCACATACAGCTATGATCTTGCAGCAGGTGATGGGGGTATACTGCCTTGCACCTCCACTCTTGTGCAGGCATCTGAATCTACTTTTCCAGATGCCAAAGGTCCGTTCTACAACATTCCTTGTGCGTATGTGGGCCCGGTTATACCTCCTTTGGCTGGGTGTGGAGGGGTTGAGGTAGGGGGTGAGTATGAATGAGCGGAGGGCATATGCACTGTCGCCTGGAAGAGAAAGGGGTCACATTAGACACATGCATACATGTATTACACCTACCTACTATGTGTTATGGGGGTCTGATGATGTGGCTCACCTAGGAGGTATCCTTCTCCAAAATCGCCAGCCATCAGCCGTGCATATATGCCGCTCTGTTGGAATATATAGGAGTCATGGGTACTCCCTGGAAATTTTGCTACCAGGTCTGTGATGGTGCACTTGGCATTGCAGATCACCTGCACGTTGATGGTGTGTGTCGATTTCCGATTGCGGTATATGTATTCGGTGTCCGCTGGTGGGCAAATCGGAATATGCGTGCCATCTATGCAACCGATGACTTGGGGAAAGTGTGCCATCTGGTAGAAGTCCGCTTTGGTTTGTAGCAGTTCTGCGTGGGTTGCAGGGAATGAGATGTATTGGTCCATCCTGTCTATCATGGCGTCAAGGAATATGTGGAAGAACCTTGACAGGCTGCTCTGGCTCACCCCTCCTGCTGCTGCTACTCCACTTTGATAGCTGCCAGACGCTACCAGGTGTAGGCTGCATAGCACCTGGACGTGCGCAGGGATGGCGTGTGCCCTTGGGGTGTGGTGGTCCAAGTATGGCTTAAGGTCCCTGATGAGCTCAAGTATGGTGTCAGAGTCCAGCCTGTATCTCTGTAGGATCTCAGCCTCAGTGAGCATGAACAGGGTTATCCTCTGTCTGTAGACCTGTTCATTTCTTAGCCATTCCCTCAGTCCTTCCTGCTGTAGCCGTAGCCGCCTCGCAATGACATAGAAAGCTGCCATCCTGCAAGTTGCAATGCATTTTGGGACTGTTTATATGGGTTGGAGTTGGTTACCACCTGATTGCAATCCATGGTAAATACCGAGTGAATTCTACCGATTTTGAGCCGATTTCGGTGTTTCTGTGCCTCCCTACATCTCCCCAACTGTCGGAATCGGGGAATTTCCCGATCGGAGATTTATACGAATCGGCATGTTTTCCGAATCGGATCATGTCCGAATCGGTATTTTTTCCGAATCGGTACATGGACCGAATCGGTGATTTTCCGATTCGGTGTCGCTAACGAATCGGTAGTGGGACCGAATCGGTGATTTTCCGATTCGGTGTCACTAACGATTCGGTAGTGGGACCGAATCGGTGATTTTCCGATTCGGTGTCGCTAACGAATCGGTAGTGGGACCGAATCGGTGATTTTCCGATTCGGTGTCACTAACGATTCGGTACATGGACCGATTCGGTCTTTGTAACCGAATCGGTGTTTTTCCGATTCGTTACATATCCGATTTTCGGTATGTACGTATCGGATTCTTTCACATTCGGTACACATTCCGATTCGGTTTTCTGTCCGATTCGTTCTGTTTTTGGTCCCCTACATCTCGATGGCTGTTTACCGATCGGTAAGGGCCAAAAATCGGTATTTTCGGCCGATACCGATCGGTAAAGCCCTACCTACATCGGGCCCCTAATCTTTTGTTTCCTCAAAAAACTTGCTCTGCAAGACACTTTTCATTAAATAATGTCACTTAACGGCGACAACAACGAAACCGGTGGAGCCGCAGTAAATGCGAATCAACCGGGTGCAGACCTTACAGGGTTCAATGAAGACGACCGTGATGCAGTAATCATCCCGGCCAACATAAGAAAAACCATAACTATAAAACTTATAGAAAACGGAGTAACAGCAAGAGGTGGTACGGTCGTATTTGTGGTAGAGGCACATGAGTTTTGGCAGACAGAGGTATTCTATTCCTGGATAACTTTTCCAGCAGCAAATGCTGTAACACATGAATTCCACTTCTACAAAGTAGCGGAATCTCCAGAGGAATACTCTCCTTTGGAGGAAGTTGAAATTCCACTAACATACCAAGAGCACCTGCTCTTGTTTAATGGCGCCCTAAATCATCAAAATCACATTACCAGGCTGGGTCTATTAGGTAGACCAGGAGCCACATGGCTGGTTATAGCCAGCTACACACCACATCCGGACATTGAAACAATGTCAGACAGAGAACTTTAAGTTCAGCAAAAAAAACTAATTAAAATTCATAGACAATTGGTCCAATATGTCATGCGGACTTCAACAGACCAACCTGCAATTAAAATTCCACAAAACACCCCTCACCAGGGGAACACAAACAAAATTACACCACAGAATATACAATCATGTCTTGGTAAAACACCCGCAAAACGGGAACAAATTCCATTTTGGTTAGCTCAAAAAATAACTCCGATTGAGGCGGTATTTCATGATACTACCTCTCACGAAAAACACAGAATTCTGACTATCCGCCTCCCAATGGGGATCGAACCACATGTGGAGGACTGTGACACTTGGGGCACAGTCTTTGCTTCTATCTATACAAAAACACATGGTGTTCCGTCTATGGTGGTTATACCAGATGTACTAAGACAGATTCAAAATGAATACGGTCCAGAACCTGCTTTAACTCTGGGCATGAAATTACTGAAAGACTTTAAGCAGGACTCTGCTATATTATTAGCCAACATAAATGGAGAAGCAGCATGTGTGGCAATCCGCCAAAAATTGTAAGAGACAGATATAACAGACCAACCTTTTGAGCTTGCTAAAATAATTGAAAAATCCTATGAAGAATTAGGCAGAGATAGTTTGGGTGGTAAACCAGTAAAACCCCAACTAATTGAAAATCCTGAAAAAACCTTTATTAAAAATAATCTCAATTCTCAAAAGAAGAACTGGGAGGGTAACAAACAAACCATTCCCAGAGAAAAACAATTTCAGTCCAGGGGAAGGTCCCCCAATGGAGAAATAGATCTCCAGAGAGGGGGGGCAAGTCTCCCCAAAGGGAGCCCTCTGAGAAAGGATATAGCCTTAGAAATAGGGGCAATCTGAGAAAACCTAACAGATATCAAGATATTGATACATGTTCCTCTCTATCTTTTCAGACTTCCTCAAAGAAATCGGAAAGAAGAGGACGGTCAAAACATTAAGAAGAGCACATCAAGTCCAAAGAACCTGCTCATCAAAGTAAAAAATTACAATTTCCAAGAAAGAAGGTAGCAAGTATTAAAATAAAACATGCAGAGAATCCTGAGGACACAACTGAAAAACGGAGAGTGGGCCCAGACAATGCTAGACAGCGCAGCAGAAGTGAGCATAGCTCGCAAGATCCTGATGAATCTTCTGGAGACAGTGGACACAAATGAATACATTCAAGTGGAAACTGCAGACACCCGAGTGAGCGTGCCCCATAAACTGAACGAAATAACATTGCGTATAGAGGGAGATAAAACTAGGAAAATAAAAAGTCTCTTTTGGGAGAATCTATCGAAAGGCTATGACATCCTTCTAGCAGAAAAAGACTGGCCACCAGAGTTTGTCAGGGAGTGCCCACATGACTAAGAAATGATTATGCCTGCCTTCTCAAATCACATTCCAATACATAAAAAATACACACTTGCTAGAAAATGGGCAGTGGCCCAAGCCCCAGCATTATATAAAAATCATGTAGGATGGGATGAGGATTCTCCTCACCTTAAAATCCAGTTACAAAATCAACCTACTGCACAGAGGCAGTATCCTGTAAAGCAAGAAGCTAAAAAACAAGTAAAAGAAATTTTAGATCAACTTGAATATCAGGGGGTCATTGAAACATGCACCTCACAAATGAACAATCCTTTGTTTCCTGTATCCTAGCCAGACGATTCATATCGTCTAGTTTTGGACTACATACATCTAAACTCCTGCTGTAAAACTTTTGCAGTCCAAAACTCACACAGTGCAGCACTGATGAATGACATCATGCGCAAAAAATATAAAACGACATTAGATATCACTAATGGATTCTTCTGTCAAAACATTGCACCTGAAAGCAGGTATTTGACCGCTTTCTCAATAATGGGGTCACAAAAAACAATTTTCTCGTCTCCCACAGGGATTCAAGAACAGCCCAGGATTATTTTCAGCAAGGGTAACAGAGTTACTACAAATTTATGATGATGAGGCATTATCTTATGTCGACGACATCTACCTTACAGATGATGACCTGGAGACTCACTTAAAAAGAATGAACACCATAATACTTGGGTTCGCTTCTGAAGGATACAAATTTAATATTAAAAAAAATCTAAAATTGCCCATTTAACTGTCCTATTTTTAGGATATGAATTATCAAGTGAAGGCACAAGCCTGGCAGACAACTTCTTAGAGAAGTGTGCTGTACTCCAAGCTCCAAAAGCGCTGAAAAACCTGCAATCAATACTAGGTTTCCTGAATTTCATAAGAACATACATTTTAAATTATGCAGAGAGGGTTAAACCTCTCTATGAACCAATAAAACCAGATTTTAAACCAATTATTTGGACTCAAAAACACACAGAAATTTTAAGATCACTACAGACAGATATGTTAATTAAAACAAAACTGCAAACACGCGCAAATGAATGCAACCTTGTAATCTGAATCATCCCAGGAAAATGAGGATTCACATACCTGACTTCTAATGAGGGAGAAACGGTACCAATAGCTTACAAATCACATTTGTACACACAAGCTGAAAAGAAATTCAGTTCAACAGAGAAAATTCTGATAGCGGTTTAAACTTCTGTAGCAAAAGAAAGAGCACTAGCGTAAGTCAAAAGGATATCTGTGTTAGCAGAATCAGCCATGGAAGCATTAACAAGCCCACACAATCTAAATGCGGTGGCATTAGATCCAGAATGGATACAATGGGAAAATTCTCTTATTGCAGAAGACGTGAAACACTATTTTGATCCGAAAATGAAAATACTAGAAAATCTAGAATACGAACATGAATGTCCTCTGCCGATAGAAATTCTGCCTCTGGAACAATACACCTGTGTTATCTACACGGACAAATTTGCACAACACTACGTTGTAGAAAAACAGATTTACAATGCAGCATGCGCGATTGTTAAAGTTCGCTGGCGCTTAGGTAAATTCAGACCGATGGTCACTAAAACTGAAATCACTCAGAAACTGTTCAGCTCAGCGAGCTGAAATAAGATCCCTAACAAATAGCGCTTTTAAATGGCGATCGTGAATTCCCGACACTAATAGTGTGCGATTCGCATTACTGTGTCCGATCTTACAATAATTCCATGCAGACCTGGATAAAAAACAGTTACAAAGATGAGACAGGTGCCACAATAAAACATAAAAAACTATGGGAACAAGTAGTTCTTTTGCAGAAAGAACTACAAAAGACTCATGTGATACATACGCAGAGTCTTCAACGTGATGGCGTTCACGTTGCAGGGAATTCATTGGCTGACAAAGCCACAGCGGCGGCGGATCACTCGGCTTCCGTAGTTATAAAAAAGCATACGAAAACACAAATAAATGGCGAAACGCTACTTGCAGTAAAAGCCTCAATGGAAGGCAATTATGCGGCGTTACCTCTGAACTATCCACTCAGTAATACATACATAATTGATGCGAACTCCGTTCTGTTTGCTAAAAATCCCTGGAGTGGGGGATAGAGTAATTCCAAACCCGTACCAGAGAGTCTTCTTGATACAAGAAGCACACATGGGATTGGGTCTGAGGCACCAAGAGATCCTGAAATCTCTAATAGAATTACAATCTCAGTACTGGTGGCCGGGGATGAGCGTAGAACTTTATGAATTTGCAATGAATTGTGAGGACTGCAACAGAGATCGCAGATGTGAACCGGACCAGACACCAGCCCAGACACCACTATTAGAAAGCATCAGGCTATCTATGCGCAGACGTCCGAAAAAACAAATGCGGTGCCATACAAATTAAGACGAGATTCATTTGGATGTGGCCCCAGCACTCGGCTGACACCAGAACTGTTATAAAAGATTTGCGAGTCTTTATCGGCACATACGCAATTAGCATGCTACATTCTGACCAGGGTCCTGCGTTTAGCTCTCGGCTTACAAGGAGGCCATGGCCAGCATGGGCATTGCATTGCGGTACTCATCTCCCTTACATACTGAGGGAAATGCGGTTGTGGAAAGAAAAAACCGGAACATAAAGCAATCTATAACAGCGAGGGTATTAGTTTCCGGTGATGGGTGGGTCAAACATCTAACAAGTGTCCAACGTAGTGTCGTAATAATATGCCAAGAAATTCTCTAGGAGGTGTCAGCACGTATGAGCTTTTATTTGGTACTAGAATGCTTATTCAGGACTTAGATAGTCAAACTTCAGTGTGCAACAAAAAGCTTTTGATATCAAAGATTGTTTGGCTGTTTTACAGGACTTAAACGAAACAAGAAAAAGTCTGAGTAACGAAAAATTAAAGCCAACTACCACTGAAGAAAAACCACCTGTCCCAGCAAGACCTGTCTGGATTCCAAAGATTGGGGATCTGGTCAGAGAAAAGATCGCGGTGAAGAAGGAATTTGGGCCTTCTTACAGAAAAGCAGTACCTGTCTTAGCTGTCAGCGGAACAAGGTCAGTAGTACTACCGCCTCTTGCTGGTAAAAAGGAGAACCGAGTTGTATCAATCGACCTGGTGAAACCACAACCATGTGGCCAATAATAAGTAGTAGGCCCAGTGGACTCCCAAGAAATAGCAGAAGACCAAATCTTGCTACAATCCAAGAGGTTCAAACTGAGAGACTAATCACATTTGATAAACCTACGGTGATTAAGAAAGGACTATGTAACAAAGCCATAGAACTTGTGGCTCTTGAGACCCAAATTCCTACAGTTCAACAAGAAACACCAGTCTACAACGATGTAGCTTCGGACTACACAAATGTAACGAAAGAAAATGCAAAGATCAATGAAAATCCTGAAGCAATCCCACCAATTGACAGAACTGCATCTGGCTACTTTATCAACTTTGATGATTTTTCCGATGATCCAAGTGAACATGGAGACAAGCCAGCAATGAAAACATTCAAAGAAAAAG
Organism: Lissotriton vulgaris; assembly: GCF_964263255.1. Taxonomy (NCBI): domain Eukaryota; kingdom Metazoa; phylum Chordata; class Amphibia; order Caudata; family Salamandridae; genus Lissotriton; species Lissotriton vulgaris. The sequence goes on from NC_141691.1 coordinate 200,145,663, forward strand.
TAAAAGAACTCTTTCATCAACTCAAAGAAATATATCTAACTCCTCAATGGATTAAATTGTGGATTGTGTTAGGCGTACTTTTCCTCTCTCTGTGGCTCATCTTGGTTTTAAGTTTGGGTAGATTTATTGATGGGAAATATAGTACAATGGACACAGCAAGTCAGAACATCAACTTGGTCCTGAAACCACACAGACCATCACACATCGAAAAAAGAGAACTGTCATCAGTGAACATCACAGCCATCCCCATACCTGGTGGTATAGCATGGGACAAAACTGACTATGAAATTTATGGCCCGGTTGAGCTCTTAAAATTGCCACACCAATTTAAGATTTCATTGAGTGACTTTTTTCACCTAGTAGATTCTCTGATGATTGGGACTTTGGGAAAATATTAATAATATGATGTCAGATTTAGAAATGTCAGCAAAATTTACTGCACATGATTATTTACAGGGTTCGTCGAATTATGAGGAAATGTACTGTTTTAACCATTACGGGCATCATTATCTGCATGAATCGGCAAATCCTAGAAATACTGTCGTTTAAAATCAATGGGAACATTGTCCAGCCCCGCCAAAAGGCAGCTCAAAGGAAATTTTTTGAATATTGGAAAAATAACTTTGAGACAAAAACCATTTGGGGAACAAAAGAATGGCAGGTACAAGGTGTAGAAGCATTGTTCAGAGCCTGCATGATCCCAGAACAAATAATGTTCCTGAATGACACAATTCAACAAACAACCTGTCTTGGTTTAGCCAAGATAAAAGATTTAAACCACCCGTCTATACCAAAGCCAATACCTGATGAAAACACCAATGCAGATGAGGGGTTAGATGTGGCCTATATTTTAAAACAAAACAGAACACTTCCTGATTGGAAAAAATGATTAATCTGGCCCACAGACACTAATAACCCTCATGATAAATTCCTGAACAAAATACACGGGTTCAAAAAGAACAGACCAGACCCAAGATATTCCCAGAGACAACATCCAGGGATAGTTACAACATATAGAGTAGGAAAACTATGCCTTGAATGGCTACAGAAATCCACACTTCCCAAAATTAAGCAACACTTAACTTTACCTAAAGAAGGTGCTGACTTGCGAGATTTCATAATGGGACCTCGCAAACAGCGTCAAAAACCTTTCATATACGCCGGTATATATGCAGCATACAATGAAGCTTGGAAATTAAATCAAATTGAAACTGCTGAAAAAATACGAGAAATTGATCGTATTCATTTGGAAATAGCATTTTCTGTAGTGGACAATGGGTTAACGACTCTGTCTTCATTCATTGGATAGCATTGGTTCATCTGCTATTGATATAATAGAACAGGTTATGATAATGTTACAACATGGTCAATCCCAATTGGGTTCTATTGTACAGCTAGGCTGGACGTTACAAAATTTTTGTTCAGGTCACGTGCCATGGCGTCTAATCAACATAACATCATTATTTTCTATCTTTAACCTTACTGATAGACAAATCTCGTTAGCACAGAAAGGATAGTAAGTTTATTTGTTGATTAATTAAAACCATTACAAAAAAGAAAAACAAATACACGTCAAACACAATTACTAGTTGAACGTATAAGGATACAGTGCATAAGTAGAAATTGTCACCACTGATCAAACTTTTCCTGTCAGGGATTATCGTACTACTAATATTTTCATACATTCGGTGAGTCAACCTTCTCAGAATTAACTGCTATTTGTTCACGAGGCAAAAGCTAAAGTGAAAGATGCTAGCAGCAATATTCGATGTCAATTAACCATTAGAAAATAGATATATATACACTGAAAGGAGCAGACTATACGGTGCTAAGCATTGAAAAACTTGAGAGATTACCATTGACAATGTCAGAAAGACCTGTCATTGAATGGATAATACATGGCACGATTACAATCCCGATAACGTCATTTCAGTTTCAATACTGCCAACAGTATATACCAGCAGGCCTGTATGAAAGGTTGGGTAAAGGGTACATCAAATCAACCTGGAATTTACCATTTACAAACAGGTGTTGGAGTGGGGGAAAGAAAGAGGTACTTCTTAGTGGTAGTAACTGAAAAACATCACTGAGCGGTACACTCCTATGCGAAGGTATAAACCTGCATGGACCTTGCAAGGGTTCATCAAATAACCTGTGTCATGTCACCTCCACGGAACCCCGGCTACACAGATAGAGCCATTTTCCAGACATCTTTACAACGGTAGCTACGTTATATTAAGTGACCGAAGCTGTTCTGGCATGGTGCCAGGAAAACCCTATCTCGTGAGCGTCACTTCCAGGGTCATTTGTTGTATGCAAGTATTGTATCCAAAAAGCAATCCAGACATGGAGGCGGAAATTTGGCCTTCTGTGAATATCTCTTCTATTCGAATTGATACTTTAAGCAGAATGAAGGCTATTCTTTTACAGACAACTGTGCCTTTAATCTCGTCCAAAGAGACATATGACCTGCAAGCTGAAAGGACAGCGGGGACAGCGGCAGAGATCCATACCATTTTATCAACAAACTGCCCCCGTGCATTTCGTAGAAATGTTAAGCCAAATTTTAAACATGTCAGATACCAGTGGCATCGCACATGTATTTAAGACAATATTTTCAGGACTTTTAACACCTTTTGAAACAGTTCTGGGCATCTTCAAGAATTTTGTTCACTCTCTTTTCGGTGGCCTGCCACTTATTTTGGGACTCGTAGCAGGAATTTTATTTTTGTTCCTTCTGCTCCCATATGGCAAGCCAAGTCACAAACAAAACTCAGGCTTCCATGGAAGAAACGATCCTAGCAATACGATACCGAGACCGTATCACTAAGGTCCTCGGATTAGCCTGGCTAAGAGATCTGAATACAACCTGGTTTCTTTCATTCAGAACGATCTGGCAAAATTGCATCTTACCTGTGCTTCGATGTCTGCTATGTGGAGAAGAAAATGTGTTGGACGTTTGTCTTACACTACCGTCAATAGTGCCAATGGATATCGATGCTTTGCTTTATCCAGTAACGACTCATGCAATGTGTTGTCCCCAGCCGCTACCGTCTCTTATGACGGCATTCGTTGGGACTTCACTATTACGAATAGGTGGCAGTGAAGTACGAGATGAAAGCAGAAGCACACAGGTACAACCTTCTGTGAACATTGCTGATCTAAACACCGATGATGGCAATGCATCACATATATGCACTATTTCTGATTTTTCAGCGTTGGCCCAACTTTCACCTACTGTTGTAGACAAATTTTTTGCTGGTCTAGCTGAGGTAATGTTCTCTCCTAACAACGAGAATAACAATTGAAATAGCGAGCACACAGCGTTCCCTGAACTCTGAATTCGGCCTTCAACTTTTAAAAACATCACTGCTGAAGAGACTTGGAACTATTTTTCTTACCCTGAAAGAAAGTTAATTTTTTTCTCTCCAAGAACTTCCAAAATATTTACTTTTTTTTGGCACAAGGTACTCTGCTTAGAGTAGAACTATTCTTAGAGAACAGAGGTTCTATTTCTAAAGACTCTAGAGACAATATTTTAAATCAGCCTCTAGCACACTTACAATCTTGTATGAATATGTGATGAAATGGTCTCGGCCTTCTCTTCTGTATTAAGAGCCAGTTCATAAATGTAATTTTCGCAATTCATTCAGCTGATATTTATGTTTGAATTATCTGAATGATACCACTGCTTGAATGCGTACAGTATAATACTCATTTTCGTGTATCTATACCGTTTCAAATGCATTTAACATATTTTGGGGTGGGATGGAAAAACACATGCATACCTATATGTTTATATATTGCTAAGTATTTAGTAATGATGGACATTATACATGGAGTGGGTGTTGTGTTTTATCTAGGACCCTTATTAAATATTTCATATTTAGTAATAGCCAATGCAAACCAAATGCGCAAGGCTACTTCCTTAGACTCCTAGAAAGCACAACGAGTTCTTACAACATACCAAACCTCCAGCAACTTGGGAATTCCCTGTGCTTTTGTTTTGATGTGTCTTAGAACTCCTGCAAGCACTGCAAGCACTGAAAGAACGGTCAGTTCTTAGTGACATCTTTAATTAACGTCTTATGTCCAACCTTACGTCAAACACGGCACCTTCCAGGTATAAATATACCAGTGTTTGCCTTAAGCAACACACGGTGGAGTGGAGCAGAGCGGCTATCTACTTATCCGAAGCCCAGCTGATGCGAGTGCCGAAGGAAGCCGTCCCTCCCATTTGACGCACTGAGAAAGACGCTGTCTTTTTCTCCTGCCGAGAAAATCCAGCTCCGGTGTTCCCAGTCACCCTCGCAGGATACTGGTAGATCGAGTCCTGAGAGCTAGATACAAGACCTCCTCCATTCTAAAACCAAGGTACGGAGCTGATTAGATCCTCAGGGAATTCTTGGGTCCGATACTTAGCAAAAACTAGCTCAACTTAAACTTCAGCCCATCTACTCCTTCCCATGTACTAGGCTTAGGTTAGGCACATCGGGGTAGACGTATTTAGAAGCACCAGATGAGTATGTTTAGTCAAACTTTTATCATTGTATGTAACTGAATATATTTTATACCTTTTAAGTATCATATGGCTCAGAAACCATATCAATGCTTTTACAGTATTATTTCATAATACTCCTTCTACTGTACGCACTATACTTTATAACAAGTTTTGCAATTATAGCAATTCATTTCTCTTGCATGAGAAAGAAGACTGTTCAATAAATAACACCTTTTTATTGAAAACGCCCGTCTCTCTATTTCTCTGCACTCTGGTAAAACTAAGTATGCACAACTGACTGAGTGAAATAGATATCTATTGTTTTCACACAACTCTGGAGATATACTCCTTATTCTGGGGGAGCAGAGTTGTCATGTTTATGCGCTGTCAGAAGCTGAATCCCTTCTTGTCTAATCAGGGAAGTTCATTCCTCCCTGCTCATTCGAGAAAGTTTCTAGTGACCTCTGAGCTATCTGGCAAACCTAAATTAAGTCTAACATATTCAATAGAGACCTAGTCGACCTCAGTCCTACGTCTAAACTACCGTTTATGTTATTCCAATGCGCAGAGCCTATTGGGAAAATAGGAACTACACTACACACCTGCCCTACAGCTACCTCGACAATGACTTACGACTACATTGGGGCCACCATACAGCCTTGGGTACTGTGCCAGCACCTCGTCCACCAGAACCTCCAGCTCCTTGTTTGTGAATGGACTGGCATGGATCTTCTCTATCCTTGACAACCCTGTGGCCACGGAACACCTGTGTTTGAAGTGACTGGTGAGGGGTCCCAGGCAGCAGCAGGAGAGGGTCCCAGTCAGCAGGCACTTCAGGCAGGAGAGGGTCCCAGGCAGCAGCAGGAGAGGGTCCCAGTCAGCAGGCACTTCAGGCAGGAGAGGGTCCCAGGCAGCAGGCACTTCAGGCAAGAGAGGGTCCCAGGCAGAAGCAGGAGAGGGTCCCAGGCAGCAGGCACTTCAGGCAGGAGAGGGTCCCAGGCAGCAGCAGGAGAGGTTCCCAGGCAGCAGCAGGAGATGTTCCCAGGCAGTGGGCACTTCAGGCAGGAGAGGGTCCAAGGCGGCAGCAGGAGAGGGTCCAAGGCAGCAGCAGGAGAGGGTCCCACGCTTCAGGCACTTCAGGCAGGAGAGGGTCCCAGGCAGCAGGCTCTGTGAGCAGTGAAAATGGAAGGCTCACTCCCACAGATTTATAGCCCCCTGGGGTCGTCTCTAAGCTGCAAAGCTGCAACAATTGGTTGTGTAGTTCTGCCTCATTTAAATTCATCCAATGACCGCCTCCGCGGTGGCGGAGCACACATACTGCGATTTTCAAAACTGCATCATGCCACCGCGATCGTCGCTCCCATTGGCTGTAGGCAATGCTCCATGGCGGTGATGCACTGCAGGGTCCCAGGGTGCGCTACCGCGAATGTGCATTATTCAAATTCATCCAATGACCGCCTCCGCGGTGGCAGAGCACGCATACTGCGATTTTCAAAACTGCATCATGCCACCGCGATCGTCGCTCCCATTGGCTGTAGGCAATGCTCCATGGCGGTGATGCACCGCAGGGTTCCAGGGTGCGCTACCCCGATGGTGCATCGTTCAAATTCATCCTATGTCCACCTCCGCGGTGGCAGGGCACGCATACCGCGAATTTCAAAACTGCTTCATGCCACCGCGATCGTCGCTCCCATTGGCTGTAAACAATGCTCCATGGCGGTGATGCACCGCCAGGACCAGGCGGTAGCTACCGCGATTTGGGGGTCGGAGCATCCCCACCGCCATCTACACATGTCCATATGCCAATGGGTACCGCACGTGTGTGAGTTGTTTTCTGAATGATAGGTGGTTTTGGGTAAGGCGTAGATGGGTGGGGAGGCAGTTCCAGGTTTTGGCCGCAAGGTAGGAGAAGGATCTTCCTCCCATGGTGGATCTGCGGATGCGTGGTATTGCGGCGAGGGCTTGGTTGGACGATCGGAGTTTGCGGGAGCGGGTGTAAAAGGAAAGGCGCGTGTTGAGGCATTCGGGTCCAAGGTCGTATAGTGCTTTGTGTGCGTGGGTTAGGAGACGGAACGTTATTCTTTTGCTGACGGGGAGCCAATGGAGGTCTTTCAGGTGGCTTGAGATGTGAGCTCTGCGGGGGACGTCTAGAATGAGTCTGGCTGAGGCATTTTGGATACGTTGGAGCTTTTTCTGTGATTTGATTGTAGTTCCGGCATAAAGGGTGTTTCCGTAATCTAGTCTGCTGGTGACCAGTGCGTGGGTGACTGTCTTTCTTGTTTCCGTGGGGATCTATCGGAAGATTTTTCTGAGCATACGTAGAATGTTAAAGCATGAGGAAGAGACAGCGTTAACTTGTTTGGTCATCGATAGGGTGGAGTCAATGATGAAGCCTAGATTACGTGCGTGGTCTGTAGGTTTTGGGGCATTTCCCAGAGCCGGTGGCCACCAGGAGTCATCCCAAGTGGAGGGGGAAGATCATAATATGAGTACTTCTTTTTTGTCCGAGTTCAGTTTAAGGCGACTGCTCATCATCCATTCGGCCACTTCTTTCATCCCTTCGTATAGATTGGTTTTGGCAGTGTTTGAGTCTTTGGTGAGGGAGAGGATCAGTTGGGTGTCGTCTGCGTAGGAGATGATGTTGAGGTTGTGTTTGCGAACGATGGATGCGAGGGGGCTCATATATACGTTGAAGAGTGTGGGACTGAGTGATGATCCTTGTGGTACGCCGCAGATGACTTCGGTGGCCTCTGATTTAAAAGGGGGGAGGCGGACTCTCTGCGTTCTTCCGGCGAGGAATGAGACGATCCAGTCCAGTGCTTTTCCCTGAATTCCGATGTTGCTGAGGCGTTGAATAAGGGTGCTATGACAGACAGTGTCGAAAGCTGCAGAGAGGTCGAGGAGGATGAGGGCAACTGTTTCTCTATTGTCTAGTAGTTTTCGGATGTCGTCTGTTGCTGCGATGAGGGCGGTCTCGGTGCTGTGTTTGGCACGGAATCCAGATTGTGATATGTCGAGGGATTTGTTGGATTCGAGGAAGGCGGCGAGTTGACTTTTGACAGATTTCTAGATGACTTTGGCAGGGAATGGGAGGAGCGAGATCGGTCAGTAGTTTTTAAGTTCATTGAGGTCTGCTGTGGGTTTCTTCAAGAGGGCGCTGAGTTCGGCGTGTTTCCAGCTTTCCGGGAAGGTAGCGGAGTTGAAGGAACTATTGATGATGTCGCGAAGGTGAGGAGCGACGATGGAGTCTGCTTTGTTGAAGATGTGGTGGGGACATGGGTCGGTTGGTGATCCTGAGTGGATGGAGTTCATCAGGCGGATGGTGTCTTCAGTGGTGACTGATTTCCAGTTGCAAAGGTTGTTAGGAGGGGGATTAGGTTTTGAGGTGGAAGGGGTGGTCTGGTCACTCGACTGGTAGATGAGACTGTTGTGTATGTCGGCGATTTTGTTGTGGAAGAATGAGGCAAGGGAGTCGCAAAGGTGCTGTCAATGAGTGATGTCATTGGTGCCGGATGAGGGGTTGGTGAACTCTTTTACTATGTTGAATAGTTCCTTACTGCTGTGGGCGTTGTTGTCGAGTCGATCTTTGAATGCTGTTTTCTTAGTGGAACGTATTAGTTGATAGTGTTTACGGGTGGCGTTCTTGAAAGTGGCTAGGTTTTCGGTGGATGGGTTTCTTTTCCATGCTTTCTCGAGGGTGCGGCATGTCTTCTTGGATTTTTTAAGTTCAACGTTGAACCACGGGGCTTTCTTGAGGTTTAACTTGGTAGGGTTGTTTTTTAGTGGTGCTAATTTGTCAGCGCTGCGGGTGATCCATTGTGCAAGGTTGGTGGCTGCTTGGTTTGGGTCTGATGAATAGGTAGGGGGGTATTGGTGTAGCGATGTGAGAAGCTGGTCGGTGGTGATTTTTAAAGTGCACACAGCTGTGGTCTGTCCAGTGGAGGGTCGTGGTGTGGTTGAAGGAGATGTATTTGCTGGATGTAAAGATTGGGTCGAGGTGATGCTTCGTTGGCGCTGAGCGGTGTCTATTCCTGACGACCACTGGGGAGGTGATGCCTCTGTTCCTTATTGTGGTGCAGGAGAAGCAAAACATTGGTTTCTTACTGCATCGGGGAGGTGACAACACAAATGGCGGCGAAGCCTCTGTTCCTTACGACAGTGCAATGTTGATGCGGCATGCCAGCCGGTGTCGGGCCTACGTTTCAAGTTGGGGCGGTGCATCCTGCACTTTGCGAGCAGTACCCATGGCTTCTGTGCAGGTTATGGCGTCGCTCGCCAGAGTCGTTGGTGCAATTTCCTTCTGTGGCAGCTGAAAAAGCAGTTCCAGATGCAGAGAGACAGAAGGAGTGAAGTCTTTGTGTCCCTGGGACTTCAGAACAGGAGGCTAGCTCAGTTTCATGCCCTTGGAGATCTTCCTCAAGATGACAAAGCAAACTTCAAAGTCCTTTCCTCCGTTCCTTGGCAGCCAGCAGCCACTGCAGCCCAACCCCAGACAGCAAACAGCACAGGGGCAGTATTCCTTCTCAGCTTCTCCGGGTCTTCTCTTTGGCAAAGGTTTCTCTTGATTCCCAGAAGTGATCTAAAAGTCAGGGGTCTTGGACCCTCTTTTTATACACCAAAATCCTTTGTTCTCTGAAGGCAGAGAGTATCTGTACCTGGCCAAAACCAATTCTGTCCTCACTGGTGCAGCTTCCTGGCAGGAGGTGGAGACAACATTGTTGAAGGCAGACCAGGCCCATTCAGGTGAAAGGAAATCTCCTCCCCCTACTCTTAATGCAGCCCAGGTCTATTCAGCCTAGCCCTGACTCATCAGACTTCTGGCACCACTGCCCCTCTTCAACCACTGCCATCCAAAAGCCAGATATTGTAATGACCTACTTCTCTGTATGTTTTGGTGCTTCTGTCAGTCACCAGGCCATTACTTACCACATCCTTTCTCAGGATCCAGAAAGACACCACATTTCATAATACCTACCCAAGAAAGGAACAAACACTGACAACATATAAGACCATTGCAGAGGAACTTGCAAATAACAACAAGTCACAACACCTCCCCATCCGAGAGGGTACGCAGCAATTCACAACACTTCCCCATCTGAGAGGGTAGACAACGCATGCTCCTCCTAGCAATGTATTGGATAGAATAATAAGAATTTAGACATCCCAGATGGGAGCAGATTTCCCTCCCGTATCAACAATAACCCATTAGAGGGGAATCGTCCATCCCTCTGTAAGTACTTGGTAGAAAAGGGTCCCGACCTTCCCTCACAAGGAATAAAGACAAATTATATTCTCCAAGGGTTCTTTATTACATGATAATAGGATGACAAAAGAAAGAAATACCTAGATATCACAATAGACATTTGTAGCAAATACCAACACATACATATACATAGAGCCTGAAAATAAAAGACATAGTTAGATACAATAAGTACACATGGAACACCTCACCATGATCTTAGGCGTCTTGTTATCTGAAGAAGGGGCCGTCTCTCTTTCCCTTTCTGGTTGGGTAAGGACTCTCTTTTGCACAAACACGACTGCACGTCTGCACCGTGATGTATCACCATACCACCAAACCACCAGACCAGCATCTCAGCATCTCTCGGACCCCCTTTCTCTAATATAGAACTCTATCAGACCTTGTCAAAGCTGATAGGCTAAAGTCATAATTCACCTAACTCAAATAACATTATGCACTTAATCCCTCAATATCCACTATGGAGCACAAGTGTGCACCATTACCAACAACACTGCACCTCGACATCCCATACCTTCTATTCTTTGGCAAGATTATTGTAATGCAAGACCATCCTACATTAAGGCTAAGGTAACATAGCACACTTAAGTCAGTACACAATGGTGGTGATTGAGGGTCATCACAGACCATCAGACGACTAAAGTGGCTGATTCACTACATTGCACCCCGTGACCCTTGAACATCACCATTCACATATATCAAAAATGAAATCACTGAACTAAAGGCACAGCTATGACTGTATCTTTCAACTGCAAAATTGTCATTATTGCAAGTAACTAGCAACTGAGGGCCATATGTATCATAGTTCCGTTTTGCGATTTCCAAATAGCGATTTTTAAGGAATCGCTATTTAGAAATCGCAAAACGGTATGTATGAAAAAAATTGATTTTTTTTGCGATTTCTTAATCTTCCTTATTTGCGAATTCGCAAGTTGCGAATTCGCAAATAAGGAATAATTTCCCATTCATTCCTATGGGCCAGGAGGCCCATAGGAATGATTGTGAAATGCATTTCATTTTGCGATTCGCAGTTTGCTAATCGCAAAATGAGATTGATTTCAAGGGTGCAGGGGTGTCTCAAGGACACCCTGTTGCACCCCTGAAATCAGCATGTGTATGCATATGGCGCACATACATGCCCATAGGGCATGTATGTACGTCACATGCCACATTTATAAATGCCAATTTGTGCATTTTTACAAAAAATCGCAAATTGCCACCAATTGAAAGTTGGTGGTAAATTGCGATTTCTTAAGCTTAATTCGCTATAGAAAAATGCTTCATACATAGCATTTAAGGAATTGCTAAATTACGATTCCTTAAATGCTATAGCAAAATAAGGAATCGCAAATTTATGCGATTCCTTATGATGCAATTTTTCCATACATATCAAAAAACGCAAAACAGCCTTTTGCGATTCGCAAAGGCCGGAATTTGCCGAATTCCGGCCTTTGCGAATTGAAAAAGGCTTGATACATATGGCCCTGAATATCATGATTGAAAAAAAAACTATCATTGGGGCACCTTATCTGTTAACTGTAAAAGTGGTATCAAGACATAATAACCAGCAATTAGATAACACCTAACTGAAGATTTGAGTGTCATTGAAACATTGCATGTCTCATTTAAAGGCAAAGCCTTAAAAACTACATTTTCAGAGTGAAAGATTCAAGACTGTAGGTCATGTATGAAAGAATACCTACAAGTGAAAAACTGCATTTCAGAATCTAAAACACAACTGTTAAAAAGCATATTTGGAATCAATAACTCTTGTGTTGAAGTGACTACTCAAAAACATTCAACTTAAAGCATTTCATGACTAACTGTTTTTCTCTTTTTGTTCTTTTTAAGCTTCATCACATATGATCACTATGAAGCAGGCAAAGACTGCATTACCTAAAACAATAACTCAGGTGAAATATCTAAAAATAATTCAGAAACATCTGGATGCTTGATCCCTTTGAACCTCTAATGATTAAACTGCAAATTCTACTGCCTAGGCAACCAACTGTAGCTCAGAAAATATCTACTCCATTTGCCACAAAGTGTCTCTGTTCAAAAAAGAGAGTTCTTTTTTGTGAAAAAAGAAAAACAAAAACACTGCTGTCTCTTGTCAGGGTGCACAAGCAGTTCTCCTGTGCGAAAGACACACAGCTCTCATGCTTTCAAAGTCAGCCTCACTTGAAGGGGACAGTTCCAATTGTAGCACACTCTGCTGATCCCTTCTTCGCTGAGAAAGAAGCAGTCCATCTGTGTAGATGACAGCTCTCCGCCATCCATCTCCATCAGTATCCCCTCGACAAGGAAGAACCCCATAGGATCTGGTTCTCCATAGATCATCAGCTCCCGTCCGCCATCAGCCACAGGACATCACCTTGTCTGGCTCCAGGCTTGGGAGGGGGGGTCCACACTCCAAAAAGTAACAAACTAAAATAACAAATAAAAATAAAAAGACAAAAAAACAAACAGGGCGGGGAGGGGGAGACTTAACTCGCACCCCGGCGCCACAATCTGAAACGATAAACACGTATCACTCATCTTACAAAAAATTTCAATTCAAAAGCACACATTTTTATTTTACATCTCTAAAAGTCCAATATTTTCATTTCTGTCTGCAAAGCTCTCCTCTAGATCTGGGGAATAGCTTAAGAATGCTACCTGCATTATATTCTCTAAGTTTATTTGGGCAAAAACTAATTTTTTCTTGCACAGCCAGAAGGGCTGGGGTAGCCAGCTTCACTCCTTTCTCACTCCAAGCTATCAGACCCCTCCCTTCCAAAGATGTCCGCGTCCCAGGGCTGGCTCAGTTTCAACCATAACAGAGACACACTGCTCTCTGCCTCGCAACCCCTCCCTTCGGAGAGCTCACATTCTAAGAGTGAAGCGCCTGCCAATTTTTGTCTGCCCTGCCTACCTCCTCATGGGGAGGGGCCCCGTTGCAAGCCTCCTTACTCTTCTAATTGAGGGAAGCTTTCTAACCAGAGGAGTGGAATTACCCCTCCCTTACACAGATTCTCGGCGGAAAGAATTGGGTACTCGCCAAACATAACAAAAAGAGACGGCTCTGCTCACTGCTGCCTTCTCCTCTAGCCAGCCCCTCCCTTCACCAAAAGCTGTCTGAGAGAGAAAGGCTGTGGAATGCCATGTTATCTCACCAAGGTCAAGACAAATTAGTCTGCATGCAAACATTTTTTTTATTTTTTTTGGTGTTCAAACTGCTTTATTGCATAGTTAGGAGATTACACTGCTATGTATGCCAACAACCCGGGGGCCGGCAGCTATAAATAACACAGGATAAAAGAGTGATAGTGGTAGACACAGCCTTAGTACCGGCATCCCAGAGGCCCGGCGGCGGTAGAACCATGCTGTAATAAAAGGAATTGCAAGGACATGCGGCAAGGGGGGGAAGGCAAGGGAGAGGATAGGACGGGGCGGGAGGGGGAGAGGGGAGGGAGAAAGAAAAAGGACCAGAAAAAAGAGAGAAGGGGGAGGATGACGGGGAAGAGGGGGGGAAGGGGAGGCGTACATAAGTCAGGATTAACGGCAGCAGAACAGTTTTTTTTCATTGTTTTCTCCCCAATTCTTACCAACCTGGAACAGTTAGCAAGCAAGAAAAAAAAAAAAAAAGAGGAACAAGAAAAAAGGCCTTGTGCACACATCTGAGTGAAGTAAGAAAAAAAGCACGATGCAGTATGGCTGCTCACAGAATGACATTCATAGGTCGTGACATGGGGCATTGGTGGTGGTCGTGGTATCCGTTGGACATGTACCATAGTAGGATAAGATTCATGTGTTGTGTCTCAATGAGGTGATAGTCTTGAGGAAGAGATGGGAGCGTGGGGCGCATTGGGAAGTAGGAAGTCAGCTATTCATGCTACATGACGTGTCGGCGTAAGCAGCATAGCAAGGAGAAGATACATGGGAGACCGTGGAGTCAGGGTACACGAGCAGCAGGAGCTCAGGTCTCTCAGGCATCTGGGGAGAGGGCCCGGTCAGTCACCCTCCAGCAGTCAAGTCGAGGTATTGTCTTCGTCATCCTGACTCAGCAGGTAGGAAACCAGTGGATCCCAAATGTCCTTGGGCCTGCTCGGGAGCGGTAGGAGTTCTGAATAAGTGACGTGTTGGGCCAGGCAGTGAGTCATATCTGAGAGCCAGTCCTTGAACTTCGGCGCCCTGCCACGGCCCCAACGACATGCCACACGTTGTTTAGCCGGGAGTAAGGCAATGTCAATGAATTTTCTGTTGGGTTTCGGAAAGTGCGGTGTGTGTCCCAGCAAAGTGATAAGCGGTTCCGCTTCCACAGTAACCTTGGTCATCGCGGTGAGGGCCTCGGTCACCTGCAGCCAGTATGCCTGTACGGCCGGGCACTCCCAGGCAAGGTGCAAGAAGCCCGCATGTTCAGCTCGACAGCGTTCACATCTGTCCGTGTCGGCAAGATGGAACCTGAGCTTTTTGACCGGGGTGTGATAGAGCCATTGGAGGAACCTGTAGTGGATCATCCTAAGCCTGCTACTTGCTGATATCCTGGCTGTGAGAGTGCAGCAGTATTGCCACTGTTCATCAGTGAGTGTAGTAAGCAAATCTGCATTCCAGGACGCCCTAGCGCCTGCCTCAAAAGGGGCAATATCTGACCTAAGCCGGCGGTCCAAGCCAGAGACCAGGTGCGCCCCATCCTGCGAGCTTAGCAGGAAGTGTAGAGGGTACAGGAGTTCCGGCTCGCGGGGACAATCTGGAAGGATATCCTTCACCCCTTGTCGGAGGCGCAGGTAGTAAAATATGTTGAGTGGGGAATGTTCATGAGTGGCAAAGAAGAGTTCCATGGATTTGAAGACTTTATTCGCGAAAAGATCACCCCAGGTGACAATATGCAGCCGGTCGCAAAGCAGCTGGAAGCCACGTTCCTGTAAGAGCGCGAGCGAGGGGTGGAATGTCAGGGGGAGAAGGGGAGAGTAAGGGAAGGAACAGGAGAGTCTCCCGACCAGGCGACGCCAGGCGTCTAGGGTGCAGGAGATTGACGTGTTCGGGGTCTGGATCATCGACTCTGGACAAAAGAGTAAGCCGTTATGCGGTATAGGATGTACTATCCAGTCCTCCACCGCGAGTTGTGGCATGAAGGGCGTGGGAACCATCCAATGAAATGCATAGTGAGCTTGCGCGCAGAAGTAGTAGGCTTCAAGGTCAGGGACATCAAATCCTCCGGCCTCGTAGGGCAGTATCAGTGTAGACCATTTTAGCCGCGGGGCCTTGCCCCCCCAGAACAGGCGGCAGCGCTCCGACCTCAGGGTCTTGAAGAAGAAAGCACCCGGGTAATACAGGATGTTGAGAAAGAGGTAGAGGAAGTGGGGCAGCACAACCATCTTGATGAGGGAAGCCCTACCAGCCGTGGAGAGCGGCAGTGTGATCCAACGGTCGACTGAGGCGGTAAGGGGTGTGATCGCCACTCCGTAATTGGAGCGAAGGGTCTCTTCCCGATCTCGCGAGATTTGTATGCCTAGGTACCGAAGGTCCGAACTGCACCATTCGAGGGGGTAGTCAAGGGGAAAGTCAACAATAGAGTCGGTGAGAGAAAAGAACTGGGACTTGGACCAATTGATGTGTATCCCCGACATGCCCCCAAAAGCTACAAATTCTCTCAATAAAGGGTTGAGGTGAAGTTGAGGATATTTAACATAAAGAGTGATGTCGTCTGCATAGAGTGAGACATCTATTTGGCGCTGCAGGCACTGTACGGCACTCTCCCGATGTAGCTGGCGAAGCCGACACGCCAGAGGTTCAACCGCAATCGCAAAAAGAAGGGGGGACAGAGGACACCCCTGACGCGTACCTCTCGTGACACCTATCGGGCGAGAGAGACGACCATTGATCAGAACTCTCGCCGTCGGGCGTGTGTAGAGGAGCTGTATCCAGGAGAGGAATAGCTTGGGGAAACCCATACTCGACAGCACTGAAAATAAGTAGGGCCATTTGACCAAATCAAATGCTTTGGAAGCATCTAGAAAGACAGCAGCGACTGGGAGGTCAGGATGAACCGTGCGGAGAAGCGAAAATAAGGTGCGTAGGTTATGAGCAGTAGAGCGACCGGGAACGAACCCCGATTGGTCTGGCAGTACAATCCTGGTCATGAGCAAGGATAGCCTAGTTGCTAGGACCTTGTCTAATATCTTTACGTCACAATTCAGGAGGGAAAGAGGGCGGTAGGAGCCACAAGATCCAGGATCTTTACCAGGTTTAAGGAGGGAGGTGATAACTACTTC
Source organism: Lissotriton vulgaris (assembly GCF_964263255.1). Taxonomy (NCBI): domain Eukaryota; kingdom Metazoa; phylum Chordata; class Amphibia; order Caudata; family Salamandridae; genus Lissotriton; species Lissotriton vulgaris. The sequence continues at coordinate 200,161,678 of NC_141691.1, forward strand.
GCGCATAGAGCCTGGGAGGATGCCATCGGCGAGCGATTCCTCGTATACTTCACGAAGGACCGGGGCCATGATGTCAATGTATGTTTTATAAAATTCGGCCGGAATACCGTCCAGCCCGGGCGCCTTGCCATTTTTAAGGGACATAATGGCTTCCTGAATTTCGTCCAGCTCAAACGGAGCAGCCAAGAAAGCCCTGTCTCCACTAAGCCAACAGAGGGCTACATCACTCAGATAGTCGGCGTAGGGCATCTCGGCTGTAGCATTGGTGGTGTAAAGATTGTGGTAATGCGAAGTGAAGGTGGCAAGTAGTGCTTCCGTATCCCTAACCGCGTGACCCTGATCGTTGATGAGTTCTAGAATGGCATTGCGATATCGGGGAACCCGCGTTAAAGCAGCAAGAGCCCTACCTGGGCGGTCTCCCTCACAGTATCTCCGAGCCTGCCAGTGTTTTCCCTTGAATTTCGCCTCCCTGTCAGCCTCCTCCTCATATTTGGTCAATGTGACCCTGAATTCAGCATGTAATGCAGGGTCATCCTCCACCACCATACGAGTCTCCAATGATCGAAGCTCCCCATGCAGCTTACGGATAGTGGCCTGTATGTCCCGGATGACCCCCAAGCTCTTAGCTATACAATACCCCCTGACAGTTACCTTAAAAGCCTCCCAGATATGTTCAACCGAATCGACCGACCCCTTGTTCCTCGGAAAGAAATCCATGATTTCCTCCTCCAGCTCAGAACGGAACAAGGAATCCAATAGAGCCGCTGGGTGCAGGCGCCAATGAGGTCTAGGGCAATCCCACCCAGGTAGGCCAGTGTGCATCAGGACAGGGCTATGATCAGAGTACGTCCTAGGCAGGTGTGTAACCGTCGACACTCCAGGTACCACTCCAGGGGTGACAAGGAAGTAGTCTAGTCATGCCCAAGTGCCAGTCTGTGATGTGAAGTGTGCTCCCTCCCGTCTTGCCGGCTGTAGGGACCGCCATATGTCTACTAGGGCCCCTTCAGTGACAATGCCCTCGAGTGCCTCCCTCGCCTTGGGTTTATAGTGGGCAGCCCCATCCGTTCTGTCCATGCTGGGCACCAATGCCAAGTTGAAATCCCCACCCCAGATGATGCGGCGGGAGCCCACGTCAAGGATTTTACCCCAAAGAGTAGTGAAGAAGGCGGGTGTGTCTACGTTAGGGGCATAGCAATTAACAAAGGTGACAGTGTCGTGGCCCATTCGTCCCCAAAGTTAAGCATAACGACCACCCCTATCGGCCAGTTCCCCGCACTTGTGAAACGGGAAAGTGCCCCGGAGTAGGATGGCAACTCCCCTGGCATACGTGGAATAGGAGGAGAAGGTTCGGGTGTTAGCCCATTTACATGCAAAGGTGGCCCGTACTTGATGTGACAAGTGCGTTTCTTGGAGCATGGCTACATGTACATTATGTCTGGTAAGGTATGCAAGAACATCACGACATATCCTAGCGTTATTGAGCCCACGGACATTCCACGACATACAATGTAGCAGTGTTGCAGACCCTAAGACCGCCATTTAGTGTAGTGTAAGGAAACATCACTTCTCGAGCAGAGTGAGGCAGCCATTCCGATATGACACGATTCAATGTGAGCAACATGAGAGGACATAGTGCAAAACAACTCGCGGTGTGTAGACCCCCCCCAACAAACCCCCCCCACCCACTACAGCGTCCCAAACTCGTCTGCAGACATCCAAGCCCCCCCTCAGACCCTCCCCCCACCCCCTTCCCCAACATCCAATACCAACATGTCAACAGTCAACGTAGGGTACACCCGATGGGGTAACGACATCAAGGGCGCACAGCCGCTGTACCCGCCAGTGGCCTCCAAAACTATACCACCCTCGGTGGAGGCCGAGGCTAGGCAAGCGGATCCTGGTATACATTACCACAGAAGCGTCCAGACACTGCCATGCCGTGTTGAAGAGGCATTCGCTTCAGAGCACGTAGGGTAAACAGGCAGCAAACCTGCGCTAGGTGGTCGAATGCTTAGTTCAGGTAAGCGTTCATGGTCAATGTTCGTTCTCAGCAGCGGAAGGATCATCATCCCCTGAGTCAGCAGCAGCAGCATGATCGCCTCCTCTGGCCCTGCGGAGTGATTTCAAGTAGTCTTTTGCTTTTTGGGGGTTCGTGAAGAAACATTGCTTCCCCTGGTGCGTGATACGTAGTTTCGCTGGGTAGAGTAGGGCATAGTCCAGTTGCGCTTCGCGTAACTTTTACTTCACGGGGAGAAATTTACGCCGTTCCTCCTGCACCATGGGGGTAAAATCCGGATAGATAGAAAAAGTGACGCCATCATACTGAAGGGATCGTTGAGTGCGGGCAGCTCTCAGTGCCATGTCTCGGTCGCGGTAATTCAGCAATTTAGCGATGATTGGCCTGGGTGGCAAGCCAGATTTAGGGACAGGCGCAAGTGACCGGTGTGCTCGCTCAACTCTGAACTGTGGAGAGAAGGCACCCTCGCATACGGACCCCTTGAGGATTTTCTCGACGTAGAGCTCCATCCTGCCCGTGTTGGTGGACTCCGGAATACCCGTGACGCGAATGTTGTTGCGTCCGCTACGGGCTTCCAAATCTTCATTCTTTGTCGCTATAATCCTGAGAAGATTGTCCATGCGGGCTAGTTGAGTGGTATGCGTGGAAGTGACATCATCTGTATCGGAGATACGTTGCTCCGTGGCCGTGAGTCGCTCCTCATGCCGATCCACCTTATGGGCCAATGCGTCAAGTCTAGCGGTTACACCATCCACCTTCTCCACCACGGTGGCAAACCCCTGTCGCATCTCCTGAAATAGATGGTGTAAGTCAAGGTCCTTGGCAGGAGAGGAAAGAGTGGAGGTGGAAGCGGCACCGGAGCTAGGGTCAGCAGGGACCGCCTTCGTGGATTTCTTGGTTCCGTCAAAGCTGATCTTCATCTGGCGGTTCTCGGGGCGTACCATCGTGGCTTGTCAGATCTGTGTCACCGCCCGTCCAGGCCACACCAATACAGCACCAGCCGGTATTGGCCAACTAAGCAGGTCAAGGCTCGTGGAGAAGGTCACTTCAAATGCCGTTGAGCACAGGTGTCCAGCCACGGTGTAGGAGGGCAATGCAGCACACAGGGTCCCAGTGGTGGCAAGCAGGACAGTCCAGGCCAGAGGTCCTGGCCGTCTGGCTTGCGGTGCTGATGGAGCAGAAGCACCAACAGGCGCAGATAGGGCCGCCGCAGCGCGGGGGCTCCCCGGGGAGGTAGGCCCGGTGCAAGGTCACACCAATACAGCACCAGCCGGTATTAGTCAACTAAGCAGGTCAAGGCACGTGGAGAAGGTCCCTTCAAACACCGTGGAGCAGAGGTGTCCAGCCATGGTGTAGGAGGGCAATGCAGCACACAGGGTCCCAGTGGTGGCAAGCAGGATAGACCAGGCCGGAGGTCCAGGCCGTCTGGCTCGCGGTGCTGATGGAGCAGAAGCACCAACAGGTGCAGATGGGGCCGCCGCAGCGCGGGGGCTCCCCGGGGAGGTAGGCCCGGTGCAAGGTCACACCAATACAGCACCAGCCGGTATTGGTCAACTAAGCAGGTCAAGGCTCGTGGACAAGGTCCCTTCAAACACCGTGGAGCAGAGGTGTCCAGCCGTGGTGTAGGAGGGCAATGCAGCACACAGGGTCCCAGTGGTGGCAAGCAGGATAGACCAGGCCGGAGGTCCAGGCCGTCTGGCTCGCGGTGCTGATGGAGCAGAAGCACCAACAGGCGCAGATAGGGCTGCCGCAGCGCGGGGGCTCCCCGGGGAGGTAGGCCTGGTGCAAAGTCAATGCATAGGATAGTATATGTGGCTCACGGTCCCGCAGAGGGAGGCGGGTTGGAGTAACATAGGCAGCAAGCAGGCCAGGCCGATATGGGGATCACTGCAGCAGAGTCCGTGAAGCAGTGGAGCTGCGTGCGTCCAGGGCCCCCACAAGCGCCCGGAGGGGATCAGGCCGGCTGGCAGACACCGGGGCAGGAGCAATCCAGCCTAGAAGCGACGCGGGTGCTCGCGACCCGCTCCAGTCGCAGCAGGCAGTAGATACAGGGCAATCGCGGGAGAAAGGATCCGCAGGGGGTGCGCCACTCACCGAGGTCGGGCCGCGGCGGCAGTCTCCGGCAGTCATTAGTGGTGGGCCTCCGCTCCGCCAGGCCGCGCAGCTCCTCTGGGGTGTCTCGTCCAGCCTTCTGATACAGGCACACCCAGCACCTGCCTGCAGTGGGGGATTAGCAGCTCGGCAGTGGTCCCCCAGATCGCACAGCAGACCAAGGATCAGTCGGGTTTCACAGCGGCAAACTTCGGGGCAGGTGAGGCCTAAAGCCGCATGGCGAGCACCGACCTCGCGTGGACCTCACAACCGGCCTGCCGGTCCGATTTTACATGGCCAGATCTCCGTCTCCGGCGATGACAGTCACACGAGCTCCGGGACGAGTGCAGGGGACTGTGTTGCGCTTCGAATGGCGGAAGCAGGGGCGATGTCAGACTTCTGTGGCGAAGGATAGTGGAGGATTAATGGCCAAGGTGTGGGAGCTGCAGCGTTAAGCAGCCATTCCGCGTGTGCACCCTCTAGCGCCCCCCTAGTCTGCATGCAATATTCATTTCCTTCCCAATTAAATGCTCACAGCTCAAAACTGTGGAACTTTCCGTTCTTAGATGGAATACACCAAAACAACCTACTCAGCAGCTCAAGTTTAAATACATGCACCTTTTCATTTAAGGAAGACATGTCACACAGTTTAAAAACTCTTCTCTTGTCTCAGATAAGCATGGGTGGAAAATCTGTTACGCTCGCGGATTTTGCGGATTTTCGGTAAATTCGCAATCCGCGAACGCTCTCGAATTTACCGAAAATTCGCAAATTCGCACGCAGCAGATTTTTTTTCTTGGTGATACAATTTTGTGGCGTGCGCTGTAAGTGTGCAATTGCGATCATGTAGGTGCGGCGGGCAGCAACAATCTCGCACTCGCGAAATTTCTGCACAAGAAATCCACTAGCAAGCAGCATAGACCTTCTGAAAATGATGATTTTTATCAGAATAACTCCTCAGGTTGACATTTGCCTGCCCTTTTTTGGAATTGAGGCCTTTTGACTTTCTTTGGATCACTTTTGGATTAGAAATAAACTTTCACAAGTAAGTTTGTTTGGGGCATTACATTTGCTGTTCTGCAGAAAAACGAGTTTTGCTAAACTGAAAGCACTCAGCAGCAGGTGCAAAAGTTCAAATTCATCATTAGTAACCATTCCCTGTAGTGCTTCCTGACTGGGGCCCCTCCAGAGTTCAGTTGCTAGTTGCAACAATTGTATGACCCTGCTCTGACCCTCACAGCTGGATCATAGAATAGCTACAAGTAGGCCACAAAGGTCCTGGAAAAAAAATTGCACTGCAACAGAAAGCAAATTACAGATAAGGAAGCAGGTGCCAGACTGGAATTTTAAAACAGTGACACATTAATAAATCAACCCCAAATTAATTCATGTCAGTTGAAGCAGGGCAGGTGTGCTTGCTTTTTCCCCCCATAATCTACAGTGATGATGATGAACCAGAGGGTGGCATTGATGTACCAGAGGGTGGCATGGGTGAAACAGAGGGTGGCAGTGTTGAAACAGAGGGTTCCGGGAACCTGTGATGATGAACCAGACGTAGAAACAACATAGTCGCGACCGTTGCCAGCCGACAAGTAAGTTCGCAATCGCAAACTGGTACAAAATCCTCGCCAACTGGCAGAAACCCTTGTGAACACTATAAAAACAAAAAAATCCGCAAATTCGCGAGAATTCGCGGATTTTGCGGATTGCGAGTTCGCAAATACGCAAATTCGCAAACGCCAGATTTGCAAAATTCGCCCATGCTTAGTCTCAGACAAAAACAGCTTTAACCTCTCCTGACCTCAAGCAAAACCCTGCATTCTGTTTTTAAAGCTCCACACTTCTAACTAATTCAAGCAAATTCTAAACTGCCATTTATCTATGAGACTATTGGTGACTAAAAAGCAAAACATTGGCAATTTTAAAAAGTCACATACAAAGTCTCATGGTACTTCTGTAACAATATCTGGGACAGCATCAGTCAAAGAAGGTATATGTTTGCTTAATTTGTAACATTCAGCTGTCATGGGCAAAGAATTATCGCATTTGTGCACCAGCCACATTAAATCATTTTAAACATTAGTTATTGGGGTCACCAAGCCTGCTTCTGTGAAATCCTACCAAACTGCTTTTCTGTCTATAAAGGCCATTTAATAACCAATGCAGTCTCCCATAAGCAAATCACGTTTTCTCTCACACTGTTCTGTCCAGTATCTTTTAGTGTGCAAAAGCACAGAGTCATGGGCATTTGACTTCTTTCTTTCCTGCTAAAAGGGGCACATTGCTTTTGGGTAAAATCACAAAATACATTTTTAAACCTTTGATTTAACCAGTCATACACAATCTGCTGCTGTACACTTTCAACATCATATGGGTGCATTTGTCTTTTAAAGCAAAATGTATTGTGCACTGTTAGGTCTGATTTATCTCCACAACTGGTGATCATTAATTCTAAAACACGGGTCTTCCTATCATTTTGCACATTCCTTTCTGACTGAAAACTCTCTTCGGAAGAATTAATTAAAACAGCCTGTGTAATTGGCAACCTGACTAGTTTTTCTGTAACATTTTTCACATGTAAATCATGCACGTTTAATTCTGTTGTCAAAGGAATATTTTCACACTGGGCATCAATTAACATTTCCTTCAGCTCTTTTTGCAAATATTCAAATTGTGGGTGCATGTTAAACAACACATTAAAAATAACCCCACTATCTCTGTCTGAAATGTCATCCCACCTTTCAGGGTTATATTCTGAGATGTTACATTCATGTTGCAGCTGAGAACATTTTAAATGCATTTCTTTTTACTGAACACTTTTAAAGGGATCCTGCCCTTTCTGCCTAACGTAAAAAAGCTATTCACAAGCCCTTTATACAAAACACATTTAAACAGAAATTCTCTTTCAACCAAACACAATTAGCTCACTCATGAGCCAGAACACCATATGGGCTACCCCCATGCAAATAAATCAAATGATATCTGAGAGTCTGCTTTCAATTTCGAAAAAAAACAACAATATTTTCCCCTTTTAAATCAACGTTCATATCCTGCAACCGACTACGCCAAATTGTAATGACCTACTTCTCTGTATGTTTTGGTGCTTCTGTCAGTCACCAGGCCATTACTTACCACATCCTTTCTCAGGATCCAGAAAGACACCACATTTCACAATACTTACCCAAGAAAGGAATAAACACTGACAACATTTAAGACCATTGCAGAGGAAATTGGAAATAACAACAAGTCACAACACCTCCCCATTCGAGAGGGTACGCAGTAATTCACAACACCTCCCCATCTGAGAGGGTACACACGCATGCTCCTCCTAGAAATCTATTGGATAGAATAATAAGAATTTAGACATCCCTGATGGGAGCAGATTTCCATCCCGTATCAACAATTACCCATTAGAGGGGAATCGCCCATCCCTCTGTAAGCACTTGGTAAAAAAGGGTCCCGACCTTCCTTTACAAGGAATAAAGACAAATTATATTCTCCAAGTGTTCTTTATTACATGATAATAGGATGACAAAAGAAAGAAATAACTAGTCATCACAATAGACATATGTAGCAATCACCAAAACATACATATACATAGATCCTGAAAATAAAAGACATAGGGCCACATGCATCATTGTTTGATTTTGCAATTCCTAATTTGCGATTTTTAGGGAATCGCAAATTAGGAATTGCAAAATGGGATGCATGATTTTTTTCCCATATTATTTGAGAATCGGTAAAAATCGCAATTTTTACCGAATCGCAAATATTATGGGAATACTAAATTGCGATTTCGCAATTCCCATTGATTCCTATGGGCCAAAAGGCCCATGGGAATCAATGGGAAGGCATTTTCAAATTGCGATTTTCTTTTTTAGAATCGCAATTTGTTCATGCATTACATGGGTGCAGGGGTGGTCCAAAGGACCTCCCCCTGCACCCCTGTAATGTATTTTTAAGTGCATGTTTCACACACACATGTCCTATGGACATGTGTGTCTGTAACATTACACTTTAAAAAATGCATTTTTGTGCATATTTAAACATTTTCGCAAATTACCACGAGGTTCAACCTCGTGGCAATTTGCACCCCCTATTTTTGAAATTCGCAAATTTCAAAACAATGATGCATTGCTTTTAAGGAATCGCAAAACAGCGATTCCTTAACAGCAATCGCATTTTTTGGAAATCGCTAAAAATAGCGATTTTCAAAAAAATGCATGATGCATCCCAAAAACGTATTTAGGAAGTGCAAACGGCCAAATTTACCGATTCGCACCGTTTGCAATTCCTAAATAGGTTGATGCATGTGCCCCTTAGTTAGTTACAATAAGTACACATGGAACACCTCAACATGATCTTAGGCGTCTTGGCATCTGAAGAAGGGTCCGTCTCTCTTTCCCTCTCTGATTGGGTCAGGACTCTCTGTTGCCCGATGAAAATCCCAAAGTATGGCCCGACCGCTCGGTGCGCGGCATCAGGCCCACAAAGTACAGTAACTTGGAAACGATGAAAGCAAAGATGACGCATGGTGTTGGGGAGGTGATGCTTCGTTGGCGCTGAGCGGCGTCTATTCCTGACGACCACAGGGGAGGTGATTCCTCTGTTCCTTATTGTGGTGCAGGAGAAGCAAAGCATTGGGTTCTTACTGCATCGGGGAGGTGACGACACAAATGGCGGCAAAGCCTCTGTTCCTTACGACTGTGCAATGTTGATGCGGCATGCCAGCCGGTGTCGGGCCTACGTTTCAAGTTGGGGCGGTGTATCCTGCTCTTTGCGAGCAGTGCCCATGGCTTCTGTGCAGGTTATGGCATCGCTCGCCAGAGTCGATGGTGCAATTTCCTTCTGTGGCAGCTGAAACAACAGTTCCAGATGCAGAGAGACAGAAGGAGTGAAGTCTTTGTGTCCCTGGGACTTCAGAACAGGAAGCTAGCTCAGTTTCATGCCCTTGGAGATCTTCCTCAAGATGACAAAGCAAACTTCAAAGTCCTTTTCTCCGTTCCTTGGCAGCAAGCAGCCACTGCAGACAAATCCCAGACAGCAAACAGCACAGGGGCAGTATTCCTTCTCAGCTTCTCCCGGTCTTCTCTTTGGCAAAGGTTTCTCTTGATTCCCAGAAGTGATCTAAAAGTCTGGGGTCCTGAACCCTCTTTTTATACACCAAAATCCTTTGTTCTCTGAAGGCAGAGAGTATCTGTACCTGGCCAAAACCAATTCTGTTCTCACTGTGCCCGCACCGTGATGTATCACTAGACCCCCAAACCACCAGACCAGCATCTTAGTATCTCAGCATCTCTCGGACCCCCTTTCTCTAATATAGAACTCTATCCTCTATCAAAGCTTCTGGGAGAAGCCGCCTACCTTTCTCACAAGATTCCTGTACCTTTCCACACCAGGCACCCAACAGCAGCTGGCCAAGCGTTTTGTTATGACGCCAATGCGAAGAAGGCACATTCCTCTTGATAAGAACTGGTCTGCTCTGGTTCACTGGCGGTGAACAACACATGTAATCTCAAATATAACCTCTCACCTACAGCGGCTCAGAAGATGGCTGCAGTTTAGAATATGGAGTTGCTCAAGCATAGGCCTCTAATACTTGGATAGCAGAATGATATTAGACCACGTCAAAGCCAATAGGCTAAAGTCATAATTCACCTAACTCAAATAACATTATGCAATTAATCCCTCAATATCCACTATGAAGCACATGTGTGCACTATCACCAACAACACTGCACCTCGACATCCCATACCTTCTATTCTTTGGCAAGATTATTTTAATGCAAGACCATCCTACCATAAGGCTAAGGTAACATAGCACACTAAAGTCAGTACACAATGGTGGTGATTGAGGGTCATCATAAAGCATCAGACCACTAAAGTGGCTGACTCACTACAGACATGCAATACACAAACCTTGCAGAGGCACACTGGATGGTTAGGCTAGAAAATACACACTTTCTAAAAGTGGTATTTTCAAACACAGAATGCAAAAATCACCCTCACTAAAAGATGCATTTTAGCATTCTGAGTTCAGGCATACTAAACTTTATGTTTCTACCTTGTTCCTAGGGCCAGTTATGTTTATAAGATGTTGCAAACAAACTCCCCATTCTGTCCTATGTGAACAGGTAGCCTTGCAATAGTGAAAAAAGAAATTGGCAGTAATTCACTATCAGGACATGCCACACACACCAGGACATGTCCTCCCTTTTACATATATTGCACTCTGCCCACAGGGGCACATTGGGCCTACGTTAGGGGTGGCTAACATTTAGAAAAGGGAAGGTTTAGGGACTGGCCAGAGTGTGCAAAATAACTATGGATTAAACCCAGATCTGTGACTGGGGGTGAATGTTTTGCCATTGTGCAACATTCCGTCCATCATCTTGTGTGTTTTGCTGTTCACCCTATATGGGAAGGGCATGCCCAGACGTCGGTCCCGTGCTCACTAAGCCACTGGAGTCAAGCTATCCTGGCTGAAGATGGCTGATAGCCAGAAACCGGTCCTAGGATGCTTGATTCTGGTCAAGGAAATACATGGCTTGGCAGTTCAATCTGGACTGTTCCCATGAGGCACGGGGTCAAGACTGATTTGAATATGGCCATGTCTGAACTGGGGTGGCTTGGTGAGCAAAATAACGATGGATTAAACCCAGATCTGTGACTGGGGGTGAATGTTTTGCCATTGTGTAACATTCTATCCATTTTGCAAAGCATCTAGACGGAGTGTAAACACACAGCAAAAACACAGGTGGTAACAGCAAAAAATGGAAGGGAGACCCACGCCAAGGGTGCCAGGTCTAACAGTTACCAACAGGGATATAACTGTGTATCTCTTAGGGGTCAGCTCAACTTTATTAACAAGCATGGCCTTCATGGGAGCGTAATGTGTTTGGTATTCTACTTCCAGTGTTAGGAGTATGTCCCTCCCTACTGTGGGCATGTACCTCCACAAGCTACCCCTGTGCTCCTCAAGCACTTTATGTTCTGCTGAACAAGCACCTTAGGCCCACTTCACAGGGTCCAGGACAGGGGTGGCACCACTTGTCGGGGTCGACTTACAGATGGCACAGTTCATGTGTAGAAGTAGATTAGTTGGAAATCTTTTATGTCCTCACAATTTCAAATCAGGAGGACAGCCAACGAGCCCTTGAAGTCATTTTGGGTTCTGGCGATCAAGGAATGCAGGTCCAGTCCTTCTTACACAGACCAGGAGGGCAGCAGGCAGCAGGTCAGTGCAGCAATAAAGCAGTTCTTCCAGAGCAGCAGCCTAGCAGATTGGCAGTCCTTCATCAGCATAGCAGTCCTACTTCTTGGCAGAGTATCCACAGGTTCAGAAGTGCACTATAGTGGTGGGGTCTGAGGTCTAGGTATTATACCCAGTTGAAGTTCACAGTGGTCCTCCTTTCCAGCACTGGCTCCAGACCCACTGCCAGCTTTCGCCAACTGCCAGCTTTCGCCAACTTTTGCCACACTCTACCCCCCTTTTTGGTGAGGGGGAGCTTTGAGAGCCATGAGAGCGATGAGAGCAGGGCGAGGGCTACTGGACGAATAGCAGAACAGCAGTCGCTCAGCGGCACAGCGAGCACAATATTGGTATGGTCAGCGGCAAGGATCTAGGAGCTCCTTAACTACCACTGCGGGGGGAAAAAATCTGGAAAAGTCGCGTGGTGCAGCATCGGGGTATGACCCGGGGTATGACCTGGTATCCCTGGAGGAGATGAGCTAACTGGCATTCCCGTTAATAGCCTACGAGTACAAACGAGTACAAACTTGGCAACACGGAGATTCACGGAGCAAGGAGCAAGGAGCAAAAGGAATAAAAGAGCAAAAGAGCAAAGGAGCGAAGGGAGTAATCAGATTGATTCAAGACTGAAGTGTGTGCTACCTGTATTTCCAGGCTCTGACTTTTGGCCTTTTTTTCGTTGTAGCTGCTGTGGTGTGGCGTGGTGTGGTCGCAGAGGATACAGGGGGTACAGTGGATGGCCGAGTTTTCGATTCTGTGTCCGATTAATCGTGGCACATTGGGCCCACCAGGCGATGTATACAACTTGCGAATTTTTACTATAATTCTAGCCACACTACACTACTCTACACAACCGTGAGTAACCTAAGACTCTCTAAGACTCTCTAAGATAACTGCAACCTTGCATAGTGCACTTTGCTCTGTACAAGTATTTTTGATTCACAGGATTCTGATTACGAGCAGATTACAGCGCAGTTCTGGCTCAGCTCAGGTCATTTCAGTCGGGAGGTCTAACCATGTACAACGCGAGAACGCTGACAGATGAAGAGCGCTAGAGGAGCTGCAATAATATGTTCCTGTTCCAGTAAAGGGAAGAAGGCGGGTGGTAAAACAAGCGGTTAGCAAGGAAGACCAAGACTGCTTACCTGCCTCCTTGTTCTCCGTCTTGCCATCTGCGAACACTGCGGACGTGCATAAGAAGGAGACAGAGTACGCGTCGTCAAGGGAACGGCTCTGACGGCTCTGACGCAGTGCCGACGGAACCAATTGAGCCTACGGAACTAACGCAACTGTCGAAAAACTGAACGTGCTGACTTGCTGTGAAAGCCAATACCAACTGCCGCTTCAAAAGCTGTAAAGGGAGAAATACTGAGAGATTGAGTTTGAGAAAACCGGCAAAGATTCTGCAATACCTGAGCTGAGCTGAAAGCCTGAAGGAATCGGGGATTATTGATCATCGATCCTTAAATTCAATTAAATCCTAAAATCTAATCTAATGGGAATAAAAAAAGGGCTAGGAGTGTCTAGGTGTGAGTAGGTGACTTGGCTGTGGTATTCACGGGGGAAAGAATAAATAATAATAAAAAAGGATAAAAAAGGATAACAAGAACGTACATGGGCTATTTGACCACAGTCCATACAGTCTATCTAGACTATCTAGACTTACACCCTAAAAAAACAAATACAAGCACTAAGTCTTTTGAGAAAAAAAGAGCTGGCACTAGGGCCTTAAGACCATCGAGACCATCCAGAGCAGCTGGCGGTGCTGGAGCTGGAGCTGGAGCTGGAGTTGGAGCTGGCACGGTCAGAGCAGTATGGGCAGCTATAAACACAGCTATAAACACAGCTACTAAAATCAAAATAGAGATCAGGACCCCACAAGAAACATTATCTGCAGCTATTTCATCTATCCCACCATCTGCTTGGGCAACAGCTAGAGTAAGAGCAAGAGCTAAAGGCCGTAAGGTACAAACTCTACAAACACTATCATCAACACTATCATCGACAAAACCAAAGCAACTAAATCGATCCCCAAAACTACTATTGTCACAGACACTTGGCTCTGTACAGGCATTGACTATGGCTGGAAATAAAGCAAAGGCAGGGTCCACTAGTTGCAATGGTCTAACGAGTGTTGGAAATGAAGTTGCTGGGGTTCCGATGGGCCAGTCGAATTGAATACCGTCATGGAGAAAGATACTTTATATGCATCGGACTCATCAGGCCTACAATATGTAACACACCCAATCCAAACCCAAACACAGACCCAGATAAAGACCCAGACCCAGGCCCAGGGAGCTCAAGAGAAACAAGAGAAACAAGAAACCCAAGAGAGGCTGGAGAGCTCAGATGGCAGGGGAAATATCAAAGAGACTCATAATATACAAGGACTTCAGAAAACAAAAGAAACACAGAGACGACCCGAAACCAGGGGGTACAAGGCAATGGAAAACAACGAGGAAAATCATGATGGCAGCATAAGAGCTAATAAACCAGATGGGAGAGGTAGAGACACTGAGACTGAACAGAAACTCCATAAAGAAACCGAAAAGATGAAAAGGAAAGGAAAGGAGAAAGAGAAAGTGAGAGAGGTGGAAAAGGAATCTGAAAGTACCGAAAACCTTGAACTCTTGGTAAAAAAGGCAAAAAGACTACAAACAATTAAAAACATAAAAGCTGCGGCCAAAACATCCGGTCACTCGATAGATTCCCAACCAAGAATCTCAAACATATTTAGCCCAGCAATTAAAGACAGATCACGCATTTGCTCTACCAACGATATAGCACCAAACACAATGGATCAACAAGCGAGTAAAATAGGGCCACCGCCGTTGCAGACCAGGCAGCGCACCTAGAGCGGGCCGATGTGAGGGAAGAGAGCAGGTCGGGCCCCAACCTGGATTCAGTCTTGAACACGAGCCCAGGTATAGAAGGGTCTGCAGCAGCTGTAGTCTCTGATGGATCCGAGTCTGAGATCTATGAGACTGGGGTCTCTATTTCCAGCAAATCCAGCGAAGAGAGTGAACTGAGCGAGGATCCCAAACTGGAGGAACATATTTTGAAGGTATCTTCTTCAAAGGATATTAGAATCAAAAATGACTCCATATATGACAGCCCACCCAGAAAAATACTTGAAAAAAAAAGAAGTTGACATAAGAAACATTCAAAAATAATCCACGATAAAACTACAGACCCTGGGAGCAACCCAGAGCAAATCGTAGGGAGAACCAAACTGCAACGCAAAAGCCCCCATCAAAAATCAAATGTGGAACCTGAAAGGAATAAGAACACTCTTGACACCCCGGAAGAAGACGAGAGGATGAGGCACAGAGAGCCCTCACTGAGTGAAGTTCTTAACTCAATAAAAACTTTCCACCAAGATGTAAAAAAAGATAGTCAAAGGAATCATGTTGCTATCCAAAAACTGGAAGGTGCTATTAACAAAGTGGGCAACACCTGTTTGGAGATCTCCGACAGAATGTGTTCTGTAGAAGTCCGGGCGGAAAACCTGGAGTTGGACGTTGGTAAGCTTCAAACACAGGCAAATGAGCATGAAGGAATAATTAAGGACTTAATGGCAAAGGTTAAAGACCAAGAAAACCGTGCAAGAAGAAATAATCTTCGATTTCTTGGGATTCCTGAGGGCGCAGAAGGAAGCGACCCAAGAGGCTTCATGTCCAACCTTCTAAAATCATCCTTCCCGGAACTCAACTCTTGGGATATGGACAGAGAAGTCTGTCGAGCACATCGTTTCCCTCTGACATTACCGAAACGCTCAGATAAACCACCTCAATATCCCAGAGCGTTATTAGTCAATTTTGGAAACTTTCTAGTACGTGATACTATATACGAATTGGCTAGTCCTATGGCTAAAAGAGAATACAAGGGTTTTAAGTTCTTCGTGAGACCGGATTTTGCACACGCAACTGTTGAACGCCGATGGCGAATGCGACAACTTTTCGCCCCCTTTGAAAGACTGGGAGCGACAGTTTTTCTGCAAAATCCGGCTCGTCTAAAGATAATCTACAAAGGATCAACGAGAAGCTTCATAAGCGAAATCCAGGCTGAGGCCAGCCTTAAGGAGGTGACAGATAGATCGAAACAAAGTAATGGCAAATAAATGGAACTGGAAGGGGGCCAAGGATGGGAACCAAAAAAACTATTTATTATAGATCAAATATGATATGAATATTTGGTGATGTTTGTAAACTGGCTAACAAAATGAAATGAACACTATCAAGAGCTTTTGCCATGTCATGGTGACGGGTTCAAGGGTGGGAACCGGATAATAGACCAATATTGATTGAATATGACTTGAATATTTGGCAATGGTTATTAATAACATTAACAAAACGAAAGAGCTGACAAGTGATTACTAATTGTCATGTAGATGACACATCTAGGATGTAAAATACCAGGCCAGTGGCAAGCATAGGCACACGGACCACACAGCCGTCCACTCCTGGGTGACTCAGAACCCAGGATGCCTCATAGGGCGGTAAGGGGGAGGGCAAGTGGGTGGGGAAGAGGGAAGGGAGGGGGGGGCGTAAGACCAAGGGGAGATAGCTACCAGAGAATCTAATTGGAAGGTTTTAAAAAGAGGAAAGCGGCAAAAAAAATTTAATGAGGTGCTTACCATGCCTTTAAAGAAACGCACTGACTCAAAAATAGCCACTGCACTATTGCAGAAAAGTCAAACGAGACAGAAGGGAAAACAAGTAACAAGTCCTGCAGGAACCAAAAAAAAAAAAGACCTTTTAAAAAAGAATGGCTAGATTAAGAATATTATCTATAAATATTTGTGGTCTTAATGACCTCAAAAAAAGACAAAGGGTGGCAGAAGGCCTGCACGCGATGGAGGCCAATATAGTCTGTTTACAAGAGACACATATAGAGAGAAGTCAAGAACATCTATTAAAATCCCTAGGGTTCCAACTAACTATCGCCTCTACTCAGGGAACACGTACCAAGGGTGTAGCCATTTTAGCTAAAGGAGGGGGCCTGCAATTTAATCGCTCACGCTCAGATAATCTTGGGAGATGGGCCATTACGGAGTGTAACTACTATAACGGACTTAATATAGCAACATTATGCACAGTCTATGGGAATTTGGGTGACGACCCGATACAGTAATAAGTATCTCTAACGAACTGGTACATTGGCCTTTGCCTCTTATTTTATGTGGAGACTTCAACCTTGACTTACCAGGAGATTGGACATCTGGCTCGGAATTTAAATATCAAGGGAGAAAACCCAAAGTTTTTAGAGCTTTCAAAGACCTGTGCAAACGGCATGGATTACTGGATGGATGGCAACTGGGACATCAGGGGGATTATGGATTTACTTTCTTCTCCCATCCCCATGCCCACCATGCCAGGCTAGATTATATACTCCTATCTAACTCAATTAAGAACAGCTGCACCATAAGGAAGCTCCCTAGGGTACTCCCTGATCATAACCCGCTCGAACTTAATATATCATGCAGTAGTCCTTCTCGCACTAGAAGCTCTTGGACTTTCGAAAGAGCGCTCTTAAGAAATGAGCAATACTGCAATCACATGAGAGAGTGGCTCCCATCCTTTTTGGAAACAAATATGGGCAGCGCTCCTATTGAGATAGTATGGGGCACAATGAAAGCTAGCGTCAGAGGGGAGACATTACAATTCTCAGTTAGGAATAACCGAATAGGCAAACAACAACTTGCTTCTTTATATCAGAACTTGAGTAAAGCAGAGACGGAGCTGATCACAGCTGTACAAGCAGGTCATGGTACGGAGGGATTAGCGCAAATCGCAATAGCTAGAAATAAGATAATAGAGATATTTACAGAAAAAGCCATAACAAAAGCAATGATATCTAAAGAAAAAGCTTACGAACTTAGCGAACAAGTGGGACACCAGCTCGCAGTACGTACCAGAGAGGAAACAACCGCCAATATGAACAAAGCTATTAAAGATAGTAATGGCACGCTGAGAGTAGAGGGACACGATATCAGAGAGGCCTTCCATAGATTCTATTTAGAACTATATAATGAACCACAAAGTGAGCAAGATGTCCCTGTCGATTATCTGGGGGTTGATTTGGGAGAATGTCTGGAACTAGAGGATAAAGAAGGATTAGATTCACCTATCAGCTGGGACGAAATAATGCTAATAATGAAGTCTCTGAATATGGGCAAGGCGGCAGGCGTAGATGGGATTCCCATGGAGTTTTTTTTTAAATTCGCCGAGCAACTAAAATCTATCATGTCACCGCTCTTTAAGTCAATATTCCAAGGAGGGAATCCACCTCCGTCCTGGTCTTTGGCAAAGATTATGATCTTCCTCAAGAAGATGAAAAATCCATTAGAGATGGGGTCGTACCGCCCCATAACACTGATTAATGGAGATTCAAAGATCTGTTCTAAACTTTTGAAAGGGCGATTGGCACCTATAATCCACAAGATGGTATCAACTCGACAACATGGTTTTATTCCAGGCAGATCGACAACCGACCACATACAGAGAGTGATCTCTCTGTTAAATTATGCTGAAAGTACAGGAGACCCTATGGCCCTCATTCTGCTGGATGCGGAAAACAGCTTTTGATAGGGTCTCCTGGAAATTTTTGTGGGCAGCAATGTCAAATTGTGGAATAACGAGGGGTTTTACTAGGGCCATCCAAGGACTTTATGTCAACCCAAACGCGAGTGTTGTGATAAATGGAAAGATGTCCGAGAACTTCAAGATATCGAGGGGAACAAGACAGGGTTGCCCATGCTCCCCTCTCTTGTTCGCGATTTACATTGACCTATTTATTCGCAAACTCGAAAATCACCCTTCTGTACCTTCAATCAGGATTAATAATTTTGAGACAAAAGTCCTTGCTTATGCAGACGACATAGCCCTAGTAACCACTAACCCCAAGGAGGCGATAAAGATTGTGGAAGAAGAAGCTGCACGTTTTGGGAAAACATCAGGATATAAACTGAACACAGCAAAAACCCAAGTTGTTATTAATGATAAAGTAGAGATGCATGATGCTAGAGTAGTTGAGCAGGTTGTATACCTGGGTGTCAGCATATGCGCCAAGGTGGACAAAATTGTAGAGAAAAATCTTGATCCCCTAATAGCAACTACTAGAAAAAATCTGGTCAGGTTAGACAATTTACATTTGACGATAGGTGGCAGATGTAATATAATTAAAATGCTGATTCTACCCAAATTCTTATATTTTTTTAGAACAATTTGCCTTGAATTTTCCCCGGGTTATTTTAAAATCATCGAATCTATGTTTTCTAGATTTATTTGGGGATTCAAGAAACCTCGAAGGGCAGTAAAATGGATTATGTTACCGAAAGAAAGAGGAGGGTTAGCTATGCCAAATCTCAGGATGTATTACTGGGCCACAGTTGCAAAGTATTGTGGGAATCTTATAGCCAGTGACTCCTGTGTTGCAGTAATCCCAAGTCCACAGGAGATGATTCTAGGGGATAGAAGTAAAGGGTGTCTATGGCGGTATAGCAATGATAATTTCTTTAAGAAAACTAAACTCAAGACAATATCGAGCGTTTGGAAAGTCTGGATTAATATCCGTAAATTGCTAGGGCTGGGGCGCTTTTCCTACTATACCCCTATTAAAGGTAACACCGATCTTCCAGAGATTTTTCTAGATGGCTGCATGGCTAGGTGGGTCGGAGCGGGGATTACTAAACTAGGCTGTTTTTTTACTGCGGATCGGATAAAAAGTTTCCAAGAACTTCATGACGACTATAACATCAGTAATAGGGATTTCTTCAAATTCCTTCAGGTCAGGGATTTCCTATCAAGGAAAACGGGGGGAAGAGGCAAATTTCAAAACATTGCAGTAATAGACAATTTAAGAAGGGAAATTACCCCAAAAATTGGGGAAATCTATAAGGAATTCTATAAATCTATTCCTGATGATTTAGATAAACATTTGGATAGGTGGCATTCTGATCTTGCGGTGCATCATGGAACGCCTACTCATGCGTTGGAGCTATCGCAAACTTGGCTTATTTCAATAAAATTGCAGGCCCAATTCTATAAAACATTCTTTGCCCTATATTACACCCCGTTTAAATTGTCCAAGTGGGCTAGCGGAACAAGCACTGCTTGTCCCCGTTGCTCGCTAGCGAAAGCTGACGATATTCATATGTTTGCCTTGTGTCCAGAACTCACCAATATTAGGACTGAGATCTCTAAATTCATTTCTGAAATATTTAATGTAGAATTGACCACATCAACTGAAGAGATTATGCTTGGTTTGGCTGGTTTTGAGCACCCATTAAACCAGCAGGGGCTGATCTTTGTATGTATGGCAGTCCTAAGGCTCTGTATTGCCTCCGCTTGGCTTGACCACCAGCCACCATCCATAACACATTGGAGGGCTAGACTATTGGCAATATGTAGCATCGAGATAGCCATATATAAAAACAAAGGGATCAGGAAAAAACAAAGAGGTATGTTGATATGGGAACCTCTATTACAGTGGATACAAACTCAGGATCCAGGGTAATTTGTTTTCCTTTTCCATCTAGCTGTTACTGGCTTTATGCTATGCCTGCTATAATATTCTTTGTATAGTTGCTTTCATCTACATAGATGTTTTTGTTTGGTGATTTAACGTATTTTCTGTTTTTAGACCTTGGTCTTCAAAGGGGGCGGAGGCTGGGGGGGGGGGGGGGAAATGTAATGTAATAATTGTGAAAACTTGAATAAAAACTTTAAAAAAAAAAAAGGAAATCTTTTATGTCCTCACAATTTCAAATCAGGAGGACAGCCAACGATCCCTTGAAGTCACTCTGGGTTCTGGTGATCAAGGAATGCAGGTCCAGTCCTTCTTACACAGACCAGGAGGGCAGCAGGCAGCACGTCAGTGCAGCAATAAAGCAGTTCTTCCAGAGCAGCAGCCTAGCAGATTGGCAGTCCTTCATCAGCATAGCAGTCCTACTTCTTGGCAGAGTATCCACAGGTTCAGAAATGCAGTGTAGTGGTGGGGTCTGAGGTCTAGGTATTATACCCAGTTGAAGTTCACAGTGGTCCTCCTTTCCAGCACTGGCTCCAGACCCACTGCAGGGGGTATGCAGTCCTTTGTGTGGGGACAGGTTAGAGACAGCCTATTCAGGCATAAATGAGGCAGTGCCCAGGTCCTTCTGCCCATCTTGCCGGGAAGGCCCATCAAGTCACACCTAATCTCCCATTGTGTGTGGCTGTCTAGAGGACATACACAAAGCCCAGCTGTCACCCAACCCAGACATGCAATCAGAGATGAGCTGCTGGTATACAGGGATAATAGCAGGAAAATGCCAACATTTTTTTAAAATTGTAATGATAAATTAGACTTAGCTAATAAAGAGGATTTATCATTTCAATTTCATAGGTACCAAACATAACAGATCGATCTCCTCTCAATGAGGAATCACAGCTTGCTAAATGTAATAAGGAATCCCCAATGTTATCCTATGAGAGGGGTAAGCCTCGCAGCAGTGAAAAATGAATTTGGGAGTTTTTCACTTCCAGGATATGTAAAACTTAAAAGTACATGTCCAACCTTTTACTTACACATCACTATGCCCAATGGGCTACACAGGGTCTTCCTTAGCAGTGACTTATTTGTAATTAAAGGAGAGTTTAAGATTTGGCAACGGGTTTTAAATGCAAAGTCGAAATGGCAGTGCAACCCTGCATTTAAGTTTCAATGGCAAGCCTGGGACAAGTGGGTGGTACACTAAGTGCTGCAGGCCCACTGGTGGCATTTAATGTACAGGTCCTGCGTAATGGTGTACCACTCGACAAGGGACTTATAAGTAAATTAAATATGGCATTTATGTATATATGCACTTAGGGATGCAGACTATGAGTGGTGACTACCAATGCAGGTTGTCTACATTGTAGAACAGTTTCCTTGCCTTGTGTCACAGCAACTGGTTTTAAACTGCAGTCTTGCCAAGACACAATAGAGTTCTCTGGAGCCATACCTTTTAGTCATACACATGGCTAATGTAAATATACACTGCAGCCCATGAATGCTACTGGTGTATTTCCTGAGCTAACTTACCATGCTCTTACTGAAAAATAAATAGGCCAAATAAGTACATGTTTTGTGGGAAAAGCATCTGAGGCCTCCATGATAATTTGCTGTGCATCTCAACCAGCTCAGACGTCGACCTTGCCAACGCCGAACATCTCCACTTCCAGATACACACCGACCCCAAGACCACACTCAGAGGCACCCTCATCTACCGGCCTGCAGGCCCCCGTGCACAATTCAGTGACAACATCAATGACTTTATCACCCCACACGCCCTCCCTTCTGAGGACTACATCCTTTTGGGAGACCTCAATTTTCACCTGGAAAAGAACAACGACAGCAGCACCACCACCCTTCTGGACAATCTTGCCAACCTCGGACTCAAACAAATTGTCACTACCCCCACCCACATTGCAGGCCACACACTCAACCCCATCTTCACCTCCAGCAAACATGTCTCATTCAGTCACACCACAGCTCTACATTGGACGGACCACAGCTGCGTTCACTTTACCCACAAGAAGACCACAATCCACAACCATCCTCAACCCACCCTGCGAAGAAACTGGAACAAAATCACCATCGACCAGATCTCCTCATCGTTTCTTCTAAACACCCCCGCCCACTCCTCAGACCCCGACCAAGCAGCCATCAACTTCACCCAATGGCTATCCAACAGCGCTGACATCCTAGCACCGTTGAAAAAACGTCATAGCAAACTAGGCAACAAAAACGCCTCCTGGTTCAATGATGATCTTAAGAAATCCAAGAAACTCTGTCGCTCCCTCGAGAAGGCCTGGAAAAAAGACCCAAACACCAGCACCAGGGACGCCTTCAAAAACGCCACCCGCTTACACCACCAACTATTCCGCTCTGCCAAGAAAGCCGCTTTCAAAGACCGACTTGATAACAACGCCCACAACAGCAAAGAATTATTCAACATCGTCAAAGAGGTTACCAACCCATCTGCCAACTCCAACGACATCACCCCCTCCCAAGCCCTCTGCGACTCCCTAGCTCCCTTCTTCCACAACAAAATCGCAGACATCCACAACAGCTTCGACAACCGACCCGGAGACCAACCCACCCAACCTTCTGCAGAACGATCACCCCCCTCGAACACCCTTAACGACTGGAACACGATCTCCACTGAGGACACCATCCGCCTGATGAACTCCATCCACTCAGGATCCCCAACTGACCCATGCCCTCACCACATCTTCAACAAAGCAGATTCCATCATAGCACCACACCTCCGAGATGTCATCAACTGCTCCCTTAGCTCCGCCACCTTCCCGGAAAGCTGGAAACACGCAGAACTCAGCGCCCTTCTGAAAAAACCCACAGCTGACCCCACCGAACTCAAAAACTACCGCCCCATCTCCCTTCTTCCATTCCCGGCCAAAGTCATCGAGAAAGCTGTCAACAACCAGCTCGCCACCTTCCTCGAAACCAACAAATCCCTCGACCCCTCACAGTCCGGCTTCCGAGCCAAACACAGCACTGAGACCGCCCTCATCGCAGCAACAGACGACATTCGAACTCTACTGGACAATGGAGACACAGTCGCCCTCATCCTCCTCGACCTCTCCGCTGCCTTCGACACAGTCTGTCATAGCACCCTTCTACAGCGCCTCAGAAACGTCGGCATCCATGGAAAAGCACTGGAATGGATCACCTCGTTCCTCACCGGAAGAACCCAGAGAGTCCGCCTCCCCCCATTCAAGTCAGAGGCCTCTGAAATCATCTGCGGCGTGCCACAAGGATCGTCACTCAGCCCCACCCTCTTCAACATATACATGAGCCCCCTTGCGGCCATCGCACGCCAACACAATCTCAACATCATCTCCTACGCTGATGACACTCAACTGATCCTCTCACTCACCAAAGACCCTAACACCGCCAAAACCAACTTACACGAAGGAATGAAAGAAGTAGCCGAGTGGATGAAGCACAGCCGTCTGAAACTGAACTCAGACAAAACAGAAGTCCTCATCCTAGGCACCTCCCCATCCGCCTGGGATGACTCTTGGTGGCCAGAAGCCCTGGGAAAAGCACCCATCCCGACGGACCACGCACGGAACCTGGGCGTCATCCTGGACTCCTCACTCTCGATGACCAGACAAGTCAACGCCGTTTCATCATCTTGCTTCAACATTCTTCGCATGCTCAAAAAAACATTTCGCTGGATCCCCAACGAAACTAGAAAAACGGTCACCCACGCACTGGTCACGAGCCGCCTGGACTACGGAAACACCCTATACGCAGGTACCACCGCAAAACTCCAGAAAAAACTCCAACGCATCCAGAATGCTTCAGCCAGGCTCATACTAGACATCCCGCGTAAAGAACACATCTCTGGTCACCTGAAAAACCTCCACTGGCTCCCCGTAAATAAGAGGATTACTTTCCGCCTCCTAACCCACGCACACAAAGCACTTTACGAACTTGGACCCGAATGCCTCAACACACGACTGTCCTTCTACACCCCCTCCCGTCAGCTACGATCCTCCAACCAAGCCCTGGCCACTGTACCTCGCATCAACAAAACCACCATGGGAGGTAGATCCTTCTCCTACCTCGCAGCTAAAACCTGGAACTCACTTCCCACTCACCTTCGCCTTACTCAGAACCACCTAGCATTCAGAAAGCAACTTAAAACTTGGATATTCGACAAGTAATTCCCCACCCTTCCTCAAGCGCCTTGAGACCCTATGGGTATGTAGCGCGCTATATAAATTTCTTGACTTGACTTGACTTGACTTGAATTATTACCCTAATATGATTAATGTAAATCTCACAATAATAAGTGTTTCAATGTCCTTAATTAATTCAATCATTATTCTTTTTCTAGAAGTTACCTGTCAATATTAGGCACTACCAAAAATTATTTGCATGTTTACCATTTTCAATTTATTTTTATTTATGTTACCATATTTAAAGTACACGTTTTACCACTCAATACTGGAATAAGCTGCTAGCTTTCATACTATGTCATTGCAAAATTAAGCATTTTAATAATTTCAAGTACCTTATTATATAGACATTGTTTCATTTTGACACATCTCAAAAGTTATCTTCACATTTTCAGTGTTAATTACGTTTAGTTTCTCAAACCACGCAATTACATGCATAGGTAAATAATATCCTTTTTCCCTCTTTGTTTATGTTTTCATATTTCCATGTTTTAAACACTTCTGCATGCTTTTACGATGAAGCATGAAATTTCAAATTTTTCATTTCAACCGTTTTACACGATTCCATCAAAAATTCATTAGCATAAATCTCTTTTGACGGTGAGAATTGATAGAGGCAACAATTATTCAACTTTTACGCTGCATCAATACATTGTCATAAACACCCACTGAAGCCTTCAGTCTTGTTGCCAAAAACTTAGAGTAGGACAAGGCTGAATCACACAGCTGATGAAAGTGCTTCACCTCTTTGAGAACTGGTACTAAGTTTTGTATTCAGACTTAGGGCCTGATTTTGAGTTTGGCAGAAAGGTTTCTCCGTTACAAAGGTGACGGATATCCACTCTGTCGTATTACACGCTGCATTGGATATAATGCAGTTGTAATACAGCGGCGGGAAATCTGGCGCAAATGTGACAGAGCAACCTGTCCACTGAATCCTAAATCAGACTCTAAGTCAGAGTGGTGGCCGGCACAGGTAAACACGGTGGGGTGGTGGGGGGCGGGTAGGGTTCAGAGGGCGATACATCACAGACGACGGAATAGGTATAACTAAATAAATAAATAATAATACCTTTTCCGTCGTCTGTTGACATTCCCCCCAAGCCGAACCCTGCCACGCCTCACCATGCTTACATGTGCCAGCTGCCGCTGCCTAGTCACTTTTTTGGACCTCAAAGTTTTCCTACAGATTTCCACTTAAAAGAGAAGATTTTTGTGACAATCATTGTATTACCCCTCTAATTGGTCAGATAATCAAACTGTAATTGCCTTCCTGTGCTTAGAAGTGGTTGCATTGTCCTTTGGGAATCTAGGGCCCGACAAAATCTTAAACTTACTACCGTTTTGGTACTCACAGAATGCACTTACTCATTTTGGTATTCACAGAAGGCACTTAGGGCCATATGTATCAACACCCTCATTTGCGATTTTCAAATAGCAATTTTTTTGAAATCGCTATTTGAGAATTGCAAAAAAAGGATGTATGTAAAAAATCGAAATTTTTTAACGATTTCCTAATATTCCTTAATTGCGATTAGCAAATTGCGAATTCCCAATTAAGGAATATTTCCCCATTCATTTCTATGGACCAGGAGGCCCATAGGAATGAATGTGAAGTTATTCTCACTTTGCGATCCGCAATTTTGAGAATCGCAAATTGAGAATCATTTCAAGGGTGTAAGGGTTTCATAAGGACACCCTGATGCACCCCTGAAATTTACATGTGTGCGCATATGGCGCACATACATGCCCTAAAGGCATATCTTGGGTGCTTCATACATAGCATTTAAGGAATCGCAATTTGCTGATGCAAAATTAAGGAATCGAAAATTTTGAGGTTCCTACATTTTGCGATGCGATTTCAATCATACATCACATTTTCGAATCGCAGCGTTTGCGCCTAAAAAAAAGGATGAGACATATGCCACTTACGGATTTCGGTATTCACAGAAGTTAGGGGTCCTAACTTTAGGACTCCTAAATGCCTTCTGTGAATACCGAAAGTCTTCAAGTAAGAATTTTTGTAAAGTTGGGACTCCTAACTTTGGGACTTCTAAACTGAGAAAAATCCTAACTTGAAGACTTTCTGTATTCGCAGAAGGCATTTAGGAGTCCTAAAGTTAGGAGTCCTAACTTTACTACTCCTAAACTGAGAAAAATCCTAACTTTAAGACTTTTGGTATTCACAGAAGGCAATCCTTCTCTGAATACCAAAAGTATAAAACTTAGGAGCCCTAAAGTTAGGACTCCTAACTTCTGTGAATACTGAAATGAGTAAGTGCCTTCTGTGAATACCAAAATGAGTAAGTGCCTTCTGTGAATACCAAAATGGTAGTAAGTTTAGGATTTTGTCTTAAGTTAGTTCTGTGAATCGGGCCCTTTGTGGTTCACACATAATTGGGATGCTAATTACAGTCAATGGCAAAGGGCAGCTAGCAGAACTGGTTTGAATTCCAGTGTACTTTCTGGCAGCACAGACCACTCTATAGGGGCTTACAAGTCAATTAAATATTTCAGTTAGGTATATGCCAATCCAATCATGTTTAGGGGAGTGAGCACAAGCACTTTAGCACTGATTAGCAATGGTAAAATGCACTGAGTCCAATGGCTAGCAAAAACAAACTCAGCAAAAAAGGGAGGAGGAAGGAAAAAGGTTTGGGGGTAACCCTATTGAGAGGGTCCTTTCCAACATGACCCCGCTCCCGCCTAAAGCCAGGGTAGACTGATCAATATCTTGATGGGCTTTCCTGCGTAGGCGATAGAACATGGTCAATCGCCCTTTATATACAAGGGCAGATGTCAGTGCTATGCCCTCTGAACTCAGTTAGATCCCCTTGTCTATAGTCCTGAGCCACAGAACTGACCCGTGGGGAACCCTTCTCCTCACCTGTAGACCCCAGCTGTGCAGCACCTAATCTTAATCTGCTCACTAAATGCATCCCAGTAGGCAGACAGTGCCACATTGGGCAGTAAAGTGATGTGGCCCATTCCACCCCTTGGATCAGCCAACTGTCCCCAAGCCAAGAAAAACTCTATCCGTAAGGACAACAACCAACAGAGGCCATTGACAGCTGTCAGTGTCAACAACAATGCCTTCCAGGGGTCTCTGACCTCTGTGGTTCCTCAAAGTGGGGGGCAGTAGCCCAGATGCCTTGCACCCTTTATCCACCCTCCCTCCCACCAGTTATGGGGTGTTATCCTGACACTGCTCATTCAGCCCAGGGTCTGTAACCTTAGGCTGAACATCAGTCAGGGGTGACCCTTTCCTCCCTCTGCCCCTTCATCTGGGCTTCTGTACCCTCCGTTTGGGATTGGGATGCCCAGATGTCTGAGCTTTCAGGGCGAACTGGGCGGCTGCCACTCCTACCTCTTCTATCACCAGTGGCAACTCAATCCCCAGAATACAGTCAATGGGCCTCTGGGAACTACCTATGACCCTTCTCTGGGCCACCTCCCCACCTCACTTCAGGGATTCCAGGGCCATAGGACGGACAAAGTCCTGCCCCTGGCCCTTAGTTACCATGCACACCTGACAGGTGTCCCTGGCTCCAGGCTAGGTCACCCCCTCGCGCTGCTGCCCTCCAGCCAGCCTCCTTCCAGCTGATTGCTGCCTCGGACGACCCAGCCGCCGCTGAGCCGCCCACCTCGAGACTCTGCTCTTTCCTGCCGCTGCCTCCCTGCGGCCCCGCCCCCCTCCTGCCCATTCGCCGCCCCGCTCCCGCCACCCAGCTGCTCCTACCTCCCGGCTCCTCACTTAAGGGGACAAGCAGCAGGCGAAGGGAGCGACCGTTGACCCTGCCTCCAGGCTAGGTCACCCCCTCGCGCTGCTGCCCTCCAGCCAGTCTCCTTCCAGCTGATTGCTGCCTCGGACGACCCATCTGCCTCTGAGCCGCCCACCTCGAGACTTTGCTCTTTCCCCCCGCTGCCTCCCTGCGGCCCGCCCCCCTCCTGCCCATTCGCCGCCACCCAGCTGCTCCTCCCTCCCGGCTCCTTACTTATGAAGCCCACAGAGCCACCGCGCAGCGGACACGCACAGCGGGTGCGCCGATTGTGCGCCGAAGGCGCGCCAAAGGCAAGCCCATCTGCTCCCGTCCGTGCCTGGACCGCGCCCAGCGCCAGGACCCCTGGCCCTTGACGATACCAGTGCACCCGACGGACCTAGGACACCGCCACTCTCCACGCACTCAACGCCGGCCGGAACCCCCCCTGCTACCGAGCCACCCCGAGACACACCCACGGACCCTTCACCTGCCAAGACTGCAAATTCACCTGCCTCCGACCCGGCCCGGCACCCGCCAAGCCTAGAACCAGCAACAATCACCTCAAGTGCATCCTGCTCAACACCCGCTCCGTCCACAGACAGGCCGTCGAACTCTGGAACCTCCTGGACACTACATCACCAGACGTCACCTTCCTCACGGAAACCTGGATGAACGCCTCATCAGCCCCCGGCATCGCCATAGCCCTCCCAGATTGCTACAAGATCACCCGGAGGGACCGCGTCAACCAAACCAGAGGAGGCATCGCCATTGTCCACAGAAACACCATTCGAATCACGACTATCTCCGACGACACCCTCACTGCCGCTGAACACCTTCACTTCCAGATACACACTGACCCCAGGACTACCCTCAGAGGCACCCTCATCTACGGACCCCCGGGACCACGCACACAATTCAGCGAAGCCATCGCAGACTTCGTCAGCCCGTACGCCCTGACCTCCTCAGACTACATCTTCCTAGGGGACCTCAACTTTAACCTAGAGAACAGCAATGACAGCAACACTGCCGCCCTGCTGGAAAACCTCACCAACCTTGGACTCAAGCAACTCGTGAACACCCCCACCCATTACGCCGGTCACATGCTTGACCCCGTCTTCTCCTCCAGCGAGCACATCTCCTTCAGCCTCTCCACCGGACTACACTATACTGATCACAGCTGCGTCCACTTCAACTTCAAGAGAACCACGACCCACCACCACCCACAATAGGTTCCCGGCAGAAGCTGGAGCAAGATCACCACTGACCAGCTCACCACCTCCCTCAGCCAGAACCCTCCCATAAACACAGCGGACCCCAACGAAGCAGCCCGCAACCTCACACAGTGGCTCACCAACTGCGCCGACAACATCGCACCACTGAAGAAACCACCCGGCAGACCCGACAGCAAGAAATCCTTGTGGTTCACCAACGACCTCAAAAACTCCAAGAAAACTTGCCGCACCCTCGAGAAAGCCTGGCGCCACGACCAGACAACAGAGAACATGACAGGCCTCAAGAACGCGACCCGCAAACACCACCAGCTGATCCGCACCACCAAAAGGACTACATTCAAAGAACGACTGGAAAACAACACCCACAACAGCAAGGAACTCTTCAGCGTCGTCAAGGAGCTCTCTAACCCCAGCGCCTGCAACAATGACATCACACCCTCGCAAGACCTTTGCGACTCACTCGCCTCGTTCTTTCACCACAAGATCGCCGACATACACAACAGCTTCGGCGCACAAACCATGCACCCAACCACCGAACCAGCGCACCCATGTACCACCCTGTGCACCTGGACCTCGGTCAGCACCGAAGACACCGCCCCCACGATGAGGACCATCCACTCCGGCTCCCCTACCGACCCATGCCCACACCACATCTTCAACAAAGCCGGCTCCATCATCGCACCCCAACTCCGGGACATCATCAACAGCTCCTTCGCATCTGCCAGCTTCCCGGAGAGCTGGAAACATGCCGAGCTCAGCGCCCTCCTGAAGAAACCCACCGCGGACCCCACGGACTTCATGAACTTCCGCCTCATCTTGCTCTTCCCTTTTCCTGCCAAAGTCATCGTAAAGACCGTCAACAAGCAACTCTTCACATTCCTCAAGACAAACGGATCCCTCAACCCATCGCAGTCCGGTTTCCGAGCAAACCACAGCACCGAGACCGCCCTCATTGCAGCAACCGACGACATCAGGGCCCTGCTCGACAACGGGGAGACAGCTGCCCTCATCCTCCTGGACCTCTCAACTGCCTTCGACACGGTTTGCCACCGCACCCTGATACAGTGCCTCAGCAACACTGGAATCCAAGGAACGGCCTTGGAGTGGATCATCTCGTTCCTCGCCGGAAGAACCCAGAGTGTCCGCCTTCCACCGTCCCGATCCGCGGCCACTGAAGTCATCTGCGGCGTTCCACAGGGATCCTCGCTCAGCCCCACCCTCTCCAAAGTCAACATGAGCCCCCATGCAGCCATTGCACGCCAACACAACCTTAACATCATCTCCTACGCCGACGACACCCAGCTGATCCTCTCCCTCACCAACGTCCCCGCCACCGCCAGAGCCAACCTCCAGGAAGGAATGAAAGACGTCGCGGAATGGATTAAGCTCAGCCGTCTGAAACTGAACTCAGACAAGACAGAAGTCCTCCTCCTGGAACCATCCCCCTCCGCCTGGGATGACTCCTGGTGGCCCCCTGCCCTGGGCACCGCACCCAAGCCAACGGACCATGCTCGCAACTTGGGCTTCATCTTGGACTCCTCCCTCACGATGACCAAGCAAGTCAACGCCGTCTCTTCATCCTGTTTCAACACCCTGCGCATGCTCTGAAAGATCTTCCGGTGGATCTCCACCGCAACCAGAAAGACTGTCACCCATGCCCTCGTCACCAGCCGCCTGGACTACGGGAACACTCTTTACGCTGCCAACCTCCAGAAACGACTCCAGCGCATACAGAACGCATCAGCACGACTCATCTTGGACATCTCCCACCACAGCCACATCTCTTCCCATCTGAAAGACCTGCATTGGCTCCCCGTCAGCAAAAGGATCACGTTCAGTCTCCTCACCCACGCACACAAGGCTATGCACGACATGGGCCCCAAGTACCTCAACAACCGCCTCACTTCCTACACACCCACCCGCCAGCTTCGATCCGCCAGCATCGCCCTCGCCACCGTTCCACGGATTCATAAAGCCACCGCCGGAGAACGTTCCTTCTCCTACCTGGCGGTCAAGACATGGAACTTCCTCCCCACCTACCTACGACTGACCCAGGACCATCTCTCCTTCAGGAAACAACTCAAGACCTGGCTGTTCGAGCAGTAGCAACTACGCCCCCCCCCCCCCAGCGCCTTGAGACCCTCACGGGTGAGCAGCGCGCTATACAAATCTGCTGATTGATTGACAGGTGTTCTACTCTGGGTTAACTAGCCTTTCCACTACCATGATCTGACTGGCCCCATTGTCCCTCAGAGCAGTGACAGGGACCCCATTCACAGTGACCTGGTGCAAGTGACATCTTCAACTCTCAGGGATCTCCAGTCTACCGTCTGATTTTAGCCCCTAATTAAGGGAGATTAGGGTAAGATCTACCTTTTGCCTCTAGGGACTACATCCTCCTAAGGCCACATGGGCCACACCCATAGAACTCCAACCAGTGTGTGGTTTCTTTGAACGGATAGAGTACCCTTGCTTGTGTCCTAGCTGGAACAATCAAAGCAGCGGGATTGAAAATGGGGCACCCTGGACCACCACCCACCAGAACCTCCCTCATTCTTCTCAGAAAGGACATGGGAACCCTTTCCTTTCCCCTTAACCTGAGACTTTTCAGGGCCCACCTCACTCTACTGGAGGGAACCCGAACCACCCTTCTTAGGGTCAGTCCCAGGTACCTTTTTGGACACTCTAGTGCTGACCCAGAGGTTTGCCTCCTCAGTAAGCTTCCTGTGGTCAGTCAGCTTGCTATCAATAAGGGGTTGGCACAGCTCTGTAAAACAAGTATTGAGCATGTGCTCCTTCAAAATTAGGTTGTATAACCCAGTGTAATCATCTACCCTGCTGCCCCCATACAGCCCTTTCGTGCCTTACTGGAATGTTATGTTATGTTATGTTATGCGTTTTTATTTGGCGCACAGATGCTCCAGCTAAGGAGCGTCCTGGCGCCCGACAAGGCAGCTGCACAACACAACTAAACAGAAAAAACAAACATATGTATACAAACTAAGGAAATAAAAAGGTTTTCACCGCACGGTTAATCTAGAAAGTATACCCAGAGCTGGTTGGGAAATTTGTGGCTGTCCCTGAACCTCTGCCTATATCTCTCAGGGATTCAGAAAAGGGGGGTGGTGATGAACAGAGTGTCTGAATTGAGCAGACCACTCTTACCCAGTCCAAAGATCAGGACTTGATCCATCACCGTTATTTATCTCACTGCCCCATCCCAGCTCAGAACCTGGCTATATGCATATCAGTCTGTCCCTGGCCCAGTGCATCATGGGAACAGGGCAGACTAAACTACCAAGCCAATTCTTCACCAGAAAGGAGACAAGCTACCGGGGACCGGTTTCTGGCATTTCAGCCGTCTTCGGCCCGGCTTGCTTGAATCCTGATGGAGCAGTGAGAAAGGGACTCATGTCTGAGTATACCCTGCCACACCTATAGTGGCCAAAAACGATTCAGAAAAGGGGGGTGGTGATGAACAGAGTGTCTGAATTGAGCAGACCACTCTTACCCAGTCCAAAGATCAGGGCTTGATCCATCACCGTTATTTATCTCACTGCCCCATCCCAGCTCAGAACCTGGCTATATGCAAATCAGTCTGTCCCTGGCCCAGTGCATCATGGGAACAGGGCAGACTAAACTACCAAGCCAATTCTTCACCAGAAAGGAGACAAGCTACCGGGGACAGGAACAGACTAATTTGCATACAGCCAGGTTCTGAAACTGGGATGGTGCAGTGAGCTAAAAAACGGTGTTGGATCTAGCCCTGATCTCTTGACTGGGTGAGAGCTTTCTGCTTAATTCAGAGACTCTGTCCCTCACCACCCCTTGTTGTAAATATTTTTGTCCACCCTAAGCGTGGAAGGGTATTCTCAGATGTGAGACCCTTGCTCATTGCACCATCAGGATTCAAGCAAACCGGGCCGAAGACGGCTGTAATGCCAGAAACCGGTCCCCGGGAGCTTGTTTCCTTCCCAGTGTAAGAATTGGCTTTTGTAGTTTGGTTTGCCCTGTTCCCATCATGCACTGGGACAGGAACAGACTAATTTGCATACAGCCAGGTTCTGAAACTGGGATGGTGCAGTGAGCTAAAAAAACGGTGTTGGATCTAGCCCTGATCTCTTGACTGGGTGAGAGCTTTCTGCTTAATTCAGAGACTCTGTCCCTCACCACCCCTTGTTGTAAATATATCTCTCAGGGGTCAGCTCAAATGTATTAACAAGGATGGCCTTCATGGGAGCGTACTGTATCTGGTCTTCTACCTCTGGTGTCAGGAGTGTGGCCATCTCTACCGTTGGTATGTACCTCCACAGGCTATTCCCCATCCCAGTACTCCTCATGAACCTTGTGTTCTGCTGATGAAGCCCCTTAGGCCCACTTCCAAGGGTATCGGACTAGGGTGGCACCAGTTGGCAGAGTCGACTCATAGTTGGCATAATCTAGTCTACCCAGTCCTGGTTGGGAAGTGTGTGGCTGTCCATAAAACTCTGCCTGTATTTCTCAGGGCTGCCACTGATAAGGAATCATTGCTACATTGTAGCTGAGGAGAGCCAATCAAGTGATTTGTTCACAAGAGGCTCAAATACCTTGATTTTGACTGATTTGATCTTTAACTTTGTGCAGACCCAGGCTTGAAGTTAATCCACAAGTCACTTCGCTGAATTTACTCTCTTGTTTGACTGTAAGCTGCATTAAAAGACACCTTTCCCCACAGACGAGGAGCCTGCTGGCCTTTGCTGCATTCAAATGTCTAGAATTAAAGGCTGTAATGGTGTATGCAAGAACTCAGGTTGCTCTTATTTCACTTTCCTGTCTTGATGCTGAGGAAGACCCGCATTTAAGGTCCTAATTGCCCCATCCTCCCTCCCTCCTCACAACTTTCAAGTTGAAACATCGACATGACATTACAACCAGGATGGAACATATTATTCACTGAGAGGCAATACCGATTTGAGCAATTGACTCTACAGAGTGGAACAAAATTGTCATGGTGTAGGAAGATGTACAGATAGGCTTGGTTATAAATGAAATTTGAATATGCTTTGACACTTTTTGCATTTGATTGTAGTGTTTTATGTGATGTAACCTTTTTACACTCTTCCCTTTGCTGGTTCTACATTTACCCCACTCTTGTTTGGGAGGGGAGGCATAGTTCTAATATCGCAGCGTATGTTAAAGAGGCATAGTTCTAGTATTGCAGCATATGTTAATTGAGTTAGCTGATCCATATCATCTGTGTGGACCAATTGATGGTTGTATTATTAGATATATATAACAGAGGAGAGAGTTAGGGAAATTGCACAGACTCTGTGAGGTGGGAACTCCTGGTCCCCGGGGTTAAATGTAGCAACAATGGAGGAGTACCCCTGAAGGAAAAAGCAGAGAAGAATCTCTGCTTCTAGAACTTACAGCTCACGTCAGCACAGTGTGCCCCAACCCGTTCAAGGACAGTGCATTTCCTTAAAGAAGACCCCGCACTCACCAACCTGGTTGGTGACATGCTTCATCATCGGGGTCCCACCCCATAGGCCGAGTGCCCATAGGGTGTGCTGCGACACCTGACTACAGTGGAGCGGGTTTCTTTTTTCTTTTATATGTGCATAAAATTACAGTGATAAGTGTGTTAAAAAAGGGCCAAAACTACTCACTTCAAGACTTTATTCTTGAGTGCTTGAACCCTTATAAAACCAGTGTGGCACCTGTGCCTAACTAGGAAGGCTTTGGTGTCTCATAAAGTGTAATATGTTAAAAATAGCGAAGTGTGCTATGTGAATAAAGAAAAATTAGGTCTTCATGTTTCAACCATTCAAAAAAGATTCTTTGGTTTTCGTCAGGACCGTGAAGATTGGACGGGGTGGTCCGCACACGCTAAGTTGCGCCCTGCCCTCGTTCAATTTAAAGACCACAAAATAGTGATCTGGTGTAAAAGGGGGGGTCTTTTCCTGGTTCAGGAGAAAAACCTGTAAGAAAAAGGGGGGAACAGGGTTGGGATTACGTACTAGGGAGGACAAAACAAGGGTATACACTTAACAATTATTGTGCTGAGTGAAATCACCAAGGTAAGGTGATGATATGGAAAAACCATATATTCAGATCGTACCAGTGGTCCATCTGATACGATAGACAAAGTGCTCCAGTGACAATTACCGGAGGGTGATTAAGGTGAATACAACCCCCCTGCGCCGTGATGAGGTGGTGGTCTGGCAGGGCAGCTGGGATTGTGAGAGAGAGGGAGAGGTAAGGGAGAGTGATCGCTATTAAGCTGCGGCGCCAGACGTGCTCGAGCATTAGTGAATGCGATTCCAAATTGGCGGCTAAACAATCGGGCCGCTAGTTGGTCGGTTTATAATACTGTTATTGCCCTAGTGGTATAAGGAAAAGCGTTGTCTTGCTATGCTTACACTTGATGCGGTGACTACTGCTTCATGGGCATCGGAGCTTCCAAGACGGCAAGTATCGGTCACCTGGGAATGTTTAAGAATACAGGCAGACAAGGATCAGTATACTGCCTGTGTTGGATACACAAGGAACAATACTGGGATGCTGGGCGGCGTGAGCCGCCTCGTGCATCGGCAGGCGTAATTGCACTTACTTGCGACCCTGTTCCCCCCTTTTTCTCCTGGACCGGGAAAAGACACCCCCTTTTACACCAGATCACTATTTTGTGGTCTTTAAATTGAACGAGGGCAGGTCGCACTTTAGCGTGTGCGGACCACCCCGTCCAATCTTCACAGTCCTGACGAAAACCAAAGAATCTTTTTTGAATGGTTGAAACGTGTAGACCTAATTTTTCTTTATTCACATAGCACACTTCGCTATTTTTAACGTATTACACTTTATGAGACACCAAAGCCTTCCTAGTTAGGCACAGGTGCCACACTTGTTTTATAAGGGTTCAAGCACTCAAGAATAAAGTCTTGAAGTGAGTAGTTTTGGCCCTTTTTTAACACACTTATCACTGTAATTTTATGCATATATATAAAAGAAAAAAGAAACCCGCTCCACTGTAGTCAGGTGTCGCAGCACACCCTATGGGCGCTCGGCCTATGGGGTGGGACCCCGATGAAGAAGCATATCACCAACCAGGTTGGTGAGTGAGGGGTCTTCTTTATGGACATGCACTGTCCTGTAACGGGTTGGGGCACACTGTGCTGACCTGAGCTTTAAGCTCTAGAAGCAGAGATTCTTCTCTGCTTTTTCCTTCAGGGGGTACTCCTCCATTGTTGCTGTGTTATTAGATACCCAGGTCCTATGGTTTTATGGGTTACTATTAGAAATGGTGGTCTCTAGTTGGCAGAGGTGGGTACCTTTGTCGAAATAGAGACTGTTAGATTTGGGGGTCTCTAGTTGGCACAGGTAGGTACTTGTGACAAAGAGGGGCCCTCACCTCTCGGTCAAGGGGATTACACTCCTAAAGTAACCACTGCTCACCCTCTAGGCTGCGTGGCGCGAGCAGTCAAGGCTTATTTCAGAGGCATTGTAAGTTAAGCAGTTGTGACCACATACAGTAACCCAGTGACAACAATACGAATGGACACCACACAGGTTTTATCTTAAAAATAAGTAGACTTTATATAGAGTTACCACAAGTCCATAAACGACAAAAATACACACTATGATTACTTTAAGATGGTAGATTTAAGCTTAGTTCAGTTCAGTTCTTAGATGCGAAACTCTGCGCCAATGTACCTTAAGTTGCGTTGCGCTTCCACAACAAGCAATGCCGCAGCGTTGGGAAATGCGGCAAAGTTCAGATGCAAAGATATAAAGACGTGAAGATCTTCCTGATGCGGCACACTACTCGGGGATGTGAGAAGTCCTCGATTCGATGCGTGGACTGCAGCGGCGACACCCTTACGATGCGAGGGCAACAGCTCCAGTGGCGATGCTCTTCTCCCACGATGTGTGAAGCTTCTGCTCGATGCGACAACTACAGCAGCGACATCCAAGATGCGTCGGCAGCAGCTCCGATGGCGGTGCGCTTCTCGGGATGCGAGGTACTCTTGATTGATGCGGTGCAGTGCAACAGTTCCAGCAACGACACCCTGCTTTGTAATTGCAACGGTGACACGCTCCGACCGAGTTGCGAGGTTCCCCTACTGATGCGGTGCAGTGCGACAACTACAGAGGCAACACCGTCTTTCGGAGTTGTGATGGCAGCAGCAGCGACGGCGACACGCTTCCTCTTCGTTGCGGCACGATTCTTTACGATGCGGTACGATTCTTTCCGATGCCTTGCAGTGCGACAGTTCCAGCGGCGACGCCATATTTCGGAGTTGCGACGGCAGGCAGAGCAACGGCGACATGGTTCTTCTCGTTGAGTCTCGCTTCCAGCTCCTTGCGACACACAGTTCATCAGAGGGCCTAAAACAGCAGCAGGCACTTCCACAAGAACTCTGGTGAGCCGGGGGGGGAGTCTGCTGTCCCTGAGCCTTCAGCAGGAGGCAAGCTCTTTTCCAAGCCCTTGGAGATCCTTCACAAGTTGAAAGCAAAGTACACAAAGTTCCTTTGTCCTTCCTTTGGCAGTAAGGCAACCACTGCAGGCCAATCCCCCAAGCAGCACTACTGCTTTGGAATAGTCTCTCCTCAGTTTCTCCAGGTTCCTCTCCTCATTAAAGGTTTCTTCTTGTAGTCGAAAGTGATCTAATTTCATGGGATCAGGGTCCCATTATTTATACCCCAAAATCCTTTGTTCTCTGAGGGGAGAGGGGCGTTTGCCCAGTCCAAAATAGTTCTGAAGCACTCTGTTTACCAGACTTCTCCTTTCCTTTCACAGTGCAGGGCAGAAACATCAGAAGCCCCACAGGAGGTGGAGCCAACATTGTGGAAGGCAAGTACAGTCCTGGAGCACTTTGTTGACAGGACTCCTTCTCTTCTTTCAGTGTGCAGGGCAGAGACATCAGCTGCTCCCCAAGGGGTGGAGCCAGCATTGTGGAAGGCAAGCACAGTCCTATTCAAGGTTCTGGTGCAACTCCTCCCTCCCATCTAGATGCAGATCTCTCTATACACCACTGGGTGACTCAGCCTGTCTTCTGGAATTCCCCAGCCCTGTCACTTAAAAGGCCAGACATAGGAATACACAACCTAGCAGAGGCAGATTTGAATGGTTAGACAAGCAAATACCTACTTTCTAAAAGGGGATTTGCAAACACAGAATATTAAAATAAACTTCACTAAAAAATGGATTTTATTATTCTGAGTTCAGGCATACAAAACTCGAATTTCTACCATGTTCTCTGAGACAGTTAGATTATAAAATGTAATAACTCTAACTTCCTACTCTGGCCTATGGAGAACAGGTAGCCTTGCAATAGTGAAAAACGAAAATGGCTGTAATTCACTATTAGGACATGCCACACACACCAGTGCTTGTCCTACCTTATACTTACAATGAACCCTACCCTTGGGCACACCATTGGGGTGACTGATATGAAGAAAAGGGAAGTTTTAGGGCCTGGGAAGTGGGTGCACTTGCCCAGTCAGCATGACAGCATCAGACTGCACGCAGGCTCTGCAATGGCAGACCTTAGACACATTTTACAAGGCTGCTTCTGTGGGTGGCACAACCAGTCCTGCAAGCTCACCAGCAGCCTTTGGATTACACACCCCGGGCACACTCAGTGCACTGTACTAGGGTCTGACAAGTAAACCAAACACCCAATCATGGAATCACTAATCAATACATCAATTTACAACAGGGAGCACTCGCACTGTGGCACTGTACAGCAGTGGCACATAAGGGGGGTAAGCCTCGCAGCAGTGAAAAATTAATTTGGGAGTTTTTCACTACCAGGATATGTAAAACTTAAAAGTACATGTCCAACCTTTTACTTACACCGCACTTTGCCCTATGGGCTACACAGGGCCTTCCTTAGATGTGACTTATTTGTAATTAAAGGATAGGTTAAGGTTTGGCAATGGGTTTTAAATGCCAAGTCGAAATGGCAGTGCAACACTGCATTCAGGTTTCAATGGCAGGCCTGGGACAAGTGGGTGGCACAATAAGTGCTGCAGGCCCACTGGTGGCGATGTACAGGTCCTGGGTATATGGTGTACCACTCTACAAGGGACTTATAAGTAAATTAAATATGGCATTTATGTATATATGCACTTAGGGATGCAGACTATGAGTGGTGACTATCAAAAGCAGGTTGTCTACATTGTAGAACAGTTTCCTTGCCGTGTGTCACAGCAACTGGTGTTAAACTGCAGCCTTGCCAAGACACAAGAGAGTTCTCTGGAGCCATACCTTTTAGTCATACACATGGCTAATGTGAATATACACTGCAGCCCATGAATGACACTGGTGTAATTCCTGAGCTAACTTACCATGCTCTTACTGAAAAATAAATAGGCCAAACAAGTACATGTTTTGTGGGAAAAGCAAATAAACAGCCACACTCAAAGCCAGTGTCACATCACACAGAGTGCTCAAACAAGCTAAAATATATCTACAAGAGGTCTAAAAGCTTAGGGGACCACATAAAAAGGTGTTGTGCTGCAAAGATGAATAATCTGGAGGCTTTCTTTCAGTTACCTAGGATTCTACTTGTTAGGTTTCAGGCTTCATCTGTTCACAGGACCTATTTAACCTCTAAGGACAGAAGAGGTAATTTCTCAAACAGCTTGCAAAGCGCACAGCAGACCATTCACATCACTCACATGGAACTAGCTGTGTATGCCTTTTAAGTGCTTCACCAGCCAGCTGGGAATTCTCCACTGTAAATATGCTCCATTTGGCGCCGAACATTCTCAAATTCCAAAAAGCCAGATATTCAAGAGGCAAGCTCTGCAGCAGTCAATTATAGTAGGTGGTCCAAACAATGCCAAGACAAAATGTTCTTGTGGATCATTTCAACAGTTTCTCAAAGTTTGTTCTATTTATTTATTTATAAAGTTTTCTATAGCGCGAACTTGACCCAAGAGGGTATCAGAGCGCTTTACATTAAGGATCATTGTGTTTCAAGTTACATCAGATACAAGTGCATAATAAGGTTCCACTGCACATAAAGAATATTTCAATAAATCGTAGGAGGGAGGGGGAAGGAGTAATAGCGGGGAGCAGAGGAGTAATTATGCCCAATGTGTATAATTGTGGTAGAAGTCAATTTCACCTTCTGACCGTAGCGAGCCGCTTCCTCATGCAGAATAATTGCATGACTTGAAGCTTCTCAGGGCTCCCGGTCTCCCTTAGCAACACCCCTCGAGGCGCAGACTCCACGGGCGCCATCTTTGAAGGGGGATTGGACAGCGCTCTAGTGGCTGGGCGACTTGGCCCCATCCACTACAAAAGAGCTCCCAATTGACTTCCCTCCATTCCCTGATTGCATCTCTCCTGAGGCGGAAGCCGGGAGGCCAAACCCACGATTCTAAAAATTGCAACCTGAATTTCACAAGCGCCGCTTTTAATAGCGCTTCGCGCCTTTTAAAATACTTTCACTT
This sequence comes from Lissotriton vulgaris, assembly GCF_964263255.1. Taxonomy (NCBI): domain Eukaryota; kingdom Metazoa; phylum Chordata; class Amphibia; order Caudata; family Salamandridae; genus Lissotriton; species Lissotriton vulgaris. Next base: position 200,202,200 of record NC_141691.1, read on the forward strand.
GTTGTTTTAGCGTGTCACTGCTTATACTGTGTATAATTGTGGTAGAAGTCAATTTCACCTTCTGACCGTAGCGAGCCGCTTCCTCATGCAGAATAATTGCATGACTTGAAGCTTCTCAGGGCTCCCGGTCTCCCTTAGCAACACCCCTCGAGGCGCAGACTCCACGGGCGCCATCTTTGAAGGGGGATTGGACAGCGCTCTAGTGGCTGGGCGACTTGGCCCCATCCACTACAAAAGAGCTCCCAATCGACTTCCCTCCATTCCCTGATTGCATCTCTCCTGAGGCGGAAGCCGGGAGGCCAAACCCACGATTCTAAAAATTGCAACCTGAATTTCACAAGCGCCGCTTTTAATAGCGCTTCGCGCCTTTTAAAATACTTTCACTTGTTGTTTTAGCGTGTCACTGCTTATACTGTGTATAATTGTGGTAGAAGTCAATTTCACCTTCTGACCGTAGCGAGCCGCTTCCTCATGCAGAATAATTGCATGACTTGAAGCTTCTCAGGGCTCCCGGTCTCCCTTAGCAACACCCCTCGAGGCGCATACTCCACGGGCGCCATCTTTGAAGGGGGATTGGACAGCGCTCTAGTGGCTGGGCGACTTGGCCCCAACCACTACAAAATGAAGCCCTCATCTCGTCCGCGCAGCGGGCGGGCGCAGCGGGCGCGCCGATGGCGCGCCGGAGGCGCGCCAGAGGCAAGCCCGTCTGGGCCCGTCCGGACCAGGCCGGGCACAGGGCCATCCACTATGCCCAATTTCCATAATCATCGAATTGTCTATTCCCGGGACTACCTCCTACAATTCGACACAGTCACACCCACCTCCACCCCTTCACCCTCGCCGCCGGGCCAATCCCCACAGATATCTACTTGCCACTTACCCTACCTTGTTAACCTTGCTCTTCTCAACTGTAGATCCGCTTGTAAACACTCTCTAGAAATAAAATCTTAATCCAGGATACCAATCTGGACATACTTTTCCTCACGGAAACTTGGTTTACGCCCCATTCAGAGGCTGACATGGTTAATATGCTACCAAATGGTTACCTGATACAACATCTTAATAGACCAAAGGGAAAAGGAGGCGGTATAGCGATTGTTTACCGTAACTCCATCAAATGCAGGATACAAGAAGGAGGAATCGATGACTGCGAAAGCGCCCTCTTTTCCCTCCAAATCACTCCCAACAAATCCCTCTCGGGTACCCTCGTATACCGACCACCTGGCAACCTAGGAAATTTTGCCGGCTCACTTCTTGACTTCACGACCTCCTCCTGCACCACAACCTCCAATTTTATCCTGCTAGGAGACCTGAACCTCCACTTTGAGGACAGATCAGACAGCACCGTAAGGGACCTTATCTCTGAACTAAAATCACTGGATTTACACCTCTTAAATTTGGAGGTAACCCACACCAAGGGTCATCTGCTAGACCCTATCTTCTCCAACCTGTCGAAAATAGAAACACGACCAACCCTCCCATTACCATGGTCGGATCACTTCCTCATCCCTTTTACATGGCAAATTGACCCTAACACCCCCCTAACGTCATCAGCAAGAGAACATGACAGAATCTGGTCCAAACTCTCATTTGAGCGTTGGACCCAAGAATTGATTAGCTCTGCCCCCTCTGCTTTTCCTGACCCCATAAAAGCAGACGAACATTTCACCAAATGGCTCACATCTACTCTGGATACAGTTGCTCCCAAAAAAAACATAATGAAAAAAAGCACTACCTTCAAATCCCCATGGTACTCCCAAGTACTGAAGAACCTTAGAAAAATCTGTAAGATCAAAGAGCGGAATTGGAGGAAAAACTGGGACCCCATCATTAAAGAGGAATATAAAAAAGCAATGAGAACCTACAAATTAGCACGAAAATCAGCACAAGCATCCTTCTTCAATGAAAAAATAAAAAATGCATCCAATTCATCCAGAGAGACTTACAAAATCTTCAAAGAGTTACTCAAAATCCCTAACCCACCCTCCTCCGAGCAACCCACAATTTCCAGATGCAATCAAATTGCATCCTTTTTTCAGAACAAAATCACCAATATTTTACAAACCCTCCCACCCATAATGAACAATGAACCTCTTGAGGAACGGGTGCCCGTCACAACTGGCCCGACCTTAGATAGCTTTCACCAATTGTCCAACGAAGACTTCCTAAAAACTCTTTCAGGCATGAAGAGTGGCTCACCCACCGATCCTGCCCCCATCCGTATCCTCAAACAAATTGGCCCTGTCATTTCACACTTAGCAACAAATCTTATCAATGCCTCCCTTACTCAAGGAGTAGTCCCCCCAAACTGGAAACATGCGATCGTCAAAGCCCTTCAAAAAAAGCCAGGCCAGGATCCCTCAGACTTTTCTAACCTGCGCCCAATCTCTCTCTTACCAGGTATGAGTAAGATTGCAGAGAAACTGGTCAACCAGCAACTATCTAACTTCCTTGAAAGTAACAATCTCCTACGCCCATCACAAACAGGTTTTCGCCCAGGACAGGGGACGGAGACCGCCCTAGTAAAGGTAGTCGAGGAAGCCAGATGCATCTTGGATTCAGGGGGATCGGTTTTACTGATCCTCCTGGATCTAAGCGCTGCATTTGACACGGTGGACCACAAGATCTTGATCCAGCGACTACACATCCTGGGAGTGAGAGACAAGGCACTCAGCTGGCTTTCATCTTTCCTGAAGGACAGAACCTTCCAGGTCTGTGAAGGGAATATACGATCAGACCCATTCCACCTCCAGTGTGGGGTTCCACAGGGCTCTTCATTGAGCCCCACACTATTTAACACTTACATGGCCCCCCTGGAGGATGTGGTAATTCCCTTTGGGATAAAAGCCGTAACATATGCTGACGACACCCAAATGGTTGTGTCTTTTTCCCTTGAAGGTGAAAAAATAAAAAACCTCCATGACTGCCTTGAGGGAATCTACGAGTGGATGTCCAAATCAAGGTTGAAACTCAATGGCTCCAAGACCGAGCTCATGCTGCTGGGTCACCAATTGTCGCCTCTCCCGCCCGCCATGTGGCCCTCTTGCCTAGGTCCACTTCCTCAGCCCAAGATGGAACTCAAGAGTTTAGGCTTCTGGCTAGAACAGGATTTATCTATGAAGACACAGGCCAAAAAAACTGCCGGCACCTGTGTCGGCTTACTCCGCTCAGCCAGGAAGATTCTTCCTCTACTCCCCGCACAATCTCAAAAACTGCTTATACAGGGACTAATACTATCGAGGTTAGACTATAGTAATGCCCTCTTCCTGGCAGCCCCAGAAGCTACCCTTAATGTTCTCCAAAGAACACAGAATGCCGCTGCTCGGATGCTGACAGGAACACCCCGGAGATCTTCTGCTAAACCAGCACTAAAGGCACTCCATTGGCTGCCGATTCGAGAAAGAGTCACATTCAAGGCCCTATGCACCACCCATAGGGCCCTGCAAAACCTAGGGCCACCGATGCTGAAGACCATGATCTACCCATACAAACCCAACAGGCCCCTCCGCTCCTCTCAAAGGAACCTGGCTACGGTCCACAGAGCAAAGAAAGCCCGCACTGGAGGACGCCGTTTCTCGGTCACAGCCGCTACTCTATGGAACGCCCTACCAATTCAGCTTCGGGCCGAATCCAACTACATGAAGTTCTGAAAACTACTCAAAACGCACCTCTTCCCACAATAAAGCGCCTCTCTCCTTCTTTTACTCTTTGTCCCCCCCCCTCTTCCTCCCCTCAGCTGTTTATGCAATCTCAGCGCTGGGACGCTTTCGGGCAGCCATGCGCTATATAAGTCCTGCTTTCATTTCATTTCATTTCATTTCATGTCTGGCTGGGGGTGCACAGACAAAATATCGACTCCAAAATATCGACTGGACATAATATCGAGTTTTAAATATAGACTGGACAAAATATCGACTGGACATAATATCGACTACAAAAATATCGTTTTTCAGGTAAGTGAAGTAATATCGACTGTGTAAAATATAGATAGCAAAAATATCGAATTTTTAATAATATATAATATTTTATAGTGTATTTTTATGTAATAATATGTGTGAAAAGTGTGTATTAATGTTATAAAATATTTTATTAAATGAATTTTGTTTTTTTAATAATTGCGTAATGTAATTCTGTAGCGGGTTGTGGGTTTATAGGGGAATAGGGTGGGAAGTAATTTAATAATAATTAATTAATTAATATATGTTTGTAAATATTTATAATTAATAATTAATTGATAATTAATTAATAATAATTAGTTAATTAATTAATATAATTTTGTACATATTTTGTATTAGTAATTAATTGGTAATTAATTAATTATAATTAGTTAATTACATTAATTAGAGTACATTTTAATATATATAATTTTGTGTTATTGTTAAGTAATTAATTGGGAAAAAATAATATTAATTATTAAAATAATTACAGCTAATGTGCTAATATATTTACTTTATTATTATTGTTAATTAATAATTATTTGGTAATTAAATAATATTGATACATTTTGGGTAAAGGAGTATTTTTAGGGTTCAGGGTCAGTTTTCAGTTTTTGGGTAAAGGGGCATTTTTAGGGTTCAGGGTCAGTTTTCAGTTTTTGGGTAAAGGGACATTTTTAGGGTTCAGGGTCAGTTTTCAGTTTTTGGGTAAAGGGGCATTTTTAGGGTTCAGGGTCAGTTTTCAGTTTTTGGGTGAAGGGGCATTTTTAGGGTTCAGGGTCAGTTTTTAGTTTTTGGCTAAAGGGGTATTTTTAGGGTTCAGGGTCAGTTTTGGGTTTTTGGGTAAAGGGGTATATTTTAGGGTTCAGGGTCAACAAATAAGATTATAAAAAATTATTTTTATTATTTTCATTTATTATTTAATTATTATAATTTAATTTAAGTATTTTTAAGTATATTTTAGTAATTAAAATTTAATATTAATTTAATTTAACACTGTTTTTAATAAAGTCGATATTTTTTACATCTATATTATTGTTAACGATATTTTGTACTCAATATTTTTGTACTTACCTGTTTGTAGATACAAACTCGATATTTTGACTGTCGATATTTTGTCCACGATATTTTGGCAAGTCGATATTTTGTCCCTCGATATTATTTCAGTGATCCCTGGCTGGGTAGGTGACGGTCAGGGGGGAAACCAAGGCCAATCTCAAAGACCTAACCCTAGCCCTTTCTCAAACTTCTTTCTGCATTAAATCACATATTTCTATATTTTGAAAGTCTTACTGAACTCTGGATTTTGTTTGGAAATATCCAAGCTGGGCCTATAAAGAGAAAGCCCCCCTAATTACTTTCAGGTCGAGGAGGGGGGAAACAAAAACTAACTAACAAACGATACCTCTAAACTGATCTATATTGCTTTTGGTGCGACCTAATTTGGTTCTAAAAAGCCACAAAACCCAATATCATAGTGAAATAGACAAAGTAATTGCAGAGATAGTTGTATTATTTATTATATTACATCTCTAGCATATATTCTTTTAATACAAAAAGGTTTTTTTGATATTTTTCTCTTTCTTTTTTGTGTACATTTAGTTTCTACCCTTACGGGAACCTGTTTTGGCATCCTCAGAATGTTGCGCAAGTTTTTCCCCTTACTTTCGGAGCAACATCGGAGGATCACTGTTCAGGCCCTCATAGGGTCCAGATTGGACTATGCCAATGCTCTATATCTGGGCCTGCCTGAATACCTCCTCCAACGCCTGCAGATCACTCAGAACGCTGCTGCGCGTGCCATCTTTGGCCTTCATCGTCGGACTAGTGCCTCTAATCTTCTTGCATCCCTCCACTGGCTCCCGGTGCGGAAGAGGATACTGTTTAAAACCATGACTCTCGCCCACAAGGCCTTATATGGCACTGGTGCCAAGTATCTTCAGAGGAGGCTTGATTTTTATCGACCGGCACGCTCCCTTAGGTCAGAAACCTTGGCCTTGGCTCGGGTCCCACGTATCAAAAAGGCTCGGCTAGGCGGCCGGTCCTTTAGCTTTCTTGCTCCTAAGCTTTGGAACTCGTTGCCGTTGTCCCTGCGGAGCACTTCTAATCTGCTTGTCTTCAGGAAAAACTTGAAAACTTGGCTGTTTGCCGGATAACTCTCCCCTCTGTGGCCCTTTCTCTGTTATTGTTATGTTTCCTGTCCCACTTTTGGTTTGGAGCTCAAAGCGCCGGGACACTCCTTTGGAGTAGCCGTTGCGCTATACAAGTCCCAATTTAACATTAACATTAACATTAACATTAACATTAACATTAAAAATACATACATATCTGCATATATCATTGTCTGTAAATGTAATGGCTTCAAGATTATAACTGGTACAGGAACTTGGTCTATTGCACTTTGATGTAGGATTTTGTGGCATGTTAGAACCAAATTAGGTCGCGCCAACAGGAATATAGGTCAGTTTAGAGGTATGGTTCTTTTAGCTAATATCCCTGCTGGGCTCATCACCCATAAGACGATTCATTCTCCTGCATGATCTGCAGTTGGCACCTTAGCACTCAATTTCCAGAGTGCTCGTCTTCCCGCCAGGCCCTATAAGCTGAATTGGTCACTTACAGAGTGGTAGAGGCTAACCTCGGTTTTGAAGAAAGACATATCCTGCCAGGGTCTGATGGGTATTCCCAATTCTCATCCACATTACCTTTTAGCTTGAAGATGTTAATCATACAGTCATGGATGAATGGAAACGCCTCAAAGGTTTGACTCCAGCATGACTTAAAATGATTACAAAGAGAGAGGGCGAGATAAAAGGAGAGAGGCAGCAAGTAAACAAATTCATTCTAAATAAAGAGCAAGGCTACAAAACAAGCACATTGCATGCCAGTGTGCATAAGTGGATATAAATTGGGAACAGCAGAGTGTTCCAGCCATTTATTGTTTTAATCGCCGCTGCTGAGCACCGAACCATGCAAAGTAAATAAGCCCACACGAGTCTGAATTACCTTATAATTGCTCCCGAGTTTTAGAAAGCAATTAATGCAGTTTTTCATAGGTACTGAACAATGGGGCCAATTTCCTTAGAAATTGGTGGGGTGTGGGGGCGTGGAGACGCACAAGCAGGGGAGCAAAAGACAAAGCAGCCAGTTATGTACCCCATAATTCTGTCATTTGCAGCTAACTCCAACAAAGCCCACTTGGACAGAGATGCTTGTTAAACCGCGGTGAAGGAGGCGGGTGCATCTGAACCACATTGTGTAGGCAGGTGCCATTTGTTTGTCAATTTACTCTGAATAAACCGTTGAGAAGGAAATCACGAGAATAAACTTGTAAACAAAACCAAAAGTTTGGAATACCCACGGATGTTGCTTGGATGAAGTCATGTGTCACTTGGAAGCCCACACCCGGCCCGGAAATGTTGTTATACTCATGATTGCAAGGGAGACTCAGTGTTTGTGGGCAACTGACACCGAACAAAGCCCATTTTGACTATGTCCTCTTACAGCAGAGGTGCTCTGTGTGTCACTTTTGAAGAGAATGATGGCAGATTTCCTGATTGGTTGCTTTCTGTGTGGTTGCTCCCCGGACGCTGGTTTCCTAGGGGATAGGCAGACAGAATCACAAAAGTTCCAGCATCTGAGGCCGCATCCTTTTTATTAATGACTGAAAAGGAGCTACAAGCCTAATGTTAATACAAGTTTAAGTGGCTACTGAGGAGTAGCACATCTGAGAGAGGATGCGGCTGAGAAAAACACAGATGGATGCCTCTGCCCAACCAGACCTTCCCAGGTGCCCATGTCAATGCGATGCTGATACTCTCTCATGTTCAGGCAGACTAGGTGGTATAATGCATAGAATGCACGACTACAAGAGATACATTGACCCGTCCAGTCCTTTTATGCCATGCACCAGGGCTGAAATATCTGAAGTTGGGAAAACTACGTGCATTGTGTTAACTACAGCACTATAAGATTTGTGAAGTGTGCATTCTATGAGCTTTTTGAAAAACATCAATGTGTGTTAGCAGGGACTTTATGGAAAGTGACAGAAGTGTGCCAACTGGGACTTTATTGAAACTCTATAGTGTGCGAACTGGGTAATTACTGTACCTAAAGTGGGCTACCTGAGCATCACTCAACTGGAAAAATGTGTAAAAGGTGTGTACTATTGACATTGCTAGCACTTCTACAGCGAACTAAATGGAAAATTGTAGGAAACCCCATTTTGAAAAGTATCAATATGTGGTGGTTGGACATTACAAAAACCTGCAAACTGTGGTAGCTACACATTTATGGAAATTTACAATGTGTTGCGTGAGGAATAATTAAATTTACAAAATACTAACAATTTTAGAGGTAAATTCGATGAGCGTTATCTGCTTCCGCCTACTTCTCATTTTGGATCACTGGAATTATGACGTCTGCTGTGGAGTACGACCTCACTGATCGGCCTGAGCCTCATGTGCTCCACTACTATAATGGTATGCACAGATCTCCTGCTGAGTTAATGCTACTGATGGCTTGGCCTAGGTTCCTCTCAGGCTTTTTACTGGTAATAACATTTTAGCAAATACCTCATTGCATGGCAACGGGAAAGAGAAAGTACTGGTCATTCTAAATCTTGCATCCTGGTCAATTGTGTGATGAATTCCCCAATACTTAAAGTTAATTGCGTGCAGCTTATAAAGCTGCTCCTAATCCAGATGCTCGGCTGCAGGACCCACATCGCGGATGGATTAATATAACTTCACTCCTAACCGGGATCCCGGAAATAGTGGACCTTTCCAGCAGATTTATCCAGCACCATGTTTGAATTTGCAAATGAGGAAGATTTCGGAGTAGACTGTGATAAAGTCAGCATTCTGAAAAGTATGCCTTTGCTCCTCAATTGTCTTAACTTATACCAGGTTCACACAATGTTACTGCCCTGTTTTGCTATAAAGACACTTTTGCCAAAGAACCCCTACAAAAATCATTGGGCAGATCCCAACTATCCTGTATAAAGTGACCTTTTATGTCTTTCCCATTACTATTTTTCCAGAATAATAGAATGCAATTTCACCCTTATTCCCTGGATTTACCATTCTACTGAATTTTGCCAATAATGATCTTTAAATGTGCAATGTGCAACTAACCTTCTCAAATGCTCCTTTGGGGAAGTCTTCAACATGTCCTAGTAAATTTATATATAAATAAACTGGCATCAGAATTAGACTCATGGGAGTAGCCAGAAAATGTAAATATGCCTCACTTTGAATCAAAGCGCTCACAACACCAAGCAAATGAAGCAAATCATCGAGACCCTCCTCAGAAGAGCTTGCTTGTCTTTTTGATCCAATCATCTATCCATTCTTCCTTTCATATTTCCATCTACCCATTGATATCCACCATTTCACCTTTACAATCTGTCATCCATTCAATCTTTCCTCCGTCACTCAGTCTATCACTATTCTGCCCATCCATATCCAAATCCATCCATCCATCTATCTTCAAATCTATCCATCAAACCTATCCATCCATTCATCCATGCATGCACCCTTTCATTCAGTCATCATGCTTTCACTTATTCATCCCGCTTTCATCCATCCATCCATCATCCTGTCAGTCATCCGTCCGTCCATACATACATACATCATTTTGCTCATTCATCCTCCCTTCACTCAATCGATTAACCCTTTCACTCCATGCATTCTCCATTTCACTCATCTATCAATCTACCCTTCCAGTCAGCCAGCCATCCTTTCACTCGTTCATCCTCCCTTTGACACATTCATCCACTCATCCAACCATCCATTTATCCTTTCACTCATCCATCCTTCCATGCACTCATCCGTCCATCCATTCACTCCTTCAATAATCCATCCATCCACCCTTTCATCCAGCGATCCACCTAACATCCTTTCACTCATCCATCCACTTTTTCCTTCACCCATCCATACACTATCAATCCTTTTGCTCATCCATCCATCCACACTTTTACTCCATCTATCCATCCTACCTTTTTGTCCATCCATCCATTCATCCATCCACCAATTTCCCCTTTCACTCATCCATCCATCTTTCGTTTCAGTCACTCAACCATCCATTCTTTCTCACACCATCCATCCACCCTTTCATCCATCCTTTCTTCCATTTGCCCTTTTACTCATCCGTCTATCCATCCATCAATTCATCCATCGAGCCTCCCTCTTTGCACTCATCCATCCTTTCAGTCATTCATCCATGCATCTATCCATCCACCCTTTCACTCACTCACCTTCCTATCCTTCCACGTTAATTATTCTGCTTCGTCTTCCCCACTGCAGAGACGAGAGCCCTCAGGACCCCCACTTGCGCTGTAGTTGCCAAGGTGGGAGGGGTGGGGGTTTGATGACGCTCCTGATTTACAGTCCTAATGGCACCATGTGTCACTAGAGTTCCAAAACATATGTGGTGGAAGTGTTCTTTACATCCTATCAATTCAGCCCAGTTTTCCAGCAGAAACTCCGCTAAAATTGTAAATGTGCCGTTTATGTTCTAAAACTCCTTGAGGAAAGCCAATGACTGCTGTTAATTTGTCCTCAAATCCTATCAAATATCAAATTACTGTTACTCAATGTGTATACTCATCTGTATTATGTTGATTGCAATATTACATGATGCCTAATTTTTCCAACACATCAACGCTAATATATTAATTTGTTGTTAGGATGTTGCTTGCTATTATGACCACCATACACATATTGGTAATTGCTCACAAAAGGTGCAGGACCCCTGTTTTTCAGGAATGCTAATTGATTAATTCATGTAATTTTGAACTCAATCTTCTAACTTAATATCATAGTACGAGTGTGAATGCTTATGTAGGGTTGTATGCGAATTCTCTTCTTCTAAAAAGAAGCTGTGCGCCTAGTCTAGTTCTGCACAACTATCTGAAATCAAGAAATTTGGTGAATTTATAGGTACTGTTCTTCCAACCTGAATGTGACTTTAGCCATAATCTGGGTGATAATTTGACTAAAAGAGCATAATAGTTCCTCCCTCTCCTCACCATCTTAGCAGGACAGGGAAACATCACACAGAGGTCAAACAAGCTCTAAAATAGACGAGCTTCCTAGTTTGAACATTATTCACAACTGAACTGCACACAGGAGAAGTAACTCAATTATATTCAGGTGGATCAAGGGAATATGAAAGTCTAGAATATAAGGCACATAGTATAACAGCTGTGGCTTTATTTACAAATAGATTTGCAATATATAAAGGATCAATTACATCAGTGAGTGACTATATGTAATGGTAGGTTTCGGTGCCCTTCTTGTCTGCTTTGGACAACTGGCGAGTGGGAATATTATGTGAGATTTTGTGACAGATGCATAACTCAAACATGTGGTGGAGATGGTGTGAGGAGGCCTTCTTGAGAAAGTTGTGCTGCAGTGCCTATCATTTCAGATGAGGCCGTCAATCTCTAAGTACAAGATTTAGGAAATCTTTTGCGATCTCATTACCTTGCGGCGACCACCTTTGGTCCTATTGGTATGAATAGAGCCACGCCATAGTCTGTATTGCTTGTTGTTCTGTGCCTTGGTAGCAAGAGGTTGGCTGTGTCTCTCTCTCTCTCTCCCTGTGCTTGGATATCCAAAGTAAGACAACCTCGGCGAGTGCCTCTGCCTTCATCTCAGTGTTTGAGGATCTTCTAGCACTCCAATGCAATTAGGTCTCTGTATAAATACTGTGGCTTGGAGAGAAGCTAGTGGGGCTGATCCATTGTCTTGTGATAATACTGTGCATGCTGCACAGAATGGTTGAATCTGAGACTGATGACGGAAAGAAGTAATATGAGCAGGACATATAATGAACATTATTCAGTAAAGAGATTGGTACCTGTTCCTCACTTGTGCCTACATGTTACTTTCTGTTCTTAATTTGTAAGTAAGTGACTGGAGGTTCGTGGAATGAGCAGTACCCTGGTGACTCCCACTAAGACTCAAACACTGTGGTAAGAATATGTTTTACTTACCAGCATCTGTCAGTATCTACTACCTAGTGTTAACACTGTGTTAGCTTACAGGATGTATGGAAATCATAAGTATAGTAAGGCCATTGAGTGAAGTGATCATGTGATAGCCTGTCCCTTCTGTTCTCATAACATCCCTTTTTTATTCAGTTTAAGATTGCATATTGGGAAGCTGACCAACATGCCAGGGTCCCTACTCACTTTCCACTCTTGTCCTAACAGATTTCCTTCCCAGGGGTATCCTTCCTAATCTATATATATATATAAAAATGAAAGTATGTCTGTCCTTTATGCATCACTACACCATTCATCCGATCGCCATGAACCTTTGGGAAGTTGTTGAGTACACTCCCGCAAAGGTTTCTGGCAAAAAAAAAAAAAATAAATCTTAAAAGTTGTTGAGTACACTCCCGCGAAGGTTTCTGGCAAAACAAAATGTGTTAAATATCAGCCACCCAGCCCCCCAGGGCCCTCATAATCTTTCCAATACTGAATGTTTACAGTTTACAGTGCGACTCGCTTTTGCAATGACCATCGACAAAGCACAAGGACAATCGCTGCAAGTGTATCGACTAGAGTTGGAGAATCCGTGCTTCTCACATGGACAACTGTATGTGGCCAGCTCACGCGTCGGAAAACCTTCTGATTTCTTCATGTATGCACCAGACGAAAAAACAAATATACTGTGTATCCACAAGCACTCAAATAAATAAACGGAATTAAAACAACACTTTAAAATGTTTTCCATATTAAAATGAATAAGTTTCAATAAAAATGACAAAATGTAATTTGAATGTTATCATAACAAGTGCGGGGAATGAGATTTTGATATCTTTTCTTATTATCTAGATACCTATCTCATTCATCCAATTTTGGATCGATTATTGACTGTCATTGAGTAAAAGGCAAACCCACATAAGTTAAATCAACCCCATAGACTGACGCAACTCTGAAAAACCACTTACGACTGGTAAAGTTTAAAAATGTAATATAAAACTAAAGTCAATTGTAAATACAATCCTCTCAAGATAAGATTCAACAAGTATACAGGAACTAAAAGGAAAATAAATTCCCTAAAGAATCTCAGTCTACAAAAGAAAACGATTAAAACCAATTCTAGAATCAACAAATTGAATAGCATAGACACAAAATGAATATGATGCGTCATTTACATAAAAGAATAAACAAGTTAAATCTGTCCCTACTCTATGCTAGATGACATCCATACTAGCAAGTCCTTTTACCTAAAAAGGTGTCAGCAGTTTGACTTCCAAAGAAGTTCAAACTCTCTCAATCTCTGATGGAAACCTATGTTGAGAAGCAGTACCCTTTCTGCCTACCCATCCGCTCTCTAAGGGTCCTCGGCCTACTGCTCTCCTTCTGCTCTGACTCTTTCTTCTGTTGCGTTCTCAGGCCATCTGCTCTGCCTTCTCCCCGGGGTGCTGTCCCTAAATACAAAATCACAGTATGGATGGAACGCCCACTTGAGACGCCCACCACTTACACATTTCACGTAGTCCCGCTTCTGGGTTTTTCCATAGCTTCATCTCTTCGCGTCGTCTGTTAAGTTGACCTTGCTTCTTAGGCGCCATCTTCGTCATCGTGCTGGTAACCTCATGACATTCCAGTTGACACTTTCAGAGCAAAGTCTATCACTATAACCTCTTTTGGTCCTGTGAACAGTCACTTCTAAACAAGACCCCAAATTCCAAGCGTCCCTTATCTCACTTAAGCCATAAACTTCGTCCAGCATTGTCACTTTAATTTAACAAGACCTTTGACTCTTGTCTCGCACGTACAGATCAAAGCTATCCCCCTCTTCCTGAGAGGCCACTAAATTATATGCAGTGGACTACACTCTTGCGAACCCTTGGTCCGTTAGGTTAAAATCACATATGATCACACTATTCTAAAATTCCTACAAACTCTTCTACACAGTATGACTTTTAACACACACATATATATAATCGAATTAGTAACTTATTCATTCAAATCGAATCCTTGTTACATAAAATACAATGTTATACTCTCGTTCCTACACAGTGCTATATAGTCTGCACATTTCTTCACTTTACATGTCACCGCTTTCTCCGTTTAATAATTACATACATACATGAACTCTGTTTAGCACGTTCTACTGTTCTTAAGCATTTTCACATTTCTATATTAGCTCAACCTATGTATACGGGCCTTTCTAATTCTAATGCACATTCTAGAGTAAATACATACGAATACATTTCTTATTACTAAGTTACATGTGCTAACTTCATGCTATAGACTTCTAATTTCACGTTACAAGTTCTAAATATGCTACAGTCTTGTAAATATGGTACGGACATATGTTTCATTCAAATTGCGCTCTCTCAGTTCCCCCCTTTGATGACCTCTAGGGGTCATCACAAACACCTCAATTTGAATGTCACTTTACACAGAACTAGTTACAAGGTTCCCTCTTTTTATCGTCTCGAGAGCTCTTAAACTTCTATACTGCTGATCTTGCAAAGCAGCTAATCTCCTTTCTTGCTCTCTCATGGACCTTTGTAACCGGTTTGACCTATACCATTTGTACAGTCTCACTAAACCCAACAATGTGATTATGCAAATTAATATTATTAAGACAGGTTTCAAGATGTACCAAACAATACCTTTACCAAGGTTGGCAAACCAACTTCCAACCTTACCCATTCCATGACCTACTTTCTCCCAAACATTTACTTTTGTTAAATCTTCGATTTCTTGATGTATCTCTGTAATGTTCCGTATAACCTTCTCAAGTGGTTTTGAATTGTCTGGAATATAAGTACAACATTCCTGGACCTTCAAAGCCTTGCAAACTCCGCCCTCTTTCGCTAGCAGAACATCTAAAGCAAGACGGTTTTGAAGAACCATTGCCCTAATCGACTGCATCTCTCCTTCTACTAGCATCAATGACCTTGCAGTACTTGCAGACAATCTATCCACAACTGTAGCTAGTCTCCTGATCTTAACATCATTAAGTATTAAACCTAAAAGAGGAAACATTGCTCCAAATATGTCTCCAACTACTTCAGCATCTCCTACTTCCCTTTTCGCTCTTTTCGAAGCCTTTCCTTCTATGATCTCTAAATCCTTTGCATGATATATTTTGGGGAAGACAATTGCCAAATAACATGAACCATACCAATTGTCAGGCAATTTTACATAGGCATTTCTTCCACATACAAAATATACATTAGGAATCGCTTGCATCCCTTTCATGAAATCTTTCGTGTAATATTCCAACCGAAAAGCATGTTCACAATTAACTTCACCTACAAATACACTCTCATAATATGTCTTGCTTCGAGTTAAACATAACTTTCCTTTCTGTGTTCTATCCAAAGCTATTGGACAATTGCTACCCTTCTTTTTGTGTGCTTTTTCCTCTTCGGTCCAATCAGTTTTCCACTGTCCTGACATTTTTAGAATCTTCTGTCTCCTGTACCGGTCATCTACCTGTCCAATAAACTTCTTCTCAATTTCTGACACTTTGCAAGTCAGATTGTTTCGGCGTGCATATGAAGTATCTAATGTATCCCAAGGAAGAAAGAATTTTGCTAATCTATCTTCCTTTTTGTGATAGTCCCACTTATTCATTTGTTTATAATTCGGGACTTCAGGCAGTACCGAATCATAATTTGAAAAGTAGTACTCAAACCCTTCTCTACCATAAATATACTGAGCAATAAACTACATGTTATCCCATATGTCAGTGGGAGATGATGATATCTGATGCCTTCATCTACGGAAGCCGGCAATTGCATGCAAACATAACAATCTTTGGCCTCCATGGCATCAATATACTCGTATAATAACTTGGCATATGCATTTGATCTAAAATTTCCCTGCGACTCGTCTACGTGTAACCTACGAGCTTCATCTGCCAGTAACGCCTTTTCACAAATTACATTGCTCTCCTCCTTCTTCCCTACAAGAGCAGGTTTCAAAGTCGTTACAGGCTTTACATCTGTTGTCTCCTTTACGCTTGTATGTCCTACTATGTATGATATGGTAACTACTGTAATAATGAGAAAAATTACTACTGCTATTAGTGTACCTATTATGCATTTGGCTTTTCGGTTTGGGTTGCCATTCTCCATGTTATCAAACAATGTAGCTCTTTCTTTTCGAGGAGAAGTTTTCTCTTTCAGATCTTTGTTTGCTTTATTTGCTTTCTCAGTCTGTGAAGCGCTCTTAATCAATAAAAGTCTCTCTTTCACAACAATGTCCTTTATCTTTAGCAACAGACAACCCTAACCCTTCTCCGTCCTCTAAATGTAGTCCCTAATTTGATTCTTCTGTCCACTCGGGGCTAGGTTATCTTCTTCTTTATATCTTAATTATAAAAGTCTTTATGCATCTACAACAATTCTTGTAAAGATCAGTAACTCCTCAGACTCGATTCCAGGAGTCAACATCCATATTTCCACTGTCACAATTTGATCGAGATTGGTCACCTGCACTTCTCTCACTCTCCCAGATCTCTGTCTCCAGGACATCTGCTAGATAAGTCCATTCTGGGGTGGCGTATCTTCTGCAGGGCACACGTACCCTTCTTGATCTTCTCGGACTCTCAGAGCCTGAGTCCGTAGCTCCTTCGTCTAGATCTGAATCTTCAGAGATCGGGACAAGGGTTCTCTCTGAATTTGCTCTCAAGGTTGACCTTCTCCTTCTTTCCGGCCAACTAGCTTCTCCATTCCTTGTCCTCCTGCTCCTTGTTCTTGGACTCGTCTCTTGATCACTTACAGCTTGTTCGGTATCTGACTCGAACTCCCAGCTGTTTTCTTCTTCTGAGGCAACTTCGGTCTCACTGGTGTCCTGACCGTCATCAGCCTGTTCCGAAACAGGCTCAGCCTCTTCGATCACCTCTACAGCTTGACTTTCCCTCTCTGTGGCTTCTCCGCTTTCTGCTGGATTTTCATCCGAGAGAGGAGCTGTTTCTTCCAGAGGTGCTGGAACTCTTCGGGTGTGTGAGGCGTGTATCCAGTTGGGCAAGCCTCCACACTTTACTGCAGTGTTCGTAACTAGTATGACTTGGAATGGTCCACGCCAACGCACATCTAGACAGTTCTTCCTGACATGCTTCTTCACCAGGACCCAGTCCCCCCTGACACAGGTCATGGCACAAGTCTTGTGCTGATGGAACCTCTGCAGCCTGGACCTGGAGGGACACAGAATGAATGGCATCAGATTGTCCCTTGCAGTAGTCCAAGATCAAATCGTCTGTGATGTTCAACAATGCTGCAGTCGGAACCGATGGCAGTCTCATAGCTCTCCCCATTAGCACCTCGTGTGGAGAGAGACCTGTCCTTCTATCGGGTGTGCTACGTATGCTCATAAGGACCAATGGAAGTGCATCAGGCCAACTCAGGGATGTCGATGAACAAACCTTGGCGAGTCTGGATTTTATTGTGCTGTTGATTTGTTCTACAATCCCCGAAGCTTCTGGTCGATAACTACAGTGGAGCTTCTGGTCGATACTTAAGGCTGAACATAGCATCTTCACTATTTCGCTGTTGAAGTGAGTTCCTCTGTCCGATTCCAAAGAGGCTGGCACCCCAAACCTCGGTATCAACTCTCTAAGCAACAATTTTGCTACTGTAAGTGTATCGCACCTACGTGTAGGGTAAGCTTCAACCCATCTGGAAAATATACAGACAATCACTAAGACGTATCTGAGTCGATTGCACTTGGGCATTTCAATAAAATCCAGCTGCATTCTATTGAAAGGCCCCCCAGACCTCCCTACGTGACTCAATGTGACTGGTGTTCTTTTTCCTACGTTTAATTGCTGACAGATAGCACAACGCTGACATACTGCTTCTGCTGCTACTCTAAACTTCGGATTGTACCACGTTTGTCTGAATACTCTCACCATGGCATCTCTACCTATGTGTGCTGGTCCATGCAATCTCCTTGCCATTGGACTAACAAGTTCGTTTGGTAAAACTGCTCTCCTATCTGCAGAAATCCAAAAATTCATCTCACTTTTGGTACACCCAGCTGTTTCCCATGCCTTTTTCTCAAGATCTGGTGCATTTTCCTGGACATTCTTCAATTCATCCCACGTATCTACAGTGTCTAACAGCATAGTCAAATCAGTTCTTTCTTGTATTCCCCCCCTCTTCTACTTTGGTGTGAGAATACCCCTGTTCCGCACAGTAACGTGCGACCTCGTCTGCATATCGATTACCTTGCGACACAAAATCTGTATTCTTTGTGTGCGCGGCACATTTGACAACCGCTATAGCTTCTGGACCTTGTAATGCTTCTAACAATAATCTCACGAATTCTCCATTCCTAATAGGAGAACCCGAGGAGGTCATGTAACCTCTTTGAGACCACAACTGCCCGTAGTCGTGAACTACCCCGAAACCATACTGGCTATCGGTGTATATGGTGACTCGAATTTTGTTGCCTGCCAAACAGGCACGGGTCAAAGCAATGATTTCAGCTACCTGAGCGGAGTGTACTCCTTCCAGGCAGGCGGCTTCCACCACTCCGGTGATAGTACAAACTGCATATGCTGCTCTCAGCTGACCGATATCGTCTCTTACGCATGAACCATCAACAAAGAATATTTCATCAGGGTCAGTCAATGGCTCATCTACGATATCTGGTCTTGGTTTGGTGCATAGTTCAGTCACATCAAGGCAGTCATGATCTGTACAGATTTCATCATCAATATCATTTGGAAGAGGCATCAAAGTAGCAGGATTCAAGACAGAGCATCTCTTTAGGGTCACATTCTCAGCAGCCAATATGACTTGCTCATAGCGTGTGAGCCTGCTATTCGTCAAATGCTGAGTCTTGGTCCTAGTCATTAACAACTCCACAGAATGCGGTACGTACACCACTAACTGATGTCCCATCACCACATTTTCACACCTTTCAATGCTGACACCCGTTGCAGCAACGGATTTGAGACATCCGGGCAACGCTGCGGCTACTGGATCTAAGGTAGCCGAAAAATATGCGACTGGTCTACGGACATTTCCGTGTATCTGGGCCAAAACTGCTAAAGCACAACCTTCCCTTTCACAGCAGTAAAGCAAGAATGGTTTTTCGTAATCAGGCATTCCCAAAGCCGGGGCACGACACAAGTCCTCCCTCAGCTGCAAAAATGCCATCAAACAATCTTTGTCCCATGGTACCGGATCACTCACCCCCTTGTGCGTCAGTTTTTGTAAAGGTTTTGCCTTCAGTGAAAAGTTGGCTATCCACTGCCGACAATAACCAACCATGCCTAGAAACATCCTGACTTCTCTTTGTGTTTTAGGCGCGTTCATTTTCATGATCGCCTCTATTCTGTCTGGAGACACCTTCCGTTTTACCTTTTCAATCCTATGGCCCAAGTATTGCACTTCGGTCAGACAATACTGCAATTTACTTGGAGACACCTTGTGTCCGTTCTCGGCCAAGTGATTTAGCAGGGTGATGGTGTCTACTTTGCAAGCTTCCTCAGTTTCTGACGCCACAAGTAGGTCGTCTATGTACTGGACCAGAACCGAGTTCATGGGCAGTACTAGACTTTCAAGATTTTTCTTCAGCAGCTGGTTAAAAATCGATGGGCTCTCTGTATACCCCTGGGGAATACGACACCATGTTAAAACGCGATTTTCCAGCTTAAAAGCGAACAGATACTGGCTGTCCTCATCTAAGGGGATTGAAAAGAAAGCCTGACACAAGTCTATCACGGTGAACCATTCAGCTTGGAACGGTATCTGAAACAATATCACTGATGGATTCGGTACCACTGGACAACATGAAACAACGATATTATTAACCTTTCGAAGGTCCTGCACTATTCTGTATTTCCCACTAGGCTTCTGCAAACCCATAATCGGGGAGTTACATGGACTTCCCACGATCTCCTTCAGTATTCCCTGTTTAATCATGGATTCGATCACAGGCTTTATTCCTGCAATTGTCTCCGGTGTCAACTTATATTGTGGTGTTCTTGGATACTCGGCATTGGGTTTTACCATGATCTTTACCGGTTCTACCCCTTTAATCAGACCTATTTCCTCTCCAGTAAAATCCCACACCTCAGCTGACACTGTCTCCTTCAAGTCCTGTGGAAGCTCCTCCACCGTTAGGGTAGGATATAGTTCCACGCATCCCTGCGAGTTTACAACCTTAAAATCGGCATCATCATCGTTAGTCTGCACTTCTACTCCTTCAGGTGTGCAATATATTGTGCAATTTAATTTACACAACAGATCTCTTCCTAGCAGGCACACAGGGCTAGAATCACAAATCACAAACTGATGTTCATCACTGTAATTTCCTATCTTCACTGACACTGGTTCTGTCAGAGGATTCGTCATTCTCCTATTTGCGACTCCTACCACCTGAATCGTCTCTCCCGACATTGGCAGACCTGGGACTACCGCCGATCTCAAAGTGGATCGAGTGGCCCCCGTATCCACCAAAAAGGTCGTAGGACATCCAGCCACCTCAGCCTCTACGTATGGTCCTCTCTGGTCTACCTCCAGGGCTGCTCCTAGAGTACAGTCTTCTTCCCTATTCACTCGTTGTCCCGTAAGGGGATCAACGTAGTAGCATTCTTCTCCTCCTACGAACAGTGGCAGTTGTCTATAGGTTTTTCCTCCATTTGCAATCCGAGGCGGCTGAGGGAACTGAGCTCGAGGAGTCTGAGTCCCCCCTTTGATAAACTTTCCCTTCGGGACCGCTGTTCCCTTTACCAGGTTGTTCTGAACCTCATCCTCCTCCTGTTCTATTTCCCCCGTCTCGACATTATAGGGACACTCGCGTCTCCAATGTCCCACCTCGTTACACTGATGGCACCTCGTTGTCTTTTTCAGTGTCGCGATATCTACCCTAGGTCTCGGTTTTTCTTCCTCATCTCTGCTTTGATTATTCTGTTTCTTCCCTAGGGTTCCTGTTCCCTGTTGCCGCTGTCCACCCTTTCCAGCTGACTGCATCTGCACCAACATCAGCTTCTCCTTAAGTTTCTTTGCTTTCGAATCTATTTCATCGCTACAGTACCTCGCATACCTCAGAATCTCATCTAAAGGTTTGTTTTGCCAACAAATCAAATGCTGTTGAATCATTAAGCTTATGTCTGATCTCAATCCCAGGACGAACTTCGACACAAACTGTCCTATGTCTTTAGGATCCATCACATCCAATCCACTGTACTGTTTGAATGCTTTCAGCAATCTCTCATAAAACTCGTGAACGGTCTCTTTAGGTTCCTGAGTTGTTCGATCTATCTTAACCCAGTCTATGTCCTGCAACGGCACCTTCTCTTTTAACCATGCAATTACCCTCTCGTACTTTTCCATGACTCTCTCTGATGGACCATTCGTCCGGGCATCCCTGTCGGGTTCACAAATGGGCCATTCGACACTAAGCTTACATGCCGTCCACAAATCTCCGGGTACTACGATATCAAACAGGGTGTTCAAGTCGACCCACAGCACCTTAGAGATCTTCACGAACCTATCTACCTGTTTGTACCACTCGACGGGGTTCTCCCTTAACTTTGGGAAAGAATTGGTAAATGCCGCTAGATCCCCCCTACTCCAGGGCACATGCACGTAGTTTCCGTTCGCGATCTCTCGCAAAGGGAAAGCTTCCATTCGCATTAGCCCTCCCTCCGGGGACCCCGCAAGTGTACTCCTTCTGACGGATCCCCTCTTGGACCATCTTTCCTCCCATTTATCCAAATTCCTCCACAATCTGATACTCAAGATCAGTTCCTTTATGTGTACTTTCAGCCCAATCGTCCTACGCTCATCTAGATCCTGATCCGTGCAGTTTAACCTATGGTTACCCTGTAAAGCTTTAGTTCGTGATAAGTCTATCATATACCTGTCTGCCAACTCAGATAATTTTTCATGAACTGACCTCGCTTTCCGAGTAACATCCTTAGATATAAACAGTATTTCATCCTGTTCATACAGATCGATCCTTTCCATTGGCAATGTGCCGTCTATTATTTCATCCAAATCTGACTTCAAACTGGTTACATCGAGCCGTTTTGCTTTTATCTCAGCTCTCAGTACCTCACTCCTAGATGGTTCGTTTACATCCCTCTCACCCCCACTACGAGTCCTACGTCTGGGTACAGGTGAGTTATGAGGAGTCCTCCTTGCTTCTCTTTGTTCCCACCTCTCTAGGTCCCAAGCTTTTCCATCTTCCCTAGGGGTATGGTGGAACAATGTTCTATTCCCCATTATTGCATTCTGTCTTTTTAGCTCGGCCTCTCTAGATGCGAGATAGGATCCTCCGTTCTGTTCTAAATCACTGCTATTCCCTTGCTGTCTGGTGTCACTCAATAAACGGAAAGGTCCTTCACGGCCCTCCATGTTCCCGCGATCCCGTCCGTGATCACCGGATGCATGGCGAGACCCTTCGCGACTCTCCATACCCTCGTGACTCCAATGTCGCACATTTTCGTCCGGGGCATGGTGAGTGCACCTGAAACTATTTCGGTACTCCTGTGTTTTACGTTCTCCCTCACTAAGGATGGGGCGAGGCATCCCCCCACATCCTGTACTCTTGTCTTCACACAATTGTCTATTGCCACCGATGGTATGGCAAGTATCTCCTTTGCTTCCTTGACTCCCTCCCTCCCACTCCGGGCTGCTTTCGTCAGCTCCGCAGTGAGAGAGGATCCTGTTATCTTGATCTCTCCATTCTGTTTCTGTTTCTATTCTTTTATTCTGAGTTTCTACGGCAGCATCCCATTCTTTCAAGTACTCTCTTAACTCCTTAAAGGATTTCGGTTTCGGTCCCCTCAGATCCATCTGTCCTCTCTGACCCCCCTGTTCTATCCAGGGATCCGTTACTGGACCCAATGGGGTACTCCGATTCCTTGGTCCTAGCAACTGCCTTTGGGAATTGATCGTATTATTCCTACTTTCCATCTCTGCCCTTTCCCTGTCCCACCGTGCCTGTTCCTCCTGCTGGGCTCCCTCCGGGTTGTAGATTGACACTATAGGACCTATGGTAACAGGTACTTGTAGAGCATCCGGCAGTTGATACGACCTTGCGCACTCCGTTTCTGGCACCTTTTGGACCACAAATCTTCCTACTACTTTCTGTACGGGACTAGATTGAGGTACTTCCTCACCTTTCTTGGGATCCCACTCTGTTACTGGGAGCGGTTTATATTCCCCCCACCTAGCCCCGTCCCCTTGCTGTAGTTCGGGACTTTCGGCTTCTCTGTTGTACGGAGGTGGTCTGTCCATTAATAGCCTCTCTATCAGACCATCATCCGACTCGCTGTCCTCGTCTTCTTCTAGAGGCTTTTTCCCTCCCGTAGCCTCTAGCATTGGGTACAGTTTGTCTGCTTCTATTTTTTGCACCCTCCACTTTTTAGCTTCATCATCCCATTTAGCATCCTGCACTGCTTTTACCGATCGTCTCACTCTTTCTTGGCGTCTATTCAAGCTCTTGTTGTGTGCCGCCCTAAACCATGCACTGAGGGCTTCGAACTGTGTTGGCCTCGGTAGAGGTCTCGTTGCTAGCATTACCGCTTTCAGTTGATTCAATACTTCTAACCTAAGCGTCCCGTATCTCGGGAACGTCAGTTCCTCATTTCCTTCTGTTAACTTACTCCACTCGGATATCCATAGTATTGAGTGCAACCCTACATTCACAGCCATATAATAAGCTGGTGTGCCTTCTGGTGGGGCTTCTTCCCCTGCATACGAGCTTCCTCTATCTCTCTTAAAGATCGCCTTTAAACGCTTAAAACCCTTCATTTTCAAAATCTACGATTTTCCTTATTTCTCTTTCTTATTTACTTCCCGATGACAAACAACCAATCCCTGCGCGGCTCTCGCTGACCAGCCTATCCCAGCGCGGCTCTACGCTAACCAGCCAATCCCAGCGCGGCTCTACACTGACGTCACTCGTCCCCTCTGCAGCAGTTCCCCTCCTTTCTCAGCTCGTCTCACGGTCTTGCATGCGTTTTCATTCATACGCCGAAAAATGACTACTTCCGACCAAGCGATTACTTTTCTTGACTGTACGTCCACAGTCTAACTGTAATTGTCACCTCAACTGACGAGACGTCTTTCCTCTCACGTTCAGACGCTTGCCTTATCTGATAGGTTACTTACACACAGTAAACGTCCGACCAGCGTCCGTTACTCATACGCTCACTCAGACATTCCCCCTATCACGGTCCTGCGGGCGATCAAGGGTACCTCATGACCCCCTTTACAATGGTAGACAATTACTCTGGGTGTTCGATACACCCGAACCACTTAAGCCCTTCTCTGGACTTAAGATTTTATCCGGTTGCGCGCACTCACAACCTTCCCTCAATCACACTACAGGCATTCAACTCCGCTTGACATTACAACACAGGTACAACACAAAACACCGCAATCTGGCAACGCATGACCCTTATACTCACTCTCGACCGACTCTGCTGCTTTTCTCTCTCGCACCGTCAGCACCTTCTTCGGCAGGGATTCTTCTTCTGGTCGTCGATGGCTAGGGACCTTGGGGTAATCTAGACCTAACCTAGGTTGCCTTCCTCAAGAAGCAAACCATCCTCTGCTACCAACTGCGGGGAATGAGATTTTGATATCTTTTCTTATTATCTAGATACCTATCTCATTCATCCAATTTTGGATCGATTATTGACTGTCATTGAGTAAAAGGCAAACCCACATAAGTTAAATCAACCCCATAGACTGACGCAACTCTGAAAAACCACTTACGACTGGTAAAGTTTAAAAATTTAATATAAAACTAAAGTCAATTGTAAATACAATCCTCTCAAGATAAGATTCAACAAGTATACAGGAACTAAAAGGAACATAAATTCCCTAAAGAATCTCAGTCTACAAAAGAAAACGATTAAAACCAATTCTAGAATCAACAAATTGAATAGCATAGACACAAAATGAATATGATGCGTCATTTACATAAAAGAATAAACAAGTTAAATCTGTCCCTACTCTATGCTAGATGACATCCCTACTAGCAAGTCCTTTTACCTAAAAAGGTGTCAGCAGTTTGACTTCCAAAGAAGTTCAAACTCTCTCAATCTCTGATGGAAACCTATGTCGAGAAGCAGTACCCTTTCTGCCTACCCATCCGCTCTCTAAGGGTCCTCGGCCTACTGCTCTCCTTCTGCTCTGACTCTTTCTTCTGTTGCGTTCTCAGGCCATCTGCTCTGCCTTCTCCCCGGGGTGCTGTCCCTAAATACAAAATCACAGTATGGATGGAACGCCCACTTGAGACGCCCACCACTTACACATTTCACGTAGTCCCGCTTCTGGGTTTTTCCATAGCTTCATCTCTTCGCGTCGTCTGTTAAGTTGACCTTGCTTCTTAGGCGCCATCTTCGTCATCGTGCTGGTAACCTCATGACATTCCAGTTGACACTTTCAGAGCAAAGTCTATCACCTCAACAGAGCTCTATTCATTACAGACGTGATTATAACCTCTTTTGGTCCTGTGAACAGTCACTTCTAAACAAGACCCCAAATTCCAAGCGTCCCTTATCTCACTTAAGCCATAAACTTCGTCCAGCATTGTCACTTTAATTTAACAAGACCTTTGACTCTTGTCTCGCACGTACAGATCAAAGCTATCCCCCTCTTCCTGAGAGGCCACTAAATTATATGCAGTGGACTACACTCTTGCGAACCCTTGGTCCGTTAGGTTAAAATCACATATGATCACACTATTCTAAAATTCCTACAAACTCTTCTACACAGTATGACTTTTAACACACACATATATATAATCGAATTAGTAACTTATTCATTCTAATCGAATCCTTGTTACATAAAATACAATGTTATACTCTCGTTCCTACACAGTGCTATATAGTCTGCACATTTCTTCACTTTACATGTCACCGCTTTCTCCGTTTAATAATTACATACATACATGAACTCTGTTTAGCACGTTCTACTGTTCTTAAGCATTTTCACATTTCTATATTAGCCCAACCTATGTATACGGGCCTTTCTAATTCTAATGCACATTCTAGAGTAAATACATACGAATACATTTCTTATTACTAAGTTACATGTGCTAACTTCATGCTATAGACTTCTAATTTCACCTTACAAGTTCTAAATATGCTACAGTCTTGTAAATATGGTACGGACATATGTTTCATTCAAATTGCGCTCTCTCACAAGTTTCCTTAAATTTCCTTTCTTCTGAGATCGCAGCAACGCGCGACGGGTAAGCTAGTTCTCAAATAAAATAAAATAGGAAATACTATTAAATAAAATTAAATTAAGTTATTTAAACTGGCTTAACATATAAATCCTTTAAATGTAATGTTAAAAAACCCAAAAACATATATATTACTTTTATTTTCAAAATGTTAATATAACATGTATTTTTATTCAATATAATAAAATTACTTTTAAATTACTTTTATACATACCAATTTTAATACATAATTAATCAATGTAAAAATGTCACTTTACATCAGCTATTATTTTAATAGATCTTAAAAACGTAATGTTAATTTGAGCTAATATATCTTAATTAAATGCTTAATTCATAATTGATTTAATTAGGTTAATAGAGCTGCAGTTTATTTGGTTCTACAATTAAATTAATTTGCATTCATATTTAACATACAATATTTGTAACTATGTATTTTCATGTGTAATAAACTTTTTTGGAAGTAATGTGTCCATGTGCCTTTGCACATTTATCAGTATTTTACACTCCCTAGATGGGACTACCTCCCCTGCTCCCCGTGCGGTATCAGGTAACTCCCTTTCTCACACATTTACACTTGTACTTAGCTGGAGAAGATTTACAATCCTTTGCAGAGCTCGGACCTACTTGAAAAATATTTGTGAATACCCACAGATTAACATATTTTTGTACTTACATATTTTGGGCACTTTCCTGCATTTTGGATTGTTAGCCCTCTCTGCAGTACTGCCTTTCGGACCTTAAACAATTCTAGAAATCCACCATACTGGCGGACTTCACTGTGATCATGACTATCCTAATAATACTGATACTTTGACTCCGGAACTTACATTTCAGATTGGAAATGGCTTTTAATGTGTGCCTGAGCTTTACTTGGGTGTCCAAACACCTCTGTGATAGGGAGACAAAATGATCTAAAAAAGGCATCTCAATGTACTAGTCAAATGCGGTTTGGAAATAAGCAGTATGCAGAGCGCACAAAGTAAATGAGTGCAGTGCTGGCTTTAGAGCAGCGTGACTGCTGCCCCCACAGCTGGCGCCAAGCCTGGGGGGGCTATTGTGCTTTGATGGGAGGAGGGCAGGACAGAGCAGACAGGTTAGGCGTGACAGGCAAGGCAGGAGCACCTGCAGGGATCTCTGTGTGCCCAGCAATTTCCAGGGGATAATAATCCTGTACAAGATAACTGTGGTGGCTAATGTGCTGGCTCGAGACATTTATGTCTTGCCTATTCACTCATCATAAAGTAGCACAGAATGTCTCAGCTACAAAGCATAAGGTGTAACATACAGATCATAGGTTTGTATTGTATGTGCCTGGCTACATGGGTTACTGCTTCTGACCCGGAGATCCTTTTCTGGCTTGCAGTTCATAAGTTGCAATCCTTTTAATACAGCAAAGTCTGCCATGAACCAGCTGCAAATATCTGCATACTAACTGCAAGACTCATTTTAAAACCAAATTGTTGTTTTTTCTTAATCTTTCATTATGAGGTTGCTAAAAAGGGTTCCTTTGTGTAGAAATACATTCTTCTTTGTATAGGCAACCCCAACCCCTGTCTTAAACTTTAAACCCTGAGCTCGTGTTTATCCAGACCAAGCATGCTTAGCATATAATGTCTACCAGTATGGATGACATGTGACTACTACATATTGTAGCAATCATATGTAACGTTTCCTATTCACTGATTTGCACACATATGATTCAAGCTTGCTGTGCAATACTTTTGTGTGATGCAAAGCGCTCTGTCAGCACTACATTGGGAAGAGCACTACAAGCAAAACTAAGTAAACGTGAGGGAAGGGCTGTGGAGTGTGGAGGGGCACCATTAGAGGGCGGTAGTGAGGCAACACTTGGAGAAGGAGATCATGTGGGGCGCCAACACTGATTATGGCTTTAGGTGCCACCAGCGCTAAGGTTACGCCCTGAATGACTCCCTAAACACGGAGAATCACTTTTCCTCCTAATACCACAAGTTGTTTTATAAGGAAAAAATTGATATAGGGCTGTTCGAACACACACACAGCTAACCTCTGCAGTGCTGCCTATTGGCGGGTAGGGCAGAGAAAGAGAAAGTCACAACGCAAACTTGGCAATCCTCTAACAGGTTTGGGGAACTGGATTGAAACCAGTCAAGTACCTCAGTCAAGCACAATAATGCTGTGTCGGATTAAGATCATAGTGAAAACAAGAAAAACACAATTATGAAGACATTGGAATAGCTAGACCCACAAAATGGCCGCCCGAAAGTAAGACTGTACAACAAAGGAAGAATAGTTTAAAAAATATCATCAAGCGAAGCTATAAAAAATGTCTCATAGGATGTCCTAAAAGCTCCATTGCTTCCTGTAATTTGTTCCGTTAAGGCCTAGTCCTTCGCTCACTATGAGCAAGCGCCATATCCTTTGGCACTGTTGTGGATCATTCTTCTATACAACATTATTGTATTACATCCTTGTAAAGGGCTTGTGCAATTAGTGAAGCACTTGCCTAATGCCATGTTTTGGGGAACCCATTTTAAGAGGATTTAGCAGTTTATCAGCAAAGCACAGGCACAGGCTCAGAAGTACCAACAGTGTAATGCCATGCACACAATACCAAGTACCACGTTTAGGACATACGAGCACACCTGCCAGAGAAAGCCTTTTTGAGTTGAACAAAATGAGAATGCATCCCTTTTTTTATCCCTTTAGGACAAGATGTATGTTATGCTTGTTCTTTTGGTTCCTAGCTCTGTGACTCAGACCCTGATGTTTGGTCTATACTCAGGTTCTCATGTGTTGTGCCTCTCACAGCAAACCTGTCCAAAGTTCTGGAAGTTTGTTTGAAAGTTTTTGCTTTTACACACCTCACAACCATACATTCCCTCTAAGCTGCGTGCCTGAGCGCGCGCACACACTAACATTTCTCTCCGCGCAAAGACCTTCAAACACCACGCACCACAAATGATTGCTCTGCACTTGTAAAGTGCTTAAGTCAAGCCTTTGATATGTGGCAGTAGTGATTAAGTTGCGCTGCTAAATGCATTTTTAAAGAAGCATTTTTGTCTTTAAAAATTCTAATAGAGAAGTTTCAAAACCTGCCATGACAGGCAGTCCAGAAGCAGCAGGAGAGCAGTCACAGAGCCTTCACTGCAGCCCAAGAGTTCAATCTGAAGCATGGGTACTCATAAACATTTTCCTGGGGGCCACAAAGTTTGGTCTACGGTGTGACCGAGGGCGGCACTGATGCCAGTGGGGCGGGGGGCGTGTAAAGTGGGAGGTGGAGAAGCAAAGCGTGTATATCTAGTAGCTGTCCTAAAAAATTAAGGTGTTTCAAAAGTTAAGGGCCTAGTTACTTCCTTTCCCTAACTGCAATGAACCTTTCAATAAGTGTTTGCTGTATATTTAAAAATGTTTTCCATGTTAGATAGAGTCGAGTAAACAGCAGCCCAGTACATCTTTACATTAGACCAGGGGTCTAATGTAAAGATCAGGAGGGCCACATGCAGCCGCCAGGCCGTACATGGAGTTTCACTGATCTGAAGCATGCATTGGTAATTGTGGCAGTTCTCAGATATTAACATACTCTGGAAGTTGAAGCACACATTCCCCTTTCAGGTGTCAGCCACCATTAACATCCCAAAGGCTGAAAAGTCATAAATTATTGAGAGCCATCAGTTTTGGATACTTATAGTTTTAAACCTCACTAGCTGACAGGACTATGTATTTTTATTGTTCAAGCTTCTCTTGTTTTACAGAGCGACATGGATAGAAATTGGGCAGCAGTTGCAGTGGCGCCAGGTACCAAGTCTGCAAAGCACCATCTGATAGCTCCTAAGTTAAGTTATGATTTAAAACTGCAGATTTTCATAGTTTAAAAAATAATCAGTAAAATTAATCCTCACAATCCTATTGCTTAGGTAAATCTGTTTTCATGGCCTCACAGATAGGTTACAGAGAGGAGTATCACATTACTATTTTCTTATAGTTTGGGCCACTGGAATTGTGGCCAAGAAAGACAGAGTTATGTGTAAGGGTTGACTAAATTATGCGGCAATAAAAGGTAAATTATGCTGCACAATGCAGCACATTTCGTGATAGTATTGCTTCCTTATTTTGGCATTTTTGCACAGGTTAAACTGTCTTTAAAAAGTTATCACCTTATAAGTACCAGTTCAACACTGAAATACAGCAATAAACAACAGAAGAGGACCAGTCAACCTTTGTAAAGGTCCCTCTGCTGTGCGACAACGTTGTTGTTGCCTTTTTAGTAACTTATTATCTGTTTACGCTAGAAATATTTTTTGGCTAAATTCTGCAGATTAGGCACCAGATGATGGATTATGTGGCAAATGCGGAATATCCATAAATATTAGGAATATGCTACAATTGTAAAAATGCATAATTCCAGTGGCCCTGCTTGCAGTCTGCAAATGCTTAGGAAAACTCCAAGGACCAGAATCCTTTGCAATTTTCTTTCAGATTTATAATGAAATTGAATTCGGTGAGAGAATCAGATGTTTTAATTTCTATTTGTAATTCTATAACTTTATGCACACTGGTTATGAGCTTTTGCGCACTGTACCGGTTATGGTGTGAAGCCAAGGGAAATGACTATAGTCCTGATGCATTTACTGGGAAAGGTTATGTCCGATACCATACGTCTGATCTGTTTATTATAAAAAGATGTGACAAAGGCAGTAGACCTAGTTTAGTACTATAGTACTATAGTAGTATAGTACTATACCAATCCCCAGTATAGGCCTATACTGGGGATTGTTATAGTACTTACATGGAATTTCACAGAATACAGTAGTAGGCAAGAGTTTTGGAATAAACTGTGGGCATAGACGATTTGCACTAAAATAATCCTTGTTAAGCCTTCTTTGGGGGGATTTTTTAAAATGTTCTACACAGCTTTAATTTTGTATATATTTGCAATTTTACTGATGGTTGGCTTGTAGTAAAGTTTGTGCACAGTACAGTTAGCCATAATCTATTACAGTGATGAGCCAATGACAAATGCTATGGACATGACTGGTTCAATGGGAAAATTATTTCATATGCCATAGGTCTGATCTATCTTTTATGAAAAGGTCGGATATAAATGATAGGCCTGATTTATTTATTATGAAACACACCTGTGAAAGCCAATAGGCCTTTAAAATGTGAATTGTTATTGCACCCTGTTAAAGCCTGCAAAAGTAATTTCTTACATGAAATCTCACAGATTCACTTTTAGGCAAGACTTTGTTTATTACCTTTTGGACAAACCTTAGAGGCACACGATTTGCACTGCAATAATTCTTTCTAGAATCTCTTCAGAAGTTTTGACATGCTTAATTGTCTGCCAAGATCTTGTAATAAAAACTGTTAGAATTGGGGGTCTCTGGTTGGCGCAAGTATTCACTTGTGACAAACAGGGACCCACTCCTCTAAGTCAGGGCAAAGGACTTACTCCTAGGAATAACCCTTGCTCACCCTCTAGGCGGCGTGGCGCAAGCAGACAAGGATAAACTCCAGAGCACATACGGTTAAGCATTTAGTGTAACACACACAATAGATCATCAACCCACCACACAGGGACACAAGACTGTAGTTTTGTAGAAATATATGCTTTATATATAAACTCTCAAGCAGGCTTGTAAATTCAGTCTTTAGGTTTCACACACGGTTCCAGTTACTTTTAAAATGATGCCACAGTTGTTAAATGCCAGTTGTTGTATTAAAAACAGGTTCCCTGGTCCTAAAACGACTCCTTTGTACTTAAAGTTGGCCCCACAATGATCCAGGCAAAGTATTCAGCGTGCCGACTCCATTTGTCAACGCTGGTGCGCTTCATAGCGCTTCGGTACGTCTCGTGTTGACAAAAGCAGAAGGGGCTCGCTAACCCTCACGTGTCTCGCGTACCACGCATACGGCGCAGTTGAGGGAATGAGGCATACGGAGCAAAGGACGGCTGTGCGACTCGTACTGCGGCCGTGAGACAGGCTGAAGGAGTCTCATTGGTACGGTGCGCACAGCGTGGATGTACAAGCGATCATGACGGGTCTCAGCGTACGTTGCGAGCTGCGGCTCGGCTTGGCCTAATTCACGAAGCTCAGGCCAGCGAGGGGATGGTCTTTATGGTGCGAAATGAGGCGCGGCGGGGCAGAAGACGCGTTGCTCGGGGGACCAGGGTGCACAGGTTCTCTGAGTGCGTGAGGAGGATTCACAGCGCACTTAACCTTTCTAGATCAGCGTTGCAGGCACAAGCAGCACAGTTCTTCTTTCCCGGGGCGCAGCTCAGGTGGCAAGTTCACCAGCAAGCCCTTGGAGATTGTCAAGATGCGCAAGTTCAATTAAAAAAGTCTTTCAGTCTTTTCTTCCACTCTCCTTCGTGCAGCAAGGCACCCACCACAGGCCAGTCTCTCAGGATTAGAGACAGTAGTCCTCCATGCTATCCCAGGTCCTTCTCTTCGGGCAGAGTTTCTTCTTGGCGCCAACAGGATCTGATTTCTTAGGAGCAGGACATTGACATTGATGTTGACGCACAGATGCTGTAGTAGCATAACATTGATGGAAGTATAATGGAGCCCGAATGTACACTTTGTATTTGACAATTTTCATGTTTTACTACTTCTGTCTTTAGTCTCAATTGTGCAGGTCATAATTGATTGTCTTGTTTGTTTTATTTATTCTAGATCAGGGCATTAGATTAGTCAGCCCTATATTCATTGTTTTTACTTCACTGTATACATAATAAATGAATTTGTAACTTTCATTTGTTGGTGTATAATATGATTGTACTTTTTGTATTTTGTGGGATGTTTTTGTAAACCTGTATTAATTTAGACTCAAGGGAACCCTGGAATTTCTGGTTGCTTGGGTATTTCCACCCAACTTCCAAGAATTGTGACGCATTCCCAGATTCACCAGAATTGGTAAATGTGGGAATGCGGAGAGGAGAGGAGATGGGAGGGGGAAGGAGAGGAGAGGGGAGGGGGAAGGAGAGGAGAGGAGAGGAGAGGGGGAAGGAGAGGAGAGGAGAGGGGGAAGGAGAGGAGAGGAGAGGAGAGGAGAGGGGAGGGGGAAGGAGCGGAGAGGAGAGGAGAGGGGAGGGGGAAGGAGAGGGAAGGGGGAAGGAGAGGAGAGGAGAGGAGAGGAGAGGAGAGGAGAGGTGAGGTGAGGTGAGGTGAGGTGAGGTGAGGTGAGGTGAGGAGAGGAGAGGAGAGGAGAGGAGGGGAGTAGAGAGGAGAGGAGAGGAGAGGAGAGGAGAGGAGAGGAGTAGAAAGGAGAGGAGTGGAGAGGAGAGGAGAGGAGAGGAGAGGAGAGGAGAGGAGAGGAGAGGAGAGGAGAGGAGAGGAGAGGAGAGGAGAGGAGAGGAGAGGAAAGGAAATATATTTTTTTCTCCTACTTACTTCCTCTATGTGTGCTGCATCTGTAGCACACATAGATAGAGGAATATGCCTCTCAGGATTGTTTTGGCAAGGAAGATGCCCCTTCCTGCACAAAAACTATCCTACATGCAACGGACGCACCTTTGCACCACAGTGCATTGACACTAGTCTGCCAAAAGGACGTCTGCGCAGTGAAAAGGCAGGAATATGCTTTATTGACTTAAATATGGCACATTCCTGCCCTGTCCCTGTCCCGCAGTACAGTGCAGCAAGGTAGCTTGCTGTGCTGCGTGACAGGTTTGTAAATCTACCCCTTTGGATCTTCATGAGTGCATGTGGGCACCAGACTTAAGCAACGCTGTCACTTTGCCACACTGAGATGCTGATGCGCTGAAGTGCACATCATTTTTAGGTCTCGGCTTCGAGACCTATTGTCACGGAGTTCGCTCTCAACGGAGACAGAGCGGTGCACGAGCGCCGATTGCACATCGTGGACGCGCTCGCCGAGCCTCCTGGAGCCGTGCACATCTCTTGCTCCACATTCACACTCACGGAAGCACACACTCACGCACGCACGCACACACACACACACACACACACACACACACCCTCCCTCTCTGCCCACTCCCTCTCTGCCGCCCCCCCTCTACCCCCACTCACCGGGCTCTTTCCCTCGCAGCGGGTCAGTCATGGCAGCAGGCAGACTCGGTGTCTTCTCAGGCGATCTTCAGCTGATGTGCACGCCCACGCTGGTCTCGTGCGCGCCCGCCACGCTGTTTCGCGCCCGTTGATCCTCAGCTTGTTGCTTACAGCCAGTGGGTTGAACTTGAATGTACTCGACAAAATATCCTTATATAACTAAAAACTGAGCATCATCTTCATCTCACGTTTGTAAAGGTAACCATGAACACAAATTGTGTTAAAATATATTGAATACGATAGATCACCTTCCACTCGCCGAAACATATACTTTAAATTCCTTATTCATTATTTATTAGAACAAAGCAACGCAGAAGATCATTTTTGGTTGTCTGTGGGTGGGGAGATGGGGTTAGCATTCTCTGCCCTCTTTTCCTATCATTGACTCTTTGGCGCTTATAGGAAAAACCCAAGCTGCTTATACTTTAAAGCAATCCTGCATAAGGATTATTATAGTGTGAGTGCAGAGTGCGCACAGTTCAGAGTGCGCAGAGTGTGAAGTAGTGAGTGAGCAGAGTGAGTGAGCAGAGTGTGAGTGCAGAGTGCAGAGTGCACAGAGTGCAGAGTGTGAAGTAGTGAGTGCAGAGTGAGTGTGTAGAGTGTGAATGAAGAGTGCAGAGTAGTTAGTGCAGAGTAGTGAGTGCAGAGTAGTGAGTGCAGAGTAGTGAGTGCAGAGTGTGAGTAGTGAGTGCAGAGCAGTGAGTGCAGAGTAGTGAGTGCAGAGTAGTGAGTGCAGAGTAGTGAGTGCAGAGTAGTGAGTGTGCAGACTAGTGAGTGCAGAGTGCAGACTAGTGAGTGCAGAGTGCAGAGTAGTGAGTGCAGAGTGCAGAGTAGTGAGTGCAGAGTGCAGAGTAGTGAGTGCAGAGTAGTGAGTGCAGAGTAGTGAGTGCAGAGTGCAGAGTAGTGAGTAGTGAGTAGTGAGTAGTGAGTGCAGAGTAGTGAGTGCAGAGTAGTGAGTGCAGAGTAGTGAGTAGTGAGTAGTGAGTAGTGAGTGTAGAGTGCAGAGTAGTGAGTGCAGAGTAGTGAGTGCAGAGTAGTGAGTGTAGAGTGCAGAGTAGTGAGTAGTGAGTGTAGAGTGCAGAGTAGTGAGTAGTGAGTAGTGAGTAGTGAGTAGTGAGTAGTGAGTGTAGAGTGTAGAGTAGTGAGTGCAGAGTAGTGAGTGCAGAGTAGTGAGTAGTGAGTAGTGAGTGTAGAGTGCAGAGTAGTGAGTGCAGAGTAGTGAGTAGTGAGTAGTGAGTGTAGAGTGCAGAGTAGTGAGTAGTGAGTAGAGTGCAGAGTAGTGAGTAGTGAGTGGTGAGTGTAGAGTGCAGAGTAGTGATTAGTGAGTGTAGAGTGCAGAGTAGTGAGTGCAGAGTAGTGAGTGCTAAGTAGTGAGTGCAGAGTAGTGAGTGCAGAGTAGTGAGTGCAGAGTAGTGAGTAGTGAGTAGTGAGTGTAGAGTGCAGAGTAGTGAGTAGTGAGTAGTGAGTAGTGAGTAGTGAGTAGTGAGTGTAGAGTGCTGAGTAGTGAGTAGTGAGTGTAGAGTGCAGAGTAGTGAGTAGTGAGTGCAGAGTAGTGAGTAGTGAGTAGTGAGTGTAGAGTGCAGAGTAGTGAGTGTAGAGTGCAGAGTAGTGAGTGCAGAGTGCAGAGTTGTGAGTGCAGAGTAGTGAGTGCAGAGTAGTGAGTGTGCAGACTAGTGAGTGCAGAGTGCAGACTAGTGAGTGCAGAGTGCAGAGTAGTGAGTGCAGAGTGCAGAGTAGTGAGTGCAGAGTGCAGAGTAGTGAGTGCAGAGTAGTGAGTGCAGAGTAGTGAGTGCAGAGTGCAGAGTAGTGAGTAGTGAGTAGTGAGTAGTGAGTGCAGAGTAGTGAGTGCAGAGTAGTGAGTGCAGAGTAGTGAGTAGTGAGTAGTGAGTAGTGAGTGTAGAGTGCAGAGTAGTGAGTGCAGAGTAGTGAGTGCAGAGTAGTGAGTGCAGAGTAGTGAGTGTAGAGTGCAGAGTAGTGAGTAGTGAGTGTAGAGTGCAGAGTAGTGAGTAGTGAGTAGTGAGTAGTGAGTGTAGAGTGTAGAGTAGTGAGTGCAGAGTAGTGAGTGCAGAGTAGTGAGTAGTGAGTAGTGAGTGTAGAGTGCAGAGTAGTGAGTGCAGAGTAGTGAGTAGTGAGTAGTGAGTGTAGAGTGCAGAGTAGTGAGTAGTGAGTAGTGAGTAGAGTGCAGAGTAGTGAGTAGTGAGTGTAGAGTGCAGAGTAGTGATTAGTGAGTGTAGAGTGCAGAGTAGTGAGTGCAGAGTAGTGAGTGCTAAGTAGTGAGTGCAGAGTAGTGAGTGCAGAGTAGTGAGTGCAGAGTAGTGAGTAGTGAGTAGTGAGTGTAGAGTGCAGAGTACTGAGTAGTGAGTAGTGAGTAGTGAGTAGTGAGTGTAGAGTGCTGAGTAGTGAGTAGTGAGTGTAGAGTGCAGAGTAGTGAGTAGTGAGTGCAGAGTAGTGAGTAGTGAGTAGTGAGTGTAGAGTGCAGAGTAGTGAGTGTAGAGTGCAGAGTAGTGAGTGCAGAGTGCAGAGTTGTGAGTGCAGAGTAGTGAGTGCAGAGTAGTGAGTAGTGAGTAGTGAATAGTGAGTAGTGAGTAGTGAGTGTAGAGTGTAGAGTGTAGAGTGTAGAGTAGTGAGTAGTGAGTAGTGAGTAGTGAGTAGTGAGTGTAGAGTGTAGAGTGTAGAGTGTAGAGTAGTGAGTGCAGAGTAGTGAGTGCAGAGTAGTGAGTAGTGAGTAGTGAGTAGTGAGTGTAGAGTGCAGAGTAGTGAGTAGTGAGTAGTGAGTGTAGAGTGCTGAGTAGTGAGTAGTGAGTGTAGAGTGCAGAGTAGTGAGTAGTGAGTGTAGAGTGCAGAGTAGTGAGTAGTGAGTAGTGAGTGTAGAGTGCAGAGTAGTGAGTGTAGAGTGCAGAGTAGTGAGTGCAGAGTGCAGAGTTGTGAGTGCAGAGTAGTGAGTGCAGAGTAGTGAGTAGTGAGTAGTGAATAGTGAGTAGTGAGTAGTGAGTGTAGAGTGTAGAGTGTAGAGTGTAGAGTAGTGAGTAGTGAGTAGTGAGTAGTGAGTAGTGAGTAGTGAGTGTAGAGTGTAGAGTGTAGAGTGTAGAGTGTAGAGTAGTGAGTGCAGAGTAGTGAGTGCAGAGTAGTGAGTGCAGAGTAGTGAGTGCATAGTAGTGAGTAGTGAGTAGTGAGTGTAGAGTGCAGAGTAGTGAGTAGTTAGTAGTGAGTAGTGAGTGTAGAGTGCAGAGTAGTGAGTAGTGAGTAGTGAGTAGTGAGTGTATAGTGCAGAGTAGTGAGTAGTGAGTGTAGAGTGCAGAGTAGTGAGTGCAGAGTAGTGAGTGCAGAGTAGTGAGTGCAGAGTAGTGAGTGCAGAGTAGAGAGTAGTGAGTAGTGAGTAGTGAGTGTAGAGTGCAGAGTAGTGAGTGCAGAGTAGTGAGTAGTGAGTGTAGAGTGCAGAGTAGTGAGTAGTGAGTAGTGAGTGTAGAGTGCAGAGTAGTGAGTAGTGAGTGCAGAGTGAGTGTGTAGAGTGTGAATGAAAAGTGCAGAGTAGTGAGTGCAGAGTAGTGAGTGCAGAGTGTGAGTAGTGAGTGCAGAGCAGTGAGTGCAGAGTAGTGAGTGCAGAGTGCAGAGTAGTGAGTGCAGAGTAGTGAGTGCAGAGTAGTGAGTGTGCAGAGTAGTGAGTAGTGAGGGTAGAGTGCAGAGTAGTGAGTAGTGAGTAGTGAGCGTAGAGTGCAGAGTAGTGAGTGCAGAGTAGTGAGTGCAGAGTAGTGAGTAGTGAGTAGTGAGTAGTGAGTGTAGAATGTAGAGTAGTGAGTGCAGAGTAGTGAGTGCAGAGTAGTGAGTAGTGAGTAGTGAGTAGTGAGTGTAGAGTGCCGAGTAGTGAGTAGTGAGTAGTGAGTAGTGAGTGTAGAGTGCAGAGTAGTGAGTGCAGAGTAGTGAATGCAGAGTAGTGAGTAGTGAGTAGTGAGTGTAAAGTGCAGAGTAGTGAGTGCAGAGTAGTGAGTGCAGAGTAGTGAGTAGTGAGTAGTGAGTAGTGAGTGTAGAGTGCAGAGTAGTGAGTGCAGAGTAGTGAGTGCAGAGTAGTGAGTAGTGAGTAGTAAGTAGTGAGTAGTGAGTGTAGAGTACAGAGTAGTGAGTAGTGAGTGTAGAGTGCAGAGTAGTGAGTGCAGAGTAGTGAGTGCAGAGTAGTGAGTAGTGAGTAGTGAGTGCAGAGTAGTGATTGCAGAGTAGTGAGTGCAGAGTAGTGAGTGCAGAGTAGTGAGTAGTGAGTGTAGAGTGCAGAGTAGTGAGTGCAGAGTAGTGAGTGCAGAGTAGTGAGTGCAGAGTAGTGAGTAGTGAGTGTAGAGTGCAGAGTAGTGAGTGCAGAGTAGTAAGTGCAGAGTAGTGAGTAGTGAGTAGTGAGTAGTGAGTGTAGAGTGCAGAGTAGTGAGTAGTGAGTAGTGAGTGTAGAGTGCAGAGTAGTGAGTAGTGAGTAGTGAGTGTAGAGTGCAGAGTAGTGAGTAGTGAGTGTAGAGTGCAGAGTAGTGAGTAGTGAGTAGTGAGTAGTGAGTGTAGAGTGCTGAGTAGTGAGTAGTGAGTGTAGAGTGCAGAGTAGTGAGTAGTGAGTGTAGAGTGCAGAGTAGTGAGTAGTGAGTGTAGAGTGCAGAGTAGTGAGTGTAGATTGCAGAGTAGTGAGTGCAGAGTGCAGACTTGTGAGTGCAGAGTAGTGAGTGCAGAGTAGTGAGTAGTGAGTAGTGAATAGTGAGTAGTGAGTAGTGAGTGTAGAGTGTAGAGTAGTGAGTAGTGAGTAGTGAGTAGTGAGTAGTGAGTGTAGAGTGTAGAGTGTAGAGTGTAGAGTGTAGAGTGTAGAGTAGTGAGTGCAGAGTAGTGAGTGCAGAGTAGTGAGTGCAGAGTAGTGAGTGCATAGTAGTGAGTAGTGAGTAGTGAGTGTAGAGTGCAGAGTAGTGAGTAGTGAGTAGTGAGTGTAGAGTGCAGAGTAGTGAGTAGTGAGTAGTGAGTGTAGAGTGTAGAGTAGTGAGTGCAGAGTAGTGAGTGCAGAGTAGTGAGTAGTGAGTAGTGAGTGTAGAGTGCAGAGTAGTGAGTGCAGAGTAGTGAGTAGTGAGTAGTGAGTGTAGAGTGCAGAGTAGTGAGTAGTGAGTAGTGAGTAGAGTGCAGAGTAGTGAGTAGTGAGTAGTGAGTGTAGAGTGCAGAGTAGTGATTAGTGAGTGTAGAGTGCAGAGTAGTGAGTGCAGAGTAGTGAGTGCTAAGTAGTGAGTGCAGAGTAGTGAGTGCAGAGTAGTGAGTGCAGAGTAGTGAGTAGTGAGTAGTGAGTGTAGAGTGCAGAGTACTGAGTAGTGAGTAGTGAGTAGTGAGTAGTGAGTGTAGAGTGCTGAGTAGTGAGTAGTGAGTGTAGAGTGCAGAGTAGTGAGTAGTGAGTGCAGAGTAGTGAGTAGTGAGTAGTGAGTGTAGAGTGCAGAGTAGTGAGTGTAGAGTGCAGAGTAGTGAGTGCAGAGTGCAGAGTTGTGAGTGCAGAGTAGTGAGTGCAGAGTAGTGAGTAGTGAGTAGTGAATAGTGAGTAGTGAGTAGTGAGTGTAGAGTGTAGAGTGTAGAGTGTAGAGTAGTGAGTAGTGAGTAGTGAGTAGTGAGTAGTGAGTGTAGAGTGTAGAGTGTAGAGTGTAGAGTAGTGAGTGCAGAGTAGTGAGTGCAGAGTAGTGAGTAGTGAGTAGTGAGTAGTGAGTGTAGAGTGCAGAGTAGTGAGTAGTGAGTAGTGAGTGTAGAGTGCTGAGTAGTGAGTAGTGAGTGTAGAGTGCAGAGTAGTGAGTAGTGAGTGTAGAGTGCAGAGTAGTGAGTAGTGAGTAGTGAGTGTAGAGTGCAGAGTAGTGAGTGTAGAGTGCAGAGTAGTGAGTGCAGAGTGCAGAGTTGTGAGTGCAGAGTAGTGAGTGCAGAGTAGTGAGTAGTGAGTAGTGAATAGTGAGTAGTGAGTAGTGAGTGTAGAGTGTAGAGTGTAGAGTGTAGAGTAGTGAGTAGTGAGTAGTGAGTAGTGAGTAGTGAGTAGTGAGTGTAGAGTGTAGAGTGTAGAGTGTAGAGTGTAGAGTAGTGAGTGCAGAGTAGTGAGTGCAGAGTAGTGAGTGCAGAGTAGTGAGTGCATAGTAGTGAGTAGTGAGTAGTGAGTGTAGAGTGCAGAGTAGTGAGTAGTTAGTAGTGAGTAGTGAGTGTAGAGTGCAGAGTAGTGAGTAGTGAGTAGTGAGTAGTGAGTGTATAGTGCAGAGTAGTGAGTAGTGAGTGTAGAGTGCAGAGTAGTGAGTGCAGAGTAGTGAGTGCAGAGTAGTGAGTGCAGAGTAGTGAGTGCAGAGTAGAGAGTAGTGAGTAGTGAGTAGTGAGTGTAGAGTGCAGAGTAGTGAGTGCAGAGTAGTGAGTAGTGAGTGTAGAGTGCAGAGTAGTGAGTAGTGAGTAGTGAGTGTAGAGTGCAGAGTAGTGAGTAGTGAGTGCAGAGTGAGTGTGTAGAGTGTGAATGAAAAGTGCAGAGTAGTGAGTGCAGAGTAGTGAGTGCAGAGTGTGAGTAGTGAGTGCAGAGCAGTGAGTGCAGAGTAGTGAGTGCAGAGTGCAGAGTAGTGAGTGCAGAGTAGTGAGTGCAGAGTAGTGAGTGTGCAGAGTAGTGAGTAGTGAGGGTAGAGTGCAGAGTAGTGAGTAGTGAGTAGTGAGCGTAGAGTGCAGAGTAGTGAGTGCAGAGTAGTGAGTGCAGAGTAGTGAGTAGTGAGTAGTGAGTAGTGAGTGTAGAATGTAGAGTAGTGAGTGCAGAGTAGTGAGTGCAGAGTAGTGAGTAGTGAGTAGTGAGTAGTGAGTGTAGAGTGCAGAGTAGTGAGTAGTGAGGGTAGAGTGCAGAGTAGTGAGTAGTGAGTAGTGAGTAGTGAGTGTAGAATGTAGAGTAGTGAGTGCAGAGTAGTGAGTGCAGAGTAGTGAGTAGTGAGTAGTGAGTAGTGAGTGTAGAGTGCCGAGTAGTGAGTAGTGAGTAGTGAGTAGTGAGTGTAGAGTGCAGAGTAGTGAGTGCAGAGTAGTGAATGCAGAGTAGTGAGTAGTGAGTAGTGAGTGTAAAGTGCAGAGTAGTGAGTGCAGAGTAGTGAGTGCAGAGTAGTGAGTAGTGAGTAGTGAGTAGTGAGTGTAGAGTGCAGAGTAGTGAGTGCAGAGTAGTGAGTGCAGAGTAGTGAGTAGTGAGTAGTAAGTAGTGAGTAGTGAGTGTAGAGTACAGAGTAGTGAGTAGTGAGTGTAGAGTGCAGAGTAGTGAGTGCAGAGTAGTGAGTGCAGAGTAGTGAGTAGTGAGTAGTGAGTGCAGAGTAGTGATTGCAGAGTAGTGAGTGCAGAGTAGTGAGTGCAGAGTAGTGAGTAGTGAGTGTAGAGTGCAGAGTAGTGAGTGCAGAGTAGTGAGTGCAGAGTAGTGAGTGCAGAGTAGTGAGTAGTGAGTGTAGAGTGCAGAGTAGTGAGTGCAGAGTAGTAAGTGCAGAGTAGTGAGTAGTGAGTAGTGAGTAGTGAGTGTAGAGTGCAGAGTAGTGAGTAGTGAGTAGTGAGTGTAGAGTGCAGAGTAGTGAGTAGTGAGTAGTGAGTGTAGAGTGCAGAGTAGTGAGTAGTGAGTGTAGAGTGCAGAGTAGTGAGTAGTGAGTAGTGAGTAGTGAGTGTAGAGTGCTGAGTAGTGAGTAGTGAGTGTAGAGTGCAGAGTAGTGAGTAGTGAGTGTAGAGTGCAGAGTAGTGAGTAGTGAGTGTAGAGTGCAGAGTAGTGAGTGTAGATTGCAGAGTAGTGAGTGCAGAGTGCAGAGTTGTGAGTGCAGAGTAGTGAGTGCAGAGTAGTGAGTAGTGAGTAGTGAATAGTGAGTAGTGAGTAGTGAGTGTAGAGTGTAGAGTAGTGAGTAGTGAGTAGTGAGTAGTGAGTAGTGAGTAGTGAGTGTAGAGTGTAGAGTGTAGAGTGTAGAGTGTAGAGTGTAGAGTAGTGAGTGCAGAGTAGTGAGTGCAGAGTAGTGAGTGCAGAGTAGTCAGTGCATAGTAGTGAGTAGTGAGTAGTGAGTGTAGAGTGCAGAGTAGTGAGTAGTGAGTAGTGAGTAGTGAGTGTAGAGTGCAGAGTAGTGAGTGCAGAGTAGTGAGTGCAGAGTAGTGAGTGCAGAGTAGTGAGTGCAGAGTAGAGAGTAGTGAGTAGTGAGTAGTGAGTGTAGAGTGCAGAGTAGTGAGTGCAGAGTAGTGAGTAGTGAGTGTAGAGTGCAGAGTAGTAAGTAGTGAGTAGTGAGTGTAGAGTGCAGAGTAGTGAGTAGTGAGTGCAGAGTGAGTGTGTAGAGTGTGAATGAAAAGTGCAGAGTAGTGAGTGCAGAGTAGTGAGTGCAGAGTGTGAGTAGTGAGTGCAGAGCAGTGAGTGCAGAGTAGTGAGTGCAGAGTGCAGAGTAGTGAGTGCAGAGTAGTGAGTGCAGAGTAGTGAGTGTGCAGAGTAGTGAGTAGTGAGGGTAGAGTGCAGAGTAGTGAGTAGTGAGTAGTGAGCGTAGAGTGCAGAGTAGTGAGTGCAGAGTAGTGAGTGCAGAGTAGTGAGTAGTGAGTAGTGAGTAGTGAGTGTAGAATGTAGAGTAGTGAGTGCAGAGTAGTGAGTGCAGAGTAGTGAGTAGTGAGTAGTGAGTAGTGAGTGTAGAGTGCCGAGTAGTGAGTAGTGAGTAGTGAGTAGTGAGTGTAGAGTGCAGAGTAGTGAGTGCAGAGTAGTGAATGCAGAGTAGTGAGTAGTGAGTAGTGAGTGTAAAGTGCAGAGTAGTGAGTGCAGAGTAGTGAGTGCAGAGTAGTGAGTAGTGAGTAGTGAGTAGTGAGTGTAGAGTGCAGAGTAGTGAGTGCAGAGTAGTGAGTGCAGAGTAGTGAGTAGTGAGTAGTAAGTAGTGAGTAGTGAGTGTAGAGTACAGAGTAGTGAGTAGTGAGTGTAGAGTGCAGAGTAGTGAGTGCAGAGTAGTGAGTAGTGAGTAGTGAGTGCAGAGTAGTGATTGCAGAGTAGTGAGTGCAGAGTAGTGAGTGCAGAGTAGTGAGTAGTGAGTGTAGAGTGCAGAGTAGTGAGTGCAGAGTAGTGAGTGCAGAGTAGTGAGTGCAGAGTAGTGAGTAGTGAGTGTAGAGTGCAGAGTAGTGAGTGCAGAGTAGTAAGTGCAGAGTAGTGAGTAGTGAGTAGTGAGTAGTGAGTGTAGAGTGCAGAGTAGTGAGTAGTGAGTAGTGAGTGTAGAGTGCAGAGTAGTGAGTAGTGAGTAGTGAGTGTAGAGTGCAGAGTAGTGAGTAGTGAGTGTAGAGTGCAGAGTAGTGAGTAGTGAGTAGTGAGTAGTGAGTGTAGAGTGCTGAGTAGTGAGTAGTGAGTGTAGAGTGCAGAGTAGTGAGTAGTGAGTGTAGAGTGCAGAGTAGTGAGTAGTGAGTGTAGAGTGCAGAGTAGTGAGTGTAGATTGCAGAGTAGTGAGTGCAGAGTGCAGAGTTGTGAGTGCAGAGTAGTGAGTGCAGAGTAGTGAGTAGTGAGTAGTGAATAGTGAGTAGTGAGTAGTGAGTGTAGAGTGTAGAGTAGTGAGTAGTGAGTAGTGAGTAGTGAGTAGTGAGTGTAGAGTGTAGAGTGTAGAGTGTAGAGTGTAGAGTGTAGAGTAGTGAGTGCAGAGTAGTGAGTGCAGAGTAGTGAGTGCAGAGTAGTGAGTGCATAGTAGTGAGTAGTGAGTAGTGAGTGTAGAGTGCAGAGTAGTGAG
Source organism: Lissotriton vulgaris (assembly GCF_964263255.1). Classification (NCBI taxonomy): domain Eukaryota; kingdom Metazoa; phylum Chordata; class Amphibia; order Caudata; family Salamandridae; genus Lissotriton; species Lissotriton vulgaris. The sequence continues at coordinate 200,246,073 of NC_141691.1, forward strand.
TAGTGAGTAGTGAGTAGTGAGTGTAGAGTGCAGAGTAGTGAGTAGTGAGTAGTGAGTGTATAGTGCAGAGTAGTGAGTAGTGAGTAGGGAGGAGTGAGTGAAGAGTGCAGAGTAGTGAGTGCAGAGTAGTGAGTGCAGAGTAGTGAGTGCAGAGTAGTGAGTAGTGAGTAGTGAGTAGTGAGTGTAGAGTGCAGAGTAGTGAGTGCAGAGTAGTGAGTAGTGAGTGTAGAGTGCAGAGTAGTGAGTAGTGAGTAGTGAGTGTAGAGTGGTGAGTAGTGAGTGCAGAGTGAGTGTGTAGAGTGTGAATGAAGAGTGCAGAGTAGTGAGTGCAGAGTAGTGAGTGCCGAGTGCAGAGTAGTGAGTGCAGAGTAGTGAGTGCAGAGTAGTGAGTGTGCAGAGTAGTGAGTAGTGAGTAGTGAGGGTAGAGTGCAGAGTAGTGAGTAGTGAGCGTAGAGTGCAGAGTAGTGAGTGCAGAGTAGTGAGTAGTGAGTAGTGAGTAGTGAGTGTAGAATGTAGAGTAGTGAGTGCAGAGTAGTGAGTGCAGAGTAGAGAGTAGTGAGTAGTGAGTAGTGAGTGTAGAGTGCAGAATAGTGAGTAGTGAGTAGTGAGTAGTGAGTAGTGAGTGTAGAGTGCAGAGTAGTGAGTGCAGAGTAGTGAATGCAGAGTAGTGAGTAGTGAGTAGTGAGTAGTGAGTGTAAAGTGCAGAGTTGTGAGTGCAGAGTAGTGAGTGCAGAGTAGTGAGTAGTGAGTAGTGAGTAGTGAGTGTAGAGTGCAGAGTAGTCAGTGCAGAGTAGTGAGTGCAGAGTAGTGAGTAGTGAGTAGTAAGTAGTGAGTAGTGAGTGTAGAGTGCAGAGTAGTGAGTAGTGCATGTAGAGTGCAGAGTAGTGAGTGCAGAGTAGTGAGTGCAGAGTAGTGAGTAGTGAGTAGTGAGTGCAGAGTAGTGATTGCAGAGTAGTGAGTGCAGAGTAGTGAGTGCAGAGTAGTGAGTAGTGAGTGCAGAGTAGTGAGTAGGGAGTAGTGAGTAGTGAGTGTAGAGTGCAGAGTAGTGAGTAGTGAGTAGTGAGTAGTGAGTGTAGAGTGCAGAGTAGTGAGTAGTGAGTAGTGAGTGTAGAGTGCAGAGTAGTGAGTAGTGAGTAGTGAGTAGTGAGTGTAGAGTGCAGAGTAGTGAGTAGTGAGTGCAGAGTAGTGAGTGCAGAGTAGTGAGTGCAGAGTAGTGAGTGCAGAGTAGTGAGTAGTGAGTAGTGAGTGTAGAGTGCAGAGTAGTGAGTAGTGAGTGTAGAGTGCAGAGTAGTGAGTAGTAAGTGTAGAGTGCAGAGTAGTGAGTAGTGAGTAGTGAGTGTAGAGTGCAGAGTAGTGAGTAGTGAGTAGTGAGTGTAGAGTGCAGAGTAGTGAGTGTAGAGTGCAGAGTAGTGAGTGCAGAGTGCAGAGTAGTGAGTGCAGAGTAGTGAGTGCAGAGTGCGGAATGCAGAGTAGTGAGTGCAGAGTAGTGACTGCAGGTGCAGAGTGGTGTGTGCTGTTGAGTGCAGAGTGGTGTGTGCTGTTGAGTGCAGTGTGGTGTGTGCTGTTGAGTGCAGAGTGGTGTGTGCTGTTGAGTGCAGAATGGTGTGTGCTGTTGAGTGCAGAGTGGTGTGTATTGGCAATTTAAATGACAATGCCATTTATTTATGATTTAAAGAAAAAAAAGAAATGTCATGAGCAATGCCAATAGCTCCACCTTTAATGATGCCGAGACCATTGCATTGTAAATGCTTGTTTTACTGTGCATTGCACCAGTAGAAAGGTAGGTCTGCTCATGCTATATGTTTAGTATAATAGTAGTGATGGAGCAAGTATTCGCATGTGACGCGACTTGCTTGTATCAAGAACCTCGAATAACAATAATAAGCTAATTCAACATGTTTGTCTTACTAATATTGCACTTTTACACTACACGGGGGTGACCCAGAGAAGCTTGCCTATGTGTTTACTAAAAGGTAATAACGCTTGCTTCTAATATGGTCGCTGCTTTGCGGGAATCCAGTCTGTGCATGCATCGGTCATACCCACGTGATGTGACGCACTCGCAGTTCTGGAGGGAACTTGTTGCTCATGCGCAGTATTGCAGAAATGGCCTCTTTGTTTTTCACATGCTCCGTCTTGGCACTGCTGCTTTTGCAAAGCTGTTTGTTCTGCTTAACTCCTAATGCTATAGTTATTATATAGTAAGGGATGTAATTTAGCCATTCACGGTGTACAGTGTATTCATTTTTTTCCTGTGTTTCTAAATTGTTTTCGCTTACTTTTCATGTATCACCTTCGGGGTGGGGGGCAGGGAGGCGCTGCTACTCCATTTTGAAGTCTGTATAGAACCAGTCATGTGATGAGGGAAAAGAAAGTCATGCAGCAGTGGAACCCAGCCAGCTGGCAGCCGAAGCTAAGATGCTCCTGGGAACTGACCTGCAACCTAGCTGAAAAAGCTGACTTGTACCTGCAATTGCTACATTTGTATAATTTTACAGTATACCCCATTGTCTGCTAAAACTTCTCTTGCTATGGGAACTGGAATGTAAGGGGTGGGTTCGAAAATGAATATTAAGTCTGAGAAAGTCTAAATTTTAGGAGGTACCATGACATAACCTCCTCCCTTACCCAATCAGAAATTAGGGAACCTTTCACTTGCAACATTTGTGGGTGGTACACTGACCCAAAAACAGTATAACTTGCCTAGGTTTAGCTAGAGAAATTGTCTGACTTGTCCGAATAGCTGACCTGTCACTGACCCAACGAACTCTATAGGTGATTGATACAGAGAGCTGCGGAGCACTCTGTCCGTAATTTCCACAGACTCAGTCAGAGTTTGAGAAATCTTAAGTACTGGCGAAGCACTTTGCTGGGAGATTCGAGAACCCAAACGGGGTTATTGGCAGATTCCTTGCAGAGAGGGGGTAGAACAGGTGTTGCATCCGAAGCTGCAAGTGTTGGTCATACCCTTTGGTGAGCCCAGTCCTGATCCAAATCCTGAGGTTATCCTTTCCTGACTGTCCATGAGCTGTACCTGCTCGCCTACTGGCAGCCTAAGTCCTTGAGGGCCCTTTCCCGCCTTTTCCAACCGACCCGTGGCCAGGGTTGTTCTTCATTCTGTCCTAGGTAAATATAAAAACTACGTGGGTGATTGTCTTTCCTAAACTTCTTTCCCTTTTCCCAAATAAAGAAAAATTGCCTATTGTCCTTTACCCTGTTTTTCTCTACAATTAAGATTTTCGTGCAAACTGGTGTATTAGTATGTTCCATTCTCTCCCTACCCTTAGTCAAATACAGAATCATATGCATGTATAGTTTGTTCCATTCTTCCCCTCCCTTTAGTGAAGAAGAACATCTGGGCGAATCAAATTAAAGTTATGTTTCTTATAGACCGTTAGTGATAATTGAAAGTCTGCTTGACTAGTGTGTTCCCTTTTCTCACCCGCCTTTAGTGAAGTTGAGAAAGTCTGCTGATCTAAAATTAGCGTGTTCCTTATTTTTCCCCTTCCTTTATTTACCGGTTTCCAAATGTTTCTTACTTTAATTCATAGTTATACTATCTTCCTAATCTTAGTAAAAGACAGTTCGATCTGCGTAAACTTGTGGCTCATGGCACTTGAAGAAGACGAGAATTAGATAAAGGTTTTGAAAACTTCTTGCGTTTATGGTTATTATAAAGTTACTACCGTTATTTCACATGTTGCATGGTATTTTTGCATTGTTTACCTACTTCTGAACTAGCTCCAGATCCATTGTAAGTTTAGGTACCTGTTACAAGGATTGGTAAGTCTGGTACATGGAAATAGAAAGGAGGAAACAGAATTGCTGATAACAACGTGTAGGTTACCTGATTAAAATAAAGTATATATGAAAAAGGTATTTTATGGGCCCGAGTGTGCATTGTGTTTGGTCGGGTGACCTGCGCGCTCTATCAGTAATTTTCTGGTTGCCAGAGGATGGTTTGGACTAGTTGAGATAGGTGGATAGGTTATTTGTTGATAAACCGTGAAAAATTAAATGTGCTGCTAAAAATTATTTTCCTTTGCAAAATCGATCAATTAAATGTAAAAATATTGTTTTGAAATGCTACGAAATGTTTTTTTTTAGAATGTGATGAAATGCTGCTATGTGATTTTTAAATGTATTAACCACTTGTTAGTGATTGTTATATGTTGTCTGGAATCCCTGGGGGCAGAATAGCGGGTGGTGAGGAGAATCCACTTTGCAGTGAGGTCAGTGGCTCGAGGAAAATTAGTGCATGGTTAGGCAGAACTGGAAGCGCTAATTAGGGTTTTCTGCAGGAATAGTTGAATAAATGATAGCAACGAGTTTGTTATTGAAACTTTAGTTGTGATATTACCTAGTAAGGGTCACACGAGGAAGGAGTAGGAGGTTCATCGGAGCTTGAGTGATAGCAAAGGAGTTCGCTAGTAAAACCTTAGACTTAGTACATATCCCGGAAAGAGTGGATGAGTCAAAGAAGTAGCAGGTTCTCTAATGCTTGTGTGAAGGATAGGCAGGAGGGTCTATCCGTAGTGTATGAAAAGTAGACAGAAGAAGTTTACTTGCAGTGAAACAAATCTTTCTTTCTAGACACTTGAGTACAGTGGCGAATGTTATACGTTGTAAACTAAATAGAGCACTTGCACTTTAAGAAAGAAATCAAGTGTCCGTTATCTTGTGAAGGAGGGAGTCAGTCATGGAGCTGCGCTGACGTCACTCTGTGCTGCGCTGGTATTGGTCAAAACAGCGGGTGTGTAACGGAGCTGGAATTGTAAAGGAGGCGTGAGTGCCGGAGCGTGAGACCGCGTCTCACGAAAAGGCCGCGCACCAATTGTTTGAAGTTGTTTGCAATCACAGTGTTGATTGGTTGTTGAAATCTACAAGACGCGCTAGCATTGGAAGAAAATTTGTTAAAAAAAGTACGTACTTTAAGCCCGAGTTAGGTTTTAACAAGGTATATGTGGTATTCGCTTGATCCCCAGACTCAACCTGATCCTAGGTACTTAGGGTTTGCGAAAGATCCGTGGAAAGGGTCGTAGATTAGACGGAATGTACGGAAGCAAGAGAAAAATGACTTTCGCAGACAGAGTCAAAAATTACTTCAAGAAAGATAAGCCCATAAAAACTCGAGGTGTGATCATTCCACCACCTAATACTCCTGCATCGTTTATGATGTTTGACAAAGGGTATCATACCTGTGTATGGTTGGAAAATTGGGTGGAATATACTAAAGATGACTGAGTTTTAGCTTTTCCTTTAGATGGTGCCTTTAATGGTAGAATCTTGTTTAATTTGAGGACCCGAATGAATGATTTACACCATAGACCAAGACTGACGCAATACGAGGCCCTAGAGGAATGGGAGATTGAGGCCCTTGAGCGAGACAGACCCAGAAGGGATAAAGGGTTAGCAAAATTTGATCCAAAGAATCAGAGGGAGACCTGAGAGAAAAAATTGAAACAGTGGAGCCAAATATGATGATAGAAAGACTATTTCCAGTACGTGCTGTAGACGAACCCATAGGAGGGAAAAGGACAGAGAAAACCCGACACTTAATGACTGCGGGTAATTTGGAAGATGAATATTTGGAGGATTTATTAATGAAAAATCCACCTCCAAATGATAAGGAGTCTAGGTCCTTGAGTTCAAAAAATCAATTTTTTAGGCCTTCCAGTAATAGAAGGGCCAGTGCATCTGATACAGCAGGTCCAGGTTATAGGCCAAGTGGTAATGAGGGATTTAGCATGCCAGATACAACTGTTCCATGTTATAGACCGTCCTGTGGTGAGGGACCAAGTACGACCATTCCAACTGCCCCGAATCTTTATCCACCTTTAACTCCACAAGTAGTACATGAAACCTCCATGGAAATGGTTTTACAGGATCGAGAAAGAGAAGCCTTAGCTAAACAGAGAAATGAACTCATTCAGAAAATATCCCAGTTAAATTCAAGTCCTGAAGCCCTGACAATTCCAGTAACTATTGGCCCAGTTGTTCCTCTTTATGGGGATTGACAAGTTAGTCCAAAGGCTCCAGTTATTACTCCAGCTGTAGTGCAGCCAAGAAAAAAGCCCTTAATAGTTGATGACCAGACAAGTGAATGCGAATCTGTAATTTCCCTGATGGATTTACCCTTAAGGGAACCGGAAGGCAGTGCACCAAGAAAGAACACACAGACTAGTGCAAGGGAAGTACTGATAGAGTTATCGCAAGGTACTCGAAGTGCCACGGTAGTGACTCCGGAAGAAATAGATCGATGTACCAGAGAATTAGAAAAAATAAATCCTCAGCCTAAACCATTAGATATTTACAAATTAAGAATAGAATTGGAAGAACTGATGGCTGGAAATGTGGGACTAGACAGACTGAACACCCTTAGTGAGGAAGAACTACTGTTCATCCGTAAAAGTATTACCAGAAATACCCGAATGTTCCATGAGAAACTGATGGACACAGCAGCTAATATGGGAATAGATGTCAGCAAATCCAAGGTATTGCAGAAATCATACAGAGCAGAATTTTCCGACAAAGACTTAGAAAATATGAGTGTGTCAGGGGAAAGGTGCAGATAAGAGAATTGCTGAACCTGTTACAGAAATGGGGAGACCTAGAAAAATGGAAAACAAGGTGGGCGAAGAACAAGGAAGACAGTAGGTCCAGACACGTGTCCTCTGAATATGTCCTAAAAGAAGCTGACAAGGCTGAAACATTGTATCCAATGAGAAAAGTGCCCGGTGGAAAATATGTACATGTTTCATGGTCCCGACATGATATTGTGTCATTCACAAATGATTTCCCAAAAATACGAGAAAAACCTGTAGAATGGTACAGGCAGGTTGAGAGGTTTATTAAGGTTCAAAAATGTCTCCTGAAAGATCTCGATGGGTTCTTTGACATTGTAGTTCCCGTAGATTTATGGACAGAATGTAAAATTGCTGTTGATTGGCCCAGTGAGGAGTATGCCAGAGACTCAAGGACAGGAGCCCCCTCAGCGGAGGTAATGAGAAAGTATGACTAGGTAATACTATATTTGAAAGGCAAAGTGCCTGCTAAAGAAACTGATTGGACCCGCATAGATAGAACTACCCAAAATCGTGATGAAACTGTGCATTCATACTATGAACGACTGTTACAGGTGTTCAAAACGTACAGCGGACTAGATAACATTGAGATGAAGGACATGACCCATTTCATTTATCGATTTGTGTTAGAGTTAAGACCTGAAATTTCACAGTGGATTAAAGACGATAAAATCTGTTGGCAAGACAAACCTATAGATGAGGTCCTGAAATACGCCAAGTATTGTGAAGATGAGCTGGAAAATAAACGGAAAGAATTAAAAGAAAAGGTTATGTGGGCGCAAGTAAAATTAGCAGAGCAAGAAGAAAAGCAGTTAAGTCAAATGAATAATAATACCCAGAATCAAGGCCCTGGGGGTGGAGGGAAGCCCAGAGTCAAAATGAGCGGAGAGGAGGCCAAAAAGAACTTCCCTTGTCACGGGTGCGGACAGATAGGGCACTGGAGAGAAGAGTGTCCAGCGGTACAGAATGGTAACGTGCCCAATAATGATTTGAATCCACAGGTGCAGAAAGAGGGGCCAGGAAAGACACAGCAACAGGTTAAACAGCAACAGTTGCCTCGTGCACCTAGGCCAAACTATAGGAATAGAGCACAACAGAGTGAGGAAGCAGAGGTTTGGGAAGGAAGGGAGGATAGAAATGCAGCAACTTCGCAATTCCTGTTGAATGATACATTCCTCTGTGATGAACCTTACTGACGGTGCCTGAGGGGGGAGGACAAGGAGCGCGTGCTTGGAGCCTCCTTGCCGGTAGACCAGTCAGGGCCATACATTGAAGGAAAGGTTGAAGGAAATGATGTCACCTTTCTGTTGGACACTGGTGCTACCCGGTCTACTGTGAGAACAGCAGATGTTCCCAACCTACCCCTCTCGGGAGAAGCAATCCAAGTAGTGGGTGTTTCTAATGAGTTAATGAGTACCCCAGTAACCAAGCCCATGGAGATCACAATAGGGAACTTCAAAGAGATGCACAGATTTGTAGTCTGTGACTCCAGTCCTGTGAACCTCCTAGGACGTGATTTGTTGTGCAAAATTTAATTGTACCATCTTTTGCACACCAAAAGGCGTTGAAATTCAGACCCCAGATGAAGATGGAATTTACAAATTAATGTTAATAAGGCCTGACTCAGAAATTAAAAGACTGACAATACAAGACTTACCTGAAGAATTCCAACAGACAGTGAAACCCGAAGTGTGGGACTTTACTGGAGAAGATGTAGGATTAATGGCACATATTGACTCAATTAAAGTAGCCATGAGAGAAGATGCAGTCTACCCAAATACCAAACAGTACAAAATGAGTGCAGAAGTAAAGGCAGGGGTTGCCATCGAAATAAAAAGATTATTGGAAACAAACATCATACAAGAGGTAATGAGGAGTCCTTGTAATTCGCCCATAATTGGAATCAAGAAACCGAGTGGTAAGTACAGAGTAGTGCAGGACCTGCACAAGGTAAACAAAATCGTCATTCCTTGCTGTCCTATTGTACCAAATCCTGCCGTGATCTTGTACCAAATTCCATGGAATGCTGAATGGTTCACCGTCATTGACCTATGTCAGGCATTCTTTTCAATCCCATTGCACCCAGACAGCAAATTCCTTTTCTCATTTGAATTCGACAGTCATGTCTACGTCTGGAATTGTGTCCCTCAGGGGTACACAGAGAGTCCGTCTATCTTTAATCAGATTCTGAAAAAATGCCTTGAATCTTTGATCTTACCTAGAGAATCAGTCCTGGTGCAATACATAGACGACCTCTTGGTGGCGTCTAAAAGTCGGAAAGACTGTGTTGTTGACACCATTGCCTTACTGAACCATTTAGGGGAAGGAGGGCATAAAGTATCACCAGACAAATTACAGTTCTGTACCTCTTCAGTGAAATATCTGGGGCACCAGATAGAGAAAGGTTTCAGGAAAGTAACCACAGAAAGAATCAGGATAATTAGAAACATGCATCTACCCAATACTTAGAAAGAGATCAGAATGTTCCTTGGGGTTGTAGGATACTGTAGACAGTGGATTGTGGGATTTGCAGTTCTGGCAAGACCATTGATAACAATGACAAAGAAAGGAGCAAAAGACCCAGTGGAGTGGGACGAAGAAAGCATGTCAGCTTTTACCAAATTACGAGACTGTATGTGTACAGCTCCTGCATTGGGAATGCCTGATTACTCGGAAGAGTTTGCACTGTTTTGTGACACACGCGACAATTGTGCATTGTCAGTTCTGACCCAAGCGCATGGTTTGACTAGACGTCCTGTGGCATACATTTCTGCTACTTTAGATCCAGTGGCTGCTGGATTACCTGGATGTCTGAAAGCAGTAGCTGCAAATTGCATGAGTCTTGAGCAGAGTGAATCCATCATTATGGGACATCCGGTAACTGTGTATGTTCCACATGCAGTTGTAATCTTACTGACCCGAACTAAAACCCAGTATCTCACTCCTAGTCGGCTGACTAAGTATGAAAGGATAGTATGAAAGGATTCTGGTGGGTGCAGCAAATGTAACCATTACTAGATGTAACATACTGAATCCAGCTACCCTATTACCAGATTCCCTCATTGCAGAAGTAAAGGGAGAGGTCGAGCATGATTGCATAGACCTGACCGAGTTCAGTACAAAACCACACCCAGACATTAAAGAAATGCCTTATCCTATTGAAGACTTCAAACTGTTTGTAGATGGCTCGTGTCTAAGACATGAGGACGGAGGTCTAAGTGCTGCTTATGCAGTGTGCACATTAGAACGTGCAGCAGAAGCATCCTATTTGTTTGGAGTCAAGTCTGCACAAGTAGCCAAATTAATTGCATTGACAAGAGCTTGTAAAGTTGGGAAAAATAGGAGGACAACCATATATACGGACAGCCAGTACGGCTATGGGGTTGTGCATGACTTCGGCCAATTGGGGCTGCAAAGAGAGTTCCTGACTTCTTCAGGTACTCCTATCAGAAATGGAAAGGTTGTAGAGGAGCTACTGGAGGCAATCCAGTTACCAAAAGAACTGGCAGTGGTCAAGTGTGCTGCTCACAAATCTGGCAATGACGATGTGACAGCAGGTAATCGATATGCTGACCAACTAGCCCAATATTGTGCAAAATATCAAATGTCAGTCAACATCAAGTTGGGGGGAAATGGAAACAGCTGCCAACTTATGGTGTTTGAGGATGTACAATCATGGGAAGAACTGAAAGAATTGCAAAATGCTGCAGGACCAAACGAAAAGAAAAGGTGGAGAAAGTCTGGTCGTCAGAAAAGGAGTGAGGATGGTGTCATGGTTCACACTGATGGTATGCCTGTATTGCCTGACAGCTTGCTTGCTCCTATGGCCCGGCTAATACATGGAGATGCACATATAGGCAGGGACGCTATGGTTCATGTCTTTAATCAGACATGGTTCAATTTGAAATTCAAGAACATTGCAGAGGCACTCTGCCAGAGGTGCTTAACTTGTCAGCAATTTAATCCGGGAAATAAAACAGTAGTTTTGCCAGACACAATCGGAAAGGCAGAAGGTCCCTTTGTCAGATTACAAATTGACTTTATACAGTTACCCCTCTGTAAAGGAATGAAGTACGTCCTTGTCATTGTCTGCCTATTTTCAAAATGGGAAGAAGCTTATCCTGCAAAGAAAAATGACGGCATTACTGTAGCCAAGTTGTTACTAATGGAACTGATACCAAGGTTCGGTTTTCCAGTTACAATTGATTCAAACAGAGGTGGGCATTTTCACAATGAGGTAATAGGCCAACTCTGTGAAGCATTCAAAATTACCCAAAAATTGCACTGTACATATCGCCCAGAGGCTTCTGGAGTGGTAGAACAACTGAATGGCACTATCAAATCAAGATTAGGAAAAATGTGTGAGTCTACTGGAATGAATTGGATAGACGCCTTGCCCCTTGTCCTGATGGGAATCAGCAGTATTCCAGATCGCAAGACAGGCCTGAGCCCTCATGAGATACTGATGGGAAGAGTAATGCAACAAGCATGGGTACCAGGACACAAACTGCTTTCTATCTCCCACCAGATTGGGGAAGACGCCGTCGCCAGGCCAGCAACTCCAGCCCATAATCTGAACCCAGGGGATTGGGTTGTGCTAAAGAAACACACCCGGTCGAGTTGCCTTGCCCCGAAGTGGGGAAAACCGAGACAAGTGATTCTTGTTACCACAACAGCGGTGAAGTGTGCAGGTGTGCCGAAGTGGATCCATGCCAGTCAAACGAAAAGAGTAACTGAAGATGAAGAAACTGAGGCTGAAGGTTGTGCAGCTGAGGCGTCTCCTGATGTTGGTCCTGAAGTAGCTGATGACGAACAACCTAGCACCAGTCAAGATGAATGGGTCCCAGTAATCGACCTGACATTCGATCCCATAAGAACCAGAAGACAAACCTACTTAGATAGAGAGTGGGATAGTGAGGACGAGACAGGAATAGAAAGAGATAATCAGATCATCGAAATCCATGTCAAATCTGATAATGAGGAGGGTCAGATAGGGACAGAACAGGTTATCGACACACCTCCAAGAACTCCTGAGATTGAGAAGGGACAAATAGAAAATAGGGCAAAGGTTCAAGCAGAAGAAAATCAAGGGTTCGTAGTGCTTGAACAGGATCAGATAGAAATAGATAAAAGTGTTCAGGAAGAAGAAACTGAAATAAAACAAAGCCAAATCCAACATACACCTGAACAAGGTCAGTTTAGTGACCAGGCAGAAGAAACAAGCCCAAGACCTGGAACTAATCAGACAGATAGGGAGCAAGAAACCCTCGAAGCAGATGTGCCACAACTGAACGAAAATAAAAGATCACTAGAAGAAAGCCCAGTAACAGTGCCAGTTAAAAGATTTTAAAAAAAGAAAAGTGAACCAAGATTCATCAAAAGATTGAGACTTAGACTAAAAACTGTAGAGGAAAAGCTTGAGGAAAGGAAACAGGCTTCTAGAGAAAAGGAGAAATCTGGAACCAAGTCTAAGAGAAAAAGTGCCCGAATAAAGAGACAAAACAGTAAATATCAGGATCCTGAATGGACTTTTCTTGTATTGGAAGAATTTGAGGATCTTGATATAAGTGACGAAAGTGACGAAGAGGTGATTGCTAATCAGAGCACCGAAGAAGAAGAGCCAACCTGAAGTTGCTCGGTGTAAGAAAAACTTCTTTTGAGCCAAAATTTCTGATTCCAATGTAAATGGAAGACCTAGGCGTAATTGTTGCAAAACATGTTGTCAAATATGTGTATGTAGTATAGCATTAATCCTAATACTATGGATATGACTGACTATAACCATTCCATCTATGATGAGCGAAAACCGAAGTCTGTACCCCAATAATAACTTACCGGGCAACACTGTAGAATCACATACTAGAAATATACCACAAAGCATAGACGCACTAGAAAGACCACTTAGCCTGAAACAGACAAAACTGGATTTAGAAGCATCAGATGAGGAAGACTTACACTTTAACAAAATCCGGAACAAAACTCATTTAAATGTTTTCGCAAACCTATTAGTACATTATGTAGAGACAATGGAGATAGATGACTGTTATGTCTGCATGAAGCTACCTACTTCAGTAGCTGAAGGTGTGACTTACCACCACTTACCCTTGACCTATGGAATTTCCTGTAGTATACTGACTAGCTTATTTTACAGAAGAGGACCGTTACAGTATTATTACTCAAACCATGACGTGACATTTTCTGAACTTCCTGTTCGAAGAAACCTGAATCCTGTACATACGACTAGAGATGTAGCTAAATATATGGGTGATTATTTTCTAACTGTAGGAAAAATTAACATAGATGATACACACAAGAATAACCTGACTTGTTCTCTACATGGAAAGGAGAAAGAATTTCTAGATATAGCAGAGAAGAGAAGAGAAAGTTTCCAAAAGAAGGCCAAAGATAAAACTCAGAAAATTCCTAAATGGGCAGAAAATATAGAGAGTACCTCAAATGGTAGAGCAAATGCTGCCTTGTTGCTGGATTTCGAAAAGAAGGGGAAGCTTTGTCTTCACAGAGAAATGACTAGTTACTATAATACCATATTCATTGGTTCCAGCGAGTACGAACATAATTATAAGGTAATTGGGGGTTGGGGATTCGAAGATGGGTCAGAGCCAGTGTTTCCTGGAATTTATTTTATATGCGGAAACAAGGCTTATTTCAAATTACTGGATCATTGGTTTCGGAAGCTGTTACTTTGGTATTGTCTTTCCAAAGATATACAATGTGGGGAAAAGCACTGGAAGCATTGAAAAGACTAACAAATTAGCACACACAAAAAGAGAAAGTGCCGGAGAAATAGTAGGAGTCTTTTTAGTGCATTGATACCTGCAGTGGGAGTGACTCTGAATACACACAGAATTTGCAAATTGTCAACAGTAGTAGATCGGTTATCTACTGACACTGCTGGAGGTTTCCTGATGGTCAAAACCGAGATGGTTGCGATCGGATCTATGGTTTTACAAAACAGGCTTGCTCTTGACACCTTATTAGCAAAAGAGGGCGGAGTCTGTAGAATGTTGAAAGCGCAATATTGTTGCACTTACATACCTGACAAAAGTGTGGAGATCAAAAGGTTTGTGAGGAATATTACAAATTTGGAAACAGAGCTAAAACTACTGGAAGTTGACAGTGCCTGGAAGAGACTAACTGATGGTCTCTCCTCTGTAGGTCATTGGTTTTCTAACCTAGGGAAAAGTCTTTTGAGTAAAATACTATTGCCAATCATGGGTATAAGTATAGCAGTGTTTTTCATATTCATATGTTGTAAATGCCGTAAACATCAGAAAAAGTATACTGTGACTAAGAGAGGAGTGAAGAGAAATGTGGATGAATTGGAACTGGAAGAACTGAATAATCAAATTTATAAAAGGATGAAAAATTCTCACCCTAATAAAGAAACGAAAGAAAAAAATGAATCGAATGATTGAGGAGATTGAACTGGAAGAATTGTGACAAGTTGGCATCTGGTTCCATTTATAGTGATGATAGTAAATATCATCAAAGAAGGGATTGATGGAGCAAGTATTCGCATGTGACGCGACTTGCTTGTATCAAAAACCTCGAATAACATTAATAAGCTAATTCAACATGTTTGTCTTACTAATATCACACTTTTACACTACACGGGGGTGACATAGAGAAGCTTGCCTATGTGTTTACTAAAAGGTAATAACGCTTGCTTCTAATATGGTTGCTGCTTTGCGGGAATCTAGTCTGCGCATGCATCGGTCATACCCACGTGATGTGACGCACTCGCAGTTCTGGAGGAAACTTGTTGCTCATGCGCTGTATTGCAAAAATGGCCGCTTTGTTTTTCACATGCTCCGTGCTTGCACTGCTGCTTTTGCATAGCCGTTTGTTCTGCTTAACTCCTAATGCTATAGTTATTATATAGTAACGGGTGTAGTATAGCCATTCACGGTATACAGTGTATTCATTTTTTTCCTGTGTTTCTAAATTGTTTTTGCGTACTTTTCATGTATCACCTTCGGGGGGCCCGGGAGGCGCTGCTACTCCATTTTGAAGTCCGTATAGAACCAGTCATGTGATGAAGGAAAAGAAAGTCATGCTGCAGTGGAACCCAGCCAGCTGGCAGCCGAAGCTAAGATGCTCCTGGGAACTGACCTGCACTCTAGCTGAAAAAGCTGACTTGTACCTGCAATTGCTACATTTGTATAATTTTACAGTATACCCCACTGTCTGCTAAAACTTCTCTTGCCATGGGAACTGGTATGTAAGGGGTGGGTGCGAAAATGAATATTAAGTCTGAGAAAGTCTAAATTTTAGGAGGTACCATGACATAACCTCCTCCCTTACCAAATCAGAAATTAGGGAACCTTTCACTTGCAACATTTGTGGGTGGTACACTGACCCAAAAATAGTATAACTAGCCTAGGTTTAGCTAGAGAAATTGTCTGACTTATCCGAATAGCTGACCTGTCACTGACCCAACAAACTCTATAGGTGATTGATACAGAGAGCTGCGGAGCACTCTGTCCGTAATTTCCACAGACTCAGTCAGAGTTTGAGAAAACTTAAGTGCTGGCGAAGCACTTTGCTGGGAGATTTGAGAACCCAATTGGGGTTATTGGCAGATTCCTTGCAGAGAGGGGGTAGCGCAGGCGTTGCATCCGAAGCTGCAGGTGTTGGTCGTACCCTGTGGTGCGCCCAGTCCTGATCCAAATCCTGAGGTTATCCTGTCCTGACTGTCCATGAGCTGTACCTGCTCGCCTACTGGCAGCCTAAGTCCTTGAGGGTCCTTTCCCGCCTTTTCCAACCGACCCATGGCCAGGGTTGTCCTTCATTCTGTCCTAAGTAAATATAAAAACTATGTGGGTGATTGTTTTTCCTAAACTTCTTTCCCTTTTCCCGAGTAAAGAAAAAGTGCCTATTGTCCTTTACCCTGTTTTTCTTTACAATTAAGATTTTCGTGCAAACTGGTGTATTAGTATGTTCCATTCTCTCCCTACCCTTAGTCAAATACAGAATCATATGCTTGTATAGTTTGTTCCATTCTTCCCCTCCCTTTAGTGAATAAGAACATCTGGACGAATCAAATTAAAGTTTTGTTTCTTATAGACCGTTAGTGATAATTGAAAGTTGTTATGTTGGAATCTTACCTGTTTGTAAGATTCTCCGCACGCTCTGCTCTTTCCCTGTGTTCCGTGTGGAACATCTGGTACACGACACTCGATAGCTGACAGTTGTTCTGCGCTTTCGAGGTGGTCGGATGCCAGGTTGCTTTCTGCAATAAAACTTACCTGAATAAGGCCTACGTTTCCTGAGTTGTCCTTTCTCCGTTGGATGAAGCATCACAACATTTTTGGCGACGCTTTCTTGATGCTTGGATTCATCTGACTCGGCCCACCGTCTTACAAGCTGCTCGACCTTCCGTTTGAAAAGCAACCTGTTGATCACTCGTCATCCTCTTCAGCGCTGTCTGTGTCTTCGGCTGTTCCGGTGATTGTCTTTCTTCGTTTTTGAGTGATTTGCCTACATTTAAGGTACTGTCGTTTAAAGTTTTATCTCTCGCGCTTGTCGAACTCCCAATGTTCCAAGCCCTTCGGTTATTGCACGTCACTGCACCGCACTTAACGTGCGTGAAACGCATTTGAGGTCCTGCGTACTGACGTTGTTACGCCTTGTGACGCCTCTCTTCTCGTCACTGAAACGCATCGTCATTCAGCTTTGTTACGTGTTGGGGGAGTGAACGCTCTGCTGTCTTCTACGCATTGTTTATTGTTCACGTCATTCTCCTCAGCTCTTCACCGCAGCTCTTCTCTGCATTCCACTCTCCTTTTGTGACATCAGCCTGACTTCGAGTGGTTCTCCTGACTTCGAGTGGCCTTTCTTCGACAAAATTTCTACGGTGATCTGCTCACCTATTTTGCAGACACTTTCACGGTGATTTGCACACCTCATTTTTTTTTTCAAGTTTGCAGTTTAACTTGTTTTCTTCATTTTAAAAAACGCTTGCATTTGTTTTCGTTTCTTGCTCTATTATGGCCTCAAATATTGTTATGCCTCCAATGTTTCTATCCTCTCCAGGCACACCATTGATAGATTGGGAGGACTGGGTTGAGATGCTGGATAATTACATTGTTGCTCTAGATGGGAAAAACTTTCACCCTGAAAGGAAAAAAGCACTTTTACTAAGCACACTTGGTAATGAAGGTCAGGGAGTGTTTAAGTATTTACCTGTTGCTTTAGGTCCCAATGGGCAACCCATGGATGACGCTTACAAAGAGGCCCTTAAAAGACTTGAGACTAGATTTGCCAAAGAGGTCAACTTAGTTATGGCGGGATACCGTTTCTATACTCATCCGCAAGCTGAAAGTGAGAGTATTGACGAATTTGTTTCAAGGTTACGTGAACTTTCTATCAAATGTCGCTTTGGTAACATGGCTGATGAGCTAATTCGGGATCAGCTCATAGTGCAATGTCGACATAGGAAAATTCAGGAGAGGTTATGGGCTGCCAAAGATCCCTCCTTAAAAGATGCAATAGACATGGCAAAGGTCATTGAAGAGTCGCAGAAGTGTATCAAAGAGTTAGAACGCAGAGACAAAAGTTCCTCACAAATTGGGAGTGTTGAATCTGATGATTGTGTAGAAGGTTATGAAATTAATGCTGTTTCTAAGCGTTTTAACAAAAATAACCCTAACAATTTTCCTTCCAAGGTCAAGAGTAAAGAATGTTGGCGTTGTGGAAGCCAATTCCATTTAGGTGATTTTAAAAAGTGTTATGCCTTAGACCAAACTTGTAGAAAATGTGGTCGCAAGGGCCATTATCTCAGAATGTGTAAACAGGGTGAGGGTTTTGATAAAGCCAAATCATCCGAGACTTTTGACAAACTCAAGTCTAAGGTGAATGTAATAAGCAACAAAGTTTTAATGATTCAACAACTTGATTGTGATCTGGTTAGTACCACCTATGATTCTCCCAGATTAACAAGACCTTCCGCACTATTTACCATATGTGGTCAAAATGTTTCACTTATGGTCGATTCTGGCTCCTTGTTTACCATAATTCCAGAATCAACCTTTTCTTTGTTGTGGCACAATGTTTCTCTGGCTGAAAAAGACATTGATCCAGTTGGGTACCAAGGTAAACCTATTGATGTTCTTGGGTACATGTTTGGCGCCATCGTATTTAAATCCAGGAGTATCAATGGTAAGGTTTATTTTTTTTTTTGTGAAATATCTTTTTATTGCAGGAATCAGCAAACTGTTACATATATGACCAGCATCAGAAATCCACTGAAATCAAGTAACTGCATCCTGCCCACCCCCCGCAGCACGTTTTCATACATAATCATTCAGCCCACAGTCCAAAGGTCGGGCGACAAAATCCAGTGGGGGCTCAGCAGGAGAGCAAGGCTGGTCCGGATGATCCACTATCCGTCATCTGCTTTTCTAAACAAGCCCCAAAACCCAAAGAAAAAAGTCCCACCCACAAAACACTAAATTACAAAGAAATCCCTCCCCAACCCAACCCCGCCAGCAGTGTATGGTAGCAGCCGCAATAGGATTCGTGAGAGGACCCAAGATGAGCGTATCAGAAACAGAAAAAGCAATCGCCTATCGGGACTCAGGGCGCGCTGCAATCTCACTATCAGAGTCGCTGGGGGCGCAATAGTCTCTGAGGGCCTGCACTAGTGTCTCCCATTCTAGCGCTGCCTCCTGTGCTTTTTCGTTACGCTGTCTCCCAGCCAGTTGGTATCTCAGCGTGCTTTCTCCCGCCGCCCACTTCAAGAGTTCGCTATGCCACCTGCTCCCAGTCGGACCAGCCCGTGCCTTCCAGTTCCTGGTCACCTCTCGTTTGGCCAAGAGAAGCCCTAAGTCAATAAATTTACTGGAAATTTTGTTTTTGGGGGTATGTGGAAACCAATGCAAAAGACCCACCGCCGCATCGACCGATAGGGGTCTCCCCGTCACCTCCGTCAGGGTCTTCTCCACTTCCACCCAGTAGGAGGACAAACCCGGGCAGGCCCACAACATATGGAGGAGGTCCGCCTCCGACGCCGGGCATCTGGGGCAGGTTGCCGAGCCCGTGGCGAAGTACTGTTGGATTTTCGCCGGGGTCAGGTATGCCCGATGGAGTATGTAATAGTGGACCAACTGAAAACGGGCGTGGCGCGTCCCCTTCCAAGCTCGCCGCACGAGCTGAGACCAGGTCGCTTCCGGGATTTCCTTGCCTATGTCTGCCTCCCAGCGGGCCTTCAGGGTCGTAAGGGGGGTCAGCCCTTCATCGATCAATCTACCGTAGAGGCAGGTGACCGCCTTCACCGTGCCCGCAGACATCATGACGTATTGGCACACCGGAGACGTAGGAGGTTCCTCCTGTCCGCCTTTCCAATGCGCCTGGATCGCACGGACCAGGGCCGAGTGCAACAGGAAGTCTCAGCGGGGAATCTCGAAGCGGTCAATGAGCTCCTGAAAGGGCAAGAGTACCCCAGCCTCATAAAGATCCCCCACCAACTGCAAACCCGCGTCCTCCCAGTCCGCCAATCGTGACCAATCACCGCCATGGGGCAAGGCCGTCAACATCCCCAATGGTATTTCAGGCGCATATGGTATCCGCAATTGGCCCCGGGCGTGAGCCCGGTTCCAACACTGGCGAATGGTCTTTTCCTCCAGCGTCAGGTCCTGCAAGGTCAAACGTTGGCGTAGAGCTATGAAGGATAGGACATGCCTGGCCATCCCTATACCTCTCCTGTCCTCCGGGCCTCGGAATTCCCTGGCAATCTCCTGGGTGAGGGTCTGGAGCTGCGCTGCCAGATAGTATTTCTCAAAATCCGGCACCGCGAGTCCACCCTCGGCTTTCGGCCTCATCAGGGTCTTAAGGGCCACTCTACGGCGGCCCGAGCCCCAGAGGAATCCGACTATCATCGACCGTAGGAGCCTAAATGTGGCTGCGGGATCCAAACTGGTAGCGCCCGGAAATAGTACAGCAGCCGGGGAAGAGCCACCATTTTGAGAAGAGCGACCCGCCCCGCCAACGAAAGCGGTAGCGTAGCCCAGAATTCCATATTCCCCCGTAGAGCTCGGATGCATCTGGTAATGTTTCCGTCCAAGAGGTCAGATGGATCATGATAGATGTAGACTCCCAGGTACCTGAAGCAGTCAGGTTCCCATCTAAGCTCTCTATTGAGGACTGGACTAGGGGTGCCTCTGCGAACCGGGAAAAGGCATGTCTTGGCCCAATTCAATCGTAGGCCCGATACCTCCCCAAACGCCGTGAGCGCCGTCTCAGCTCCATGTAGGGCCTCGACTGGGTCCTCAAGGAAGAGCAACAGGTCGTCGGCATATAACGAAACGTGGTGCGGGCCCGAAGGTGTCCAGAAACCATTGTAATGCACCCCCGATCGGAGTAGCAATGCGAGGGGCTCCACCGCCAGCGCGAAGAGAAGTGGGGATAACGAACAGCCCTGTCTCGTGCCTCTTTCTACCGGGTACTGCGAGGAAATTAACGGACCCGCCCGTACCCTGGCCGATACGGAGGTATATAAGACCGCGGTCCACCTGATGAAGCCCTCGCCGAGGCCGAACCGCCGCAACACAGTGTGTAGGTAGTCCCATTCGAGGCTATCAAACGCCTTCTCTAAGTCCACCGAGAGGACCACCGGGCACGGAGCATCCACTAGCGGTTCACCCAGCAAGCGGAACAACCTACGGATGTTCATTGTCGTGTTGCGCTTGGGGATGAACCCAGCCTGGTCCACATGCACCAGGGAGGCCATGTGACCCAGCAGTCTCGAGGCCAAGATGCTGCTCAGAATCTTATAATCGACCGTCAGCATCGATAAGGGCCGGTAGGACGCCGGATCGGTTGAGTCCCGCCCCGGCTTGAGGAGGGGAACCACCAGGGCCTCGCGCATCGAGCCAGGAAGTCGGCCAAGCCTCTTCGCCTCTCTATAAACAATCACCAGTCTCGGAGCCAGGAGGTCGGCATAGGCCGCGTAAAATTCGACAGGAAGACCGTCTAGACCTGGGGTCTTATTCCGCGCCATCTTTTTAATGGCGCTGCGGATCTCCCCCAGTTCAATATCGGACCCCAGGGCTTTCGCCACGTCAGGCTCTACCACAGGGAGTTCTAGGGGCCTCAGATAGTCCTCGAGAAGGTCAGGGTCTTTGGCAGCACAACTGCGATATAACTGGTCATAGTAGTGCCGGTAGCAGCCTAAAATCTCCGGTTGAGTGTGCACCATGGTCCCGTTCGCCATGCGCATGGACGTCGTCAGTGAAGTCTGGCGCGTAGGGTTAGCCAGCCATGCCAGCAATGCGCTCGATCTATCCCCTTCTGCAAGGGACCGAACCGTATAGGCCTTGTAGTCGAAGCAGCGCAGCCGCTCGACCTCAGCCGCCACGGCCTCCTTCGCCTCCGCCGTGCGTCCCTGGAGTTCAGGGTGCCCGGGGCGGCGGAGTTCCAACTCACGAAGCCTCCGATCAGCCACGTCCAAGTCATCGAGGATAACCCGCCTCATACCTACCTTCTTGGTGATGCAATAACCCCTCACCACCACCTTAAAAGCGTCCCATTCCAGTGCTCTCGAGCTCGCAGAGCCCCCGTTGGACGCGAAATACTCCTCGATCTTATCGCCTAAGTCCGCTCTGAATACAGTGTCCTCGAGGATCTCAGGGCGTAACTTCCAGGTGGGCACCGTAGGCGCCCCCGGAAACCAGCGAAGGGCTAGCAGGAGGGGGTTATGGTCCGAAATGGTCCTAGTCAAGTATTCGGAATGGATGGCTGCTGAAACCAGTTCAGTCGAGCCAAGAAACCCGTCCAGCCGAACGTGCAACTCGTGAAGGCCCGAAAAGTAGGAGTAATCTCTAGCGTCGGGGTGTTGTGCTCTCCAAATATCCGTCAGACCCCACCGTGTCTGCCAGTCCCTACGGCCTTTGGCCACACGGCGGACCGGAGAATCAGGGAGGGGCGGGTGCGAACGATCGGTCTCCACATCCACTACTGAATTGAAGTCCCCACCGAGCAGGAGGGGCCCCGTGAAAAAGTGGGCCAGCGAGCCCGATAACCTAGAAAGGAAGGTAATCTGGTCCATGTTAGGTGCGTAAACACAGCAAACGTTCAGGTCCCTCCCCCCCAGAGTGCCCGAGATGGCCACGTAGCGCCCCTCTGGATCTACCACTGAGTTTGTGACCTGGAAGGGAACCCCAGCCCTAATCCAGATTAGCGCCCCCCTGGCATACGCTGAGTACGACGTGTAGAAGACCTGCCCCCTCCATCTACGCTGTAGCGCCGCCCCCTCCGCCTTGTTCAGATGGGTCTCCTGCAGCAGCGCCATTTGTATTCCCCTACGCACTAAATAAGCGTGGACCTTGTGCCGCCTAGACATGGTATGAAGCCCCCGCACGTTCCAAGTAATACACTTCACATTAGCAACGTCAGCCATTGTCCCATACTGTCCATGCAAAGTCTCCCCATCTGGGTCTCAACAAAAAGCGAACAACAATCCCCCCAGCACTGATGGCGGCCATTTCCCCCAACCAAAACTCAACAACTCTTACGTTAACCAAACCCATGCCCACCCTCCCCAGAACAGGACCCAAATATCTCCATCTAGTTCCCATCCAAACCATGCCCTCAGAAAAACCCTTCGTCCCAAACTAATCCTACGGTCGCCACCGTAGGAAGGCCTTAAGGGCCAGGTGCGGGCTGGGTGGTGGCAGTGGGCCCTCGATGCCCTGGCTACCAGGACTAAAGCAAGCCCCAAACAGTAACGGAAACCCTCGGGGCAAAGGCAAGGCACCCCACCCCCCGCTTCTCCGGAGATCATGCTGAACCATCGGCTCCCGCCACCCCCGCCACGGGCCCCCACCCAAAAGGATGCAGCTCACCCCATCAACCCTGTCCATCAAGAAGGTCCTCAACCGAGTTTGGCGTGATCACCGGTGTGCCGGTGCTATCTGTCACCGAGTTCTCCGAGTCCGTCGATGCCCCCTCGTCACCAGGGTTCTCTTCTTCCGCGATGGTATCATCTCGTGAACCAGACATTGCAGACAACACCTCCAGTACTCCTTTCCGCTCCGTCGACGTCTCCGCAGTAGAAGGGCCGCCCGACCGGCCCCGGCGACTCCGCACTCTCGTGGATCGTCGTCGCTGTCCCGGCTCCGCCGTTGGCTGAGATGCGGAGGCGAAGCCATCTTTCCCAGCTCTATAAAGTTCAAGCCAGTTACAGGCATCCTCCGGGGTATCAAAAAATTGAGTCTTGTCATCAACAATGACGCGGAGCCTTGCAGGAAATAGGAGCGAGTATTGGATGCCCTCGCTCCGGAGCTCGCGCTTGACCGCCAAGAATGAAAACCGCCTGCGTTGGGTTTCATAGGTGTTGTCCGGGAAGATGTTCACCTGGCTGTTCTCCACCTTGAAGGGGCCATTATGTCGAGCGGCATTGAGGATGAGGTCCCTGTCGCGAAAATGTAGGAGGCGCGCCACCACCGGACGCGGCGCACGGCCCTGTTGCGGTGGCCTTGCTGGGACTCTATGAGCTCGTTCAAGGGTGTAGAAAGAGGATAGGCCCTCCGGGGCCACCGTGTCTCGAAGCCAGGCCTCCAAGTAGGCCACCATGTCGCCATCCTCGATCTTCTCCGGCAGGCCTACCCCTCGGATGTTGTTGCGCCTGTTACGGCCTTCCGCATCCTCCGCTCGCTGCTCTAGGGCAGAAATCCGGGTTAGGGCATCTTTCATTGCCGCGGCCAAGGTTCGCTGCGCCGGCTCCAAGGTTTTCACCGAGCCTTCCACTTCTTTGACCCTGTCCGACAGCTTGCCATGGTCCGCCCTGAGGAGGCCCACGCTCGTCGCCACCTGGGCAATGTCCTGCTGAACAATGGTAAGGTTTATATAGCCAGAGAAGGTCCTCCAATCTTGGGTTGGATGCACCAGTTTGATTTAAATATTGTGATTAATCCAAGCTCACCTGATGTGGTTATGGTAATTGAAAGTGATGTTCAAGTTAAAGACATTTTGAATGCTGCCCATAGAGTATTTGTAGATAAATTAGGGTGTGTTAAGGATTATCTTCACAAAATTGTTTTGAAGCCCAATGCTTCCCCTGTACAACATAAACTCAGAAGAGTACCCCTTTCTGTTAGACAGGGTCTGAAGGATTTATTGCATGACATGTTAGCTACTAAAGCCATTGAGCCTGTCGAAGCTTCGCCCTGGATTTCTCCCGTTGTAATCACGTTGAAATCTGATGGTCGGTTGAGATTCTGCATTGACCTCAGGTCCCTCAACCAAGAGATTATAACAGATACTTTTCCCCTTCCCAATATCAACGAGTTGTTGCAGTCTGTAGGGGGGGGGGGGGGGGTAGATTTTTCTCAAAGATCGATTTGAGGAGTGCGTACCACCAAATCAGATTACACCCTGACTCCAACCACTGACTGCCTTTATTACCACCGAGGGTACGTTCCAGTTCACTCGCATGCCGTTTGGCCTCGCCTCCGCTGCTAGTGTTTTTCAACGGATGATGTCCAACATGCTTAAGGGTCTGTCTGGTGTTGTCTACTTTCAGGACGACATTCTTGTATCTGGGAAAAGTGTGAATGATCACAATCTAGCGTTACGTCAAGTCCTCTTCAAACTAGAAGATACCGGTTTGACTGTTAATAAAGATAAGTGTGTCTTTTTAACAGAAAGCATTGAGTACTTAGGCTATACTATCTCCGCTGGTGGGATTGCTCCCAAAAAGAATCTTCTAGTTGCCATTAGTCAAGCTCCAGCACCTAGAGATAGAGACCAGCTTCGATTCTTCTTAGGGTTAGTCGAATATTATTCGAAATTTGTTAAAGGTTTCGCAAGTTTGTCTGAACCTTTAAGATTGTTATTGAGAAAGGGCAACAGATTTATTTGGGAAAAAGTGCAAGAGGACTCCTTTCAACAGATTAAGGAAAATATCTGCAAAGCAGGTATTCTAGCCCCTTTTGATCCTGTGTGCAAATCCTTCCTGACTGTAGATGCTAGTTTAACTGGAATTGGAGTAGTGTTTTCACAACTTCAACATGGCGTTGAAAAAACCATCGCCTTTGCTTCTAGGACCCTAACCCAAGCTGAGAGGAATTACTCGGTCATAGAACGAGAAGCTTTGGCTGCTGCATGGAGTGTAGAGTATTTTCGTGTATATTTATGGGGTGTGAAGTTTGTTTTGAGAACCGACCACAAGCCCTTGTTGAAGATTTTATCGGGTGGTGGTGCTGGTAAAGGTTCTGTTCGACTTGCAAGATTTGCAGCCAGATTGCAGAAGTACTTATACGAAATTGTTTTTATCCAAGGTTGGAAAAACGTCCAGGCAGATTGTTTATCTCGTTTGTCTGTCGATTGGAAGTTGGTTGATCGGGATCTTGAGAAGTACAGCGTGGATGAGGCCGTTGCTGTGGTTGGGGATGTTTGTGAATCTTCTGTGGGTGCCTTTTCTCAAGACCAGTGGCTGTCTGAAATGAAGAAGGATTCTACCCTGCAAGAAGTAATTCTACTTATTAGGAGAGGTGCTCCCTGTTGCTGTCAGGCCCTTTTGGAAACTCTTAGATGAATTGTCTCTTTCAGGTTCTGAGATCATAATGAGGGGTGATCGTTTTGTGCCACCTGTTGGCCTGAGATTGCATATTTTCAAGCTAGCCCACTTGGGACATCTTGGTCAGGGCATGACTATCAGGAGGATAAAGCAGGAATTTTGGTGGCCAGGCATGGATGATGTGATCCGTGGTTGGGTAGAAAATTGTTCCTTTTGTAAGGAGAGCGAAAAGAGGTTGAAAGTTGGTCTACAAGCCAATCAAGGGCACATTTCGGATCCTGGAAAACCCTGGTTTAATCTGTGTTTGGATTTCATTGGCCCTCTTTCTGGCCTACCTGTTGACATGCGTTTTGCTGCTGTGATTGTTGACGTACACTCCAAGTGGCTTTGTGTGGAGTTTCTTACAGATATCACCACTAAGTCAACCATTTAAGTGCTTGAGAATCTGTTTTCATTAGAGGGTTTCCCTAATATGGTTTTGACTGACAACGGCACCCAGTTAACCTCTAATGAAATGAGATGTTTCTTCGAGAAATGTGGTATCAAGCACTCTCGTCCCTCCTTATACAATCCCATGGGAAATGGTATGGTCGAGAGGTCCAACCGACTCATAAAAGGTACCATTCAACTCGCTTTAGCCAACAACTTAGATCCCAGACGGTTGGTTCAGGACATGGTTTGGTCATACAGGACTACTCTTCACAGTGTCACTCATCTGTCCCCTTTCCAAGTCATGAGTGGGCGATCTCCAGGTTCCAGAACGGTTCCTGCTTGGTTGAAGGATTGGGTACTTTCCGATGGTGAGAGTTTTCCTGTGGTTGTCACTGGGAAGATTGCTGTTGGTGATTGGGTCAAAGTTAAATCTGGCAGAACTAAGGCTGGTCTGCATAAGTTTAGGGGCCCTTTCCGTGTTGTTTCTCTCAACAAGTTCTCTCTCGTTCTGGAAGGTGGTGATAGATGGAACCTTAGAAATGTCGCACTTTATCAGAAGGGTGGTTCGCTTCATGTCCCTGCTTCCAAGGGTGAGGGTTGCTCAGGTGCTATGTGCATGCCTGATTCTGATTTCAGGGACTCTGGTACCCGTGAGTCTGCGTGTGATTCTGGTTTCAGTGATTCTGGTACCCGTGAGTCTGCGTGTGATTCCCTGGTTCTTCCTTCTCCGAGTGTGAGTTTGCCTGTTGGACTTAGAGTACATAAATCTCCTGCCTACCTCAATGATTATGTCACTTCTTAGTTTTTCCCAGCGTAGTGGGATGGATTCTGTATTGTTTCATGTTAATGTTTATCTCTGTTTTTTTTTTTGTTTCTTTCTTTTCCTAGGAAAGAGGATGTGTTATGTTGGAATCTTACTTGCTCTGCCCTTTCCCTGTGTTCCTTGTGGAACATCTGGTACACGACACTCGATAGCTGACAGTTGTTCTGCGCTTTCGAGGTGGTCGGATGCCAGGTTGCTTTCTGCAATAAAACTTACCTGAATAAGGCCTACATTTCCTGAGTTGTCCTTTCTCCGTTGGATGAAGCATCACAACAAAAGTCTGCTTTGACTAGTATGTTCCTTTTCTCACCCGCCTTTAGTGAAGTTGAGAAAGTCTGCTGATCTAAAATTAGCGTGTTCCTTATTTTTCCCCTTCCTTTATTTACCGGTTTCCAAATGTTTCTTACTTTAATTCATAGTTATACTATCTTCCTAATCTTAATAAAAGACAGTTTGATCTGCGTAAACTTGTGGCTCATGGCACTTGAAGAAGACGAGAATTAGATAAAGGTTTTGAAAACTTCTTGCGTTTGTGGTTATTATAAAGTACTACCGTTATTTCACATGTTAAATGGTATTTTTGCATTGTTTACCTACTTCTGAACTAGCTCCAGATCCATTGTAAGTTTAGGTACCTGTTACAAGGATTGGTAAGTCTGGTACATGGAAATAGAAAGGAGGAAACTGAATTGCTGATAACAGCGTGTAGGTTACCTGATTAAAATAAAGTATATATGAAAAAGGTATTTTATGGGCCCGAGTGTGCATTGTGTTTGGCCGGGTGACCTGTGCGCTCTATCAGTAGGGCGAGCAATCTTTCTCTTTATGTATCTTGACTCTCTAGCAAAAGGTGCTTAATTTGAGCCAGTGGCCTCCACTGGCACTTATTTTTATGGACAGCACTTATTTTTCCTCATCAGACATTTCCCGAGAGCAAGAGAGAAACAGACAAAACAGAAAGACTGATGATAAAAAGGCAGAAAATCCTTCACCAAGAGTGAGATAACGGGACAGGGAGTGTCTGGCAGCGAACTAAAGAGGCCTGAAGTTGATTTAGGACTATGCGCCTTCGGTATTCAGCACGCTGACATTTCATAGCGCCGGCCCAGAAGTCCGAGCAGCGCTTTGAGCACCAGCACATATTAATATACTAATAAAGCACAGCTTGCAAACCATGTACATGTGTTCTTCAGTCCCACTTTTCTCGGACTTCCTCCTATGCATGTGAACACACTGCACAAATGATTGGAGCTCAGTACATATTTGAAATTGTAATACAGGAGCAAGAGAGAGGAAGTGAGGCTGCATTCATAATTCTAATTACAAACACACTTTCCAGTGCATAGAAGTTAACTGACTTTGTGTTTCAATTTTGTATAGAAATTTATAAGAAAAAAACATATATTATAATAACTGTATGCATTGTCATACAATAAATACATAAGAAACTTGTTAGGCATGAGCATATAGTATATTTTTCTGAATAATTAACTGATTTTGAACGTGTAGCCTTGGAAGTGATTTAACTTTGCTCACTTCCGAGCAATATTTATTTTCTTCGAGTCATTTCTGGACGGAATCCATTCCTAAATTAAAAGCGCTCAAATTACATATCACCTTCTTTAATATTTAGGGTTGTAGTAAACCAGTTCAATTAAAAAATTGGCAGAGTGTTCAAACCTTACCTCACAAAGTTGCATCATTGCCTGGCAGTAACATCACAGGAGCACTGAAAGGTCAAACGCTTCTTTAGAAATACGGCGCGGGATAATCATAAATGCAATCTGCAAATTGAAAAATATCCATGATATATTGCAAATGCATTCTTGAAGGTTAGCACATAATTATTAGCGCTTTGCATCTCTTGAAATTAGGTTTTTTCTGAATTATGATATGTGTAGTGTCCTTGCTGAGACTGCAACGCAGGACGTATTTTTGTTTAATTTAATGGCACTGAAATCTGTGTCTTTTATGTCAAATATTGTGTGGTCTGTGCTCTTTAGAAATCAATAGACACAGACACGATCGTTTATCTAACCACTGCCCTCTCCTAGCTCAAAAGAGCAGCATTACCTCAGCAGCTCGACCTTAGCCAGTCAGTCTTTCAGATGCAGTCTGTAAAATATTCCATGAATTCTACCTCAATAGTGTCCCAGTATTGTGCAATCTCGGGTTTTCTAATAGACACAGTTCATTCATTCCAAATATCACTGTAAAAATGATAAATGCGTAAATTGGCTCGAGCTGGGGAGATGGTTCTTTCTGAGTTTCCTAGCTAACTCGGTGGGATGTTGTAAGTCTTCATTCAGCCACCTTAGGCTGCCCCTCAAGACAAGAGCTTGAAGCCCAGAAGGATTCTTGGCTTACAAGACAAGGGTTGCACGCATCTGTGGATTGGGTCACTATTCCAGTCCTGTGAGCCACTGGCACGATGAAATAAGGCAACACAGTAATGTCACCACCCAACCAAAGACTTTAATGCATCCACAGCCAGAGGTCCACTTTTGAATGCAGGAACATTGGTGAAGAGGATATCTTTGTCTCTGAGGTCATTATGGACTCTGGGTCAAGTTATTTCTTTCCTACCGAAAAAGTAGTTGTGTATGAGTGAATGTGCTATTTTAAGACCTTTTATACTTTAGTGTTGGTGGTGTACTGTTGGGAAGGAGTACCCTGTCTCCCGCCCCCACACAGTTTGCCCTGCATCTCTTTTTTAAAGTGCTCTTCAGAAGTTAAGCGCCCTACATCTTTCCAAAGGTATTTCCTGTTTTGCTGTCAGTACCCTGCCACAGGAAACACAGAAGGGGTTGCTTTCATGGCCCAAACACATGTCTACCACTGAATCACTATAGATTCAGAAGCAGACAGGTTGGACTGGGGTGGAAGGTAGGAGTCATATTATATCCCTAGGTGGCCCATGATAAGTCAGAGACATTTATGAATGGGTGGAACAGCTCGTAGGGGCTAGTGCATGAAGCTTTTGGCTAAAGATTGGATGAGTTATTGCATTTTACTAAGGATGAATAGTGTTTAAGCAGCTAGAATTTGACAGGATAAAAAATGTGGCAGATTTGGTAAAATATGATTTTGATGTTTGACAGACTTCACAAGTCAATCATGTTTCAAGCACAGTACCTTACAAATCTATCTAATCGGAAATTGAAGTGTATTTAGACCAGTATTAACTAGACATCTGTGCCAAGAGTGTTTAATCAGACCCTCAGGGCCTAATCGAAGTAGAGGGGTGTTTGAAATTTGCTGTTTCTGAGGGGCCACCCCAGGTTTCTGTCTTGTGCTGCTGAACCCGTTTTATGTTGGCTATAGAACTCTGTGCACTTTACCCCTGCTTAACAGTGGTGAAGTGTGTGCACACTTCAATTTAAACTTGGTAGAATTGGCATGCACATCATTGGTATATTTTCATTTTTGTATATGTCTCTAGCATATGGCACTACCTGTATCAGGGGCCTGTAAATGAAATGCTACTTAGGGGCTAAAGCACACCTTATGCCAACCACTAAGGAAGCTCCCTAAAACATGTCTAATACCTGCCAATGCAGCCTGTAGGACAGATTTAAACTGCTATTTCGACCTGCAAAATAAACCTTTTGCCAGACGTAAATCTTCCTTCCTAATTCACATGTCACATGAACTAAACCATATTAAGATAATTAAAAAACAATATTTTTTACAACTATATTATTGAAAACGATTTTAACAACAATTATATACTTAACAATGATGTTAGTTACCTGAAACAATTGATATTCTTGACAACTATAATTCTGTTTCACAATTGCACAATATTTATTCGCTGCTGTTTCTGTAACCCGATGCTTACAACTTGATATATTGTCCAAATACCACTTGTGGTTTAGTGAAGTTGCTCTGTCTGATCTATATCTTTGATTTAACAAACTGCTTTGCTTGTCCTTTCTAAAATATGCTGCTAATGGAAACTCGTGGTTTAGGAAGCTTGCTGACTGGTTCCGCAGGTGTGGTTTAGGTAAGATGTCCCTTTCTGGCCTAAACTGGTGGTTAAGAGATGCATGTATTACTTGTCATACAGTTCAGGGAAGACTACTGCTCTGTCCTGCATTTAGGGCAAAGCACATATTATATGTTGTGCTTGTCATTTAGGTCACATTTAGACCTGCCTACTCTGTGGATAAGAGAAGACCTTTGGTCCCTCTTGCAAACTCTGCTCTCTGAGCACTGTTACAGACAGTAACAGTGTGTGTTGGTAGGCCTGGTTGGAAGAATCCCAGGCAGGGGCTGTAACTTTCCACTATCATGTTTACTATTACTGTTGTGAATGCACATGCTGCCTGTCCCATGCTCACTGTGCCACAGTACTCAAGATATAACTCACTGAGGACCAACTACACCAAAATCAGACTGGAGTTATTTGTACTTCCATTCAGAGGAGAGCTGTGGCAACAAATGATGGATGGAATGCTGTATTAATGCATCGTTCATTTGCTCACTGTGCCACCCGAGTGTGGATCCATCCATATGCTAGTTAGTCTTGACACTTGTTCTCATGGGAACTGTACAGCCTGAACTGCCAAGCCAGGTCCTCCCGGGACCGAAAACAAGCATTCTGGGACTGGTTTCAGGGTAACACCCCTCATCAGCCAGGCTAGCTTGAACACGGTAGCACAGTGAGCAAAATCTCTATACTAGGATGAATGTTTGGCATTGTTTAACATTCTATCCATCTATTGTTCTTTTTGCATTTGTCGCCCGAAGTGGGATAGTTATGCCCAGACATGGGTCCTGTACTCTCAAGCCAACCTGGCCAATGGAGTGAAACCCCGAAACCGGTCCCAGGATGCTTGTTTCCGGTCCAGGGAGGACTTGGCCTGGCAGTTCAGGCTGAACTGTTCACATGGGGAGCAGGGTCAAGACTGATTTGCATATGGCTGTGCTTAAACTGGAATGGCATGGGGAGCAAAACAACGATTAACTTAGGCCATGAATCTCTGTACTGGGGTGAATGTTTGACATTGTTCTACATTCTGTCAATCATCAATTGTTCTTTTTGCACCCATTCAGAGGAGGGCTGGCTTCCCAGTTCCTGCTGGACTGTTTTATTGGAGTAGGCCCAAGGCTAATTTGCATATAAATGGTCTCAGGCTGGGGTGGCATTGTTGGTGAGAAATGATGGGATTGAAAAGCGCCCCTGGTAATTGCCAGTGGATGACAGATTTTGCTAGCATTTCACCCATCACCTTTGTGTTTTCCTCAGTGTAATGCCCTAAGTGAGATCGGTATGCCCAGACGTGGATTCCATGCTCACCGTGCTATAAGCCTTTAACTATAACTCACTCAAAGGACTCAAGTAGGCCGCAACCCATCTGGAGTTGCTTTTGTTCCTGTTCAGATGGGAGGTGGCATGACAGTTTAGGCAGGACCTTTCCTACTAGAAAAGGATCATAGTTGATTATACAGATAAAAGCTTGTCAGCAGCCCCCCTCTACGGTTATTCTCTCTCTATTTTATTCTTGCTTTCTCTTCTGTGAATATCATTCAAACCTCCGACCATTTCCCTCCTGATTTTATAGTATAACAAGTAGTAACCATATCCTGGGGCTCTGATGACCGGCAATGAAAGAGTGACAGGCCTAAATGAGTAACACCAAGTTTCATAACAGGTCAGAGCACCTGAAGGACAGATGTGGCAGGGGGAAACTTTTTTTATATTACTTTCAGGGCCAGCATCCTGTCTGTAAGTTTTGTTTTGCCTTTACTGTTTAGTAAGGGGTAGTTTTGTCATAAGTGCATCAGGTGCAGTAGCACCATGGCTGAAGCATGAGAGGTGCATGCAACTCCCTAATCAAAGTTGTCCTCTACTATTCAGCTGGAGGACCAGAGGACATATTTTTCTTTCTTGCACAGATAATAAAAAACAACAGTAGGAATCAAGATTCTACTTTTGACCACCCCTCACACTTCTTTCTTTAGCCCAGCGCCCCACAAAAAAGGCACACTACGATTTCATGTTAGATTGTAGACTTAAAGTAAGATTCAGATAGAGAAAGTGCATTCTAAAAAGTCTTGAAAAGGTGCACAAACATGATACTATGATCTACGGTTGTTACAGTTAGAAGTTGCACACTGGTAAGGAGAACCAGGAAATACACAAGAACAAGTTACAGGAATATGAACCTAACCAGGAACTCACCCCCCACCTGGAGCCCTACAATTCAACACACAGGGATACACCACTCACACCATTGACAACAACCACTCTACATACCTCACAACATTCCAACCCAGGGTAGGAGAGAAAACATGGTACCATACATATTTCCCCTCATTTAGGACAGCAGAACAAAAAAATTAATTGGCGTAAAACGAAGTTACGAAACAGAACAAAATTGCCACTCTAAACGAGGACAACTTATTTAACCTATATAACACATGTAACACTGGAAAATATTTATTGCAAAATATTTATAAACTAAATATACATTGTACTTCACTGTGCTCAAATGTAGATTCACAATACATCTCCCGCCCTACCATACGGGGCACATCACCGCACACTTACACATGAAAAACGCAACAAATAACCCCAACATCAATAGTCAGCATTGGAATAATACCAAATGGAGTACTCACCCTTTATGTAATGAATGAAAGGGCAATCATCAGCCCTATAGAGAAAGCACCCTCAATTCAAGCACCACAAACGCATTAATCTCATTTGACTAGGCACCTGCCACGAAACAGCACAATGGTCATCACACACCCTAACCGTAATAGCTGAAAAAGTAAATAAGCAATGAGGTGTATTGAAAACGAACCACACACTCTCTATTATTAACACGAAAAAGGCTCTCCCACAAAACACATATGCATTTAAACTTCACCTACAGCAAATGTTCTGCCTCATATTAGTGGTGCACCATGCACATCTCACTGCATTACAACACAATGAACACAGCACACAGCAGTGCTCTATTTATAAAGAGCACATAGAAAATACACAGCAATGTCCTAGTAATATGTAAACACATAAAAAAGCATTGTGCGTCAAACATTAAGCTCTGCAAGTTAAGTGGTCCTGCGACACTAAACTAAACTTGGCTTTGTACATGTAGAGTAATAATGCAAAAACTGAGGTCCACATATACCTGCAATTGCAAAACAACTATATATTTAGTTTTTTGGTAGTTTTATATAGAGCGAACTCGACCCAAAGGTATCAGAGCGCTTTACATTAGCTCATTCCACTCATCAAATTACAATGCCATCACAGTAAATCCATTCAAGCAATCAATCAATCAGGGGTTGGTAAAGCGCAACTACTCACCTGTAAGGGTCCCAAAGCACTGGGGGGTGGCGGCTCTGTTGAGTGCTGGGGTCACCGGATGAGCCAGGTCTTGAGGTCCTTCCTGAACTGGAGCAGTGTGGTGCTTGCTGGAGGGGGAAGGGAAGGTTGTTCCAGGCCTTGGCTGTGAGGTAGGAAAAGGAATTACCTCCTGTTCTGGTCTTATAGATGTGAGGGACAGAGGCCAGATCGAAGTCGGCTGATCGGAGGTCTCATTTGGGTGCGTGGAAGGAGAGGCTGTTGGTGAGGTATATAGGTCCGGTGTTGTGAAGGGCCTTGTATGCGTGTGTGAGGAGTTTGAAGGTTATTCTTCTTTAGACTGGGAGCCAGTGGAGGTCTCAGAGGTGTTGGGTTATGTGACTGCAATAGGGGATGTCGAGGATCAGTCTGGCTGCGCTGTTCTGGATGGTCTGTAGTTTGCGAAGGAGTTTCTTGTTGATTCCAGCGTAGGGGGTGTTGCCGTTGTCCAATCTGCTGCTGAAGAGAGCATGGGTGACAGGTTTTCTGGATTCGAATGAGATATATCTTAATGTTTTTCGAAGCATGTTGAGGGTGTTGAAGCAGGTCGAGAATACGACTTTGATCTGGCGGTTTATTCTGAGTGATGAGTCGAGTATGATGCTGAGGTTTCGTGCCTGTTCCATCGAGGTGGGAGGATTTCCTTGGGCTTGGGGCCATCAGGAGTTATCTCATGCAGAGGGAGTGGAGCCAAGTTGAGTTTCAGGCAGCTGTTTTTTATCCAGGTGGCAATGGCCTTCATCCTTTCTTGGAAGTTGTGTTGGTTGATTTTGGGTTCATTGGTGAGGGAGAGGATGAGCTGGGTGTGGTCAGCATAGGAGACGATGTTGAGCGTGTGGTTCCAGACAATGGTTGTGAGGGGGGCCATGTGGACGTTTAAGAGGGTGGGGCTGCAGGAGAAACCCTGAGGCACACCACAGTTGGTCTCTGTTGGTTCTGAGAGGCAGGGAGGGAGTCTGACCCACTGAGTTCTGCCGGTGAGAAATGAACATATCCAGTTGAGGACTTAGCCTCGGATGCCGGCGTTGTTGAGTCTGGTGGCTAGGGTGCAGTGGGAAATGGTTTGAAGGCAGCTGAGAGGTCCGGGAGGATAAGAGATGCCATTTTGCCCTGGTCGAGGAGGGAGCGGATGTTGTCGGCGGCGGAGAGTAAGGCGGTCTTTTATTAAAATGAAAGATCAGATTAAAACTAATAGAAACATCCAGCAATATTAGCACTGCAGAAAATTAAAAGCTTTTAAACACATCTGTTAAATAAAATGGGGAAAAATCCTTTTGAAACATGTAGCCTGGCAAACAACAGCACATTAAAATCCGTTACAAGCAGAAAATGAAAACTGATGTTTTAGAGCTGAACAAAGCGGTTTTCTTGCTCTGGTGATGACAATCTGTGATGATAATGTACATGAGTAGTCATTCTGTGAGGAAAACAAGGTTGTTTAAATTTAGTTTCTCGATGAGGCCTAGGAACAGGCAACCCTTCTCACTTTCACTGGCCCTCTCTAAGGAAGTGATTACAGGGAGAAGACATATAGAAGCATCAAAGACCTGACCACTCCCTGCAGAAATCCTGACAGGCTTGTGGCAAATTGTATGTTCTGGGTGTCCATGCACAACAATAAATTGCCTTTTCTCCAGGAACAGGTGAGCAAATCATACAGCAGCTGGTCCAAACTCTGCACTTGCACATTTGAAAGATAATCGAAAAAGTGCTCAAAAGAACGCTTGCACCGCCCACCAGTGTTACCAAATGCCTGTGACTCAATTTCAGCAGCAACTCCTGGTCTGGCCCCAGGATGCATCTTCACCTTTATGGGCCCACATTCATGCGCAGGTAAACAGTGCCCGTGTGTGCCAAGTATTGTTGCACTGGGATTTCAATGAGCAGCAGCACTTTTCTTGCAGAGCAACAGTGTTGTTCACTTCTTCCTAGGTGTTTTCATACCTGCCCTGGTTAACCTTCTCTGTGCTGATAACATATATATGTAACACTGGCGCCTAGTCTGGAAAAATGTTGCAGCTTGGCGAGCACAGGCTCCAATCTTTGAAGCTGGACAGAACTGACGTGCTTTGTGATCCTGGGCGGATTTGAGATTTCCACTCCCAGCATTGCTTACGACTCCCAACACAGCACAAAACTCATCTGAACTCCAAAGCCACTCCTGAGTCCCTGCAGCGCACAGGACCTCCCTCTGCATTGTTAACTTCAGCACTCTCTTCCGCACTCACTCATCACGCCGATGTGCTGGGTCCTGGGTCTGATGTACACTCTTGACACAGAAGCTCGACCAGTTTGGGGCTGCCAATTCATGTGTCCCTGGTAAAATTCCTTTTTCAACTTGGCAGTTACATGGTTCTCCAATTTGGTCTCCTTTATACCCCTTTAGTATTCACTCGTCACGGCTGTGACATTTAGATGTTTTAGCTGGTAAGGCGACAGAGGAACCAGGGAGGGGCAGGTACACCTACGTTATTCAGGAACAAGTTAGAGGTGTAGGAACTCCAGCTAGAGATATGATATAACCCACTCAGCTCCCAGCTGTAGACTGTTACTTCAACTGACAGGGATAGAACATACTCACTAACAGGGTCAGACTGGCAGGGCCACTGGAATCATGTGATTGTGCAAGCTTGGCAATTTGTGCATAATTATAGATTTGCTGCATTTTTCACCCAATCTAGCATCTGCCGCACAATCTGCAGGTTTTGACCTCAAAGAAATTTCTCTCTAGCTGAAACGGTTCAAAAGTTACTAAAAATGCAGTGACAAGTGTTGCTGCGCACTGGAAGAATGTTTGTAAAACTAGACTATTCACCTCTCTGTTGCTTATTGCTATATTTGGGTGTTAAACTAATACTATTGCGGTGTAACCAATGCCCAGACAGTGTTGCAAAGTTGGTCAAGCATTAGAAATGCAATATGTCTTGCATTTTTTAGAGTTACAGCTATTGGCATAGCTCAACAGCTACCGGACAGAAATTGCCACTTTGCTGGTCCCAATTAGATCATTGCTCAATGAAACGGCCTGAAAGCTTAAAACAATGCTGATAGCCTACAAAATAAAAAGGCAGATCACGATGACCATGAGGAACCGCGGATGTATTGGGATGGCCAACGCAAGCCAACAATGAGTTAAATCGCCTGGGCGTGACCCAAGCATGCAAAGGCGGGAGAATCAGACCCAATGCACCAATAAAATAAATCAGTATTTCTAAATGGCACAACAACGAACAAATGGCAATTCATGGGCATGCCAAAGCTGATAGAGGAGATAACAACAGGTCTTGCAGACAGCACATGCACACTGCCTAGGCTCAACCTAAAAATGACTAAATATTAAAGTAATACTATTAAACCCAGAATTTATAAATTACAAACTAATTCCCCTTAAGGCGCTGGGGGCCGTTGGGGAGATTAAGTGAGCTATTGCCCAGAGTCACATGATACTGAGCTGAGCTGCCGCCCTTACTGGGGATCATTCCATGAGCTCCGCACTCCGTACTCAGCCACTCTGGCCGCTGCGCCACACCTCATTTACAACATGTGCTACATTATGCAGCATTATTTGCCTTTTCTTGTCGCATAATTTGGCCATATCCTGATGCATAATTCAAGTGACCTTGCCTAAAAGGCAGTCAGGCAATGTCCAATGGGCTGGTCTAACAGATCAGCAGTTGGGCTGTTTTTTAGCAGTTGTGGGTACTCTTTTATGGTCTGCTGGGTTGGATTTTACTGTTGATTTCTTTGATATTATCGCAAACATTGCATGCAGCAAACAGAAATGCATGCAGTCTCACATACTTGCAAAATACCAATGCAGCCTGTCTTTACAAGTTCAAAACTTGACTGATTAGGCAAATGTGGGGCACTTTATTAACCGTAAGGTTTGCTAATAGGACACTTTTGTTTTGAATCACTGGCCTATTTTTGTCCCATTCCGATCCTACACACTAATAACACAATCCATTCTGCATGATTCACAACAACCTACATCAGGCTAGGACAGAATTCAAGATACCATAACAGTCAGATAATGATGTTTAATAGTAATGCAGAGACAGTATATGCAACAAGTTGAATTACCAAACAGTGCCCCTTCTTCCTCAGCCCAGGCTGCTGTCAACTGACTCCCAAATAATCTAATGCACCACAATAGAATGATGGAATTCTTATCTCTTCACATTCATCCCATAACATGCCCATATCACAGGAGTACTGAAGAGAAACAGTGATGGGGAAGATGGGCAGGAATCAGAACAAGCATTGGCATAGCCAATAGGTTTCCCCTTTGGGACTTCATAAGTGTGTAGCCATGCAACAGTTAATGTTGTTGCACCAAGGATATTCTGCTGGATGACTAAACCCTTATCAGGTCCCAAAGGTGAGACCTATTGGCTATGCCAATGCTTGTTTATTTTGAGAGGGAGACTACCGGCACGTCTCAAGAGAGACGTAAAACTTTTAATTGAAGAGCACTGCCACTTCTCAGAAACAAGCATGTACTCTGTTACAGAGTACCTGCACTTATATGTTTCCATTTCAAGCCCTTGTAACACCTATTATTTACTGTGTCTAGAAATGGAAAATTTGAGGCAGGATATTAGACAGGCGATGTTGTGTGAGTTGAAGTGTGTGTGGTTACTTCAAGTTTTACAAAAGTGCTCATTTAATGTGCTTTTCATGACTGAATTGAAGGAAAAACATGCATTGTTTTAAGTGCATCTTTCTAGAAAGGCACTCTACAGACTGACAGATTCTTAAATGCCCTAAATAAAATGTGTTCAATAGTATTTCTCTGTCTTCCAGGAACCTTCACAAAGTCTGCATTTCCAGGTGGTTGTCAGGCAAATGGATGTGCGCTTTTAAAACCTATTCTGAGAAGCCTTCGCCGGTTGCCCATGGCAGCAGTAATTCCATTTTAAGCTCTAATCTTAGTGAATAAAGGACGACAGGAGAAAAGTCTTCATGTAAAAAAACAATGCTCTCCCTACTTGATGAGTGACAACCTAAACCTTGCCACCCAAATACCCTACGTCTTGTGTAGTTTAATGAGGAGCTGCGTGCATGGGTTGTGTTTGGAGACTGTAGTAAGTCACTCGGAGGCTTCAGGTGAGTAACAGCAGGTTTAATACTGGAGCATAACAGTAGTCATCTTCAAAGCTAGCTGGCCAGGCACAAACTGTTGAACATGAGGGTCATCTTCAAAGCTAGCTGGCCAGGCACAAACTGTCTCACCCCAGAACCTTAGGATGAGTCAGGGCCACTTATATTCTAGAACAAATAACATAGGTATACAGCAAAAGAAAGCATAGAAACAAAGATAGGAATAATCTACAACAGAGACCAGGAATGTCTTCCTTCTTGTAGCCGACGCTAGAGAAAATGGCATTGATTTTTCAAGTTATTGAAAGCGTCTACTAATTACAGTGATGAACTGTAGACTTATTCATTAAATCATCAGCAGGTGCATAAAGCCAATTACAAATCTCTGTGGGTCTGTGCAGAGTTACTTCGTTGTTCTAATACACATAATACTGTTTCTATGATAATTTTACATCTGTTATAAAACAAAAGCAGTTTCATACTTAAACTTCTTATTCCTGTCACCTAATAGATCGCAGAGAGCTTTATTGGAAGTTTTTAACCCATTTTGCCACCAAGAAGTCGGTATGCCATTTTTCGAGATGGTGCCTATATTTGAACACACAGGAGATTAAATTCAAAGTTTTCTATGACCTGTGTCCCACAGAAATGAATGAGTGGTTTATATCTGGTTAGAGCATGTTTGTTTTCCAGCGGCAGCAGCGGCATTCTTGTGTGAATAGAATCTTGAGTTTTGGAGTGAACATTTCCTCAAAAGAGGGTTTGGTCCTTGCTTAAATGACAGCTACCATAAAATCGAAGTTTTAATATGGACCTGAATTTATATCCTTTCCACAGTATTGACTAACAGCATATTGTCAAGCGGAGTTAAGAGGAGTAAATCAATACTTCCTTGTATATGCTTACTGCTGATATGTTGGAAGTGGACATGTGCATGTTGATATTCTTGACCTTGATGCTGGGACATGCAACCACTTAACATCTCTGACTATGTGCTTATGATGATCCTGATGCCATCCCTTTCCTTTTTATAAACACACATACCCATTAAAACCCATTCCACACAGACACAACCCACACACACCAAAAATGCACACATGGTTAACATGAAGTCACAGTACTGCGCAAGCATTTGCCCAGCAAACCTTGCGTCTAGAAGAGCAGTTCAAACTGCTCAGGTCATGGAGTTGTAGTGCTGAGTCTCTCAAACCATTTGCACAAAAAGTGTCTTACCACATGAAAATCCTATATCAGCATTTTCACAAGATCAAATCTCATTGCACAAATGAAAATGCACATGTGCCTGATGAACTTTTCCGTATGAGTAGGTCTGGGTTAGAAGAGGAAGATATACTCTTAGGAGCGTTGTATTTGATCAGCTTAAATAAAAAAAATTAGAAGTGCACTCAAGGGTACAACTTACTGGTATTTACAAAAATCTTCATGGCGTTTGCTATCCTGGATTCATATGCGATAATATTTCTTCAAATAGCATGCAAAAGAATATTTATAAGGTCGACGTTAAGTGATGGTGGCCCCTATATTTCATAATGAGGTGGCCATAGATAACAAGCATTGACTGCGTGGCTGCAAAAGTAACACCGCGCGGCAATAAAAAAAACCGAGTGGTGTGCACGTGCCCTACGGGCAAAATTGCTGTGCGCGTTCTAGAAACCTGGTGGCCGGCATGGTAGCACTTTTTCAAGCAGCTACTAAATGTCTTGCCAGAGCAGCGCATGCGCTGACTCTAGCGAGACCTAAAAAGGCCTAAGGCCGGCAGGCATGAGAACAAAGTGCCATGTACATATTTCTGCTAGCTGTTGATTTTCCAATGAGCAAATTAATAAACGGTCTCTGCAGCTGTGAAGTTTGTGGTTTAGCAAGATATGTTTTTGTGAGAGATAAAAAAAAGTGAGGGCTACAAGGAGGAAAAGGATGACCTTAACCTGACTCAGAACTGGAAAGACAGGAGGTGGAAATTGCACGAGTGGCATGCCCTGTTTGCATGTTGGAACCACCTACTTTGAGTCCCTTTCGACATAAGATATGCAAACGATTGCCTGAAGATATACTTCAGTTGAAAGAAAGCTCAGACACTACCAGCCTGATTCTGAGTTTTTTTTTTCTTCTAATGGAAGGAGCACACAGTGCTCCAACCTGATGGAAATTTCTGTTTTACGTTTCCTACACCAATTCCCCGACCTCTCTTCCTCACTCGCCACCACACCCACATGCCTGCGCATACATTTCAAACACGCTTAGAGCAGATGGCAAATGTATGCAGCAAACCCCCATGAAATGGAGCATTCTAGATGGTTTTTCTGCTGAAAAAATAGGCCCCACATGTTAATTCCCATTCCAAAAAAAGGGGTTAATGCAATAATTGCTGCCCCAGCTCCCGTAAACAAAGAACAACTCAAGCCCATCTTGGGAATACTATTTCAAATGTATCAACCTTTTTTTTAAACAAAACAAAAAGGTTTAAAAAATGAAATAAAAAGAATATCGCTTTTAACTTGGGGAAAGAAAGAAACAAACAAACAAACAAAGAAACAAAGAAAGAAAGGGAAAGGAAAGAAAGAAAAAATGTGGAAGGGAAGCAAAAAGGAAAGAAAGAGAGACGGGAAAAGAAAGAACAGAAAATAGAAGGAAAGAAAGAAAGAAAGAAAGGATGAATGAAAGAAAGAAAGGAGGAATAAAAAAGGCTCGAGTGAAATATGAAAAGGGAACAAAAGAAACAGAGAATGAAACAAAAAGAAGGAACACAAGAAAGAAACAAACAAAGAAAGAAGGGAGGGGGGATGAGAGAAAGCATCTAAGAAAGATGACAGGAAAGTAAGCAGACAAAATAGAATGGGAAAAAAGAAAAATGAAAGGAAGAAAAAGATATAAGGAAAGAAAGAAAAAAGAAGGAAAGAAAGAAAATGAAAGCAAAAGAATGAAAGAAGAAAGAAAGAAGAACGAAGGAAAGGGAAGGGAAAGAAAGGGAGAAGGGAAGAAAGGAAGAAAAAGGAAAGAGAAGGAAACAGGGAAGGCGAGAAAGAAAGAGAAGAATAGGGGAACAAATAAAGAGAGAAGGATAGAGAAAAAAGAAGGAATGAGAAGAGACAAGAGTGAAACAAGACACAGGAGCAAAAGAAAGAAAAATGGAAAGAGATAGAAAAGAAGCGAGAAGTAAAGAAAAAGAAAGAAGTTAAGACAGAGAGAGGGAAGGAAGGGGAGGAAGAAAGAGAAGGAAACGAAAAAGAAACAAAGAAACAAAAACAATAAAAAAGGCAAAAGTGAAATGAGACAAGGATGCAAAAGAAAGAAGGAAAGAGATAGAAAGAAAGAGAGGAGGAAAGAAGAAAAGAAAAAGAAAGAAAGAAAGAAGGAAACAAAGAAAAATGAAAGAAGGAAGGAAGGAAGGAAAGAAAAGAAAGGTAGCAGAGAAGCAAAGAGAAAGGAAAAAGGAATAAAAAAGGCAAAGGTGACATAAGACAAGGGTGCAAATGAAAGAAGGAAGAAAAGATATAGGAAGAAAGACAGTAGGAAAGAAGAAAAGAAAAAAAAAGAAGAAAGAAAAAGAAAGAAAGAAAGAGACAAGGAATGTGAAAGAAAGAGTAAAGAAAAAGAATGAAAAAAGGTAAAAGAAAGAAAGAAAACAGTGGATAATTTAATACAGAACAGTTTCTAATGGACACAATCTAGTATTGTGTGAAATAGCAGCAGTCAGAAAAGCAAAACACTGCAAAATGAATTTACAACAGAATTGGCAAGAGATAGGTTCTGCTAAAGATGGAATGTACACCAGAAGGGTCCTGCTATCACGTCAGGCTCTAAACATGAAGTCAACACTAAAGTAATTCTAAAGTAAAAAGATAAACAATGGAACTGAAGGGAACTAGCTTGTGTGCCGATGTGCTCTTTCTGAGACAGCAAAATGCAGTCGCTCAAAGGGAAGTTAACTAGAGGCTTAAGAAATGCTCACCCACTGCCCCATGCTATATGCTATAGTGGACAAAAGCAAAATATGAATGACACAGTTAAAGACCAATGGATGAAGGAAATGGCAGAAAGCCCCTATATGTAAGCATATTATACGTATTCTAATAAAATCAAAAGGTATTTGCTAAAATGGACACCCATGTTGATGCATTAGTTTCATTTAGTTAAGTCTTGTATAACGCTGCAAAGGTCTTAGGACACATGAACCCCCTTAAGTGCCTAACACCATTCTCTGCAAGCCTTAAGATACGGTTGGAATGGATTTTTGTAAGTGTGTTTGCATTGCTTAAACCTGAATGTAGATATATTGTTGCCCTAACCAATTACTATTGAAAGGGGTTCAAATGGACATTTATTGGTGCATACCAACACTGTTAATGTTAAGTTCCAGCAACACACTTTTGCTAAGAACGTATGTACAGCAGTCATCATTGGTTTTATACTTGGCATTTTTGGCATGGTTTCCCTGGACTTTTTGCCTTTGCCGTCTGTATTTTTGATGCTGTGCTGGATTTCGTCTTTAATGGCTTAGATGGTTTGAGAACTTTGCCATTGCTGATCAGTGTCAAAATGCAAGTGCTCCTTCTGTAAATTGTTAGTACAATTGGTTCTCCCAGATTAGCATATTTGAATTACTGGTAAATCCCTAGTAAAGTGCACTGAGTGTGTCAGGGCCTGTAAAATAAATACTACTAGTGGGCCTGAGCACATGAGTAGCCCTGAAAAGGTATCTCAGACCTGCCACCTCAGTGTCTGTGCACAGTTTTAAACTGTCATGTCAACCTGGCAAGTGCACCCACTTGCCAGGCCCTGACCTTCCCTTTTCTTGCATGTAAGGCGCCTCCTATGGTGGGTCCAAGGTATCCACATGGGCAGGGTGCAGTGTTTGTGAAAGGTAGGACAAGTACCAGTGTGTGTGACATGTCCTGATAGTGAAGAGAATGTATTTCGTTTTTCACTATCGAAATGCTACCTGCCAAATCGGATAACATGGGACCTATTTTCCATTGGGACAAGATAGAGAAATAACGTTTTGGCTCTCTAAACTCTGAATTTAATAACCCATCTTTTAGTAAAGATGGTTTTTAAACTCTGTGTTGAAGGACAGAATGAATAACAATGTCATACATTCACCCCAGTACAGAGATCTGGGCCTAAATCCATCGTTTTTTTGCTCCCCATGCATTCCAGTTTGAACCCAGCCATATACAAATCAGTCTTGACCCTGCGCCCAATGGGAACAGTCCAGTC
The DNA here is from genome assembly GCF_964263255.1 of Lissotriton vulgaris. Classification (NCBI taxonomy): domain Eukaryota; kingdom Metazoa; phylum Chordata; class Amphibia; order Caudata; family Salamandridae; genus Lissotriton; species Lissotriton vulgaris. Next base: position 200,290,148 of record NC_141691.1, read on the forward strand.
CGAACTGCCAGGCCAGGTTCTCCCTGAACTGGGAACAAGCATCCTAGGACAGGTTTCGGGGTTTCACCCCTCATCAGCCAGAATAGCTTGACTCCAGTGGCATGGAGAGCACAGGACCCACGTCCGGACATACCTGTACCACTTGGGGTGAGAAATGCAAAAAGAACAATTGATGGACAGAATGCAAACAATGTCATAAGTTCACCCCAGTACAGATATCTGGACCTAAATCCATTGTTATTTTGCTCCCCATGCAATTCCAGGGAGGGCCTGGTTTGGCAGTTTGGGTTAGACTGTTACCATGAGGCACAGGTTTGAGCCTGATCTGCATATAGATGGGTTCAAACTGGGGTGGCTTGGTGAGCAAACAAATGGTGCCTTAAACCCAGATCCTTGTGACTGGGGTTGAATGTTTGGATTGTTCAGCATTCTATCCATCAATTGTTTTTTTTTGCACTTTTAGAAAGTAGGCATTGTCTTGTCTAACCATTCTGGGTGCCTCTGCATGTTTGTGTATTGACTGTCTGGTTTTAGAGTGGCATGGACTGGGGATGTGTATTCACTGTAGACAGCCACGGGGGTGGTTTGAGGTGTGCCTGGCTCTTCCTAGATAACTCAGAGCTGAACTCAATGGGGCTTGGTTGCATTTAGAGTAGTGGGAGGAGTTTTCCATGCACTTGAATAGGGCCTGTCTCCCTTGTACAATGCTGTCTCCCCCCCCCCCTGTGGTCATATTGCTCCAATTAGGACAGAACTGGTTTGGACTGGGCTCAGAGACCCTTTCACAAAGAAGAACAAAGAGACAATGGGGTAAAGGTAGTTGACCTTAAACACCAGAAGGGTAGGTCACTTTTGGACTCAAGAGTAACCTTTGCCAAGGAGAAGTGCTGGAGAGCTGTGAGGAGTTCTACTGCCCCTTTTGCTGTGTGCTATGTGGGGTTTGCCTGAAGTTGCTGCTTCTGCCAAGGAAAGGACAAAGACTGGAACTTTGCTGTGAACCTCCTTGAAGAAGAATCTCCAAGGGCTTGTTTGTGCTGGCTTCCTGTTCTGAAGTCTCAGGGAAACAAAGACTTCACCCCCAGCTCCCTTGAACTCTATTGCTGAGGATTTTGACATGCCAGGAGGTACCTATTCTAGTTTTGGGCCTCTGCAGGTTGTTCCTGCTGTTGGGAGCTGGAAAAAACCTAAGAGAAGCAAGAAAACCTGTCTCGGATGCCATCAGTGACGCCCGCTGTAACGCTGCGACATGCACCAAAGCCAGGGGCACCGCTCGTGAAGTGCATGACGCACTATCCAGCCTGCACCGCAGCTCCGTTGCCCGTGGATACCTGCTGACACCTGCAGTTATCGGCATTTCCCAACCCCAGCACTCGCACCGACTCCATCATCGCTAGCACCTGCATCCTGTTACTGCGGCGAGATAACCGCTGAGAGTGACTCCACAAACTCGCCGACTACCTATCGTCACCGGAACCGACGCGTCATGCCAGCTCAATCGACTTCCCCTGTCCTAGATTCGACACGTCGTCTCCTCACGGACACGCCTTGCCTCCCCAGTGGCAGCCAGGGAGCCGGCCTCAACCTCGACCTTGACCTCTGCACCGACACAGTCGGCACCATACTTTGGATTTACTTTTGTCACATCGAAATAGTCCCAGGTGGAGCTACTTGTTTTCTACAAGCTTTATTTTTGCAATAATTGTTCTAAACTCATGTATTATTACCTGTACATTGGGGTTTAGTCATTTTGGTCTTGATGAGTTTAGATAAAGATACTTAGAGACATATTCTCAAGGAGTTATCACCGAGTTAACGGCACTTTATCGCAGCCAAAGTGGCGATACATTTTTTAGCCCCATTTACAAGCTGGTGCTAACAGCCCATATCACCAGTTTACCTGTGATAGCAGCCGCAAAAATCATCTCTACAGATGACCCCCACAGCTATAGCTAATGAGATGCAGAGTAGGTATTCCTGTGCATAAAGCCACAACATCACTCCGCAACATTCTCAATGACCAGCTAGATCGGCGATAAGAACACAAAACAGGCGAGAAGCCGTGTTAGCAGCAGGGATTTTATACCTGCTCTGACCTGATGTAAAGTCAGACGCCAGCCTGCACCACAAAAGGGAGGCCTGCCCAGAGCCACACATGAAGAACAACAGATGCCATGGAGCCAACGATCAAGCAGCTTGGACACCCAAGAGGGCCACAACACGCACCACCACCACCCCCAGTACCACCCCACACCCCCTGGACCTCCACCGCCACCGGACCAACACCGAGGCAGCGCAGACAAAGATAGCGACCTTCAGAAAATGCACCAACTTCACAGATCCAACACCAGAGAATGTCATTGCCCATTACAGGCTCAAAAAGACAACCATCCTCCACATACTGACCACCATTGTCCACAGGCTGACGGTACCAACACAGCGGACAACCAACATCCCACCTTAGACAAAGCTGCTGGCTGTGCTGCACGTGTTGGCCTCTGGTACCCTCCAACCAACAACTGCCTGAGTCAGAGCAGTCACACAGCCAGCCCAATCCATGTCCCTCGCAACGGTCATGGATGACACCATCAGCTTTGTACCCGACTATCTATACTTCCCCCACACTGCGCAGGAACAGCCGGAGACCAAGCAAGGCATCTATGCCATAGCTGGCTTACTGCATGTGTTATGGGGCAATTGACTCCACACATGTTTTACTTGTGCCCCCTGTCAACACAGCACACAATAACAGCAACAGAAAGCGCACATATTCCATCAATGTTCAGGCTGTAGCCGACTACCGGGGAATCTCTACCAACATTGATGCCAAGAACCCAGACAGTGTGCATGATTCCTATATCTTCCGACAGTCCATCATCAACCAGCACTACCAGGATGGCACCCATGAAAATGCACTGCTCGTTGGCAAGTACCAAATGAACACACCGCACACCTCAACTCCGCAATCATGCAACTCACAACACTGGGAATGCACATACAACGTGCCAAACAACATGCTCTCCCACCAGACAAAAAAGCACAACTTACTGTGGAAACCTGGGTTAGCCATTTGCACAAGCCATCAACGGCATGGCACCTCAGCCACACAATAGCAGAATGTGGGGAACGGTGGGAACCAGGCATGTGACAAGGAGGCAAGTGACCGATAAATGAGAATGTGCACAATTCCAAGTGTGACGTGGATGTGAGGGCCAGACTACGCTGGAGTAGGTCACACATTTGGAACTGGGTCTTGATTTATCTATGGCAGAGAACATAGCATTGCATGCAAGGAGAGGTGAAAGAGGATGACGCGTGTCAGTCAGGAGGAAAAGGGGATCATCATTACAGAGGTGATCAAACACTGCCGACAAATGCCCTGGTGTCACTAACTCTGTGCATCGCGATTCGCGAGCCAACGACACGTGACTGTGGGCCACTGCTGACCACTGCTCCAGCCTACACTGCGGTAGAGTAAGTCGCACATTTGGGACTGAATCTTGATTTAGCAATGGCCGAGTTCATATCATTTTATCGGCATCATCGCAGACTGCATCCCCTTCCAGCCCCGGTGCCACTAAATCTGTTCCCGAACATTCATAGACACTCTCTGGTTGAATTTTGGTGGGGTCTGAATCTATGGACTAGGGATTGTCTTAATCCTCATGTAGCCGATACTGAATTGGTGGTGAAGACGAGGCTGTAGCATTCCATTCCTCAATTTGCTGCTTCCGGACAACTTTTGCCCTCTGCATCATGCCCTGGAGGACACCTTTCACTGTCCTCTGCAACGCTCTGCTACATTCACCTCGGACATCGATGAGGACCCGCTCAATCTGCGTGGCCCTACCTCAGTGCACCGCAAGTCACCGTGCCATGGCGGTGTGCCAGAGGCAGTGCAACCTGGGCCACTAACTCTGTGCAACTCAAGTCAGGGACCCTGTCTTTTGAGATATTGGATGACCTCTGACACAATGGCCTTGGGGTCAATGACGCCATGTGTCTGTAGCCCTGCGCTGTCCGCTGCCTCAACTGCTGTCCACCAGGGCCCACACATCAAATCGAGTCTTGACCGGCCCGGATGTCGAATCACCACCGCCTGGACCACCTCCAAACGCCAACAGCCAGAGTCGAAATAGTCGCACTGGTAGACTAATGGAGTCGCTCACACCTGTCATGGATGCCATCATCTGCCTGATACCCTGCTCAGCACTCCAGGTGCCACTAACTCAGTGCACCGCAACCCATGGACCATTACAGATGGATTTTTATGCTGTAGAGAGGTTATGCAGCAATGTCACCTCAGGCAGTGTGGGAGACCTGGGACGATGATGAGGAGGATGATGCAGGTGTAATATACCCCACTGCAGCTGCATCAGGTATATCCCAAAGGGACACAATCCTAAGAAATTCATTCATATGAGCACGCTCATCTCTAATGCCCCAACCTCAGTGCGCAGCAACTCACGGACACTTCTGTTTGCATATTGGGTGTCCTCTGTGCTTTGTCCGGCTACCACCATGATGCTTTGCAGTTGTTTATGTTATGCTGCTTTTTTTCTGTTTCCGCTTTAATAGTGATCACTGTTCAAGTTGCTGCCAGCACCAACCACTCCATGAGGGCTGGCTTACACTCACCCCACACACATCCAACACAGACGTCACTGTACATGTGGCCCTGCCAATAAAGGGGCCGGGCGCACATGCCTGTAGCCTGTTCCACATACTATCTGCGTGTGTCCGTGTGGTCAAAATGTATGCATAAGGGACCCGGGCCCTACAAAATTGCTATGTGCTGTGTACAGCGGATGCAACCATGTCACTGCAGGCAGCAGGTTAGGGCTTGGACATGTAGCTTTGTCGTCACCCATGCAATACTTAAGAGTAGTGGGCGTTGCCATCGTACGCAGGTCCAGCGTGGCTGTGTGACTGATAATTGTGGGGCTCTGGGTGTAATTCAGTACCAAAAATGTGCACATGCATGTGTCTCTGTCGCAGTGTGGGTCTCCTTTGTGGTGTGTAGGTGGGCCATGAAGGGAATTAGACACCCATGTATGTGATCTAGTTAGTCTTCCATGGGTTTGGACCCCGCCCGCACCTGTTCAGCCACCTCCTTTTGGCATTCTAGCACCTGGCATTGGAATGCAATGTGTGCCTCAGTGAAGTGTTGGGAGCCAGCCGTGCTGGCGGATGCTTCCTGCTGTGTGGTCTGTTGCAGTTCTCCTCTATGTAGCTTGGCTGCCCTGGTCCTCATGGTGGGTTGCGTGGGATGTCCATGGGCTGTTGTAGGGCATCGGTGTCGAAGCTGTTTGTGAGGTGCTGGATTTTGATGCGGGACAGTGGACATTTGGACTACATGACGGATGTGAGGTTGTACGCGTACATTTCCATCACACAGTTTCCTGCTCTGTCAGATGTAGTTGGCCTGTTTCTGTGCCTGTGCGGAACCAGCTGTGTCCTTTGTTCTGCAGAGTCAAGGTTGAACCTCATTGTCGTCAATGTGGATGTGCTGTTATTGCTATGTGTGTGTGCTGCAGTGTGCTAAGGGGACCAGGGGCATGATCCAGGGTCATTGTGGGTGTGCAGTGTGCTACACATCATTGTGCATGTGTGCCATTGTGCCCCTCTCCCCCGTCCCCCCAGTCCCTGGTCATTACTCACCCTGTTGATGTTGTGTCAGGTCCTCTCGAGCTGTGTCCAGACTCCCGACTCCTTGCACCGTCTCCACACAGATGACTGTTTCCTCAAGCTCCTCCTTTGGCGCTTGACTCCCAGCTCCTGTCACCGTTGCTGCCTTCCTGTTGGCAGCGGCATTGTGCTTGGTTTAGATTTTTACATCATGCCAGCGCCTCTTGGCTTCCTCCATTGACCTCCTCGACACTCTGACTGCATTCATGGTAGTCTAATTGTGGGTCCGTTGATGGTAGTGTTCTGTCACCTCCGTGACGCTGATCTGGTTTGCCGGCCGACTACACGCCGTCTTCCTCCCCCTCTTCTCCTTGACCTTCCTTGCTGGTGGTCTGTGAGGCAGGAGCGGTTCGCGTTAACCTCTGCACTCGGTCCAGGTGCATCCATGTTGCTACTCACTTTGAATTGTATTTGGTGTGTTTTTCTGGTTGCTTTTATAGTGCATTTTTGCCACCTAACATGTGGGATTTGTAGGCCTTGTTTTCGCTGCTTTTTGTATCGCGATTGGCCTCATCGCTACTTTTTCTGCATTCGTGTTTTGCATTTTTGCAGCGTCACGTTGACTTTATTGAGGACATTTGATGCGTTGTTGAGGGCCTGTTGCATGTTGTCTCCATGTTGTGAATACTTATATAACACGCCTTATTTTCCCGTGATAGACTGTGATGTTGAAAATTGCGTTAAGCTAATTTTGCGATGGTTCTCACGTGTTGTTGAGAATATCCCCCTCAAATTTTTTAAACTGGTGTGGTGTCCCTTTGTGGTGTTATTACTGTATTAGTGTGTGCTTTGAATGCAAATACCTTACACATTGCCTTTGGGATAAGCCTGTCTGCTCGTGCCAAGCTACCAAGGGGGTGAGTAAGGGTTATCTAAAGTGTGTATCCCCCTTTCCCGGACTAGAAAAAAGGGTTCCTACTTGGAAAAAGGTGCATACCTGTGCCAACTAGAAACCCCCAGTTCTAACAATTGGTTGCAATAAACTGGAGGTGATATCTTTCTTAGAGCCTCATGACAATGTTAATAAACACATTTCTTTATATCTTCCGTAGGTCAATGGCATTGTTGGAAGAGTAAATAGTACGTTCAAATAATGCATTTGGCTGGCTGTTTTATCTAAACTGGGTGCATATCATTCTTTGGAATCCATAACTTTGGCCTTTAGAAACACAACTACTCAGTTACTAAGGAGCTGACTCCGATTCGGTAAACCAATCGTACTACTAAATCTAATCCGTAGCCCTTTCCGTACGACTGGTACAATTCCGTCCGAATCGCGTAGTACGATTCATTTGAAAAATATACGACCGAATCGTTGCAAACTGTATGAAAAGCAAGGGGAAATCCGTATGACATGGACCCTCACAGTGAACCGTACAAATCGTAAACATGCTGTACGACCCCACAAGTATGATCCAGACCGGCGAATGAGAACGCGATTCGTACGGAAACGCAGCGTATGAGCGATTCGTACGGAGAGCCACACAATCACATACGCACCGGACCCCTGCAATCATGGGGTGTATGCACCGTATCCCTACGCACCGTACCCCTGCAATCATGGGTTGTACGCACCGTACCCCTGCAATCATGTAGTGTACGCACCGTACCCGGGGGGTGGTCCGTTTCGTTAGCGGTTCGAGTCGAAATCTGCTTTTCCGGACGTTTTGAGCTCCCATAAAAAAAAGAGTCGTACGGAGTGTTGACGAGACGAATCGTACTTGCTGGGTCAGAAAATGCTGCTTCGATCCGTACGGACGTGGTGTACTGCGTGTTCCGAATGCGATTTGTACAGATTTTTAAGTCGTATGGTCTTTCGTACGATTTGTACTGAGATCTGCTTTGGGTCCATATCCTACTTCATCATACGTACGGGGACATTTAAGGGTACGATTCGTATGGGAAATATGCTCCGTACGGCTATTTGTAAGGGATTTTACCGAATCGGAATCGGCCCCTTAATGTACTTCCTTTTCTCTGATGAGTGGTAGGTTGCCAGCATTTTCAATTTTGCCAGCCTGGATGCAAACTAAGACTTGCAAATTGATCAATTTGAGACGTTTTGAAATTAAATGTCTTGTCAATGGGTTAAATCTAATACAAACAGTATTACGTTCAAAATATTTTCGAAAGCTTACGTATTTTGAACTTGGCAATGTTGTGAAAGCTAAAAGAAATCTCAAAATTATCCCAAATGGGAAACATCGTTGTCTAATCCCAAAATGGCTATTAAAATTGGAAAGAATTATCTGTCCCTAGATGATGGTAAATGGTGGACTATCAACATAGTTTGCAAGTTACATGGTCAGTCTCATGTCAATTTAAATTATTCAAAACAACATGATCAATATTATTTTTCTTGTGCTATGTAAGCACAATGCCATTAGTGTTGTTATGAGAGAGCACGACTCAGCACAGAATTTAAATATAGATGTTCATCTGCCTTCACCTACTGTTTTTGAATACACTAAACAAAAAGACATATTCATACATGAGCGAATTCAAAGATGGTTTTATTAATCCATATTACCTAGCCCAATTGTCTTATATTCTGTCCTTGAAATTTCTGTCATATTCATGGTATAACTTGTTTTAGCCACCACAGCACTCCAGGCAGGCAGATTTTATTCACCCCAATAATATGCTGCTCTGAATGGAGAGTGTCATGCAAGTATAAACACAAGTGTATAGCTCTAATTGTGATGTCATTTTAAGGTTTTTCTTTTTTTCTAAGTTAGATGAGTTGGCTATTTTTCTCTTACTGTTAAAATTTTCAAAAAGGTCCGGACTATCAGTGTGTGGAAATTGTGCTTGTAATTATATGCTGAATGATAATAGCCACCAGATGATCTTGCAAATAGGCTTCCATCTTGGGCCCATCTCCGTTACAGCAAACTAACAGCTATGAGAAGGTCCCAGGAAACCCATACAAGGAGGTGATCTTCCTTCGATGCTTCGACTGGGCAGCATACACTGCTTGCTCTCACTCAGAAGCAGACAAATCAGAGTGCCTCCTAGCCTGGTTATTGAGTGATAAAATATAACATTCACCTGTCACAGAGCTCCAGGATGAGGGGTGACCATGGTGTCCTCTCAGCAAGGCACTTTTCGGGTCCTGCATAGGTTTTATAACTGATTGTACAAAGTGGAAGCAACCCCCGTCCCGCCCAGACTTTCTTGACAATCTTGATTTTTCTAAAGTGCAACTAGAAGAATAGCTGGCCCTGTCACAATGCAAGAAATCACAGCACCTATAAATGATTTGGCTGTTGGTAACACTCCTGGTACAGGCAGGCTCCCAGATTGAATTTTGTAAAACCTGCAAATCATTTAGCCCCTAAAACATATTCAACTTTATGAAGAAGCCGTAACAAAGGGCGCACGGCCACAGACTGCCCCAGACTCAAGAAGAGATCCCTCTGGTCTCATTTCTGAAAAAAGGGTAAGAAAATCCACTGATCCCGTGTCTCACTGACTGATCGTCATTCTAAATGGATACTTCAAAATTCTTAGTAAAATCTTATCATATCAGATGCAAAAGGTGCCTCCCTAACTGGTCCACTCAGACCAAAGTGGATTATTTCTAGGAAGAATGTCAGACAGCTGTTCAACATCATGGAACCTACCCTACTGGCATGCCCCATACCGCAGCCCTTATTTTAGACCTGGAGAAGTGTTTGATACTTTACGATCGAGATACCTTTCAAGGTGCTACATAAATTTGGTTTTGGGAGGTGCTTGATTCAGTTTCTTTATATGACCCTTGTGGCTCAAGATAGATTCAGCAGGCTCACTTCTGCAACTATTAGTGTGGGTAGGTGTATCAGACAGGGATGCCCCATCCCCCTCCCGTTTGTACTTGCTATAGAGCTCATGGCAGTAAGGCTGCAACAAGTGGGGGCTAAATTGGGGTATACCTCCCGCAGGAGGCGTCCATGCTATTTTGTTTTATGTGGACGAATCCTTTCTTTATCTACAGACTCACATTGGGATTTAACCACTATTGCGAAGAAACTAGACTTTGGGTCAGTGTCCAGACTTTTTCTCAATAAAGGAAAATCCTGCTTATTTCTTCTACCCAGGCATACCTTCTTAGAGTATTAACTTGGACAAGACGTAGCCAAATGGGAAGACTCTTATGAAATTTAATGGAGGGCAACCTCTCTAGAGTAGTATGCTCTCTCAGGGAGCAGGTGGCATTCCGGAGAAAACCTCTGCTCTCTGATATGGGAAGAATCGCCATCTCTAAAATGATAATGTTTTACCTTGGCTCCCATATCACTTTGAAAATATTCCAATTCACCCCACTAAACTCTTCTGAGATTTAGACACCTTCGTGGGGGAGAACATATGGTCTGGTGGACGCCAAAGAGTAGCCAATGCTAAATGATACTTACCAGTGAGCCGGGACAGCCTGGGTGCACCAATTTCGAGTTGCAATGGCTATCTTGCTAGCTGTCAGCCCTTTATCTGAATGAGACAGGAGCTGCCACCCATCATATGCGCCTAGTGGACATCTGATAGCTGGCACTGCAAGAAGGCAAGCTCATTCGTTGCTCCTTCAGTTTGGCTTTGGTGGCACACAGGTGCCTCTCTCCAGAATGGACGGATCAGTGGCACAATATTGATGTAACAATATCATTCGACACAAATATTGTGTCAAACGTATTGTTTACCACATTTTATGTGCATATACTTATAATTATAAGTAGAAAAACATTGGAAATAAAATATCGTTCAACACTAACATCATTCAAAAACATGCAAAAATATAGTATTTTTGAATATAGATAGATGTATATATATAAATATATATAGTTTAAAATAGTAAATCCTAAAAATTTTAGTATATACATTTAATCTTGTGTAAATTATATAAGTTCCACTAATATTAAAACACTTTAAATATAAATACATCCTTATATAAATACACACACATATCTATGCGTTTGTGTGTGTGTGTGTGTGTGTATGTGTGTGTGTGTGTGTGTGTGTGTATATGTATATACATATACATATATATGTATACACACATCTACATATATTGTAACACAGTTATTAAAAATATATTTTACATTTTATTAATTTGTTATAATTTTTTTTTTATTAACCCTTTCGCTGCTAGGCCTTATCCCACCTTGTGCTAAGCCTTTTTTTGGCTATTTGGGGTAATTTGCGCTTAGGCCCCTGTAACTTTTTGACCACATAAGGTATCCATGCCAAATTTGCTTCCTTTTCTTCCAACATCATGGGGGTTCTACAGGTACCCAGGGTTCGTACATTCCCCCGGAGGGGACCCATAAATTATCCAAAATACAGCTACATTTTAGTTTTTGGGGGAAACATGGGAAAAATGGCTACAGATGAAAGAGTCTGGATTTTCCCTGATAATAGTATCAAAAAAAGGGTTGTGGTGCTGAAATCACCATCTTTCCAGCTTTTAGGGACATGCAGACTTTTGTCAGATAACCAACATTATTTACACAGTTTGGGAATTTTTCTGGGACTCTGCCTATTTTTGCAATTTTTTGTGATTTCAAACTCCTTCCAGTTAATGGTAGAAATGGGTTTGAAATCAATAATGGAAAGCTATACATTTAAAAACAGTAGATACAATTCTGAATTCAGCAAGGGGTCATTTGTGAAGATCCTTCAAGGTTTCGTTATAGAAACTAACAGTTAAATATAGGAAAAATTGAACATTAGTTGAAAAAAACAGGCATCTGTGTCAATGTTTTCACCTGTAACTTCTTCTAAATATGACAACTGTTTAAAAGCAATATACTGTTACATCCGCTGGACCTTTCTGGTTGTAGGGATATAAAGGACCGGTAGGTTTCACCAAGAACCCGATGAACCCAGAGCAAAAACTGAGCAGCGTCTTGAAATGTTTTTTTATTATGTACTGGGAATATAGCAATTATTTTGGGAAAATATATACATGGAAAAATCGGTATGAAAGACGCCTATGTATTTCTGAATTAAAAAAAATATAGAGTTTAGAGACAGTAGATATTTGCACATTTCCGAAATTGGGAGTACCCATACTAGCATGAGAATTATACGTCATTTTTCAAAATGACTTATTTTTTACACATTGTCTTTCATTTGAAAGGCAGAAATGCATTGAAAGTCAATAGGTAATAACAGTTGCTCTACAATTCTGTATTACCTAAGTCTCCTGATATAAATTGTACTTCACTTATGTGGGTAGGCCTAGTGCCCACAACAGGAAACTGCTCAAAACACAATGTGGACACACCACATTTTCACAATGAAAAATTACCCTTTTTTTGCCAAGTGCCTAGCTGTAGTTCTTGAACCCTAGCTCTGCCAGCACATATGGCAAACCTATACATTTTTAAAAATTAGACATCCAGGGGAATTCAGGATGGGGTGTTTGACTGGCTCTCACCAGGTTCTGTTACCCAGAATCCCTTGCAAACATAAACAATTGTCCAAAAAACACTATTTCCTCATATTTCTGTGGTACAAAGTTCTGGAATATTCATCGATCTACAAAATTCTACCCTGCCCGCATTCCCAAAAGCCTTCTGAGAACATTGATACCTCACTTGTGTGGGTAGCCCTAGTGACCTTGACAGGAAACGGCCCAAAAGGCAACGTGGACACACCACATTTTAACAGTGAAAAATGACCTTTTCTTTGCAAAGTGCCTAGCTGTAGTTTTTTAACCCTAGTTCTGCCGGCACCTAGGGAAACCTAGCAAACCTATAAATATTTTAAAACTAGACCCCCAGTGGAATACAGGATGGGGTGACTTGACTGGCTCTCACCAGGTTCTATTACCCAGAACCCCTAGCAAACCTAAATATTTGCCCAAAGAAACACATTTGCCTCATATTTCTGTGCTGGAAAGTTCTGGAATGTGTGTGGATCTACACAATTCAACACACCCCACATTTCCCAAAGTCTCCTGAGAAAAATGGTACCTCACTTGTGTGGGTAGGCCTAGTGATCGTGACAGGAAACTGCCCAAAACGCAACGTGGCCACACCATATTTTCAAAGTAAAAACGGACCCTTTTTTGCAAAGTGCCTAGTTGTAGTTTGTGAACCCTAGCTCTGCCGGCACATGGGGAAACCTAGTAAGCTTATACATTTTTGAAAACTAAACACCCAGGGGAACCCCAGATGATATGAATCAACTGGCATTCACCAGGTTCTGTTACCCAGAATCCCTTGCAAACCTAAATAATTGTCCAAAAAACCCATTTTCTTCACATGTCTCTGGTAGAAAGTTCTGGAATCTGCGTGGATGCACAAAAATCCACCCAGCCGCGTTCCCCAAAGTCTTCTGAGAAAAATGGTTCCTCACTTGTGTGGGTAGGCCTAGTCCCCGTGACAGGAAAGGGCCCAAAATGCAACGTGGACACACCACATTTTCACAGTGAAAACGGACCCTTTTTAGCAAAGTGCCTAGCTGTAGTTTATGAACTCTAGCTCTGCCGGCACCTAGGGAAATGTTAGAAACGGGACCCTGGCCGGCCAAGACTCGCGTCGAGGTCAGTCAGGGATCGCCATTTCTAAAGTCAGGGCAGGGGAGTCACACACCAAGGTAACCCCCACTCGCCCTCTAGGTAACGTGGCGCGAGCAGTCTAGGCTAAACTTGGAGGCGGTATGAGTTAAGTATTTGCGCACGCACCCCAGCAACAACACCCAAGGCCCACCACAAAGAAAGACTCCACACAAGGATATATATAAAAAATAGCCTTTGTATTATAATAAACAACACATTAGATAACACACGCAAACTGTACAATGTGCCAGGGGCACGGGCAGAATTTACAAGGGGAATTATGTACAGGACAGGGCCACATGGACCACTGTCAGGGGTAAGCACTTGTCAGAAAATAATACTGGTAGATATACACTTAGGTTGTAAACATAGAATGATTAGCACCAAAATTATAAATGCAACACAGATCCAGTAATCACTGGAACAGAGTAAATATCTCCTACGCAACCCTAAAACACTGTAGGAAATCACGCAGGTAACTAGGACCTTCTCAGCAGGACCTAAGGAAGGAATACCAACACCTAAGCAATTCACTCTTAGCAAAGGGAAGGAAACCTAAACATAAAATGGGACATCAACAATCTACTATGCAGGTCACATTTAGCATAGTGGATAAACATAAAATGGGACATCAACAATCCTCTATGCAGGTCACTCTTAGCAAAGGGGATAAACATGAAATACCTAATCAGGTCACTTTTAGAAAAGGTGAGCGGACATAAACAATTGCACATGAGGTATTAAACACAGAGGTGGAGATTAGAACATTTTTGCGCAAGAATTATATAGCAGAAATTACAATGCGCGGGGTGCACATAGCACAACACTCACAAATGTCCCTCAGGCCAACTGGCCTCGAAATGGGCGGAATGCCCTGAGTCTCAGTGTCAGGGAGGTCTGCGCAGGCAGCACAGCACACAAAGCCTAAACGTGGCAACTGTCCACTAAGTGCTGGACAGTTGTAAATACAGAGGCACAACGTTGGAGCCACGTGGGCTCAAGAACACTGGTGGGGAAGGAGCCTCTCAGGGGCTCACAAAGCAAATGTGCAAGGTAGAGCTCAGTGCTCTAAATCATGGAAAATGCCCCCAGAGCCTCTCAGGCTCGTAAATCAGTTAGGGCATCTTACCTCGCAAGGCTCTCAAATTAAATATAAAGCGAGGTGGCACTCGCTACGCCGAAAATCGGCAAATCGGCTCCGATGCCGGGTGGGCACCGGCCAGGTCAATAAAGCGCTCCCAAGCGCTCAGGGGGCACAGGATAAGCGCGCTCAGCGCTACAAGGCAATAAAAGCGCGCCTAGCGCTATAAATCAAGATCAGAGTGCCTCCAGGCACAGCAAAGCTCCAGCAGGGTCTGGAGGCAGGCAGAGGGGCAAGGCAGGACCAGAGCCAGCACACTGGGTCTCCAGGCAGGGAGACAGCCAAGTGGCGGTCCTCTTGGCCCCTGCAGCAGCAGCAGCCCCCTCTGGCAAGATCATGGAAGGAAACCAAAGACAGGACAAGTTGTATGGGGACACAGCCCCTTCATATACAGAAAAACCCCTTTGTCTCAAGGGTGCAGGGTGGGGGAAAACCAGTCGCAGCTGGTTCTGAAGTACTCTGTTTACCTCAACCACCCTCTCTATTCACTGGCAGGGCTAGGGCCATCAGTCGCACTACAGGGGGTGGAGCCAGCATTGTCTGGGGAAAGTCCAGGCCCATCAGGGACCAGGTGCACTCCTCCCAAGCCATCAAGCATGCTAATCTCACACTCACCACCGGGCAGACCCATCCAGCCTTCCTGGAGCCAGGCTCACCAGCCAGCTCCAGCCAATTACACTGCAGACATATTTTACAGTAATATGCCAAGTCCTAGAAATGGCATTTCTACACATGACACACACATACCACATACACCGTTGCGAAGCATTCATTCCCACGAACACGCACATACCAAATTCGAGCATGCACTCCCCACACATCAGGAATTACTAGGGACACAGACATTCCCCATGCATTCCTATGGGAGAGCAGGCCAGCCTCACTACATGCACGCACTTTACTCTGGGACACAGAGAAAAAGTGCGCACAGACCAGAAAATCATCCACGCATATCACAGATTTAAAGCAAAAAGATTAGGGGTGAACCTGCCTTAAGGGCCAAGTCCAACAGGAAACCTAGCAAACCAATACATTTTTAAAAACTAGACACCCATGGAAATCCAGGATGGGGTGACTTGACTGACTCTCACCAGGTTCTGTTACCCAGAATCTCTTGCAAACCTAAAATCATTGTCCAAAAAAACACATTTTCCTCACATTTCTGTGGTGGAGAGTTCTGGAATCTGCGTGGATCCACACAATTCTACCCACCCCGCATTCCCCAAAGTCTTCCTAGAAAAATGGTACCTCACTTGTGTGGGTAGGCCTAGTGCCGTGACAGCAAATGGCCCAAAACGCAACATGGAGACACCACATTTCCCAGGTAAAAAATTACCCTTTTTTTGCAAAGTGCCTAGCTGTAGTTTGTGAGCCCTAGCTCTGCCAGCACCTAGGTAAACCTAGCAAACCTATACATATTTGAAAACTAGACACCCTTAGGAATCCAGGATGGGGTGACTTGACTGGCTCTCACCAGGTTCTATTACCCAGAATCCTTTGTAAACCTAAAACAATTGCCCAAAAAACATAGTTTCCTCACATTTCTGTGGTGGAAAGTTCTGGAATCTGGGTGAATCCACAAAAATTCCACCTACCCCCTGTTTCCCAAAGTTGTCTGAGAAAATTGGTAACGCGCTTGTGTGGGTAGGCCTAGTGCCCGTGACAGGAAACGACCCAAAACACAAAATGAAGACACAACATTTTCCCAGTGAAAAATGATCCTTTTTTTGCGAAGTGCCTAGCTGTAGTTTGTGAACCCTAGCTCTGCCAGCACCTAGGGAAACCTAGCAGACCTACACATTTTGAAAACTAGACATCCATGGGAATCCAGGATAGGGTGACTTGACTGGCTCTCACCAGGTTCAGTTACCCAGAATCCCTTGCAAACCTAAAACCAATGTCCAGAAAACAGTTTCCTCACATTTCTGTGGTGGAAAGTTCTGGAATCTATGTGGATCCACAAATTCTACCCACCCCGCATTCCCCAAAGTCTTCCGAGAAAAATGATACCTCATTGGTGTGGGTAGGCCTAGTGACCGTGACAGGAAGCGGCCCAAAATGCAACGTGGAGACACCACATTTTCCCAGTGAAAAATGACTCTTTTTTTGCAAAGTGCCTAGCTGTACTTTTTTTAATCCTAACTCTGCCGGCACCTAGGGAAAACTAGCAAACCTATACATTTTTTAAATCTAGAAACCCTGGGAAATCTAAGAGGGGGTGATTTGAATAGCTCTCACCAGGGTTTGTTACCCAGAATCCCTTGCAAACCTAAAAAACTATCCAAAAAAACACAATTTCCTCACATATCAGAGGTGGAAAGTTGTGGAATCTGCATGGATCCACAAAATTCTACCTACCCTGCGTTCCCCAAAGTCTTCTGAGAAAATTGGTACCTCACTTGTGTGGGTAGCCCTAGTGACCTTGACAGGAAATGGCCCAAAACGCAACGTGGACACGCCACATTTTAACAGTGAAAAATGACGTTTTTTTTGCAAAGTGCCTAGCTCTAGTTTTGTAACCCTAGTTCTGCCGGCACCTAAGGAAACCTAGCAAACCTATACATTTTTGAAAACTAGACACCCAGTGGAATACAGGATGGGGTGACTTGACTGGCTCTCACCAGGTTCTATTACCCAGAACCCCTAGCAAACCTAAATATTTGTCCAAAAAAACACATTTGCCTCATATTTCTGTGCTGGAAAGTTCTGGAATGTGTGTGGATCTACACAATTCAACCCACCCCACGTTTCCCAAAGTCACCTGAGAAAAATGTTACCTCACTTGTGTGGGTAGGCCTAGTGATTGTGACAGGAAACGGCCCAAAACGCAACGTGGACACACCATCTTTTCAAAGTGAAAACGAACCCTTTTTTGCAAAGTGCCTAGCTGTAGTTTATGAACCCTAGCTCTGCTGGCACCTAGGGAAACATAACAAGCTTATACATTTTTGAAAACTAAACACCCAGGGGAACCCCAGATGGGGTGAATCAACTGGCTTTCGCCAGGTTCTGTTACCCAGAATCCCTTGCAAACCTAAAAAATTGTCAAAAAAAACATTTTCCTCACATTTCTGTGGTAGAAAGTTCTGGAATCTGCGTGGATGCACAAAAATCCACCCAGCCGCATTTCCCAAAGTCTTCTGAGAAAAATGGTACCTCACTTGTGTGGGAAGGCCTAGTTCCCGTGACAGGAAATGGTCCAAAATGCAACGTGGACACACCACATTTTCACTGTGAAAACGGACCCTTTTTAGCAAAGTGCCTAGCAGTTGTTTATGTACCCTAGCTCTGCCGGCACCTAGGGAAACCTAGCAAACCAATACATTTTTAAAAACTAGACACCCATGGAAATCCAGGATGGGGTGACTTGACCACACAATTCTACCCACCCTGCTTTCCCAAAGTCTTCCTAGAAAAATGGTACCTCACTTGTGTGGGTAGGCCTAGTGCCGTGACAGGAAATGGCCCAAAACGCAACATGGAGACACCACATTTCCCAGGTGAAAAATTACCTTTTTTTTGCAAAGTGTCTAGCTGTAGTTTGTGAACCCTAGCTCTGCCAGCACCTTGGAAAACCTAGCAAACCTATACATCTTTTAAAACTAGACACCCTTGGGAATCCAGGATGGGGTGGCTTGACTGGCTCTTACCAGGTTCTACTACCCAGAATCCCTTGCAAACCTAAAATAATTGCCCAAAAAACATAGTTTCCTCACATTTCTGTGGTGGAAAGTTCTGGAATCTGGGTGAATCCACAAAATTCCACCCACCCCGCGTTTCCCAAAGTCTTCTGAGAAAAATGGTACCTCACTTGTGTGGGTAGGCCTAGTGCCGTGACAGGAAATGGCCCAAAACGCAACATGGAGACACCACATTTCCCAGGTGAAAAATTACCCTTTTTTTGCAAAGTGCCTAGCTGTAGTTTGTGAACCTTAGCTCTGCCAGCACCTAGGAAAACCTAGCAAACCTATACATTTTTGAAAACTAGACATCCTTGGGAATTCAGTATGGGGTGACTTGACTGGCTCTCACCAGGTTCTATTACCCAGACTCCCTTGCAAACCTAAAACAATTGCCCAAAAAACATAGTTTCCTCACATTTCAGAGGTGGAAAGTTATGGAATCTGCATGGATCCACAAAATTCTACCAACCCTGCGTTCCCCAAAGTCTTCTGAGAAAATTGGTACCTCACTGGTGTGGGTAGGCCTAGTGACCGTGACAGGAAACGGCCCAAAATACAACGTGGCGACACCACATTTTCCCAGTAAAAAATGACTCTTTTTTTGCAAAGTGCCTAGCTGTAGTTTTTTTAAACCTAACTCTGCTGGCACCTAGGAAAACCTAACAAACCTATACATTTTTTTTAAATCTAGAAACTCTGGGAAATCTAAGAAGGGGTGATTTGAATAGCTCTCACCAGGTTCTGTTACCCAGAATCCCTTGCAAACCTAAAAAATTATCCCAAAAAACACAATTTCCTCACATTTCAGAGGTGGGAAGTTGTTGAATCTGCATGGATCCACAAAATTCTACCTACCCTGCGTTCCCCAAAGTCTTCTGAGAAAATTGGTACCTCACTTGTGTGGGTAGCCCTAGTGACCTTGACAGGAAATGGCCCAAAACGCAACGTGGACACACCACATTTTAACAGTGAAAAATGACCTTTTTTTTGTAAAGTGCCTAGCTCTAGTTTTTTAACCCTAGTTCTGCCGGCACCTAGGGAAACTTAGCAAACCTATACATTTTTGAAAACTAGACACCCAGTGGAATACAGGATGGGGTGACTTGACTGGCTCTCACCAGGTTCTATTACCCAGAACCCCTAGCAAACCTAAATATTTGTCCAAAAAAACACATTTGCCTCATATTTCTGTGCTGGAAAGTTCTGGAATGTGTGTGGATCTACAGAATTCAACCCACCCCACGTTTCCCAAAGTCTCCTGAGAAAAATGTTACCTCACTTGTGTGGATAGGCCTAGTAATGACAGGAAACGGCCCAAAACGCAACGTGGACACACCATATTTTCAAAGTGAAAACGAACCCTTTTTTGCAAAGTGCCTAGCTGTTGTTTGTGAACCCAAGCTCTGCCGGCACCTAGGGAAACATAACAAGCTTATACATTTTTTAAAACTAAACACCCAGGGGAACCCCAGATGGGGGGAATCAATTGGCTTTCACCAGGTTCTGTTACCCAGAATCCCTTGCAAACCTAAAAAATTGTCCAAAAAAACCATTTTCCTCACATTTCTGTGGTAGAAAGTTCTGCAATCTGCGTGGATGCACAAACATTCACCCAGCCGCATTCCCCAAAGTCTTCTGAGAAAAATGGTACCTCACTTGTGTGGGTAGGCCTAGTTCCCGTGACAGGAAATGGCCCAAAATGCAACGTGGACACACCACATTTTCACTGTGAAAACGGACCCTTTTTAGCAAAGTGCCTAGCAGTAGTTTATGAACCCTAGCTCTGCCGGCACCTAGGGAAACCTAGCAAACCAATACATTTTTAAAAACTAGACACCCATGGAAATCCAGGATGGGGTGACTTGACTGACTCTCACCAGGTTCTGTTACCCAGAATCTCTTGCAAACCTAAAAAAATTGTCCAAAAAAACCCATTTGCCTCACATTTCTGTGGTGGAAAGTTCTGGAATCTGCGTGGATCCACACAATTCTACCCACCCTGCATTCCCCAAAGTCTTCCTAGAAAAATGGTACCTCACTTGTGTGGGTAGGCCTAGTGCCGTGACAGGAAATGGCCCAAAACGCAACATGGAGACACCACATTTCCCCAGTGAAAAATTACCCTTTTTTTGCAAAGTGCCTAGCTGTAGTTTGTAAACCCTAGCTCTGCCAGCACCTAGGAAAACCTAGCAAACCTATACTTTTTTGAAAACTAGACACCCTTGGGAATCAAGTATGGGGTGACTTGACTGACTCTCACCAGGTTCTATTACCCAGAATCCCTTGCAAACCTAACACAATTGCCCAAAAAACATAATTTCCTCACATTTCTGTGGTGGAAAGTTCTGGAATCTGGATGAATCCACAAAATTCCACCTACCCCGCGTTTCCCAAAGTCTTCTGAGAAAATTGGTACCTCACTTGTGTGGGTAGGCCTAGTGCCCGTGACAGGAAACGGCCCAAAACGCAACATGGAGACACCACATTTCCCTAGTGAAAAATTACCCTTTTTTTGCAAAGTGCCTAGCTGTAGTTTGTGAACCTTAGCTCTGCCAGCACCTAGGAAAACCTAGCAAACCTATACATTTTTTAAAACTAGACACCCTTGGGAATCCAGGATGGGGTGGCTTGACTGGCTCTCACCACGTTCTATTACCCAGAATCCCTTGCAAACCTAAAACAATTGCCCAAAAAACATAGTTTCCTCACATTTCTGTGGTGGAAAGTTCTGGAATCTATGTGGATCTACAAATCCTATCCACCCCGCATTCCCCAAAGTCTTCCGAGAAAAATGGTACCTCACTGGTGTGGGTAGGCCTAGTGACCGTGACAGGAAACGGCCCAAAATGCAACGTGGAGACACCACATTTTCCCAGTGAAAAATGACTCTTTTTTTGCAAAGTGCCTAGCTGTAGTTTTTTAACCCTAACTCTGCCGGCACCTAGGGAAACCTAGCAAACCTATACATTTTTTACATCTAGAAACCCTGGGAAATCTAACGAGGGGTGATTTGAATAGCTCTCACCAGGATCTGTAACCCAGAATCCTCTTGCAAACCTAAACAATTGTCCAAAAAAACACATTTTCCTCACATTTCTGAGGTGGAAAGTTCTGGAATCTGCATGGATCCACAACATTCTACCTACCCCGCGTTCCCCAAAGTCTTCTGAGAAAATTGGTACCTCACTTGTGTGGGTAGCCCTAGTGACCTTGACAGGAAATGGCCCAAACGCAACGTGGACACACCACATTTTAACTGTGAAAAATGACCTTTTTTTTGCAAAGTGCCTAGCTCTAGTTTTTTAACCCTAGCTCTGCCGGCACCTAGGGAAACCTAGCAAACCTATACATTTTTGAAAACTATACACCCAGTGGAATACAGGATGGGGTGACTTGACTGGCTCTCACCAGGTTCTGTTACCCAGAACCCCTTGCAAACCTAAATATGTGTCCAAAAAAACACATTTGCCTCATAATTCTGTGCTGGAAAGTTCTGGAATCTGCGTAGATCTAGACAATTCCACCCACCCCGTGTTTCCCAAAGTCTTCTGAGAAAAATGGTACCTCACTTGTGTGGGTAGGCTTAGTTATCGTAACAGGAAACTGCCCAAAACGCAACGTGGACACACCCCATTTTCAAAGTGAAAACACACCCTTTTTTGCAAAGTGCCTAGCTGTAGTTTGTGAACCCTAGCTCTGCCAGTACCTAGGGAAATCTAGCAAGCCTATACATTTTTGAAAACTAGACACCCAGGGGAATCCCAGATGGGGTGACTCAACTGGCTTTCACCAGGTTCTGTTACCCAGAATCCCTTGCAAACCTAACAAATGGTCAAAAAAACACATTTTCTCACATTTCTGTGGTAGAAAGTTCTGGAATCTGCGTGAATCCACAAAAATCGACCCAGCCACGTTCCCCAAAGTCTTCAGAGAAAAATGGAACCTCACTTGTGTGGGTAGGCCTAGTGCCCGTGACAGGAAATGGCCCAAAACTTAACGTGGACACACCACATTTTCCCAGTGAAAAATTACCTTTTTTTTGCAAAGTGCCTAGCTGCAGTTTTTGAACCCTATCTCTGCTGGCACCTAGGGAAACCTTGCAAACCTATACATTTTTGAAAACTAGAAACCCAGGGAAATCCAGGATGGGATGATTTTACTAGCTCTCACCAGGTTCAGTTACCCAAAATCCCTTGCAAACCTAAAAAATTGTTAAAGAAAACACATTTTCCTCACATTTCTGTGGTGGAAAGTTCTGGAATCTGTGTGGATCCACAAAATTCTACATACCCAGTGCGGGTAGGCCCAGTGCCCGCAACAGGAAACAGCCCAAAACGCAATGTAAACACAGCACATTTTCACTGTGAAAACAGACCCTTTTTGCAAAGTGCCTAGCTGTAGTTTTTAAACCCTAGCTCTGCCGGCACCTAGGGAAACCTAGCAAACCTTTACATTTTTTAAAACTAGACACCCATGGGAATCCAGGATGGGGTGACTGGACTGGCTCTCACCAGGTTCTATTACCCAGAATTCCTTGCAAACCAAATTTTCAAAAAAACCACATTTTCCTCACATTTCTGTGGTGGAAAGTTCTGAAATCTGCGTGGATCCACACAATTCACCTACTCTACATTCACCAAAGTCTTCTGAGAAAAATGATACCTCACTTGCGTGGGTAGGCCTAGCGCCCGCAACAGGAAACGGCCCAAAACACAATGTGGACACACCACATTTTCACTGTGATAAATGACCCTTTTTTGCAAAGTACCTAGCTGTAGTTTTTTTAACCCTAGCTCTGCGGCACCTGGGAAAACCCAGCAAACCTTTACATTTTGTCAAACTAGACAACCAGGGGAATTTAGGATGGGGTGGCTTGACTGGCTCTCACCAGGTTCTGTTACCCAGAATCCCTTTGCAAACCTAAAAAAGTGCCCAAAAAACACATTTTCCTCACATTTCTGTGGTGGAAAGGTCTGGAATCTGCGTGGATTCACAAAATTCCACCCACCCTGTATTCCCCAAAGTCTTTTGAGAAAAATGGTCCCTCACTTGTGTGGGTGGGTCAAGTACCAGCGACAGGCAAGGGCCCAAAACCTATTGAGGCTACATTTAAAATTACCTATCACAAACCAACCTGGTTTTGCACAAGGGGGTCCCATGAGTTTTTGGCCCGGAGCTCGGCCGTCATCTTAGGAAACCTACCAAACCCACACATTTCTGGAAACCCGACACCCGGGGGATTACAGTGAGTTATGACTTGCGTGGGTCCCCCAATATTCCCCTACCAAGAATCCCCTGCAAACCTCAAATTTAGCTGAAAAAATCACTTTCTTCTCACATTCCAGTGTGAGGAAGTTGTAGAATTACCCGGCTGACATGAACTTCCTACCACCCAGTGTTCCCCTAAGTCTCCTGATAAAAATGGTATCTCACTTGTGTGGTTAGGCATAGTGGCTGCAACAGGAAATGGCCCAAATTGGACTGTGGAGACTTCAAAATTACCTTTAACAAAACTACCTGATTTTTGGGGGCGGGGCACCTAATTCTTTGGCTCCGGGCTTGCCGCCGTCTGGGGAAACCTACCAAACCCACACATTTCTGAAAAC
Organism: Lissotriton vulgaris; assembly: GCF_964263255.1. Classification (NCBI taxonomy): domain Eukaryota; kingdom Metazoa; phylum Chordata; class Amphibia; order Caudata; family Salamandridae; genus Lissotriton; species Lissotriton vulgaris. The sequence goes on from NC_141691.1 coordinate 200,313,803, forward strand.
TAAACACCCTGGGGAGTCCAATGAGGTATGGCTTAATTGGATCCCCCAAAAATTCCCTACCCAGAATCCCCTGCAAACCTCAAATTTAGCAGAAAAAAACACATTTTCCACATATTTTTGAGTGGAATCACCATGCCGGCACAAATGTCACACCCCACAGCTTTCTTCTTAGTGACCCGAGTAAAATGATATCTCGCTTGCGTGGATTTCCAATGCAGAATTGACTAAAAACATATTTTTTAAAAAATGTAGCACTTAGAATTCTCAGTGCTATACCCTTATTTCCTATGTTTTGGGCTCTTCGCAGACACAGGCCCTTGCCCCACCCACACAAGTGAGGTAGGACATTTGTGCCAGCATGAAGATTCCACCCAAAAATATGTGGAAAATTAGATTTTTTTCATCTAAATTTGACGTTTGCAGGGCATTATGGGTAGGAAAACTTTGGGGAATACATGCAAGCCATACCTCCCTGGACTTCCCCAGGTGTCTAGTTTTCAGAAATGTGTGGGTTTGGTAGTATCCCAAGAAGGCCGCCGGGGCCAAACACCCAGGTGACCCCGCTTGCAAAACCAGGTTGTTTTGTGATAGGTAATTTTGATATTTCCTCAATATATGTTTTGGGCTCTTGCCTGTCGCGGATACTTAACCCACCCACACTAGTGAGGTACCATTTATATTGGGAGATCTGGGGTAATGCTGGGATGTAGGGAATTTGTGGATTCATGTAGATTCTAGAACTTCCCTACACAGAAATTTGATAAAAAGTGATTTTGTCATTGAAATCTGAGGTTTGCAGGGGATCTGGGTAGGAAAATGTAAGGGGACCCAAGCAAGCCATACTTTGCTGGACTCCCCTGGGTGTCTAGTTATCAGAAATGTGTGGGTTTGGTAGTTTCCTAAGATGGCCGCCGAGCCCAGGGCCAAAAACCCAGGTTATCCCTCTTGCAAAACTAGGTTATTTTGTGTTCGGTCATTTCGATGTCTCCAATATGTTTTGTGCCCTTGCCTGTCGCGGGTACTTGACCCACCCACGCGAGTGAGGTACCATTTATATCGGGAGACCTGGGGGAACGCTGGATGGTGGAAAATTTGTGGATCCATGTAGATTCCAAAACTTTCCTACACAGAAATTTGAGAAAACAGGGATTTTTTCATCAAAATCTGAGGTTTGCAGGAGATTCTGGGTAGGAAAACTTTGGGGACCCACGCAAGCCATACATCCCTGGCAGAGCTAGGGTTCAAAATCTACAGCTAGGCACTTTGCAAAAAAAGGGTCCATTTTCACTGTGAAAATGTGGTGTGTCCACATTGTGTTTTGGGCCGTTTCCTGTCGCGGGCACTAGGCCTAACCACACAAGTGAGGTACGATTTTTCTCGGAAGATGTTGGGGAATGAGGGTCAGGTGGAATTTGTAGATCCTCGCAGATTCCAGAACTTTCCACCATAGAAATGTAAGAAACATTTGGTCTTTCTTTTACAAATTTCGAGGTTTGCAAGGGATTCTGGGTAACAGAACCTGGTGAGAGCCAGTCAAGTCACCCAATCCTGGATTCCCCTGGGTGTTTAGTTTTAAAAAATGTATAGGTTTGCTAGGTTTCCCTAGGTACCGGCAGAGCCAGGGTTCAAAATCCACAGCTAGGCACCATGCCAAAAAAAGGTCAGTTTTCATTGAGAAAATGTGGTGTGTCCACGTTGGGTTTTGGGCCATTTTCTTTTGCGGGTGCTAGGCCTACCGACACAGGTGAGGTGCTATTTTTCGCAGAAGACTTTGGGGAACGCAGGGTGGGTGGAATTTTGAGGATCCACGCAGATTCCAGAACTTTCCACCACAGAAATGTGAGGAAAATGTGTTCTTTTTAGAAGTGTTTAGGTTTACAAGGGATTCTGGGTAACAGAACCTAGTGAGAGCCACACAAGTCACCTCAACCCGAATTCCCCTTAGTGTCTAGTTTTCAAAAATATATAAGTTTGCTATGTTTCCATGGGTATCGGCTGCACTAGGACCGAAAAAGGTAGGCACATACCGAAAAAAAGTCAGTGCCTTGTTGGTTTTCTGCCGCCCTGGGGAAGGAGGAAATCACAGGCTATTGCCCCGATATGCCCCAAGGGGTATCAGAAAGACTGTGGCTATTCTTTTGGTGGGTTGGGGGCATTGGGATGCCCATTCTAGTCAGCCACCACCCCTGCGTATAAAAAAGCCAGATTATTCGCTGGTGCATAGTGGACTTTCAACCCCTCCCCCCCGGAGCCAGATCAGGAGCTACTGTCCCCATCTGTCTCCAGGGAGGGGCAGAAAGACTGTGGCATCTTTTTGGGGGTGGGTGGGGGCATTGGCATGTCCATTCTTGGTAGCCCCCACCCTGAACTTTGTAGAAGAAAACCTTCCGGGTGGCTAATGGGCTTTTTGCCCCACTGGGATGCAGAGGAGGTGCTATTTCCCAATCTGCCTCCCAGGGGGGTGCAAAAAAGTTGTAGCATTTTTTATTTGGGTGGGGGCGTTGATGCCCATTCTGGGTATCCCCCACCCCCACCTATATAAAAAAAAAATCCCTGTCACTTAGTGGGCTTGCTGTGCCCCCCCGGGGGCAAATCAGGGGCTATTGCCCTTATCTGCCTCCTGGGGGGGGGGGAGAAAGTCTTTTGTTTTTTTTTAGGGTGGGGGCATTTGCATGCCCATTCTGGGTAACCCCCACCCTGGGCCTAACAAAAAGTATTCCTGGCATCTAGGGTGCTTTCTGCCCCCCGGGGGGCAAATTGGGGGCTACTGCCCTATCTGCCACCCAGGGGGCAGAAAAACTGGAATTTTGTGAGGGGTGGGGGGTTGGGACATTGGCATGCCCATCTAGGGCAATCCCCACCCCTAAATTCATCGGTGAAAGAAAATCTAGTGTCTATTGGGCTTTTTGCCCCCTCCCCCCGTGGGGACAGATTTGGGATAACTGCTCCTATTTCGAAAGCATTAATAATAAAATAACTATTTAATTTTTAATTTACTTCCCCCAATATATCAAGCAAATCTAGCAGCCCACGCCTAAAATATAACAAAACAAAATAAGTGCAGCACAGTTTACATATTTGATAATCAATGAAATAATGAATTAACAATTCAGAATTAATTGTGAACTATTTAATACTTAAATAACTTCCCACCCTATACACCTAAAAAACAAACAGCTCACACCTGAAATGTAAGTAAAATATGTATTACCCAATTTGCATAATTAATAATCTATTAAAAAATGAATTAATACATATTTAATTGTCAATTAATTATTACTTAATTAACTTCCCACCCTAAGCCCCTACAAATCTAGCTACCCACGGCAAAAATATAACTAAAATATTAGTGCTACACAATTTACCTAATTAGTAGTTAATTAAATAATTATTTCTAAATAATAAATCTTTGGTAATTAATTATTACTTAATTAACTTCCCACATTATACCCTTAAAAGCCTAGCAACCCGAACCTAAGATATAACTAAAATAAATCACTATTACATTGGAGAAAGTGCGCAGAAAATCAAAGCACGGCTGTCACAACATAAAAGCAGGATATGTAGCAAGGTGATGTCTGCCCCATTGGTGGCACATTTTGTTGAAAGAAAATCATACTCACAATATCATAAGACGACAGATCATTGAACTGATAAAAGACCACCATGTGGAGTAGATACCCTGGCTATCCTCAACAGAGCAGAGTGTTGTTGGATCCTCTGGTATGACAGTATAATATATGAACTAAATACTATTGAGGAATGCAAATCTGTGATATTGATCTGATGTCCTCTTCTTGAATACCCCTTCCTCTTTCCTCTTTTTCATTTGCACAGAGACCCTTTTAATGATATGCTGATTGTCGCAGCATTCTATATATGTTTAACTTAATGTGGAATTGTAACTGTGGTAAAATGGGGTGTTTTCCAAATATCACATACGAAATTGATGTAATGGTGTAATTTTGTAACTACTTGATTTCTGAAGATTAAACCCAGTTGGTTATTGATGCGATGTACAACAACATGTAGCTGAGTGGGTTTTTGTAAATTGGAGCACTGTACAAAGTACTCGAGGAAAAAACAGAAAGGAGATGTAACCGTGAGCCCTGAGATTGAAGCTGAGAGTGAAGCCGGGTTGAGCTGCGGGGAGGCGGCTAAGCTGGTCAGAGTAACTGGGGCCGAAGGAGGACGCCGCGGCAGGCTGTATCCAAGTGCACCGAAGCCGGGTTGAGCTGTTGGGAGGTGTGTCAGCTGGTCAAAATAACTGGGGTTGACAGAGGACGCCGTGGCAGGCTACATACGGTTGCATCGAAGCCAGCTAAACGAGTGAAGCATGCTGTGCCGCTTTCACAAACCAGGAGCACTGAGCTGAGAATCTAAGTGGCTGTGTGGAGAAAGGAAGGGTGAATGCACAGGGCGTTGTGCCATCTTCATTCTTTGCAAGTCGGGATTGGCGCCGCCATTAAGTAAAAACACTGCTTTAGGTATAAAGCAGCGCACATAATAAACGTATTAAACTGCCAGCGCCACTATATAAAGAGGATAACAGAGCGGGTAAATACCTTAATATGCCACCAAAAACTGCACATGGCGGCAAAAGCAGAGGAATGTCAGATACCCCGGTGGGCAATAAATTACAGGATCCACAGATAGGAGGAAGCATTAAGAAGTAGGTTCTGGAGGCAGCAATAGGAGAGCTAAACTGCCCTAATTTTACTGCTGAACATGTGAGTGAGGGAAACAACAAGAAAGTACCTCAAATGTTTGCAACATCTAGGAAAGAAAAAAATAAAGCACTGCATAATACTGTGCACCAACAAAAACTCCAAGCGGAGCAAACAAGCCCATCAATCACCCCACAGACAGCAGGAGAAGTTTTGCCTGGTGAGCAATCTGAGAATGTGGTACAATCGATAGTGCCAACAAAACAAAGTCCGGAGAAAGCTACAGAGGACTTAGGCCACCAGGTCCCTGATTCCCTTATTAGCCAGGATTCAGATCCAGAATTGAATATAGTGAAACCAATCCAACCCAGTTGTGAGAGCGATTCAAGTGAACTTTTTTACTCGACCGAAAGGGGAGTTTTTAGAGGGGTCTATATCGAGTTTAGGGAGTGAGCATGACTCAACATTGGACTCTATATTGGAAGAAAAAATGTAGATACTACTATGGTGTGGAATAAAACCTGTGGTGCAAAAGATAACAAAGGGAAAGACAACTCAAGCTGGGTCATGCAAGAGTTTGATGTGGGAAATATCTCTCTCCCCGCAACCCATACCTGAATTACAAGGTGTTGGGGAACATCTTCTGGGAACTACAGTGCTACCCCCTAATATTGATGAGGTATCACTGATTTCAATTCACCAATCAATTTGGAACATAGAGCGGAGACCCGTTTGGAAAATCAGAAGGCACACACTGCTTGCCGCAAACTTCAAAATACGGTTAGGAGAATTTCAAAGACCTGCAGTGAATTTACTGAAAGAATAATGCAGCGGAGGGCAGATTTCCACTCTAGAGGATGAAGTGGTGGTACAAAGAGCTGATATGTACATGATATCATCCCATCGTGAGGATATGCAACTTAAAATTGTGGACTTAGAAAACCGGCTATGACGAAATAACCTCAGGGTATTGGGAATACCAGAAGGATCAGAAGGGACAGATGTCCGCAAGTTTGTGCAGGAACTTTTTATGGAGGCTTCCCCAGATCTAACAATGTGGAACTGAGCTAATGAGATACAGAGAGCCCACAGATTTCCATTCAAGCAACCTATTAAAAAGGGTAAAACAGAAGGCCGCCCAAGAGCAATCCTGATCAATCTGAACACTTTTTTGGTCCGTCAAGCATTGTATGACTTAGCATAACCTGATAGGAAATGACAAGGCAAAGGGATCCAATTGTCAGTGAGACCGGATTATTGCCACCATACAGTGGAGAGAAGGTGGCACTTGAGACAACTAATAAGTCCCTTTCAGAATAAAGGTGCACAGGCTTTTCTGCTGAACCCAGCAAAGCTGAAAGTTTTGAATAAGGGTCAAACACGTTTCTTTGTATCTGAAATACAAGCCAAAGAGTATTTGAACATCTTATGAAACATCTATAATATATTTGTAAATGCATGAAATACAGAGTGAAATAACAAAGTTAAAAGTTTGAGATTAGAATAAAACAATGATCGGAGATTTGTGTATATGTTAGCACAACCAAAGTAATATGCATACCCAGACTATGTAACATTAATGGGTAGACATCCAATGAAACAGTATATTATGAAAACATGAAAACGAGCAGAGAGGACACTGGGGAGAAAGTCTCTCCCCATCGCAAGGGCCATAAGCCCTTTTTCCAGAGTAATGGGTGTAGGGCGGGTGGGAGGGGGGAGGTCACAGGGGGTGAAGGGGGTTGGGAGTGTTGGGGTTACTGAAGGGGGGAGTGAGGGAGGGTAATAGGGGATGTTGGGGTATGGGGTGGTGGTGAGCAAAAACAAAAAATGGAAATCAGATATAAGCATATGTTCATATAATGGAAAGTACAGTATTATGAAGAAATTTCAGAAATGTCGGTAATGGCTATTTAAGGTATTCATACTGTCAAAATATGGTTAAATATGCGATTTGTTCATCGAATGTTGGTGATCTAAATGATAAAGTAAAGCGGGTAAGGGTCTTTGAGATAATTACAATGTTGAATCCGGACGTGTTATGCTTACAAGAAACGCATATTGCTTAGGGCAATAATACTCTCCTTGAGTTTAGAGGGTATAATTTAGCTGTATGCTCTTGTCAAACGTCTATGACGAGAGGGGTGGCAATCTATATTAAGCAACGTAGCAGGATGGCTCTCCGAACAACATCTAATAGATGGGGTCGATGGGCAATAGCAGAGTAGTCCCTGGGCTTAACCGTGGTGAGTGTGTATGGGTCAAATCTGGATGATTTATGCATCTGGGAAGAATTGGAAATTGTGCTAGCCCACTGACTGCGTTCGCTGATTATATGTGGCGATTTTAATTTACATTTAGATAGAGATAGAGCTCTAAGTTCTTATGTAGGAAGGAAGCCTAAAGTATATAGAGCACTCTCTGCTCTTAAAAATAGTCATGGGCTAGTCGATGTCTGGATAGGAAAGCAACAAAATGATCCAGGTTTTACATATTTCTCTCACCCGCATAAAAAATTTGTTCATCTAGATTATTTTTTAGCACCCAGTCAAATGCTGGATAATCTGGATATAAAAAAACTTCCTCAGCTGTACTCGGATCATAATCCGTTAGTCTTGGAAGTTAAGGAGGTTCAGGGTATCAATAGACAAACTCCTTGGACTTTTGATAAAAAGTTGCTATTAGATAAAGAGTTCTGCACCTATATTAAATACTGGACTCAGACATTCTTTGATTCTAACAGATATACTGGCACATGCATCATTTGAAATTGCATTTGCAAATGGTGCGAATCGCAAAATTTGGCCGTTTGCGAATGCAATTTCAATTTTTGGGATGCATGAAGGTTTTTTAGTTTTTTTGCAATTTAAGGAATCGCAAAATTTTTAGTGATTCCTTAAAATTTCGCTAAACGAAGGAATCGCAAATTTAGTTAAAAAAAGCACATGCATGACAATTCGCTATTTGAGATTCCTTTAAAAATCGCAAATAGGAATTCTTAAATTTAGAAGAAGTCAGAGCAAGTGGTAAAATTGGAAAAAAAACTACAGGTGGAAATTATTAGGATAGTATTTAAGGCAGCCCAGATTGGCTCCAAACATTCTTTCACAATGGCAGCACTCTTTTTTGCAGCACGGAGGCTGAGGCTGAGAGCTGCAGCAAGAAGGAGAAGGAGGATACATGAGAGGATATTTAGATTACGCGTCACCTTACTAGGGCAGACAGAAGCAGAAATATATGATAAGTATAGACTGAATGCTGACTCAATTTTGGACTTGATACATGAATTAGACCCAATCTTGCAGAGACAGACACGCAGGACACAAGCCATACCAACCCATGTACAGGTCTTGTGTTGACTACACCTCCTTGCGTCAGGGTCCTTCCAAGGTGTTATAGCTACTGCTGTAGGTGTGTCTCAGAGTTCCCTATCGAGTTTCTTTATTGCTTTTCTCAATGCAATGTTGCAAAGGATTAAGCATTACATTTCATGTCCCAACACACCACAGGAATTGCTGCAAACAAAATTAGATTTCTACAACATGGTACATTTTCCACATGTGATTGGCTGTGTAGATGGCATACATGTCTCCATTTGTCCTCCATCTGAAAATGAGTACATTTACCGCAACAGGGAATGTTACCATTCTCTAAACATTCAGGTAATATGCAATTCCAAGACTATCATCACTGACTTAGTTGCAAGTTACCCTGGTAGTGCCCATGATTCTTACATTTTTAGGCATAGTGCCATATATGCACGACTGCTTGCTAGAAATTTTGGAGATGGCTATTTACTTGGTAAATATATTCACCGTAAAGTATCATACATCTCTGAACCTTGTTGCCACATTGTACTCATAATGTGTATCTGCCATCTCATTCTATAGGTGACAGTGCATACGCTGTAAGGTCATACATTCTCACACCATTTTGAATCCAGCTACACGGAAAGAACAGCACTACAACCATGCACAAATTTCAACCCGCAAGGTAATTGAGAGAACATTTGGTGTTCTCAAATCTCGGTTTCGTATACTGCATAAAACTGGCGGTGCTTTAAGATATTGTCCAGATATTTGTTGTAAAATAGTTGCAAAATGTGCCATGTTGCACAACTTTGCCACTAGAAGAGGCATAAAATTGGAGGAGGAGGATGTACTACCTTACAATGATAACCAGCCTCAACAACCACAACCAAGACTACATGGTAACGCAGCAGAGGGGAGAAGAAGAAGGGCAGAGATAACTCAACATTACTTTTAATAGAGGGAATAATTACACAACACATCTTTCTTTTTAACTGAAATGTTTTATTTTTAATTTTTTTCCAGCATGGATTAAGGGTTCATAACACATCTTAGTGCATGCAGTTGTGAACAGCAAATTAAATTGCATTTACTGATCATAGTGATTGCAATGCATTTTCTGCAGATGTTTTATTTACAAAAGCTATGTAGGTATTGAAGTCATATCCTACTTCTTGTGTCCACGCACCCCTAATGCTTTTCAGAATTTTTTACATCAAGCAAAGTAGGCCTCTCTGCAATATCTTGACTTCTAGTGCTTCGTCGTCCCCCAGGCACAGAAGGTTCATTCAGGCTACTTATATTTGAGGCCCCTACATTCCCTCCAACATGTAGTAGGCTCCCACTTGCAGCTTCATTTTGCATACCCTCCACAACATTCATGAGTATCATCATGCCTCTGGCAACTTTACCGCAACTTTGTGACATCTGCAATTGCATGGCAACTGTTTGCTTTGAAAGCTGAGATGTAGTGTTGCAAAGACGGTGCAATGCCCTGTATACTCTTGCATGCCAGACATTGCCCTATGATGCCTACGGTCACTTGCTAATTGCTGCGCTAGTTTTGTTGTGCACAGTTTCTCCATTGCTGTTGCCACACGGTCAAGTTTCTCGGATGTCGCTCTCTATCCTTGCTCAATGACATTTGACATTTTCTGAATGCAGTTGTGTATGCCACCAATGTCATGACTGATTTTAATAATTTTGCCCTTCATGACATGGATGTCTTTGCTTGCAGGCGCTGGCTCAGGATTTTAACCTCTACATCACTGGCGTTCCTTTCATCTTCTCCTGGCCTTTGGTTCTGTGAACGTCGTGACCTGCGCCTATAAAACTGTTGCAACCTACTACGCCTGGTCTGCTGTGTGTTTAGGGTTACTGGAGTTGGAGCTGCCTGTGGTTGTTGGACGGATGTATGACGTTAGCACCCATACTATTACCACGCATACCTTTACAATGCGGTATTTACAACGAATACCGTTACAACGCATAGCGCTTTGAGGTGCTGGATAGTGGTAAGTATAATTTTATATTCCAACTCCAGTCCCCGTGGACACTAGGGAAGGTGTTGGATAAAAAATTAAACGTATTCCCTATCTTAGAGCACCCCCCAGCGCAATGAGTTGTAATGGTATGCGTGGTAATGCCTGCGTTGTAATGGTAGTGCGTTGTAAAAAATGCGTGCTAAACGTTGTATACCTTTTGGACAGATACATTAACATCATCCTCACTCTCTGAGTGTTGTAGTTGGTGCACTCTGCTTGTTAGTCTCCTACGTGCAACTGTGGGTGAAGATGTGGCTGCATTTGATTCATCTGTTTCTTAAAAGTCCTGACTGTGGAACCCAAACCATTCATGTTAATTTCTGTCCTGTTCTGTATCTATGATTGAAATAGTGCAAACAGTCTGTTACTTTTTTGATTTGCACTTAAGAATGTTTAAAATCAAGTAATTTAAAAATGAAACCTACATATTGCATTAAATGTATCCTAATCTTTCATCTTTAGTGCAAAATATTTACTTTTACAGAGTTTGCCATAGTACTTCTTAACATTATATTGAAATGACTACAACTCCCATGATGCATTACTGCAGTAATCATAAGGGTTACTAATTACTGCAATTGCATACATTTTAATTTCTATAGTAAGTGGACAAATTCATGAATACTACAACAAACTTAGGGGTCCCTCAAACTCACATTTGCATGCAACACACATGTTGTTTTCTTACCTTTAGATGTATGAGCATGCTCAGAGGTGTCAATATCTATTACTCCAACAACTGCCTCTGGAGTAAGGGTGCCTTCCACCAAGTCCTCATGGGGGGTATTAGGCCTGTCCCTGGGTGCTCCTCCGCCAGTCTTATTAGCTGCCTTCATCCTGTTGGCAATCCTTTCCTTTGCACGACTGCGCACATCATACCATCACTTTTGTAAATTTGTGATGTCACGGTGTGCAACCCCAACAGCGTTAACTTTTGCTTGGATTGCAAGCCATAGTTTTCTTTTTGCCGCTTCTGGAACTTTCAAAGATTGCTTCCCAAAAAGCTGGTCCTGCCTCTGAGTGACTTCCTCAATTAGAATTTCCAATTCTTTGTCACTAAATGTAATCTTTCTTTTTCTGGCTTGTAATTCTTCTCCTGCATATTCTGAGGCCATTTCCCCTTCTGCTGCAGGCTCACAGTCAGCTCCAGTTCCTCCTAGCTGAGCACCAACTGCCAACTGCCTCTCCAACACCACTCCCTAGAACCAGGTTTGTGCAATCAGTGGCTTGCTTCCTGGTTGTGATGTCATGGAATACAGCAACATGGGAAAATGGCAATTTGCAAATTGGCAAATTGCGAATTCGCAATTACAGAATCTCAAAATTAATGTGATTCGGTAAAAATTACGATTTTTACCGAATCGCAAAAAAATTGCGATTTACTTGATGAATTTCATTTTGCGATTCCTTATTTGCGATTTCTTAAAATTCGCAAATTAGAAATCGCAAAATGATAAGTTGATGCATGTGCCGCTAAGTGCATCCCGAGGGGTGGTGTGGGATACATTTAAGGCCGCCCTGACAGGTGAAGTGATCGTGTTTGTAGCCCATACACGAAAAATTGTAAGATACAGACGGATCAATTTATTAATGATCTTTCCAAACTTGAAATAGAATGTATCCAAATAATTAACAAAGGAGATTTGAGAAATAAACTGGCTGAGCATATGTATCAAATCAATCAGTATTTTCATGAGAAGGTGCCCCAAACATTTCAGACGTATTGCAAAGAACTTTATTAATATGGAGAGACAACAGGGAGATTACTGGCTCTAAGAACTAGACAAAAATGTTTTAGAAATAATATACTAAAAATGTAAGATGAAAATGGTGTATTAGTATCAAACCCGGAGAAAATGATCGATGTTTTTGAGGAATTCTATACTAGACTATATCAACTGGATGCCCTGACAGAGGACCAAGTAAATCAAGAAGATATAGTTAATAGTGATGTTCTACTCCCTAAGGTAAATGATGAAATATACCAAGAACTAGAATTGGAAATCACTCTAGAAGAAGTACAGGAGGCCTTGGGTAAAGCAGCAGGGCCAGATAAAATCCAGATTGAAGTTTATAAAATGCTTTCCTTAAAAATATTGCCCCTCTGCAAAATCTGTTTATGGATATTCAGTATCGTGGAATACCACCAGCATCATGGCAGGATACAGATGTTGTAGTTTTCTCAAGAAGGGTAAACCCCCAGAACTGCCCTCTTCATATCTTCCAATTTCACTCATGAATGTGGATGCCAAACTATGCTCTAAAATTATAGCCACCCAACTACAAAAGACTATAGTCGCACTTATTTCACCATGGCAACACAGCTTTTTTCCCAGCCGGGGGACCACAGACCACACAATGCGTGTAATCTCAATATTGGACATCGCGGAGGCAGAGAAAAGAGAGGTGGCTGTGGTCCTCCTAGGTGCAGAGAAAGCCTTTGATCGGGTGGCCTGGCAATATTTGTGGGCTAAATTGATTGAGAGAGGTTTTGTCCGGGATTTCTCAGGGCAGTACAAGCCATGTATTATAAACCCCATGCAAGTATACAACTAATGGGTCACACATCTAGGAGGGTGGAGATAGAAAGGGGTACTCTTCAAGGTTGTCCCTGTTCCCCAATTTTATTTGCATTTTATTTAGATCCATTCATTGTCGAAATTTTGATTAATCAATTAATTAAACCGGTAGTCACTCATAGGTATAAGACAAAAATTCTTGCATATGCAGACAACATTGCCATAATAACATCATCTCCACAGGTGGCAATTATAGAAATAGAAAAGATGGCAGAAAAATCTGGGAGGAAATCTGGATATCTTTCAAACAAGGTTAAGACACAAATTATTTGTTTCTCCCATCGCTTGCTACAAGATCTGCGGATAACTGAAAAAGCAACATATTTAGGGGTTATTTTAACACCCAAAATAACTAATCTTTGGGCGGTAAATATAGATCCAATAATGGGTTCAATTAATAGGGAGTTGAGATGTATAGATCATTTACATCTTACAATAATAAGAAGGATCAATGTTATTAAAATGAAAATATTTCCTAATATTTTATACCTATTTCGAGCTATCCCGTTAGCGGCAAGCAAAATACATACAATTGAGGGGATGTTCGCTAATTTTATCTGGAGCTATCAAAAAATCCACCGCGCATATAAATATCTGACCCTGCCAGTCGAACGGGGGTGGGCTGGAATGCCATACAAAAAGGGATTTCTATGAAGTTCCTCGCTAAAAAAACTGTAGCGGTTTGGAGAAGCCAAGTGATTGGATCTCACTAATCCCTAGAGAAGGTAGTAGTGGGGATCCATTTGTTGGATCATAATGCCTTCACACACCCTTTCCGGTGTCATGCTTCATCATATGGACTGCTCCTCGTTGGGGCGGCGGTGCAACCCCCAACGGGCTCCCTAAAAAGGGGCTCTTTTTCGGAGATCTTCTATCCAACTGCCATATGGTGAAGTGCGGGTGTGGGGTCTAATCGTGTAGATGCTGTGATGTGAGATAAAATAGGGCTGGGAGTACCTAGAATGAACAAACTTTATTCTGGGGCTGGGATGCCCTCAATATTCAGCTATACTTTTGGGCTACTGCTCTACAACAATTAGGTATTCTCTATTTTTTTGAAAATGAACTAAGGGATATTCCATCATTACCAACTATTTATCAACTGGCTAAAGGGGAAGCTGCAGTAGGAATATTCCAACGTCAAGATGATCTCAAAAGAAACGCTATAAATGAGAGTGCTTTGAAAATCTGGAAAAGATTACAGAAAATATGTAAAATAAGGAGATATACTAAGTATACATCACTCTGGCAATCTGGTTTTCTCCGACTGATATTATATGACGGTATGGCTAAAAAATGGGAACAGGTGGGGATCATTACAAAAGCAGAGCTATATTCCAATGGCGGTCATTGAGCTAGTGCAAAGATTCGGCAAACAGCGTGACTCGTGCTTTAAATATTTACAAATACGTAAGCGTATAAGTGGAATTTCTAAAGATTCTATCAATCTGGGGCCGATACCAATTTTCCAGATTATGGGTAATACAAAGAATAGAATCAAAGACTTCTATCGAGATCTGCTAAAGAGCATATTGGACGATACTGAAAAGATAGAACTCAGCTGGATAAATAAGCTAAGCGATGGGGAGGTAGATATAGATATGGTGCTGGAGATTGGGAATAAAGTTTTTATGTCGGCTTACTTGAAAGCTCAACAATACAAAACAGTCGGTAATCTTTACTATACACCATCCAAACTTTTTTTGTCAAAAGTGTGTTTATTAGCATTTTTAGATTAGGAAAAAAAAACATGCGACAATCCCGCACAACTTCCCACGCAGGGGGCAGATGAGGAACCCAGTCCATATATAGTTCATGACCTCTAGAGGTAACCTAGGACAAGGCCAGTGGTGGCCATGGCGCAGAGGTACCCACGGAATGTGGCACGGGCCCCCCTTCGATTAGTCAATCAGCAGCATTTAAGCATCATTAGCAACATGGGCCATCGCTGAGCAATGTTCTCTGGGGGCCCGGTCTGACCTGCCCATCACGTTGACAATAGAACCACAGCGGCAGAGTAACGGAACGTCATTGAAACATAACTAGAAAAATCCCCCCGCATAACCCCCAATCAACCCCCCTCACCCCCCCAGTGGTGGTAGGACTTCCTGTGGGTAGGATCCAGTCTGGACAGAGCATTAATCACAATTGGAACAAATGGAGAGAACGAACATTGGGAGGGCACACCGCAGACGGTAGCCCGGAGGAAAGACACCGAACCAAAGGGCCCCAGCGAAATTCAAAATTCTTAAAATCATCCAAGAAGATATCAGCCATTCTCTCCACACTCAACAAGCGCCAGAGCCTCGCATGCCATAGGGAGATCGCTGGGGCCTCCTTCTGTTTCCAAGCTGTGGCCAGGGTTGTCTTGGCTGCCCCTGTACAGAGCCACAGTATCTTCTTATCTGCTTTGGTCTGGAACTCAAGGGCCGGGTCTCTAAGGCCCAACAGGATATGCGCTAACGAATCCGCTATCGGGTAGCCCAAAATGTATTTGATGTGCGATAATATCTCATCCCAGTATGGACGGATAAAAGGGCAGTCCCACCAAATGTGGCGGAAGTCCCCCAGCAGGCCGCATCCTCTCCAGCACCTGTCGGTAGAACCATGGAAGATCCGCTGTAGCTTGGCTGGATACATGTACCAATCCATCATCGTTTTGAGATGGGCCTCCCGGAGTTCCACTGAGTGGTTGTGTTTTGCTATGTCAGACCACAGGTGAGACCACTCAGAGTCAGTGATATCTCGGCCTAGTAACCCCTCCAATAAGGCCATGTAGCGAGGTCTAGGGGATGTGTCAGTCGACAGGAGGAGACCATAGATAAAGGAAATGGCTCCTCGCATCGCAGAGGTTTTTGACAAGAAGGTTTCAAAAGGCGTGGGGGGCCTAGTAGCTAAGTCTCTCACCGAAGGGGACAAAGCCCAGTGCAGGAGCTGGGTATGGTGGAATCGTTCAGTCCTCTGAACCCCATAGTCCCTTATACAATTATCAAAAGTAAGCGGGCAGAGCCATGAAATAAGTGCATGAGCGCCAGGCAGCCCCCCTCTCTCCAAGCAGCGAAGGGACCCTCGAGCGCCGCCGGTGTGAAAGCAGGGTTAAAATGTATAGGTGTAAAAGGGGAAGGGAAAGTTGTCCATCGATCATCCCCTGGAACCGAGTCCCAGACTCTCAGGGTAGTGCTAGTGGGGGCACTAATGTAGGCGTTCTTGGGTCTGTCTCCTTTGGGCTTCCATATTAAGTCCCAGATTGTCCTCCCGCTACACTCCTGTCCATATGAAGCCAATGCTTTTCCGAGGCAGGCTGGGACCATTCTACTAAGACTCGGAGTTGAGCCGCCTTGTAATATAGGTGCATGTCGAGTAAGCCAACCCCGCCCTCTTTCCTCGGACGTCGCATTGTGGTAAAGGAGAACCACGCTCGACCCCCTTGCCAAATGAAGCGGAGCAACATCGTTTTAACTCGCCGAAAAAATTCCCCTTCAAGGGTAATGGGTAAGGCCTGAAAGAGGTACAGTAGCTTGGGGAGCAGGGTCATCTTGAATGCGTGGATCCGACCCAGCCAAGAGATGAACATTGGCTTCCAACGGGCCAGGGATCGTTGAATCTCAGCGAGCATCGGGGGGAAATTTTCAGAGTACAATTTACCCACTGTGGGAGTTAGTTGGATACCTAGGTATTTTATAGAAGAGAGAGACCAGGGTAAGGGCGTGAGCGGCTGGAGGCGGGCGACGTCGGCCAAGGGAAGAGTAAGATTAAGGACAAAGGATTTCTCATAATTGATCTTAAATCCTGCCACCCCCTCGAAACGTTCCAGAGTTGTCTGTATTCGAGGAAGAGATCGAGCAGGGTCCGCAATCGAGAGTAGGACATCGTCCGCGAACAAGGTGATTTTGTACTCCTCTCCAGTGAAGGGGATCCCTCTAATATCCGGGTCTTCCCTTATTGCCACAGCTAGCGGCTCGATGCTCAGGGCGAAAAGCAAGGGGGAGAGGGGCAACCCTGTCACGTGCCCCTGGAGTGCGGAAAGAAAGCTGAGAAATGCCCATTGACCGCCACTCTGGATCGGGCGGGGCTGTAGTTGGCTTTGAGCATTGTCAAAAATTTGGCTGAGAAGCCAAATGCTGTTAAGGTTCGGAACAAAAACCCTCAATCAGCCCTGTCCAATGCCTTCTCTGCATCTAGGCCTACAAGCACTGCCGGGATTTTAAATTTGTTGGCCTTCTCAATCAGGTGTACAATTCTTCTGGTGTTGTGGTGTGTCTGTCTGCCCTTTATAAACCCGGATTGGTCTGGGTGTATAAGCATTGGCATTAAATCGTTGAGCCTAGCGGCAAGGATGGACGAATAGAGTTTAGCGTTGAGATTGAGCAGGGCAATTGGCCTGTACGAGGAGCATTTAGATGGGTCTTTCCCAGGCTTGGGGATGACCAATATGGTAGCCTCTGCCATGGAGACCGAGGTCACTCCTTCCTCTGCCATGCTATTAAATAGTTGTGTTAGAAAGCCAACCAGTTCAGAGGCAAAGGTGTTGTAAAATATGGGTGTATAGCCATCCGCCCCGGGGGCCTTGTGAGGTTTCAGGGCTTTAATGGCAGCAAGGACCTCTTCTCTAGTGAAGGGGGCAGTGAGTGCCTCGTTCTATTCTTTAGATACCTGGAGTAGCGGTAACGAGGACAGGTAGTCCCCTTGTACCTCGTTATCCAAGTCGTCCCCCGCGTACAGTGCCTCATAGAAGTCGGCAAAAAGGCCCGCTTTGGCGTCATCAATGTGCGTTAGAACCCCAGCTGCGTTCTTTATCCCCCAATATATTCCCTCTCCTTTTTGTCCCGAAGTTGTCGGGCCAGGTGTTTCCCTACTTTGTTCCCTTGGGAGTAAGAGAGGCGCCGTAACTTCAGTAGTGTGTATTCTGCCTTATTATTATAGTGAGCCCTGAGTTTGCCCCGCACCGCCGTTAGTTGCCGCAGGATCAGCCTGGAAAGGGTTTGCTTATGAGCCTGCTCCAGGGTAGAAAGCTCCTTTTCCAATCTCTCCCTTTCCTGTCTTCGCAGTTTGTTAAGGGCTGCATAAAGCGCTATACAGCTGCCACGTATGGAAGGCTTGAAGGCGTCCCTTGTGTTAAGGAGGGAGGTATCTCCGATGGGATTGAGGTCGAAGAATTCGCTGACGGTCTTTCGGAGTTCAATGCATGAGGTCCTGTCTCGGACCAGGGGGGCCGGGAAATACCATCTACGGTGGACCGTGGTGGCTATCTCCCATCGTAGGCAGATAGCGAGCAGACTATGGTCAGAGACCAATAAGGGAAAGATTTTGGCCTCACGTAGTTCTCCCCTAAGAGACTGGCTCAGAAAAAAGTGATCCAGGCACTAGTAAGAATGGTGGACATGGGAAAAAAGGTATAGTCCCGCGAACGTGGGTAGAGAGAGCGCCAACCATCTATTAGCCCCAAATCTGTCATCGTCTGCCGTGTGTCGGCAGAAAACAGGCCTGTGTCGGACCTCTGGTGAGGAGTATAATCTATGTCCCTATTCCAAACCAGGTTGAAATCTCCCATCGCTATCAGTGGTCCCTCGACAAAGTCTAACACTGTCCTCTACACTCCGTGGAGAAACCTGTTCTGACCCACATTGGGAGCATACAGGACGAGGAATGTGCACACCCAGCCCCGGAGTTTGCCTTTAACTATGAGCCAACGACCTTCTTTATCACCCCGGACCTCTAGAGGCTGGAAATGTAGGGTTGAGCGAAACATAAGGGCAACTCCCTTGTGTTTTGTAGTGGCTGAGGACTTGTAAATAAGGGAAAATTGCTTATGTTTAAGGTGAGATTCTTCCGATCTTGCTAGGACGGCCCGGGACCAGGGTTCGATTCCCGGCGCGGCAGGTTTCTGGACCAGGGTCAGCGGACTCGAGAATTCTCTCGCCTCGGTGCCCACTCTGATCAGCGATCACACTCGGCAACTCTGGGCATTAGCTTGCCTCATCTTCACTAACGGCCCCACCAGACTGCCGGGGATGCCTGGTCTCACCCTGGAGATACCCATTAAGGGACCATCTCTCAGGGAAGCCAGGAAGGGTTTCGCAGCGGTCGAAGCGCCTTGAGACCCTCCGGGTAAGTAGTGCGCTATATAAATGCCTATACATTTACATTTACATTTACTATGTCTAGGTGATGGTCGAATATATGGGGGGAGTTCAATCCCTTCACGTTCCAGGACCCCAGTGTGATTGACATCATAGACAGAACAACAGGTCTCGCTCAGCATTGGGGCGTTCTCCAGCTCCCCTCTCAAACATGGACCAATCCTGGCCCTCTCCAGTCATGCCCCTCTCCAGTGTGTGTGCCCCATGTTGGCATGCGTTCAGCCCCTCCCTCAGCCAAACCAAATTTTCTCCGCACGCATGTCCAACTCTCATATATGGCTTGTTCTCCCAGTGGAATATAATGCGAAAGGGGTGGCCCCAAGAGTAGGCCACATTTTGTTCATGTAGGAAATTGGTGACTGGTCGGAACTCTCAACGTTTTTGCAGAGTCAAAGCTGCTAGGTCATGGAATAACTGAGGACAATGGTCTCGAAACTGCAAGGGGCCAGCGTCACGCGCCTTCTTGAGTATTCGCTCTTTCAGTTGGAAGTAGTGGACGCAGACCAATATGTCGGGGGGAGAAGCCTTCGAGCCTCGTGGCAGACCAACTCGGTGGACCCTGTCCATGCGTACCTCTCGGAGGACTTCCTCGCCCAAGACGTGTTTAAAGAGGGCTTCCACATACCGTCTTAGGTCTTTGCCTTCTCCGGCCCAAGGCACCGCCCGAATTCTAATGTTGTTGCGGTGCGACTGGTTTTCCAGGTCTTCGGCATGGGCCTGGTGGTCTAGGTTCTGCTCCGTGAGTCGGATGACATCCTGTTGCAGTTTATGAACGTCCTCCGCCATTACCACGTTGTGTTCTTCTAGTGTCGGCACACGTTCTCCCACTTCGTCCACATCTCTCCTCACCTCGCATAGATCTGACTTCAGCTGCGAGCGGAGCTCCTATATGTCTTCCTTAATTGCCTTGAACAGTTCGACCATGAAGGCCTTAGTGGCCGGTGCGTCATCATCTCCCCGTGGAGGTGATTTGCTGTGCGTGCCCAGGTGGCGTCGTCGGCAGTGCTCCTTTAGGCAGGCCCTCTTTGCGGGTTTGTCCTTACGCAGTCTGCCCGCCATGCTTTCAGCCCCAGAGTCCTCTGGATCTGGGCCACACAACGCGGTACCTTTCTGTCTGGTTTGGTCTCTCCGTGCCTTAGATAAGATCTTCTCCGGCCCACTACAGCCGCACAGCCTCCTCCACCGTTTACGCTGTCCGAAGGGGGGGGGGGGGGTAGCTCGCGCTGGGCCTGTCGATTTGTCCGGAGGTGCAGATCCCCGGCCCCGCGGGTCCGCTACTCGCTCCTGCCCCCGCAATCTTCTCAGGCTCCTTGTTTGTTCTCTGCGGGGCCAGGACCGCCGTCACTATGGCTCATGGGGCACTGTCCACAGGCAGGAGCGGCGAGGGCAGACGATCCACTGCCGCCATGTCTGGAGCCTCTACGCTGCGGCGTCTGCCTACGGCAATGGTAATGGCCTCGGCGCTCACTTTAGCACCCGGTTGCTATGGGCCTCTTCGCGCCGTGGGCCCTCAAGTTGTTGGGAGCGGGTACAGCGCTCCGGCAGGACAGCAAGGACCCCTAGTTGCCCCACTCGCTTCAGGGCCACGTCTGGCGGAGCTCTCAGCCCGCTCCAAGTAGTAGGCCAGGCAGTTCGGGAATCTCTCCCAGCAATCCCGTTTCTACCGCCACTCCCGTGGTACAGACTTCACGGGCCCCCGGTCCTCCTTCGCTTCAGCCGGGCCCTCAGTTGCCTCTAGCAGGGACTGGGCTTCGGGAGCTCCTCCCGCTCCGCGGGGACACTAGGCCCATCCATGCCCCAGAGCCCCGTCCTCAAGTGGGTCGCTCAGCCGGCTCGCCGCTCCCTGCATCTGGCTCCCGCTCACAGTGCCTCCCGTCAGTGGGCGCCAGGGGTCACCGCTATCTCACGACTCGACACCTCCTCCGACCGCGCGGGGTATGCCAAGGCTCCGACCCCGCCGGCTCCCGCCCGACGGCTCCTCCATCGCTCCACCTCTCCTGTCCCAGGCACTCCAGTTACTAGGGCACACTCCGCACTCCAGCGCCCGGATACTGGCGCGCTTTAGGCCGCTCCTACAGTCGCGGCAAAATGGTGCCCTGATGGGCGAAACCGGACATCCAGCTGTCCCCCCGCTGAAAACGGGGCGTCCAGAGGCCAACAATCCATGCCGGGGTGAGCCCTAAGAGGGTGCTAAACTAAGCTATAGAACTCATGGCGCTGGAGGGACCCAAAGACACGTCCTACTCCGCCGCCATCTTGGCCACGCCCTCAACCAAACTTTTTAAGTGGGGATAGAGACAATCTGACGAATGTTCGAGATGTCAAACTGGTCCCGCAGATATGGTACATATGTTTTACTCTTGTGGAAAGTTGGATAAACTAAAAGAAGGGATTGAGTCTTTTATGCTTCAGACTCTGGGGAAAAACATAGGATTCTCCTTTATAATGATGTTATTTGGATATGTCTGCATGCTGCGGCTAGATTCGGTACAGAGGGAATAGCAATTGCATGTCTTGTGGTAAATTTAAATTACCTATACTTAATTTATGCGGTAAAGTTCAATAAGAATAACTCAGTCAAAAATAAGAGACAGAATCCGTGGTATTTGAGGTTTTAAAAGGGGTTTTATTCCTTAAAAAGGAATTGGTTCGAACCAGGCAATCGGGTTCCGTCACCACGAAGGTTCAGGAAGGGATAGACAATACTTTATTGACAGGTTATCATATATATAGTCAATGCATTACAGTAAAGACATATGCAGGAGGCGTAACAGCTGAGAGAAACGAGATAAGGACATATTTACGTTACGGAAGGCGTGCATGAAGGCGTACACAGAGGTGTGTGCTAGACAACGTCATATGAAACGTATTACAAGTGGGTGGATCCATAAGAGAATCCTGCAGTGTCAGCAGAAACATGTGGCAGAGATGCGCGCGCAGCAGCATGACGTATGATTAACGTGAAACTGGAGGGTGAAGGGGACTTGACATTTAGCCCTACATGAGGAGACAGAAGTCTGGGGTGTCAGAACAACCTAATCCCAAATCATATCTAATATCTTGTGTTTGAGGAACTGTATTATCTAGAGGGAAAGGTCTCTCGGGCAGAGGCTATTCTATACTGACTGCTAGTGCGTGCATATGCGACTACGTGTCTACATGAGATGTGAGGGGCCATGGGCCTACCTTGGTAACGGGAGCTATGAATTACTTGCATGGAGACAGTGAAGCCGGGCCCTTTGCTCTGCAGCTGGGAAGGATATTTTTCTAAACTACTAGACAGGAATGTATTTTCGAGGAGCGGAGCAGATAACTTGAAGGTTGAATACAGTCTTGGCAGGCAAGGCAAGCCGAGCCAGGCACAACTCGCCGCGCAGGGAGTAAGTCAAGGGTCAGGAAGCGGCAGACTGCAGCTTTCAGAGGCAGAAAGCAGAAAGGGCTCGATGGCAAGAATCAGGGCCTAACTCACCAGAGCTAGAAATACATGAAAAGTGCACCATATAAAGACGTTGGCAAGGCACACTTAGGAACGGAATATCCGACCCATTCATGGTGGATCTGAAAGAGGACATGTTAACGTTGGACGCAAATGTATTTGCGTCTTCATAGCTGGAAGTGGAGGGAACATACATGTACTTGAAGCATGTACATGGAGCCGGTGGGGTCTACGATAGGGGACACAACTGACCATAAAATTCATATTACCTCATTCCCTCCTTGTCCCCTACGGACCCTTCATGATATATCAATCCTCATTAATCTATCAATCTGTTCATGTAACATCATTTGCTCTTCTTTCTTCTTACGGCGTTTTGAATGAGGACTTGAATGAGGAATACATGATGTGGCGCACAGGCCGCAAATTGCTGGCCCACATTGCAGACATAGGCAGCAACTGAATACTATGAGAAGGGCAATACCTAGGAAGGATAGGACCTTCCATCCCCAGGCTGACAACGTGGTCCAGAACCAACCGGACCAAGTCCAGGTGCCTGGATTCTGGTGTATCAGACTTGCAATCTTGTGGAGACGAGTGATGGCTCTATATACTGATGGCGCGTTTTCTGGAATGAAAACACAGCAACTCGACCCGATGACTCTACAAGCTCGGCCCCTATCGGCCAGGATGACGTCAAGGACGAGACGATTTTGAAGAACAACAATCCGCATAGCAGACTGCTCCTCTGGTAAGTTGCCTAGGGCGGAAGTAGTTTCATTCACTACTGCTTCGAGGGTTCTGGTTAATTTACGTATCAGTTTGCTATTAAAAACAGCACCTAAATAGGGAAAGAAACCTTTATTGAAGTCTGTGTATTGCTCCCATGCCGTTTCAGTGTAGTCGACAATCGGGAGATCTCTCTGTGGTCTATTGTGTACTAGATGGGTGTTTCTATGATAATCAGGAGGGGCTAGGAAAACAGGTGGCAGAAGGAATGCAATATAACAGGTGCCATCCCAATCTAGAGGTAAGCGTATATATGCGGTATGACCACAAATGAAGTAAGAATGACGTGAAGCTTTAAATGTAGACTTGCCCTTATCACTGAATTCGATCACAGTAGTACATTTACTATGACCCAGGTGTACTGAACCATTCTTTCTGACACATAATTCACCTTTGACTGGTAGTACAGACATAGCGGGCAAGACTGGTTCGGTTTCGGATTCAACATTCAGAATCATGAGGTTAAGTGTAAAGTTACCTAATCCATATACTTCATTTTCTAAATCAGTTCCTGTTCTTTTTGGTAAACCCTCCTTGTCAGGGAAACATACTTTATGCAGAACGGTGTTCAGATTTCCCCATACCCAGTTGCCCTGGTAAACTACTGAATTGGAATCTAGTGAGTTTATTAAACTAAACCATGCCCCACAGGAACCATTGTGTGTAAACGGGTACGGGAAGAGGGGCAGAACTCCCTTGTATTTCTGATAGGGAGGGAGTCGGCCACATATCCAACAATTCGTAGTTCGTAGTTGCTGGTCTGATGGGAATGATGTAACATACTAATGAATGTGTTGTTGCGCAGCGCAAGTCGGTAAGACAATTCATGCGGGGGCAGTTCACTGAAAGAGTGCTCGGCAGTGACGTTGAAGGGAGAATGTGCAAGCTTGAAAATAGGGTAGTAGATGTGTAGCAGTATACTCGCAGCAATAATCAGAAGACTTAGGAAAAACATAATCAATAGTGTCACGATGCAGTGGCTGCGAAGAGATTTACAATATTCACGTTTCTTGAGCTGTTTCTGTCTATCTCTCTCTCTATTGGGGTCTAGGGGATACATGTCAGAAACTTGTCTAACCGATTCACCTAGGGGAGGACTTAAACAATTAAACTGTCTGACTTGCTAGACCTCAATTTAAGTCTGTATTCCTGGGAAGAAGTTTTCTCGACAAGGGGGAGTTTTGAGTCAGTCTGTGGAGGAGGGCCGGGCAGCTGAGAGTTCAGATCTGGAGGCAGTCCATGAAATTTCTTAATATGACTCGAGTGGAGCCAGCCCTTGCGGCCCTCCACCTTCACGGCTGTCCTTGTTGTTAGAAGTACTAATCTTGGTGCTTGCCAACGGGGCTCCAGCGGACTTCTTCGGTCGAAATTCCTTATGAAAACATATTCTCCCGGAACCACTTCATGGGGCTTCACCTCGGTGTTGTCGGGAAAGGCTGCAGCTACCTGTGAACGACAAGATTGTAGTGCAGACATCAAGGAGGCAAGGTAATCGGTCAGCATAATACAATCTACATCGGTGATCTTGCGAGGCAGAGGCGTCCCCCACATATTCGGTGGCCTACCAAAGACCACCTCATACGGGGATAGCCCTGTTCTGGAGTGTGCGACCATTCTTATGTAAAAGAGTGCGACTGGCAAAGCTACTATCCAGTCGACTCCCTTTTCTCTACAGATCTTGGCAAGGCGAATTTTCAGAGTCTGATTATGACGCTCCACGAGGCCTGCTGCCTCGGGATGTCGGACACAGTGGAACTTCCATTGGTAGCCGAGCAGAAGAGATACTTGCTTCATTAACTCGGACGAGAATGGCTGACCGTTATCGGAGTATACGACGCGGGGCAAACCATATCTGGGGAAGAATTCACGAACCAGCTGCTTGGCAGTGGTCGGAGCAGTGTAATCTGGGACTGGATATGCTTCTGTCCAACGGGAGAGTGCACATACAACTACGAGGACATATTTGAATCCTCGACAACGTTCCATCTGGATATAATCCATCTGGAGGACCTCAAAAGGGTGATCGGGAAGATGAAATCCACCTTGCTCTACGGGAATGCTTTTACCTGGGTTGAACTGACAACAAATCATGCAAGTACGCACTTTTTGTTTGGCTGCTGCTCGTAAATGTTTATTGAACCAGATGTTTTGAATACTGTCTAACATGGCTTTTTCTCCTAGATGTGCAGGACTGTGTACTGTGTTAATGATTACTTGGACCATAGAGTCAGGGAGAAACCATGTAGATTTTCCCTTCGTCATCCATCCTTGATCGGTCTGGGTCCCTCCTAGTTCAGTCCATTTCTTGATTTCATCTGGTGTAGCATGTGTCTGTATGTCAATTACATCTAGGGCGGGATCCCTAACTGTCATGCAATGTGTCGGTGTCTGGACTATTGTCTTTGTCAAGTCAGTTGCGTGAGTCTGAGCTGTATGCTTGGCTGTTCGGTCTGCCAGGTCGTTACCCTGGGAAATGATATCTGTGACTTTGGTATGTGCCTTGCACTTCATGATGGATATTGCTGTAGGCAGGTGTATTGCATCTAACAGAGTTTGAATGAGGGGACCGTGTTGAATTTTGGCACCGTGAGAAGTCAAATAACCTCTCTCTCGCCATAATACACCGAAGTCGTGTACGACTCCGAATGCATAACGTGAATCTGTGTATATGTTAACTCTCTTGTTCTTGGCTTGAATACAGGCTTGAGTCAGAGCGATGAGCTCTGCTGCTTGAGCTGACAGGGTGTCTATACAATTTGTTTCTATGACTTCAGTTTCTGTCGTGACTGCGTAGGCGGCCACTAATTCTCCTGTGCTTATTCTCATGCATGAACCATCCACATAAAGTGTCAGGTCTGGGTCCGCTAATGGAGTGTCTGTCAAGTCTTGTCTGGGTTTCGTCGTAATAGTAATTACTTCAATACAATCATGTGCCAATGGATCTATCCCACTTAATGGCAAAAGTGTAGCAGGATTCAATGTATTACAGCGTCTGATTTCTATGTGTGGCTGGAATAATGTCAATTCATAACCTGTCAGTCGTGCTATAGTCAAGTGCTGGGTCTATTTTCGATTTAAAAGAACTTCCACGGAGTGTGGAACTTGTACTGTCAACTGGTGTCCTAACACTATGGAATCACTTTGTCTGATTGCTAGAGCTGTTGCTGCTACTGATTTCAAGCACGCAGGCAGAGCCTGGGCTACTGGATCCAATGTACTAGAAAAGTAAGCACACGGTTTGTGTGAACCTGCTTGTTCTTGGGTCAGCACTGACAATGCAGTATCTTCGCTTTCTGTGACAAAAAGTGTAAAAGGCTTGCTGTAACATGGTGTCGCTAAAACTGGTGCTTGACATAAGGCTTTCTTTAAGTCGTCAAAAGCTTGTGTATGTTCCTGAGTCCAAGGGAGGGCAGTCGAAGACGCTGCCTCCTGGGTTGTCAACTGTATGAGTGGCTTTGCTAGAAATGCGTACTGAGGAATCCATTGTCTGCAGTAAGAAGTGAGGCCTATAAAGGCTCGTACCTCCTTTTGTGTTTTCGGTGGTGACTTGTTTACAATTAACTGGATGCGATCAGGTGTGAGCTGTCTCCCCCCTTTGGACAGCAAGTGCCCAAGGTAAACAACTTGCTGAACACAGAATTGTAGCTTCGAAGGGGACACCTTGTGCCCCTTGTCAGCCAGGAAATGCAAAACCGTCAGTGACGCATGCTCACATTCAGGTTCGCTGCGGGCGGTGATCAGCAGATCATCGACATACTGTAACAGGGCAGTGTTATCAGGCATGTGTATACTGTCTAGTTGTCTTTTCAGTGCTTGGCTATAGATGCTGGGGCTTTCTGTGAATCCTTGAGGTGCGCGTGTAAATTTGAAGCTTCGTCCATTTAAACAGAATCCGAAAAGGTATTGGCTTTCCGGATCAATTGGGACACTAAAGAAGGCGTTCTTCAGATCAATTACAGTAAAGAACGTTGCTTCGGAATCAATGGCAGTCAACAGAGACGAGATATCTGGGACCACGGGGTATTGTGGTACAATGCATTTATTCAATTCGCACAAATCGATAACTAATCGATAAACAGGAGGTGCATTTGGATCAGTACGTTTAAGAATTGGAATGATAGGGGAATTACATACATTGGAGTCGGTTTCTACAACCACTCCTTGTGCAATGAGCTCGTCAATTATTTTCAGTAAAGCCGCTACAGCATCTGGAGGTAACTTGTATTGTTGGATTCGTGGTAAGACTACTCCCGGTCTGAGTGTGACTCGATATGGTGTAATGTGCATACAACCTACATCAGTGGGGCCTTGTGCCCATAAATGTGCAGGAACATTCTGTAATCTGGGATCAATATCTCTCAACACATAATGACCCTTAAAGTCACGTAGAAACAGTCTTACTCCTTCCGGAGAACAGCAAATAACAGCTCCTAGAGCTTTCAGTGTCTTTATACCTAACAAGTTTTCTGGGCATGATTTCGTTAATAACAAATCTGTAGTATGTGTCAATGGACCAACTGCGAGGGGAAGTGGTTGCGATACTTCATTAATAATAGGCTTTCCTGAAAATCCAAGGGAAACATTCTGTGAGCCTGAGAGGGGTGCCCCTGGAACCTCGTCGTAACTTATAGTTGTCCTGCTTGCCCCTGTATCAATTAAAAACTTTCTGTCTTTCCCTAATACTTGACTATGTACATAAGGACCTTCTTGATCTACAGGAACCTCAATAAGAGGCAAGCCAACTTCCCTCTCTAGGCTGTTTCATGTGTATCGCTGATAATCGGGATAATCATTTTGTGCGTACTGGTACATCTGTTGTGTCGTGTTTTGCGGCAATTGGCTGTGGCTGTGGGACTGCTACGGTCTGTACTGGCTGTTGTGAAGCTTGCATAGGCTGGATATTCTGTGGTACTTGTTGTTGGACCTGGTCCTGTCTAGGAGGACACGGTCTCTCTTTAGTTTTACCTGTAGAGATATTATGTTTCAAAACTGCACAATCGTTTATATAGTGACCTGGCTGTTTACAATAGTTGCATGTCCCTTTAACAGGAGCTGCTGAATTATTGGACTGGGCCATACCCTTTTTCTGGCCATCAGCTGGAACTGACTGGGCAACTAACATTTTCATTTTCGTGTCTTTCATACGTCTTTGTTCATGTTCTTGTTCCTCCCTAATTCTATTCTGGTGGTACTGTAACATTTGTAACATTTGTGAAGGGGTATTAGCTTGCCATGTGCTCTCGACTTTCAGAACCCTGTTCTTAACCTGGGGCAGGGAATTCTCGACTAATTTTGTTACAAAAAGATGTGGATATGACTCGCTACTTGCTTTTAGGCCACTATTAATACCAAAACATTTCTCAAATCGGGAATAAAAATCACTAGTGTCTTCATCAGGTTTCTGTTTGCAGGCTGAAATTGCACCCCAGTCTTCCTTCTTCGTCGCTAATAATCGTGGCAATACTTGTACTAACAATCCTGGTAATGCTTTAGTTTTGTCCCCAAGTCCTAGGCCTGCAGTTCGAGTATTTTCTTCGTTCTCTAATTCAGCCCAAACAATCTTTTGTTCTCCCACCTCCCATTCTTTTTCTTTGAGTTTCTCGTAAATACCAGCAGGCAATAATACTTTTAATATTTTCATGATGTCGGGATAGGTGTAATCACCCATGAGTAACATGTCTTTTATTTCACGGTGAAAACCTGCTGGATCTTTGTCATGACTAGGCACTAATTTCTTCATTTCCAATAGTTCTATTTTAGTTATGGGCGTGTACACAAACTAGGCATGGGCGGAAAATCCGTTCCGCTCGCGGATTTTGCGGATTTTCGGGAAATCCGCAATCCGCGAGATTTGCGAATTTCCTGCAAAATCCGCAAATCCGCGAGCAGCGGATTTTGCTCGCACTGCTCGCACTGTTCGCGTGAGTTCGCGCCCCGCGAATAAGTGCGAAATTGCAGAAATACGATCTAAGCAAAACTGAAAGTAACTACTTACCAGGTTCAAAAGTTCAGGCACATCATTAGTAGCCATTTCCTGTAGTGCTTCCTGAGGGGCCCCTCCAGAGTTCAGTTGCCAGTTGCAACTATTATGTGACCCTGCTCTGAACCTCAGAATAGTTACACATATGCCACAAAGGTCCTGAATTACAGCTAAGGGAGACAAGCAGGAGCCAGGCTGGAAGTTAAAATCCATTAATCAGCCCCTAATTCATTATTGTCAGTTGGGGCAGGGCAGGTGTTGTAACTAATTTTGCAACAATGAAAGCACTTAGCAAGTGCAAAAGATCACTAATCAGGGCGCACTAAGGAAGCAGGTGCCAGCTAAAAAAATATTCTGTGACACATTAATCAGCCCCAAATTAATTCAGGTCACTTGAGGCAGGGAAGGTGTGCTTTGCTTTGCCGAAAATAATGTACACTGGACAACCAGAGGGTGTGGTGATGAAACAGAGGGTGGCATGGGTGGGCCAGAGGGTGGCATGAGTAGTCAGAGAGTGGCAGTGGTGACAGAGAGTGGCAGTGATGAAGAAGAGTGTCCCAAACAGGTTGGACACGTAGAAACAACAAGTTCGCAAAACTTGCGACCCGACAGGTAAGTTCGCAAATTGCGAAATTGTAAAAACCCTCGCGAACTGGCAGAAACACGGGCGAACACAAAAAAAAAAAAATCCGCAAATTCGCGGGAATTCGCGGATTTTGCGGATTGCGAGTTTGCAAATCCGCAAATTCGCGGATTGCCAATCCGCAAAATCCGCTCATGCCTAACACAAACACGCGTCTAAGAGTATTATCATCATTCCTAACTGGATGTACTTCTCGCAAGGGATTCTGTCTGTCTATGTAATACATTTTCCTGTCTACGGTTGGTGCTGGATCAAACTGTGAACACAGGAAGGCACTATATCTGTGCCGATGTTCTAGAATTATTTTAATTAAGTCGGTACCTAGGCCTCTCCATCTATTCATGAGTAGTTCTATTAATATATCAGGTAGGGGACCTGGATCAGAATGTTGGCTTTTATACAATATAAGGAGGTGTTGTATCATGTAGATACCAGCTAAACGCTGTTCATCTGGGGAAAGATTCAAAAACGTTTGTGCTAATGCGTCATCACTATATTTATCAGAACTGTCAGCCCATTGTACTGCTGACCTGGCTAATTCTTGTTCATCCATAGAATTGAGTACATGGTACCCCATTCCTTCTTGAAGTATTTTATCAGTAGCCTGAAATAGGTGCTCAGGCGTCTTAGGGTTTGACATGGCAGCTTGAAAAAGTCTTTTACTTTCTGGACCTACCGGGCGTGTTGAATTATTAAAGGGTCTTCCCTTACCTACATAAGCTATCATTTCTCTAGCTGGTAACTGCAATGGTCCTGTTGTCGTTTCTTGTTGTTCCTCCTCCTCCGAGGATTCAGTCTTATCTGCATCTATTTCTCTTTCAGGCTGTTCTCTTTCATGTATTTGTTCTACTGTTTTTCGGATCCTTCGGTACATATTTTCTATACTATTCTGTTTATCATGTTTTCCGTCTGCTATATTCTGACCCCATTTGTTGAGCGCTTTCATTTCTTCCTGGTCTACACCAGGCCTATCTCTGTTTCTTATCAAGCAGTTTATGAAGAAAAGTAATAACAGTTTTTGAGTGTCAACTTTCTGGTATGCCATGGCCTCGCCAATACTTTCAGGACCTTGCCCTGTTTGGACAAAGCGGTATATTCTGTCTAGATGATCAATCATTCCTGGTAGTATCATTAAATAGTTTGCAACTCGTCGTAGACGTACTGATGATAGCATCATTCTGTCGTCTTTACCGGGTACCGGATCATATCTACAGTCTGTAAGAGGCTCATTAAGTATGTCGTAACTCGCTGTTTGAGGTGTACGTTGGTGTGCTAAATCCCTATAAGTCAATCGATGTGCTGGTGGTGGCGTTTGAAAACCTCCTGTCGCACCTCCTGAGGTGCCAGGTCCAAAAGGATTTGTTGGGTGCATGATAGGGAGAATAGGTGCAGGAAGAAGTGGAGGAACAGGCGGAAGATGTGGAACGGGAGGAGGAGTATATCGTTGCGGAGGTGGCGATAGATTATCTCGGGGTGGAGTGCCGTCAGCAGGTGGTGTGCGTGGAGGCGGAACATTAATATATTCGGGGGCTACATCGTCTAGATAGGAAGAAAGAAGAATGTCCTTTGCGGTCTTGTGGTGTAATTTAGTCGGAAGCAATGGAGGTGTCAGATCTTTTGGTACTTCCGGGGTGGCCTTAGGTAAACCCTCGGCCAGAAGAGGATACATACCATTCATAAGAGTGTTTCGTTGTCTGTCTACTTGTTCTGCTTTTACTCGTATACCTTCCTCAACTAATACGTTTTCTCGGGCTTTGTCTGAATCCTCTCTACTTTTCTCTTCTTTTCTGAGCGCTTTCTCTGTGCGTCTATGCGATTCTTTATGCCATAATTCAATGGCATCTTTCTGTGACTGTCTGGCTTTCTTTTTCCATAATGCTTCTTCTACTCTCATGATGCAATCGGCATCCCATGTCCCAGCAGCGGGCCATCTCTGATTCTCTGCTAATTCTTTGGTGTAATCCACCCACAAATCGAGATATAATACGGCATCTAGGCCATGTTTGTGGTACATAAAGTACCCTGGAGTGTCCCTAGGTGGAATAGGAACAGCTTCCTCTAGTATCCCTTTTCTAGTTTTTATCTGTCTTAGTTTGGAGAACAGCGGCATGTTTCAGCCGTACTACTTAATACTTGATACTTACTTGGACTTGGACACAATTAATACAATAACCACGATAATGCAGATCGAACAATCACTCATACCACAACATTAAAACACGTTTGAAACATTTTGAAAACGAACAATAATGATTAGAATAAAACTAACTACCTTCATACTCGATATACTGCTAAACAGTACAGATACACCGCTAAAACAGTGCAGACCGGATATACTGCTAAACAGTACAGATACACCGCTACAACAGTGCAGACCGGGTCTGTGTACCCAAACCCGTCTTGACCGGCATAAATTAATGCGCTCGTCTAGATGCGTCCCCAGCACCGGTACTCACCGGGAAGCACGGAACAGAAGGCCTCGGAAACTCGACACTGGACTGGACCGGACTGGACTCGACTCGTGACGTAGATACTTCGGAACTTCGGAACCTGGTGGGCCTCTGAATACCTCGGACTTTGTTCTCTCAGCTAGGCTCTGGTCGGGATCCTCCGCACTCCTCACCGCCTCGTCTGGGTGTTGATCGCAGCCTCAGTCACCTCCGTTGGCCTGAGGGAGATACAGGAAATCCTGCGGGTACGCATAGTTGTCCGTCCGGCTGTGGCAGGGGACCGGGCCTGCAACGCACCTCCGGCGCGTGGGGTGGGGGAGGGGTCCCTATTCGGGCGCCAATTATGTGGTAAATTTAAATTACCTATACTTAATTTATGCGGTAAAGTTCAATAAGAATAACTCAGTCAAAAATAAGAGACAGAATCCGTGGTATTTGAGGTTTTAAAAGGGGTTTTATTCCTTAAAAAGGAATTGGTTCGAACCAGGCAATCGGGTTCCGTCACCACGAAGGTTCAGGAAGGGATAGACAATACTTTATTGACAGGTTATCATATATATAGTCAATGCATTACAGTAAAGACATATGCAGGAGGCGTAACAGCTGAGAGAAACGAGATAAGGACATATGTACGTAACGGAAGGCGTGCATGAAGGCGTACACAGAGGTGTGTGCTAGACAACGTCATATGAAACGTATTACAAGTGGGTGGATCCATGAGAGAATCCTGCAGTGTCAGCATAAACATGTGGCAGAGATGCGCGCGCAGCAGCATGACGTATGATTAACGTGAAACTGGAGGGTGAAGGGGACTTGACATTTAGCCCTACATGAGGAGACAGAAGTCTGGGGTGTCAGAACAACCTAATCCCAAATCATATCTAATATCTTGTGTTTGAGGAACTGTATTATCTAGAGGGAAAGGTCTCTCGGGCAGAGGCTATTCTATACTGACTGCTAGTGCGTGCATATGCGACTACGTGTCTACATGAGATGTGAGGGGCCATGGGCCTACCATGGTAACGGGAGCTATGAATTACTTGCATGGAGACAGTGAAGCTGGGCCCTTTGCTCTGCAGCTGGGAAGGATGTTTTTCTAAACTACTAGACAGGAATGTATTTTCGAGGAGCGGAGCAGATAACTTGAAGGTTGAATACAGTCTTGGCAGGCAAGGCAGGCCGAGCCAGGCACAACTCGCCGCGCAGGTAGTAAGTCAAGGGTCAGGAAGCGGCAGACTGCAGCTTTCAGAGGCAGAAAGCAGAAAGGGCTCGATGGCAAGAATCAGGGCCTCACTCACCAGAGCTAGAAATACATGAAAAGTGCACCATATAAAGACGTTGGCAAGGCACACTTAGGAACGGAATATCCGACCCATTCATGGTGGATCTGAAAGAGGACATGTTAACGTTGGACGCAAATGTATTTGCGTCTTCATAGCTGGAAGTGGAGGGAACATACATGTACTTGAAGCATGTACATGGAGCCGGTGGGGTCTACGATAGGGGACACAACTGACCATAAAATTCATATTACCTCATTCCCTCCTTGTCCCCTACGGACCCTTCATGATATATCAATCCTCATTAATCTATCAATCTGTTCATGTAACATCATTTGCTCTTCTTTCTTCTTACGGCGTTTTGAATGAGGACTTGAATGAGGAATACATGATGTGGCGCACAGGCCGCAAATTGCTGGCCCACATTGCAGACATAGGCAGCAACTGAATACTATGAGAAGGGCAATACCTAGGAAGGATAGGACCTTCCATCGCCAGGCTGACAACGTGGTCCAGAACCAACCGGACCAAGTCCAGGTGCCTGGATTCTGGTGTATCAGACTTGCAATCTTGTGGAGACGAGTGATGGCTCTATATACTGATGGCGCGTTTTCTGGAATGAAAACACAGCAACTCGACCCGATGACTCTACAAGCTCCGCCCCTATCGGCCAGGATGACGTCAAGGACGAGACGATTTTGAAGAACAACAATCCGCATAGCAGACTGCTCCTCTGTTAAGTTGCCTAGGGCGGAAGTAGTTTCATTCACTACTGCTTCGAGGGTTCTGGTTAATTTACGTATCAGTTTGCTATTAAAAACAGCACCTAAATAGGGAAAGAAACCTTTATTAAAGTCTGTGTATTGCTCCCATGCCGTTTCAGTGTAGTCGACAATCGGGAGATCTCTCTGTGGTCTATTGTGTACTAGATGGGTGTTTCTATGATAATCAGGAGGGGCTAGGAAAACAGGTGGCAGAAGGAATGCAATATAACAGGTGCCATCCCAATCTAGAGGTAAGCGTATATATGCGGTATGACCACAAATGAAGTAAGAATGACGTGAAGCTTTAAATGTAGACTTGCCCTTATCACTGAATTCGATCACAGTAGTACATTTACTATGACCCAGGTGTACTGAACCATTCTTTCTGACACATAATTCACCTTTGACTGGTAGTACAGACATAGCGGGCAAGACTGGTTCGGTTTCGGATTCAACATTCAGAATCATGAGGTTAAGTGTAAAGTTACCTAATCCATATACTTCATTTTCTAAATCAGTTCCTGTTCTTTTTGGTAAACCCTCCTTGTCAGGGAAACATACTTTATGCAGAACGGTGTTCAGATTTCCCCATACCCAGTTGCCCTGGTAAACTACTGAATTGGAATCTAGTGAGTTTATTAAACTAAACCATGCCCCACAGGAACCATTGTGTGTAAACGGGTACGGGAAGAGGGGCAGAACTCCCTTGTATTTCTGATAGGGAGGGAGTCGGCCACATATCCAACAATTCGTAGCGTTGCTGGTCTGATGGGAATGATGTAACATACTAATGAATGTGTTGTTGCGCAGCGCAAGTCGGTAAGACAATTCATGCGGGGGCAGTTCACTGAAAGAGTGCTCGGCAGTGACGTTGAAGGGAGAATGTGCACGCTTGAAAATAGGGTAGTAGATGTGTAGCAGTATACTCGCAGCAATAATCAGAAGACTTAGGAAAAACATAATCAATAGTGTCACGATGCAGTGGCTGCGAAGAGATTTACAATATTCACGTTTCTTGAGCTGTTTCTGTCTATCTCTCTCTCTATTGGGGTCTAGGGGATACATGTCAGAAACTTGTCTAACCGATTCACCTAGGGGAGGACTTAAACAATTAAACTGTCTGACTTGCTAGACCTCAATTTAAGTCTGTATTCCTGGGAAGAAGTTTTCTCGACCAGGGGGAGTTTTGAGTCAGTCTGTGGAGGAGGGCCGGGCGGCTGAGAGTTCAGATCTGGAGGCAGTCCATGACATTTCTTAATATGACTCGAGTGGAGCCAGCCCTTGCGGCCCTCCACCTTCACGGCTGTCCTTGTTGTTAGAAGTACTAATCTTGGTGCTTGCCAACGGGGCTCCAGCGGAATTCTTTGGTCGAAATTCCTTATGAAAACATATTCTCCCGGAACCACTTCATGGGGCTTCACCTCGGTGTTGTTGGGAAAGGCTGCAGCTACCTGTGAACGACAAGATTGTAGTGCAGACATCAAGGAGGCAAGGTAATCGGTCAGCATAATACAATCTACATCGGTAATCTTGCGAGGCAGAGGCGTCCCCCACATATTCGGTGGCCTACCAAAGACCACCTCATACGGGGATAGCCCTGTTCTGGAGTGTGCGACCATTCTTATGTAAAAGAGTGCGACTGGCAAAGCTACTATCCAGTCGACTCCCTTTTCTCTACAGATCTTGGCAAGGCGAATTTTCAGAGTCTGATTATGACGCTCCACGAGGCCTGCTGCCTCGGGATGTCGGACACAGTGGAACTTCCATTGGTAGCCGAGCAGAAGAGATGCTTGCTTCATTAACTCGGACGAGAATGGCTGACCGTTATCGGAGTATACGACGCGGGGCAAACCATATCTGGGGAAGAATTCACGAACCAGCTGCTTGGCAGTGGTCGGAGCAGTGTAATCTGGGACTGGATATGCTTCTGTCCAACGGGAGAGTGCACATACAACTACGAGGACATATTTGAATCCTCGACAACGTTCCATCTGGATATAATCCATCTGGAGGACCTCAAAAGGGTGATCGGGAGGATGAAATCCACCTTGCTCTACGGGAATGCTTTTACCTGGGTTGAACTGACAACAAATCATGCAAGTACGCACTTTTTGTTTGGCTGCTGCTCGTAAATGTTTATTGAACCAGATGTTTTGAATACTGTCTAACATGGCTTTTTCTCCTAGATGTGCAGGACTGTGTACTGTGTTAATGATTACTTGGACCATAGAGTCAGGGAGAAACCATGTAGATTTTCCCTTCGTCATCCATCCTTGATCGGTCTGGGTCCCTCCTAGTTCAGTCCATTTCTTGATTTCATCTGGTGTAGCATGTGTCTGTATGTCAATTACATCTAGGGCGGGATCCCTAACTGTCATGCAATGTGTCGGTGTCTGGACTATTGTCTTTGTCAAGTCAGTTGCGTGAGTCTGAGCTGTATGCTTGGCTGTTCGGTCTGCCAGGTCGTTACCCTGGGAAATGATATCTGTGACTTTGGTATGTGCCTTGCACTTCATGATGGATATTGCTGTAGGCAGGTGTATTGCATCTAAAAGAGTTTGAATGAGGGGACCGTGTTGAATTTTGGCACCGTGAGAAGTCAAATAACCTCTCTCTCGCCATAATACACCGAAGTCGTGTACGACTCCGAATGCATAACGTGAATCTGTGTATATGTTAACTCTCTTGTTCTTGGCTTGAATACAGGCTTGAGTCAGAGCGATGAGCTCTGCTGCTTGAGCTGACAGGGTGTCTATACAATTTGTTTCTATGACTTCAGTTTCTGTCGTGACTGCGTAGGCGGCCACTAATTCTCCTGTGCTTATTCTCATGCATGAACCATCCACATAAAGTGTCAGGTCTGGGTCCGCTAATGGAGTGTCTGTCAAGTCTTGTCTGGGTTTCGTCGTAATAGTAATGACTTCAATACAATCATGTGCCAATGGATCTATCCCACTTAATGGCAAAAGTGTAGCAGGATTCAATGTATTACAGCGTCTGATTTCTATGTGTGGCTGGAATAATGTCAATTCATAACCTGTCAGTCGTGCTATAGTCAAGTGCTGGGTCTATGTTCGATTTAAAAGAACTTCCACGGAGTGTGGAACTTGTACTGTCAACTGGTGTCCTAACACTATGGAATCACTTTGTCTGATTGCTAGAGCTGTTGCTGCTACTGATTTCAAGCACGCAGGCAGAGCCTGGGCTACTGGATCCAATGTACTAGAAAAGTAAGCACACGGTTTGTGTGAACCTGCTTGTTCTTGGGTCAGCACTGACAATGCAGTACCTTCGCGTTCTGTGACAAAAAGTGTAAAAGGCTTGCTGTAACATGGTGTCGCTAAAACTGGGGCTTGACATAAGGCTTTCTTTAAGTCGTCAAAAGCTTGTGTATGTTCCTGAGTCCAAGGGAGGGCAGTCGAAGACGCTGCCTCCTGGGTTGTCAACTGTATGAGTGGCTTTGCTAGAAATGCGTACTGAGGAATCCATTGTCTGCAGTAAGAAGTGAGGCCTATAAAGGCTCGTACCTCCTTTTGTGTTTTCGGTGGTGACATGTTTACAATTAACTGGATGCGATCAGGTGTGAGCTGTCTCCCCCCTTTGGACAGCAAGTGCCCAAGGTAAACAACTTGCTGAACACAGAATTGTAGCTTCGAAGGGGACACCTTGTGCCCCTTGTCAGCCAGGAAATGCAAAACCGTCAGTGACGCATGCTCACATTCAGGTTCGCTGCGGGCGGTGATCAGCAGATCATCGACATACTGTAACAGGGCAGTGTTATCAGGCATGTGTATACTGTCTAGTTGTCTTTTCAGTGCTTGGCTATAGATGCTAGGGCTTTCTGTGAATCCTTGAGGTGCGAGTGTAAATTTGAAGCTTCGTCCATTTAAACAGAATCCGAAAAGGTATTGGCTTTCCGGATCAATTGGGACACTAAAGAAGGCGTTCTTCAGATCAATTACAGTAAAGAACGTTGCTTCGGAATCAATGGCAGTCAACAGAGACGAGATATCTGGGACCACGGGGTATTGTGGTACAATGCATTTATTCAATTCACGCAAATCGATAACTAATCGATAAACAGGAGGTGCATTTGGATCAGTACGTTTAAGAATTGGAATGATAGGGGAATTACATACATTGAAGTCGGTTTCTACAACCACTCCTTGTGCAATGAGCTCGTCAATTATTTTCAGTAAAGCCGCTACAGCATCTGGAGGTAACTTGTATTGTCGGATTCGTGGTAAGACTACTCCCGGTCTGAGTGTGACTCGATATGGTGTAATGTGCATACAACCTACATCAGTGGGGCCTTGTGCCCATAAATGTGCAGGAACATTCTGTAATCTGGGATCAATATCTCTCAACACATAATGACCCTTAAAGTCACGTAGAAACAGTCTTACTCCTTCCGGAGAACAGCAAATAACAGCTCCTAGAGCTTTCAGTGTCTTTGTACCTAACAAGTTTTCTGGGCATGATTTCGTTAATAACAAATCTGTAGTACGTGTCAATGGACCAACTGCGAGGGGAAGTGGTTGCGATACTTCATTAATAATAGGCTTTCCTGAAAATCCAAGGGAAAAATTCTGTGAGCCTGAGAGGGGTGCCCCTGGAACCTCGTCGTGACTTATAGTTGTCCTGCTTGCCCCTGTATCAATTAAAAACTTTCTGTCTTTCCCTAATACTTGACTATGTACATAAGGACCTTCTTGATCTACAGGAACCTCAATAAGAGGCAAGCCAACTTCCCTCTCTAGGCTGTTTCATGTGTATCGCTGATAATCGGGATAATCATTTTGTGCATACTGGTACATCTGTTGTGTCGTGTTTTGTGTTGCGGCAATTGGCTGTGGCTGTGGGACTGCTACGATCTGTACTGGCTGTTGTGAAGCTTGCATAGGCTGGATATTCTGTGGTACTTGTTGTTGGACCTGGTCCTGTCTAGGAGGACACAGTCTCTCTTTAGTTTTACCTGTAGAGATATTATGTTTCAAAACTGCACAATCGTTTATATAGTGACCTGGCTGTTTACAATAGTTGCATGTCCCTTTAACAGGAGCTGCTGAATTATTGGACTGGGCCATACCCTTTTTCTGGCCATCAGCTGGAACTGACAGGGCAACTAACATTTTCATTTTCGTGTCTTTCATACGTCTTTGTTCATGTTCTTGTTCCTCCCTAATTCTATTCTGGTGGTACTGTAACATTTGTAACATTTGTGAAGGGGTATTAGCTTGCCATGTGCTCTCGACTTTCAGAACCCTGTTCTTAACCTGGGGCAGGGAATTCTCGACTAATTTTGTTACAAAAAGATGTGGATATGACTCGCTACTTGCTTTTAGGCCACTATTAATACCAAAACATTTCTCAAATCGGGAATAAAAATCACTAGTGTCTTCATCAGGTTTCTGTTTGCAGGCTGAAATTGCACCCCAGTCTTCCTTCTTCGTCGCTAATAATCGTGGCAATACTTGTACTAACAATCCTGGTAATGCTTTAGTTTTGTCCCCAAGTCCTAGGCCTGCAGTTCGAGTATTTTCTTCGTTCTCTAATTCAGCCCAAACAATCTTTTGTTCTCCCACCTCCCATTCTTTTTCTTTGAGTTTCTCGTAAATACCGGCAGGCAATAATACTTTTAATATTTTCATGATGTCGGGATAGGTGTAATCACCCATGAGTAACATGTCTTTTATTTCACGGTGAAAACCTGCTGGATCTTTGTCATGACTAGGCACTAATTTCTTCATTTCCAATAGTTCTATTTTAGTGATGGGCGTGTACACAAACACGCGTCTAAGAGTATTATCATCATTCCTAACTGGATGTACTTCTCGCAAGGGATTCTGTCTGTCTATGTAATACATTTTCCTGTCTACGGTTGGTGCTGGATCAAACTGTGAACACAGGAAGGCACTATATCTGTGCCGATGTTCTAGAATTATTTTAATTAAGTCGGTACCTAGGCCTCTCCATATATTCATGAGTAGTTCTATTAATATATCAGGTAGGGGACCTGGATCAGAATGTTGGCTTTTATACAATATAAGGAGGTGTTGTATCATGTAGATACCAGCTAAACGCTGTTCATCTGGGGAAAGATTCAAAAACGTTTGTGCTAATGCGTCATCACTATATTTATCAGAACTGTCAGCCCATTGTACTGCTGACCTGGCTAATTCTTGTTCATCCATAGAATTGAGTACATGGTACCCCATTCGTTCTTGAAGTATTTTATCGGTAGCCTGAAATAGGTGCTCAGGCGTCTTCGGGTTTGACATGGCAGCTTGAAAAAGTCTTTTACTTTCTGGACGTACCGGGCGTGTTGAATTATTAAAGGGTCTTCCCTTACCTACATAAGCTATCATTTCTCTAGCTGGTAACTGCAATGGTCCTGTTGTCGTTTCTTGTTGTTCCTCCTCCTCCGAGGATTCAGTCTTATCTGCATCTATTTCTCTTTCAGGCTGTTCTCTTTCATGTATTTGTTCTACTGTTTTTCGGATCCTTCGGTACATATTTTCTATACTATTCTGTTTATCATGTTTTCCGTCTGCTATATTCTGACCCCGTTTGTTGAGCGCTTTTATTTCTTCCTGGTCTACACCAGGCCTATCTCTGTTTCTTATCAAGCAGTTTATGAAGAAACGTAATAACAGTTTTTGAGTGTCAACTTTCTGGTATGCCATGGCCTCGCCAATACTTTCAGGACCTTGCCCTGTTTGGACAAAGCGGTATATTCTGTCTAGATGATCAATCATTCCTGGTAGTATCATTAAATAGTTTGCAACTCGTCGTAGACGTACTGATGATAGCATCATTCTGTCGTCTTTACCGGGTACCGGATCATATCTACAGTCTGTAAGAGGCTCATTAAGTATGTCGTAACTCGCTGTTTGAGGTGTACGTTGGTGTGCTAAATCCCTATAAGTCAATCGATGTGCTGGTGGTGGCGTTTGAAAACCTCCTGTCGCACCTCCTGAGGTGCCAGGTCCAAAAGGATTTGTTGGGTGCATGGTAGGGAGAATAGGTGCAGGAAGAAGTGGAGGAACAGGCGGAAGATGTGGAACGGGAGGAGGAGTATGTCGTTGCGGAGGTGGCGGTAGATTATCTCGGGGTGGAGTGCCGTCAGCAGGTGGTGTGCGTGGCGGCGGAACAATAATATATTCGGGGGCTACATCGTCTAGATAGGAAGAAAGAAAAATGTCCTTTGCGGTCTTGTGGTGTAATTTAGTCGGAAGCAATGGAGGTGTCAGATCTTTTGGTACTTCCGGGGTGGCCTTAGGTAAACCCTCGGCCAGAAGAGGATACATACCATTCATAAGAGTGTTTTGTTGTCTGTCTACTTGTTCTGCTTTTACTCGTATACCTTCCTCAACTAATACGTTTTCTCGGGCTTTGTCTGAATCCTCTCTACTTTTCTCTTCTTTTCTCTGTGCGTCTATGCGATTCTTTACGCCATAATTCAATGGCATCTTTCTGTGACTGTCTGGCTTTCTTTTTCCATAATGCTTCTTCTACTCTCATGATGCAATCGGCATCCCATGTCCCAGCAGCGGGCCATCTCTGATTCTCTGCTAATTCTTTGGTGTAATCCACCCACAAATCGAGATATAATACGGCATCTAGGCCATGTTTGTGGTACATAAAGTACCCTGGAGTGTCCCTAGGTGGAATAGGAACAGCTTCCTCTAGTATCCCTTTTCTAGTTTTTATCTGTCTTAGTTTGGAGAACAGCGGCATGTTTCAGCCGTACTACTTAATACTTGATACTTACTTGGACTTGGACACAATTAATACAATAACCACGATAATGCAGATCGAACAATCACTCATACCACAACATTAAAACACGTTTGAAACATTTTGAAAATGAACAATAATAATTAGAATAAAACTAACTACCTTCATACTCGATATACTGCTAAACAGTACAGATACACCGCTAAAACAGTGCAGACCGGATATACTGCTAAACAGTACAGATACACCGCTACAACAGTGCAGACCAGGTCTGTGTACCCAAACCCGCCTTGACCGGCACAAATTAATGCGCTCGTCTAGATGCGTCCCCAGCAACGGTACTCACCGGGAAGCACGGAACAGAAGGCCTCGGAAACTCGACACTGGACTGGACCAGACTGGACTCGACTCGTGACGTAGATACTTCGGAACTTCGGAACCTGGTGGGCCTCTGAATACCTCGGACTTTGTTCTCTCAGCTAGGCTCTGGTCGGGATCCTCCGCACTCCTCACCACCTCGTCTGGGTGTTGATCGCAGCCTCAGTCACCTCCGTTGGCCTGAGGGAGATACAGGAAATCCTGCGGGTACGCGTAGTTGTCCGTCCGGCTGTGGCAGGGCACCGGGCCTGCAACGCACCTCCGGCGCGTGGGGTGGGGGAGGGGTCCCTATTCGGGCACCAATTATGTGGTAAATTTAAATTACCTATACTTAATTTATGCGGTAAAGTTCAATAAGAATAACTCAGTCAAAAATAAGAGACAGAATCCGTGGTATTTGAGGTTTTAAAAGGGGTTTTATTCCTTAAAAAGGAATTGGTTCGAACCAGGCAATCGGGTTCCGTCACCACGAAGGTTCAGGAAGGGATAGACAATACTTTATTGACAGTTTATCATATATATAGTCAATGCATTACAGTAAAGACATATGCAGGAGGCGTAACAGCTGAGAGAAACGAGATAAGGACATATGTACGTAACGGAAGGCGTGCATGAAGGCGTACACAGAGGTGTGTGCTAGACAACGTCATATGAAACGTATTACAAGTGGGTGGATCCATAAGAGAATCCTGCAGTGTCAGCAGAAACATGTGGCAGAGATGCGCGCGCAGCAGCATGACGTATGATTAACGTGAAACTGGAGGGTGAAGGGGACTTGACATTTAGCCCTACATGAGGAGACAGAAGTCTGGGGTGTCAGAACAACCTAATCCCAAATCATATCTAATATCTTGTGTTTGAGGAA
This sequence comes from Lissotriton vulgaris, assembly GCF_964263255.1. NCBI lineage: Eukaryota > Metazoa > Chordata > Amphibia > Caudata > Salamandridae > Lissotriton > Lissotriton vulgaris. The sequence goes on from NC_141691.1 coordinate 200,356,867, forward strand.
CTGTATTATCTAGAGGGAAAGGTCTCTCGGGCAGAGGCTATTCTATACTGACTGCTAGTGCGTGCATATGCGACTACGTGTCTACATGAGATGTGAGGGGCCATGGGCCTACCATGGTAACGGGAGCTATGAATTACTTGCATGGAGACCGTGAAGCCGGGCCCTTTGCTCTGCAGCTGGGAAGGATGTTTTTCTAAACTACTAGACAGGAATGTATTTTCGAGGAGCGGAGCAGATAACTTGAAGGTTGAATACAGTCTTGGCAGGCAAGGCAGGCCGAGCCAGGCACAACTCGCCGCGCAGGGAGTAAGTCAAGGGTCAGGAAGCGGCAGACTGCAGCTTTCAGAGGCAGAAAGCAGAAAGGGCTCGATGGCAAGAATCAGGGCCTAACTCACCAGAGCTAGAAATACATGAAAAGTGCACCATATAAAGACGTTGGCAAGGCACACTTAGGAACGGAATATCCGACCCATTCATGGTGGATCTGAAAGAGGACATGTTAACGTTGGACGCAAATGTATTTGCGTCTTCATAGCTGGAAGTGGAGGGAACATACATGTACTTGAAGCATGTACATGGAGCCGGTGGGGTCTACGATAGGGGACACAACTGACCATAAAATTCATATTACCTCAGTCTCTTGATTGCCACAGCATGGAAGGACCAGGAACCCCCTACATTTCACCAATGGCTCTATATGCTAATATATATTGGGTGCCAGTAAATATCCCTTTATAAATGCAAAGGGCTAAAAGTTATGAAAAAGGGTATGAACATTTGGGAGCCTTTAATTGGCTGGATGGAGGAAAAAACAGACAAGGTATTGGTAAATCGAAGTGATTGCAATTAGCTGTAAATGAGATGTGTCATTTAAACTGCTAAAATCTGGTGACCACCTCTAAAATTGATCAAGTGAAATATCAAGACATGAGATTGTCTATGATGAAATATATATTTGTGTTTTTTCTTCTTTCTTTTTCATGTACAATGTATTGTAAATATGTCTGATTTCCACCCCCCCCCAAAAAAAAATAGGAACTCGTTTTCTATAGGCCTAATTTACACAGGGTATGCCTCAGTGTTTCAGTAGGTGTACCATTCTGTTTTTCAGGTGATGGATCACAATAGAATTTTTCACCAGTTGTTGGGACTCCCCTTAATTTTTTATTTTTAACTTTAGCCAGACTGTATACATCTTCTCCTTTCTTTACAGATTATTTTGATTACTTTAAGTGATTTTTTCTTAGGTTTTATTTTGAAACCTTTCTCCTTGATTAACTAACTCTGGTGCCTACCTTTTTTGTTTTTGCAGTCATTGCACCTTTACTCATCTAATTGTCCTTGTTCTGATTATGACCCTTTCATTCTTTTGGCTCAAAACACCATTGACCCTTTCGACAATTGGAATGGATTGATACCCTTGGAAATTAATTTATTGCATTTGCAAAAAAATTCTAAAATATATATTTCATTGTCGTTCTTTTTTTTTTTTTTACACACTTGGGGCCGATTACGATCCCGCTTGGAAAACATTCAGACCGAACAGATTCAGAATGCTTTTGGGATGACTCGGATCGGGGAGGTACGACCAAGCGATTTGGATGCATCCAGATGTTTCTGGATACGATTCAGTCACACTCCCATTGACGTCATTGAGAGCCTGTGTTCCGAAATAGAGCTCAGGCTCCCATTGAAGAAGGAGGTGGCTGGGAAAAACCGAGCACCCTGTGGCGGGCACCCTTTGGTGCCTGCCACACTGTGCATGGTAGGAAAGGGGGGTACCGTGGGTACCCCAACAGGCTCGATTCAGAGGGCCCCGGGTGAAGGGGGGCCTTCTAGGGGCCCCCAAAGTCCGATTCCAACAGCCACTTTTTTCCGGGCAAACCGAATCGGAATGGCTACCCGAATTTGTCATCGTGTTCGGCTCCGAAAGGCTAGGCCTGTACGAGTGTCTTTCTGAACCATTTCAGACAGCCCAAATGGTTTTCCAGGCATATTAATCAGTTGTTCTGAACTGGGTACGATTCGTTTAGCAACAAGGTTTCCAAATCCGATTCTGCAAGCCCGAATCTGATTCAGGGCCTTTCTGAACGGGTTCATAATGAGCCCCCATGTATTATTTTATTTGTACTCACTGTGTGGTCACTTGAGCACTGAGCACTTTAGCACTATAATTCTATAAAGTGTTTATTTTTTAACATTGAGTAATGTCAATATATTATGCTTCTTTAAAACTAAATTACTGGGTACCTTGTTTTGTTCATCTCTCAATCTTGATTTGGTTAATTGCTTTTGCTCTTTGAGTTATACTTTGATAATTAATGTTTCAACATTCCCTCACTTGGAACCCTGTAGTTTATTCATATTGTGGTGCGACAAAGGCACAGTGACGATATCCAGTGTCTCTGTGTCCATGTCCCTTTCCAAGGGTCTACTTCTAGTTAACATATCAACAGTGGGTTCACAGAAGTTTGGAAGCACACATCACTCCTGTTAGATTCAGATTGCAAGGTTTGTGCTTTCTGACACATTGGTTAGATGTCTATTATTGTTATGTTGCTTCTCTCATCAATCCTGTATATTAATAAGCATAACATCTAAGAGCTCAACCATACCTTTTGAAATTTAGGAAGGATCTAAAAACCTGTTTTTTCTCATTGGACCAGCGGGTTGGTACCCCATAAAAGATGGTTTGCTCTTCTATTTTATTATGGATAATGCTGAGAGTTCTTGCCACTAGCACCAAGGCACCTATTTCTTGGTATAAGCGTGCTTTATAAACCTTTTTAACATAACATAAGTTCTCACTCTACAAAGTTTGTAGCTCAGTTTTGTCAAGACCAATCGACCTAAGGTAGACCATGTCATTCCCAAAAAAAGGCCTAAATATTCGACCCTCAAGAGTGAAACCACTTTTGGAGTTCCTCAAAGACCAGTACTACTGTTGAGGCCTGTGCATACTCTGCAAGTGACAGATTCAAATCCCAGCTAGGCTGACTCAGCACATCATGCTTACAGAGTCAATAAATTAAGAACTATTAAGTTGGGTTGTAGTAATAAACCCAGCATTAGCTTATGCTATTTTAAAAATAAACATATCATATAGAAAAAAATCACTGTGCGTGTATTGCTAATATGTGCTAATGACTCATAGATTCAGATGTATTTTTCAGGTACCTTGATGATTGTGTAATGGAAAAGATTGGACTCTGCATAACCAACAAAGTCTTCATCTTGTGATCTGGGAGCCGTTTCAGGGCTAAGGGTGGGGGTGACAGTATAAAAAACCAGGGGATATTTTTTCACCAAAGCTTAATTCGAGCTGAGATCACAGATGTTGCTATAGTCAGGGTGCTGTTATCTGATATCTTTCTAATGGTCACAGGTCCGCCTCCCTGCCGAAAATCTTGCATCATTTGCCTTCACCTTCAGCTCTGTTTATAGGTTGCAAGATCACTTGGACCTGAAAAGCAAGTTGACTACTGCAGATTGAAGCTGTCCTTTTGTTCGGAAACGTCTTGCTTTGACTACCTCCCTTCTATTTGCCATCATCTGAATCTTCTTCCCACGGGTTGTACGACGGTACCACGCAGATAAATACATTGCATGCATTTGCCCCGCATTTTTTAGCACACATGTTTTTACTGCGAACATGCGTTTACAATGCATGCCAATACAACACAATGCTTTTAGATTTATAAACAATGGGGCATATTATGAAGGGGGTTTATCTCCTATTACCAACTTTTGGAGATATTCGCGCTAAGCGCGAATATCTCCAAAAGCTAACACCTGCCCCTGAGCAGTTCTTAGCCATGTTATCCAATGGTAGTTGGATAACATGGCTAAGAGCATTAGCTCGGTAATGCATGAATATTGCTGACTTTTCAGCGATATTCATGCATTTCGGACGATTTTTAATCGCTTAGGAGATAAACCTTGATAATAGCAAGGTTCCTAAGCGATAAAAATCGCCGCAGCTCGGCGATAAAAATATTGCTGCTAAGCCAACATAGCGATAATTAGCACTAGGTGTTGGTAATATGCCCCAATGTATTTGTGGGGGTAGAATCCCCATCCCCCTCAACTTACCTTAAATGTGTGGTATTGGCATGTGCTGTAAAAGCATAATGGCGGTAAATATATGCTTGCTAAAAAATGCGTGGTGAAGGCACAACGAGGTAAAAACCTCGTTGTAAAGGCTGTTAGACTTCCCAGGAGAAGCTGCATTTAGTTGGTCCTAATATCAATTTAGAGGCTGCTAATCTGGGGACTTCAGTAATGAAGGGGTTCACTGACTCAATGAAGTAGACCCACATGAAATCAACGAACCTCACAAGTTGTAGCTCCCCATTGAAGTATCCTGTAAAATCAATATTTAACAAAAATCCATTTAAACATTGACTGCATACTTTAAGCAGCTAGCGGGCGATTGCAATCTTGAAATGACAAAAAGCACAGCATTGGAATCAATACCTCAGTTTTTTTTCCTCAAAACCTTCAGCAGGTGTTGACACAGATGCTTCAGTGTGTTTTTCACACATTTTGTTTGTGAGGTTACAGTGTGGTTCGACCTCTCTTTTGTAATGAATCTTACAGAGAATTCTCAGTAATTCCATTGTACATCACACACCACAAATGAAATTCTAACATCATACCGCTAACCTACTCTGTAGCATTGGTGCAAAGTGTTAAATAAGGTGTTGCATTCTGCACTGTTCAACTGTGGGACATTTACATGCAAAAATATTTTATACATATTTAGTGTATATCTACCAAAACACGCTTCCCTTTGAATGAAGTTCAGAAAAGGACAGCAAAGTGTCCAAATAATTTGTCCTTGAAATGTCATCAATTTCACTTTTATCCTTTACTACCGCGATAGATACATGTAAAGTTAGTAAAGCTGATGTGTCTGCATGGGATAATGTGAGGTATCAAAATGCACACATGGATCAATGCAATAAAGAAGTAAAGTGGTAAATCACCTGGAAAAATAAAAAACAGAATCGTGAAAACTGAAATTGGGAATAGCACCAATCACTGACAACAAACATTTCTAAGTCCATAGGGTGTGCCTATGCAAGATCTATTGACTTTGTCAATATTTTTAGACATGTTTCCCAGCAGCATGGCCTAGAGATATGGTTCTGGTGTGAACATTGGCTTCTATTGGAATTCTCCAGGGCATATTATCAAGCCGATTAGCGCCGCTTTAGCTGCAGTTTTCTGCCCCTAAACCAGTGATAATTTTAACGCCGTCCTTGATAATATGCCCCAGAGTTACTTCCAGGCGCGAGTCTGTTTTGCTCTCAACTCACTGTTTTGTTGCCCAAATGTGTTGCAATTTAAAGACAGACGTCCCTTCAGCTGCTTTCATATTCTGCCCCTGTGTGTGAGATTAATCACAGGATTACTTATGACATTTTTAATTATCCATAGTATAGTTTGTTCTTTCAGCCACAAAAACAAAACAAAAAGGCAGCTTTTAATAGGACCTCTGACATTGCCACAAGCGCCCCTGCCTCACACCTGAAACAAAAGGTTTTAACAGCATCCTGCCATTTTGCTTTTCCAACAAGGTGTACACACAGCACATATATACTACACTGTGCTCAAATGATCCATAAAAACAGAGCTATTTAACCAACCAACAAATCTCACAAGCATTGCACAACCCAGCATTCCACGCTTCTGACTGAATCCCTCAGCGATGGGCAGCGATGGATAAACACAGGAGCAAGCAGAGCTGCTTGTAGAAATATGACCACACTGACATTCCAGATGTAAACATGTGCAACACTTCACCCCTATGTGGCGACCCAATAGAGCTCTTTGCAGATAGAGGGCTCCATGACAGTTCAAATGTAAATATGTGCAACACCACAATCCTTGCACACCAGCAAATGCAGATGAACAAGTAGATGGCACTAACATTTCAGATGTAATCATGTGTAACACCACAGCCCATGTACACCAACAGAGTACAGATCTTTGCAGAAAGATGACACCCTGATATTCCATATGTAAGTTTGTGGAATTCCTGTATAGTAACCTAGAAGAGCTGGCTTTGGAAAGATGGTGACACCAGTATTTCAGATAAAAACTATCGAGCTATCAGCAAAGGTACCCACTTCAGTATTTATCAGTAAGTTGTGCAAAACCACAATGAAAGCAAAGAAATCCAAGTGAACTATGTCTAGAAACAGGACACTTACATCCCACATGTAAATATGTGCACAACACAATCTTTGTATCGTAATCTGAACTCTCATCAGAAAGAGTACTGACTGCACATGCATGCCAGATGTCAAAATAGGGACCGCCACACTGCAAGTATAATAGCAGAGCAGAACTTCAGAACAAAGACTATACTAACATTTCAGATGCAAATGTGCAGCAATGCTATCCCTGCACAATCAATCAATCAATCAGTGGTTTATAGAGTGCGCTACTCACCCATGAGGGTCTCAAGGCGCTGGGGGGGGGGAGCAGATCCCGGTCAGTCGAAGAGCCAGGTCTTGAGGTCCTTCCTGAACGTGTGGAGGGTTTGGGGGCTTCTGATGTTGACCGGGAGCTCGTTCCAGGTTTTGGCTGCGATGTAGGAGAAATCTCTCCCGCCGGTTCTGTGTCTGTGGATGCGGGGGACCTCTGCCAGGGCGAGGTCGGTGGAGCGGAGGTTCCTCTTGGGTACGTGGAAACATACTTGTTCGTTGAGGTATTTGGGTCCGATGTTGTTGAGGGATTTGTAGGCTTGGGTAAGGGGTTTGAAGGTGACCCTCTTCTCGATGGGGAGCCAGTGGAGGCTTCGTAGGTGTTGGGACATATGTTTGTGGCGCGGTGTCCCTAAGACGGGCCTGGCTGCGACATTATGGATGGTTTGGAGTTTGTGTAGAAGAGTTTTATTGATAGGAGAATGGGACTTCAGAGCTGGGCACAGTAAATGGCAGGCCCAATGAACATTCCTATGTCTTACAATGCCCAATAATTCTTTATTTTTTTGTATCATAATTGTTTATTGGAATCGAACCATACAACATATGCACATTTTAGAACAGAAGTATACAAACAATAAGCAATACAATGCAAGTTGGGGGGGGAGGGTATGGGGAAAAGGCACGTTACACATACAACTGATGAAACCAATATTCCAAGTGCTGGATATACCCCTAGATATCGGGTGTCAAAGAGCCAATGGCCAGAGACCCAGTTGGAGGAGGGGTAGGAGTTGGAATCCAGACAGCCAGTCGCCGTCAGGGGGAGGATGCATCCCTTACAACTATGTTGTGTGGGCAGTAGGGTTCGTGTGGGGGTGCACGCTGGAGAAGGGGAGGGACCCCATGGAACCAGGTCAGTGCATTCCATGGCCCACTGTTGCGAGAGGAAGGTTGATTTCCCCGCAAGAATGTATGAAGGGTGATGGTTATTCCTGCGGTGGGTCCTCACATCAAAGGGGTCCTTATACCTGCGTGGAGGGGAGAAAGGGGTCGAGAGGGGGAGAAATGGAGGCGGCATGGAGGAGGGTGTATAGGGGAAGGGGGACATGGTGGGGGGGTTCAGAGTAAAGGGGGAGACCAGTAAGGAGGCAGGGAGGGTGTATAGGAGGAGGCTGGGGAGGAACAGGGGGAAAAGAAGAAAGCACGAAGGGAGGCATGAGTGAGTGGATGGAGAGGGGGGCCACGAAGGAGAAAGGAAGCAGGGAGGTGTGACGAAGGGGGGGAGAATGGCAGTGTGTGTGGGTGTTGAGGGTGGGATGTTCCAGGGTCTCCCAAGTGTATGTCGAGAGTCGTCTGCGCAGCTCGCGAGTATACTGGCCTTGGAGCTTAGGGTGGAATGCAATGGGGAAGTGGTAGTGGTATCCCGCACTTCAAGGATCATCTCATAAAAAAGGATCCCACACCTGCATAAACCCCTCTGCTAGGTCCTGCAGATTGTAAATAACATGCTCTTGCGACAAACTTTGGATCACAGCCACTCTCCAATCCTTCTGAGAAGGGAGCACAGGCGACCTCCATTGTCAGAGAATACATATTTTGGCCATGGGCACGGTCGTGTGAAGGAGACGTCGCAGTGGGCAACAGATGTCTGGAGAATCCACTGTGTCATGGGAGAGGATGGTGGAAGGAGTGAGAGGGAGTCGTGGTGGCATTGGCACTCCCAGGGTGGCCCCAACATACAACCAGAAGGGCCCGATTGAGAAGCACTCTCAAAGGATGTGAGTGAGATTGCAGTAGGCATTTGCGCACCTCCCGCAATTCGCATGTGGAAGGAGTCCCCCCTGTTCAGTTTTGTCGAATTCCATTACTAATCGTGGAACATCTTGAAGAGGTAGAACTTTAAATGGGCTTCCCGGGTGCCACTATCCAGGTATCCAGGGCCTCTAGGATATCAGCCCAGTCCTACTTTTCGAGAGTTGTCTGCAGGTGAGCCTGCTATTTGGCACATAGGCTGTGGAGAAGAGGTTTGGAGAAGAGGTGGCTTGTGAATGTGGTGTAGAGACCCGACATCACTCCCTTGTGACAGCCCTACATATCAGGTAAGCCACAACTGCCAAGGGTGGAGGCCAAACTTCTCTATCAGACAATGGAAAGACTTCAGGTCTCCGTCCAACAGGACTTGGTCATGGGTGCGTATGCCCACCTTCATCCAGTGGGACCAGTGTAGAGCCTGACCCTCAATCCGCAAACTGTCATTGCCCCACAGCGGCGCTTTATCATGCAAGTGCAGGTCCACTCTGAGAAGGCGGTGAGTGCGCAACGAAGCCTTTTGCAACGTCTGTAGCACAGGGTGTGAGAAGCGTGGCTGGAGGGTGTGGTTCCCATAGAGTAGGCAAAGTCGCTTGCCAAATGACCAGATCTGGGAATTGATGAGACGTAAAGTGGTTAAAGGCACCAATACAGGCAGCATGCCCAACGTGTAAGTGAAGCGCAGCACTGTGAGCATCCTCACCACCTGCACTCTGCTCCACATGGAGAACCCTATAAGGAACCACTTCTCAAAGTCAAGTTTTATCTGGGCTATCAAGGGGTCCAGATTGTCTGAAACCAGCCAGTCCAGTCCTCTATTAACCAGCATCCCCAAGTATTTGAGATGGGAGGACTTCCAGTGAAAAGGAAAGCTGTGGATCACCGCCTTCGTGTTGCCAAGTGAGAGTGGTAAGGCCTCGCTTTTATCACAATTTACTATGTAGCCACATAGGGCTGCGTAGCCATCAATGACTTCCAATAGATTTGGCAGTGAACGGTGAAGATCTGTGAGTATGAGCAGAACATCGTCTGCGTAGAGATAGAGTTTGGCTAGTCCGCCCGCGAGGGAAATACTCACAATGTGTGGCGAATGAAGAATAGTCGAGGCCAGAGGTTCCACGGCCAAGAGGAACAAAAGTAGGGTAGAGCGGGTTTTATTAGCAGGTGCCCCTCCACATTTGGTAGGGGTCAGAAAAGAACCCCTGGCAGTTCACCTGGACTGCTGGGCAATCATATACCAGCCACACCTTGGCAATAAATTGGACTCCCAGGCCGAATTGCTTCATGTGACAAAAAGGTATGCCCACTCGATGCTGTCAAAAGCCTTTCCGGCATCCAAGGAGCAGGCCACTATATCAACTGGAAGGTCCTTGGCTGCCCAAAGGGTGTGGGCCAGGGTGCAAAGATGATTTGTGGAGGAGCAGCCTGGTAAGAAGCCAACCTGCCTGTAGTACATCAGTGAGAGAAGGACTTTGCTAAGACGTGGCGCCAAGATGCTGATGAGGATTTTGATGTTACTGTTAAGCAGCAAGATGGGTCTGTAACTACCGCATAGTAAAGGGTCCCTTCCAGGCTTGGGTAGGACTGCAGTCACCGTCTTGTTGAAGAGGGGCCCTAAGGAGTCCGTTCGCTCCGCCTCCTGATGTGTGGCATGCAGGCAGTCGCCGACCTCCTCACCTGACCACCTATAAACTCCGTGTGGTAGCCATCCTCTCCCAGGACTTTGTGACAGGGCAAGTTGGAGATGGCCAACGCAATCTCTTATTTGCTGATCTCCCCCGCTATTAGTTCCCTACCCTTGTCCAACAGGCAAGGGAGGTCCACACTCTCCAAGAAGTTGGCAACCTGTTCTGCGCTATCCGGCACCACTGGGGTGTACAGCATCTTTTAAAATGAAGCAGACTCGTTGACGATGTCCTGCGGGCGGGTGAGAACCTTCCGCTTGCTGAGTGTATACCAGCGATGGCAATAGCGGCCTCCCTATACCTCAGTTGGGCCGCCAGTAGGCGACCCGCTTTCTCCCCCTGCTCATAATGCTGCCAATGAAAAGGCTTTGAATCTGGTACTTGCAGTTCTACAAAGATGTCAACCGCATATGCTCAACTCACTGGGGGTCTTACTCTTTGTGGAGTTAAAGGGCTAGAAGCACTCAAAACAACATAGCAGATGCAGGTGAATTTATACACACACCCACAGAGTACTAAAGTTGCACCTCCGCTGTTCTTTGGCAGAGCCATGGCGTAGTCTTTACTGTGCAATATAACTCCTCCACATCCAGCCACCTAAGATTAGCTGTACAGTGCATGCATGGGACACCAATACTGCTGCTTCACATATAAATAAAATCTGAATAATCATCTCTAAATCATCTCTAATGCGGTTGTGTCTTGGGGGTGAAAGGAACAAGGGTGTATGTCAGTGCTTCAGAGTTGCCTAGGTGCCTTTTCTGTATGGGGATTTGTATCAAAACTCCATCGTAGGGGAGTATGTGTCCCCTCGGACAACAGAAGTGCACCGAGCATGCCTAGATATTCCATGCAAGTCTTCCTTGTTAATCATACCAGAAAGGGCTGAAACAGGGACTGTTTCCACCTCGTTGGTAACTGGTGCTCATGTAAAGCACGCCTATACTTTCGAGTCAAATTTGTGCTGTATATATAAATAAAGGAACCCCCTGCCAAAAAAGAAAACCCAAAACACAAGAAAGGCCCAGGAAGTCTGGGAACAGCAATAACATATGGGGGGCAACACAAGGGAGAAGTGAAACCTAAACAATCAACTCTTTCCCCCAGAAGACAATTTCACTGGGCTCAACTTGGATGACTGGGCTCTGGGGTGTGGGCGGGGCATGCCGGGTGTGCAAGTCCGTGCTGATGTCCGGAACCGGAATGGGAAGGAGAGCATGGATCTGACTGACTCTTTGTCCAAGCTGCGGTGCATTGTACTGAGCGCCAAGTTTCGGAGCGTGAAGCCCAGCCCCTGCCCACCCCTCAAGTACTGCCTCGTCCTGCCCACCGGCCAGCCTCCCTCAGCACCACCCTGCACAGGGAGCACACCATGTACAGAGGAAATCACAGCCAGATCAAGGGGGAAGGGAGTATACCCCACAGCCTACCTGTGAGATGAAGAGGAGCAAAGCAGAGGAGATGGAAGGGGGGGTAGGAAGA